>NC_064628.1:137560291-138810291 GCF_023864275.1 Schistocerca cancellata
ACGAGCGTCGGGCTCACGCTGGCGAGGGTGGAATCCCCCAGTGGTGAGCAGAATCAATTGCTCCGCCAACGGCTCACATCCGCAGACAGAAACATTTTGGAAAGGACGCTGCACTCCAGTTTGTCACGCTGTAGTGTATTCGCGTGCAGTTTGAAGGAAACAGCACGGTGTAAAATGAAAGGAGCAACGAACTGGCGTCGATACAATTCGTTACGCAACGACTGGAGACCCTGATAAGGGGTGTATATTTTCAAACGTATGGTACGATGTCTAGAACGCTCCCAGGGCACACTGGCGACGGAAACCTAGAAGAAACTTGATAAAGTATCGACTTAAACGGAGGGCGTGAGCTCTTGTTAGGGTGACGAGGTTTGGCAGGCAGAAATCGAAGTCTCTGTCAGTTACGATGATGGCAACGAAAGTCGTGGGTGTATGACAGGATTAAAAGGGGAAACTAAATTTTTGTACGAGAATGGAAAAGACTCTGTGGACTCTACGATAAGTCATAGACTGCAGACGTCTTTCATCTGAAGGTGAGGGCGACGCCTCGGAGTCGACAAGCGAAGGCATCGACCGCTGCACAACACAGTGCAGGCCAGCGACCCTCTGCATGTACAATGCTTGTTTACTGACCACGTTGACACACTGAGCTGGACAAACGACCCGATCGGTAGCCACCACAGTAGCGGCAGCAGGAGCGTCCCTCAAGTATACCTAGCTACACGCAACGTACGCCCCTATTACCGATCTGCACAGGGCAACAAAATTAAAGGATCACTTTTTCGAAACCCCATGATTGTCTCCATACAGTCTCCAACTATATGTACAAGGTGGCTTAGTTAAAAGCAGGCCAAGTCCCTATAGATTGAGAATGCAATATTTCGACTTCTCATGTAAACTTCTCCAGCAATGGACAGTTTTATGCAACAATCGATTGTTAGTAATCCTCTGTCAGAATTTCAGTTTACTGTATTTCATCAGTGGTGAGATGTATGTATATCTTTGCGGTCTGTAAAATGACTTTCTCGATAGAAAAAGAATTTAAATTGTGGAAAAATACGTGAAAACAAGTTCGATTAGGGAAAGCCGAGAGATTTTCGGGGTCAAATATCCTAATGGAGGACTACCAGCAGAGAAGTCAATAGAGTCTGTATCAAAATTAGCGCACCTAGGGATCAGTGCACAATGTAAAACGACAAAGAATTCCTTCAGATCGCACACCAAAAGTTATTGCAGATATTCAAACAAGAATTATTCAGGACCCAAAGAAGTCTACACGTAAACTGGTCCAACAGGCAAATGTAAGTAAAAGTAGTTGCGGATACTGAAAATTCGTAATTTGAAGCCATTTCGTATCACAGTTGAGCAGCAATTACGGGAGGGTGAAAGTCAGAAAAGTGTACATTACTGCACAATGCTTTTGAACAACATAAACGATAGTTTGTTACTCATGAGTGATGAAGCATGTTTTCATCGGAGGTGAGGGTATCATCTGGAGTGCCCCAGGGAAGTGTGGTAGGTCCGCTGTTGTTTTCTATCTACATAAATGATCTTTTGGATAGGGTGGATAGCAATGTGCGGCTGTTTGCTGATGATGCTGTGGTGTACGGGAAGGTGTCGTCGTTGAGTGACTGTAGGAGGATACAAAATGACTTGGACAGGATTTGTGATTGGTGTAAAGAATGGCAGCTAAGTCTTAATATAGTTAAATGTAATTTAATGCAGGTGAATAGGAAAAAGAATCCCGTAATGCTTGAATACTCCATTAGTAGTGTAGCGCTTGACACAGTCACGTCGATTAAATATTTGGGCGTAACATTGCAGAGCGATATGAAGTGGGACAAGCATGTAATGGCAGTTGTGGGGAAGGCGGATAGTCGTCTTCGGATCATTGGTAGAATTTTGGGAAGATTTCATCTGTAAAGGAGACCGGTTATAAAATAATAATACGACCTATTCTTGAGTACTGCTTGAGCGTTTGGGATCCCTATCAGGTCGGATTGAGGGAGGACATAGAAGCAATTCAGAGGCGGGCTGCTAGATTTGTTACTGGTAGGTTTGATCATCAAGCGAGTGTTACGGAAATGCATCAGGATCTCGGGAGGGAGTCTCTAGAGGAAAGGAGGCGTTCTTTTCGCGAATCGCTACTGAGGAAATTTAGAGAACCAGCATCTGAGGCTGACTGCAGTACAATTTTACTGCCGCCAACTTAAATTTCTCGGAAATACCACAAATATAAGATAAGAGAGATTAGGGTTCGTACAGAGGCATATAGGCAGTCATTTTTCCCTCGTTCTGTTTGGGAGTGGAACAGGGAGAGAAGATGCTAGTTGTGGTACGAGGTACCCTGCTCCACGCACCGTATAGTGGACTGCGGAGTATGTATGTAGATGTAGGACAATACAAACACCTAGTCCCCAGGGAAAGGAAGCCCCCAATCCGGCCGTGAATCGAACCCGGGGCCCCGTGATCCAAACGCAGCAACGCTAGCTGCTAGACTACGAGCTGCGGACGTACTACGTGAGGAAAAGAAGGGATTGCTTGGTAGGACATATTCTGAGGCTTCAAGGGCTCACCAGTTTAGTACTGGAGGGAAGAAAGAGGAGGGGGGGGGGGAGACTAAGAGATGAATACAGTACGCAGATTCAGAAGGATGTAGGTTGCAGTACTTACTCGGAGTTGAAGAGGATTTCACAGGATAGAGTAGCATGGGGAGCTCCATCAAACCAGTCTTTGTACTGAAGACCACAACAACAACATGAAATCATTTGTTACTGTGCTTACTGAATCGTCTCTGCAACTTTAATCAATCCAGTGGGGAAAGTATTTTTGTCCTCGGCAAACATATTACAGTACAGGTAACTTGCTGTTGGCTTTAAATGGTGACTCCGCGACGCCTTCGGATGACGCCAGAGCAGAATGTCGGCGGCTGCTCAGACGGCGTGCTCGGCGCTGGAGCAGGGCTGCAGCAGGCGCCCCGACCCGTTGGACAGCCGCCACCCGCCGTTGTTGGCGGCGGCCGCGGCGGCGGCGGAGGCTGCCAGCAGCGTCGTCGTCGTCGTCTCGCTGGCCGTCGACTCGCGCTTCCGGTAGCTCACCGCCGGCTGCACCGACAGCCTGCCGCGCGTCGTCACACGCTCCGGTCGCAACGGGCCGAGGGCAGCGGAGCAGCGGGGCGGTCAGGAGCGGGGAAGGGAACACCACGGGCGTGTCAGAATGTCATACGGACAGGCAAAAGGGTAAAATGACCGGCAATGAGTTTTCATGGTGGAAATCGTGTGACGATATAAATCAGAAACAATTCATCATACGGCAAGGCGGAAGTCGGGAAAAAAAAAATTATAGAATACCGTTAAAACGAGCACAAATCATTAGACGGAAGAACGATTTGAAGAAACGTGTAAAGGCGTTGCGATGTAGATAGCGTAATTGGAAATCCCGGAAACCGTTTAAATAAGCCACCAAAGCGACATCGAGTAACGAGATGGCAGGCATTGCATCAAAGAGATACAGAATAGGGGTTGAAAACAGTTTACGGAAAACATTGGTATTGTTGCAGCAAGTAATAAAAAAGCCAAAAAAATTGGCCGCAGGGCATTGTTTCGATAATGGCAGAGTATCGATATTAAAATGCGAGTATTAGCGGTACGATGTCCACAAGAGGGCGTGTAGCGAATGTTTGGAAGTGTACATGAACAGGATGGTACGTGGTTGGCACAAGGGATGAAGGAAGGTAAGATTGGCGTTAAGGCAGGGCGAGAGAAAAGAGATTAAACAATAATTAGTTAGCGTCATTTGCCTATATTATACTAAAATAATGAAGTATGTATCTAATTTTAGTATCAACAATACTAATCTAGGTTTTCCGACCATAAGAACAAAACAGTTAGCAAATTTAACTACTTCAGATCCAGCATGCACTATCAGCAGAATTACCACAACATAAAACACAGTGAAACATATTTACTAATTAATTATGCATTAGTGAATTTATTTGATTTTCTCTGGCTCTTCAAAGGCATCGACAGCATTTAACGTTACTCCTTGGACTATATCAACCGTATAACTTACTGAATTTATACTGGATCACAAAATACACAGTGTGGGTTACAGATTTTGGACAAGAAATGGATACAAAGTGAAACAAAGAGAAACAACAAAAAATTCGAGAAAAGGAAATGAGAGGAAATTGGCGACTGTCTTTAGAGATAGCTTTAAATATCAATACTCGGTCAAATAGTTATATTTACATTTCGGAAACCAGACATTAACGTATATCAGACTTTTTCAGTAACTAAATAATCGGAATGTGATGTGTTTAGTTAATATGTTCAAATGTGTGTGAAATCTTATGGGATTTAACTACTAAGGTCATCAGTCCCTAAGCTTACACACTACTTAACCTAAATTATCCTAAGGACAAACACACACACCCATGCCCGAGGGAAGACTCGAACCTCCACCAGGACCAGCCGCACAGTCCATGACTGCAGCGCCTAAGACCGCTCGGCTAATCCCGCATGGCGTTTAGTTAACACTAATACCGGAAGCGCACAACAAATAGTGGAGTGCTTTCGTGTGATCAGTCAAGCTGTTGATTCGATTTCTGCATAGTATTTAGACAACTGACCCAGTTGTCTGGTTCAAGTTCTGCGTGATTGCCCCCTACACTGCTATGAAATTGTGGACTGTTTGTTAGTGTCAAAATTGGTTCAGATGGCTCTACGCACTATGGGACTTAACATCTGAGGTCATCAGGTCGTTAGACTTAGAACTATGTAAACCTAAATAACTTAAGGACATCACACACATCCGTGCGCGAGGCAGGACTCGAACTTGCGACCGCAGCAGCAGCGTGGTTCCTAACTGAAGCGCCTAGAACCGCTCGACCACAGCGGCCGGCATTTGTTAGTGTCGCGCCGCTATTTATACTCTAGTGCTCGTTAATCATTTGATGCTAATTTGTTTCTCAGAGCCCGCACTGATATTTCGTGAAAAGCACATTCCTTCAGCGTTTCCCAATTCTGGTGAATGAGGTGGCCGGCAAAATCTTGGTTGCGTAGCGAACACCCAAGCCAATTTTAAATCGAAAAATTCATTAGATTTTTACTATATTTTTATTTCGATAGACTCCTCAACTTGGTTCAAATGGCTCTGAGCACTATGGGACTTAACATCTGAGGTCATCACTCCCCTAGAACTTAGAACTACTTAAACCTAACTAACCTAAGGACATCACACACATCCATGCCCGAGGCAGGATTCGAACCTGCGACCGTAGCGGTCACAGCGTTCCAGACTGAAGCGCCTAGAACCGCACGGCCACGTCGGCCGGCAGACTCCTTAACTACTTTGCCCAATTTAGTTGACATGTCTATCACGATACAGTTAACATCATACACCATTTCTTCGTTATATTCGATGCAGTACACGGCAGCAGTTGGTTTACTTCGTAATTTTGGTCCAGTATGTTGCTGATCTTCCTTGCATCCTTCCTCGACTCTTTCAATAGCCTGTCCCGTATGACATACAATATTCGCATTGAATGCGATGCACATCCAGATTCGAAGACATATATACGTCTTTAACATAACAAGGAATTCTTTTTACCTTTGTCGATGGAAGCAAAACACGTTTTAGGCCACTATTCTTAGGTGTCCACCAAACGTTGCGGAATTCGGGCCAGTATAAAGCAGATGAGTGATTTTTGGCTTTTCTTCCTGTGTCTGGCTACGGTCCAGGCAGACAGTACACAGAAAAACACAACACGAGTTGCAGCATCTGATGATGACTGAATCGGTCGTCGAAGTACTGAGCATAAAATTGCTTTCACGTTGGGAAGACACACCAGCTCCAGAATATTTATTAAACAGAAGACTGTTAGGGAATTTCGTTAAAAGAAAATTTGAAGATTTCGGTGACACGTCCTCAAACCTTGTGGGTAAAGGAGTAGGTAACAATCAGACAAAAATGAACACATTAACTGCAGCTGAGTAGCTGTAAGCTGATTCGCAGCAACGTTCGCAGAACGGCCGTTACGGAGACAATGTTGGTAGCCCTTTCGTTCATGTGGATGGTCAGATACACAACAGTCGGACCCCTACTCGCTAGTACCGACGTCCACTGCTGTTGCTCACCTGGAGCCGGCCGGTGTGGCCGAGCGGTTCTAGGCGCTTCAACCTGGAACCGCGCGACCGCTACGGTCGCAGGTTCGAATCCTGCCTCGGGCGTGGATGTGTGTGATGTCCTTAGGTTGGTTAGGTTTAAGTAGTTCTAAGTTCTAGGGGACTGATGACCTCAGATGTTAAGTCCCATAGTGCTCAGAGCCATTTGAACCGTTTTCTGTCGCTCACCCCTGTCACGTGACTGGATTGTTCACATGCCTCTTATTCAAACCCACTGATAACCAATCCAGCAGCCCGCCTTTGAACTGCTTCGATATCTTTCTCCAAACCGACCTGGTGGGGATCGAGCAGTTGAGCTTCAGTTTTTTGACTTATAGTTCATGCTGATGTAAATGTTGATACAGATAATACAGCTGACAATCGCGTTACTAGATGTTACACTTGCTGCTTACTGTAGATTTATTGTTAAGTCCACAATCGATCAACTGTTCATATTATCTGGGTGAAGACATTTCACAGTGCTGATTGTTAAATCCACCTGTGTTGTAGTCAGATCTGTTGCAACAGAGTTAATGTTATTTTCTGTTAAAAGTGCTATTAGCTTTCTGAATGTGGTTTTATGCATTTGAATAGTGATGTTTTGTAATGATGAGTACTAGCAGATAATTAATGAGTTTCTTAAGTGTTTATGATGACCAGTTAAAACTGTACACTGACACTGTAATCATTCCATGAGCTTTCATAGCTGTGGGTGTGTCATTCGCAGCGACTTCGTTAGCCCCTTACTGTCTTCCGGCACCAATAGTTAACACTCCACAACTAACTACAACTACATGTAGTAAAGTAACTAACACATATTCATATTTCTAAATATAATTCTAAATCAAAACTTAACATCAAAGAAAATAGTAACGAAAAGGTGTTGGCATTGCAAAATATACCTATAGTTTTGAACGGAATGATTTCTAATGGTACTGGGATGTGAAAAAGAAAAGTAAAATACATTTCAAATGCTCATATTATAGTATACAATCAAAATAGATTCATCCTCAAATAACAAATTCATTTCAGTTTATTTACGCTTGCAAGTGATTCATCATAAATTTTTACTTGCTCATTTAATTACGCAACAAAACTATTCCACCTGCTTATATAGTTCATAATCTATTTTAGGTACATCGATCTATAGACGACAGATCAACATTCCAGGAAATTGCTAGTTGGTAATGGTGTTAGGTGTGGGGTATATGTTGTAGAATAAAATCAGTATTTGCTACTGTATGCCGGTTGCGGATTGCCGTAGTTACGCTGAGGCTTACAAGTTTTCACAGGGTAGGCGAGCATGGACAGCTGCGTCAGTCCGGTGAAGATGGCACATGACTTTCAGGAAATGTACAATCCTTTAGAGTTCTTCATACCTATTCTATAGTTTTCGCGTACTGTGTACAAAATATGAGTAGGTTTGCAGAATATCGCGAAGTAAACAATAACAATTTTAATCTCGTAAAAAAATATTAGCCCATTTTCGAAAGAAATGATGATCACAATTCTAAACAGTTTCCCAAGAGATCTGCAGGAAAATTTAACGACTTTTGCAATTCACTGCTTAAAAAAAGAAAAAAAAATTTGTACAACAACATTCTGGTCACAGTTCTGAACAGCACCCCAAGAGTTCTACCGAAAATCATCAGTTAATTCCTGACTCGAACTTTGTCTGCAGGTAGCCGAATGGTCAGACCCCCAACTGGTTAGGTATAAGTGCAAGATTACACTGTGTCCTTGTGTAATTTAAGTTAGCCACTTAAAATGAAATTGTGGCAGAGGTGGACTTTTTCGCTTTTCAATGATCGAGGCAGGGTACATTAATTTTCACTGTCAAGTGTTCTAGAGTCTAGAAAGCAGTGCTATGGACATGCTGTAGTAAGAATTTGTGGTGTCCCTGTAATATGGTTACTCGAGACAGCGAAAACTCGTTTTCGCCTTGGGAAGATGACTATGACCACATACCAGCTCCATAATATTTATTAAGTAGGAGAATATCAGGGGACGCTGACATTTGGATGACATGTCCTTAAAGTTTATTCGTAAAGAAGTAGGTAACAATCAAACAAGAATGAAAACTTTTACTAAGAAGGATGTAAGGATTATAAGCAAAGAACCTGATCACGGTTGTTTGAAAGGGATGGTTAAGCTCGTTTAGTCGGGGCTCTTCTGCAGTTTTCGCTCTACTGTAATTGATCCATCCATAAAACGCGCAGTCCACCAAATTTGAAATTTCTTCTCGGTTTCGAAGAATTTATAATACGATCGATGATAGAGAAACTGACGGGTGACATTGTCGATATCGGATCGAGAAACTCATCGAAATATCTTCACACAACAGTTAAGGAAGATCATTATGGTTCTCTTACTTTCGTTCAAAATGAAATTTTTCGTTTAAGAAACGGACGACTACAGTAAAGTTGGGTCAAAATAGTTAAAATGGCTCTGAGCGCTATGGGACTAAACTTCTGAGGTATCAGTCCCCTATAACTTAGAACTACTTAAACCTAACTAACCTAAGGACATCACACACTGCCATGCCCGCGGCAGGATTCGAACCTGCGACCGTAGCGGTCGCGCGTTTGGATACTGTAGCGCGTAGAAGCGTTCGGTACCCCGGCCGGCAAAGTTGGGTCCTGAAATGTTTTTGGTTAATTGACCAACAATGACATAACATAAGTATTTCACCTCTACTGCCAGCGAAAAATGGTCCACCATAAAACCACCAAAGAAGAATCGCTTTTCAGAATTGTATCGTAACTTTTTTCGAGAAATTCTGCATAAATATTCAAATTTTGTACGGAGGGCTCGTAACTATATCATATCTATCACGAACTCGGAAGGAAATATGATTTCTCGAAAGTCGGATGCCAACTTCACCACCTCATAAACTATAATCTGAAAAAAAAACGATGGCAGAAATTCTGAATATGAGCATCTTTTTTCCGCAAGTTGTCAACTCAGAAGAAAATGAACAGTTCTCGAAAGTCAGGTGAAACTTCACAAGACTGCGTCAAACCAGTCTTCATAATGAAGGCCATAACAATAATAAAAACAAAAATTAACCATTTTCTTCAACAGCTCTCACTCATTTACGTTCTTTTATGTTTTTCGTTCAGACAGCTGTGCTGACAGTTGGCTTCTACATCATTTCTTAACAGGTTGTTGGTAACATGTATCAAAGTTTCTTGTGGTTTTCCCCGTAATAGTAACTCTCTAGGCGGAACACATTCGCTCGCACAGCTACTTCTAAATTTAATTCCGTCGTTATGATTGCATTGTGTTCAGTGAATATCAGTGTTAGTTTACCGAAAGTTTTTGTGGCACATATTACGTTACTCTACAAACTTAGTAATGATCTTGGGTATAATGCTACAGTAGGGAATTTCTTAACGGTCGTGTCTTCTAAGAGATAACTGAGCTTTCATTTTGGATCTCTTCTCTTCGTTTAATTTGAAATCATTTTAGTGACAGAACTGTTTCTCGTGTGTACACACTTTATAGCTCTTTCCTTATCGATGGAACATTCTACGTATCATATGCTTGAAGGTTTCTGGTGAAGAGTACTTAGTACTGGAGTTAGGGTTTGGCACGTCTTCAATTTGTGGTTGACATTCAGCTAATACTTGCATTACACTGCTATTACGTATTTTATGTTGTTCAGATATGAGACTCTTGTAACGTACGGAGTCCAAATGGACAATTTTTAATTTCGGATACAACTTTAGATTTAAGGCAGACACAAATCTGCGGGGCCTGCAGATACAAGTAAGACGCAGTTTGGTACCGACATGTAATGGCTGAAAAGGAAACTCTTATGACAATCATATATTATTTTTGGAAGTCAAAGGTTATAAATGCACTTTTACCTCTTGGGTGTAATGTGATTGCAAACTGCTCTTTGTTTTCCTGGATGAGTCTTTAACAGTTTTTCCTTGTGATTTATTGTTATTGTTTTGTTTCCTACACAGTTTGTTGATGTTATAGATATATTTATTAAATTGTGAAAGATAAGTACACGTATGTGAGAAATGTCGGAAACAGAATAACGAGAACAGAACCTCAGTTTAAGTAATGGGTAGTGTTTTAACATGTGTTTTACATATTTTATTATGAGTAAATTTACAAATAATTTATTATTGAATAAATAACGTTTAAATACTAAAAAACATTTTACAAGTATGTGACTGCGTTTGGAAGGAATATAAACACAATACCTACTCATGGTATGAGGTCAGTAAATTTTTAAGAATAGAGGATACAAAATACTGTTTACTTCTTCTGCAGACAATGATGAAGACAAAATTTTTCAACCTGATATAGAGTCTGATAAATCTACTGGAAATGACTCGCAAAAACAAAAGGGAAGATGGACATTAAGACGACCAGAAAATTGGAAAAGAAATAAAAATTCTAGACTTCGAAATGAAGGAAAACAGTATACAGATTGCCAGGGGAAAGTTGATGAAAACCAGAGGATAAGCCTGCATGTTCAAAACTGCAGATTAATGAAGAGGAGAGACCACAAATATTTGATGAATATAGGAATCTATGAACATGGAATCTTCGAACATCATTCATTAACTCTTCAGTTTCAGTGTAACAGCCAATGTGGCTAAAACATGTGCCATGCGTGCAAAAATTGTAACCTGCACTTACAGTATGAAAGTGTTCAGAGAATCTCAAAGGATTCAGAGCATGTAAACAGTTTCTCTTGCTGACGTTGGATGTATGCAACAAACATGTTACCGTCGTCTTGCCTGAGAAATATTCCACTAAAGTTTCTCCAAAAGAGTGTAGAGGAGGTAAAAAAAGGAAAAAAAAAACAGGAAACAAGATTCCTGATAAACTAGCTTTGATTGTTAAGGACTATATCAATTCATTTCCAAAACATGGCACTTATTATAGTAGAAAGAAATATCCTAACCGTAAGTATTTGGATCCTAGGCCAAATATAAACGAAATGTATGATCCGTACAAGGAGTTTTGCGACGAAAAGAATGTACCACCTGCTAAAAAGAGTTACTATCGAATTGGGTTCAATATGGCCTTCAATCTAGGTTTCGATATATCTTGTACTGATACTTGTGTCGCCTATAACTAGTTGCAGAGTTTCATAGTTCATGGACCGCCAGAAAATGTTAGACACTGACTCGTCAAAAGGAATTCGCTGATGACATTGCTATCGTGAGTGAAAGTGAAGAAGAATTACACGATCTGCTAAATGGAACTAAAATTCTAATGAGTACATAATATAGATTGAGAATAAAGAAAAAAATACGGAATTAATGATAAGTAGTAGAAATAAAAAAAGTAAGAAACTTAACATCAAGACAGATGGTCACGAAGTAGATGAAGTTAAGGAACTCTGCTACCTAGGCAGCAAAGGAAACAATGACCGACGGAGCAAGGAGGACATCAAAAGCAGTCTAGCACTGGCGAGGAGAAGTCTACTAATATCAAACATAGGTCTTAATTTGGGGAAGACATTTGTGTGAATGTACGTTTGGAGCACAGCGTTGTATGGTAGTGAAACATGTACTGTGGAAAAACTGGAAAAGAAGAGAGTCGAAGCGCTTGAGATGTGGTGCTACAGACGAATGTTCAAAATTAGTGGACTGATAAGGTAAGGAATGAGGTGGTTCTGCGCAGAATCAGAAAGGGAAGGAATATACAGGTAATACCGACAAGGAGAAGGGATAGGATGATAGGACATCTGTTAACACATCAGGGAATGACTTCCATGGTACTAGAGGGAGCTGTAGGGGGCAAAAACTATAGAGGAAGGCAGAGATTAGAATACATACAGCAAATAATTGAGGACGTGGGTTGCAGGTGCTACTCTGAGATGAAGAGGTTGGTAAGGGAGAGGAATTAGTGGCAGGCCGTGTCAGACCAGTGAGAAGAGTGATGACAAAAAATAAGAAATACTAATTCATAAAATTCGGCATTGATTATTCTGGATAAGGTAGGAAATATGGCTTCAAATGTTAAATATTTTTTCCTTAAGTTGTGCATGATATTTTGTGCAGTGTCTCAGTTCTGAACATCATTTCCTCAAAACTAACATTTTGTTACTTACACCCCTTGGTTTCTAAGGGGCTATATGTAGATAACGCTGCTTTACAGAAAATACATATTAAACACTGAAGCAAATGTGCACAAACATGTTGACACATAGTTTGTTCGCTTAGACTGTGTTATAGCAAACAGCCTGAAAGCAAAAGCTACGGAAAACAAAGAAACAGACAACGATGCCACCAGCGTGCTTACATTGGTGTTGCAGTAACAGAGTGCCACGGAAAACAGTTTACACTGCTGCAGTGTCACTGCTGTCAGAAGGCTCGCAAACTGTCAACTTGTTTACTGAACTTCAGTTAATGTTGTTCAATATGCGCGCAATATGCCTTCAATTTGCATTCGAATTCGATAACCGAGTTCTTAATTGGCTGTTACTCGACGCCATTAGTGGTACAAGACCGAACTGCTCTACCTAACTACAATGCGTTTAATTTTGTTACGAATGAAATTTTGTCGTTCCATGTCATGAATAGTACGTGGCAAATATTTCCTTTCATAACAGTTCTAAAACTGTGAAAATGTAATTTCCCCGTAAGGTGTAAAGATGTTTCTAAATACAAACACGTAAATACGTAAATACAAAAGTTTGATTTTCCTTGAATCTGTGATGTAAATATCGGATATTCAGCAATATAAAGGTGCAAATAGACTCAATCAGTGACAACTGCGCTTGGAGTGGCGCTGACTGTAGGCCGCTGACTGCCATAATGTGTTTCAACAAGGAGTGAACGTTTACAATATGAAACAAGATGGCGTATACAATGAAACGAGTAGAAAATATATACAGAGAGATTCGTGGTAAACAGTACGAGTGATGCCTAGAGCTATTTTTGAAAACATTATTGGAGAAATCTGCGATCACAATACAATAACAGAGATTAATTATAACAGTGTAGATGGCAAACCATGTTTATTAAGGTGACCTGTTTCAACCATCACACGATTATCTTCAGAGCTACGACCATTCAGATGGACAATGGCTGTGCGTGGAGCATGAACCGCTGAATCGCGTGCGTTATGTTTTAGACTGTTCTAATTAATTTCAATGATCCCTACAGCCCACAGGACGACTGCTAAATGAAGCAGCAACACGTAATAACCAGAAACAGAGAATCATGCACTGCGACTGGGGAACCAACAAATTCGATTCTCTGATAGAGTGATTTCGTGGAGGTCTAATCATAACTAAGCTAGGGTGCACACAGCAGCCATAGAAAATAAAAATAAATACAAAACAAAACAAAAAACACGAAACTAACATAAGGAAAGACGGATTGAAATCAGACGAGTTGTTGGGCTTAGTGCTAAAGAAAGCAAAAGCATAAATTATTTTGCTCTAAAATTTTTATAAAACGCGTCGCCGTGACTCTCTGATGTTTGTCAGAGATAGGAGGACGTTAAGACCCAACCGCTGCACGTGTACGTATAAGTAATGAACTAACCAATTCTTTATAGCCTCTTACATATCTCCATAATTAGGGGGCGAAACTTTACACACAGAAACATGCCTCAAAGCATGGCATAAATCCTACGAAAGTAAATTATGACGGACCAATATTTCATTTTCTTGAAGCCAAGTTCAATTGACACCACTTGGATCCAGCGGGTATTCAAAAAACGAAGTTTAACTTCATGAAAAACCTGTTTTGCGAGTGTGGGCACAAAGAAATAGATGAAAGGGAAATATAAATATGAATGTGTTAAGACTGTAGAAACCATGACGGAATCAAAATTCACAAGTCAGCATTAAAAAGAGTTATGCTTATCATTGCCTCGGAACTGTAAGGATATCTGTGATTCATGAGTATTGACAATCAAAGAAACTCAGAGGTATGAATTTAGAAAACTACGTCAAAAAGTGACGAATAAAGAGCTCAGAACAGTAGGCTATGGAAGAACGTGGTGTTATTCTTGAAACGGGCACATTTGACAGGCTACATAAGATGAGCGTGGATTGGAGATGTTAAAAATTGATTCACTTGCTAAAGAACAAAGTGGAAAGTCAAAAAAGAGAAGAAACAGTCATCAACGTGTATTATACAGAGTACGGTTTTTCGGTTTTATAGGAAATTTACTAATCTGCCAGCAGTAAATCAGTAAACAGTTCGGTATTTGTTGGCGTTGTGGATTGGAAAGAGATGTAATTCTTGAGTGAAATGTAACAATTACTAGAGTCGATGTATGTGGCATGTATGCAAAGACAGAAAAGACCCCACAGTATAGCCGGCCGGTGTGGCCGTGCGGTTCTAGGCGCTACAGTCTGGAACCGCGAGTCCGCTTCGGTCGCAGGTTCGAATCCTGCCTCGGGCATGAATGTGTGTGATGTCCTTAGGTTAGTTATGTTTAAGTAGTTCTAAGTTCTAGGAGACTGATGACCATAGATGTTAAGTCCCATACTGCTCAGAGCCATTTGAACCATTTTTGAACCCACAGTGTAGAAAGAACTGGCGTACAACGTAACATTATTTGGTATACTAGCGACAAAAATTTTGAAGATAGTGGCGACGTCGGTAATTTGGACAACACTAAAACAAGAAAGCAAATAATGACAGGTCAGATGTAAAATATAGTATATGCATGGCCGGGCCCCTGCATATTCGGCTACCACACTCGCGGATATGCTTCGAGAACCAGGCATGGCCCCTGCAAATTATCTGTCAACAGAAGAATCACTGAGCTGCTTAAATTCAAATGTCTCTGAGCACTATGGGACTTAACTATTAAGGTCATCAATCCCCTAGAACTTAGAGCTACTTGAACCTAACTAACCTAAGGATATCACACACATCCATGCCCGAGGCAGGATTCGAACCTGCGACCGCAGCGGTCGCACTGAGCTGTATACCACAAAGCTGCTGCAGCCACCACACTGTCACAGGGCAAGAGCTGCGTCGGTACGTGGCGTACAGGCCGCGGTGAACAGCGCTGCAGTCACAGGCTCCTATTCGCATGCGTGCGGTCACGTGTGCACCACAGGACGTGTATCTTCCGCGGACGGGTACTTACGTCGCCGCTGAGCCGTTCGACAGCCTTCGTACGATCACCAATATCAGTACCTATGTAGCTGTGTCACCTATTGCCTGCTGCTATCGTCGGAGGGTGGTATGGGACTTCAAGCCACACCGCCACACCTTAAAAGTGCACTAAAGTGCACTCCAATGATATCATTCAACGACATCATTGTAGGATATATCGATTTTACCCTTACACCAAGTCAGTAAGGCCGAAATCCAACCGTGACGCTCAATGTTTCGCGCATGCTCGCACAGGGCGCGTTTTTGATTGGTTCGATTTAAGTAACCTATAAACGAGAGCCAATTAAGCTCCGAGCTCCAGACTGATTGTCAGCCTTCTCTGGTCTCCGTTACTACCCATACTACCCAGGACCAGTCTCAGATGCTTTAGTCAGGCAGTGCCGTCTAACCGACGCCGTGACCCGCCCCCGGGGATCCTGCTTCACTAAACTTGCGTCTGGATTGCTGGATTGGACTATACACAAGTTGATAGCCTCGTGGGACTGTGTCGCTACTCTTCTACGGCATCTCTCTACTCTTTGCCGCTATGACGTTCATGGATTTCGTCATAGTGAGCACCTTCTATGTATCAACAATGATTTTCATTTCAATTATAATCAAGTTGTGTGAAAATTCGTTCTGAGAAGCTGTACTGAGTTCGTGGTAAAGAAACAGTTGATATTCCAATACGTGCACCTTCTTACACCATTTGGTGAAGCCCAAAACAGCTGACAGGACGTAAAATATGGCACAACTGAGGACTTCGGTTTACGGGCAAGTCTTCGTAAAAAGTGGCATACACACTGACAAACAAGCCCTCGAGTGCGAGGTCGCAAAAAGCTAATGGTGATTACGGCAGTCGACCCCCCCACATAGTGTCTACCATGCAACCGCAATGGTAACAAGTGTGAGACTGCAAGTATCCAATGGTGACCACAGCATAAGGCTATGGAACGTACCTGAACTGCTTAGTCGATGACTAACTCACAAGTGTGTAGCAGTGCTAGTGTCGCTGATGACAGAGCAGAGCAATGACAAGGATAAAGAAACCTAAACATTGCGATACATCTACGACAACAGTTGCCGACGTGGACATTTCGTCAGGAATTTCGCAAAGGGAGAAAGAAGTGGCAGGTGAAATATTAACATTTTTACAAGATGAGTCAGTTGAATGTGTGGTTTCGTATAGGCTCGACTTTGAGGAAATTGTACATGAGGAGTACAGTGATGACGACACGTGCTTAACAAGTGAGAGTGATACTGAAACAAGTATGGAGCCATGTAGCTCATACTCCTTGCCGGACAGGGAGCCGAAAACTCTGTCTCCATTGAAACGTAGTAAAGAATAATAGTTGTCCAAGGAGCGGGTATTAGACTTAATTTCGTACACGGAAGATTATACGCAGCATCGTAAAATAACGATTATGAACGGATTTCGAATAAGTCCGCAGTAATATGACCGTGTGGTGCATAAGAAAAACTACGGATATTCAAGAGAGGACAAGGACCACTTGTTACTAAAACTAGTGTTTGCGCATTTCGAGCATGCTAAATGCAATTTACAGGACGAGACCTAATACGTAATGCATATCAAATTGCGCAAGACATAGATTACAGTATTTCAGGGAAAGCAGTGTGTGGTTTCATGACTTCAAACAGTGCTACAAAACTGGAAGACGTAAGATAACGAAGTTTCAAACATAGTGGCAACTTGACGATTCCCAAATGACACCAGAATCGGTCCGAAAATTTCTAGATGTTGTTGTTGTTGTGGTCTTCAGTCCTGAGACTGGTTTGATGCAGCTCTCCATGCTACTCTATCCTGTGCAAGCTTCTTCATCTCCCAGTATCTACTGCAACCTACTTCCTTCTGAATCTGCTTAGTGTATTCATCTCTTGGTCTCCCTCTACGATTTTTACCCTCCCCACTGCCCTCCAATGCTAAATTTGTGATTCCTTGATGCCTCAAAACATGTCCTACCAACCGATCCCTTCTTCTAGTCAAGTTGTGCCACAAACTTCTCTTCTCCCCAATCCTATTCAATACCTCCTCATTAGTTACGTGATCTACCCACCTTGTCTTCAGCATTCTTCTGTAGCACCACATTTCGAAAGCTTCTATTCTCTTCTTGTCCAAACTAGTTATCGTCCATGTTTCACTTCCATACATGGCTACACTCCATACAAATACTTTCAGAAATGACTTCCTGACACTTAAATCTATGCCCGATGTTAACAAATTCCTCTTCTTGAGGAACGCTTTCTTTGCCATTGCCAGTCTACATTTTATATACTCTCTACTTCGACCATCATCGGTTATTTTACTCCCTAAATAGCAAAACTCCTTTACTACTTTAGGTGTCTCATTTCCTAATCTAATTCCCTCAGCATCAGCCGACTTAATTAGACTACATTCCATTATCCTCGTTTTGCTTTTGTTGATGTTCATCTTATATCCTCCTTTCAAGACACTGTCCATTCCGTTCAACTGCTCTTCCAAGTCCTTTGCTGTCCCTGACAGAATTACAATGTCATCGGCGAACCTCAAAGTTTTTACTTCTTCTCCATGAATTTTAATACCTACTCCGAATTTTTCTTTTGTTTCCTTTACTGCTTGCTCAATATACAGATTGAATAACATCGGGGAGAGGCTACAACCCTGTCTTACTCCTTTCCCAACCACTGCTTCCCTTTCATGCCCCTCGACTCTTATAACTGCCATCTGGTTTCTGTACAAACTGTAAATAACCTTTCGCTCCCTGTATTTTACCCCTGCCACCTTCAGAATTTGAAAGAGAGTATTCCAGTTAACATTGTCAAAAGCTTTCTCTAAGTCTACAAATGCTAGAAACGTAGGTTTGCCTTTTCTTAATCTTTGTTCTAAGATAAGTCGTAAGGTCAGTATTGCCTCATGTGTTCCAACATTTCTACGGAATCCAAACTGATCTTCCCCGAGGTCGGCTTCTACCAGTTTTTCCATTCGTCTGTAAAGAATTCGCGTTAGTATTTTGCAGCTGTGACTTATTAAACTGATAGTTCGGTAATTTTCACATCTGTCAACACCTGCTTTCTTTGGGATTGGAATTATTATATTCTTCTTGAAGTCTGAGGGTATTTCTCCTGTGGCATACATCGTGCTCACCAGATTGTAGAGTTTTGTCATGACTGGCTCTCCCGAGGCCATCAGTAGTTCAAATGGAATGTTGTCTACTCCCGGGGCCTTGTTTCGACTCAGGTCTTTCAGTGCTCTGTCAAACTCTTCACGCAGTATCTTATCTCCCATTTCGTCTTCATCTACGTCCTCTTCCATTTCCATAATATTGTCCTCAAGTACATCGCCCTTGTATAAACCCTCCTTATACTCCTTCCACCTTTCTGCCTTCCCTTCTTTGCTTAGAACTGGGTTGCCATCTGAACTCTTGATATTCATACAAGTGGTTCTCTTCTCTCCAAAGGTCTCTTTAATTTTCCTATAGGCTGTATCTATCTTACCCCTAGTGAGACAAGCCTCTACATCCTTACATTTGTCCTCTAGCCATCCCTGCTTAGCCATATTGCACTTCCTGTCGATATCATTTTTGATACGTTTGTATTCCTTTTTGCCTGCTTCATTTACTGCATTTTTATATTTTCTCCTTTCATCAATTAAATTCAATATTTCTTCTGTTACCCAAGGATTTCTATTAGCCCTCGTCTTTTTACCTACTTGATCCTCTGCTGCCTTCACCACTCCATCCCTCAGAGCTACCCATTCTTCTTCTACTGTATTTCTTTCACCCATTCCTGTCATTTGTTCCCTTATGCTCTCCCTGAAACTCTCTACAACCTCTGGTTCTTTCAGTTTATCCAGGTCCCATCTCCTTAAATTCCCACCTTTTTGCAGTTTCTTCAGTTTCAATCTGCAGTTCATAACCAATAGATTGTGGTCAGAATCCACATCTGCCCCAGGATATGTCTTACAATTTAAAACCTGGTTCCTAAATCTCTGTCTTACCATTATATAATCTGTCTGATACCTTTTAGTATCTAGATGACATGAACAAAATTATCCCACCATTAAGTAAATACTTCTTTTTCAACACCGACCAGTCGGGATTTAAAGAGGGAATGCATGTGAAAGGATCCCGGGAAATTAGGGGTACCGAGAGAGTTGCATGAAGATGATCTAAAATCAATGCCTTAACGCATTCGTATACAATTATGCCTACTAACCTGGATGGTAAATGGAATGGAAAGTTATTTATTGTGATGCGAGGAGTTGGAGGTGCTCCGCCCCGTACGGTTCTTTCTCGTGTGCGTGATCTTCAAAGGAGGATAGGGAATATTTACGTCATAGCAAGCAAGAGTGGGGAAATGGGCGTAAGAGAACTACAAATCTCGTATGATCACTCAACCACTGGAGAAATTCAGCCTCTGGACGTTTGTTTTTTCTGCACCTATAAAGCATATTATAGCAATAGTTTCAGTTACGCCTTAAAGGATAGCCAGTTTAACGATATGATCTATGACTGTTTCGCATTCTGCTACAAGTCGTCACATTCCATAAATTCTCTTCACCCCATAATACCAATACGATCCTATATGCCTTCTTTAAGAGCGCATATCTGGCTCAACGTTCTTCACGGTTTATAGCTCCCAAGCAGTTCGCATTCGATCTTGATAGTGGGAAACTTTGTCATCGATGTGACGCGCATTTTTCATTCGGTGTTCATGCTGCAACTTAAGGGTTTGTTTGGGACATTTCTTGAATGCTAACGTTGTACATTTTATGAAGTGTAATACATACATGCCATAAACGACTGATCTCAGTTCCTCCCGGACACTCATTTTCAGTCACCCTCCTGATGCACGTGGTGAATATGGAAGTTAATAGGAATATAAAAAAAAGAGAGGAAGGTTTATCTGTTTAGCAAGAGTAATAGAAGGCAGATTTCAGACTACCTAACAGATCAAAACGAAAATTTCTGTTCCGACACTGACAAAGTTGAGTGTTTATGGAAAAAGTTCAAGGCAATCGCAAAATGCGTTTTAGACAGGTACGTGCCGAGTAAAACTGTGAGGGACGGGAAAAACCCACCGTGGTACAACAACAAAGTTAGGAAACTACTGCGAAAGCAAAGAGAGCTTCACTCCAAGTTTAAACGCAGCCAAAACCTCTCAGACAAACAGAAGCTAAACGATGTCAAAGTTAGCGTAAGGAGGGCTATGCGTGAAGCGTTCAGTGAATTCGAAAGTAAAATACTAGGTACCGACTTGACAGAAAATCCTAGGAAGTTCTGGTCTTACGTTAAATCAGTAAGTGGCTCGAAACATCATGTCCAGACACTCCGGGATGATGATGGCATTGAAACAGAGGATGACAAGCGTAAAGCTGAAATACTAAACACCTTTTTCCAAAGCTGTTTCACAGACGAAGACCGCACTGCAGTTCCTTCTCTAAATCCTCGCACAAACGAAAAAATGGCTGACATCGAAATAAGTGTCCAAGGAATAGAAAAGCAACTGGAATCACTCAACAGAGGAAAGTCCACTGGACCTGACGGGATACCAATTCAATTCTACACAGAATACGCGAAAGAACTTGCCCCCCTTCTAACAGCCGTGTACCGCAAGTCTCTAGAGGAACAGAAGGTTCCAAATGATTGGAAAAGAGCACAGGTAGTCTCAGTCTTCCAGAAGGGTCGTCGAGCAGATGCGCAAAACAATAGACCTATATCTCTGACGTCGATTTGTTGTAGAATTTTAGAACATGTGTTTTGCTCGAGTATCATGTCGTTTTTGGAAACTCAGAATCTACTATGTAGGAATCAACATGGATTCCGGAAACAGCGATCGTGTGAGACCCAACTCGCTTTATTTGTTCATGAGACCCAGAAAATATTAGATACAGGCTCCCAGGTAGATGCTATTTTTCTTGACTTCCGGAAGGCGTTCGATACAGTTCCGCACTGTCGCCTGATAAACAAAGTAAGAGCCTACGGAATATCAGACCAGCTGTGTGGCTGGATTGAAGAGTTTTTAGCAGACGGAGCACAGCATGTTGTTATCAACGGAGAGACGTCTACAGACATTAAAGTAACCTGTGGCGTGCCACAGGGGAGTGTTATGGGACCATTGCTTTTCACAATATATATAAATGACCTAGTAGATAGTGTCGGAAGTTCCATGCGGATTTTCGCGGATGATGCTGTAGTATACAGAGAAGTTGCAGCATTAGAAAATTGTAGCGAAATGCAGGAAGATCTGCAGCGGATAGGCACTTGGTGCAGGGAGTGGCAACTGACCCTTAACATAGACAAATGTAATGTATTGCGAATACATAGAAAGAAGGATCCTTTATTGTATGATTATATGATAGCGGAACAAACACTGGTAGCAGTTACTTCTGTAAAATATCTGGGAGTATGCGTGCGGAACGATTTGAAGTGGAATGATCATATAAAATTAATTGTTGGTAAGGCGGGTACCAGGTTGAGATTCATTGGGAGGGTCCCTAGAAAATGTAGTCCATCAACAAAGGAGGTGGCTTACAAAACACTCGTTCGACCTATACTTGAGTATTGCTCATCAGTGTGGGATCCGTACCAGGTCGGGTTGACGGAGGAGATAGAGAAGATCCAAAGAAGAGCGGCGCGTTTCGTCACAGGGTTATTTGGTAACCGTGATAGCGTTACGGAGATGTTTAACAAACTCAAGTGGCAGACTCTGCAAGAGAGGCGCTCTGCATCGCGGTGTAGCTTGCTCGCCAGGTTTCGAGAGGGCGCGTTTCTGGATGAGGTATCGAATATGTTGCTTCCCCCTACTTATACCTCCCGAGGAGATCACGAATGTAAAATTAGAGAGATTAGAGCGCGCACAGAGGCTTTCAGACAGTCGTTCTTCCCGCGAACCATATGCGAGTGGAACAGGAAATGGAGGTAATGACAGTGGCACGTAAAGTGCCCTCCGCCACACACCGTTGGGTGGCTTGCGGAGTATAAATGTAGATGTAGATGTGAGTCATTAGCAGTTAATATTTTTCCTGTCATAATTGTCAACACAATACTTTTAAATGGCTCCTACTAAGTATTGAACTCGCGACCTCCTACTCAAGGAGTTCCTTGTGAGACCTGTGATACACGTCGAAAATAGCATCGACTTAACTGATTATCGACTTGCACTTTCGAACATGGCATACATCTTTCAAGCATAGTTTTGTATCTCCTTACTCCGACTCACCCCAACAGTAATTCGACCGTATTGATTGACTACAGAAACTGTCCACAGCATGTGGTCAGGTTGTCAGCATCCCTCCGTCTAGCTCGTAGGTTCATAGCTTCGATCTACGACCGCGTTTGACTCATTCTTCTCTGAGGCACAGGGTGTTTGTGTCGTCGTAATTACTTCATCTCACCTTCTTGAAAAAGACGTGAAAGTCACCGAAGTGGTCGAACAGAAACACTTGCACCAGGCAGCGGAACCATCCCAGACGGTGTCTCACCATAGAATGATTTCATTGTTTTCACTACAATAACAGTAGAAGTATTACACTACGTTCAATTTAAGAAATGTGCTATGGCAGTTCAAGAGAGTGTATTTGGTACGAGCATTATTACTACATCATCAAATAGCAATCTTTAGTTACTACTTGATAACTTCTAAGCGACGAAAGTCTCCTGTTCACTAAAACAGTACCTGTAAACGTGGCTTCAAATTACGGTATGGTGCACATGAACACCCGCGTAAAATACGAATATCACATAACATTTTCTGACCTGGCATTAATATAGGTGAAATAACTGACACTTTTTCTGTCACTATCGTCCTTATCCCCCCCATGAACCATGGACCTTGCCGCTGGTGGGGAGGCTTGCGTGCCTCAGCGATACAGATGGCCGTACCGTAGGTGCAACCACAACGGAGGGGTATCTGTTGAGAGGCCAGACAAACATGTGGTTCCTGAAGAGGGGCAGCAGCCTTTTCAGTAGTTGCAGGGGCAACAGTCTGGATGATTGACTGATCTGGCCTTGTAACATTAACCAAAACGGCCTTGCTGTGCTGGTACTGCGAACGGCTGAAAGCAAGGGGAAACTACAGCCGTAATTTTTCCCGAGGACATGCAGCTCTACTGTATGATTAAATGATGATGGCGTCCTCTTGGGTAAAATATTCCGGAGGTAAAATAGTCCCCCATTCGGATCTCCGGGCGGGGACTACTCAGGAGGACGTCGTTATCAGGAGAAAGAAAACTGGCGTTCTACGGATCGGAGCGTGGAATGTCAGATCCCTTAATCGGGCAGGTAGGTTAGAAAATTTAAAAAGGGAAATGGATAGGTTAAAGTTAGATATAGTGGGAATTAGCGAAGTTCGGTGGCAGGAGGAACAAGACTTTTGGTCAGGTGATTACAGGGTTATAAATACAAAATCAAATAGGGGTAATGCAGGAGTAGGTTTAATAATGAATAAAAAAATAGGAGTGCGGGTTAGCTACTACAAACAGCATAGTGAACGCATTATTGTGGCCAAGATAGACACAAAGCCCATGCCTACTACAGTAGTACAAGTTTATATGCCAACTACCTCTGCAGATGATGAAGAAATAGATGAAATGTATGACGAGATAAAAGAAATTATTCAGGTAGTGAAAGGAGACGAAAATTTAATAGTCATGGGTGACTGGAATTCGTCAGTAGGAAAAGGGAGAGAAGGAAACATAGTAGGTGAATATGGATTGGGGGGAAGGAATGAAAGAGGAAGCCGCCTTGTAGAATTTTGCACAGAGCATAAATTAATCATAGCCAACACTTGGTTCAAGAATCATAAAAGAAGGTTGTATACCTGGAAGAATCCTGGAGATACTAGTAGGTATCAGATAGATTATATAATGGTAAGACAGAGATTTAGGAACCAGGTTTTAAATTGTAAGACATTTCCTGGGGCAGATGTGGATTCTGACCACAATCTATTGGTTATGAACTGCAGATTGAAACTGAAGAAACTGCAAAAAGGTGGGAATTTAAGGAGATGGGACCTGGATAAACTGAAAGAACCAGAGGTTGTAGAGAGTTTCAGGGAGAGCATAAGGGAACAATTGACTGGAATGGGGGAAAGAAATACAGTAGAAGAAGAATGGGTAGCTCTGAGGGATGAAGTAGTGAAGTCAGCAGAGGATCAAGTAGGTAAAAAGACGAGGGCTAATAGAAATCCTTGGGTAACAGAAGAAATATTGAATTTAATTGATGAAAGGAGAAAATACAAAAATGCAGTAAATGAAGCAGGCAAAAAGGAATACAAACATCTCAAAAATGATATCGACAGGAAGTGCAAAATGGCTAAGCAGGGATGGCTAGAGGACAAATGTAAGGATGTAGAGGCTTGTCTCACTAGGGGTAAGATAGATACTGCCTACAGGAAAATTAAAGAGACCTTTGGAGAGAAGAGAACCACTTGTATGAATATCAAGAGCTCAGATGGCAACCCAGTTCTAAGCAAAGAAGGGAAGGCAGAAAGGTGGAAGGAGTATATAGAGGGTTTATACAAGGGCGATGTACTTGAGGACAATATTATGGAAATGGAAGAGGATGTAGATGAAGACGAAATGGGAGATAAGATACTGCGTGAAGAGTTTGACAGAGCACTGAAAGACCTGAGTCGAAACAAGGCCCCGGGAGTAGACAACATTCCATTTGAACTACTGATGGCCTCGGGAGAGCCAGTCATGACAAAACTCTACCATCTGGTGAGCACGATGTATGAGACAGGCGAAATACCCTCAGACTTCAAGAAGAATATAATAATTCCAATCCCAAAGAAAGCAGGTGTTGACAGATGTGAAAATTACCGAACTATCAGTTTAATAAGTCACAGCTGCAAAATACTAACGCGAATTCTTTACAGACGAATGGAAAAACTGGTAGAAGCCGACCTCGGGGAAGATCAGTTTGGATTCCGTAGAAATGTTGGAACACGTGAGGCAATACTGACCTTACGACTTATCTTAGAAGAAAGATTAAGAAAAGGCAAACCTACGTTTCTAGCATTTGTAGACTTAGAGAAAGCTTTTGACAATGTTAACTGGAATACTCTCTTTCAAATTCTGAAGGTGGCAGGGATAAAATACAGGGAGCGAAAGGCTATTTACAGTTTGTACAGAAACCAGATGGCAGTTATAAGAGTCGAGGGACATGAAAGGGAAGCAGTGGTTGGGAAAGGAGTAAGACAGGGTTGTAGCCTCTCCCCGATGTTATTCAATCTGTATATTGAGCAAGCAGTAAAGGAAACAAAAGAAAAATTCGGAGTAGGTATTAAAATTCATGGAGAAGAAGTAAAAACTTTGAGGTTCGCCGATGACATTGTAATTCTGTCAGAGACAGCAAAGGACTTGGAAGAGCAGTTGAACGGAATGGACAGTGTCTTGAAAGGAGGATATAAGATGAACATCAACAAAAGCAAAACGAGGATAATGGAATGTAGTCAAATTAAGTCGGGTGATGCTGAGGGAATTAGATTAGGAAATGAGACACATAAAGTAGTAAAGGAGTTTTGCTATTTAGGGAGTAAAATAACCGATGATGGTCGAAGTAGAGAGGATATAAAATGTAGACTGACAATGGCAAAGAAAGCGTTTCTCAAGAAGAGGAATTTGTTAACATCGAGTATAGATTTAAGTGTCAGGAAGTCGTTTCTGAAAGTATTTGTATGGAGTGTAGCCATGTATGGAAGTGAAACATGGACGATAACTAGTTTGGACAAGAAGAGAATAGAAGCTTTCGAAATGTGGTGCTACAGAAGAATGCTGAAGATAAGGTGGGTAGATCACGTAACTAATGAGGAGGTATTTAATAGGATTGGGGAGAAGAGAAGTTTGTGGCACAACTTGACTAGAAGAAGGGATCGGTTGGTAGGACATGTTTTGAGGCATCAAGGGATCACAAATTTAGCATTGGAGGGCAGTGTGGAGGGTAAAAATCGTAGAGGGAGACCAAGAGATGAATACACTAAGCAGATTCAGAAGGATGTAGGTTGCAGTAGATACTGGGAGATGAAGAAGCTTGCACAGGATAGAGTAGCATGGAGAGCTGCATCAAACCAGTCTCAGGACTGAAGACCACAACAACAACATCGTCCTTATCAATATACGCTTGTGATGTAGACAAAGAAATACATTACCGCTTCTGAGGGCGGCGAAGTTTAGTGAATTGGCGTGGTTCATAAACAGTTCTGCAGCTCATGCGGTGCATGACTGTTAAACCGCTTCTCACAACTCACGGCAGCAGTTACTAGGTCGGAGGTTCGGACGTCTTGCTCGACGTTGTCCCCCTTCTGATCAACAAGAACTAAGGTCTGATGTAGGGCAGCAAAGGTAACGTAATTTGGTAGTGTATGTATTCGGTACACACAACTACTCTTTTGCTAAACTGCTATGTTATGGGTATAACTGTGCTCGTGACTGCGCCTTTCCTGAGCAGAGTTTTCTCTTTTGCAGACCAACGTACAGTCACCGTGGCTGTACTGAGCTTAATACTAACACCTGAAATGCAATATTTGAAGCTGTTGTCATATCAAAATAATTCCAAACTGAACTGCCATGCCAATGCTTCGTGTAGGCCATTGCAGGCAGGAAAAAAGGTTCTACCTCACAGTGGCAATGCACGGCGATACCCGGTGTCCCTAGCACTTGCCGTAGCCCTGAGAAAATCAAAACATCTCCCTACCACTTGCCGTAGCCCTGTGAAAATACGAATTTCATGCTGTAAAGTAAACATGCGAATGCCACTAACGACCAGCTCCGTTAAGACCAGTTGGAGGACTGCGAAAACAGCCGAGTCGGCACGTACGTAAGGAAATCCAGACAAAAGACTAACGTAACATTTCCGTTACTGCAATCCGGGTGGAGGTAGCTCATTGGAGGAGTATGGAAACAGAGGAGTCATCCCAATTCAGGCACGAACAGAATACGTGGAAAGAACGTTATGGTTAAACAAACGTTTCACGTAGTACGAAACTATGCTTCGAGTTTCCGGAATATTCGTTGAACAGTATCGAAAACGTACGGTGTGCAACAGCCATAGACAGCTGACCTGGGGAGTCGTGCAATTACTCTAATGTACGCAGAGTGTTCGTCGAGACCTTCTGACATAGTTCGGAAGCAATGACGTGGTGGATTATCATACTCAAGGTACAGATCGCCTGTAGTGTGATGTAGGCAAACAAACTGCTGCGCATAATGGTGGGGCAGAGTCGTCCAATGTCAGAAGTCCCGTATAATACCATGTAATTACACCCCACACGAGGTACCATACATTACTAGCCTGAATAGTGATCTGTAGCTCTATTGACTGTACCGCCTCTTGCGAATTTCGACGTACTCGCACGCAGCGTACAAAATTATATTGCAGCTGTTCGAACGGGACGAGCTTTGTCGTTGCCTGGAACGTCAGACTTAGTCGTTCATGAACTCGAAACAATTTGTTTTGGTCCGTAATCAGCCACGAGCAGAGATTAGTGAGTGGCGTAATACCTTTCGAACCCACATCGAGAAGGTATTTCAGCCTAGTTAATGTTCCTTGTTATTTAACTTTGAATTGGCTAGTCATTTGTTGCACTGTGATCAAACAGGTAAGAGTAGGCAAAATAATTGGCCGATATCATTGCAAACAGCACGACTGTGCCCGGGATAGTGGCAGTGGTCAAGGCTCCACTGTCAACCACCACCACGCGGTTGCGCAACTGGATTGGAAAGCTGAAGCCTATGGACAAATGAAAACTTCACGTAAATTGTAAGCAGCAGCTACTTAGTCTGCAAAGACCGAATTAACAGACGATTCGACAAATGTGGGCCTTCAAAGTCATTAGTTTCGCACTAGAGTAGCGAAGAAGAAATATTTGCGTAAAGAAAGAAGAATCAAAGGAAAAAGTTCTGATCACCTACTGACGGATGGAAATATCATAAAACAATAAAGGGGTAATAATGCAACGCGGTAAACATCGTCGCTTACTACAATATTGACACTGTAAATTAAAGAACATGGTTCCCTGGAAGATTGTTCGGTAACATAACGTAAAGTTAAAATTTTATTGTCTTTCTTTAGTGGTTCATGGTGTGGGTTCCTGTAGTCATGTCCTAGTTCATGAACCACGGGCAACGTATGAGTGGCCAAGTAAGTGGTCCCGACAGTCGGGATACCAGTTACTTTGGAATAAGGCTGGGCATCTCGGACATATTCTGAGTCGTGGTCACCTTTGTGCTCATACGGCAAAGACTATCAAATCCACCGGTTAGGGGTAAAACCCAATGGGACTCGGGGCAAGTAAGGCTAGCAACCTGCTTCCCTGGTACTTTAAATATGATGCTGGCAACAATCAGAGCAAAATGCCTCGGACCTTTGGAGGTGACGGAGTCCCACCTCTAACTGACAAACCAGGGACTCCTAGGATACGACTTGGCAAACAAATGGTAATGAGATGGGGAGCTATTAATATCAATGGGGGCTACTCTGGGAAGAAGGTAGAGCTGGCAGAGGCTGCAAGTAAGATAGGGCTGGACATTTTAGCTGTTAGTGACATTCGGGTAAGGGGTGAGAAAGAAGAGGAAGTGGGAGAATACAAGGTCTACCTGTCAGGAGTCAAAGTAGGAATAGCACAATGGGGTGTAGGGCTTTACATCAGGAAAGAAATGGAACCCACTGTAGTTGCAATACGGTATGTAAACGAACGACTGATGTGGATAGATTTGACAGTGTCTAGCAAGAAAATTAGGATTGTGTCAGTATATTCGCATTGTGAAGGGACAGATCAAGATAAGATGGATAGTTTTTATGAGGCACTCAGTGATGTAGTTGTTAGAGTAAAGGACAAGGACGGTGTTCTGCTCATGGGTGATTTTAACGCCAGGATTGGAAATCGAACAGAAGGGTATGAAAAGGTTATGGGTAAATTTGGAGAGGATATGGAGGCCAACAGGAACGGACAACAACTCTTGGATTTCTGTGCCAGTATGGGCTTAGTAATCACAAACTCCTTTTTTAAACATAAGAACATTCACCGGTATACTTGGGAAGGCAGGGGAACCAGATCTGTCATTGACTATATAATAACAGATCAGGAATTCAGGAAGGCTGTGAGGGACACACGTGCATTCAGGGGATTCTTTGATGACACTGATGATTATTTAATCTGCAGTGAAATTGGGATTGTGAGGCCGAAAGTGCAGGAGGTCAGGTCCATATGTAGGAGGATAAGAGTGGAGAAACTTCAGGATAAGGAAATCAGGCACAAGTACATAACAGCGATCTCAGAAAGCTACCAGTTAGTTGAATGTAGTCAATTACAGTCATTGGAAAAGGAATGGACAAGGTACAGGGACACAGTACTAGAAGTGGCTAAAGAATGTCTTGGAACAGTAGTGTGTAAAAGTAGGATGAAGCAAACAGCTTGATGGAATGATACAGTCAAGGCAGCCTGTAAAAGGAAAAAGAAGGCGCATCAAAAATGGCTACATACCAGAACCCAGGTAGACAGAGAAAGTTATGTTGAAGAAAGAAATAAAGCCAAACAGATAATTGCAGCATCCAAGAAGAAATCGTGGGAAGACTTTGGAAACAGGTTGGAGACTATGGGTCAAGCTGCTGGAAAACCATTCTGGAGTGTAATTAGCAGTCTTCGAAAGGGAGGTTAGAAGGAAATGACAAGCATTTTGGACGGGTCAGGAAAACTGCTGGTGAATCCGGTGGATGCCTTGGGCAGATGGAGGGAATATTTTGAAGAGTTGCTCAATGTAGGTAAAAATACGATCAGTAATGTTTCAGATTTCTAGGTAGAATGGGATAGGAATGATGATGGAAATAGGATCACATTTGAGGAAGTGGAAAAAATGGTCAATAGATTGCAGTGCACTAAAGCGGCTGGGGTGGATGAAATTAAGTCGGAACTCATCAAATACAGTGGAATGTCAGGTCTTAAATGGCTACACAGGATAATTGAAATGGCCTGGGAGTCGGGACAGGTTCCATCAGACTGGAAAAAAGCAGTAATCACACCAATCTTTAAACATGGAAACATAAAAGATTGTAACAACTACAGAGGTATCTCTTTAATCAGCGTTGTGGGTAAAATCTTCTCAGGTATTGTTGAAAGGAAAGTGCGAGTATTAGTTGAGGACCAATTGGATGAAAATCAGTGTGGGTTTAGGCCTCTTAGAGGTTGTCAGGACCAGATCTTTAGCTTACGGCAAATAATGGAGAAGTGTTATGAGTGGAACAGGGAATTGTATCTATGCTTTATAGATCTAGAAAAGGCATATAACCGGGTTCCTAGGAGGAAGTTATTGTCTGTTCTACAAGATTATGGAATAGGAGGCAAACTTTTGCAAGCAATTAAAGGTCTTTACATGGATAGTCAGGCAGCAGTTAGAGTTGACGGTAAATTGAGTTCATGGTTCAGAGTAGTTTCAGGGGTAAGACAAGGCTGCAACCTGTCTCCACTGTTGTTCATATTATTTATGGATCATATGTTGAAAACAATAGACTGGCTAGGTGAGATTAAGATATGTGAACACAAAATAAGCAGTCTTGCATATGCGGATGACTTAGTTGTGATGGCAGATTCGATTGAAAGTTTGCAAAGTAATATTTCAGAGCTAGATGAGAAAGGTAAGGACTATGGTATGAAGATTAGCATCTCCAAAACGAAAGTAATGTCAGTGGGAATGAAATATAAACGGATTGAGTGCCAAATAGGAGGAACAAAGTTAGAACAGGTGGACGGTTTCAAGTACTTAGGATGCATATTCTCACAGGATGGCAACATAGTGAAAGAACTGGAAGCGAGGTGTAGCAAAGCTAATGCAGTGAGCGCTCAGCTACGATCTACTCTCTTCTGCAAGAAGGAAGTCAGTACCAAGACTAAGTTATCTGTGCACCGTTCGATCTTTCGAGCAACTTTGTTGTATGGGAGCGAAAGCTGGGTGGATTCAGGTTACCTTATCAACAAGGTTGAGGTTACGGATATGAAAGTAGCTAGGATGATTGCAGGTACTAGTAGATGGGAACAATGGCAGGAGGGTGTCCACATTGAAGAAATCAAAGAAAAACTGGGAATGAACTCTATAGATGCAGCAGTCAGGGCGAACAGGCTTAGATGGTGGGGTCATGTTACACGCATGGGAGAAGCAAGGTTACCCAAGAGACTCATGGATTCAGCAGTGGAGGGTAGGAGGAGTCGGGGCAGACCGAGGAGAAGGTACCTGGATTCGGTTAAGAATGATTCTGAAGTAATAGGTTTAACATCAGAAGAGGCACCAATGTTAGCACTGAATAGGGGATCATGGAGGAACTGTATAAGGGGGGCTATGCTCCAGACTGAACGCTGAAAGGCATAATCAGTCTTAAATGATGATGATGATGATGATGATTTCTTTAGTATCGCTCTGAAGCAGTGAAGCTACCGGAAATACTTGCACCTATGTTTTTCCCCTTCTTGTTTGTTCTCTTTAGTGTGCTAATAGAATAGCTAGCACTTCCTGTAACTCTCTGAAGCACATATTTTAACGATACTTTTGTTTCTTAGTTTTTCTATTGTAACATAATGTACTACTTGGGGAAGCAATGTATTGCACAAGGCTTTTTCAAAATGACGAATGATGACAGCCACTATAAAAATGAATTGGATAAAAATACTGTTTGGATGTATTTTTTTATTTTTGCACATGTACCATGAAATGGATGGACGCAGCGTATGTGAAATCCAGGACGACGATAAACATCGCACCACTTTCGCGTTACCTGCTTGTAGATCACTTCATTCCGTGTCGTCGAGTCCTGCCTTGAAGATATAATGCGATCCATACAGGAAGAGCGGCTGTGACAAGGCCTATCGAGTCTCAAGGTCAAGAGAAAACGGTATACATTCAGTCAGCTAGAATCTGTAAAGTGAGACATACGTTTTTGCACCAAGTCCCTATCAATATAATTATGGTGTCCCAAATGGTAAACGCTTTTGTATCGCATAATCAATATAAAGAAGATCTCATTATACAACGGCGTTTATTAGTCGCGTCGTATTTATTTAGAGAAATGGATTCTGGAATTTTTACTCTTAACTTCGAGCAATAATAGCAGCACTTCGAGAAATGAGGTCCGATCAGACGAGGTTGGCGACTTTGCTAAAACAATAAAGTGAGCGAGGTTGGTAATATGTAGTCTCAGCTCCGAATCGGACTTTACTTTGCTACCCAATATCATGATAAAGATAAAGCGGAGCACTGTGCTCTTCTGACAAAAATTTAATGACATGATCACATGTGCCTGATTATGAACCTGTATCCTAGCACCTATGGAGCACGAGGGCTACACTAACGTGCTCTGAGGCAAAGAGATAGCAACAAGAACGGTCTCCCAGGTTGTCAGGCAATGGGGCACTGAAACAATGTCCCAATGCAACACTGGGGGGGAATCATCCAGCACTCAGAATGAAAAGGTGTCCTTGTGCAAGCGCCTCCTTATATTGCGCGCACTCTTCCTGCTACTTCAGTTCGCTATCGAAGACAGTGAGCCTTTAGGTCAACAAGTCGTGTCTCACATCTGTCGACTGATAGACGCACATTTCCTAGGATCGATGTACCCACTGTCTGGTCAAATGTATTCGGGCACCCCTACGAACTGGGGAATTGACCACTAGATGTCACGAGTGGCTGACCCGACAGTGTGAAAGGAGACGGGGAGTGTTGTGCTGTCGGTAGAGAAACGGTAACAGCAGGAGAGCTCAGAGACTTCGAAAGTGGACTAGTCACTGGAAGTCACCTGAGTGCGAGATTCATCACGGAGATTTCAACCCTTCTACAGCCACCCGAGTCGACTGTTGGTGATGTGATTGTGAAGTGGGAAGGTGAAATAACAACCAGTGCTAAGTCAAGACCTCATTTGCTGTCAAGACGACGACTGCAGAACATAGTTGAGCGTAGTCGCAAAAAATCGCTTGAAATCGGCGGAAGGAATCATTTGTGCGGCCAAATTTGCTACCAGCAGTCCATCTAGCATAACAACATTGTGCAGGGCGTAAAAGAGAAAATGGTAAAATGGACGAGCAGCTATTCACCAGCCACACATTTATGCTGTCAGTGCTAAGTGACCTCGAGGTGGAGTAAAGTGTGACACCGCTGAGCAGAGGATGACTCTAAAAGTGTAATTTAGTGTGACGAATGACTCTATACTCCGTGATAATTTGGTGGGCGTGTTTGTATTTGGAGACCATTACCTGGGCTCATGCATAGTGTCAACAGTGAAATGCGGAGGATGTGGTTTTACATTATAGAGGAATTTTTCATGTGTACAATGTAATCCCCTTACTGCGCTTAAGAAAACAGAAGACTAAGAGCATGTTTTATAGCATTGTGTACCACGTAGACTCGAAAAATTGTTCGAAGACGATGATTGTATCAGCGTGATGTGTACCTTGTTATAACGCATCATTTGTGAGGCAGTGGTTTCTGGGCAATGGAACTGCCGAAGTGGTCTGGCCTGCACAAAGACGAGACCTGAACCCAATGAGACACTTTCCTGATGAATTAGGGAGTCTACTTCGCTCCAGACCCCAGCGGCCCATATCACTACCATCTCTGCTATCGGCTCTTGAGGTAGAATGGCTGCCATTTCGTGGCCTCTTCATTCTGCTGTTATTCCTTCCCATCTGAGAACACAGTACTCTCCGCCTGCTTCTATAATCGCGGATCCACTTCTCCTGCCGCCTAGTGGTGAATTCCAGATTAAACAGGGGTGTCCGGATGCTTTCGATGAGGTTTTGTATGTCATGTCCATAATACTGTACTTAGGTTCTGAAAACAAAACGTGAAATGAATTAAATAACAGAAGCATGTTCATTAAACATTAAAACGAGCTCTATTACTGTTACTTGTTTCTAAGGCATAATTATGTTTTTCTTTACTTGAAATAAGTTCTAAATTTGCAGTGTTTGGAAATAGTGTTGTACAATTAAGGTGCACATACACTAACATCAGAGCGTTTACGTTTCGTTCTGTTTCAATTATAAGAAGAAACCTTCATTGTCGTAGACGCTGTAACGAATATTTGCGTTTGGAATTGCGTAGTGCAGTATAAAAACAGCGGTAAAATACCTGTAAGCGATTCCTATATTACAAAAAAATTTACTTGTCTGTTATGGTTTTCTTACCATCTTCTCTCTATTAACTGTAACGACACATTAAAAACAAATGGTCGAATGAGAAAACAATGTGCCACTCTTCGTTAATTTAAGATAAACTACGAAACAAAATGATTACTAGGTCAGCTGGCTCTTTAACACACCACGTTTATTTGAGTGTTTCAAACATCTGAAAACAAATTAAGAGTATAAACGCCTCAAGAATTTAACCTTAAATCATTACACAACAGCTATGATCAGAAAATGTAGCGCTTTATTGGACAATACTGTATCAGATGATAAGATGATTAAAGATGACACAGAAGGAATCATCTCGCTGTTTCTCTCTCTTTCCTCCTCTCTCTCTCACACACACACTCACTCTCTCTCTCTCTCTTCTCTCTCTCTCTCTCTCTCTCTCTCTCTCTCTCTCTCTCACACACACACACACACACACACACACACACACACACACACATACACACACTTTCTCTTTCTCTGTCTCTCTCTCTCTCTCTCTCTCTTTCTCCCTTCAGCAAGAAGTCGATGAAGTTGTGCTCCCTCCTGGCCTCTAAAACTACAGGTCACAGCAAAGCACTGTGTCATTATTTCACTCGCACCTCATCCCTCACACGTACCAGCAGTGTACCATACTGCCCAAAACTTCAATGCGGTAACCTCAGAAGGAAATAATGGCCATACATTCCTTATATGGAGTTTTACCGTCTCTTCATAACTGGCAGATGTGGTGAGAGAAAAACACAAAACCAGAAAGTGAAAATAAAATTAAATCGTCAATCCATGAAAAACAGAGGACCTGGAAAGGCGGGAAGTGATAGGATAGTGAAAGAATGTGGTTTGAATCAATATGCGTCTGTAATTTTTATTTATTTTTTAATCTGTCTCGTATACAGGCTGTCCCAGGGGGAAAGGTCAATATGGAGGGATATAACAAGAAAGATCATTCGAAGCAAAAAGTCTAGTAAACATCGGCTGCAAAATGCGTGCCTCAAGAGTTATGAGCACTGCTTCGTCCTCGGTAATGCATGCTCAGAACTCTTAAGATGTGCATTTTAGAATCCTTGTTTGTTAGACTTTTGTAGCAATCTCTTCGGTTTTCCGTATTTTGAGAAGTGGTAGAATGGACCAAAAGTAGAAATAAATGTCCAGAAAACATGAACTCTGAGGTACCATGAGCGCTAATGTGAAACACACCTCTTCTACTGAACAAGCGCAAATACCCCTTAAGGTGTGCGTTTTAGAGACCATGTTTGCTTGACAAGTTTTCCTTGTTTTTATCCACAGTACCTCCTACCAAAGTATGGAAAGCAAACAGCTTGCAGTCAAAGGGATTTGTTGCACAGCATCGAAGATGACGAAGTGCTCAGAACTCTTAATGTGTGCGTTTTACAATCCATGTTTGGTAGACTTCTTTTTTTACTTGAAAGGATTGTTCTTGTCATAACGATTAATACAGAACATTCCTTTGGAGACCCTGTATAGAATTGTAGTTCTATCTCTCTACGTCTGACGTGGGTCATCAGCTTCCATTGAAATATACGATGTAGAACACTGATTCAACCATGACAGCCGCGCGGGATTAGCCGCGCGGTCTACGGCGCTGCAGTCATGGACTGCGCGGCTGGTCTCGGCGGAGGTTCAAGTACTGGGCATGGGTGTATGTGTTTGTCCTTAGGATAATTTAGGTTAAGTAGTGTGTAACTTTAGGTACTGATGACCTTAGCAGTTAAGTCCCATAAGATTTCACACACATTTGAACATTTTGAATAACCATGACATTACATCAGTTAGAAATCGTCCGCTCTTCCTCGTTACAACTATGGCAACGTGGGTGATGAGTTAGAAGTTAACTGAATGTAGAAAAATCTCAATCCTTTTTTTTTTCAGATACGGCCATTCACTCTGCGGTATAATGTGCGCTGTATTGAAACATTCTAATTAAAACAACTGTGTGCAGGGACGGAGTTTAAAGCCGGAATAGAATGAAGAATCCAGAAACGACTCATACCCCACCGTAACAATATCACTTCCACAGTAACTTTCTCCTACTTCCTGAATATTTTGCTGGACTAGCATCCCTGGCATAAAGAGTAATGTCGAAAAGTGTCTGACATGAGCCACAGCTTACGAGATTATTCCAAGCATGAATCTTTCCGTACGAAATAACGTCTCTTCCAGATGTGAATCGGTCAACTGAGTTAAATCAATGTGTAGTCGAGGCACTTAGCAGGAGCGCGTATCCCTACAGCTCGTTCCGCTCCCTCAAAATGAGCTGTATTACGTATGGGACCCCCCTCCCCTCCCCCCCCCCCTCGTAAGTGTCAGTTAACCCTACTCGTTACGTTGTGTGGTGTTTAGCGTAAGCAGCCAGCAGCTTCTGAAGGCAACGCTTGCTACTGGAGACGTCTCGCCCGCTTACCGGATGCTCTCAGTCCTCGAGCGCGGCGACCAGTCACGGCTGTAGTTGCGCGTGTAGCGCCTGGAGCCGCCCACCGTGCGCGCCGTCTTCCAGCGCTCCAGGTGGTGCCGCACAGTGTTCTGCACCTCCGAGTTCAGGAAGCAGTAGAACAGCGCCACCGTGAAGCCCTGCACACAAATGCCCTCTGTGACACTAGCAAAGTTTATATACATTTTTTAAATTTATTGATTATTTAGCTTGAACAGATTGGGCCTTAAGGCTCTCACTTACATCTGACCAGAGCAACATAACAGAAAATAATACAAAACCTACCAAATGATGATAATAACACTTATTATTAGCGTAATAATAATAATAATAACAATGATAATAATAATTGATAACAAAAACTAACACGAATTCTTTACAGAAGATCGGAAAAACTGGTAGGACCCAGGCTCGGGGAAGATCAGTTTGGATTCCAGAGAAATGTAGGAACTCTCGAGGCAAAACTGTCTCTACGACTTCTCATGGAAGATAGGTTAAGGAAAGGCAAACCTACGTTTATAGCATGTGTAGCCTTAGAGAAAGGTTTTGGCAATGTTGACTGGAGTACGCTGTTTCAAATTTTAAAGGTTGTAGGGCTAAAATACATTGAGCGAAAGGCTATTTCCAATTTACACAGAAACCAGATGGCAGTTACACGAGTCGAGGAGCCTGAAAGAGATGCAGTGGTTAAGAAGGGAGTGGGACAGAACTGTAGCCTATCCAGGATGCAAGCAGTAACAAAAGAAAAATTTGGAGTAGGAATTAAAGACCACGGATAAGAAATAAAAACTTCGAGTTTTGCCGATGACACCGTATTCCTGTCAGATGTAGGAAAGGACTTTGAAGAGCAGTTGTACGGAGTGGACAGTGACTTGAAAGGACCATATAAGTCTAATATGAACAAAAGCAAAACGAGGACATTGGAATGTAGTCGAATGAAATCGGGTGATGCTGAGTGAATTAGATTAGATAATGAAACACTTAAAGTAGCAGATGCTATTTGGGCAGCAAAATAACTGACGATGGCCGAAGTAGGGAGGATACAAAACGTAGATTGGCAATGGCAAGAAAAGTGTTGATGAAGAAGAAAAATTTTCTAACGTCGAATACAGTTTAAAGTGTGTCGAAGTCTTTTCTGAAAGAATTTGTTTGGATTGTATCCATGTATGGAAGTGAAACGTGGACGATAAACAGTTCAGACAAGACAGAAGCTTTTGAAATGTGATGCTACAGAAGAATGAGGAGGTACTGTAGAGAACTGGGGAGAAGATAAATCTGTGGGACAACCTGACTGGAGGAAGGGATCCGTTAGTACTAACAGTCTGAGCCATCAAGAGATCACCACTTCAGTACTGGAGGGAAGCATGGTGGATAAAAATTGTAGAGGGAGACCAAGATATGAATACAGTAGGCAGTTCAGAAAGATGTAGGCTGCAGTAGTTATTTGGAGATGAAGAGACCCGAACAGGATAGAGCAGTATGAACTGCTGCATCAAACCAGTCTTTGGACTGGAGAGCACAACAACAATAATAATAGAAGTAGTAAAGAGCCATTTAGTATGATATAGATCAACCTTGGTCAAAAAGATCGCCGGATCCCTCAACTGAGAACCTATTAAGGGCATGGCCCTCCAACCAGTTCGGAATTTTGACGATCTAAAGGGCCGGTTCAAAACAATTTGGTAATATATCCTTCACAAGGACATCCAAAAAGTGTATCACTGCCAAGCCGAACAGCTCCTTGTATAAGGGCCAGAAGTGGGCGAATGAGTTCCTGACTTGCCCAATGCGCGAAGTAATTTCTCGTGAATGAACCATCAAATTTTTCTGAAATTGTAATCATTTGTTTGTCAGACATGTACATTGTATCTACCAATTTCCGTCCCATTCTGGTAATTCCTTCGTGGTATGTCTTTTTTTCTTAGAGTTTGTCACGTGCGTAAAACTAATTCTTTGTTGATATTTGTAGGGAGAATTACCAAAAGTTGTTCTTTCTGGGCATCACTCGCAAGTTGTGCAGTCAAAGAGAGATATGAAAGTGACACACAAAGTACCCTCCACCACAAATTTTGATGTGGCTTGCTGAGTACAGATGTAGGTGCAAAAGGAGAAACTGGCGGGAAAATTTGGGTCGACAGACTATGACAGGAGCAGTATTTAAAACATGGATCAGCATATAAAACATACGTCTCGTAACATTATTTGTAGCAAGTACCTACAGATACGGAAGATCAGCATCAGACAAAGGTGGAAGAAAGTGACGAGCTGGTTGATCAACGGAGGTTTTCTATTTTGGTACCCATTGGACGAGACAGACAGTGAATTAGAGGAGCACTGGTGGTGAGCTGTGGACGTACCTGTGTGGAGAGCAGCACGGCCCTGAGGTAGAGGTAGATTTCGGCGGAGAAGCCCTCTGTGGGCCCGGCGATCATGAGGATGTAGGTGATGCCCAGCAGCGGGATCAGCACCAGCAGCGCTTTGGTCGCCTTGCGGTACTGCTGAGTCTCCACCGTGTTGGCCGAGCGCAGCTTCGTGATCAGCACCTGTCGACAGACCGCACCAGTACAGTTCGTTATAAGCCGTTTGGATATCAGCAGAATAAGCAAACTTTGAAAGATTTTTGTGAACAGTTTTTACTTTTTACTTTACTTTCTCACTGAAATTTATATTTATTCTTTTATTTAGTATGATTCATTAGAGTGTGAGTTCGTTATTAGTGCATGTGCTGGTAGATATATACTAAATATCTTGATAAAAAGTGTGAAGTAGCAGAAGGAGACAACATAAAAATCACGCAGACAGTTCAGGTGGCGCATGTGGACAGGCATTATTCTGTTTAAAAAGGGCACCAGTGTACTGTTTACATGCGGGGAAGGAGGTACGTGACGTACCATGACATGCACTCATAGGTGACGGTCCCCACACAATGACGCCACGGGTAATACCACTGTGCCTCACCAAAAGGTTGGATGAGTGAGACTTCTCTCCAGACGCTGCCATACTTGCCGTCGATGGTCATCCAGGATAGTGCAGGACCGCGATTCATCGCAGAACAGAATGCGACCCCATTTTATAGCCCATGCTCCCAGATCATGGAAGCAGCAGCCATTTCTGTTTTGCTGTTAACGGCAGCCTACGAATGAGATAGTAATTCCATAGTCCCGCTGCAGTTAATCTCCGATTAATGGTGCAGAATAATACGGAATGCTGAAAGGAGTCCATTACGGGTTCTGGGATGGCAGTCGCAGACCTGGTCCACAGGAACCTTGACGACGAGTAAGGCTGTGCCCCTCACGTTATCACTGTCACATTCCAGTGCGAGACGAATCTGGAAATTGCACGATTTTGCAAACCCTCAATGAGGCTCCTATTGAACTCTGTTAGGTGACGATAAAGATGGAAGAGTGGGAATTCTCCCAAGGCGCTGCCATACTAGCCGCCGATGGTATTCACGAGTAAGCGGCATCTCCGTCTTCTTCACACTCAGCATCTAACGATTTTCATTCCCATGATACACCACCCCACCAGGCCTGGTAGCAACACCAACAGAAACTACACTAACGCACTCTGGTGGCCGTCTTACTGCCTCAGCGAATTGCAAATCCAACCATTTACATCCTGACGATGGTATGCTCGTGTACGACTTATGACCATGGTTTATGGGTGCTTAACATATTTTGTCTGTCAGTGTACTGCAACGGAAACATTGCAGTTTGTACCTTAACTCCTAATAAAAACCAACTGTTGCTTCGTTTTCTCTCTCTTTTGGGTATTTCGATCCTTTATGAGTACAAGGAGAAACGCCTTTCTGAGATGTCAGCTTCGTATGAAATGTTAGAGACGCCTAACAGCCAATATTTCTTTTAAATAAATATCCTCCTTTTCACTGTTAACTGTTTATTTATTTTACACAATCACGGTTTCTGCATTATAGCCATTCCCGAGTGCATTTTTGAATGTTGAATATGTCTGACCTACCTATGACTTGACTACAGACTGGTCAGTCATACGAGGTATGTCCACAAAGTAAGATCCGTTAGGTTACATTTTGGTTACATAAAACAAACGTGTACAGATACAGAAAAAATATTCATTGTACAGAAGTCTACAACTGTTAAACTACTTTTCTACATAGCTCCTGAAATTTTGTAGGCACTTGTCATAGCGTGGCACAAATTTCTGCATGCCTTCTTCATAGAAGGTTGCCGCCTGTGTATTCAACCATGTGGTAACATGTTCTTTCAGCTCGTCATAATCGTTAAATTGTTGACCACCAAAGACAGATTTTAGGTGTAAGAAGACATTAAAGTCGCTAAGAGCGAGGTCCGGGCTGAACGGACGATGATCAAACGTGTCCGACTGAAATTGCCGTAAGTGTTGTTTGGTCACATTCGCCGTGTGAGGTCGGGCATTATCGTGAAAAAAAAAAAAAACAGCTTTTGACAGTAATCTTTGGCGCTTGTTCTGTATTGCGCGGCGCAATTTCTTAATGGTCTCGCAGTAACCATGTGCATTGATTATTTGGCCTTGTGGTAAGAAATCAATCGGAAAAATGCCTTTTCTCTCCGAAGAAACGGTGAACATGACTTTTCGAGGTGTCAAGATTTGCTTAGGCGTAACCTTCGCTCGAGATGAAGTGTGTGCCTCAATTCAATTGATTGCTGTTTTACTCAGGGGTGTCGTACGATACCCAAGTTTTATCCCCCGTGATTATCCGAGAAAGAAAACCATCGACTTCTTCATTGTACCGTGTCAAAAACTGAAGTGCACTGCCCATCCATTGTTTTGTGTGTTGTTCAGTAAGAATTTTGGGTACCCAACATGAGGAAAGTTTTCTAAATTTCAGTTTTTCGGTAACAATTTCATAACATAGTTATCCTGAGATTTGCGGAACTTCCATAGCAAGGGCACTAAGTCTAACCTTACGGTTGTTCTTAATCTTCTCTTCAATTGTGTGAACCAGTTCATCAGTAACCACAAACGGGCTTCCACTTCGTCCTTCATCGTGCACTTGATCACGTCCTTCATTGAACAGTCTGGCGCATCTTGTAACCATTGAATCACTCATAGCATTTTGTCCGTAAACCTCGCAGATTTTCCGATGAATTTCCTTTGGTTTAACTTTCATTGCATTTACAAAACGAATCACAGATCTGTTTTCACACGCGGTGGCATTTTCAATTACGGCTGACATTATAAAGAAACACTATAAAGCACACGTCGGCAGCAGCGATCTGAAAATGGCGTACATGTCTTCTCTTTGATTCAGAGTAACTGCAGCGCGTTCTCGGAACTGCGATCGTAGCGCTGCCGCGGACAGAAATACAAACGGAATTTACTTTGTGAACGACCCTCGTATTTCGACATTTCATTGCACGCTTGAAAATGGATATCAAGCCTAAATCATGACTGCATAAAATAAAGAAACAGTTAACAGTAAAATGGCGAAATTTCTTTCAAAACCTGTATGACTGTAGCTCCCCAGCACGGGAAGATCATTTACAGCCAATAGGTTCTCAATCATCTTCCGAAGAGTTGTCACGAGAGGGAATCCATACCTATTATAAGAAAGTATGTATGTGTATATGTTGCACATTTCCTCCTAAACTAAACCGAGGGAGGTGGGGCAGTGGCTAGCACACTGGACTCGCATTCGGGAGGACGACGCTTCAATCCCGCGTCCGGCCATCCTGATTTAGGTTTTCCGTGATTTCCCTAAATCGCTCCAGGCAAATGCCGGGATGGTTCCTCTGAAAGGCCACGGCCGACTTCCTTCCCCGTCCGTCCCTAATCCGATGAGACCGATGACCTCGATGTTGGGTCTCTTCCTCCAAACAACCCAACCCCAATCCTAAACTAACGGATCGATCTGAATCAACCTTGGTACGGGGGTGAAAAAAAGAACTGTAGTCCGCGACGTGCAGATACTCTGATTTTATTCATCCAGTATTTGAGAATTAGTGTGTTTAGTTTCTTGCAACTAACTTTACACATAATTTATGATCTCTACGAAACTTTTTCTCGCTGGTATCTCGCTGGTACCCTGCACAAAATGACAAGAGGAAAAAGTTTATCGCTTACTACGTTTTCTCTGTTCACGCAGTAAAACTGCCGCATTAGGCATGGCATAATAATTTATTATTTCTTTACTAGTTACTCTATATGTAACTCATTTTGTGGAGTGTATCCGCATATACCACTGGATTTACCTGCAAAATTATGTCACTGTACGACACACAGTTCAGGGGATGTGATGTCATAAACACTTAAATGCGCGGAAACTTTCGTATCCTACATGACGTTTTAATTAATTTCTTCTTTATGCTAACTACATTCCCAACATATTTCATAAACAGTGTCCTCATATACTATTTAATGTATCTGCAAAATAATATCATTGTACGATTCGTGGTTCAGGAGATAAGACGTTTTAACATTTATCTGCGTGAAACCGAAACTGAAAGCCGAAATTCGCCAGAAACCCTGGTGAAATATGTATGCAAATATGTGTGAAATATATTAAATATATGTGAAATATACGCGTCATGTGCAAACACGGGAGGACCCAAGGGCAAAAAGCTCCTCCTAAAAACGTACAATCGCACCAAAAAGTGTTGGCACAGTTACATTTTAGTGGTTATAGGTTAAACGAAACATATATTTCAGAACAGAACCCAAACACGTGCCACCTTACATTACATAGGTTACAAATATGTCCTAATCACCTGGCCGTAAAGTAACACACGGTGTTATGAAAATAAACATCGCTCTTCTGTATTGAAAAAAGTATTGGCACACGCGTATGAATCGGACAGGGGTTCGTTTTCTACTTTGATGTTCACCTTCTAATAGCTAGTGTGCATCCCTTTAGCATCTATAACAGCACGTAAACGCCTAGGAATGTTTTCTAATGAATTCCTGGTGATATCAGGGATAATTTACGACAATTCCTCCAGGAGCACTTTCTCCAAGTAGTTTTTACCGGAAGGACGCCTTTTTCCGACTTGTGTGTCAAGATGAGCCCACAGGTTCTCAATGGGGTTCAAATCAGGGCTCTGAGGTGGTGTTAGAACCCTTCTGGGGATATTGTACAGTAACCGCTCCCGGGGTTTAATGGCGGTATGTTTTGGGTTGTTGTCTTTTTGGAAATGAAACACCCCAGTAAGGCCCAATGTCTGTGCATTAGCGTGTAAATTACCTCGCAACACGTCGATGTATCTCATATGATCCATTGTACCGAGGATTACAGGTAGATTTCCAACGCCGGACGCCGCCATACAGCCCCAGACCATAATAGCGCCCCCCACCGTGTTTGACTGTGGGATGCATGTGTTCGATGTCGAGGTACATATTCAGCTTGTGCCAAACTTACTTCCTTGCATCAAACCCGAACACACTGAACTTCGATTCGTCGCTAAATATCACATGTTCCAAAACTCCATTGGCTTGCTGATGTAGTCCTTGGCAGGCGTTTCTGCCGGTTAACTTCCGATATGTATGGCTTTTTCCTGGGAGAACGTCCATGCATGTCAGCCTCATTCAACATACACTCCTGGAAATGGAAAAAAGAACACATTGACACCGGTGTGTCAGTCCCACCATACTTGCTCCGGACACTGCGAGAGGGCTGTACAAGCAATGATCACACGCACGGCACAGCGGACACACCAGGAACCGCGGTGTTGGCCGTCGAATGGCGCTAGCTACGCAGCATTTGTGCACCGCCGCCGTCAGTGTCAGCCAGTTTGCCGTGGCATACGGAGCTCCATCGCAGTCTTTAACACTGGTAGCATGCCGCGACAGCGTGGACGTGAACCGTATGTGCAGTTGACGGACTTTGAGCGAGGGCGTATAGTGGACATGCGGGAAGCCAGGTGGACGTACCGCCGAATTGCTTAACACGTGGGGCGTGAGGTCTCCACAGTACATCGATGTTGTCGCCAGTGGTCGGCGGAAGGTGCACGTGCCCGTCGACCTGGGACCGGACCGCAGCGACGCACGGATGCACGCCAAGACCGTAGGATCCTACGCAGTGCCGTAGGGGACCGCACCGCCACTTCCCAGCAAATTAGGGACACTGTTGCTCCTGGGGTATCGGCGAGGACCATTCGCAACCGTCTCCATGAAGCTGGGCTACGGTCCCGCACACCGTTAGGCCGTCTTCCGCTCACGCCCCAACATCGTGCAGCCCGCCTCCAGTGGTGTCGCGACAGGCGTGAATGGAGGGACAATGGAGACGTGTCGTCTTCAGTGATGAGAGTCGCTTCTGCCTTGGTGCCAATGATGGTCGTATGCGTGTTTGGCGCTGTGCAGGTGAGCGCCACAATCAGGACTGCATACGACCGAGGCACACAGGGCCAACACCCGGCATCATGGTGTGGGGAGCGATCTCCTACACTGGCCGTACACCACTGGTGATCGTCGAGGGGACACTGAATAGTGCACGGTACATCCAAACCGTCATCGAACCCATCGTTCTACCATTCCTAGACCGGCAAGGGAACTTGCTGTTCCAACAGGACAATGCACGTCCGCATGTATCCCGTGCCACCCAACGTGCTCTAGAAGGTGTAAGTCAACTACCCTGGCCAGCAAGATCTCCGGATCTGTCCTCCATTGAGCATGTTTGGGACTGGATGAAGCGTCGTCTCACGCGGTCTGCACGTCCAGGACGAACGCTGGTCCAACTGAGGCGCCAGGTGGAAATGGCATGGCAAGCCGTTCCACAGGACTACATCCAGCATCTCTACGATCGTCTCCATGGGAGAATAGCAGCCTGCATTGCTCGAAAGGTGGATATACACTGTACTAGTGCCGACATTGTGCATGCTCTGTGGCCTGTGTCTATGTGCCTGTGGTTCTGTCAGTGTGATCATGTGATGTATCTGACCCCAGGAATGTGTCAATAAAGTTTCCCCTTCCTGGGACAATGAATTCACGGTATTCTTATTTCAATTTCCAGGAGTGTATTTGGTATAGTTTGAACACTAACCGTCTTGTCGAACATCGTCTGAACAACCTCAGCAATAATTGCTGCACTTGTAGCAGGTTCCTTCCGAGCAGGTGCGATGATACGGCCACGCTCTCGGGTTGTAAGCAGTTTTGGACGTCCAGGACGACACTTATTCACTGTTGTTCCAGCCTTTTTATTTTTATGAACGATGGCTCGTACCGTGGTGTAGCTAACAGACACATCTGCTCCGATTTGTCGATAGCTTCTCCCTTGTGAATGGAACTGTACCACTCTCTCACCCAACGCCACTTAATGTTCCTTCTTCTTCGGCCCCAAGCTGACCACTATCGCGCAATACAGTAACGTACTAGCGACCGGGTCGTCAACAACACGCAGTGTCTATTGCGTCAGCAGATGGCGTTTCGGTACCTGATAACCCAGCAATATACCGAGAAGCCACGCTCTGTGCCAGTACTTTTTGTGTGCAGAGGACATACATGTTTGCCCTTAACACTGCATTTCCTTGTTAATGGTAGGCACTGTGGGCAGATTTGTAATGTCTGGTATGTGAGGTGGCACGTACATGTGCTGTGTACCGGAAGGTGTGGCGTTTGTAACCAGAAACGATAAATGCTCTCGTGTGCGAATACTTTTTGGTGCGATTGTAAACTTTCAGGGCCGCAAATGCCACAATTAATAAAATGTTTCCCTTTAAAATCCAACGTTTCGTCTCCGTCGGCGGAGAACGTTTTCAATAGGGATCGTAGCTTCTTTGAATGTTCAATTCACACTCCGGCTCGCTACTGACTGAATTCCACTTCTGCGCAGTGGCGTGACGTCAGATGTTTTGAACGTGCGAGCGCAACTAGCCGTTGTCGACTGTCGTCGTCCGCTGTTGCCATCACCCCAATTCGCTGTAACTGGGATTAAAGGTCTCGCCATAGCGACACCATCTGTCTGTTCACAGAACTCATCTCTCCATTTGAAATACGTGGTCGTGAAGCACTATTTAAACAGTCCTCCAGCAAGGGGAGGAAAAATCCGATTCCACTGTTGCAGCACTTCACTGAGCGGGACCATGGTCAATAGCGATACCACATCAAAACTAACTAATATGTCTCTGGCTGTACCACTGCATAGCGAACTTCTTTATGAAAAAATTCTAGGAGGAGACATTGGAAAACTACGAACAAGTACGGTGATGATACGTTTATTTTGCAGCTGCACGGCAGGGAGGAACTGGGTACTTTTCAGAAAACGGCTCAACGGGATCAGCCCGAAGGTTCAGTTTACCATGGAAGAGGAGGCAGGCGGAAGACTGAATTTTCTTTATGTACAAGTTCTCAAGAAAGAAGACAGTAGCTTGGGCCACACAGTTTTCCGAAAAGCCACGCACACAGACCGTCGCCTATATCGAGATTCGACCCATTACCCACAACAAGAACGAGGCATCATATAAATGTTGGCGTGTAGAGCAAGAAAAATCTGCGAACCAGAGTTGATGATGCAGAGTTAAAAGATCTCGCCAATACATTGCCCAAGAATGGTTATTCGTTCACTGAGGTGAAAAGAGCGTTAAAACCACAGGGTAGAAATCATAGCGATTCCCAAGCGCCCGTGAAATCGACAGTGTTCCTGTCTTTCATTAAAGACGTTACTTAATGCATATCAAAAAATCTTGAGGAAGCAGAACACAGCCATAATATTCAAACCCACCCGGAAGATACCGTATCACTAAAATTCGGCAAAGGATGCTCGCCAACTGCTGGAAAAAGCAGGAATTTATCGGATTCCGTGTTGTTGTGGGTACTACAAAAATAACGGTCCAAAAGCGACTACAAGAGTGCAAGGACAATTGTAGAACAGTAGATATTGACAGATCAGGTCTTGCAGAACATACTTTACAACCAGGAGACCACCACATTCATTTTGTTAGGACTGAAGTACTGGCAGCCACAAACGCAAAGCAAGGTAGATTATACATAGAGGCCATAAAGATTGTAAAACACACCAGGAATTTCAATAGGAAGGAGGAGAGCGTGAAATTGAATGACATCTGGAATCTGGTGCTGAGGAAGATGTGTACCAGTCTTCCGCCATTAGGTGAAAGCAACAGCGGACGACGGCAGTTGACAACGGCCATTTGCTCTCGCGCATTCAAAACATATAACGCCATGCCATAGCGCAGAAGCTGAATTTTGCTGTAGTCAGCAGCAAACCAGGGTGTGGATCGGGCATTTAAAGAAGCTACGCTGTCCTTGGAGTGAGACAGCGGTGAGGAGGAGATGGACATAGAGAGGGAGGAGGAGGAGATGGACTGGGAGAGGGTGAGCAGGTGGGCTGAGAGATTGTGAGGAGCTGATGTACTGAGAAAGGGGAGTCGGAGCTTGACAGGAAGAGTGGGGAAAAGGTGATCGACAAATGAGAGGAAGAAGTGGAGAAATAGAAAGGCAGAAGAGATGGTAGGGGCTGGAGGAGACGGAGAGTGAAATCTGGGGAGGAGCATATTGATAGAGAGAGGGGGAGTGTGACGCGGAGAGAGATAGGGGGAGGAGGAAATGGATAGAGAAGGGGAGGAGATGAGGGTCAGCGAAACTGTAGAGGACAAGATGAACAGAGAGAGGTGGGAAGAAGGAGATCGACTAATGCATGATTGGAATAAACAATTGGATTAAATCTATACATGGGCAAAGCTGAGTACTCAGCTAACTACTTTATAGTAAACCCATGTTTGAAATGTAGATGTCATACCGTCTTTGTCTAATAACAGAGTTTCTCGAAGAGCGTAACGCGCATCGCCCTAGCTTCCTGGAGCCGGATGTGCACCAGACCGGACCGAATCCTTGCGCTGATATACTGCTCTTGGCGTTGTATACCGCCCTTCCTGCCGGCCGGAGTGGCCGAGGGGTTCTAGGCGCTACAGTCTGGAACCACGCGACCGATACGGTCGCAGGTTCGAATCCTGCCTTGGGTATGGATGTGTGTGATGTCCTTAAGTTAGTTAGGTTTAAGTAGTTCTAAGTTCTAGGGGACTGATGACCTCAGTAGTTAAGTCCCATAGTGCTCAGAGCCATTTGAACCCCGCCCTTCCTGGGCGCGGTTGTTAGGTGGTTTCGCACGCTAGTTTACACGAATACTGCCTTTCGCTTCATAACATGCGATACATAAACAGTTAACATATGCTAACACACAGAACGTAGCTTACACGATTCGCACACAGATGGCGCACACAACTTCTCCTCCTCATGATTTGTTGACATAGCTATGTGGTACAATATGACAAATCCTGGTAAAGCGGACCTCATATAAACAGAGTTAACAGTAGGGAAAAGAAAGAAAGATCTTTAATGAACACTAACTAAAACAAAGAATAACTTATCTAAAGCGTCTCTTATTGTGTGGGGAAAACCATTTTTGTAATGAACAACAAAAATTATTTTATATGTTCACGATGAAGCGTAATTTCACGTCACTCGATTTTTTTTCTTCCATGATCTGTTTCTGAAACAATAGAGTGTTACGCTCATAGCCATTAAGTGCGATATTGGAATGAGCAATCTTACGACGCTGAAATATTCCGTATCAAGCTGTAGCTATATTTGATTTTTTTAAATTTCATAAGGGGAAGAATATTTTGAACAGGGCTTTTGTGTGATCTGATGCAGTTATCTGTAAATGTAAATTTGGGGATGACTAAGCTTCGATTTAAATCATATTAGGTGCTTAAACACAGGGATATTTTATGCCTGTGATGAAAAGAAATAAATAAGCGCTAGTAATCCTTATTATGTCTCGAATAATAACATTATTTAATAGGTACTCATCATTATTCATCTACAAGTATTTCGTTACACCATATCTACTTTCTCGTCGAATATATTCGTCTTCTTCATCTTCTTAAACGTGTCAGCATCGTTACATAGGTTTTTACATAGTGACAACTGGTGGTCGGAAACTCTTCCAGGTGCCACCACTCCCCATGGTATAGAATTTCTGTGCCCATCTGTCTACGTATAAATCTGTTATTCACGTTAGAGAGTGTTCTCGATATATTTGTATAGCGTGTAGATAAAGCGGGACGTGGGTGGCAGCACTGCATTTATGTAGCCGGATGTGAGAAGCCGCATAAGAGAACCATGAAGAGGTTGGCCGCCATTAATCCGGGACGGTAGTTTCATCTGTGTCAGGCTCAACTTTCTTTATCCCGGAAGTGGCATTAAATAGATTCTCAGCATGCAGTGGGCACGTAAAGAGGTCTAGAACAATAATTTCCCGCCAAAGGCGAATTGCATGCTGTCATTCTATTTCTTCATGCTGAGACGTTCTGTTTGATTTTACAAAGAGCACAAGCCGTAACTGTCATGCGTGACAGTAAAGTGAGGCAACAATGCAAAAACTTTCAAGCAGGATGCACAGAAATTCATGATAAAAGCGGTCCGGGAAGGGGGCGAGTATCAACTGATGATCTTGTTGAGTGAACCGATCAAGTGATTAGAGAAAATCGTCTACGAATAGTAATCCAAAACAAGAAAAGATGAAGTGGTCATCAGGCAATGTCCTTCATGACAATACACGGCGGCACACTGCAGCTGCAACAGAAATGCTGCTGCAGCGTTTTCCATGAGAAAGTACCCACCATTTCGTCCGGAATTGGCTCTCTCCGACTTTCATCTCCTTGCTCATATGAACCGCTGGCTGTGAAGGCAGCATTTTGACACGGGCAACCATCTGTAGACCATCGTAGAAAAACGGCAGAACTCTCTGGAGGATGCATTTTATGATGAAGTTACTGGAATCTCGACGTCAGAGAGGTTACTGTGTTGAAAAGTAGCTGGATTGTGTAGTAGTGAAACCTTGTAAATAAAAATAAAAATAAAAATAAAAATCCCTCGTCTAATAGTAATTACAGGCAATAAAACATAAAGATAACTGTTAGATAAATATTTCGTACTTATTTGTTTCATATTATTTTTTTCTCTCATCACGCTCTACGTCCAAGACACTTTCACAAATATTGGCTACGGCAACCAGTCGCATTCGCAAGTTGAATGAGTACTCCGTTGCTACGATGGGCGCAGATACGTGTGGTGAGTACAGAGATAATTCGGAACTCTCTTTGCACTAAGAGAATGCTATAAATAACAACTCGACGATTCTGTGGAAATGAGAAAGTGCTGGACGCTCCACTTCCAAATATAGCGAGCGCATTTCAGTGACATACAACGTTGTTTTGGCTTGACCAATTATAGTTACCTACTTTAACGCCCACTACTTCGCTCGCGTGTACTGTATGCCCTGTACAGATGTTTTGCTTTTCTTTACTCGATTTCCTAATGTTGTTCACAAATTGAAAAACCATATGGGTATTTCACGTTAATTAAGTGGTGGAGAATTTCTCCCTGAATTATCACTGCACGGTGGACCGTTGCGTCTGAAGTTATTCTGTCTCCCATGATAATAACAGTTCTGGTTTCCATATTGTCTGTTACTATGATTGTCTCTGTCATATTCATTACTACGGAAATGCGATCTTTTTCTGTAACTATTACTCTGCCAGTGGTTGTCATATGGGTGGTGTCTGTTTTGTTCACGTTTTGCGTTGTATGAATAGCCTAGTTGTGTCCAGTTATTATTTCTTTCATCGCGGAATTGTGACGGATGTGACCTGTAATTGTTGTGCTCCTGTTTTCGCTTTCCGCGATTGTCAGTGTCAATTTCCATTTCTTGTAACAGTCCTTGAAAAGTTTCAATGTCATCTTTGCAACGTCCTGCCAAAATAATATGTCGTAAATCTTCAGGTAGTTTGATTAAGCAAATGCGGATGAGTTCTGAGGGGCTGTATGGGTTTGACAGGTACTGATTCTTGTGCAACATGTCTTCAAAATATTTCACAACACTGGAAAATTCAGATTGTTCGAAATGTTTCATCATTATGATGCTATGTTTTACTCGGTCTTGTAGCTTGAGACCAATATGCTAGGAGGAAGGCATGATAAAATTCTCCTTCACTGTGACAATCGTGAATGACCGATCGCATTCTTAGAGCTGGTTCATTCTCTAAATAGCCACACACAAATTCTAATCTGTGCTCTAATGACCAGTTGAGAGGAAAACAATGAGAGAATTGATGGAGCCACGCTTGTGTATGAATGTCGTTGCCAGAATTCTTAAATGTTTTAAATTTACGTGTAGTAATCAACAGCTTATAGTCAAAATCATCATGTCAGCGAGTCGCATATCGGTCATTGTTACGTCGTCTCGGCGGTTCCATTTCAAAATTCGGTTCACCTTGCCAATTTCTTTCATAATTTCCGAAATGCGCTGTGTTATTACTTTGTGGCTTTTCCGTATTTCTAAGTTCCTCTTCCCGTGTTGGAGCGCGAGTGTCCTCTGAAATATGTAATTCTTGTATTACTTGTGCCAACTGATCTTGTACTTCCCGGATTTCTCTTTTGAACTGTGTATTGATTTGATTTTGATTTTGTTTGAATTTTCTAATTTGTTCATACTCTTCAGTGTCAGTGAAGGCTACGGGTCTTGTGTCACTCAGCTCATCATCTACCTTTGTAGAAGAATTATTTAGCTGATCCGAAAGTTCGACTACTTTCTCTGATAATGAACTAATTTCCTCCCTGTGTCTTTCTGAACCAATTTTCAGAGTATCTACTGTGTCCTTTAAGTTTTCATGAGTTTTTGCAAGTAGCGTAACCGAATCGGTAGATGCAACTGAGTCAATTTTAGCTTGCGAGGTCTCATGATTTTCAGGAACAATAGTTTGCAGTTCTTTTATGGCTGCTTCGTGATTGTGTAATGCATTTTCGTGCCGCGAAAAAATAGGTTGAAAATGCTCACAAATTTGTGTTTTTACGTCATTACAGACTTTTTGACATTTCGATTCAATGTTATGTAACTCAGCAGTTAAATCTTCACGTGTTTGTTCAACTGTGTAATACATATTGTTTTATTTCTAACAGAGAAGTCAAGTACAATTTTTCATGGAAGTAGCTTTGAAAATTCTCTCATAATGAAATAATTTCATCAAGCTTTTCACCCCCTATTTCACTCTCTTAGGGAGTTAAATATACAAAATCCCAAATGTTTATTTTTATATTTCTAACCGAGAAGTTAAATACCCATTTACATAGACGTAACTTTAAAAATGCTTCAGGAGTTTTTTAATAATGATTCATTTCTTTTAAAAATATCCCCCGAATTATTTTATCCCCTTAGTGCTCGAATTTCCAAAACTTCTAGATGATCTATATTTTTTATTCATGGATGAGAAACCAAACAACAAGTTTCGTAGTTCTAGCTTCAAAATTGTCTTGACAGAGACATATTTTCAAAAACCTTCCATCCCCTATCATCCCTTTAGAGTTAAGTTTCGAACAGTTCCTTCTTAAACGATGCCTGCAGTGTGAGATCAACCCCATCTCAAAATTGCAAGTTTCTGTCAGCGGTTTGTGCTGGGTGACGAGTCAGTGAAAGAGTTTGGCACTTACTCACCTCTTAGGTGCTGAGTTTCCAACCAAGAAGTCAAACACCAATTTTCAAAGGCTTAGCTTCAAAAATGCTTTTACAATGAAACATTTGATAAAACTTTTCACCCCCTATTTCACCTGTTAAGGTTGAGTTTTCAAAACACAGTGAAATGCGTATTTTTTTTAAATTACGACACAAAAGTCATATACACCTTTTCATAGGCTTAGCTTCAAAAATGCTTGCATAATGAAATATTTTCCTAATAACGTTCATCCCCTATCTCACTTTCTTAGGGACTAATTTCCAAAAATAGTGAAAAACGTACTTCTGTTTCTAATTGGGAAAGAAAATTGAAATTTTCATAGTTATTTCTTTAAAAATGCTTTCATAATAAAATATTAAAAAGAACTTTACATCTCCTGTTTCACTCCATTAGGAATTTAATTTCCAAAAAACGCGAAACACATATTTTTTTACCAATTTTCATAGGTGTAACTCTAAAATTAGCAATTCAATGGTTTACTGATAAAAACTTTCATCCGCTATTTCACCCTCAACTGGAATTAAATTTCCAAACATGGTGAAACGCGAATTTCTCTATTTCTGACTGAGAAACCAAAGACCAATTTTCGTGGGTGGCATTTTAAAGTTGCCTAAATAGCGAGATTTTTCAAAGATCCTTTCATCCCCTATTTCAACCCTTTACGGATTGAATTTCGAAAAATTCCTGATTGAACTACGCCTACATTTTAAGATAAACACCCTCTGCAAATCTCAGGTTTCTGTCCTTAGTAGTTTGTGCTGGGCTATCATGAGTCATTGAGTCAGTCAGTCCCCATAGTGTCTCTTATGTATAGAGATATATCTCGAGTGTCTAAGGTACAAAAAAAGGAATAGTCACTGTTTTACATAGTTTCATTGATTTACGACGAGATAGTATCGATTAGATTTTTATCTTGCAAATATATTGTGAGACTTTTACCCCTAGTAAACTAGTCAGTACTAGATAGAGATAACAGAATGTGTATTTTTTCCTTCCATTTGTGTCTAGGTTTATGTGAGATCAAAGTCTGCGACCTTCGATTTTAGTAAAAATGTAGCTAGAGGTAGACCGGGAGTAAAATAAATTTTTGGGAATACTGTTCTGCCTTACACAGATTTACATTACGAAGTTTTGTGGAAGAGATCACGCATTTGTCTGCTGCTTGTTAAGCACAATGTGCACTAGAAAGTGTGAGTCGTTAAACAATACTTAATCCTATACACCGTCACAACTCTGATACGTACAGCTAGCCCTAGCGGTGAAAGCAATGTGTGGAACAAATCAATATTTCTCAGACTAATTTATTTATTAGGTTAATAACACGTTTATTTTATACAAATTCGAACGCAAGTCTAAGAAAGCTTAGCGTCAGTTCGTAGCCCTCTAGCTGTAAATGTTTCTGATGCAATGTGCCATAGTACGTCTTCTAACGACAAAACTAAATGTGATATCGAAAATCCAAACCCAGCTGATCGACTGTTACTACTCTCACAGCAGATACAGATCGCGGCTGCTTGTTTTATCCAGTCGTTTCCTGCCATATATAAATAACACGTAAAATACTTATACAAGAGTACTGGACAACACCCTTTAGGACAAGTGAGACCCGAGAAAACTTTGAGGGATAGAAATGCCACACCATGGTTTGACAATTGTTTCAGGAAGCTGGTGCGAAAACAAATAAATCTTCACTGGTAATTTAAACGTAGCCAAAGCCACTCAGACGAAGAAAAGCTTAACGAAGCGAAAACTAGCATAAGGAGGGCTATACATGAAGCATTCAGCGAATAAGAAAGTAAAACTCTATCTACCAACTTGACAGATAATGCTAAGAAGTTATGGTATTATGTTCAATCAGCAAATGAGTCGAAGCCATCTGTACAGATTATCTGTGGCCGTAATGGCACTGAAACAGAGAATGACACAGAGAAAACGGAAATATCAACCTTTCTTTTCCAAAACAGAGGAAGATCACATTGTAGTTCCTCCTTTAAATCGTCGCACGAACGACAAAATGACTGAATCGAAATAAGTCATTAAGGTCTAGAAATGCAAATGGAAACCCTCGACGGAGGAACAGTCACTAGACCTAACGGGAAACCAATACCATTCTACGCAGAATATGCAAAAGAACTTGTCCCCCTCTTCTAGTAGCAGTTTATCGTAGATCTCTAGAGCAGCGAAGCGTTTCTAATCATTGAAAAAAAAAGCACAGGTCATTCCTGTTTCCAAGAAGAATGTCGAACAGACCCACAAAACTATAAGCCGATCTCTCTGCTGTCCGTCAGTTGTAGAACTTTCGACCATGTTTAAAGATCGCATATTGTGACATTTCTGGAGATCGAAAATCTGTTCCGTAGGAACCATCATTGCATTCGAAAGCGATGATCGTGTGAAACGCATCTCGCTCTGCTCGTCCACGTGACGAGAACACAGTAGCTGCAGCTTCCAAGTAGATGCCGTGTGCTTTGATGTCTGGAAGGCATTCGATACAGTTCGGCTCTGCCGCCTGGGGAACAAAATACACGGATATGCCATATGAGACCGCTCTGTGATTTGCAGAGCTTCTAGTATACAGAGAACAGAATGAAATTTTGAACGGAGAGAAGCCTTCTCATTTAAAAATAACTTCGGGCGTTCCTCAAACGAGTATTATAGGACCGTCATTTTTAAAGTATATATAAATATCCTCGTACACAATGTCGGGAGTTCCATGCTTTCGCGGGTCATGCTGTTGTACACAGAGAAGCAGCAACACTAGGAAATTACAGCGAAATGCGGGAAGACTTGCGGAGTATCAACGCTTGGTGCAATATAAACAAATGTAAGGTATTGCAAATACATAGACAGAAAGACCCTTCACTGTATGATTACGGGATTGCAGAATAATCACTGGAAGCAGTTACTTCCATCAAATATCTAGGAGCATGCGTACGGAGGGATTTAAAGTGGAACGACCAGAGAAAGATTATCGCAAGTAAGGAAGAAGACACATCCGACAGGAATTGCTGCAGACAGTGAATTAAGGTCCATGTCACCCTATTAGCAACAGAACATTGCGTAACAGGATGTAGTGAACGTTTGGAGTCGGTCGCTTCTAAGATAACATTGCTAGCACAGGCACATACAGAGGATAACAGCAAAGTTAATCGGGCTCGAAGAATATATGACTGGTTTTCTGAACACTTCCCCACCCTATTACGTATCGACTAGCTCACAAAATTACATGCCTTGAACCCAATAAAAAATCTGTGGGACATTTTGGAACGGCGAGTAAAACGCCGACATCAGCATACCTGCTAATTGGTGAACTGCGCGATCAAGTCCGCAGCGGGTGGCTCAACCTGGATATGACGTACCTGCACATGCTTGTGGTCTCACTCCCTAGCCAAATCCAGGCGTTTAAGTCCAGGGCTGGAATGACACGGTAGTAAGTGATGGTTGTAATGGTTTCTCTGGAGGTGAGTAATTTTTATTCGGTCAGATTACATATATAAGTAAGACCCCTTTACGTGCGCGAATCGATTGTTCGAGGTACCAGTAGGGATGAACCGTAATTAAGACTCCCTACGCCCCTGACGGAAATGCCAGTGCTGCGCCTCCCCAAAACATTCTAAAAGAAATGGAAATGAAATATCATTTTGGTTTACAGATACTATTGTATACTGATTTTACTGTGATGTTAATGAAGAACAGATTTGATGCGCTCTTCGTCAATTATTAACAGGATATAAACAATTAATTAGAAAAATCATAAAGAGTTGTGATCAAGAGTTGTGAAAATATGTTCTACTCTCTGCATTTCCTTGCTTTCAGTGAAGCAAACTCATTCATTTTATAACAGAAGTCAGTTTCACATCTCTGACGTCTTCTATAGATGAGATAATTAAATACCTCTGTTTTCATCTATATTTGACCTAAAAAGCTTTTTGTCATCTCTTGTTTGTTAACTTGACTTCACAAGATGCTGGGGTCACTGACATTGTCTTAAATATATCTGAAGCTCTTACGATATTTTATAAATATTTCTTAACCATACTTTGAGAAAGCCTATAAAGGCTATCCAGATGGGAAGCTTTGTCAATACCTCTCGCACGTGGAAATTAAAAGCAGCTATTTCGTTAACGACCTCCGCTGCTTCAATACCTCTACTATATTTGGCTCGAAAATGAGCTGCATATTTTCTTCAAGACGAGAGGCACAGCTTTTCTTAAGATGTTTCCTGCCAGGAAATTAAGTTAGGTGAAATGAATGTAAATATGTTCTGTTTTCCACTTCGTTTACTATTCTGTCAAATACGGCGGAGCCCTCTATCACAGTCTCGCTTCAGTCCTCGGTCTGCAGAGAACGTCAGAAACCGGAATCTTTCGGACGAACGGCAGATTTACTTCAGCATCTGTTTCCCCCAAATTGTGACATCCTGTAATCCAGTACTGAATTAGCAGCAACCACTCTATTACTGAATACAAGCAAGCTTTCTAAGTGGCAGCTATGTGCAATATAATCCACTTAATAAATAGACGTAAGCTTGGAAGGAATCGTTGGTTTGTGTTTTTTTTTTTTTTTTTATGAAACGAGGCTCTGACAAAAGCGTGCGTTAAAGGTCACGGGCGTATGAAAAATTTCGGTCTCGTACTTAGAAGAAAGGAAGAAGTACTCATGTACGTCCACCAGTTAATTATTAACCATTCGTTTTTGCTTTTTTTCGATCAGTGGCTGTGTCCTAGGCGGGGTCCTATCTCGTCATGCCCTGCCTCTATGCCATACATTTAGTTCTCATCACTGCATTCCCAATCCACAGTTTACCACCGCCTGTGATGTCCTACACCATTTTATTGTCCAAGTAACAAACAAAATAGGGTGCACATTAATTATGCAGTCCGTAGCCAGAATTAATACGATAGCTATTACCGTAAGCAGTATTATTCACAGATATTTGGTAAAATTATTGCTGATTATGGCTCGTAATTGTTTTACCGCAAATGTGGAAGGGTTACCGTAATTCATAGCCTACATCTACATCTACATTTATACTCCGCAAGCCACTTAACGATGTGTGGCGGAGGGCACTTTACGTGCCACTGTCATTACCTCCTTTCCCGTTCCAGTCGCGTATCGTTCGCGAAGAAAGACTGCCGGAAAGCCTCCGTGCGCTCTCGAATCTCTTAAATTTTACATTCGTGATCTCCTCTGGAGGTATAAGTAGGGGGAAGCAATATATTATTAATGAATTAATATATTACGAGGGTTATTCCAAAAGTAAGGTCCGATTGATTGCCAAATTGAAACCACAGTGAACATCAGAAATGTTTTACTTGTAACAATTAGCTACACCTTTCTGCTACTTCTCTACGTAGTCGCCGTTCTGACTTAGACTTTTGTCATAGCGTTGTACCAACTTTTCAATAGCCTCATCATAGAAGGCAGCCGCCGGTGCTTTCCGCCAATTCACCACGCTGGCCTACACCTCGTTGTCTGTGTCAAAATGTTGTCTTCAAAGACAGCGGTTCATGTGACCAGAGATGAAACTCAGGGGGAGACAATTGCGGACTGTATTGTGGGTAATCTAACATTTCCATTTGAAAACGATGCAGGAGCATCTTCATTGCCCCTGCAGAATGCGGCTGAGAATTGTCGTGAAGACGAAACAGCACGACAGTTATGTAATGTTGGCTGCATAGCTTCAGGCGAAATTTCTCACCAGGCCCTCGTACTTGGCGGCAGACACTATTTTCTAGACATCTTTACGCACTCACTGCGAGCTCAGAAATGAGAAGAGCGACGTGATGCTAACTGGGGTTATACTAGAGACACTACCCAACACATCTGTGCAAAGCTTTATCGGATTTTCATAGTCGTTTCCATTTCGCGACCGATCGGACCTTACTTTTGGAATAACCCTCGTATATTAATGAATTAATATATTATTAATGAATTAATATATTATTAATGAATTAATGAAGCACTCGGCTTCCTATAAAGAGCATTAACAAAAATATTCCTATAGCTTGGGCACTCTCCACAGCCGACGCGGGAAATCAGTCGCGAGCGTAGATTCCGAGAGCAGAAAAAATTAACTTCGTTTACTCGGATTAGATGGGAACGTGAGTCATCTGCATAATAGGAAATCTGGGTATTCCAGAAAGTCAGTTAATTGTAAAATGCACACGTTATCCAGTTACATAATGTGACCAACTGTTAAGAAATGCCGGCCGGTGTCGCCGAGCGGTTCTAGGCGATTCAGTCTGGAACCGCGCGACCGCTACGGTCGAAGGTTCGAATCCTGCCTCGGGCATGGATGTGTGTGATGTCCTTAGGTTAGTTAGGTTTCATCTACATCTACATCTACATTTACATCTACATTTATACTCCGCAAGGCACCCAACGGTGTGTGGCGGAGGGCGCTTTACGTGCCACTGTCATTACCTTCCTTTCCTGTTGCAGTCGCGTATGGTTCGCGGGAAGAACGACTGTCGGAAAGCCTCCGTGCGTGCTCTAATGTGTCTAATTTTACATTCGTGATCTCCTCGGGAGGTATAAGTAGGAGGAAGCAATATATTCGATACCTCATCCAGAAACGCACCCTCTCGAAACCTGGCGAGCAACATACACCGCGATGCAGAGCGCCTCTCTTGCAGAGTCTGCCACTTGAGTTTGTTAAACATCTCCGTAACGCTATCACGGTTACCAAATAACCCTGTGACGAAACGCGACGCTCTTCTTTGGATCTTCTCTATCTCCTCCGTCAACCCGATCTGGTACGGATCCCACACTGATGAGTGGCGGTTCCAGACTGAAGCACCTAGAACCGCTCGGCCACACCGGCCGGCATTTCTTAACAGTTGGTCACATTATGTAACTGGTTAACGTGTGCATTTGGTTTAAGTAGTTCTAGGGGACTGAAGACCTCAGATGTTAAGTCCCATTGTGCTCAGAGCCATTTGAACCATTTGTTGAGAAATCTGAATAACCTACCTTTTGGAGCCCGGACCTCTGTGAGACGTGCAGAAAGAGAGTCAGTGAGGCTCTACAAGGTACCAACAGGGATGTGGGGCCATGCCGACTCTAAGTGACATGTCCGGCTGCACCAGGTTTCTCGGATGAGAGCCAATGGCGCCAACAGCCCTATTGAAGTGGTCCCACAGTTTTTCGATTAGGTTTTAGTACCTGGAGTCTGGTGGCCAAGGGGTACGGTAAACTTATCATGGTGCACGTAAATTGTGAAATGTGTGACACGTTGCCTTATCCTGCTGGTGAATGCCATCGTGTCGAGGAAAGAGTACCTGCAAGTAGGGGCTGACATAGACACTAAGGTTTCATGAACACTTTTGTTGATCCATTGTGCCATCCAGATTGACGAGATCACCCAGGGAATGCCAGGACAATATTCCCCAGACCATAACGCTCCCTCCTCCGGCCTGGATCCTTATGACGATGGTAGCAGGGCCGAACACGTCAATAGTCATCTGTCTGATGGAACATAAAACGTGACTCATGTGAAAGGCCACCTGTCGCCAGTTGCTGTACCAGTGTTCCAAGTGTACCCGCAAGGGCGCCTGAACCAAGCGACTTCTGCGGAGACCTATAAACTGCAAATTTCGCTGAACGCTCGTTGAGAATACGCTGTTGGTACCCCCTTGGTTCATACGTGCGTTCCGTTGCTCGACAGTTGCACGTCTTATCGTGATTCCTCATCTCCGCTGCCGCCGTTCGCCCCTTTCTTCTACGGCCCTTGGTGCAACATCCAAGCGTCATTTTGCCATGCACGGTATACTTTAACAACAATGGCATGTGAACAGTTTACGAACTTAGCCGTTTCGAGAGGACTTCCACTCCTGGCCCGAACGCCAATGATCATGTACTTTTGGACATCAGACAAATCGTTACGTTTTCCGCAATACGACAGCAGCAGGATGGTTTCCCGCGGCTCCCGGACGCGCTTTATAGACTCTCCACAAGTACTGGTGCCACCTACCACCTCTGAATGGTTACTGCACGTTGGTGGTCGGCACATTATTGTGACTGGACCGTGTGTAAATACACAAGTTAAACATTATTTTCTCATACGTGTTGTCCAGATAACGAAAAATTCATTGATTTTTATATCGGGATGTTTCTTCGTAGCCAGTTCGAAAGCAGCTTACGTGCAACACGATCACGTAGCTGTCTCACTAGCAACAGTTTGGCTGAACTTATTTACGCCTGGCGTTCCAGGTGAACCATAATTATGTACAATCAGTGTTTTTGCCGTATATAAATCTTCAGATTAAGAGCCAGTTTCATCATTGTTTGCAGACGTACAAATGGCTATAATTTTGTCGTAAGAAATTATGCTGTTGCCAGTGTCAATATCATATCGCGGTATCATATAAGTCCATAGCCCTTATGCCTCTGCATCCTCTAATCTTTGCAAATATTCAACAACAAATTCAGCAGCAATAAGTTTCAACAGTTTTTTTAACACGTGCAGTGCATCTTTTTGCGCCTGAACACTACCACCTTCTCCCTCTTTGATATCCTTCTATACTCGCAACAAACGGGGGCTATTCAGTACTCTGTAGATCATCTCAACTTGTTAACAAACACCTTGGCAACATCTGTTGGCTGAATTTAAATTTCATGGTTTTCACAATAGTCGGTCGGCTTTATTACATCACGAATATCCAGTGCTGTAAAATTACTGGAGAAATCGGTGTTTCAGATGAAACCGGAGCCCATATTAATGCAAGGCGACCAAACGAATTTCCAGTATAACAGCGGTATATTCTTTTCGTAAGTGCTCTCCACCGATTCCTTCAGTCGATGTAACTCACTAAACTTATATACGCCGTACCTTTTTACGGGCTACGAGTACTCTTTCTTTGTGCCGCAATAAACCCATCTCACATTCCCAAATGGCGTTTACGAGGCCCAACGGCTAATTTCCAATAGAACGACAAATGCTCTAAATACTGCGATAGTGTGCCCTCGCCATACTAATAACACGGTCAGATCGATATATAATGAGCAAGAATTGTTACTAAACAAAGATATCGCAGTTAATTGAAAGCAGGTACTAAATGCTGTGCCTTTCAGTGCATAAAAGATGCGAAGTGATAACGTATTCCTTAAGGGACTACGGGCACATTAAAGACTTCTAACTTAAATGTTGATGGTGTAATGACAGCAACCAGCCACAAATTTACTTTGAGTTCCTTTATTCAAAGGAAACCGTTACCGGTTTCGAATCGTTGCGATTCGTCATGTACAAATGGGAGTGGGTAAGAGGCTGGAGTGCCTGAAAACTGCGCACAAGTGAAAAAAAAAATTGGGAGATGCCAGAGGATTAGGTGGTCAGAACAGACTCAAAGATGCTACGACAGATAAAATTCAAAATTATTACAGCAAGGCCATCAGGCAAAAAGATAGTAGCGTAGAAGACACGAGGAAACTTGTACGGGCAGTTTAGTTTTATCTTTGTTCAAGAGACAATGAAGTCATTAATGGCGTAAACACTCCACGGAATGATACATGGTGCAAATACAACAAAGCACAGCAAATTGGTCAGAATTTTATTCACGTACGAGCAATACTTCGCCATAGCGGATGCCTTAAAGGGAACTCTCGAAGATCTACATGTAAGAAATTACATCATGGCCGCACACAGAACCCTAACGAGTTCATCAACAGAGTAATATGCGCCACAGTTTCTAAGAAAGCGTTGATGTTGATTAGTAAACTACAGACGGGGATCTGTGATGCAGTGGCAACGTTCGGTGAAGGTGATTGCAAGTTGTTAAGTTCTGAAAAGACATTGTTCGTTTTACAGAGAAGAAAATGTTAAAGTTAGATAAAGAGAGTCTTAGGGCATCAAAAGGAGCTGTCACAGACCTCTAAACAAGGCAAGACATCGCAGAGAAGCAGGAAAAACGAAACTGCAAAATGAGATGGAAGAGTATACAGAGAACCCATCCTAACGTGTACTAACAACTTTGTTTGTTGTTCCCCGAAATTTGCATTTCTTGAGAATAAAATGTACTTTTCTCAGCTTCTACTTGGCTCAATTTGTTCAAATTCACATGATATACACATTGGAGTAAAGATCAGAGAAGTTAGAGCCTTACATAGAAAAACGTAGACAGGTTTTTTAATTTTTATGTCATCTTTACACAAAATAATTATTATCTTAAAACTAATCATTTCTTTTAGAAATCCCTCGTCGTTACAAATGTGTAACCTACAGGTCATGTTTTTATCAAATTTTTAGTCTCAATAGTTTCTGAAGAAAAGTACCTTTTATATGAATAAATTTTAGATTCATTAGGATGGGGATTTTCCTACCTGTCCAAAGCCCCATATTTGTTTCTAAATTTCTTGATCTTAATTAAAGATAGGAATGATGTTGGATAATGTCAATATTGTGCGCTCATTGGGAATCGCACACAGTAGAATAGAGGTTATTCTGTCGTAATAAACTGGTAGTGGATTGATAGCGACCAATTCATGTTTCCAACGGAGCATCAGTTCCGTAATATGTGTTACAGATTGTCATGCTGTCTACCTCTGAGATATTTCCTTCGTATTTGTAGTGTATTGATCTGTATTCATTCTTATCCACATGTAAAAAAAGACAGGTATCTTAAAAGTTTGTACGTCTACATCGTCTGAAAATAGCTTGATGTACGACAATCACCGGAAAGCTATACAGAAAACGGATCCAATTACAAGCTGAATCAGTTTCAAGAAAGTGAAAGTAGAAAACGTGTTTCAAAATTTATTGTTTGTTTGGTGTTTATTAGTGTAGGCTAAATGTCTAGCATCGTTACTTCGTTTCAGTTGGAAACACTTTCGATTCGAATGTTTCCTACAGTTGCCAGGGAACAACCAAATATTCACATGCATTGTTGTTTACCAGGATTATATGTTTGGAGAACAACGAAACAACATACGTGAAGGGCAGTGAAAAAGCATTCCGTACCCCCGGCAAACGCAACACAGCTATCGCAGATTACTGGTAAATCTGTTGGCTAAGAATCACTCAGTTTGTGTACAATAATGCTGTACATGTGAAAAGGTCTAGAGCATTAATATAAAGTGCCGCAAGTGTGATACATCTACGGCTCCCGGATGGTTATGAATAAAGCGCAGGCGCTACTCAAGACAGTGGGCTGTCATCATCATCGCACGGGCGCGAAACTTGATAAAATACCATGAAGCGGAACTGACTTACGCTGGAAAAAAAGTAGTCCCAGTATTGGTCACAAAGTGTAAATATGGAACTGTGAGTGTCACAAAGACGCACAGATATGTTTCCATATGCAATTGATTAGGATCGGGTCGTGGGCAGAAAAGGTCAAACAACTGAGAAAGGCATAATGTTTATTATGAACAACAAGGCGTTGACGAAATTCTGTACATCGCCAGAGTTGCACCTGGTGACAAAAACGGGAAATATTTTTTCTCAGGGTAAGTCGGTTACACATTAACGCACTTGCTCATCTTCCACGTTTCGCTACCATACGATAATTACAGCTAGCACTGAACCTCCGTGAGAAGCTGCAGTTTATTGATAACCGCTCAGTACAACTATACTCCGCAATCCGCTCTGTGGTAGGTGGTGTAGGGTACCTTGTGTACCAGTTTAACTTCTCCTTTTCCTTTTAGGTTCGGTATGGTTGGCGCGAAGAAAGATTGCTGGTAAGCTATCATGTGGGCTCGACTTCTCTACTTTTATCTTTATGGTCCTTTAACGTGATATATGTAGGAGAAAGCAATACAATGGTTGACTTTTGTGCAAAGTACGTTGTCGGAAGTTAAGCAGTTGGCCACAGCGTGAAACAGAATGCATCACCTCCAGCTTCTGTCACTGGAACTGGCTGGGCACCTCTCTGACGGTTTTGAACTCATTAATGTAACAAAACGTGCTGCTCTTTTTCGGGTCTTCTCTACTTTCTTTATTAGTCGTGTCTGGTACGGATTTCATCTTGGCAAGAAATATTCAAGTATTGGTCGAATGAGTGATTTGTAAGTAACTTCTTTTGTTGATGTACTATATTTCTTGAGGCTTTTCCAAATGATTCTCAGTCTGGCAACAGCCTTACTCGCAATTACTAGCCGTCACTTCCTGTACTGTGAAACATGTTTATCCTACAACAGTATAGACTTTATTGTGAAAATGAATAACATTGTTTATGTTAATTGAAGTACAGCTTCAAGTATTCGTCTGGTTAAACCAAAAGAGAAACTCTAGCTACAGAGATGTTGGGGCCATATGCTATTCAACATTCAGTAAATGATCTAAATGCATACATTTTATTTTACCGCTTATATGCTGATGCTTCTAACAATACAAACATTGTTTCCACTAGTAGTACATTATTTTATAGCCAGAAACAGCATTTATAATAATTTAGACCCGGAAACGATCCCTCGGCAGTGGCGAAACTGAGTCTACATCTACATCTACATACATACTCCACAAACCACCATAAGGTGCGTGGCGGAGGATACATCGTACCACAACTAGCATCTTCTCTCCCTGTTCCACTCCCAAACAGAACGAGGGAAAAATGGCTGCCTATATGCCTCTGTACGAGCCCTAATCTCTCTTATCTTATCTTCGTGGTATTTCTGCGAAATATAAGATGGCGGCAGTAAAATTGTACTGCAGGTAGCCTCAAATGCTGGTTCTCTAAATTTCCTCAGTAGCGATTCACGAGAAGAACGCCTACTTTCCTCTAGAGCCTCCCACCAGAGTTCCTGAAGCATTTCCGTAACACTCGCGTGATGATCAAACCTACCAATAACAAATCTAGCAGCCCGCCTCTGAATTGCTTCTATGTCTTCCCTCAAACCGACGTGATAGGGATCCCAAACGCTCGAGCAGTACTCAAGATTAGGTCGTATTAGTGTTTTATAAGCGGTCTCCTTTACAGATGAACCACATCTTCCCAAAATTCTACCAACGAACCGAAGACGACTATCCGTCTTCCCCACAACTGCCATTACATGTTTGTCCCACTTCATATCGCTCTGCAGTGTTACGCCCAAATATTTAATCGACGTGACTGTGTCAAGTACTACACTACAAATGGAGTATTCAAAGATTACGGAATTCTTTTTCCTATTCATTTGCATTAATTTATATTTACCTATATTTACAGTTAGCTGCCATTCTTTTCATAGGAGTGCTAGAACTTTAAAATTCTCAAAAGAACTTCTGTGACATTTGGGAAGAAGGACATGAAGTACTGGCGGAAATGAAGCTGTCAGGACGCACTGTGAGTCGTGCTTGGTTAGGTCAGATGGTAGGGGACTTGCACGGGAAAGGTTAAGATCCTGCGATTGAGTCCAGATGTGGCACGCTGCATCGAAATTGATAGGAATCGGAGGGTTAATAGCGAAAGTAAATCAATAGAGAATAGTATAAATATACGCAAATTAATTTGTCAGACGGCTGCGATTAGTATACACTCCTGGAAATTGAAATAAGAACACCGTGAATTCATTGTCCCAGGAAGGGGAAACTTTATTGACACATTCCTGGGGTCAGATACATCACATGATCACACTGACAGAACCACAGGCACATAGACACAGGCAACAGAGCATGCACAATGTCGGCACTAGTACAGTGTATATCCACCTTTCGCAGCAATGCAGGCTGCTATTCTCCCATGGAGACGATCGTAGAGATGCTGGATGTAGTCCTGTGGAACGGCTTGTCATGCCATTTCCACCTGGCGCCTCAGTTGGACCAGCGTTCGTGCTGGACGTGCAGACCGCGTGAGACGACGCTTCATCCAGTCCCAAACATGCTCAATGGGGGACAGATCCGGAGACCTTGCTGGCCAGGGTAGTTGACTTACATCTTCTAGAGCACGTTGGGTGGCACGGGATACATGCGGACGTGCATTGTCCTGTTGGAACAGCAAGTTCCCTTGCCGGTCTAGGAATGGTAGAACGATGGGTTCGATGACGGTTTGGATGTACCGTGCACTATTCAGTGTCCCCTCGACGATCACCAGTGGTGTACGGCCAGTGTAGGAGATCGCTCCCCACACTATGATGCCGGGTGTTGGCCCTGTGTGCCTCGGTCGTATGCATTCCTGATTGTGGCGCTCACCTGCACGGCGCCAAACACGCATAAGACCATCATTGGCACCAAGGCAGAAGCGACTCTCATCGCTGAAGACGACACGTCTCCATTCGTCCCTCCATTCACGCCTGTCGCGACACCACTGGAGGCGGGCTGCACGATGTTGGGGCGTGAGCGGAAGACGGCCTAACGGTGTGCGGGACCGTAGCCCAGCTTCATGGAGACGGTTGCGAATGGTCCTCGCCGATACCCCAGGAGCAATAGTGTCCCTAATTTGCTGGGAAGTGGCGGTGCGGTCCCCTACGGCACTGCGTAGGATCCTACGGTCTTGGCGTGCATCCGTGCGTCGCTGCGGTCCGGTCCCAGGTCGACGGGCATGTGCACCTTCCGCCGACCACTGGCGACAACATCGATGTACTGTGGAGACCTCACGCCCCACGTGTTGAGCAATTCGGCGGTACGGCCACCCGGCCTCCCGCATGCCCACTATACGCCCTCGCTCAAAGTCCGTCAACTGCACATACGGTTCACGTCCACGCTGTCGCGGCATGCTACCAGTGTTAAAGACTGCGATGGAGCTCCGTATGCCACGGCAAACTGGCTGACATTGACGGCGGCGGTGCACAAATGCTGCGCAGCTAGCGCCATTCGACGGCCAACACCGCGGTTCCTGGTGTGTCCGCTGTGCCGTGCGTGTGATCATTGCTTGTACAGCCCTCTCGCAGTGTCCGGAGCAAGTATGGTGGGTCTGACGCACCGGTGTCAATGTGTTCTTTTTTCCATTTCCAGGAGTGTAGAATTAAAATTTTAGACCTCGTATGAAAAAAATTCCTAGCAAGACTGCTATGAAGACGAGCATTCGACGCACATTTAGCATAAACCATAAAAACGAACCGTTGTCGCAGTTAGTAGTATACATAAAAGAACGCGTTCGTACGCGGCCCAATATTCTATTAACGCGTCTGGAAAAGTGTTGCTGGAAGTATTTCCTTGCTTATAGGAAAGTAATGGTTAAATTGGTCTTTAGGGTATAGAAGATGTCAATCGTTTAACTGAACAGTTAAAAAATGTTTACTTCACTTGTTGTTTATGAAGCTTATATTGAGGAAATATCAAAACCATACGCTGTTGATAACAAGTTTTGTCTGATATTGGGTGAAGAAATTAATACCGCCATGTAAGATAGTGTTTATCGATAACGAGGCCAGCCACCTTTCACGGTAGAAGTAACGCTGCGATGCTGCACACTTGTGTGCCAGCTACGTGATTTTTATTATTACCACAAATTCGAAAAATTTATATTCAGAATTGCAGTCTACTTCCAGAAACCCAAAGGTCACTGCCCAACCGCGCAGATGCCATAAAGATTCACGCCATAAACCTTGATCAGCTTTCAGCGTCACAATTAATTCCAAGTTACCAGAATGAGATTTTCACTCTTCAGCGAAGTGTGCGCTGATATGAATCTTCCTAGCAGATTAAACCTGTGTGCCGGACCGAGCCTCGGACTTGGGACCTTTGACTTACGCGGGCAAGGTAGGAGACGAGATATTGCTAGAATTGAAGCTGTGAGGAAAGGTCGTGAGTCACGCTTGTGTAGCTCACTTGGCAGAGTACTTTCCCGGGAAAAGCAAAGGTCCCGAGTTCGAGTCTCGGTCCGACACACAGCTTTAATCTGCCAGGAAGTTTCAATTCAAAGTTAATTCACGAAAAGGAAATATTTTTTTTCCAAATAAGTACAATTTCCTCCGAATCTTCTGAAGGAATCTTTGGAAGGAACGATGTAGGTTGCGCGAAGATTGCATTCGTTAGACGCTCTTGACGCCGTGAGTACATTTCTCCGGATGTTCAAATGGTTCAAATGGCTCTGAGCACTATGGGACTCAACATCTTAGGTCATAAGTACCCTAGAACTTAGAACTACTTAAAGCTAACTAACCTAAGGACATCACACACACCCATGCCCGAGGCAGGATTCGAAACTGCGACCGTAGCAGTCCCGCGGTTCCGGACTGCAGCGCCAGAACCGCTAGACCACCGCGGCCGGCTCTTCGGATGTTTATATAATTAATATCATTTATCTAGTTGTTCGATTGAAAGTGAGGACAGGCAACATTAAATAACAGAGCCATTGTAAGGCGACCCGGATTAAATTTATAATTCTTTACTAAATAAAATCGTTTATGAAATTTATTTGACCGGCTTGTTATTCCGTGTATTGATTTACTTACATTAATAACCATCCTGCCCCTACCAATTTCGATACGGATAAATTACAAATAAAAGGAATGCATACATTTGGGAATGTGACGCACATTTTCTGTTCCACAGCCAGATGTTTCGGTCGCCACGCCAGTGGCTATTTCCTTTGACAGCGTTCGGTGCATACAAGCGAGTAACAGCCCAGAGTGCTCGCAGCGATATCGCGGCGTCAGAAATCGTTTCAGTTCACACACGGCGGGATTGCAGCGTTAATTGCTCAGCAGTGTTGGACTGGCAGAGAAGCAGGAAGTGTCTGCATATTTCGTTTATGAATATGTTAAGAAACGCAACAGGAGGTTTTGGACTCATCCTATGATTAGTTCGCGGTTTCTGTAGAGAGCGTTCGTGACACTGTTCATGGATTAAAGACAAGATGAAAGTAAAACCTTTATTTTAGAATGAATGCACAGTCGTTCGATGAACTAGCGTTAAAATAACAGCGGCAGCGTCATCAGTTCATCCGTCCAAGACAGCTGGGTGGAAAGACAATACAGAATCTGTCATGAAAGGCTGTAAAATATAGACACAAAGGAATTTAAAACATTAGCTTCCTGTGGAAATTTATTTATGTCTGTTGGGCAAGTAGAAAATTTGTGTCGGACGGCTATTTGAACCTGGGTCTCCTATTTACTAGCCAAATGCTCTGATCACTACGCCATCTGGATTCAAGGATCAGGACAGTCACACTGACTACCCTACTACGCTTCCTGTCCGACCCAAATTCCCAGCCTGTACCACACACTACTGATGTAATGCCCCTGCTCATTAGCCTCGTTACTCATGGCTTCTTGCCTATTCCCATAAGAGTTTGAACTTGGTCTGCGTCTGCACAGGACGGATCATTGGCAGTGATAGCCGTAATTATGTATGTGGTGTCTGTCCCTTTGTGCTTGTCCGAAGGAACGGCACCACATATGTGTGTAAAATAGTTTGGACAGTTTTCAGATATGAGTGAGAAGTCCTGCACAATTGCTAATCAAAGTGGCGCCGGATTCGATTCGCGGCCGGCCGGAAATTTTCTCCGCTCGGTGACTGGGTGATATGTTGTCCTTACATTCGTATCATCATTACAGACGCGAAAGCCGCCTCAAACACACTGTCGTATCGTCTTTCCACTATTGAGGTGGCTGCACAGGCATGAAAAGAAAACCAATAAATCGAAATTAAAAAAAGGTCTTCCACAGAAAGTGAATGCCGAAATCCACGGAAGAAAGGCGACTGAAGACTGCGAAAGGTCTGAAAAATACGCTGTGTGATCTGGACAATCAGATTTCATCAACCGAAGGAGGAAATTCACGTAACAGTAGTAGAAACTTTTTTCGCTTGCTACTTTATAGACAGTGATGGCAATGAGCGATGGCTACTCATGTTTCCTAAATCTTAGGTGGTAACAATCGTAGTGAACAGTGAATCAATTTGTTTTCCAAGACTCTTCAGTCTAGAACACTACCGAAATTTGTGCTATTATATACTTTGTGCCTGCAATACAATAAGCGTTGATTACACTGAACCGGTAACATAATTAATCTAGTTATATTTAACTGAATATTTGTCTATTCAGATGAAAGGCCTCACGCACCGGAGGAAAGCATTTGGTGCTTACGGCTATTTCAAATTTTAAATGCCACATTCGTACGAAAGCGCCACTTCTAGAACCAAACACGAAGTAGTTATCAGTGATCTACGAGGTGTATGAGAAAAGTTACGAGACTGCCCATACTGTGAGCGATTTGGCAACGCTGTGTTGCTCTGCTTGTGTACACTGATGTACTCATCCTTTCCAGATTCACGGTCCGAGTTTCAACTCTGTACAGCCATCACATGATTTCTGAGAGAGCCGTGAATGAAGTTGCGTTTTAGTTGTGTGTTACTAAAATGGAACAGCGGAAGTTAGAGCAAGGTTATGCCATCACGTTTTGCGTTAAACAGGGGAATTTGTGAGTGTGAAGTCAGAGAGTAGAAACAGGCCTCTGGGGAACATCCCTATCAAGAGCCCAAGTTTTTCGCTGGCACAATTCTTTTATGGAAGGCCGAGAACACGTTGAAGGTGAATCTCCAGGACAAACTGTCAACCAAGAGTTTTACTAAGATGTCCTTGAAAGGCTCAGGCAAAGGGTAAATTGAGTGAGTTCGGACATTGCAGTAAAGTGGATGCTGCTTAATGGCAGCGCTCCAAGTCACTTAGACACTTCCTTCCTCGAATTTTCTTACTTCAAAGCGCATTCCTGTTGTTCCACAGCCCCCCACCCCTCTCCCTATTCACCTGATCTGAGCCCATCTGACTGTTGTCTTTTCCTGAAACTGAAAAATGTCTTCAATGGGCGACATTTTGGGACCGCGGAGAACTTTCAAATGAATTTGACCAAAATGTTAAAGACCCTACCAGTGAAGCATTTCAGCGCTCTATCAAGACTGAGAACAACGTGACCGGCTTTATATACTTGCTAGAGGGAACTACTTTGCACGGGACAATATTGTCTGAAAACAAATGCTTTAATACATAATTCACTCATTACTTTTCTCATACGCCTTACATATCATTTCTCTCTTGATACTGTTTCGCAGCACAACCAGCACAGAATCATAAAAATACTTGAACTATGCGGCTACCTTCTTAATCATGATCCTTTTGAGATATATGTTCCACATTTCACGGCATTTTTTCACCTCTTCAGTGAACAATTCCACGTCGAAGCTGGCAGCATCCGTGGCAGGATGACGACAGCTATTGCTCGGGTTGCGAACGTGTGCGCAGGGCCCTAGTCACCTACAACGTCTAGTTCTTCGCAACGGTCGGCAAGATCGCTGGACCTCAGCAGTGGTTGGCGGGCACATTTCTCTTGCCGCGTTTTCGTGTCACCGCATTAGTGCGCGCGGCATCATTGTGTCCCATGCAGTGCTGCAAAGCGCTATAAAATGACACAGTGAACTCGTGATAATGTTAGGCTTGTGCATAAGTTCGTAGCGCTTTTGTTTGCCTTTTAGGTATTACGGGTCCTGTGACTTTATTTATCGATTGTCATTTTTCATTTGTAGTTCACTGTTGCTATTTGAATTTACATAAATTAATTTTATCATTTGGACATAGTGGAGCTGTGGACTACTGAAAATGCAGCGCCCAGTGGAGAATAGGAACATTTTCAACACATTCTTGTGTTTGAGTTCGGTGGGAGGTGACAGTAGCAGAGGCAGCCAGAAACATTTGCGCCGTGTATGAGGATAATGTCTTTTGACAGAGCTCAGCCAAAAAATGGTTTTCTCGTTTTAAAGAGGATCGTTTTGACAATACTGACGCTCCACGTCCAGGAACGGCTTCGGGGATTTATAAAGCTCGTTTAAACCCATTAATCCACAATTATTCACCTCAGTGAACTCGAGAACTGGCAAATGTGATGAACAATGATCATTCCACCATCGTGCGAACTCTGCATGTAATGGGTAAGGTTCAAGAATCGTGTGTATCCTTACCGCAGGCTGTAAGGCAAAATCCCAAAAATCAATGGGTGGCCGTATATGGGTCTCTGCTTTCTCGTCGTCAGTTGGCTCATAAACAACACCGACCATTCCTAGCCTGTATCCTTACTGGAGAAGAAACATTGTGTCTTTATGCTAACACAAGGAAAAGATAGGAATGGTTGAGCCAAAAAGAAAGAAGCAATTTGCCATACAAAGACCTGCGCGCATCCACAAAAGATAATGTTATGCATCTGGTGAATTAGTGACTGTGTGGTGTACTATGAGTTGCTTCCCCCAGGAGTACCCATCACTGCTAACATTTACTGTGAACAAGTGAGACCTCCTGCAGACACAGTACAAGAGCCGGCCAGAGTGGCCGAACGGTTCTAGGCGCTACAGTCTGGAACTGCGCGACCGCTACGGTTGAAGGTTCGAATCCTGCCTCGGGCATGGATGTGTGTGATGTCCTTTGGTTAGTTAGGTTTAAGTAGTTCTAGGTTCTAGGGGACTGATGACCTCAGAAGTTAAGTCCCATAGTGCTCAGAGCCATTTGAACCATTTGAACAGTACAAGAACAACGACCAGGAGGACTGCGTGAAGTGATGCTACTGCGCGATAACGCACTCCTTCATTCTGCTAGACTGCGTAGAAGTTGTTTTGAGATGTCATTATGCACCCACCTTTATCATCTGATCTTGTACCCAAACAATTTCATCTTTTCCGCTAGTTATCGAACAAACTTCAAGGAGATTCCTTTCCAAATGAGAGTGCACTCCGAACATGGCGAGAGGAGGGATGCAGTTGTCAATTTTCGACAGTACATGTTTTGATGTGACATCAGCTCTGCTGGCACAGTGGGTGCTACGTTGCTTGAACCATCGGTATATTTCGTAGAAAATGCATGTAAATTACTGTACAAGCAACATGGGTAATACTGTATACGACCTGTTAAAGAGGCTACTTTCCAGAGATCTTTGAGGAGAAAGTGAGAGTTAAACATGTTGGTAAACATACTGCAAATATAAATCTAACAAGTGGAGGGACTTTGTGTGTTTTCATATCCAGTGTGATGTGTGCACCCAGAATATGCACTGCACTTCTGGCATGTTTATGATGTGAAACTTTGTGTAGGTCTGACCCCATTAGTAGTAGGGAGTTGGCGGCATGGGTGTAATTTTTATATCAAATTGACAAGCAAACTAATTAAATTGACCAATTAATAACACTAACCACGCCCACCCCAACCCCAAATGACGTAATATGTTTACACAGCTCCTCCCCCTTTCTCACCCCACCCCCTCCCTCCCACCACCTGCACTATTGAGAGGAATTTCGAATTTAGGCGCAATTTCGAATTCTGGCGGTATCTCTGTGTCTCAGGGTTCTGCTGACATCCAACCCCCACAACCCCTCACTCAGAAACTGGTGGGGAATTAAATATGGCAGTACCCTTTCCATGACTCAAACCCTGGTCATCCTGGACGGAAAGCCTACGTGAACCCCCCTAACACAATTATAAACACAGAGGTGCTTGTAACTGGCAGGAAATTAAAAATGCCAATGCCCTTTTGGGGATTCGAAACCTGGCCCTTCTGAAGGAAAGCCCATTTGCAGCCAGCAGTACATGGAAACTGCCCAGATGCAGGAGAGGAACGTTAGGTTAGAGTACTTTATTTATTTTGGTTGGGAAAGTGAAGTGAAGATCGGTCCCAGTTATATAATTAATCATACATATCTGTCCTAATTACCCAAATACACGCATAGCGCTACGCAAGGACTGTCTAAAGCCGCAATAAAGCTAAAAAATTGACGACGCAATGCAACAGATGTTATCCTTCTAGAAAAAAAATTCATAATTCCACATGAAACTAGTGGCAGGCGCACTCAAACTCTACCCTTCGCCTAAAAGGAGGCGGCAAAAGGGCTGGCCTGCAAGGTCCTAACTTTATTTATTTATTTTGTGGAAAAAAATATTCAACTGACGAGATACTGGTGTCAGACACATAGGAGTTCAATAAGTGTATCACCTGTAAGCATATAGCTGACAACTGTATCTATCGCTGTTTGACGTCAGAGTTCACTGCAGATGCCTGCTCAGCAATCACCCTGCAGCCGAGGTAATCAAAGCTAATACCAAAATGTATCACTATTTAAATTACACTTTTAAATTTTCATTAATAAACTAGCACTCGTAATGAAGGCGTCATAAGGCAGCACATGTGCTGGGGAAAATCGTCGTCCCAAAACGCTGTAAATGGGGGCCGTAGCTGAACATGCATTCTTCGCAATGGGCGTTCATGAACTAATTATCTTGGATGCCGTCATCCCCCCTCCCTTCAACCACCATCCACATGTTAATATGCCGACTGCATACAAACGAATAGTGCATACTATTTCATTCCCAAGAATTATGTCGACGGGGTAGGGACACATGATCACTTGGTACCAGTTCTGCCCTGTCGAAAGAGCTCCAAACAGACCAATGTGCTCTTGCAAGGGCGTGACTAATATTCTGTGTAGTGTGCTTATGACTGTAATAAACTGTTTATTACTTACATCGTCGAGCGTACTCTCACAAATACATAATCTATGTCTTTATATTACCTGAGTCCAATCTGTTCATGGTTGGGTACTGCTTTCTTCTAGTTATTCTCAAGAGGGATATTTGTATCTTAACAAGCTGCTTGACAGCTATCGAAACTAAAAGATTCTTCTGCGGAATGAAGATACTGGTTATCAGAAGATCTGATGAAGTGGCATATCTTCATACATGTTTCACTAAAATGATCAATCTTCTCCTTTCTGAATGTCGGTCTACTCACTGGTATCCATCGGTTAGCCACATCACTTCTGTACAAGCTTAGCATATAAAATATTAGTCGTTAGTGACAGCAGCACATGAATCAGTTCTTCGGTTTTAACAAGAAGGAGTGGAGCTTGTGGGTGGTTTATTGTTATAGGATAACGTTTTCAGTATAGTGGCGGTATATTATTGGCACAACAGAAACAACTGTTATAAAATTATATTTGCCAACAGATAATTTGGTCATTTAATCAAAAATCATTCTTGTATAATGGAAGTTCAAGCGAAAACTGATGCGCGCTATTATAACAGAAACAACACTGTGCCATTATGCAAACTTCACCATTAAGAGTAGATCCTAAATTTTGCGTTTGAGTGCAGAGCGTGTATTGCACTCCATACCTGACCATTTATTCAAAAATGTATGGATGCTTTTCGTATTCGTCTAGAGCAATTTATCTTCATGTCTCTAACGTCAAAAATAATATTTAAAACACAACAGGAACAAATGCCCTCCTTTGCTAAACGTAGCAAAGCACTTAAAACTTACTAAATGAAACAATATTTGTCGCAAGTTGGTTTCTTATTACAGTAGAAACGGTTTCATTTAATAAATTAATCTTTTCTGTTGATGTACAGATAAAGAGAAAGAAAGGTTAAACGTATACGCTTAAGGGCTTCTCTCTCTCAGGGACCTATTACGAGTAATACGGGATCAGTTCAAAAAACTCCGGAGCTTTCGTAATTTCGTCCAAATAGTGTGGTGGAGCTAAATGCGGTTGGAACTGCTGCGCACGCCTGTGTTTAATGTGTAACAGCCGGCAGCTTCATTGCTGTATGTCTGTTAGTTATTGTTCAGTTCTGTACTGAGTAAAACGTTGTGCGGTACAATTTACTTATTTCGAGAGGGCAAAGTTAGAGGAGCAACGCGTCTGCACTAAATTTTGCGTGAAACTCAAGATACCTTCACAGAGACACACCAAATGATGCAGGAAGCCTACGGTGGGTGATGAGTGCTGAAGCTGTACTCGGGGTTACGAATGGTTCACACGGTTTAAAAATGGCTAGACGTAAGTTAAATATGACCCTTGTTTAGGACGTCCTTTGACGTCTACCGAGTGCGCTCATGTCAGCAGCGTCAACTAGTCACCTTGACATTTTCAGTTCCCTTGTTTCATCATACCAATGGGGGTGTAAAGAGAAGTCGAACGAGGTCCTAGATTCACCTCGCCATGCTTAGCGCCTGGTTCAAAACCTAGAAGTTAGTGGCTACAGTATTAACACAAAGTTACGACGCGTCTCACACAGCATAACAATTTTGCTTTATTACAAAGTAATTCCTTGCACTTTTAGAAAAATTTTTATTGATTGAGTCTCATAGTTTCAGACGTTTAATTGATTTTCAATTTCCAATACTATAAAGCAAGCCACTGAAGTTATTACCCGCTCTTCTAAAAGATTATTGCTGGATTATTAACAATTGTAGGCCATAATAGTTGATAAGTCATTTTGTATTTTTATTTGATTCAATTAATTTATTAGATATAGCTAGACAAAATAAAAATTTGATGCCATACTTCCCGTCGTGGTTGTTAATCAAACTAATACTACTTACAAACCGGCAGGTTTCATATTTTGTGTTAGAGATCTTTGTCGTGTATTACTGTTCTAATAAAAGATCTCAGTAGTACAAGTTCTTTAAATATATGAGATAAGCTGTTCCCCACGTTTATGTCGACAGATTACTAAGTCACCCGCAATAAAGATATCTATCTACCAGAAACTGGCATTCAATCTACTACTAGTTCCCCACAGAATACAAATTCTCAGTACATTAGCCAGGCTTGCACGACCGTAAATTGCCATTGTTATGTGTGACGTGAGTATACCACTGTGTATGTATTTAAATCGAAAGCATTTTACTGGACAGCGGTGTCTCAGCGGATTGAGTAGTGTGATAGAGTATCTGCCACCTGTTGGAAATTTAAACAGCTATTGAAGAATAACCCTCCAAAGTAATAAAATGTTATAAACCTCAAATTAAATTCATTGTTGTATATACTTTAATTTTGAGTCCTTTATAAACTCGTTGTAACAGATAAAGTGTCCGCCCCCGGTAGCTGAGTGGTCAGCGCGACAGACTGTCAATCCTAAGGGCCCTGGTTCGATTCCCGGCTGGATCGGAGATTTTCTCCGCTCAGGGACTGGGTGTTGTGTTGTCTTAATCATCATCATTTCATCCCCATCGACGCGCAAGTCGCCGAAGTGGCGTCAGATCGAAAGAATTGCCCCCGGCGAACAGTCTACCCGACGGGAGGCCCTAGTCACACGACACTGGTAAAGGTTGCTCAACTAAGGGGGATAAGTGTTACTCTTCGTATGTAATTTTCACTTTTGATATAACTGCACGCGAGTAGTACACGAAGAAAAGATGACTGACGAAGGTAGTCCGCACGGCCTCCTTGAGCTTGTAAAGCAGATACACATGTACTCGTGGGTGACTGGCAACAACCCGTTGCCTTCTGCCGACGAAACATACAGAGGTAAACATGTCTAGGACGTCGCAGCAGCTGATAACCGACTGCAGTTGCAGCAGGGGTTGGAAGTACAGTAACTGATAGAAACACAGCCCTGTACATTTCTACTAGCAGTCCCATTAAGTATGATGTTAAATTCAGCCAACTAGAAACTGTAAGGCTCGATCAAAAAGTTTCAATCTGGGGACGTTCCTGCAGCAACGTAGCGTGACTCCGATGCGGGTGTAGAAGCACCGACTTATAGACAAGGGATTAGTGTGGCGCTCGTGTCTTTCCGACGTGCGTGAGGCAAATTCGGAAAAATGAATTTGGCGACGTTATTAACAAACAAGTCCAACCAGGACCACCGAGCTGTTATTATTTTCTTGGCTGCCAAAGGAGAGACAGCGGTAGACATGCACGGGAGAATAACGAATTTGTATGGGGCAAGAGAAACGTCCGGGAAAAGTGCGACAAGGCTAGCTCCTGCTTCATGATGAAGCACGTCCCCATGCCACAAATGTAACGGAGAAGTCACGCCAACGCAAGTGGGAGACACTCGAGCATCCGCCCTATAGTCCTCATCTCTCCTCAGGCAAAGTAAAAGAAAAAGAAAAGAAAAAAAACATCAGGCAGTTCGGAATTTCCTCAGGGAGCAGGACAAGGTATTTTATGGAATGGGTATCTTCAACATGGTGCGTCGATGGAATTATCTCAACAATGCTCACGGCGATTTCTCCTGACTGGGTCACCGATTCTGGTTTGTATGGCTGTGGAACGGAAACATTTTGATCGTCCCCCAACTATTGAAGTTCTGGGAATTGTTGTCTAAAGTCACTCTTCAGTTCCTCTGGATATTAAACGCGCTGGTTAACGCACAATCTACTGCAACGTAGCTGTTTCATTGTGCATGAGTGGATGCAATAAACTTTCTAGAGATTTCGGAGTTATTATAATTGGTATCTCCTATATTTTTACTCCATAGAACGTGTTGTAGTTATTCAGGTGGTAACAATCCATCTCACTGTCAAGTTCACAACAACACAATTATCTTTTTAATTATCATTTTTGCGAACGGGGTAGCCGCTCGGTCTTAGGCGCCTTGCCACGGTTCGCGCGGTTGCCCCCGTCGGAGGTTCGAGTCATGCCTTGGGCATGGGTGTGTCTGTTGTCCTTAGCGTAAGTTAGTTTAAGTCAGATTATGTAGCGTGTAAGCCTAGGGACCGATGACCTCAGCAGTTTCGTCCTATAGGAACTTACTACAAATTTCCAAAATTTCCCATTATTATTTTGTTGTGATTTCAATTAAAACTGTGTTGGAAAGGAAAGCTGATAAGAATACAAGTGCAAGTATCTGCTTTATATCAACCTTCCCGTTCATTGCCAAGTTGATTGTTTTGCTCTACAGTGCTTATTCTTGCAGTACTTTGGTTGAAATATTTTCCCAAGGGGCAAGGTTGTGTATCATAATTGTGATGTCTAAAATGACAATATTTGGGTCACTTTACGACTTCTGGACAGCATTTTGCCATGTTTCCATGTATGTAAATTATCGCATGACTACGATGTAACAGCCAAAACTGGCCAATAATGACAAATAAACCACCATTATAGTCGACTGCGCAGACCGTTGTGGCCGAGCGGTTCTAGGCGCTTCAGTCTGGAACCGCAAGACCGCTACCGTCGCAGGTTCGAATCCTGCCTTGGGCATGGATGTGTGTGATGTCCTTACGTTAGTTAGGTTTAAGTAGTTCTAGGTCCTAGGGGACTGATGACCTCAGATGTTAGGTCCCATAGTGCTCAGAGCCATTTGAACCATAGTCGATTGCGGGATGTTTTTATTTCGGAAAATTTGTACGACTGTAGTAACTTGTAGAAGGAAAGTAGTTAGATTTTAGACGTTTTTCAGTTCATACTCAGTATGATTTTGGCTGTACACGTTTGGCCACACTTTTAACCGTCCAGCTAAATGAATAAAGAAATGCGGAAGTAATGATTCTGGACGCAGGAGTTGGATACTCCCACCTCGTTGTGATTTTCATCATAGAAGTTCTTGATAAAATATAGCAGTGCTGCAACGGGCCAAATAAAATCAGATGATCATGTAGTACGTGATGACGTCGGTAGTGAGAGTACCATAATTATCACAGTAGGAGAATTGTCATAGTCCTTAACCGAGTCAGACAGAAAGTAAGAGGCGCAACGTGTCGGAAATGTGTCAGTAGAGTTCTACGTATGAAACGGCGAATCATATTGCTGCCCTGATGGAAGGATACAATAGCTTTGTGCAGTGCGGCTCAACATAAACGAAGCGAGAGAAGTAGAGCAACACCCAAATGAATGGCCGGGTGGCGGGCAGAATTTATAAACCTCTTTGAGGTTACTCGGAGCGTAGTATCACGCACAATGCCGCTGCACTAGGCTACGCTACGTGCCGACTAATTACGCTGCTCAACCGGCACGCGAGATTAACGCTCGAGAGCCGCGGCGCTGGCAGTGGCGAATGAGGCTGGGTCGGTGCGGCGGGTGGGAAGGGAAGGGAAGCGGAGGGAAGGGGCTCAGCACGAGAATGGCTACACTGCTCGCCCCATTTCCTCCGCTCATCAAGAAGAGGTCTTCTGATGCCTCTCACTGGCAAAAGTAGACGGCGGACATAATAGCAACTACTAGTGCAGCATTTGTTCACTGCTCATATTCTGTGTAGAGCAGATTACATGTTGCCTGCCTGGAAATCTTATAACGGTAATAATTATTTAAATCGTTTTTTCAACATAACTTCTTCTTATACCGGACTAAACTGTATAAAATAATTAGTCGTGGCCCCATATTGCTTCTTAATCCCATACAGATAGTGCTGAAAATTTGTGCTTGTGCATTTTTCATAGGTATGACAAACATTGTAAAATTTAAAACGAAAAACTTGTGGCCCATGCAATACGTAACTGATGCTTGAATAGTTCACCTAAGTCTCTAACAATTTTATTACACTGCAAACGATAAGATCTGTTGTGTGATTTTCCTCAGTGTCAGCTACTCTCTACAATCCTTACAATTATCTATTACATGCAGTGCTAATGTACTTTAATTTATTTAAATAGGAAATGTACCAGACGTGAGTCACGTTCAGTTTCAAGCACTCTTACCATCTTCTGGAATTTTCTTATTTTCCCAGCACGAATGGTGCCACATAGCTGTACTCTTATACGACGTGTAGTATACAGGGTGACAATTACTGAACTATATGAAAAAAAAAACGAAAATTAATTACAAACTACGGCGCGCATACACTTTATGCAAGATGTAAACGTCACAACAGATATTCAGATTTAGGTTATGATATGTTCGATATGCCTGCCGTCGTTGGCGATGATGTGATGCAGGCGAATACCAAAATTATTCATCACCCGCTGAAGTGTCGGAACATCAATGCTGTCAATGACCTCCTGAGTGGCTGCTCTCAGCGCAGTAACGGTTTTTGGGTGTTTGCTGTACACCTTGTCTTTAATATAGCCCCACAAAAAGGAGTCGCATGTCTTCAGATCCGGAGAATATGGCGGCCAATCGAGACCGACACCAGCGGCTTCTGGGTACGCCAGAGCAGGAATGCAGTCGCCGAAGTGCGCCTCCAGGACATCAAACACTCTCCTGCTTCGACGCGGTCGATTGGATTGGAGTGTTTGGGGGAAGAGACCAAAGAGCGAGGTCATCGGTCTCATCGAATTAGGGAAGGATAGGGAAGTAAGTCGGCCGTGCCCTTGCAAAGGAATCGACATTTGCCTGGAGCTATTTAGGGAAATCACGGAAAACCTAAATCAGGATGTCCGGACGCGGGATTGAACCGTCGTCCTCCCGAATGCGAGTCCACTGTGCTAACCACTGGGCCACCTCGATGCGGTCGAACTCCGTATTGCATGAGCCACTTTGGATAATGGGGATGAAATCATAATCCAAAATCTTCACGTACCGTTCGGCAGTTAGCGTGCCATCAAGGAATATTGCACCGATTATTCCGTGAATGGAGATTGCACGCGACACATCACCCGTTGAGGGCGAAGAAACTTCTCTATCGCGAAACGCGGATCCTCAGCCCGCCAAATGCACTAATATTGCTTATTGACGAACCCATCGAAATGAAAGTGGACTTCGTCGCTATGGCAAACCATATTCACATGAAAGTCCTGTTCGTCAATGCTCTGCACAATAATGTTGACGAAACACAACCGCTATTCCAGGGCCCTGGAGCTTAGTGAGAATACGTTTGAATTTTGTATGGGAGAGATGCAGGTCTTCTACAGCAATTTGTCGGAGTGTCTCCTGGTTCTTTCTCACCTGTTGCGCAACTCGTGTGATCGATTTCCGGCAACTGGTTTGAAACACAGCGCGTTTCTTCTCGATGTTTTCAGGCGTTTCCATCCTTTTAGGATGACCGACATTGCCTATACTGTCATCGTGAACACTACCCGTTCTATCAAACTTGTGAATCAAAATCTTAATTGTTAGGACGCTTGGACCGGTAGTTTGCAGCTTCAGTTCAGTCGAGAACTTCCTTTGAGCGGCAGTCTGGCTGTTATTGCTTTGATAGTAGGCCAATGCAAGCGCTATACGCTCAGGCGTGACAGTGTATCGTGATATTTTCACGTGCAAATGGCCAACAGAAACAAGGCGCGTGCGCATGCGCGTAGTAATTGACATCACGCTCTGCGCCCAACCGTGCAGTTTGAAATTCCTAATGCAAACCATTGAGACGTTACAACGACTTTATTTCATATAGTTCAATACCTGTCACCTGGTATATTTTACTTACAGAAATCTGTAAGTTACTCAGGTACATTTGGTTTTACATATGGTGTAGAAGGAGCATTGTGTGTTTCATGTTATGTTCAAATGGTTGAAATGGCTCTGAGCACTATGCGACTTAACTTCTGAGGTCATCAGTCGCCTAGAACTTAGAACTAATTAAACCTAACTAACCTAAGGACATCACACACATCCATGTCCGAGGCAGGATTCGAACCTGCGACCGTAGCGGTCACGCGGTTCCAGACTGAAGCGCCTTTAACCGCACGGCCACACCGGCCGGCTTCATGTTATGTGATGGTTAGGTATTATACAGGGTGAACCAAGAGGAAAGGTACATGATTTGAGGGGGTGATAGTATTGGTGATTCTGAACAAAAAAGTTCAAATCAACATATGCCCTTTTCTTAACCGGGCGCCACTCGCACGTCTATCTTCACCAGCATTCACATGTGAATACAACCGAAGCGACGTTAGACTACGTACTGCTGTATTTACTGACCATTTCAGTGCGCACTTCACTTCACTCTTATTTTACATGCGTGTGCTGAAGTAATGGACCGTACGAGTGAGCTCAGATCAGCAACGCGGCAGCGGACTACAAGAGCTGCAAAGTGCTTTGTACCTGAAGGTGGGATTCTTGAACATTTTTTACGAGGAAATTTACACAGTTAAACAAAACATTAGATCACAATTTTTCATCTACTATCACCTGTATTTGTCCACTTCACCAATGTTTTCATTAGTTTCTTCGGAAACTGTTAAGAAGGGGATTAGCATATGAAGTTTTTATCAAAATCTCTGTCAATCTTCAAAGCATGTACCCTTCGGCCTCAGTCCCACTGTATATGGTATTTCTACCGATCTCAACCTGGTTCTATTGACTTGAAACTGGCTACATCAGAAATATATCCAATATAATATATGCAGTTGCTGAACAACCAATGACTGTGGATTTGTCTAAAAAAGATAAATCTATTTCACAACATTCGAACTCCGTTGTAAGTTGACTAGGGACAGAATGGGATAGTTATTGTCTGTGTTTATTACTGGATTTTTTTTACGCTACAAACAATGCGAGATTTCACAGTTGTAATTTGTGTTACCCTGTTACTTTTCTTTCAGTACGTTCTGCATGTTTTATAGCATGTACGATGAACGTTTGCCATTAACGTCAAGGAAAAATTTACTGCAAATTAAATAAATAGGTATAACCTAGCGCATAAATCTCAGACACTACTATCCCACCCCTATCAATGTGAATTTATTGTTTTATCAGTTAGAGTTCTTAAAACATGTGGTCAACTTCAGACGCTTTAGTACTGTGACACATTCAAATGAGGCTTAACAGTTGCAAACCAATGCTGTATGTTGCACTGCCCAACGCCAATGGGAGGGGTCAGCGACTGACCCCAAAACCATCGCACATTCTCTATCTAGGATAAATCACATCACTTATGTATTTCCATAATTTTGGCAAATTAGAAGATTAAAATGTTGATTATTATTACTGGGAAAGGGTTTCTGGGAAATTTTTAGTAAAACATAAATAGTTTACTACATTTCTTTGTATTAATTTCACAATTACAAGGATTACTAAGATTCACATTCAGAACTCTTTACAATACGAACTACTTCTTCTTTCTTGGTGTGTGCAGGGCAGATATACTTCCTGCAAGAAGTGCAGGCCTTTATGTACTTACGGTCTTTGCTTCTGGCGCATAAGTAACAGCGTCCTTTCTTTGGCAGATTGTGCACAGCTGCACGTGTTACTTTCCGTCACGGCTCCGTGACGTTGTTTCGTTTACTCACAGCACCTTGATTTTGATTGCACTCATACCCAAAAGTTGATAACGCTGTAGTGTATTTTGAGTGTAGGCCTACAGCATTTTGAGCACGTGTTTTCATGTTGAGGTTACAAAGTTCACAAGCAAGATCTTTCAGGTACTTCTTTCTTCCAGAACCCTTTGTCGGGTAATTCCTTGTGTGTATCTTGAAATACAACATATGAATTGTATGCTGCAATATCAATCAAGTTGAAAAACACCGTCATTGGTCATCGACGCGTTGCTCGATAGCAGCTGTACGTTCTAACTGACTTATCGAATGTATCCACTCTTGACTTTGTACAATTGTAGAATAGGATGATGTCTGGCTTCTCTTCCGTCACATTCATATCATGAAGTTGGGTTGACAATACTGTAACAACCTTTCGTTTCTTAGGCACGTAACTGATTAAAGTGGCATCACTAAAGGCAAATTGGATTGTTCACGGTGTAGCTATTTTTTAGAGAAACAGGACGGAGTTCTGTAGGAACATCGGGTTTGGCACTTCGAATAGTACCAACTGCAGTTATTTTCTCTTTCAAAAGATCAGATGCGAGTGGTACGGTAGTGAACTTTCTATCCATGGTAACATTTCTTCCAGATTGTTTGAAGTTAGACATCTCAATCAATCTTCTAACTATTTCAGGGCTACTGTTATGGTTCTTCTCATTAGCGTGCTTTCCAGCGTAGGGATCCCCAGCGAAGCAGTATTTCGTATCCGAATCACATAACAGGTTCACCTCTATTCCATATTTTCCTGGTTTTTTTGGAATATATCGCCTGAATGGGCATCGGCCATGGAAGGTTACAAGTTCTTCATCCACTGTGACTGACTCACTAGGATTATAAAACTCAGGAAATTTACTATCATGTTCCATATATCCCTGATAGGAGAAAATTTGTCGGTCTGTTTTCTAGCTGCTCGGGTAAACGCAAGCACTTCAGTAAGAGTCTCAGTATATTCTCCGAAAATGAAGCTCGGTACATGGAAAAGTTTTCTGTACTGAATATAGAACGTAAACTGTCCTTGTTCTGTCTATGGACTCCACAGTTCAATAGAATTCCAATTGCTGACACAATTTCTTCCCTTTCAAATCCTTTCGAATTTTTTATGAAAATATCTTCACATGATTCCCAAAGATTTCCAAGCTTTTGATTGGTACACATCAAAATGTTATCCAGGATGTTATCATCGAAGTACATCAGAAAAGCTTTACCTGGTGTATCAGGTTTTATCCCTGGCTTAGTTCCTTTCGTGGTTCTCATTACGTTAGCAACAGACCTCCTCCTTTGATTTACGTAAGGGCTTCTCTTCCATATCATACTTTACGGGGCGACCATGTCTTTTTCAAGGTGATCAATTTGTGCTTTCGGCCTGGGTCGTCTTCTTGTTGGTTGAATACATATAAAAATATGAAAACAGAACCGAACACTAGCAAACTAAGCGCTCTACCGAGACACATATCCTAATATACTCCAAAATATCTGCAAAAAGTAATAAAAATCAACACTTACCCTGTTCGCTTTCATCCAACTCGCTGCTGTCAGAAACTACTTGATCTGGAATTTCCATGACTGCATCTTCAGTTTCACTGCTTGAGATTTCGGATAGTTCACCACTAAATTCATTGTCTGAACTCTCAAGCAAATTTCTAATTTCGTCATCTGTCAATTTCATCTTCTTGTACATTCTGTCAAATGCCACAAAGATATGATCTTCCATTCACCACACTGTTTACCGGTTGACTGCGAGTAGTGACTGTTGACCTGCTACACCTTCAGTTATAACAATCGGTATAACTCAACAATGAGTGTAAACCAAAAGCTGTTCTCATTGTCGATTGTAGCAATTATAATTGCGATAAATGTCATGTATTAATTAAATAAACTACTGAACACGACAGGAGTTTTAGCCTAAAAACTTCTTTGGGGTCAGTTACTGACCTCCCCCCCCTCGCCATTGGTATGCAACTGTTAATAAGCGCGAATGTGCACCTCGCAGGGGCGGACTGAATGCTGGGCGACTCACCCACATGATCATGACGAGGAAGACGAGGTTGAGCGCCAGCACGACGATGGCCGGCGCCTGGTAGATCCAGTCGTAGCTGTCTGGGCTCATCCACGGGCAGTGTCGCAGCAGAGACTCCGTGCTGTGCACCTATGTCAACAAAGTGGCGGCACGTCACGATATAATGAATTAAACTCTTCAGGTTTTTTTTTCGTGTGTGAGCACTATAATAGCTTGATGCATATAAAACTGAACCACAACTTGAACTGTTAGTACAACATAACTTCAGCACCGCTACTGGTTGTATTAAAAACACAACTATCACCATCACCATCACCACTACTACTACACCACTACTACTATCCCCTGGCATTCCGAAGGATAGTCGTGAAGTTCTAATTATAGCCCCACATAACAAAGTTAGATAGTACATTTCCTTGTTGTTTGTAGTTACATGCTTGCGCTCCTGGTACAGTTTCAAATCCTTGCGCCGAAGTACCGTATCACGCCGCCACAGGAGCCAAAACATAACGACGCAGCCCATCGATACAATGGAATATCGTGTGGCAATTCGCTTACGGCAGCAGCAGAAATAGTCCAGATGTATCAGCTTTATCCAATCGATTAATAAGTTACATTTATTGTTGTTTTCCGCTGCTGCCGTAAGCACTTTACTATACGAAACTTCATTTTATCCGTAGTTTAGTTCCTGTGGCGGCCTGATACCGAACTGTGGCCCAGACTGCAGACAAAGGAAACATTATCTTTTTAAGATGATTACTACTACTACTACTACTACTACCATTACTACCACTACCATTGCTGCTATTGAAAATAACTGAAACTGAAGATTCGAATTGGTAACATTATGACATTACGTGTAGTATCTTTTACTTAATGTTAAGCTTGGTTTTGTAAGGTACAGAACTTAAGGCTAAGCCTGTGGTACACTTTCTTGCCTTTCGGTCGCTTCGTTGTTCTTACTGCGATTTAATTGTTACTGATAAAAGTTAAAGAGTACTGAACAGGTGACTGTGTTCGTGCGACTACTCAACACACAGGGTGTATATAAATAAATGGAGCGGCTTTAAAAATTAATACTAAATCGATTTATTACTTTAGATGGACAAATCTCACAACATAGGCAGCAGCAACAGTCCGTGTTTTCGCTTTGATGCCTTAATCACAATCCTTCAATATGTGCGCCCTTGGTCAAATGATACACATCTACACGGTAATCAGATTCTTCCTATTTCGGTGCGGCATGTCCTACGTGGTGATGTGCAGTGCTTGCTTTATTCTATCAAACCCTTTCTCAAGGACACGGCATTTCCCGTACGTAACTCACTTCTTCACAAACGCCAAAGAAAGACAACACAGGGTGTTAAATTCGGTGTACAGTATGAGGAGAAGAGAAATTTTTTGTCTGCTATTGCAGTACGTCCGATCCAGCGTTGATTCTCAACACGACTGAGAAGCTCTCTCATTTTCCTGTGAAAATAGGGCGGCACCGTTCAGTTGCAAAATGTGGTCATTGTTACGTGCTAAAATGGGTTATAACCAGGTTTCCAGCATGTCCCTAAACAATTTTTTTGACTTACCAGTCTTCTGACTGGTTTGTTGCGATACCCCAAGAATACCACTCCTCTGCCAACCTCTTCATCTCAGAGTAGCAGTTGCAACCAACGTCCTCAATTGCTGGGCGTATTCCAATCTCTGTCTTCCTGTACAGTTTTTGCCCTCCACAGCTCCCTCAAGAACCATGGAAGTCATTCCATGATGTAACAGGTGTGCTCTCACTCTGTCCCGTCTTCTTGTCAGTGTTTTCGACATATTCCTCTCCCCTCCACTTCCGCGTAGAACCTCTAAATGAGTTACCGACACCATTTGTTGTACGAAGAAAAAAGGGCCGCGCACTTTCGCGTGCGACACCGGAGAGAAAACGTTCAGTTTTGAAGAGTCACGCTGATGCCCTACCGTCGTATGTGGTTTCACTCTCCTCTAGATACGGATGTTGTGTGTGTTCACCTTGCCACTAACATGGAAAGTGGCTTCGTCGCGGAAGATGTGTCCTGCTACAAAACCAGCGACCTTCATTTCTAACTGCAGCCCTTCATATTTAAAAGTCAGGCATTTTCATTTTGTCGTCCGGTGTAAGGAGCTGCGCTAATTCCACTCTATGCACTTTAAAATATAATCCCTTACGCAGCACCTTCCAGAACGCAGTCTTTGACATGAGCAATCCCCTCGCACAGTCTTTCGACGCTTCGCCCACTCTTTCGACGTTTGCGTCAGATACACGTAGTCGACGACGATTCTTCTCCTTGCAAAGAATCCGGTTTCCACGAACTCTTTGTCCCACCCACCTAAGCTATTTTTGTGTGGTCGTTCTTTCTTAAGCCGTGCACGAAGCCCACGCTGCACTGTGAGCACAGATCTGGACACTTCAAAACAGAGAACACAGAATTTTCTGTCGCGACGTCATCATGAACACAGACGCTACCTCTGCGCAGTAAGCACGAAAACCGTGCAGTGGATACTGCATCCATAGTTTGGCAGTTGCTGCTACGTATGCCGTAAACTTTGCCCGTATAAAGTAATAAATTGATTTATTATTAATTTCTACGACCACGCCGTTCGTTTATAAATCCTCTGTACGTAATAAACCAGACATAATATGAGGAAAGACATTCTATTGATTACATCAGGCTGAATAATTTTCACTTTCGCGAAATAGGTCATTCCACACATTTAAACATTACTGTTCCGATGGGATTTTAATAGGCAATAAACATATGTTGGAAAGTGTACGATATTTCTATCTAAAGCAGATGCTGCTTACAAATAATTCTTCTTTCGTAAATGTTTGTGAGTGTATCGTGTTAACCTGGAGCTATAAAACCATAACAAGGAAGAAAAGAAATACTACATTATCTATAAACTGATTGTGTCAGTCAAATATGGATAAATGTAAACTGAGTTTTTCAGTGATAGATGTTCTTACCTGCTGCTCCGTCGCTCTTGGTGCAAAGCTCTTGACAATCCCCCAGAGCAATACGAACACGGCAGGAGCGCCTGTGAACAACAGGTGCAGAAAACCAATAGCGGCACTGATTTAAATTACATAATTATAATGTGGCAGCATTTACCCTTGGAGTCCTTTTGTTTCTAAGTAAACATGAAAAACTGCAACACCGTGAACGAATCGTCTGATATATCCGGAAGTCAGAATGACAACAAATTTACGCTATCACAATTATTATTAACTGAAACTACCAAGCGCAGTTATTTACGTTACGATGTTTAGCCGAGCAGGAATGACATACAACTAAACCAGTTACCGTGCCGCCGGCAGCGGTGGTCTAGCGGTTCTAGGCGCTCAGTCCGGAATCGCGCGACTGCTACGGTCGCAGGTTCGAATCCTGCCTCGGGCATGGATGTGTGTGATGTCCTTAGGTTAGTTAGGTTTAAGTAGTTCTAAGTTCTAGGGGACTGATGACCACAGATGTTAAGTCTCATAGTGCTCAAAGCAATTTTTTGAGTTACCGTGCCTTCTGGTTGAGAATCGTGAAGCAGTTGCCAACAAAAGATGAAAGGTCAAAGTAGGGAATAACATCAGTCTTTCTATAACAGTATTTCTCGACCATTCATAGCTACATGTGGACTGCCATATTTCTGTATAACTGCAGCCTCAAAATAGCTTGTTAAAGCTTACGTAATAGTTATTCTTACGACTCACATTCACGTTTGGCTTTCATCAGAGGCTAATGATGCGATCTAGCTCCATCTCTGGTTCGTAACTTTTAAAAGGATGCAACTTGGCTGATTTGCATTTTTATAGTAAGTTAAGTGTAATATACTCTTTGCGGTAAATATAAAACTGTTACTAAAATATTTCATTGTAAATAAATCCTCTCAACTGTACTTGACAAATTCTTTATTTGGATAAAATCGTACACAGGACTCGAGTTTCAGGAAGTAAATCCAATCTTCAGGCACCACAAAGAGCAATGCAAAACTCATTAACATTGTGAGAGTCCACACAAATGTGAACCTCGTGTCATACCTTGATTCTGTATGAGAAAATCGTACCAGTCGCGTAAAAACCCAGAAAATTTATGAAACAGCATGCGAGAACCAGGGCGGATGATGCAAGGATGGGTTCTTTGAGTCAACCAGTACCATAGCCGGTCAACAGGACATAACCGAAAAAAACAGGAATAAATCAACAAAGAAGCGCTCATTGCCAGGCTAATGTAATCTACGAATCAACTGCGTGCGCCAGACATGTGGCATAGACTTTAGAAAATAAAATAAACGCATAAATACCGTAGAATGTTAGTTTGTGAACCGCAAAAATAGCTTACCACAAAAGTTCCCTGCCCACTTTCATGGGAAGCTATTTCTAAGGTTCGGAAATTAGCATTCTAGGGCTTTTTAACTTTCATTTTACCTTCTGAAGCCTACGCTACATGTCTGACAGTTCGCATTTGGTTCGTTGGCTACTTCAGCCTGATGTGAGCGTTTGTTTGTTGATTCACTTCCGTTCTTTTTTAAATTTATTTTCAGTTACACTCAGTTTACCTGGTATGGTACTGGTTGATCGAAAGGATCTTTTCATGCCGCACCTTCACGAGATTTCGCATGGTACTTGACAAATTTGCTGGGTTTGTTACATCACTGATACATTTTACTCGTCACATTCAAGGTTTGACGTGATGTTGACATTTGTATGAACGCTTATAACGTTCATTAATTTTATGGTATACCTTCCATTTTGTAGTGCGTGAATATCAGAGTTATAGTCTGAAATCCGTGTCGAGTTTGCAGTTTTATCTAAATTAAGCATTTGTCAAATACAGGTGAGCGGATTTATTTACCACGAAACATTTGATTCGTCATGAAAAATAAGTTATGTATGTCGCGCAGGTGACTTTTATGGATGTGAGGATATGAGAACATTACCCATGAATGTAATCAGATGTTAGCTAATACCATACTCCTTAACGCCCCCCCCTCCCCTTTTTCCCGAACCACACCATCATAAATAATCTTTAGAACGAAACACAAGATTCTTTGAACACTTTCATTTCCAAAGTTAAATGAGATTTAGATTTGTAGGTATCATACTACACTATGAGTGAATTAGACAATTGGTGCTGTTTGCTGTTTACCTCCGACAACATTTGTTTGCCTCCCTACTTCTCTCCCTACCGACACTTGTTTTATCCGCACCCTGCAATCCTTTAAAATCACCCAAATTAAAATGAGAGTGCAATGATTAAGCCTACTGTCCGTAAATCTCTTAACCACTGGAGTCCTTATTTCCGAACTGGCAGAAACCGGAGGACTTTTGACGGCGAACGTTTTGTGTCTGACCAGTGGTACTACTACCACTAATACTGCTATTACTACTACTAATAATAATGGTAATATTATGGAGGCCCTACAGCAGTACAGTATGTATTATAAAATAACTGTTTTCTAGTGTTGTCCAATAGTCCGTTTATTGTTACGAAACGAGTAATGATGCAATATCTGATGAAATGTCGAAAGTATTTTCAACTTGGAGAAGACATTTTCATGAAATGTTTAAGCATATGTGATGTGTATGTTACAATTTTAATGTGTCAAGGTGTCTCAAACCTTTGTGAGAATGTGACAGAACTGCATGCGTCGTTGCAATACATGCATTGAGACTGCCGGTCGTCACTTTAAAGAATTACTGTGAACTACTTTGTTGTTATGTGGTGTCCACAGGATTTCTGTCCATTGGTTCCCTTATGTCAATATACTCGATTGTAGACCCACTATCACCTGTTCCAGTTTGACCTAGAACGCTTCAGGCGCCCTGTAGATACATGGTATAAAACTACAAAGGATGTGCTAGGGGTGTACAATATGAGAAGATTTCATACACTTGTTACACGAAGAAAAGTGTAGCTATTCGTAACTCTTACGATCATCATTAGGGTCTTATCAGATAATGATAATAGTAATGATAAAACGACATTTTACCCCTCAGGATGTAATTACCCCGATGTTGGAAGCAACTGATATAGTGTATCATGGTGTTGGTGCTCTATGGTGATGATAGTTTGACGTCTTCTCCGACGGATGGACCACTATCATGTGTCACACGCCGTCACAACAGAAGTCACTGGGGATAAGTTTACAATTTAATCCACTCCGTTGCCGACAACTTTGGTGATCAGCAAATTAACGCCACCAACAGTCCTTCTCTTAAAATTTGTGTAACGAAGATAAAAGTGTCTTTCATCACCAGGAGTCCAACCGTTTCACGTTCAAGCGAGGTATCACTGCAGACGCGTTCAATAACGACTCCGTCAGGTACCCAGAGCGGTCTGGGCTAGCGAGGCGAGCGCATCGCTGCCGTTGCGCGCTACGCTTACTCGGCCGTTGAGAGCTCGTGAAGAGGTTTCTGTGCTGTGGGCGCCGTGGAAAGCAAGTTGTCGTGTGTTGTTTTCACAACGCCCGCAGATTGTCGTGTTCTGCGCCCCGCAGCAAGGGAAAGAAGTATGCGTAGTGGAAACCTGCCGCTACGACGGGTCCTTCGGTTGTGCAACTCACTGAGCCTGTTCCCACTTTTGTACGTCAAGTGCAAAGGCGGGTGGACAGCGCTGTTCGACATTATGACGAACTGCGCGAAGAACGAGGTGGTCTACGAGTCTGTCGATACAGACTCGCTGATCTGCGTTCGAGCTGCAAACGTGGCCGACCACAGGGCGATGAAGGTCGCAGTGGCCGACCACATCTTCGACGCGCCGCTGGCGCGTGAGAAGGCACTTTCCGTAGGAAGGTTGAAGACGACCAAGGCACTCCTCAGGTGCTGTGATGAGGCAGCGGTCCGGGAAGGGCTTCTGCGAGCCGGGTGTGGTAATGCAACCGCAAGGTTGCACAACCGGACCAACAAGAAGAGGGCGCCGCTCTATGCCGTGACCGTGCAAACGGCCGACGGCGGGAGCGACATCTTCGACTTGCGGAAGTTCCTGGGTTTCCCGGTTACGACAGGAGCTCTCCCGACCTCCACTGACCCCCAGCCCCTGTGCTTCAGGTGCCAGGGCGAGGGCCATGTCGCGAAGTATTGCCGCAACGCGACGCGGTGCGTCAAGTGCTCAGGCGAGCACGACAGCCGCGCCTGCGACCGCGGCAGTAACGTTCTGCCGACTTGTGTCCGGTGTGGCGGCCCGCACGTCGCCAGCTGGCGCGGTTGCCCGGCTTTCTCAAGCCGCAACTATGCCGAAGGCGGCGAGGCGGCCGCGGCCGCACCGACGCAGCGGAAGAAGAGAAGACGACGTCGGAAACGACGTAGGGCGCAGAACAGCCCGGCGCAGCCGAGGAACGGCGCAGTAGGAGCTCCACCTGCCAGGGGCAGGGACGACCGCCCGGAAACACCCGAGAAGAAATGTGGCCTCGAACTCGGCACTGCGGTGAAGGAGGCAACTGCAGCCCTCAAAGCTGTCACGGCGGCAGAGAGGGCTGCCTTCGCAGCCGCCGTGGCCGCAGAGAAGGAAGAGGCCTTGAGGCAACTGCGTGCAGTCTTTGCCCAAGGCCTCAGTGCAGTAGTACCTGCGAACACTCCTGCGACTTCGCAGAAGGACCGCGCGCCTGTCCCAGCGCCTGCCCCAGCAGCACCGCAGGTGAAAGGTGCAATGAAGAAATCCGCCACCCCAGCGGCACCGGTGGCGACGCCGACCGCTGCGGGAACGGCCCCCACAAGGGACCGAGAAGACAAAAAGGCGCCTTCATCGCACGAGCGCGAGCGAACGGCCTGCATTTCTCCGACGCTGAAGCGGCGCAGCTCTCTGAACAAACGGAGCTGCTCGGAGCTACACTGCAGAATGCCTGCACCGTGCAGTAGAGGAGAACGCCGAACGGCGGCCGGCCGCCGCTGTTCTGCACCAACCTGATGAAGCTGTACCAAGTCACTGACGACAAGACGCAGTAGAGGGCGTAACAGAAACGCATGCGTTGGCGCGCCGAATTCCTTTGTTACAGGGAGGAAGTAACTCCAGCAGGCCAAGGAGACTACATGCGAGCCCAGCCGCAGCGCCGGCCGGAGTGGCCGTGCGGTTCTAGGCGCTACAGTCTGGAGCCGAGCTACCACTACGGTCGCAGGTTCGAATCCTGCCTCGGGCATGGATGTGTGTGATGTCCTTAGGTTAGTTAGGTTTAATTAGTTCTAAGTTCTAGCAGACTGATGATCTCAGAAATTAAGTCGCATAGTGCTCAGAGTCATTTGAACCATTTCTTTGAACCCAGCCGCAGCACCCGGACTGATCCAGTTAACGAACACGCAGCACATAGGTAACGATGCACGACACCTCACACTAACCTTACCTCACCTTGCATGCTCTGTCGCAGCTAGCAAGCCGCTACTGCCCTTACTACCCGTCCCACTGTCACAGAGGTTTTTTTCCCTTGGCGCTTGCTTGGCACTTTTCTTCCTCTGCCCTTACAACCGCTACCCTTCGATCGTTTTCGACCACTTCTATCTCCTGATGGACCATGTTAATGAGTAATCGAACCCAGACGCATGGATAACATCACAGCCCGCATCCTGCTACTCCTGATTAAAAAACTAACATGTTTATGGAGGTGACAGTAGAACTTTTGGTTTGGTCACCACGCTGGTGTGGGCCTGGAGGGGCCCAATCCTTTGGTCGTCAGGTACCTTTCATAAGAGTTTGAGGGAAGTAACAGTAAACTATATCCACAGGTCATCCAACCAGTGAGAGGCCGTGACTTAATCTTGAACGAGCATCTAAATTTTGAAAAACATATACACTTCAAATTAGACAAAAATTAATACAGATCTCAGTTCTCTTTGATATTTACTATTATGACATCGTAAACAGTGAAAACTTTAGACGACTAGAGCCAGCTATAAACGCCTGCGCAAAACGGGTGTACAACATTCCGTTGGTTGATTACATCTGTGCTTCCTGTATTAAGGCAAATGGGATGTGACCAGGTAGGTGACGTGATTTTCACACACTCGCTTTGTTAGTGATTTGTGTACTCAACACCTCGCCATACTTGTCAAATACGTAGTACCTATGATCACACCGAACTGCATTACCAAGTTGGATACCTCTACATATTGGCCGTACTTTTGCATGATACAGAAACCTTCTCCCTTCTCAATATCAGCCATACGATTGAGGTACAAATTATCCTCTAACCTACGTGTTATCCGAAACAAATCTGCATGCAAGAGGAGATTGATGCATTATCAGTTATTACCGACGTAGCTTTCCTCTCGGCATATCCCAGAATCCCAATTGCTTTCGTTCTGTCCAGCAGCACTTTTCACTTTGGTCACCCCTTTATACTTCTGTTTTCTTTTTTTTTCTTCATCCCATCCCATCTGCTAATCTTATATCTCGCTCTTCCTCTCAGCGGTTAACTTTACCGCTTTGATTACCTCTGCACTGTAGCCTCCCTTGCATTTTACATTTCAGTTCTCCCCGTCGACAAGAATTTAGGGAGAAAACGGTGTAAAATGGCGTTAATAAGATTGAGGTACAATATTTTCAAATCCCATACATTAATTACTTCAGATATTTCCGTCAGTGTTACACTATCGCACAGTCCCGTCACATTAATGTGACCACCGCCTATTTTCGACGCCGAATTGCAGTAACCACTCACCGGCAGGAGGTGGCAGCACTGCAACTGAAGGGTACATAAAGTGCTGCAGGGGGACGCGTAAAAAAGTGCAGTCTTCGTCGTAATGCGAAAGCGGAAAGACTTATCTGACGTCAGAAAAGACATGATTATTGTCTTTCGGCCCCAGGATGGAATCATATCTAAAAGGGTCACGTTTGTAAACTGTTCGTGTGTCGCCCTGGTTAAAGTGTACTGTTCATGTCACAATGACGCCATTCAAACCCAGCGCCGTAGATGAGAGGGGTGAAAGACGACTGCGGAAATGTGTACAGGCGAACGAATTTCAACTGTAGAGCAACTGACCGCACAGATAAACCAAGGCCGTACAGCGTATGGGCCTCTGCAGCAGGTGCCTGATTTGTGCATCCATGCTGGCTGCTGTTAATTGGCACGAAGGCTGGAATTAGCAGACCACTACCTCAACTGGACGGCCACTGAATGGTGAATGGTACGCTCTTCACGTGAATGGCATTTTATGCTCCACCGAACAGGTGGCCGTTGGTGTATTTAAGGTGTGCAACGTCTAAACACAAAGAATCAGCAACAATTGACGAAAGTGTCCAGGCTGGAGGAGGGAGTGTTATGTTCTGGTGAATATTTTCGTGGAACTCCCTGGGTGATCCCGTATTGTAAATGGCACAATGGATCAACACAAGTACGCCTCTATCTTCGGGGACCATGTCCATGCCAGCATACACACTACTGGCCATTAAAATTGCTACTACACGAAGATGACGTGCTACAGACGCGAAATTTAACCGACAGGAAGGAGATGCTGTAATATGCAAACGATTAGTTTTACAGAGCATTCACACGAGTTTGGCGCCGGTGGAGACATCTACAACGTACTGACATGAGGAATCTTTCCAACTGATTTCTCATACACAAACATCAGTTGACCGGCGTTGCCTGGTGAAATGTTGTTGTAATGCCTCGTGTGAGGAGGAGATATGCGTAACATCACGTTTCCGACTTCGATAAAAGTCGGATTGTAGCCTATAGCGTTTGCGGTTTATCGTATCGCGACATTGTTGCTCGCGTTGGTCGAGATCCAATGACTGTTAGCCGAATATGGAATCGGTGGGTTCAGGAGGGTAATACGGAACGCCGTGCTGGATTCCAACGGCCTCGTATCATTAGCAGTCGAGATGACAGGTATCTTATCCGCAAGGCTGTAACGGATGGTGCAGCCACGTCTCGATCCCTGAGTCAACAGATGGGGACGTTTGCAAGACAACAACCATCTGCACGAACAGTTCGACGACGTTTCCAGCAGCATAGACTATCAGCTCGGAGACTATGGCTGCGGTTACCCTTGACGCTGCATCACAGACAGGAGCGCTTGAATGGCAAAACGTCATTTTTTCGGATGAATCCAGGTTCTGTTTATACAGCATCATGATGGTCGCATCCGTGTTTGGTGACATCGCGGTGAACTCACATTGGATGCGTGTATTCGTCATCGCCATACTGGTGTATCACCCGGCGTGATGGTATGGGGTGCCATTGGTTACACCTCTCGGTCACCTGTTGTTCACATTGACGGCGCTTTGAACAGTGGCCGTTACATTTCAGATGGGTTACGACCCGTGGCTCTACCCTTCATTCGATCCCTGCGAAACCCCACATTTCAGCAGGATAATGCACGACCCCATCTTGCAGGTCCTGTATGGGCCTTTCTGAACACAGAAAATGTTCGACTGCTGACCTGGCCAGCACATTCTTCAGGTCTCTCACCAATTGAAAACGTCTGGTCAATGGTGTTTGAGCAACTGGCTCGTCACAATACGCCAGTTGCTACTCTTGATAAACTGTGGTATCGCGTTGAAGCTGCATGGGCAGCTGTACCACCTGTACACACCATCCAAGCTCAGCTTGACTCAATGCCCAGGCGTATCAAGGCCGTCATTACGGCCAGAGGTGGTTGTTCTGGGTACTGATTTCTCAGGATCTATGCACCCAAATTGCGTGAAAATGTAATCACATGTCAGTTCTAGTGTAATATATTTGTCCATTGAATATCCGGTTATCATCCGCATTTCTTCTTGGTGTAACAATTTTAATTCCTGTAGTGTAGTTTGTTATTTCTCGGCGTGAAGCCATCTATCGGCAAGACAATATAATGAGACTCACGGCTCGCAGCGTACATGCGTTGTTTGAGCATCAGGATAACTTTATCGTACTCCTTGGCCACCAAAATCTTGGACTTAAGCCCAGTCGAGAATTTGTGGGAACCGTCGATCGGGCTATTCATGCCTCAACAGAGTGACCTAGCTCAGATGCCAACGGCACTGGAAACGACATGCCTCTACATTGCTTACGGTAACCTCCGGCGGCTAGAGGTAGCGTGTTTGACTACTAATCAAAAGATCAAAAGTACTCGGTTCCGATTCGAATTCCTCCTCTTCTTAAATTTTGATTAAAATCGGCATTGGCCCTCATTCTGCCAACGGTTTTCTCAAACAGAACGGTAGGGTAAACAGGGGTTCATGGCACTCTCTTAGCATTGAGGTGGTAAACTGGCCCTAAAGAAACAGCAAATATCATCGGTATAACGATGCAGAAGGCAATGGAAACCACTGCATTAAAGACACATAACGTGTATCCACAAGATATGTGGCCTGTAATTGAAAAAAAAAACTGTCATGATGACCTCTCCATGGGCAAAGGGTCTGGGATAGTCCCTCATTCGGATCTCCTGGAGGGCACTGCTAAAGGGGAGATGGGCAAGAGAAAAAGAGTGAGAAATTCTTCCAGTCCATATGTGGCTTAACAGCAAACCAGAGCTTAACAGTACTGGTTAAAACAGTCTTGGTTGCAATTTTAGTTTTTTTTTATTTTTCATCGATGCGTTTCGCCTTATTTAGACGTCTTCAGGTTATCTTTTCTAGATGGACGCGAGTGGCACCAAGATCTGCATAACGCGTTCCCGTTCACAGGAGCGAGTAACAGTAAGATGGGGGCTCAGGTAGTCTACTAATATCGAATTTCTGAGAATGTGCGGTTGGGACATAGCACTGTATGCTAGTGATGCGTGGACTGGGGCAAAAACCGTAACAGAAGAGAATCGAAGCAATTGAGATGTTGTGCGACAGACGAATGTTGAAAATGAGGTGGACTGATAACATAAGAAATGAGGAGGTTCTGAACAGACTGGGAGAGAAAAGGAATATGTGAAAAGGGCAGGATGATAGGACATCTGTTAAGACAGCAGGGAATGACTTCCATCGTACTAGAGGGAGCTGCACTGAGCAAAAACAATAAAGGAAGAGAGATTGGAATACATCCAGCAAATAACCAGGACGTAGGTTGCAAGTCCTACTCTGAGATGAAGAGGTTGGCATAGGTGCGGGCCGCATCAAACCAGTCCCAAGATTGATGACTCAAAACGAAATGAATAAATAAAGTAAAAAAAAAATCGAGTACCTCATTGACATTTTCCTGCATAACTCTCAGCAGTCCGCTCTGGAAAAGCTGGTTATTCAGGATATTCGTAGGTGGTTACATTAATGTGACTGGACATTGTATTACTATTATTATTATTATTATTATTATTATTATTATTATTATTATTTTCGTAATGTTTATATATTGCTCATGTACAATGGAAACGGTACTGTAGACTCATTGAGTAGATGTAAGAGGGAGAGAGTTCCTGGACGCTCTAAGCTTGACCCTTGCATTATACTTGATGCTTCCTGTCGAGTGTCTACATCTACATCTAAATGCGCAGTGTGACGGACGTTTCATTGTGTACGACTGTCACATTCCCGCTCCAGTCGATAATAGGTCGCAAGAAAATTTTCAGTGTGTCTCTGTGCAGCTTCGACTCTCTCTGATTTTAGTTCCATGGTCCTTTCGCGAGATACACGTAGGAGGACCAATATATTTATTCGCTGTTCTCGGAACGTTCGCCTTTGTACCTTCAGCTCCATGCTGCAGAAACCTCCTCTCGCAGCGTCTACCACTGGTATTCGTTGATAATTTCTCTGGCGCATTCGTGCTTATAAATGAACCTGTAACGAAACACGCTGCTCTTCCTTTGATCTTCTCAATTTCCTCCATCAGTGTGGTGGTGTCCGTGAACGAGGTCGCATGCCAAAGTTGGTACCACACGTCGGAACCACAAGTAATTACAGCAAGTACCAAAAGCAGTGACAAATGGGAAACGAAGGTGTTGTATCACGACGAAGTTTATTATCAATTTTATATTGATAGGAGAGTATCACTGTTTATTGTATCAACTGATAACTTATAGTGTGCAGCGAGTATAACAAATACCTTAGTTTACCCTGTTGACATACACTACTGGCCATTAAAATTGCTACACCAAGAAGAAATGCAGATGATAAACGGGTATTCATGGGACAAATATATTATACTAGAACTGACATGTGATTACATTTTCACGCAATTTGGGTGCATAGATCCTGAGAAATCAATACATTGAACAACCATTTCTGGCCGTAATAACGGCCTTGATACTCCTGGGCATTGAGTCAAACAGAGCTTGGATTGCGTGTACAGGTGGTACAGCTGCCCATGCAGCTTCAACGCGATACCACTGTTTACCAAGAGTAGTGACTGGCGTATGGTGACGAGCCAGTTGCTTGGCCACCCTTGACCAGACGTTTTCAATTGGTGAGAGATCTGGAGAATGTGCTGGCCAGGGCAGCAGTCGAACATTTTCAGTATTCGGAAAGGCCCGTACAGGACCTGCAACAAGGGGTCGTGCATTACACTGCTGAGATGTAGGGTTTCGCAGGGATCAACTGAAGGGTAGAGCCACGGGTCGTAACACATCTGAAATGTAACGTCCACGCTTCAAAGTGCCGTCAATGCGAACAAGAGGTAACCGAGACGTGTACCCCGTATCATTACGCCGGGTGATACGCCAGTATGGCGATGACGAAAACACGCTTCCAATGTGCGTTCACCGCGATGTCGCCAAACACGGATGCGACCAGCATGATGCTGTATAAACAGCACCTGGAGTCATCCGAAAAAATGACGTTTTGCCATTCGTGCATCCAGGTTCGTCGTTGAGTACGCCATCGCAGGCGCTCCTGTCTGTGATGCAGTGTCAAAGGTAACCGCAGCCATGGTCTCCGAGCTGATAGTCCATGCTGCTGCAAATGTCCTCGAACTGTTCGTGCAGATGGTTGTTGTCTTGCAAACGTCCCCATCTGTTGACTCGGGGATCGAGACGTGGCTGCACGATCCATTACAGACATGCGGATAAGATGCCTGTCATCTCGACTGCTAGTGATACGAGGCCGTTGGGATCCAGCAGGGCGTTCCGTTTTACCCTCCTGAACCCACCGATTCCATATTCTGCTAACAGTCATTGGATCTCGATCAACTCGAGAAGCAATGTCGCGATACGACAAACCGCAGTCGCGATAGACTACATTCCGACCTTTATCAAAGTCGGACACGTGATGGTACGCATTTCTCCTCCTCACACGAGGCATCGCAACATCGTTTCACCAGGCAACGCCGGTCAACTGATGTTTGTGTATGAGAAATCGGTTGGAAACTTCCCTCATGTCAGCACGTTGTAGGTGTCGCCACCGGCGCCCACTTTGTGTGAATGCTCTGAAAAGCTAATCATTTGCATATCACAGCATCTTCTTCCTGTCGGTTAAATTTCGCGTCTGTAGCACCTCATCTTAGTGGTGTAGCAGTTTTAATGGCCACTAGTGTACAATAAAGGATGTTTCTGTCGAGCTGTCCACAGTAATTTACATTTGTTTGTGTTTAGGATCAATTGTCACTCCCTGCACCAAACGTCGATCAGTCTCCGGTCCTCCTGCATTCCGCTACAATTGCCTAGCGTACCGACTACTCTGTGCGTACCAGAATGATCCCAGAGAAGCCTCATGTAACTTCCGACGGTATCTACTAGGTCATTTATATATGTTGTGATAAGTAATGGTCCTACAACACATCCCTGGGGTACAACAGAAGTTAAATTTACGTCTGAGGACTACTCTCAGTTCAGAATGACCTGCTGTGCTTTGGTTGCTAGAAATTCTTCAGTTCAGTCGCAGTTGGTCTGATACTCCATACGCTCGTACTTTGTTCATTAGGCAGCAGCGCGGAGCTGTATCGAATGCCTTTCGGAAGTCAAAGAACGAGGCCCCTGTCAGCGCGACTGTATCTATTGCTTTCTGGATCTTATGGACGAACAGAGAAAGCTGGGTTTCACACGATCGTTGCTTTCGTAGCTCGTGTAGGTTCCTACAGAACAGATCTCCGGCCTCCAGAAATGTCGTAATACGCCAGCGTAAAACATATTCGAAAATTATGCAACAGATCGAAGTCAGAGATAGGCCTATACTTCAGCGCGTCAGTTCTACATCTTCATCTACATCATATTCCGCAAGCCACCTAGCTCCTCTATCAGTCCTATCTCATGGGGATCCCAGATAGATGAACTCCTGAATCGGGTGAACAAGCGCCTTATAAGCCACTTCTTTCGTGAATGAGTTACATTTCCTTAAGATTCTCCCGATGAAACTGATTCTTGTGTCTGCCTTTCCTGTTATCTGTTTTATATGGTCATTCCACTTAAGATCGCTCTGGATAGTTACGCCTAGATATCTTACGGCAGACGCTGTCTCCTGTTGTTTGTCATCAATAGTGTAGCTGTACAATAGTGGACTCTTCTTGAAAACGGGAATGACCTGTGCTGTCTTCCAGTCATTAGGAAGTCTTCGCTGCTGCAGACTTATTGCACACTATTGCTAGAAGAGGGCCGGGTTCTTTCTCAGATGGTTCGAATGGCTGTGAGCACTATGGGACTTAACATCTGAGGTCATCAGTCCCTTAGAACTTAGAACTACTTAAACCTAACTAACCTGAGGACATCACACACATACATGCCCGAGGCAGGATTCGAACCTGTGACCGTAGCGGTCGCGCGGTTCCAGACTGAAGTGCCTAGAACGGCTCGGCCACAACGGCCGGCGTTCTTTCTCATTTTCTTTGTAGAATCGAATTGTTATTCTAAGAGTTCCAATGGCCTTTCGTCTATCAAGAGATTTCAGTTGCTTCTCCGTTTGTTGATCACTTATTAGGATTTCAGCCATTGCGTCGTGCGACAATTTACCCTGAGGTGAACTGTTAATTCATGCGAAAGATTCTCAAGTTTCCCGTCAACTATTCCATCACTACTGCTCCTGAGGCAGAGTTTACTATGAAAGAACCAAGTCCATGTTTAATCCACGTTTAACGCTGGCTTCGACCAAATTATTCGAATTGGGAACTACGTGTTTTCGCATTTTTATGGCTGTGAATGACCTCCACCACCAGCGTTCTGCCTATTTTTGTGATTAAATTCCAAACAGAATTTAGGGACGTCTGCTTTCAAATGACCGTCTGTCCCTAGAACTATTTTGGCAATGTTACCGGTTATAAGTGAGATTAGTTCCGGGACCTTTTCATAGACGCTCCTGCAGTTAAATAATGCTGCATTAACATTTTATTTCTCCGATTTATTATTACGAATTCTACACATTCTGGTGTCAGAAGGCAACTTATCGCGATGGAGGGAGTTGTCTACCTAAAAAGTCACATGTGTATTCCACACATAACCCGCCGGTAGCCGTTTCCTGCTCGTAACGCGTGTCTGAACTATTAAAGGGAACCATGCAATCCTCCACCCAATAGCTGAGGTCGAGAAATTTGTATCCAAAACAAGCCTTACATTTAAAAAAAATGGTTCAAATGGCTCTGAGCACTATGGGACTCAAATGCTGAGGTCATCAGTCCCCTAGAACTTACAACTACCTAAACCTAACTAACATAAGGACATCACACACACCCATGCCAGAGGCAGGATTCGAATCTACGACCGTAACGCTCACGCGGTTCCAGACTGTAGCGCCTAGAACCGCTCGGCCACTACGGCCGGCCCTTACATTTAAACCTTCCACTCTGTTTGAGGTGGAAGCACAATCAGATCTGGGAACGATACTGGAACAGAAATGCGCTGTTTCCACACCAACGGCGAGACTAGCTTTGTTCATCACATAAGCCTACTACCTGTAGGAACTGAGGATGGCTTCTGAACCCAGGCGGCAGGCGTCATTTGTGCCTGCATGAGCCACGGTTGGCGCAGCCCAGTGCACCAAGTGTGCTCAGTCTCTGGCTAGCAGCCCCCTCCACATTTATGACGAGGTCCACCGCTAGGGAAGGAGTGTGGATAGTAGTAAAACAAACTTTCTGGGGAGGGCAACCACAGCTCAGAGACATTTGGAATAACACTGTTAACATTAGATACTCAAGAACCATTGAAATCACCGTAAAAATTGTAACAATTAAAAAGTAAATAGCTATATGAAGATGCTCTGTTCGCAACTACTGGTTTCATGTCAATATAGACGCATCTTCAGGTTTACAATTGTTATATTTCCATAACGTAGAAGGACAACAACGGAGTCCCAGCTTTCGCGTAGGTAAACCACTTTGGTTGGTTGTCATAACACGCGGATAACTTCCCGATCGCTTGAGCCGCGTAATACTCCATCTGCGTTACGGAAATATAACCAATATAAGCCTGAAGGTAATTCTACACTGACGTGAGCGGTAATTGGGAATAAAGCACCATCATACAGCAAAGCGGCTTTTTGATATACCTCATCATTCTTGACCATGTAATTATTATAATTTTTATGATTTCTTTATTGGTTATTGAGTAATGAATGTTGTTGCTGTTATTCACAGTTGACAGTGGTCTTATTTCCCGACCTGCCCGCTGTTCTCCCGAGGGGCTCCGTCACTCTCCTATCATTGGAGCACCGAATGACAAGAAACCGCACCATATGAGGTCAGCTGGACCTCTCACGAAGATCGGCCACAATCCCAAAAGGCAAGGCGACCAGCGCTGGCTTAGAAATACCTTCAGCAGCGGGCAATATCTCAAAGCTGTTTTTTAGACGTAAGGAGACAGTCGTGCGTCCTGTACTGGCTTTCCGCCTTCCGCCCAGAAAGTCGCGACCCAGCCACTGTTCTCCGTTCTCCGTCAGCGGCGTGCGAACCGAGAGGTGCAGCGGCATGAGAGACCCATGGCAACGCTGTAGGCTCCAGAGGTGACAATGCATTCGTCTCAGATGCCCCAACGCCACCGCAGTCTAAGGCAGCAGTCTGAAGCCTGCTGACCGTGGCCGACACAGCTGCCAGCTGTTTACAGACTGTCGTCAATTTCTCCTGCATCTGAACTCAACACGTGCAGTCCCTGTACAACTTTAATGATGTACATCATGTTACATGAACCACAGATAACGTAAAGCTAACCTAAGAAATTTAATGCACTCAACACAAAGACTAGAAATATTTTCAAACACTTTCAACAAAACGAATAAAAGTTCCTCGTGCTTCCTGCCGCGTCAAGTCGTTTAAAATCCACTAGCTTTCGGTCGGGTACTCCCTGGCCATTGTCAAGTGGTGAATGTCTTCTAGTTGCTGCTGACGTCCTTATATAGCAGCGGTGCCTTCCGTGAAGTCACTGGTACCCGCTCCGGCACCATATATGGTAATGTTTGCGTTGTGCGGCCGTCGCGCCCGCTTCAACCTTCCAATGGCCGCGTCCCACGCTGTGCTCAGTTGCAGGCCTCCGTCTCTATTGAGCGTGTTGTCACAAATTTTTATTTCGATCGCTTCCTTTTTCATGCTATCCCAAAAGCTGTTAGTCCGTGCGGTAGTAGATGTCTCTTCGAATGCAATACGATGACCGGTTTCTAATGCAAGCTCGGCTAACACTGATTTCTCTCGGTACCGTAGACGAAAACATCTCTCGTGTTCTACAAACTGCTGTTCAATGCTGTCGTCTTTCACAGGTGTCAAGAAAAGTCGAATTTTTGCTGGAGCCCTGAAGACCTAATCGATTTTATGCCTTTGTAGGAGCCGGCTTATCTTTCCTGTTATTGAGCCACAGAACGGCAAGAGCACGAACTTATTCGAGTCATACTCGGAGTCTTTCTGCTTACGTATTTTCGGAACGATAGCTTGCGAAATCTGTCGGTTGTTGTAGCCGTTTTCCTTGAATACTTTCCTGTAAGTGGCTCAGTTCCTTCGGCTAGTTTTCAGAATCTGAGACAGTTTCGGCTCGATGCTCTAAGGTTCTCAGAAGAGAACGTTTCTGCGACGGATGGTGATAGCTGTTAGAGTCCAGATATCGGTCTTTGTGGGTGGGCTTCCGAGAAACGCTGTGGCTGAGACACCGTGGATTTTAAGCCACTTAATGCGGCTGGAAGCCCGAGAAACTTTTATTGGTATATATCACCGTGAAACTATGCACTCCTATACTATCAACAAAAATAACTAAAACTATTATAAACAGCAAAATAATGAGCTATTGTTCACTTCTACTAAGAAGTAAATGAGAATACCACTAAGCTAAATGACGTATACAGTCTGTCAACAAACGACAAACCGCTGCAGATGATAACTCGCTGCTGATGACGGTGAATCCGGTACGCTAGAATCTGGCTTCCTCTGGATGCCATTCTGTAACCTTTTCATGCCAATATTGTAGAATTTTTAATAAAAAATGCTGGATAGGGACTCAGTGAGTGAGAAAACATTATAAGAGTGTTTTATGAAAGCGGTGTGAAGACAGTCTGTACCTAAACAACTGCTGGACGAAAATGCTTCTTGACAAGTACGTAAAATATGTGTTCTTCGAACTGACTCATTAATGTCATTTACTACTCCTTTCCCCTTTCAAGGGAATCTTGTCGTCTAATGAATGCCATTCACTGCCTTCGCCTTCAGCAGCCGTGCGTTTCACAATTCCTTTGACAACAAGTCAAGAGTGATTACAATACAACCCCTTGTAATTCAGGTGCACAACGCAAGCGGAAGATTGCGCCGTAACAGAGCAGAGACAGAAGATCAAAGGGGAAAACTGCCTGCCGGTGTCGCCCATCCGGACAGCGTGCGCCCACTTAGGGTAAGGAAAGCTGCACAAAGAGCCGGGGAGATTTCCAGCGGAGATTACCTGGAAAATCTGAGCTTGCCGCTTCTGCCGGCAGCGGCCTGCAGCTTACGCCAGGCGGCTTTAAGGGGATTGCTGTCTGGAGCACGGCGCGTGGGCCCCGAGCCGGCGGGCGAAGCAGCGGAGGTCTCTGTTAATACACGCCGGGCCCGGGGCGAGATTTCTTCGCAGTGGCGCTCCGCGAGCTCCAGGCTGGATGCAGGGTAATTGCTATTATGGGCTCACTTTCAGCTCGTTACGATTAGTCTCACAACGGATCAGAGTTCTTCCCCCACAGCACGGAGGAACAACTTCATACACTCCTGGAAATTGAAATAAGAACACCGTGAATTCATTGTCCAGGAAGGGGAAACTTTATTGACACATTCCTGGGGTCAGATACATCACATGATCACACTGAAAGAACCACAGGCACATAGACACAGCCAACAGAGCATGCACAACGTCGGCACTAGTACAGTGTATATCCACCTTTCGCAGCAATGCAGGCTGCTATTCTCCCATGGAGACGATCGTAGAGATGCTGGATGTAGTCCTGTGGAACGGCTTGCCATGCCATTTCCACCTGGCGCCTCAGTTGGACCAGCGTTCGTGCTGGACGTGCAGACCGCATGAGACGACGCTTCATCCAGTCCCAAACATGCTCAATGGGGGACAGATCCGGAGATCTTGCTGGCCAGGGTAGTTGACTTACACCTTCTAGAGCACGTTGGGTGGCACGGGATACATGCGGACGTGCATAGTCCTGTTGGAACAGCAAGTTCCCTTGCCGGTCTAGGAATGGTAGAACGATGGGTTCGATGACGGTTTGGATGTACCGTGCACTATTCAGTGTCCCCTCGACGATCACCAGTGGTGTACGGCCAGTGTAGGAGATCGCTCCCCACACCATGATGCCGGGTGTTGGCCCTGTGTGCCTCGGTCGTATGCAGTCCTGATTGTGGCGCTCACCTGCACGGCGCCAAACACGCATACGACCATCATTGGCACCAAGGCAGAAGCGACTCTCATCGCTGAAGACGACACGTCTCCATTCGTCCCTCCATTCACGCCTGTCGCGACACCACTGGAGGCGGGCTGCACGATGTTGGGGGGTGAGCGGAAGACGGCCTAACGGTGTGCGGGACCGTAGCCCAGCTTCATGGAGACGGTTGCGAATGGTCCTCGCCGATACCCCAGGAGCAACAGTGTTCCTAATTTGCTGGGAAGTGGCGGTGCGGTCCCCTACGGCACTGCGTAGGATCCTACGGTCTTGGCGTGCATCCGTGCGTCTCTGCGGTCCGGTCCCAGGTCGACGGGCACGTGCACCTTCCGCCGACCACTGGCGACAACATCGATGTACTGTGGAGACCTCACGCCCCACGTGTTGAGCAATTCGGTGGTACGTCCACCCGGCCTCCCGCATGCCCACTATACGCCCTCGCTCAAAGTCCGGCAACTGCACATACGATTCACGTCCACGCTGTCGCGGCATGCTACCAGTGTTAAAGACTGCGATGGAGCTCCGTATGCCACGGCAAACTGGCTGACACTGACGGCGGCGGTGCACAAATGCTGCGCAGCTAGCGCCATTCGACGGCCAACACCGCGGTTCCTGGTGTGTCCGCTGTGCCGTGCGTGTGATCATTGCTTGTACAGCCCTCTCGCAGTGTCCGGAGCAAGTATGGTGGGTCTGACACACCGGTGTCAATGTGTTCTTTTTTCCATTTCCAGGAGTGTATTATAGAAGAAAAATTCTGTTGGCACTGAGAACTCTGTAACTGAGGAAGAATACGTAAGGTCAATAACGCTATTAAAGTAATTTTTCAGACCTCTTTCATAACATTTCTGGTTCAACCATAGCCTTCGATGCAACCCATCGACTAGTTTACGAACGACGTCGTCACAAACCAGGAATGTAACGCAAACGTGGTTTCAAGAAGACAAACATAACATTATGCCGTTACCCTGACGCGAAAATACAAACGTAAGTTACAGAACAAAACACAGGTCCCCCCTCTGGCTCTGACGGGCCCAACGAGACCGATCGACCGCCGTGTCATCCTGTGCCTACAGCGTCTTTGAATGCTGTGTGGAGGAACTTGGGGTCAGCACACTTATCTCCCGGTAGTTGTCGGCCGTTTTGACCTACGAGAGTCTACATTCCATTCAAGCCGCTCCTCAATTGGCCTTAGGAGGCTGACAGCAACCTGTACCCGTCCTCCTAAGAAGGAAACTTCCGTAGCGGTAGCGGGAATCGGAACCTGGTCTTCCACACACATAGAGACACGCTGAACACTAAGCAAAGTTGGCGGACCAACATCAGTTACCGAAAAGTAAAAAGAATAAAAGTAAAGATCGGAAATAAAGTGGTAGCCATTGGAAACTGGAGATTATAGACGGAATCAAACTAAAATATAAAATAGTAAAGACAAAAATCACGAAAATACTCAAAGATACAAAATAACAAGGAAACACGATAAATCGGTTTACGTAAAAAGGAAAGAAGCACTAAGTTACTATGACCCAATATAGCGTCCAGGACGTCACTTAACGTACACACATTACCTCGAAAAATTGACGCTACAGAAATCTATTAACTCATTGCAACACTAACAGCCAAAAATTGTCTCAAAGAAAGGAATACGATATTGACAACATCACTTGACCTACACTGGTGTCGAAAGTTAAAGCAACAAACCGCTATTTCGCGGTCCAGTGTCTAATTATCGATTTAGTCACATAAATTGTCAAGAGATGTCCGTTGGATCGTGTTTTGCACCGACGATGGCATTCCGGTCAACGGGCAACAATGCCAACAATGACGTGAGGGCACCTATCAAACTAGGTAGTGTTTGCCGTGTATTCGCACAGCCACAATCGCTTCGTGCACTGTCACAGACGGTGCAGTATGGCACAGAGAGGACGTCTGTCATCCGGCAGTGGACCGCCTTAGAAAGAATGGAAACAGAACAGTAGCAAACTGATGTGACCCTACGGCATAATATGAATCGTTCTGTTGTTTATAGACACCGGAGATGTATCGCGGCAGTGCCGACCGCATTTGTCATCAGAAAGAGAGGACCATTGTTCGGCTGCAAGGGCACGTCATACCGCCTTAGTAGGTCACTGCAACTGGCATCTGACTTCGCAGCGCACACTAAACGTGCTGTACCGAGGCAAACGGTGTACAGAAGGCTTCGGCAGACTGGCCTTTACTGTCGGAGACCAGATGTATTTCTACCTCTGACGCGTCTTCACAGAAGGGAACGTCTAGAGTGGAGTCGTCAACATGCCACATAGACGAACAGAGTGCCAATGTTCTTTTTGCAGATGACTTACGATGGTCCTGGAGACTGATTCTCGAAGGATTCGCATCTGGAGGGCTCGTGGGACACGATTTCGGGACCAAACATTATGGAATGAGAGCGATATCGAGGAGGATCCCCCATAGTGTGGACAGGGATTATGGTGACCGCTCTAACACCTGTTTATGAAATTGTACAGGTGAATTGGCAAGGCGTAACTGTTGTCAGGTGTTGTGACGAAATCTTGGGACTTCATGTACGGTTGTTGCAAGGAGCTGTTGGCTCAGACTTCGTTTTCAAGACCGATAGTACTCGACTCGTAGAGCATGGTTGGTTGATATTTTCTTGGAGACGGGAGATATTCCACTCCTGGCGTAGACTGATACCTCCTCAAATCAGAATCCCATAGAGCACTGGCAGCCAAAAGCTTCCGGCTTCCGAAGTCACCCTCATTCTGCCAACGGCTTGTCAAAAAGGGCGGAGGAGCGGACAGTTGTTAAACGCACTCTCTTATCCTTCGCGTAGGAAAGTGCCACTAAAGTCCGAAGAATCAGCAATGATCAACGGCATGAGGATGTAAAAGGCAATGAAAACCACTGATTTAAAGACATAATGTGTATCCACAGGATAAGAGGCCTCTGTTTGAAAGAAAAATGTGTCATGAAGATCTCTGCTGCCGGCCGGAGTGGCCGAGCGGCTCTAGGCGCTACAGTCTGGAACCGCGCGACCGCTACGGTCGCAGGTTCGAATCCTGCCTCGGGCATGGATGTTTGTGACGTCCTTAGGTTAGTTAGGTTTAAGTAGTTCTAAGTTCTAGGCGACTGATGACCTCAGATGTTACGTCCCATAGTGCTCAGAGCCATTATTTTAAGATCTTTCCACTGGCAAAAGATTCCGGAATAGTTTCCCACTGTCCGGGAGCGGACTCCCAAAGTGGAGAATAACCATCAGAAAGAGACTGAATAATCAATGAAAGGATAACGTTCTACAAGTCTGAGTGTGGAATGCCAGTAGCTTGGAAGAGGTAGAGAAGATAGAAAATCTGAAAATGGGAATTTAAAATATATATATATATATATATATATATATATATATATACAGGTTAACGAATTGAAATGGCAAAAAGACAAGGATTTCTTGTCAGGTGAGTGTAGGGTAATTGTAATATCAATAGCGCCAGAAAATGGTATAACGGGTGCATGATTCATTATGCATAGGAAGGTAGGACAGAGTGTGTTACTGCGAACAGTTCAGTGACAGGGTTGCTCTTATCAGAATTGACAGCATGCGAACAACACCAACAACAATAGTTCAGATGTACTTGTCAGCGTCACAAGCTGAAGATGAAGAGATAGAGAAAATATACGAGGATATTCAAAGAGTAATACCGTACAAAAAGGGAGACGAAAATATGTCATGGGTTGCTGAAATGCGGTTGTAGGGGATGGAGTAGAAGGAAAGGTTACAGGAGAATAAGGGCTATGGACGAGGAGTGAAAGAGGAGAAAGACTAACTGAGTTCTGTAATAAATTTCAGTTATTAATAGCTAATACTCTGTTCAAGAATCACAAGGGGAGGAGGCGTATTTGTAAGGGGCCGGTGATACGGGAATATTTCAAATTATGTCGTGGTCAGATAGAATTTCCGAAATCCGAAGCTGGGTTGCAAGTCATACCCAGCAACAGATACAGACACAGACCATAATTTAGGAATGATAAAGAGTAGGCTGAAGTTCAGGAGGTTAGTCAGGAAGAATCAACAGTCTACGCAAAGGAGTGGGATACGGAAACACTAATGAATAATGATATACGCTTGAAGTTCTCTAAGGCTATAGATACAGCAATGAGGAATAGCTCAGTAGTCAGTACAGTTGAGGAGGCATGGACATTTTTAATAATGGCAGTCACAGAAGTTGGAAAGAAAAACGTAGGTACAAAGAAGGTAACTACGAAAAATCCATGGAGAACAAGAAATATTTCAGTTTATCGATGAAAGAAGTATGTGCAAAAATGACCAGGGAAATTGAGGAATGCAGAAATACATGTCGCTGAGAAATGAAATAAATAAGAAGTACAGTGAAGCTAAGACGACATGAAAAATTTGAAAAATTGAAAAAGAAATGATTGTCGGAGGGACTGACTCAGCATATAGGAAAGTCAAAATAATCTACTGCGAAATTAAAAGTGAGGGTGGTAACGTTAAGAGTAGAACGAGAATTCCAGAGGACAGACCAGCCAGATGGAAAGAGTACACTGAAGGCATCTACGAAGAAGAAACAGAAGTCGATTTAAAACAGATAGGGTGGCCGGAATTAGAGTAAGAATTTAAGAGAACTTTGGATGTTTTAAGATCAAATAAGTCAGAAGGGATAGGTAGAATTCCACCAGATTTTTCAAAATCATTGCAGGAAGTGGCAACAAAACCACTATTCACGTTGGTGTGTAGAATGTACGAGTCTGGTGGCTTACCATCTCGGCTTTCGGAAAAATATCATCCACACAATTCCGAAGACTGGAGAGCTAATAACTGCGAGAAATATCGCGCTATCAGATTGACAGCTCTTGCATCCAAGTTGCTGATGAGAATAATAATTAGAAGAATGGAAAAGGAAATTGAGGATGTGTTAGATGATTATCAGTTTGGCTTTAGGAAAGTTAACGACGATAGAGAGGCAATTATGACGTTGCGGTTGATAATGGAAGGAAGACTAAAGAAAAATTGAGACACGTTCATAGAATTTTTCAACCTGAAAAAAGCGTTCGACAATGTAAAGTGGTACAAGATGTTCGAAATTCTGAAAAAAATAGTGGTAGGCTATAGGGAGACACGGCTACTATACAATAAGTGCCAGGAAATAATAATAAGAGTGGACGAGCAAGAACGAAGTGCTCCGATTCCAGAGGGTGAATGACAGGGATACAGCACTTTGCCCTTACTGTTCAATCCGTACATCGAGGAATCAACTTTGGAAATAAAAGAAAGGTTCAGGAGTGTAATTAAAATGCAAGGAGAAAGCATATCTGTCACACGATTGCCGGGCGGTGTGGCCGAGCGGTTGTAGGCACTTCAGTCTGGAACCGTTAGGCCGCTACGGTCGCAGGTTCGAATCCTGCCTCGGGTATGGATGTGTGTGATGTCCTTTGGTTAGTTACGGTTAAGTAGTTATAGGCGACTGATGACCTCAGATGTTGAGTCCCATAGTGCTCAGAGCCACTTGAACCATTTGTGACACGATTCACTGGTGACGCAGCTATCCTGAGAGAAAGTGAACAAGAACTGCATGATCTGCTGAATGGAATGAACAGTCTAATGAGTAAAGAATATGGACTAAGAGTAAACCGAAGAAATATGAAAGTAATGAGAAGTAGCAGAAATGAGAACAGGGAGAGTCTTAAAATTAGGATTGGTGATACGAGGTTAAGGAATTTTACTACCTAGGCAGGAAGATAATCATTGATGGATGGAGCAAGGAGGATATCAAAAGTAGACTAGCACGGGTAAAAAGGGCATACCTGGCCAAGCGAACTCTACTAGCATCAAACATAGGCCTAAATTTGAGGACGAAATTGCTGAGAATGTTCGTTTGGAGCACAGCATTGTACGGTCGTGAAACATGTAGTGTGAGAAAATCGGAACAGAAGAGAATGAAGCATTTGAGATGTGGTGCTACAGACGAATGTTGAAAATTAGGTGGACTGATAAGGTGAGGGATGAGGAGGTTCTGCGCAGGATCGGAGAGGAAAGGAATATGTGGAAAACACTGTCATGGAGAAGGGATAGGATGATACAACATGTGTTAAGAGCTGTAGAGAGCAAAAACTGTAGAGGTAGACAGAGAGAGAAGACATCCAGCAAATAATTGAGAACGTTCATTGCAAGTGCTACTTTGAAATGAAGAGTTTTGAGCAGGAGAGGAATTCGTGGTGAGTCACATCAAACCAGCTAGAAGACTGATGACACAAAAACAAGAGCATGTCTGGCAAGCACAAGAGAGACGGGTTGCATCACATCAACATCCAGTAACTACTCTCGGTGACTTTCAAAAGGAAGAATTAGCCTTATTGCCTCAACATGAGATTGATGACATCATTCACAGCAACCCGGCCGTTGCTGGCAGAGGTGACCACACCCAATACTGAGGACATTAACCAATTGTCGGAATGTGTGCGCAATCTCATTGAGGAAAGAACATTTTGGTCTACTGCTATGCTTGTTGCTGTTATTTAAGTTCTGTAATCTACACATTGTTCCAACTTTACCATTTCTTGTTTATAGTGTTTTGTGGCAAAATGAGTGCAATCTGGCAAAATTTCCGATTGTTGCTTTAATTTCGGACACAAGTGTATTTTGATCAACTGAAAAGCCCACTACGTTTAGAGAAAACAAAAACATTCAGCGATTAAAATATGTACTAACGAAATTATCACATTATCTATAAGGGACAGAGAAATGAAAACGACACAAGGCTAATTAACGAGCAAGGAGCGGACGTTGGTCACACAGGTCGCTGTTCGTACGGAAGTACCCTCTGTTGGGAATCTATCAGGTACGACGCTAACGCACACCCCTGTGCCATTTGTTTGTTAGGCGTGTTAGACGTGAGGTGAATCATGTGTGCGTCCGACTTCTACATCTACATCTACATCTACATTTATACTCCGCAAGCCACCCAATGGTGTGTGGCGGACGGCACTTTACGTGCCACTGTCATTACCTCCCTTTCCTGTTCCAGACGCGTATGGTTCGCGGGAAGAACGACTGTCTGAAAGCCTCCGTGCGTGCTCTGATCTCTCTAATTTTACATTCGTGATCTCCTCGGGAGGTATAAGTAGGGGGAAGCAATATATTTGATACCTCATCCAGAAACGCACCCTCTCGAAACCTGGCGAGCAAGCTACACCGCGATGCAGAGCGCCTCTCTTGCAGAGTCTGCCACTTGAGTTTGTTAAACATTTCCGTAACGCTATCACGGTTACCAAATAACCCTGTGACGAAACGCGCCGCTCTTCTTTGGATGTTCTCTATCTCCTCCGTCAACCCGATCTGGTACGGATCCCACACTGATGAGCAATACTCAAGTATAGGTCGAACGAGTGTTTTGTAAGCCACCTCCTTTGTTGATGGACTACATTTTCTAAGGACTCTCCCAATGAATCTCAACCTGGTACCCGCCTTACCAACAATTAATTTTATATGATCATTCCACTTCAAATCGTTCCGCACGCATACTCCCAGATATTTTACAGAAGTAACTGCTACCAGTGTTTGATCCGCTATCATATAATCATACAATAAAGGATCCTTCTTTCTATGTATTCGCAATACATTACATTTGTCTATGTTAAGGGTCAGTTGCCACTCCCTGCACCAAGTGCCTATTCGCTGCAGACTTTCCTGCATTTCGCTGCAATTTTCTAATGCTGCAACTTCTCTGTATACTACAGCATCATCCGCGAAAAGCCGCATGGAACTTCCGACACTATCTACTAGGTCATTTATATATATTGTGAAAAGCAATGGTCCCATAACACTCCCCTGTGGCACGCCAGAGGTTACTTTAATGTCTGTAGACGTCTCTCCGTTGATAACAACATGCTGTGTTCTGTTTGCTAAAAACTCTTCAATCCAGCCACACAGCTGGTCTGATATTCCGTAGACTCTTACTTTGTTAATCAGGCGACAGTGCGGAACTGTATCGAACGCCTTCCGGAAGTCAAGAAAAATAGCATCTACCTGGGAGCCTGTATGTAATATTTTCTGGGTCTCATGAACAAATAAAGCGAGTTGGGTCTCACACTTCACGGTGATTGGTGGGAAAGAGTAACAGCGAGATGCAGTGCGGTTTTTGGGTGCGGAAGTAGTATCATAAGGAGAAAATAATACGGAATATGTGCCATGTATGTCGAACATAATATGTCGCATGCGCGTGTGTTTACGTGGGACTATCGATTTCGAGAAAGTCGTATGTCACTGAAACGACAGTAGGCTAGGACAGGTTCGTCGTGTCATTACGCCTTCTACCATTCCTGCGTTGAATACTGCAGTCAGAAATGAACGACGGAGGACGTTGGAAGACATTCGGCCCACATTGGGCGTGTGTCATGCCATCGTGACAAAGAACGTAAAATTCTGGAAAATCCGTGTGCTGTGGGTTGCCCTGACTGATGGAGGAGCAGAAGATGAATAAAATGCCGACATCATTGCACCACCCTGAAACGTATCATTGTGAAAAATATTGTCTGGTTCAGTATTGTCGCGGGAGGTGAGACATGGTATCATCGTTTTGAGTCGGAGAGCATGCGTCAGAGCCAACAATGGAAGCACACCCCCCCCCCCCAAAAAAAAAAGAAATTACCCTATGTCGTACACACCGACTCCGGCAAAGTCATGATGACCCTTTTTTGTAACTGCGAGGGCCCTTTGATACTCGGATTTCCTGGAACACAGTGCCACAACTAACGCATTGTGGTACATAGACACTTTCAAAAAGTGAAGCGCGCCATCAAGTCCAAATACTCATGTTGAGGAACGGCATCACTCTGTTGCAGGATAATGGCCGCAGTCATATTGCCAACCTTGTTTCTATTGCGCTTCAGATGTTTCGGTGTGGAGCGCTTGGACATCCTTCACGTAGTGCCGTTCTTGCACCGTGCGATTTCGGTACTTATGAACCCTGAAGATCGACATTTATGGCCATCGATTTGCTTCGGACGGATACGTTCTGATCTGGGTATAATCACGGTTCCCTAGGCCACGGCAACCATTGTTCCGTAACGCAGTGATCGTCTTGTACCGCAGTGAGATGAATGTATTAACTGCTTTTGAAATAATAAATATGTCTCGTTTTCATTTGACTGTCCGTTGTCTGTAGCGCACCAGAAAAGCCCAATATGAATACAGAAAGCCAAAAATATTAGCAATTAACAGAACAAATAAACTAATTATGAGTAAATAAACTCACAAATCAGGTAACACACTGACAATAAGGAAGATGTTTTCAGAACAAATTCCAAATTCATATAAATTGTAATCATTGTTTCTGCTTATTACCAGGAAAATCATAGAAAATATTTATTTCTGATTGATAACGATTATGAATATATTAACTTATGTTCAAGTAGCTACCCTTCTAGGTTTAACCCCGAGCCTGAGCCGTTACAGTTCATAACGTCCTCTACCAACATAGTGCAAACTACAAACACAGCGTTAGCAGACACGGCTAATGCCAAGACAAACCCCAATGCTACACTTGTACGATTTCGTTCCCCGCAACGCCATTATATCACGGTTCAAACTATGGGTGGAACTGGAGGCCCAATTTGATCTATACGTTTTTAATTGTGTTACCGTCTGGTGAAATAAAGACGCTCAAGAAAATGTTCACTTGACAAATTTTAGCCTCTACATATCTATGTAAGAAAATGAAGCAAATACATGGGAACGTACGCTTGTTCATTGTATCCTTATTTATAATATTTTGGCAACGTAAGACACCATATTAGTTTACTGTCTAGCAAAGTGAATAACGTAACCGCGTAAGAGATGCATGACAACTGTTACGATCTACAGCAGACGTTATTAATCATGAAACACAGCAAAAGTCGACAACGACATTACTGACTGCTCGAGAGTTCCGTGAATCCGCATGAATCCAAAGAGACTACATCCAACGGGGAAACGAAAGTACCGTCAAGTAGCTGGTGAGCCTTGCACTAGTCCTAGTCGCTCAACTGGAGTACATACAAAACGTAACAAATAAATAATTCGCAGTGCGGTAGCAAGTTTATCACAGATTCTTGGAACAGAAAATTATGTCACACACACCACACCCAGTAGCATGTTAGAGATGGTCTCATTTTGAACTCGCAGTGGAGCATTATTCAGATCTCAGTATGGAGTGGAAATGCGTAAGTGTTTTACCTTTGGTCAAAATGACCGCTGGACTAAATGTGTGGGGAACTTATGCAGCTTCAGCTCCATGAAGTATTACGAGAGTTTACAACTAACAAAAGACTGACTTGCATTGCAGCATGCCAAGTCTGATAAGATCTAAGACTTTATATTAAATTCTACGAACTTTCATCACTGGGAATTGGAACCTCATCCAGGACTAATTTTGTAAGTGAACTTTTGGTATTCTTCATCATCGCTGTTTAGTTCTAACTATTGTCAGATACTTTCCACTCTGGTTTCTGTATTTCTTTGCCGGCCGGAGTGGCCGTGCGGTTCTAGGCGCTACAGTGTGGAACCGAGCGACAGCTACGGTCGCCGGTTCCAATCCTGCCTCGGGCATGGATGTGTGTGATGTCCTTAGGTTAGTTAGGTTCAATTAGTTCTAAGATCTAGGCGACTGATGACCTCAGAAGTTAAGTCCCATAGTGATCAAAGCCATTTGAACCATCTGTATTTGTTTAAAGTGCATTATTTGTGGCCTAACGACAACGTAACAACTTAAGAAACAGCCAGTTTCAGTTCCTTATAATAGAATGCTAGAAACCGTGGTCAACATCCTGCTGACAGAACCACCCTACACAGTGCCTGCTTTTGTAGTGCCACTTCTGCATGCCGACAACCGGCGCAGTAGTAACTTACTGCAGTTTGAAACACGCTACCTGGGAACAGACAAATGCCAGTAAATGACTTTGTTTCACACGTTTCCGCGGTGACACACAAATGCCGCCGTTCCGTGTGGTCAGCACCGAGTAGCGGGATTTAAAACCAGGCCCAGATGAGCATGTCATGACCGGCACAGTGCAGCACTTGCCGTGTGCCTGTTGCCGCTGCGACATGTACTGACACTGCTATGAAGACGTTATTGACGCCAGCAGGTCGTGATCCACGAACCTCTCTGCCTGCTTGTCCATGCCGCGGCAGCCAGCACACTGCCACTGCCTCTATGGGGCCGCCCACCGTTGCCTGCTGCCGCTCTCCAGCCAGCAGTTCAGAGTTGTACTCTGAGCAGCACCGCAACGGCAGAAGTTGCTACCAGCCGCCCATGCGACGCCACAAGCGGTGTTAGGGACGCTGCTGACAACTCAGCTCTGGCGTACCTGTGATGCCATGTCAGCGTGTAATGTGTATTGTTCATTGAATCATGCCTTCTTTGCCTGCTGGTACAGCGCCAGAATACTACGAGCGAACGTCGTATCGTGCAAGAGAAGAGGGCACACTCGGAAGGCTATGCTTAACAGATAAATAACGACGTGTGTTTAGCCACCACTGCCGTGCCTGCGGCTTACTCACCCGTACTCCCTCCTCCAAACCCGTCTGCGTACCCCATGAGGCCCCAGACGGTCGAGTACATCCTGAGAAGCAAGAGCTGTTTACATTACACTTTTGTTTCTCAGCAGCTGCTCGGCATTGCTGTATTTGGTGACCAACGAAGGACAGCTTTCTGCTTCTGTCCATCATAGCCGGCCGCGGTGGTCTAGCGGTTCTAGGCGCTCAGTCCGGAGCCGCGAGACTGCTACGGTCGCAGGTTCGAATCCTGCCTCGGGCATGGATGTGTGTGATGTCCTTAGGTTAGTTAGGTTTAAGTAGTTCTAAGTTCTAGGGGACTGATGACCATAGATGTTAAGTCCCATAGTGCTCAGAGCCATTTTGTCCATCATAAAAATGTAAGTAATCATTAGTATAAAAAGTAATTTTAAATGTATCATAGTTTTACATGACACTAAACCGTATAAAATAATCTCTCTCAGGCCAATAGATTTGTAAACCCGCACAGATAGTCTTGAAAATTTGTGATTGTGAATTTCAATAAGCTATGAAAATACATGTTAGATTTAAAGCAAAGAAAATGGGCACATGCAATAGAAAATAGCAAGGAGTAGGGCTATTCATACATCAATCAATAAGTAGTTTATTAGTAATATAGATAACTGTTCTTGCATTAATTATGTACTGCGTGCGCCCCATGTTCCTCATTTTAAATGTTGCTAATATTTTCATACCTATCAAACATTCAAATTTACATATCTTGAAGTCTATCTGTACGCGGTTCCCGCGCCCGGGTTCACGGGTTCGATTCCCGGCGGGGTCAGGGATTTTCTCTGCCTCGTGATGACTGGGTGTGGTGTGATGTCCTTAGGTTAGTTAGGTTTAAGTAGTTCTAAGTTCTAGGGGACTGATGACCACAGATGTTAAGTCCCATAGTGCTCAGAGCCATTTTTGTATGGGACTATGAGAATTTATTTTATAATTTATAGTTTGATTTGAAAATGTAGTTTATTATAAACTCAGTTTACTTAAATATATAGTCTGTGGTTTTTATACGGGTGATGATAAAATTTTTAAATCAATTTCATATGATTCCGATGAGCCTACAACTGAGGTGTATGGTAAATTTCACGTATCTAACAGATTCCCTTCATCTGACACATCTAATATATTTCTTGCGTTTATGTGTATTTCGTTAAAAGGCCGTGAAGTTAAAAATGAGAGAGATCTGAGCTCATGTGGAGCCTTACCAGTGATAATTCTTCCAAGAATCATTCAAAAATGGAAGAGAAAAAGGGAAAATTGCGATGGTGCACATAGTAACCTCTGTCACATGAGAGACAAAAAGACGAGTTAATATTGCATTGTCATCCAATTGTGAGCTAAATTTAAAACTTTATATCTCTAGCTCATCGGAAAATTAATTTAAAATCAATTGCAAAATTTGTACTAAACTGATGGACAATACAGCTTTCTGTGCTCATCTGTGCCTGACTGCTCGAATAATTCCTGAACACATTTTGATACTACCTGCACAACACGCAGCTCCTGCAGGGCAGCTGAGATGCGTGGAATCACCAACTCTTTTTGTCTCCACCTCTACCTCCATGGGAGCTAGGTGGATAAAATAGACAAGGATGCGACTTATTAGCGCGTTGCCATCGAGTTATGTTGAAAATGTCAATTCTCTCGCTTATTGGTACGTTTGTTTAAAATCGGTTGCAACATATGTGCTGAACAGACAGGCGAGAAAGCGACCTAATAAACATGTGGTACATACACATACAAAAAAAAAAAAAAATAGCATCACCCCAGTTTCCAGAACTCCTGAAGACAGACGTAATGTATCACAGACACAGTCAATTTGACTGTGCAGAGATGTCACTAAACCCGCACAAAGATGTAAACAATCACGCATTAGCAGCGCCTATTAGACGGAGGGGGTCCGACAGTCTATCAGTTCTAGTCATTCCACCACGAAGGGGGTACACGGCTCGTGTTGTCTGTATTTCAACCATGCCTAGACGGTCAAAACCGCTGTTCAATTGCGTTCGCATTGTTACTTTGTGCCAGGAAGGGCTCTCAACAAGGCTAGTGTCCAGGCGTCTCGGAGTGAACCCAAGCGATGTTGTTTGGAGGTGGAGGAGATACAGAGAGACAGGAACAGTCGGTGGCATGCCTCGTTCAAGCCGCCCAAGGGCTACTACTGCAGTGGATGACCGCTACTAACGGATTATGGCTCGGAGTAACCCTGACAGCAACGCCACCATGTTGGATAATGCACGGCTCAAACTTTGCGCAAGAGGCTGCATGATGCGCAACTTCACTCCAAATGTCCATGGCGAGGACCATCCTTGCAACCACGACACTATGCAGCGTAGTAAAGATGGGTCCAACAACATGCCGAGTGGACCACTCAAGACTGGCATCACGTTCTTTTCACCTATGAGTGTCTCATATGCCTTCAACCAGACGTGTTTGGTGGCAACCCGGTCAGGTTGAACGCCTTAGACATACTGTCCAGCGAGTGCAGCAAGGTGGAGGCTCCCTGCTGTTTCGGGGTGGCAATATTTGCCGCCGGCGTACGCCGCTGGTGGTAATGGAAGGCGCCGTAACTGCTGTACGATACGTGAATACCATTCTCCGACCGATAGTGCAACCGTATCGGCAGTATATTGGCGACAATTCGTGCCCCATCGTGCACATCTTGTGAATGACTTCCTTCAGGATAACGACATTGCTCGACAAGAGTGGCCAGATTGTTCTCCAGATATGAACCCTATCGAACATACCTGAAAATGGCTGTTTATGGACGACGTGACCCACCAACGACTCTTAGGGATCAACACCGAATCGCCGTTGAGAAGTGGAACAATCTGGACCAACAGTGTCTTGATGAACCTGTGGGTAGTATGCCACGACGAATACAGGCATGCATCAATGCAAGAGGACGTGCTACTGGGTATTAGAAGTACCGGTGTGTACAACAATCTGGATCACCACCTCTGAAGGTCTCGCTGTACGGTGGTATAACATGCAATGTGTGGTTTTCATGAGCAATAAAAAGGGCGGAAGTAATGTTTATGTTGATATCTACTCCAGTTTTCTGTACAGGTTTCGGTACTCTCGGAACCAAGGCGATGCAAAACTTTTTTTGATGTGTGTAAATGTGTTTCCCCTTTCCTATACCAATATGGTAATCATACAGTATGACAGCTACACGATAAAATCAGCGCTTTTTGCTGTTTGCGCTTCACACATAAAGCCCTGAACTACTACAAAATGAAGAAGGAGCACCCTGAAGCAATATTGCTCCATTAATGAAGTTTTATTCACATGTAATATGGGAATGACCTGTGCTGCACACAGATTAGGGACACTAGGACGCGTTATGTTGTTCACCAGTTCAAAAACGATCACCGGCAATTATTTGTATAGCATTTAGCGTTTCCAGAAGGTTCTCGAAATTGTGTTTCTGATGTTTGCATGTCCTGAAATAAATAGTGTTCGTATATAAAGTAGCACCTTCCGTCGAGGAGGCAGTTCTGTTTGTACGTTGGTGTCCATAATAAACGCACTTTCACTGCCAAGTTCAAAATGGTTCAAATGGCTCTGATCACTATGGGACTTAACTTCTAAGGTCACCAGTCCCCTAGAACTTAGAACTACTTAAACCTAACTAACCTAAGGACATCACACACATCCATGCCTGAGGCAGGATTCGAACCGGCGGCCGTAGCGGTCGCGCGGTTCCAGACTGTCACTGCTAAGTACTGCGCTTCACTGACGAACCTACTTTCGTATTCGAAACTGACTCTGGTTGCAACTTGGTGCAGTAGTTTCATTATCAGCGCCACCAACAATCGTTCAATGTCCAGCCTGCTTTATGCTTTTGCAGTCTTCAGCTTTATATATCAACGTTTCTTCTACATGTTCCTCAGTGGTAACGGCGCCCCCCCCCCCACCCCCCTCCCCCAGCAACCAACCGACCTAATTTTGTCTCCCTCCATCCTCTCCCCCCCCCCCCCATCCCGCAGAGTATTTTGTTCCATTACGTCGTCAGTCGCCATCTCGGTTATTTATTATCTTTTAGGAATCCGGGGCAGACCATCCTTCAGTCATCCGCCACACATTCACAACTCCCACTCACCCGTATTTCATTCTCATTACAGTCATAGTGCTCCCTACCAACCTGTTCTCTAAATCATTATCCCCCTACATAATTCATCATTTCACTGTTTACGACCTCTGGAGTTTGAAAGACTCTAGGTCATTTTTACTCTTCCGTTTATCTCTTTTGCTATCCACCGAGTCGTTATATTGGATGTCTCTCCTAGGGATCGTCAGGCACATGTTGTCTACTATTTTGACAGATACTTGCAATTTCATTTTTGTAACGAGAAGCTGGATTCAGCCGAAACAAATACTGCTCGTCAAGTCCTTCATAAGACGCCCATCGTCGATGGAAAGTGTCGATTTGTTTCCTGTTCAAACAAAATAATTTTTAATACGGCGTTTTCTGTGCCCACTCCATAGAGCGGCCTCAGATTAATCTAGTGCGTTATTCGTTTTATCGATGTGTATGAACAGGAGCAGCAAAACTTACGTATGGGATAGGAAATAACAAAGACCAGTTACAAAGTCTGTCTGAAGCAGTCAGTGTGAGGAGTCAGTGTGAGGTATATAGTGTTTGGTGTGTAGCATAGGAGCCCATACCACAATACGTACATGACAACGCCGTCGGAGGTTCCAGTCGTCCCTCGGGCATGGTTATGTGTGTCGTCTTTAGCGTAAGGTAGCTTAAGTTAGATTAAGAAGTGTGTAAGCTTAGGGACCGAAGACCTTGGTCCCATAAGATCTTACCACAAATTTACAAATTTGCATTACAACGGCAACATAAGTGGGCTAATGACATTTCGAGATGAACTGTTCTTCGCCTCAAGCGGTAACTGGAGAAGAGCTATAGAACATAACTGTAATGCTGCTGTCTACGAACAGAATGGATGGTGCCGAAGTGTCATATTATTACCAGACGGTCAGTAAACTACATGCCTCCTACTAAAATTGTACATTTCAATAAAAGAAATTAAAGGTAGTAGAGATATACCATTATGTATTCTTCGATGAAAACCCAAGTTTCACTCAGCATATATAGGAGGCAGGAGGAAAAGGAGGAGGAGGAGTTTAGTGTTTAACGTCCCGTCGACAATGAGGTCATTAGAGACGGAGCACAATCCTGGATTAAGAAAGGATGGGGAAGGAAATCGGCCGTGCCCTTTCAAGGGAACCATCCCAGCATTCGCCTGAAACGATTTAGGGAAGTTACGGAAAACCTAAATCAGGATGGCAGGAGACGTGTGTGAACCGTCGTCCTCCCGAATGCGAATCCAGTGTACTAACCACTGCGCCACCTCGCTCCGTGGCGGAAAAGGCAAAGAAATGATGAACATAACCATAAACATCGCTGATAGATAATATCTACTGCCCCTGAGAATTATTAAGATCTACATGAGTTTATGTAAGCGTCAGTTGTGGTGTATTTTGCAAGTCCATAGATTACATATTTTGAAGCCAGCTTCGATATTCAGAAGATTGCACCCAAGTGTGCTAATGTTTGGCCCCAAATGATGCATTCCTGATAATTCTTTTAATATAGACCAGGAAAGAGAAGCGCCAGTAACGATTAAAGAAAGGCGATCAAACGAAACTACCTAGAATATGGAGGAACTGAGAACAATACGGAAAAATAAAATAACATTGTTTTTTACCTCTGTGCTAAAATGAATGGACACTCCTGGCCCAACCAGAAGAGCAAAGAAATTTTTTCCTAACACCATGAGAGATAACAAAGCGGCTCAATAACCACATAAGGGGCCAGTATGCCTATATTCAAAAGGCGAATCAATGGTACATGCACAAAATACAGTGGGTGATCGTGTCAGGCTTTCAGGGCACATGGTCCTAAAGCGACACTGAGGAGTCAGTCATCTTGGTGCACCTTGTTCGAAGACCAGAGAGGATGATATCATGATACCTTCAACTTCCGTGATATTCAACATCTCGTACAGGAGGGAAGGTAACTGAGGTATAACTACTAAATCAATTGATCTTCATAACTGTCAGTTACAATATGTAAAGTATTTAAGGAAACGTGGATTCCACGATATTAGAGTGACTCGTGAGATACAAGACGTCAGGGAGAACGCTACTGTCATGCGGCCCTTCGCCGGAAGAATCGAACAGACAGTGTCTGATGACTAACTTAGAGTAGGGGCGACAACCTTGAATAGTTCAAATCTATTAATTACCCATGAATGTGACGACTTTAATGAACGTACAAAAATAAATGTTCCGATTATAACCAATAGTTATAAACAATAATACTAGCAGTTGGAGAACTGACCAAGGGCTCAGTAGTAGTTCTGTATTAGTTTAAACAATTTCTCCTTTATATTTTTGTTTCTTTTTGTTGTACTTTAATTGTTGGTATTACGAGGTAGTAACTATTATATACCCATTTACTGCACTCAAAAAAATGGATTGCGCCCCTATTATGCTCGTACATATCCCCGCAGAAGGCAGTAATTGTGAAGAACAAAACCAAATACAGTACGTCTGAAGCTCACTCAGCAAACGTTGTCGTCCATTCTGATATGAAATTCATTGCAAATCTGTGTGCATATTGTTCCATTTTACTCAGTTTACTCAGTTTCACTAATTTCATGGAAAACCCGCATTTTTACTCCGATGGCGAGTAAGGGAAGAATGTACCACTTCACAGCAAATTCTGTTTTGGGCAATGTGTCTGAGTAATGCATGTGCTGACCGAGATTGTGTAAACGAAGATTACCCTTCTGAGAAATGATAGTTCATGTATGATTTGTGACTCAACTGGTCATAAATGGTTATTATTTCTTCAAAGATTTATATTTCTGTAGTCTTTTTAACCTTCAAGCATATATAGTACACAAGGGCATAGTTTAAATAGAAATAACCTTTATGGACAGTAGAACAGATACCTCCCGCATTTTAAAATCATTTTAATTCATTTTTTACCTGTTAAAATTACGTACTTGCTTTTTTAGACTTAGTATGCATAAATAATATGACAATTAAGGGATTTTATGCATCAATATATGCGCCCTCACGTCGCAATTACAGACACATGTTTCGGGCTTTTCACATATTTCAGAAGGTGTTTAAATTTTTGTAATCAGAGGCTTAGTTACAGCGAATGAAATGATTTGTTCTGAAAATAATGTGTAAAACTAATCCTCTTTTTCACAACAAAATTACGCGTAATTGGAAGTGTTTCAAGAATTCGTTATTTGTAGTAGAATCTCGAGATAAGCTTCATTATAAAGTAGTTTCCTTCCTGTCATGTATAACCACACTACTGGAAGAGATGACAGGACGTACCGTCTGAAATTACATAGTAGGATTCATTCGTGTGCTATTCTCTTCCTTTCACTGTATGTACAAGGGAAACATTATGAAAGAAGTAGTTTTCCGTATCTTCAGTATTCTTTATAGAGTTAGAGCTAGAGTTCATGGTTATTATTATTAATACTTTACGACGATGGGACAATCAACATTACTCCTGCAACATGGAACGAATATATTAATCTTCTGATACATATTTTTCTTTTCTTTCTTTTTCGCTTGTAGCACTTGTATGGCCTTTCTGCCTGACTACCCTTGTAACACTGTGATTAAGGTTGTCCTACAACATTGAGATTCACATTTATCGCCGTAGGTAATCGTATCCACGAGTAGATAAATAAGATATGTCCTCTGGCAGAGGAACATTTAGTTCATAAAAGTAGCCTTATTATATACATGACTGGTCAATTTTTAGAATTATTAGTTCTCTATCACTTACATACTGTTCGTGCCTCGTGTTGGTCATTACGAAATTATATTTCTACTGTTATATCAAATAAAGTTTGTTGTAGATGACTAGGGCAAAAGGACCGAAACGTAGTATTCCTATATAGTTTTCCTGTATTCATTTCTTAAAATTGGTTCTTGAACCTGTGTAAGTTTTTTCGGGACGGTTTGCATCAATCTTCAAGTGTCTGCAGTTAAGTTTTGTAAGCATCTCATTGACACTTTTCCACGGGTCAGATAAACCCGTCTCATTCGTGCTGTCCTTCTTTGTATGCTTTCGGTATCCCCTATTAATTCTATTTGGCACACATGTGACCACTATTCAGGGATGGGACAGATGAGTCTTTTCTTATCATGCATGACATTAAAATTGCAGTTTAATCTTGCCCTAAAAGCAAAATTGCCCATATCTGCTGATTTATCATAACCGTTTGCTTTGGATACACTTTTTAATGGCTTGAAAAAATTTTACGGTCATTAGCGCTTGAGTGCCGGTGCTTTAGTAAACAGTATATACTTTCAATTCACCTAATAGCCGCGCGCGCATGGCCGTGTGAGAGAGAGTGTGTGTGAAAATGTGTGTGTGTGGGTGTGTGTGTGTGTAGGTGTATGTGTGTTTGGGGGGAGGGGGGAGCGCATGCTGGCGCGCTATGATTTTTGTCAGTGCTTTCTCGAGATTTACCCTTTTTTGTCGACATTACTTTGTAGACTGTCACTGCAACATTGAAAGTAATTTTCTTTCTGTGGCTCGTAAAGTATATGAGGAATTTTATAATTTAAATTAAAATTGTCTTGCAGAGGATTCAAAATGAAGTACTTACCCCAGCCAATTATTACGTAGGCGCTGAGTTGTATATTTTTCCCCGTAAATGTCTCCACCACCAAAATATACAGGTACAGACCTAAAACAGAAAATAACTATGAACTTAGTTGTGTAATACCTAAAAAAACCACGATCCAGAAATATATTCACTTCTGTCTATAAGCTATCTTACATCCTTAAGAAAATTGTTCACATTTATTTGGATTTGTATGCTGCAACCTGTTAATACTACAATCGATTTAATTAGGTCCAGTTTTGCACTCTAAGATGATTGTATTAGAGGAAAATAATTATCTTTTAATTAATGAAATCTATAGCTACGTAAAATGAAAGTGTAGTCATATCTGTCATACTTCAATACTTCAAAAACAAACGTATTACTTGATTTTAGAGATAAAAAATGTTTGACGAACTTAAAATCCATTCAATTTCAGTTTTTACTTTTTTCGTTCGAATGTTAAATTTAGGAGTGAGGTAGCCAAACACAAAGTTGGAGATAAACATTCCAAGCAACAGTTTATCGAAACACAGTATTCATGGTGCTAGCAAGCATTTTTGAAAGTAAACGATGTAGAGGCGGTTAAGATACTGTCTCAGTCTATACGTCCAGATACTTCGCTTTATGACACAGAAGGAACGTCATTGGGGTAGAAAAAAACTGCAACCCGCCGTACGCTTTTAAAACAAGTGCTTTATTCTTCACTGGCATTTCCTGAAACAAGTGTGCTGTTCTCAAACCATTATGAATAAGGTAAGGAGATTATGGTATAATATATTGTCAACAATAAGGTTATTAGAGACAAAGGACACGTTTAGAATTGTAAAGAATGAATAACATACTTAACCATGTGTTCCTAAAAGGTATAGTGCCTGCAACAGCCTTAAGCAGGATAAGAAAATACAGAAAAAGTATGGCTATGGCTGCACAGAGATTTGAAAATTCAGATTCAATGTCTTAATCACCGAATCACCTCTATCAGTACATCCCTTGTTTTGATATCGTAATCTGTTATTTACACGCGTCTATATGTATACTCTAGGCTTTCTTTAAGCTTACACGCCTTAGTGAAGCATCTTATAAACCTAGAATATAAAGACGAACATTCAGCCAGCTGGCCTTTTACTATATGTAGAACAAACGAAATATGGTATATTAGACACTGCAACTGTTTACGCACGAGAAAAGCAGTCTGAGAGCAGCCTTAAAGTGGACAAGGGCAAAGCTATGTTTGAAGTCCCTACAGAGGACGTCGACGTTGTCTTCGGTAGAATACTCGTATTTCACAGATTGTGGAATGTGGCGGAAATGATGCTGTGAATGGATGTGGCGTATATTCGTGGGGACTGGGTTATGGAAGTCACAGGAAATGAGGGTTGATATTAATGCTGTGGACTCGTGCAAGAATGGGAATTCCAAGTACGTTACTGTGCCTGTCATAACTGGTACTTTATCCTGCCATACAAGTTTGTGTCGAGACAAGACATACGCAGAAGCATTACTTCTACGTACGTTGGTCTGTTAGCCTGCACAGAAAACACTTCCAAATTCGCTGAACACTTCGGCAATTTTTAAACACCCGAAAAGGAGCAATATAAATTTGTTCCGTGGAAACAACTAAGAACTTGTAGAGAGTGGACACAGCACAACATCGTAGACATAATGCACGCCAACAACAAAGGTAGGTTATCCGTCAAGGAAGGGTTTCAGGTGAGCTCTCCAGCCAGCAATATTATACCGACCGAGATCTGATAAATTCCCGTTTGTACACTCTTAAACTGGGCAGCTTGAATCGATTCCTAAATGAAGTAGACGCGGACTGCTGTCGTCAGGAATTGGTATTATCAAACAACAAGATGGGACACAGAATGAGAAGCAACAGTTCTGCATGGGAATGTCAGGTTGCCAACGAAAGCATCGACAAATCCTACGGTGCTGAGATATTGCCTATTGGCATTCGCTGGATAGTTTGACAAAGCACACCAACACAGTAAAGAAGGAGTAGACCATGTAGTTTTCATGACTGCATCGTAATAGAAAATTAGTATGTCATTGTTCACGGAGAGTTGAAAAACTTTGTGCTGGGCGTTATAGAATCTTTTGTATCAAACCACAATATCCACAGACAATACTACAGCTGTGACATAATTCACGAGATACAAATGATTTAAAATGATCTGATCAGTTAATTGTAATGAAATTGCGTGTGGCTCGGGCCTCCAGTCGGGTAGACAGATCGCCTGGTGCACGTCTTTTGACTTAACGCCACTTCGGTGACTTGCGTGTCGATGCGGATGAGACAGTGATGATTAGGATAACACAGTCCATCAGCGGAGAAAATCTCCTGCCCATCCGGGAATCAAACCCGGCCCCTTGGCATGACAACCCGTCGCGCTGACCACTCAGCTATCGGGGTGGACACGTTAGTCAATTTATAAGTCTTACTGTCCAACAGCTTCGAAATAGAAGCTTCCAGGTTTATTATGAATATATTTTTGACATCAGTTTTTTGACACGCTGTTATAAATCTGACGAGAAAGAGAAATTTATGACTGAACTGTCCATCAATAAAACCCACTGTGCTCCTCAAACACGTTCCATTTAGATTTTTTAGTTATTTACTTAGTCTTTCTACGTATAGTATGCAGTAATCATCAACAACACAATGACAGGAAAATGGTTCAAATGCCTCTGAGCACTATGGGACTTACTTTCTGAGGTCATCAGTCCCCCAGAACTTAGAACTACTTAAACCTAACTAACCTAAGGACAACACACACATCCATACCCGAGGCAGGATTCGAACCTGCGACCGCAGCGGTCGCGCGGTTCCAGACTGTAGCGCCTAGAACTGCTTGGCCACTCCGGTCAGCCAGGAAAAAGGTGCACCAACTAGAGATCTTTGAGCAGTTACAGTGACAAAGTGAGCGCATTCTGTGACTTCTGCATCAATGAAAGGCGTGAATTTCTACACTCCTGGAAATTGAAATAAGAACACCGTGAATTCATTGTCCTAGGAAAGGGGAAACTTTATTGACACATTCCTGGGGTCAGATACATCACATGATCACACTGACAGAACCACAGGCACTTAGACACAGGCAACAGAGCATGCACAATGTCGGCACTAGTACAGTGTATATCCACCTTTCGCAGCAATGCAGGCTGCTGTTCTCCCATGGAGACGAGCGTAGAGATTCTGGATGTAGTCCTGTGGAACGGCTTGCTATGCCATTTCCACCTGGCGCCTCAGTTGGACCAGCGTTCGTGCTGGACGTGCAGACCGCGTGAGACGACGCTTCATCCAGTCCCAAACATGCTCGATGGGGGACAGATCCGGAGATCTTGCTGGCCAGGGTAGTTGACTTACACCTTCTAGAGCACGTTGGGTGGCACGGGATACATGCGGACGTGCATTGTCCTGTTGGAACAGCAAGTTCCCTTGCCGGTCTAGGAATGGTAGAACGATGGGTTCGATGACGGTTTGGATGTACCGTGCACTATTCAGTGTCCCCTCGACGGTCACCAGTGGTGTACGGCCAGTGTAGGAGATCGCTCCCCACACCATGATGCCGGGTGTTGGCCCTGTGTGCCTCGGTCGTATGCAGTCCTGATTGTGGCGCTCACCTGCACGGCGCCAAACACGCATACGACCATCATTGACACCAAGGCAGAAGCGACTCTCATCGCTGAAGACGACACGTCTCCATTCGTCCCTCCATTCACGACTGTCGCGACACCACTGGAGGCGGGCTGCACGATGTTGGGGCGTGAGCGGAAGACGGCCTAACGGTGTGCAGGACCGTAGCCCAGCTTCATGGAGACGGTTGCGAATGGTCCTCGTCGATACCCCAGGAGCAACAGTGTCCCTAATTTGCTGGGAAGTGGCGGTGCCGTCCCCTACGGCACTGCGTAGGATCCTACGGTCTTGGCGTGCATCCGTGCGTCGCTGCGGTCCGGTCCCAGGTCGACGGGCACGTGCACCTTCCGCCGACCACTGGCGACAACATCGATGTACTGTGGAGACCTCACGCCCCACGTGTTGAGCAATTCGGCGGTACGTCCACCCGGCCTCCCGCATGCCCACTATACGCCCTCGCTCAAAGTCCGTCAACTGCACATACGGTTCACGTCCACGCTGTCGCGGCATGCTACCAGTGTTAAAGACTGCGATGGAGCTCCGTATGCCACGGCAAACTGGCTGACACTGACGGCGGCGGTGCACAAATGCTGCGCAGCTAGCGCCATTCGACGGCCAACACCGCGGTTCCAGGTGTGTCCGCTGTGCCGTGCGTGTGATCATTGCTTGTACAGCCCTCTCGCAGTGTCCGGAGCAAGTATGGTGGGTCTGACACACCGATGTCAATGTGTTCTTTTTTCCATTTCCAGGAGTGTATATGAAGTATTCCGTGGCACATCCTATCACACATAAATTTATATTTACTTTATTTATGCATTTATTTTACCTGGCAAGATTAGGGCCTTCAGGCCCTCTCTTACACCTAACCAGGCATACTCAAATTGAATGAATTTCAGTTCCTACAGAACATTAAGGACATATAACGTGTTATACAGTATTAATGTTACAGAAGAAAAAATAGAGATTATAACAGTAGTACACTGATAATTATAACAATCAAAAAATAATTTTAACAATCAAGAGTAATAATACAGGGCTATTACAAATGATTGAAGCGATTTCATAAATTCACTGTAGCTCCATTCATTGACATATGGTCACGGCACACTACAGATACGTAGAAAAGCTCAAAGTTTTGTTCGGCTGAAGCCGCACTTCAGGTTTCTGCCGTCAGAGCGCTCGAGAGCGCAGTGAGACAAAATGGCGACAGAAGCCGAGAAAGCGTATGTCGTGCTTGAAATGCACTCACTTCAGTCGGTCATAACAGTGCAACGACACTTCAGGACGAAGTCCAACAAAGATCCACCAACTGCTAACTCCATTCGGCGATGGTATGCGCAGTTTAAAGCTTCTGGATGCCTCTGTAAGGGGAAATCAACGGGTCGGCCTGCAGTGAGCGAAGAAAAGGTTGAACGCGTGCGGGCATGTTTCACGCGTAGCCCGCGGAAAATTGGCTCATGCCAGAACTGGAGACCGACAGCGCCGACTTCATCTTTCAACAGGATGGTGCTCCACCGCACTTCCATCACGATGTTCGGCATTTCTTAAACAGGAGATTGGAAAACCGATGGATCGGTCGTGGTGGAGATCATAATCAGCAATTCATGTCATGGCCTCCACGCTCTCCCGACTTAACCCCATGCGATTTCTTTCTGTGGGGTTATGTGAAAGATTCAGTGTTTAAACCTCCTCTACCAAGAAACGTCCCAGAACTGCGAGCTCGCATCAACGATGCTTTCGAACTCATTGATGGGGACATGCTGCGCCGAGTGTGGGAGGAACTTGATTATCGGCTTAATGTCTGCCGAATCACTAAAGGGGCACATATCGAACATTTGTGAATGCCTAAAAAAACTTTTTGAGTTGTTGTATGTGTGTGCAAAGCATTGTGAAAATATCTCAAATAATAAAGTTATTGTAGAGCTGTGAAATCGCTTCAATCATTTGTAATAAACCTGTAATAATATTAATAGTAATGACTATGTGTATGAAAGTAAACATATATTTCTTTTCATAAATGTCAGGCCTATTGCTAGTTGGGAATTTTCTCGTTATGTTCTTGCAGCTTGTGAGTTATTCTCATCGAGCAGAGACATAAGACGATAGAATGGGGTGAAAGAGAAATAGATAAGGTAGCTAGGTTAGAGGAAGAGAAATAGTATGGAAAAATTCGAAGCTATGATGGAGAGGAGAAAGAAAGAGATGAGAGGGGCACAACAATGGTGGCTATACCGTCCCTAATATGTAAGTTTTGAGTTTACTCTTGAATGCTCAGTGGTTCTGGAAAAGACGCAGATCACAGGGGAGCGCGTTCTATAGTTCTCCATATGAGATTGAGAATGACACGGAGAAATGGCTCTGAGCACTATGGGACTTAACATCTTAGGTCATCAGTCCCCTAGAACTTAGAACTACTTAAACCTAACTAACCTAAGGACAACACACACATCCATGCCCGAGGCAGGATTCGAACCTGCGACCGTAGCGGTCGCGCGGTTCCAGACTGCAGCGCCTAGAACCGCTCGGCCACCCCGGCCGGCCAGCAGGTTTTAATATGCCGCATACGAAAGAGCGGGCATGTCTGATTTTGGCATTCCTCACGCTTTGCTTGGTTCTGTTTCTGAGTTTCCCATAAGCTTCGTACGCCTCGGGAGTTGGGTTACGCTTAAAGGCCCTATGTGCAACATCAAATTTATTCATTAACTGGCGTAATGCAGTGGTGAGCCACGGAGCGGGAGCTCTCTTTACCTTGACAGTGCGTTGAGGAGCATGTTTGTCATACAGTGCAATAATTTTGCGACATAATTCCCGAATTCTTCCGTCTAAAGTCGATTCATTGCTTATATCATGCCAACGGATGTCTGAGCAATCCTTTTGAAGAGCGTCATAGTTAACATTTTTTAGATTTCTGTAGGTTACCACGTGAGATTTTTCTTTGGTATTAGGCATTGAGTAATTTAAGAATATCACGTCATGAGCGGAGAGTCCCGGAGCGGATGTCTGATTGGCGCGAATTATTTTATCTGGTCGCTTTGTTGCTATTATATCTATGAGTGTATGGCTGTGTGGCGTGTGATTGGTTGGGTCCAGCGGTGTTAAACTCATATTATTGGAGTGGAACAGTCTCCTTAGTTTTTCCGCAGAGGGAGATTTTAACTGTAAGTCGATCTTTGTGTCCCCCATAACGATTATGTGTTCGTACTGTGACACGAGTGAGGACGGGTAAGACTGAAAGGAGGACATAGCACCGACGTTTGGAGGTTTATAGATTACTCCAATTAGCTGTTTCTGATTTGATGTATTTATTTCGAAAAACACGAACTCTGCTTCTCCTTCGCCCTTTGTATCCGATGTGCACAGTATAGAAGGTTTCAGATCAAAGCGAACATAGGCACTCACACCACCCCCGCGTCGCGTTTCCTACGATCTGCCCTTAGGCACATGTTTCATTCTTGTTGCTTACGTGGCATGCAACGGAAGACAGTAATGACAATGTGGAAATTTGTGTCATACTGTGTAAGAGGGGGTGCGTGAAATTTACAACTTTATAGCAGTACAAAAATTGAAACTCCTTTTGAAGAGGCCTTGACAATTCGTCTTCATTCTACTCCTCATTTACATTGTCCACAGAGTAGAGGGTATACGATACCACACATTCCAATGACTCATCTTCCAGATACGCTAATATTTTATCTGTCACTTCTTTCGCATCTGCGAAATTCCATGGGTTCCTTTCTGATGAAATGTAAACTTCGGCAGCTGTTGTAGATATACAGTAATGCTAAGTTTGCTTCACCTATCGTTTCCATTGCTGTGCTTTGTATCAGCACTATAAGCACTGTAACACTAATTAGTTCAACTAAGCTCTGTAGCGTGAAACCGTGCTCACCATTGGATAACTCCAGTCCCGCCCCCAGTTACCTTTAGCAGTCAATATTGTGGTTGCATGGTAGACAGCAGATGAGGCGTCGTATGCCGTAAACAGCATTGATCTTTTGCGACCTCGCACTCAAGGGTTTCGTTGTTAGATATCGTCGATCTATTAAATTCAACCTTTTCCTGGGATTACCAATTTCAAACACTTGTAGTCGCCTCCATATTTTCGTGTCCTTTCACGGTGTGGGCTGTTAGTTGCTTAAGACTGAAGTTATGTTCAGTATCACATTCATATGCGTTCCATTCAAGCTCAGAGATCTTCGGCCACTGGGACTACGTGCTTGCTGTCACTAGTATTCACCACACAGGTTAAATGTTAGAGGTTATTTGGCAAAGTAGGCACCAACCGAAAAAGTCATTGGTCCTTACACGAAGTGGGCCTATGATGAGCAGTTCCCAACATTTGGAGATTGTGTCCTATACGTTTAATAGTTTCATTCACTTGTTCATTATTCAGTTATTACTTCCGAATAACGTTGGACCCTTTTGTGGCACTTCGTGTGACCTCGTCTTTTCCTACCTTTAATAAATGGCTCCAAGCACTAGGGATTTAACATCTGAGGTCATCAGTCCCCTAGACTTAGAACTACTTAAACCTAAACTATCCTAAGGACATCACACACATCCATGCCCGAGGCAGGATTCGAACCTGCGAACATAGCAGCAGCGCGGTTCCGGATTGGAGCGCCTAGAATTGCTCGGCCACAACGGCCGGCTACCTTTAGTAAAGGGGGTCAAATCGCGTTATCTTTGAGTCGCGTGAACCTTCTGCGAGTAAATATGAAATGGATGAAATCTTTTCTTACCTTTGTACGAATACTTGTAGTTTGTCAAAATAAGACTGCTTATGAAGTTTAAAACGAAATCATGTTAAAATTGGTTCAAGGTGCTCTGAGCACTATAGGAGTTAACATTTGAGGTCATCAGTCCCCTAGTACTTAGAACTACTTAAACCTAGCTAACCTAAGGACGTCACACACATCCATGCCCGAGGCAGGATTCGAACCTGCGACCGTAGCGGTCGCGCGGTTCCAGACTGAAGCGCCTAGAACCGCATGGCCACAGCGGCAGGCTGAAAGCGTGTTACTTTTTTACAAAAGGGTAAGGTTATTTTGAGCTTATCAACATCATTTTTCGTCTTCTACGCTACTATTGTGACTGAAGGGCCCAGGGGTATTGCTTCCGCGGAGGCCGTGTTAGACGAGCACTGGAATAGCACACTGTGTAAGGTGCTGGCGCAGCAGTCAACTCGCACTGTGTAAGTTGTACGTGCGCATATGATTTTCATGTTGGAACTCCCACACCGACAGGACTGCTTTCAGTGCGATTTATCTTCAGTTCACTTCAGATCGCCCAGATGATAATGTCAACTACAGATTATACAGGGTGGCTCACCTAACATTACCGCTGGATATATTTCGTAAACCACATCAAATACTGACGAATCGATTCCACAGACCGAACGTGAGGAGAGGGGCTAGTGTAATTGGTTAATACAAACCATAAAAAATTGCACGGAAGTATGTTTTTTAACACAAACCTACGTTTTTTAAATGCAACCCCGTTAGTTTTGTTAGCACATCTGAACATATAAACAAATACGTAATCGGTGCCGTTTGTTGCATTGTAAAATATTAATTACATCCGGAGATATTGTAACCTAAAGTTGACGCTTGAGTACCATTCCTGCGCTGTTCGATCGTGTGTATCGGAGAGCACCAGATTACGTAGGGATCCAAAGGGAACGGTGATGGACCTTAGGTACAGAAGAGACTGGAACATCACTTTACGTCCATACGCTAACACCTTTTTATTGGTCTTTTTCACTGACGCACATGTACATTACCATGAGGGGTGAGGTACACGTACACACGTGGTTTCCGTTTTCAATTACGAAGTGGAATAGAGCGTGTCCCACTGGACACGCGTCGACGTATGTGGTATCAGCATGATGGTGCACCTGCACATTCCGCAATTAACACTAGGCTGACCCTTGACAGGATGTTCGACGGGCGTTACATAGGACGTGGAGGACGCATAAATTGGCCAGCCCGTTCTCCTGATCTTACACCTCCAGACTTCTTTCTGTGGGGTACGTTAAAGTAGAATGTGTACCGTGATGTGCCTACAACCCCAGAGGATATGAAACAACGTATTGTGGCAGCCTGCGGCGACATTACACCAGATGTACTGCGGCGTGTACGACATTCATAACGCCAGAGATTGCAATTGTGTGCAGCAAATGATGGCCACCACATTGAACATCTATTGGCCTGACATGTCGGGACACACTCTATTCCACTCCGTAATTGAAAACGGAAACCACGTGTGTACGTGTACCTCACCCCTCATAGTATTGTACAAGTGCGTCAGTGAAAAAGACCAATAAAAAGGTGTTAGCATGTGGACGTAAAGTGCTGTTCCAGTCTCTTCTGTACCTAAGGTTCATCACCGTTCCCTTTGGATCCCTACGTAATCTGGTGCTCTCCGATACACACGATCGAACAGCGCAGGAATGGTACTCAAGCGTCAACTTTAGGTTACAATATCTCTGAATGTAATTAACATTTTACAATGCAACAAACGGCACTGATTACGTATTTGTTTATATGTTCAGATGTGCTAACAAAACGAACGGGGTTCCATTTAAAAAAACGTAGGTTTGTGTTAAAAAACATACTTCCGTGCATTTTTTTATGGTTTGTATTAACCAATTACACTAGCCCCTATCCTCACGTTCGGTCTATGGAATCGATTCGTTAGTATTTGATGCGTTTTACGAAATATATCCAGCGGTAACGTTAGGTGACTCACCCTGTATACGTAGTTTGACTACATTGACTGTATTTCTTTAACAAGGACTAACTGTGCCTCGATCGATGTTGAACTATTGAGTTAAAATTCGGTCACACGGTAAACTGCACCGGCTTAAGTACCTAGGTATTACAATAAAGAGCAACATAAAATGAAAAAATCTCATTTGGAATGTTGTGGGGAAGGTGAATACATGGGAGCGAAGAATCTTTTAGTCAGCCTTCACTACTCTTGTTTGTTCCCCTCAGGAGTACTTCCGAGTGGCGTGGGTTCTTTAGTAGATACTATTGACAAAGGATATAGAAAAAGGACAAGAATGATAGATTGTTTTTGATCATCGCGGAGTAGAGGAGGTAGGGTCACGGACATGATAAGCGAGTTGTGGTGGCAATCATTAGAACAGGTTTCTTCGCTATGGGGAGATGTTTTCTCGAAATGACGAGCAACAACTTCCTGCTTCCATTCCCAAAATACTTACGGTATATAAATCCCACTTACGAAAGGGGATCCGGCAATAGGAATAAAATAAGTTAGAGCCCGCAAGGGGTTAATTTTTCCCATGTGATACTCGAGAGTTGAACGGTATAAATACATTCTTAAAGTATTTATGTGAACCCTCTTCCAGATAACTGAAAAATTCAGAGTATTTATGCAAATGTAGTGCAAAGAAGGCTGGTTAGAAGGCTAGCCACTTCTGTGTAGCGATTTTAAGTAGACGCTTCAAACACCTCTTCATCTTCTCAGATCTTTTCTGCTCCGGAGGCCAGTTAGCATTATGTCGCAGTGCAAGGGTAAACACTCTTAACTGGCATATCTGACGCTCGGAAAATCGTCACGTGATACCGAAGTACAAATTAAACACCGTAAAATTGAATGTACGCGGCTTTTGCTTTTTTGTGATTTAAATTGTCCATTCTGATGTGCTAAACCTACGTACCTATCTTTAGCTGTTAGATGACAGTTAACTTTATTTGACTATAACGTGGTACAGATTCTCCACTTATCATATTTTTGTGATTTAAATTTAAAGTTTAGTGTATGTTCACTGGTGTACAAAACTCAAGGACGATATAAGTTTGGTGTATTGTGTAGCTGCCAAGTCACATAGCTCGCTGAAACTTGGACCATACATAGTGTTGTGACCGTAGAAAATATTAATTTTTATTCTTGCTTTGTGACCATAATAAGAGTCCAGGCTCCATAGGCAAACAGCCAGCCGACATTAAGAAATAGTCCAAGTGGGCGTAGGCACAAGATAAGCGGCGGAAGCTGCCAAGTATGGCTTGTTGATCAAATAACTTAGTGTCTGACTTCTTGCCAGAGGAAGCAGCATGAATCAAGCTTGCGCAATGGAAGACGCTAGCACCAGGGCGATAATTCAGCAAGAGAGAGTGTTAGTCACCTGCGGAAAAGACTCGTATGGAACCAAATTAAGTTGTGTGCAGCTAGAAACGAAAGAGTCGTGTGGAACCGAAGGCATTCTTGCGTAAGCCGACCAATTAGAAACGAGAGTGTCTTGTGGAACCTCAGACATTCTTGCGCAATCCGATCACTTAGAAATGAAAGGGTCGTGTGAAACAAATTAACTCGTGTGCACCCAAGTACATGAGAAATGACATAAAAGGCCAGGCAGCGGAATAGCTAGAAGCAGAGATTCAGATGCACATTCAGAGCCAGTGCCGGTAGTTTGGAGATTCCGCAGCGAGACACCAGCGAGGCCTAGTAGGCCCATAGCAGCCGATACAGCTGATAAATACTTCAACTATGAGAAGACGGTGATAGACTCTGGTGGACACCCAGGAACTGCAGGTCAAGTAGGATTTTTAGAGTTTCAGTGGAATAGTGTTGAACAGAGGATGTCAGTCTTCGTCTCAATTACTTAGAGAGATTTCAGAGCGAACCAAAAATAAGTGATTGCTTTGTACTTGTTTCTTATATGTCCCGGTAATTAGCTTTGAAGTAGCAAGTCCGAATAAATAGACTGAATCTTACTAACGGGTTTATGGTCCAACACCTCACATAAGTATAAGTGAGAATAAACTTGGTAGAAACTAAACGATCTTTTCTGCCTATTGCAATTCTGTAACCTATTTTCAGGAAACTTATTTGCTTCAAACCAAGGAGATTCTCTTCCTCTCATCTCCGATATAAAGGTTGACAGCATTTTATAACTAACCCATTGTTGTTAACGTCCCGATTGCACTATGCAGTTGACACATACTTAATTCTGGTATAGTGAAACTGTGCCGGGACACGTCAATAGAAAGAACTGCTACGGTATAGTACAGAAGGATAACCGAAAGGAGTATGCAATGAGAGGAACAGAAACGACAATAAATACACTTAAGCGACCATGGACATTACATGACGGTACGTTGTTCTTAATATGGTGTGTCAACCCCACGGTCACCAGTGCACACTGTGCAGCGTGCTCCAACACTGGCCACAAGGTTGATAAGTTTTCGTTGTTTCGGCTTTTCATTCCTCCAGCAGAGCAGTTGACAACTACTAGACGGTCGCTGGTGTACGTGGACGGAGCGCAAAACGTATCCCCAACGCATCCCACTCGTGCTCAGTGGGATGTAAGTCAGGGTAATGGGCAGCAAGTCCATTTTGCGAATGTCCTCCCGTTCGAACAGATCCTCCATCTGCGCTGTTCGAAGCTGTCGCGCATTGTCATCCATAAAAATGAAGAAGAACGGATGCATCCTTGCGAAGAATTAGAAGAGGAAGTAGTACTGTGTCACAATAATGCAGACCGGCTAGACTATCGCGTTCGATGATTTGGAGGTCAGTGGAACCATGACACTTCACGCCTCCCCACACCATGCCACCTGGACCACCAAAATAATAATGTTCAACTGCGTTCAGTGGTTAGAGCTTGGAACACGTAATGCACCCAGTAACAATTTCGAACATGATAGTTTTCGTGGTCTGCATGCTATGGCGTGAGGAGGCATAAGGTTGCATGGGCGTAACGACCTTCAAATCTTGGAAGACGGTGCACTTACTGGTCGACTTCATTGTGATATCGAACGCCTTTCACATGTGCGTCTTTTCAGGTGTTCCTCAGACATAAATCTCATGGAGCGTGTGAGATGCGCTGGGTAGGTGTACTGCAGTACCTCCACATCCGCCATCGACCATTCAGCAATGTCAGCCGCGCTGGTGGAGGCATGGTGCGCCCCACCACAAGAACTTACCAACAATGTGGCCAGCATGGGAACACGTCGTAGAGCATGCAGTGGTGTCGGTGGTGGTCGCACACTCTATTATGAATGAGGTACCGCCTTTTGTGACGTTAAGCGGACGATCAAGAGTCGAGGTGACTTCATTGCAATTGTCGACTTTAAAGAAGTGTCATTTCTTTTCAAAAAATGGTTCAAATGGCTCCAAGCATTATGGGACTTAACATCTGAGGTCATCAGTCCACTAGACTTAGAAATCCTTAAACCTAACTAACCTAAGGACATCACACACATCCATGCCCGAAGCCGGATTCGAACCTGCAACCGTAGCAGCAGCGCGGTTCCGGACTGAAGTGCCTAAAACCGCTCGGCCATTTCTTTTCACCTCACTGCTTATTTCTTTCAGCTATCTTCTGTACTACAATCTAGAAGTTCCATGTATGGTCAAAGCCGGCCGGTGTGTCCAAGCGGTTCTAGGCGCTTCAGTCTGGAACCACGCGACTGCTACGGCCGCAGGTTCGAATCCTGCCTCTGGCATGGAGGTGTGTGCTGTCCTTAGGTTTAAGTAGTTCTAAGTCTAGGGGACTGATGACCTCAGATGTTAAGTCCCATAGTGCTCAGAGCCATTTGAACCATTTGCATGGTCAAAGTTCCATCGAGCTGTGTCATTGGGCAGGGCAGGAAGTTTTGTATACCAGTGCATATGCATCTGCTTCGAACAATTTGTCCTATTTGAAAACATGGATCCATCCTAGTAGACTTGCACCACTTAAGCAAACATACACTACATAGCTTTCAATCTCATTATTTTAGGCCGGCTGTTGTGGCCGAGCAGTTCTAGGTGCTTCAGTCCGGAAACGCGCTGTTGCTACGGTCGCATGTTCGAATCCTGCCTCGGGCATGGATGTGTGTGATGTCCTTAGGTTAGTTAGGTTTAAGTATTTCTAAGTCTAAGGGACTGATGACCTCAGATGTTAACTCCCATAGTGCTCAGAGCCATTTGAACCATTATTTTCGAAACACCCAGCAGTTCCATAACAAAAGCGGTGTACTTTCCCACAAGCGTTTCATGAAGCACACCTCATACTAATGTGAAATCAGGATGCAGCGGGGAGAAAAATCGTTTTTCGTTTGCGGTAGAGTTTAACAAAGCGGCCACGTTTTCAGATGGGCGTTTAACAGGACAGCTCTGAGGCAGCGTTCGCCAACGTTATCAGGGAATAAACGGGGTGCAAAATATTAAAGGCCTATCCCACGGCAGATTTATGACTGCTCGTTAAATTTCATGTAGATGAGAGTTCGTAAACCTGTAACGTGTGAGCCATAAACTTCAAAAGAGTTTTAAGTCTCGTTGCTACCAACCAACTTTCATCCATTGTGGTGTAGAGATGCAATCGCACACAATAACATGCCCTCAGACATTTCTCAGCAACAGTGTAAAAATAATACACGAAACATATAAGTTATGTAATACGTTTCTAAATTTCCTTGGCAGAATTAATTGTAAAATATGACAGATCTCAATGTGAAGGAGTTTCAGTCCGGACCGAGTCAAGTTTAACACCTCACTAAAAAGGAGCAGTTGTCAGTAATTGTATTAATAGTCAACGACAAGCGTGTTTTAACAGGTAAAATATAACAAATACAAATTCCCTAACAATGTAATCGATATTTACACACGAGAGATGTGAAGTAACGTAACACATTAACTACTTGGTGGATATGAAAGAAAGTGCAGGGGTGTGTTGTCAGAGATCTCCCAGTTGTATACAATTACTTGGATGTCTCATGTGGCGAGGTCAGCTTGAATAGACCCGTAATGTTAGGATACAGCGTTAATAGTGTCCTGCATGAGACAGTCATGTCGTTTAAATGCCTGGGCGTAACGTTGCAAACCGATATGAAATGGAATGGCCATGTGACGATTGTGATAGGGTAGGAGAATGGTTGACTTTGGTTTATTGCGAGAATTTTGGAAAAGCGTGGTTCAACTGTGAAAGAGACCGCATACAGAACGCTGCTGCGACTTACACTTGAGTACTGGTATCCATACCAGGTCGGCTTAAAGGAAGATACTGAAGAAGTTGAAAGGAGAGTTGCTAGAATTGTTGTTGGTACGTGCGGACAATATGCAAGTGTTGCGAAGCTGCTTCGGGAACACTAATGGGGCTCCCTGGAGGGAAGGCGGCTTCCTTTCCGAGGAACCTACGGAGAAAATTTGGAGAACCGGAAATTGAAGCTGATTGCAGAATGATTCTGCTGCCATCGGTACACATTTCCCGTAAGGGCCAGGAAGACGATACGAGAAATAACAACTCATACGGAGGCGTATAGACAGTCGTTTGTCCCCCGCTCTATTTGCGAGAGGAACATAAAAGGATATGACTCATTGTAAGTGGTGGTATAGGGTAATCTGTGCCATGCAATGTACTGTGGCTTGCGGAGTATGTTAGTGGATGTAGACGTGTAGTGTAAAATGGGGCTGGTAACGGAACACCAGACAGATAACGTAACGCGAACAGATTCTGCATGTGTGTGTATGTGTGAATCAGCGAGAAGTGACGGTGTACGGTGACGCTGTTGTTCATTTGATCACAGTCTGAAGATTATTTTACACGTGGAAGAATCATCAGGAAACAGGAAGAAGGGCCGGCTGGAGTGGCCGAGCGGTTCAAGGCGCTACAGTCTGGAACCGCGCGACCGCTACGGTCGGAGGTTCGAATCCTGCCTCCGGCATGGATGTGTGTGGTTTCCTTAGGTTGGTTAGGTTTAAGTAGTTCTAAGTTCTAGTTGGATTCTGGATTCTGGAGAAGAATGGCCAGCTGCCATTTCTGGATGTACTAGTCCAGAGGAAAGCAGATGGATCAATTGGCCACAGTGTGTAACGAAAACCAACACACACTGATTTATATCTGCAGGCCAGCAGTTGTCACCACCCTGCACAGAAGAATGGGGTTCTGAAGACTTTGGTCCACAGAGCACGTGCCCTGTCAGACCAAGAGAATCTACCCATAGAGATAGAACGTCTCAAAACAGTTTTCTCCAAGAATGGATACACGGACAGACAAATTGAGAGGGCACTCCGACCAGCCACTATACCACAGGTTCCTGAAGAAGACCAAGATGAAGCAAAGAAGGTGGCATATCTGCCCTATGCTGGCTCTATTTCTGCCAGAATCAGTAGGATCCTCCGTAAACACAATATCAAGTGTGTTTTCTGTCCATCCAACAAGATCGGGGGACTGCTGGGGAGTGTCAAAGACGACCTGGGGTTACGAAAACCAGGGATTTACAATATACCTTGTCAATGTGGCATGTCCTACATTGGCCAGACGACAAGAACTGTGGAGATCAGGTGCAAAGAACATCAGAGGCACACTAGATTAAGACAGGTGACTAAGTCAGCCATTGCTGAACACTGCCTGGAACTAGATCATGCCAAGAAGTATGAGGATACCAAGATTCTAGCACAAACACCCAGATTCTGGGACAGTGTTATAAGAGAATCGAAAGAGATTAAAATGGCTGACGATCTTATGAATCGTGACACAGGGTACCAGCTAGGCAGAGCCTGGGATCCGGCTCTGGAATTGTTAAAGGAACAACGGGGCCAGCTGCAACACTACACAAACAGAAGAACCAGAAAGATGGAGATGGTAAACGAGCCCCTGACGGAATGCCAGGCGCACCAGACCGAAGATGGAACACCCAGAAGTGGGACTGGTGGGCGCGGACCGCAGAGGGAACATCCAGAGCCGCAGCGGACGAAAAACGGAGCGGCAACGCTCCAACAGGTCGTGGTGAGCGGGCGCGAACCGCAGGGGGAATGCTTGGTACTCCAGACCGTAGATGAAAGCCCCAGGAGCGGGTTTAGTGGGCGCGGACCGCAGAGGGAACACCTAGAACCGCAGCGGACGGAAAACGGAGCAGGGAATATGGGCGGACCACAGAGGAAGCGCCTGCAGCCGTTGGTGGAGGGGGAAGGCCATAGGCATAAATACTGGACCAGGTCCACTCGAGGAGCAGTCTCAGGTCGCACCTGATGAAGGTCTCGAGCTACGTGACCGAAATATCGTGCAAGTACGACGCTGATATCCGGCAGAACACCCGACAATCCAAGATGTCAAGAAATAAGTAGATACACTCCTGGAAATGGAAGAAAGAACACATTGACACCGGTGTGTCAGAACCACCATACTTGCTCCGGACACTGCGAGAGGGCTGTACAAGCAATGATCACACGCACGGCACAGCGGACACACCAGGAACCGCGGTGTTGGCCGTCGAATGGCGCTAGCTGCGCAGCATTTGTGCACCGCCGCCGTCAGTGTCAGCCAGTTTGCCGTGGCATACGGGGCTCCATCGCAGTCTTTAACACTGGTAGCATGCCGCGACAGCGTGGACGTGAACCGTATGTGCAGTTGACGGACTTTGAGCGAGGGCGTATAGTGGGCATGCGGGAGGCCGGGTGGACGTACCGCCGAATTGCTCAACACGTGGGGCGTGAGTTCTCCACAGTACATCGATGTTGTCGCCAGTGGTCGGCGGAAGGTGCACGTGCCCGTCGACCTGGGACCGGACCGCAGCGACGCACGGCTGCACGCCAAGACCGTAGGATCCTACGCAGTGCCGTAGGGGACCGCACCGCCACTTACCAGCAAATTAGGGACACTGCTGCTCCTGGGGTATCGGCGAGGTCCATTCGCAACCGTCTCCATGAAGCTGGGCTACGGTCCCGCACACCGTTAGGCCGTCTTCCACTCACGCCCCAACATCGTGCAGCCTGCCTCCAGTGGTGTCGCGACAGGCGTGAATGGAGGGACGAATGGAGACGTGTCGTCTTCAGCGATGAGAGTCGCTTCTGCCTTGGTGTCAATGATGGTCGTATGCGTGTTTGGCGCCGTGCAGGTGAGCGCCACAATCAGGACTGCATACGACCTAGGCACACAGGGCCAACACCCGGCATCATGGTGTGGGGAGCGATCTCCTACACTGGCCGTACACCACTGGTGATCGTCGAGGGGACACTGAATAGTGCACGGTACATCCAAACCGTCATCGAACCCATCGTTCTACCATTCCTAGACCGGCAAGGGAACTTGCTGTTCCAACAGGACAATGCACGTCCGCATGTATCCCGTGCCACCCAACGTGCTCTAGAAGGTGTAAGTCAACTACCCTGGCCAGCAAGATCTCCGGATCTGTCCCCCATTGAGCATGTTTGGGACTGGATGAAGCGTCGTCTCACGCGGTCTGCACGTCCAGCACGAACGCTGGTCCAACTGAGGCGCCAGGTGGAAATGGCATGGCAAGCCGTTCCACAGGACTACATCCAGCATCTCTACGATCGTCTCCATGGGAGAATAGCAGCCTGCATTGCTGCGAAAGGTGGATATACACTGTACTAGTGCCGACATTGTGCATGCTCTGTTGCCTGTGTCTATGTGCCTGTGGTTGTGTCAGTGTGATCATGTGATGTATCTGACCCCAGGAATGTGTCAATAAAGTTTCCCCTTCCTGGGACAATGAATTCACGGTGTTCTTATTTCAATTTCCAGGAGTGTATTTCACAGTACCGAAGTGAAACAAGTGTCATAGTTCTTATGGTATGCACTTTAGAACAGACATTTACTGGATTCTTTTTCCATGTTTTGGTCCATACTGCGACATCAAAAAATATGGAAAGCAAAGAGCTTGCAGTAAAAGATATCTGAATCTCAGTATAGAAGATGAAGTAGAGCTCACAGCTCTTAGCGTATATATTTTAGGATTCATGTTTACTAGACCTTCAGCTTAAAAAGATCGTTAGTAACAAATCCCGAAAACTGAAAAAAACTTGCTGAGACACCCCATCAGCACACGTGCATGTCCTGTATGGACTTAGGTGAATTTATTTCGTTATTCCATACATTTAATGAAACTGTGGGCGGAAATTAGGATTCAACACGTAATCAGATATAAGGTCATTAGAAAGAGTCCACGGTCTGCAATTGAGAGGACTGGGCAGGGAACTCCGCCATCTCCATCTAGTCTAATCAAGTATAAGGTCATTAGAAACATAGCACAGCCTCTAAGAAAGAGGGTTGGAGAAGAATCGCGGACGTGTCCATAAAGCCTATCAAATACAAAGCTATTAGAAGACGCGATTCCATATTGTCTCCTAGATGATTTAGAATATGGCGAAGATAACAAAGACGTGAGTACCAGCGGATCAGGATTATCGAATCTCTAACTTGTGAGGATTTGTTGAGGCTCTATTAAACTCACCAGATGATTACGAGGACACGAGAGTGGATCATGGCTTTTCAGCTGTTGGGATATGTTCGAATGTAATCTGGTAGGAGCAGAGAAGAAACGGAAGAACAGCAATGAGGTAACAGATACCGACTGCAGAGACGATCTCTGGGGTAACCATTCGGTGGAAGTAACTAGGTAATAAATACGAGGTGGGAATTTCAAGTTACTTAATGGAGTCACAGTAAACAAAAGTTGTGTAGTGAGATACGATAAAGATTAGATAAAGAAGACTACTGAATACAGGTAAGAGAAACAGTAGGCTACCCGCCTTTTAGACGTAAACACCACGAGTAAATTGTAAAATCATCATTGGAGAGAGGAATGGAAAAAGCAGAGAAGAGGAAGGATGATCCGAAAGGGGCTATGAGGCAGATGGAGCTTACTATGGGCGACAAAGTTTCAATGCTATCAAGGAAGATTCGATATGTAAACAGCAAATTTTATTATGTACTTTGTGGACGTTACTGAGCGCAGAAAACTATGCATCACAACGTCGTAGCATTTGAAACTCTATCAAGCCGCAAATCAGTTGGACATGATCCCTTGTAAACGTATTGTGAAATAGGCGAATAAGAAATGAGCAGGGGCAGGACATCCAGTCTCAGACCTGCTGTAAGAAGATGTAATAATAACTTAAAGTAATTACACATAAAAGAAGAAGAGTGATGAGGTCAAAAAAGAATTTTCACATGGAACAAGTCCAAGTGTCATCAGAAGAAGTCAAGAAGGTAGTCCATGAGTAACTGGGAAGCATTAAAACAGATTATCTGCTGTAGCTGGACTGATGAAGACGCATTTATTGGTTGAGATTTGTTTGTCTATATGTTCACTAGATATGAAGAAGCGCTGCGGAAGAGACCATCGCGCTTGATAATTTGATTTTATGTGAGTAGAGTTAGGCAGTCATGAGATGCCCAAAATTTCAGGATAGCAGATGTGAAAGAAAACTGCACTATGTGGATTTAACAAACGTGACGGAAAGCTGCGATACGATTGATGAGTAAAATAATATGCCGATTTAGATGAGTATTTGGTGGGTTCTGAGAGTATGATGTAATAATTTTGGTGTATTTCCATGTACTGTTTCAAAGACAGGTAGCTGAACATTTGAAGGAAAACCATGACAAAAACAGACGAATATTAAATGATAAAGCAATCAATTTGACATGACACAAATTTAAGGAAGTAAATGGAACAAGGATTTTCAGTAAAAGATAAGCACATCACAAACCACTGCAAATATGAAATACCACCACTAAAGGCAAGATATGATAAAGTAAGAAACCATTGTAGTAAAAAAGTATTGTAAATTTTCGTGTATGAGTTTGTAAGTAGGCTGTTTATGTTTTCTTATTGGCAACGTTACGTAGCGCTCTGTATGAAAATCACTGGCTGTGCTGTGTGCAGTCTGTGGCTAGTTTGCATTGTTGTCTGCCATTGTAGTGTTGGGCAGACGTATGTGAACAGAGCGTCGCGTTGAGCAGTTGGAGGTGAGCCGCCAGCAGTGGTGGATGTGGGGAGAGAAATAGCGGAGTTTTGAAATTTGTAAGACTGGATGTCATGAACTGCTATATATATTATGACTTTTGAACACTATTAAGGTAAATAAATTGTTTGTTCTCTATCAAAATCTTTCATTTGCTAACTATGCTTATCAGTAGTTAGTGCCTTCAGTAGTTTGAATCTTTTATTTAGCTGGCAGTATTGGCGCTCGCTGTATTGCAGAAGTTCGAGTAACGAAGATTTTTGGTGAGGTAAGTGATTTGTGAAAGGTATAGGTTAATGTTAGTCAGGGCCCTTCTTTTGTAGGGACTTTTGAAAGTCAGATTGCGTTGCGCTAAGAATATTGTGTGTCCGTTTAAACACAGTCACGTATAATTTTTCTAAGGGGACGTTTCAAGTTGAGAACTGCGTTGCGCTTGTGTTTATATTTCAGGTTATTGATTGCCACAATTTAGAAGGGCTACAGTATGAGACATAAAACGAATTCATAAGATGCAAGGCAATGTTTATGTGGATGAAGTATCTTCATGGAGAAGAAATGGCGAATGAAAAGAATAGAAGATGAGGAAAGTATGTAGGATGGCACCAGTAGATTTGCATGACAGGTAATTGTGAGACACCTTTTAGTATGGATAGAGATCTCTGGGCTTACCGGTAATGTACGTGGACAAGAAGTAACCACAAGCAAAACTAACAACCAACTTAAAACGCAAATGAGCTCCCAACCAAAATAATACTGAGAAACTGTTGTTAGGTGAGTAACAAAAATAGACTTTGAAAATTATTTTTCACGAGGATTGTGAGTACAAATTAACGACCATGAAGTAAATTAAATCTGTATATGAATCTTGAAGAGAGTGAACATTTAACAGTACTGGATAGTAATAATGTGTAAAAGAATTGACGCGAATTGAAATAAAAAAAAACAAATAATTGAAAGCATAGTAATACATTTAAAAATTAACATTAATATACTACATAATTTGATAAATTAATTGACTTGAAAAAAAAAGAGGAATGTGGAGCATTGTAGTATTCCAGGGAGAGTAATAAGAGTGGATAATGTTTGTATTCTAAGGAGAATGAAACAATATAATATGTGCTGTAAACTGTTTGAGGTCACACCAGTCACGCTTTGGATGGGTTCATTACAGAGCTGCAGATGGTGGACAGAACGAGAGAGGTGGAACGAGCAAACGATGTGCTATGTTCCAGCTGCAGTCACACTCCCAGTGGCAAGAGAAACGCGCACAGCGTGTTCACCAGTTGAGGCGTGTAGCGTGATTTGGTCACAGCCCGCTACACAAGGTAAGCTTCACTGGGGACAAAACAGTCAGTTCTTGCCTGCTTTCTGTTGAATGAGCCCAACAAGCGAGAGGTCTTCCCAAGGGAATTTAGGGAACGCATCACCGACCCACTGCGAGTGAACGCACAACTGTACATTCTGCGACTGCGCTATTACAAGACACGCGTGCTCCAGCACCCCTGTTTCCCTATGCAAAATGTCATATGGGGGTCTGACAATGAATCACTACCTGTTGCCGACGGGATAAATGCACTGTGTTTATACGCACACTGAACAATGAAAAAATCTCAATCATACTGACAACTCCCATGATGTTGTGGCCAAAGGACCCACATTTTTAACTTTACAGTAGAAACCAATGCGTCGATGGCTGTAGTGTAACATTTTGACTACTGAGGGAAGATCACTGGCCGCTACATGAGTGAACTAATCACGATTCAAAATTTTATACGAGTGAAAAAGACATTAATCACACTATCCAGGAAAAAACAGTATTTAGACTTTGTTTCTACACCTGAGCCTCAAATATATTGTGAAAAGCCGCGATAATTTCAAAGCCGTAAATCCTTTGTAAGATATATTATGATCACCAGTACTGGGAACGCCGAACTTATGACTTCGTATGTATGCACTACAGACACAATAGGAAGAAACTTTAAGCTGAGAATAATCTTGCATTTGAAACAATTCGGCTTCTTGTCATATTGTGAAGATGCCACAACAAACTATACACGTTACCATGAATCTTGAACACAAGACATAGTCTTATTCCTGTGGTATCTAACCAGTGAATGTGCCGATACATGTGACGAACATGTTTAGTGCCACCAACCGATGACAATATAGTGTGTGCTTTTCCTTCAGGGAGAATCTAATGTACTATGTGCGTGTAATTTTTTTCCCGTATAAGAGACTGACTTTTAATCTTCTTATGAACTTTATTAATATGTCTGTAAAATTTTGTTGTTTTAATTTGTTTCAATATGATATCGTATGGGGGACACACGTATATTGTAATGCTGAACTCCATCAGTTTTGTGTTACTATTTACTTGCTGTTTAACTACACCAATTGCATCTCTATGGCAGATGTGTACAGCATTTATATGCACAGCGACAGAAGTGTGATTTCTGTATGACAAACTGAATTTTGTATTTTGGTATGTACTGCAGAATAACACTGCGTTGTGCCAAGTGCATTGCTGTATGTATCTTGAGTTTTTTGTATATATATTACTACACAGGTTATAATAATGATGTACTTTCAAGAGTTTTACTCTGTTAGCCGTATCTTAACGTATACGTGTTTGCAGAAGTGAAAATAGTTTAAAATTAAGAAATTGTTGTAAGTGAGAAAGAATGGTTAGCTGATGTTTAAGGTATGAAAAAGCATGAGTGTGTCTAGCTCATCAGTGAGCGAATGAGTTAGAACAACAGTAATACATTGTTTTCATGAAGTCATTCAGGGCGAATCAAAGTCAAGCCAAGAGGAGAAACTGCAATGTTAACTTTAAAAGAAGAGTGAATGAGTTGTGAGTTGGCCCACTAGGTGAGTCTATGGCTCTGAGCACTATGGGACTCAACATCTTAGGTCATAAGTCCCCTAGAACTTAGAACTACTTAAACCTAACTAACCTAAGGACATCACACATACCCATGCCCGAGGCAGGATTCGAACCTGCGACCGTAGCAGTCCCGCAGTTCCGGACTGCAGCGCCAGAACCGCTAGACCACCGCGGCCGGCAGGTGAGTCTACGTTTGATAGAAAAGAAAGAGAGGGAGTATGTGATAGCTTATCAGGTTGGTGAGGAATATAATACTGATGTGTACCCTTGGTAATATCCTATTTTTCACCAAACAAACAGGGTCACGTATAAGCAGATAGTCACAGAGCCACATTAGTTCAAACTTCTTTGATGCACTTATGCTATAACAAGTTAGGAGAACATCTGCATAAATTTAAAAAAAGAGCAGGAACGGCTATGTTATGCGATGTTATTTCGTAAACTGTCCTGTAACTGATGTACAATCCAAAATAAAAACAAGAATCAAATCGGAATAAATTAATACCCAGTGATAAATGAGATATGAATTGTTTCCAATGATTGCTGTTACTTAAAAATATAGATAACGATTTCTTATACTGCATTACAAGTACATCTAAATAAGGAGCGTCTATGAAAGCATCTTGCGATTGGCAGGTACGCGGGAGAGGTCCTCCTCTAGTGGTCAGACCTGAAAATACTTATAAGTAAGCCGACGTGTCATGGGACGCAATAAAAGTCACAATGACGAAAGTGACTGTTTTAGAGAGCAGTGTGGCCTCGAGATGTGTGCTACACTCCTGGAAATTGAAATAAGAACACCGTGAATTCATTGTCCCAGGAAGGGGAAACTTTATTGACTCATTCCTGGGGTCAGATACATCACATGATCACACTGACAGAACCACAGGCACATAGACACAGGCAACAGAGCATGCACAATGTCGGCACTAGTACAGTGTATATCCACCTTTCGCAGCAATGCAGGCTGCTATTCTCCCATGGAGACGATCGTAGAGATGCTGGATGTAGTCCTGTGGAATGGCTTGCCATGCCATTTCCACCTGGTGCCTCAGTTGGACCAGCGTTCGTGCTGGACGTGCAGACCGCGTGAGACGACGCTTCATCCAGTCCCAAACATGCTCAATGGGGAACAGATCCGGAGATCTTGCTGGCCAGGGTAGTTAACTTACACCTTCTAGAGCACGTTGGGTGGCACGGGATACATGTGGACGTGCATTGTCCTGTTGGAACAGCAAGTTCCCTTGCCGGTCTAGGAATGGTAGAACGATGGGTTCGATGACGGTTTGGATGTACCGTGCACTATTCAGTGTCCCCTCGACGATCACCAGTGGTGTACGGCCAGTGTAGGAGATCGCTCCCCACACCATGATGCCGGGTGTTGGCCCTGTGTGCCTCGGTCGTATGCATTCCTGATTGTGGCGCACACCTGCACGGCGCCAAACACGCATACGACCATCATTGGCACCAAGGCAGAAGCGACTCTCATCGCTGAAGACGACACGTCTCCATTCGTCCCTAAATTCACGCCTGTCGCGACACCACTGAAGGCGGGCTGCACGATGTTGGGGCGTGAGCGGAAGACGGCCTAACGGTGTGCGGGACCGTAGCCTAGCTTCATGGAGACGGTTGCGAATGGTCCTCGCCGATACCCCAGGAGCAACAGTGTCCCTAATTTGCTGGGAAGTGGCGCTGCGGTCCCCTACGGCACTGCGTAGGATCCTACGGTCTTGGCGTGCATCCGTGCGTCGCTGCGGTCCGGTCCCAGGTCGACGGGCACGTGCACCTTCCGCCGACCACTGGCGACAACATCGATGTACTGTGGAGACCTCACGTCACACGTGTTGAGCAATTCGGCGGTACGTCCACCCGGCCTCCCGCATGCCCACTACACGCCCTCGCTCAAAGTCCGTCAACTGCACATACGGTTCACGTCCACGCTGTCGCGGCATGCTACCAGTGTTAAAGACTGCGATGGAGCTCCGTATGCCACGGCAAACTGGCTGACTCTGACGGCGGCGGTGCACAAATGCTGCGCAGCTAGCGCCATTCGACGGCCAACACCGCGGTTCCTGGTGTGTCCGCTGTGCCGTGCGTGTGATCATTGCTTGTACAGCCCTCTCGCAGTGTCCGGAGCAAGTATGGTGGGTCTGACACACCGGTGTCAATGTGTTCTTTTTTCCATTTCCAGGAGTGTATTTTGGTAGAGTCCCGGAAGATCAGCAATTGTGGACGGATCTGCATGCCATCAGAATCTGCCGAAATATGCAGGATGTTAAGAGGACTTTTTGGAGAGTAGAATGGGAACAACAGGTTTAGTGTGCCTGTGAAGAGTTTGAGACGCTGCTATTATGTTGGATTCCCAAGAATGTCAATGTTTAAGAAAACGAAAAAATAACAGCCACCATTGGACAATCTAAGTTATTTAAAGGTTTGAGTAAGGAACACAGTTGTGCATACGGAAGTCCACCATTATTGGCTGGCATGCGAACGTAGACAATAAGAGGAAGAGGACGGGATACAGTTTCGCAGTTTCAAGTGTAACGATGTTCGTAACTGGTTAATCACCTGGAATGAGAGTAAGCAAAGTAGACGAGCTTCTATTAAGACGACTTTCGTCGGCTCACAGAATACTTAATGTTCACCCAAGTAAAACTATGTGACTCCAGAAAAACGAAGAGAACCGAGTGTTCCTTGTCGCAAGTAGTCTGGAGAAAGTCACTTCATATTGCAGCGTCTCTTCAGTCAGGCAGCACATCGTGTAGATTCTTCTGCCGGGCGCCACACTGGGCACACCTGTCTCCGCCCGTGAGGGCCTCTCATCAGGCCACGTTAGACACAGATGTAAGTTGTTATTTTAGAGCCAGTAAATGATTTTTGCAACCACTTCTGCTGTCACTTGCAGCTAGAGTATAGTGAAATCCATTAACAACCGTAAGGCAAACAGTGAGGGAAGTGGAGTCATTTTTAAGATTTTCAGTAACTTCATTCTTCACTTTGAAGGCTTGATTGCAGATAGTGGTTCAACACGCTTTTATCCCCAGCTGTAGATGCACTTTCTACCTTTACACACTAACCTTCCACAATGACGGTACGCATTACGAGAATATATTTGTGTATCCAGATATACGTCCGTTTTAATCACCTTCCAGGTCCCTTGTGCCGGTTTTATAAGGCATTAGCTTAGTACTGTCAATTATTTTTAAACCATTTCTTTTGAATTTTCATGTATTCAGTTAAGTTAATTGAAATCCTGTTTTAATTTCGTATATAGCGAATCCCTTTATCGTTGTTTTCATGGGCAGTCATTTCATTCTTAGTTACATAGCCCCATTTTATTATCTCCATTTAAAGAATCGAATTTTAAACAATCACAATCCACAGAGCGTAAAAACTATTTACAAAACGTAAAGCGAACTCAATTTTGATCTTTTGTACGTAAGAATCAAATTTAGTTTAATTCAAGGATAGCTCTTAGCTCTTTTAGTGTCGCATGTTTCAGTTTTCGCTACGAAATGGTATGGAACATTCGGTAACGCGATGGATTCATATGGCCTAATAGAACACATTCTGACTTCTGAGTATATACTTAAATAGCTGGAGGAGAAGCTATTCTCCGCTTTCAGACAAATACATACCTTCAACGAACATCCAAAAGAAATTCGTGAGGTGGAAGTAGTGCAGTAGCAGCATCAGAATGACGCACGAGGAGGCGTCTGTCTGCACGAGCACCTGAAAAACGCGGCTCATTTTAGACAAGGAGGAAAGAGGACACAACATTCAGTGGCACGTTTAATACGTATGATTAAAGCTAATTATGATGTAAGCAAATTATTCGAGCCTCTAAGGAACATCCGTTATGTAGATGGCAAAAAGGCACAAGTAATAAACTCGAAGTAAATGTGGAAATAACATAGCATGACGTGTAGAGACGAATCTGTGTCTTCTGCTACAGTTTTTAAACTCTACAACTGCCTCTAGTACCATGGAAGGTGTTCTCTCTAATGTCCTTAAGGATGTCCTATCATCCTCTCTGTTCTTCATTTCAGTGTTTCCCACATAGTCCTTTCCTCTCCGATTCTACATAGAACGTCTTCATTCCTTATCAGTCCACCTAATTTTCACCATTCGTCTGTAGCACAACATGTGAAACTATTACATTCTGTTCCTATTTATCCACAGTCCATGTGTTACTACCATACAATGCTGTGCTCAAAACTCACATTCCCAATTTGTTTTCCTGAAATTAAGGTCTGTGTTTGGTACTAGTAGACTTCTCTTGACAAGGAGTGTCCTTTTTGGCAGTGCTAGTCTGCGTTGTCTATGTCTTCGACCGCAGTGGTAGGGGGAGGTGGGGTGCAGAGTCGTGGGCCAACTGACGTTGTGGAAAAGCTGGACAGGAGCAGAGATTAGTTGACAAGTTCCTATAGTAAGCAGAAGATTAACTTCACTTGTATTGCTGCAGACGTACAAAGACTCATTACAAGTAAAAGAGCAAGAAACAGAGTCGATCTATAACAGTGTTTCACAAGGATGAGTCACGTAGAAAACTGTCGTAGCGAGGTGTCTCCGAGTGCGAGTGGGGGCTGAGTCACTGCCGCCCGCCGTCCTAAGTTGTTGCCCTCGAAGTACGGAGCTGCTGGAGGGGAGGCTCAGAGGATGTGCTCCACTGGATCTCTGCATGACTGCTATTTTCGTTTGACAGATAATTGAAATTCTATTACTAACGTAACGGCGTAACGGTGGTACTCGTACGAGTAACACAGTCAGCTTTTTACGTCCTTCATGCTATATCTATCATGGGTTATTTTGCTACCTAGGTGACAGAATTCCTTAATTTCTTGTACTTCATGGTCCCCAATTCTCATGTTTTCTCGCTGTTCTCATTTCTACTTTGGTCTTCCTTCAGTTGACCCTAAATCCATATTCTGTACTCATTAGACCGTTCATTCCATTCAACAGATCCTTGTAATTTCTTCCAAACATAGCAATCGTATCAGTGAATCTTACCACTGATATCCAGTCACGCTGAATTTTAATTACACTCTTGAACCTTTCTTTAATTAACTTCGCTGCTTCTTCGGTGTATAGATTGAACAGTAGGGGCGAAAGGCTACATCCCTGTCTTACAACCTTTTTTATCCGAGGGCTTCACTCTTGGTCTTCTAGCCTTAACGTTCCCTCTTGGTACTTGTACACATTGCATATTACCATCGTCTTCCCATGTAGCTTAAGCTTATTTATTTTAGAATTTCGAACATCTTGCACTATTTGACATTATCGATCGCTTTTTCCAGCGTGACAAATTCTATGAACTGTTAAATGAGTACAACACAAAAGATAATGTACAGAACATTATTAATTTGTTGAAATTTATTGTATTCCATTTCTGTAGTGTCACAGTGTTCAAATCAAATATCTAGTAGATACTTAACTGAATAGTATCTATGTATGAGCCGGGATCGTCAGACACTGTTAGTCACTACACGTACTATGTAGTATTCATAATTTTATTTGAAGTTAGAGAAAAGTACTGCAACTGCAGAGCGTTTAGGAACACATGTTACAAACGCAGATTAAATAAGGATGAAGTATTAATTCGTTTTCACACATTTACATGAAATGTAAGTGAGAATAGCAATTTTTACACATGTTGCTTTAGAAAATGATATACTTACCGTCCACGTCTGACGGGAACATACGTGTAGTTGGATAAAACACAATTTTCTGTGGTCTTTGGCACCCAAAACTAACATTAAATAAGATTATTTTAAATTTGTGTTTATTTTCGAAATTAGTACAAAACGATGTAACATTAGGATTTAACATCATGTCAATAACAATCATCAGAGATTGAGTAAAAACTTGTGAATTATTCAGGTAAATCCGTTACATTATTCGCAGCAAGCAGTAGAGATATGCAGTCCTCTAACTTGCTATTCGTTTAATACTCACACAGGGAGAGACTACAGAGCAAATCAGCTACTGAATAGTAGAAAGTTAGTTCATAGAACAGATACATGAATTACATATAATGCGCCCATGGATTTTGTAAATCATGATCTTTACGTGATGAAATCGCATATATTAAACTTGACTCAAATAATATTGGTTATCAAAAATGTTTTAACACTGTGATATGATGTATTTATGACAAATTAAAGCTTTTGCTGAAATGGCCTTATGAGAGTGAAGAGTGATATGAAATTCATTTCTATGAAAGAAACGCTACAATGAACTCAAATTTATACAAACAGGAAGCAGTAGGTAACGATGAAATACCATATGTCTGTACTTGTGTTTGTATTCATCTTCTTGCATTCGTTAGTAAGTGAGCAATATGACGCAAAGTACTTATTATAATCCTGTATCTACAGTTCCCTCTACAGACAACACTGTGATTTGTTAAATGTTATTACTATAAAATCTGGATAACTTCAAAGTATGTTTTGCGAGAGACTGTTATTATGACCTTTAAATATTAGAGAGCACTGCAAGTAATATTCATTTCATAGACAATACTGTAAGAAAAATAAGGAATGAATATGAAAATCGCAATTTTATTTTTTTAATGCGCAAATTAGATAGTAATTTTTCGTCTACCGTAGCTTAACATCTAAATATAAGAACAATGAATGTTAAGAATTTACAGACAATGAGGAAAGAGGCGCTGGTCCTCCATTACCCAGTGTCGGCAGTTCAGTTGTTATAAAGGAAGGGATGAAAGAAACACAGGTTTGGGTGTCCCTGTACTGTTCGTGATCTGTATCATAAAACGTTCATGTCACCGCAAACAAAACTAAACAGATTTTAAGAGAGATCAGTTGACGAATTCCTAGCCTTCATTTCGTTACAAAGAAACATTATATATGTTTCCACAAGTTTTCTGTAATGAGTAATATATACTTTAAAGTGCATCAAATAGTGAGAATTAGTCAGTAGTGCAGGCCTTAAAAAGATCAAAGTACAATACACGAAAGCCCAAATAGCATCAATAGACTCCACCTTCAAACAGAACAATGCTAGGAACTTTTACAAAACTTTCAAAAGTTGCTTAAAGAAATACCCTCCACTTAGTCTATATTTCACGGACCCAAAAACGCAGAAAACCGCACATAATAATAATAGCACAATGAACTGTAGAATACTTGCCAAATACTTTGAAGAACTACATAAGCGCGACCCACAGAAAGAAAAATTTAATTTCGATCTTGTAAACCCAACACCACCGAACTCAAAGACGCCACCCACAGAAGAAATAAAGGAAATCATAAAAGACCTTATTAATAATAAAGCATCTGGAGAGGATAATATAGTTGATGAACTATGGAAATACTCCAGTGACAACATGATACTATGACTATCAGAAGTAGTCAATGAAATCTCGACAACACACAGCTTACCACCAGAATGGACATCTGCACTAATACATTTACTACATAAAAAATGGAAGAAACAGACCCTAGCAATTACAGGGGAATCTCCTGCTTACCAGTGACCTGTAAGATCTTGTCTAAGGCGCTTTTAAAAAGAGCAGAAGAAATACTTGACAGACAACTGGGAGAATATTAGGAAGGGAAGGTAATGTGCAGAACATAATAGAAATGAGGAAAATCAGGAACTTTAAATATGTAATTACTTTTGCAGATTTTAAAAAAAGCCCATGATTCGATTGACAGAAATACACTGCTTGACAACTTAAAAGAATTGGGACTTGATACTAAAACAACTGAAATAATTAAAGCAACTTTGACAAATACAAAATCGAAAGTAAGATTAAGGGGAGAGCTCTCAAAATCGTTTGAAATAAAGTCGGGTGTCCGACAGGGAGATGGTTTGTCATCTCTGCTCTTCAATTGCTTGTTAGAGAAGGTAGTCCGAGAATGAATGAAAGCCATGAATACTAAAGAGTTTCGACTGGAAGAAATCCAAACAAGGTCACTGTCGACTGTTCAGCCTTCGCAGATGACATAGCATTGATTACGGATGCGATAGATGATGTCCAAGAACTAGTAAGAGAACTGCAAAAACAAGCAGCCAAAGTAGGACTACAAATATCCTTTGAAACAACAAAGTTCATGACAAACATGTGTGATGCTCCTCAAAGTATTGCAGTTGACAACAATTCAATACACAAAATAGATTCCGTTAAATATCCAGGAGAGTGGACTACATGCAATGGAAAAGGAAAGACAGATATAAAAAACTAGAATGCACAAAATGGAAAGAGTGATTCATATGACCAAAAACTTTTATAACAAAAAATTCTTGTCATGGAACACGAAATTAATGGTTCAAATGGCTCTGAGCACTATGGGACTCAACATCTGAGGTCATCAGTCCCCTAGAACTTAGAACTACTTAAACCTAACTAACGTTAGGACATCACACACATCCATGCCCAAGGCAGGATTCGAACCTGCGACCGTAGCGGTCACGCGGTTCCAAACTGAAGTGCCTAGAACCGCACGGCCACACCGGCCGGCCACGAAATTAAGACACTGCCAAACATTGGCTAGATCTGAAGCTCTGTTGGCGGCAGAAACACTTAAACTAACAAGAAATGGAGATCTTGAGAAACCAGTAAAGGTCAAAAGAAGAATTTGAAGGAAAACACTGGGAGCTAAAAGAAACGATAATGCTGAATACATGTTAAGACCAAACAGAGGGTTCTACTTGGAAACATAAAAACTAACAGATGTCATGAGGAAGAGAAGACTACAGCTTTAGGGCATATATTCAGAATGGATAACAACAGACTAACCAAGCAGATATTTTCATTACTCAATAGCTACAAATCCAAGCCTTCGTGGTTCATAGAGACCAAAAAGGACATGGGAAACGTTGGAATTACAATAGACACAATAGAAAACAGAACACATTTCAGAAAGGTAATTCAAAAGGCAGAATTTCAGAAGACAAAGAAAACAATTAGACGAAAGTAGACTTAAGAAGAAAGGGAACAACACTCTGAAAGGATGAAGGAAATTTGGAAACTAAGGAGATCTAATACAATGAAAATTAGCCAAAGTTCATTCATCGTACCATCCAAATGTGTTATTCGAAAGAAGAAGAAGAATTGTGCCGTACGGCGCATTTTTGTGATAGAATTATTTTACTAGCATTCTGTATCGTAATCGTGTATGTGTAATAAATACGATTATGATATTCAAAATTAACAAAATCAATTTATTTCATTTTGTTATTTACCGCCTTTAGAACTGAAATTCATTCTTACAGTTAATGCTTATCTCGCCAGAAAAGTAAAACTAAAAAACTGGTAGTATTTTATACCTTTTTAGGGAATGAATAGACGAACGTTCAGAGAGAACATTACATAGTGCTGGTGAACAGGTTCATATGTAACATTAACTATACTCTTTAACATCTCACTCTCCTCGATATTTATTCAATTAAAGCTGGATTTATTTTTTTATAAGTGGGAACTGCAAACTACTGGGCCAGAACAGTATTGATCCACGTAAAAAGAAGTAGCAACACATCGCAGTCTGCATCCTGTAAATAGATAATGCAATCGATAGTAGGGCAGATTTTTCTTTGCAAGGAAGATTTTCATGCTGAAAAAAATAAAATATCTGACACGGTTCGATACTGGTAGTCTCCCTGGTGTAAGAGCACTGTAGAAACTCACGGTTATTTTACTAATTTCCATAACTCCGTTTCAGCCAGTATACGGCTTTTCATGAAACACTTGTTTTGAAGCTCCTGTTTTACAGCTTTGCCAACTATTCTACTGCTCTGAAATCAAAGTAACAGAGAGAATGTATCAGGTGCTGATAGAAATCAATAAACGACGTTTCTTGGGACCCATCTATTTCGTGATCGCACAGCATAATTTTGAGATAAACATGCAAGATGGTACACGAGCGGCAAACTGGATAGTAATTGTTTGAGGAGCCAAAAACGTAAAAACTTTGGTGGCAGACGTTGTATTACGTATAGTAATTCAATTAATAGTCTGTAAACAATGTGTTATTAGTACCGTATTTCAGTGGTACAAATTAAATTACGTTCTCTAAATTAACGAAAAACACATCACATATGCATACAAAGCGTGGGACGCAGGAGGGTGAGAGAGTGGAGCGGGTGGAGTGGTGACAACAACCACGACTTTGTCAAATACACAGAGAAATTCAGAAAAGCAACAGCAACACGCAGTGGATTCATGACAACGTACGAATTTCAACAAAAAAGAAGCCTCTGGAGTTGAGAGAGCAGCCTGAAATCCGACTGAATGTACAACTAATATAATGTGAAAAATTATAGCCACATACGAAAATTGCTAAGGGTTGGATGTGAGCGTAACAGAATTGGCGTGTTCGGTGGTTCCCTACAGAGACAGGATAATATGCGTTTGTAGTACTGTTACGAGCTGCTGGCGCACAATGAAACATACTGGAAATAAAAGAAGACGACAGGAACAAAGCACATTCTCTGAATGCAACTATAATTAAATTACTGCTTGCTGAAATTTGTGAAGAGGCGATCATCACACATGAATGGAATTGACGTGCTCACTGAGTTTGCATTGATATAATGAAATGAACAGAGCTATAGCATAGTATTAGAAGCATTAAATCAATATTTGTTGTTCACTCCAGATGTTTTACTTTTTGAGGTAGTCAGTTTTGAATCATGGCGCAGTATTTTGCTTTTTCAGCGGTCTCAATGTGTCAAATGTTTTGGGGCTGCCCTAAATCTGTTCCTGAGTATTAATAATTTCTAAATGATTTTACTCCTTTAAAAAACACGTGTCGTTTCAGTTACACCGCCATATCGTACTTTGTCTCCCTGTAATTAACACAGTTCAAAATTCATTGCCAGTTTTATTAAGCAATATACCTCTTTTCACGAAGTAATATTTAACAGCCGGTGCGACATGTCTGTTGTTTTATTTCTACAGTTAGTATAGCTTGTGAAATCGTAACTCCCAGGCAGGGTAAGACTACTTTTTCTTATATTGTATCACAAACAATTTTTGGTAAATAGCAAATCGATATCCTCCATTCTGCTCTCTTCATCGCTTGAGTACTCATTTCACTTCTCCTTAAAAGAGATGATGTGGTAAGTAGTTAGTTCTTTCAGTTCAACAGTTCTTGAAATCGAAACTCATGTCACACGTTAAAAGTGTGTCAGTGTGGAAGTAGCGCTCGACATATGGTCTACTGGGATAAGCTGATAACAAGTATGATTCTGAAAGCGTCAGTCACATCTGCCATTTCACGCGTGCGTTGTTTTCTCCTTAATTTTAGAATAATCTGAAAGGACTCGAACACGATGCTGTAGGATTTATGGATATAAAGCGAACTGCTGCGAAAAGTACAAGGATTTTGCGTTCTTTCATTACGTGGATGAATACTCACATAACTGTCATTCTGAGTTTCATTGAATGTAAGAACCTTCAGCATCGCAGCGCCTCAGCAATCGTTGGTTAATATATTAAAAAACTAGAAACCCGCCTCGATTGCGGAAAAGGACGTAGTTTTAACCTAGGTTTCGGCGTAGATAACAACACCTTCTTCAGAACAATAAAACCCACAAGTGCCTAAGAAAATTTTGTCAATGATTAAAAGAACACCATAGCTATACATTTATAAACGAAAAAAAGGAAAACACAAACAGTACATATGTACAAAGTCAAAACCACTACTTAACCTAATGGCGGGTCATGGCCCATCGAACATAGGCCGGTGTGAGGTGTATCGTACACCATTAAGTTAAATAATGGTTTTGACTTTGTACATATGTACTGTTTGTGTTTTCCTTTTTTTCGTTTATAAATGTAAAGCTATGGTGTTCTTTTAATCATTGACAAAGGTCTTTTTAGGCACTTGTGGGTTTTATTGTTCTGAAGAAGGTGTTGTTATCTACGCCGAAAACTATGTTAACACTAGGTCCTTTTTTCGCAATCGAGGCGGGTTACTAGCTTTTTAATATATTTCATTGAATGAGTGGCCCCTACGGTTGTTTAAACTATTGTATGGATTACTCGAAAGAGAAATTGACACATCCTGATGAAACCACGGGATTAAAAAGTAGTATGCTAAGATTGGAACATAAGTCACCTTATAATACATTCACATAAATCTAACTGTATTTGAGAGATGTGAATTTGAAAGCAAATTACTCTGAAAATATCTACTTCGTTTCGGCAGAAGCTCTCACCGAAGGACCCTGCTGCGATGTAACTGTGGCTAGTAGCAGCGGCTTACCTGTAGAGTGGTGGTGACGATCCACATGAAGTCGGCGAGCATGTAGGTGAACATGAGGTTGGTGTGGATGGTATTTCTCAGGCACCGGAGGTCCCTGAAACAAATGTCCGAACATCGCATCTGTGTTCTTCTAGAGACTGAACACCACGCCAGCGGACGTTTTATGGCTAGTTTGCGCGCGTAAAATCAATGTTCACTATCTGGTCACTTCTTTGAGAAGTATTTTCACTGCTAGTTCGAAGTTCCGTTGATTGCTAAAAAACGAAGACACTTCCGAACACATATCCTTTACGGGTACCTAATTATCAGTAGAAGCTCAACATTTAACATGACGCTGAGAACCTGATCTACAGACTCATGTTTTATAAGCATTATGTTTTTTCCTTCAAAAGTAACTTAAAATCTTCGTATTTAACAGTCTTCAAAACTATGATCACTTTAATTCAGCTCCCGTCAGTACTTTATCCTTTGTAAAACTCTGCATTTATGCATAACTACTGTATCTACATCTTGTTGACCTACTTTTAGTCAAATCCCTCTATAAATTTCAATCCATTACATACAACTCTATTACAAAAATAACTACTCCAACAGACTCCCGGATTTATAATCACGTTCCTCCATAAATTTTACCTCATTACATTTATCTCCTGTACCAAAGTAACTATGCCGACAGGCGTCAGGATGTTTGGAAAATCCAGACCACTTAACAGTTCATAGCATACAATATCTGAAATGCAATGACGCAATGCTGTCACTTATTTTCCCCCAAGCTGGAATGGCATCAGCTGTGAATATTATTCGTGACAGTGTGAAAATGGAGATATAAATATTAGACGCAGCTGAATTAGCATTGATGTAATTAGATGATGTACTGCAGAACAAAACAGCGCTATGTAGGTTCGGAGGTACATGTGATTGGTGAAATCTGTAACTAGAGCTAAAGTATTTGTTTGAATTTTAGTATAGTAAACTGCTTAGGTAAAATCAATGCCATCAGAGACACCCAGTGCAAAGGATGGAAAATTCTGAAGCACAGTCTGAAGAGCAGGTACTGGAATAGAAGACATGAGAATATCTGTAAATAAGGTAGGAATATCTTACGAATGTGTGCCAATGTTATACTCTTGAGGATTGAGAATTTAGATTAAAGCAGTTCTAACGGACTGAGTGGTATCATTTTCGATTTGTTTTTCCATTTGTCTTTTGTTCTCAGCGTATATCGTGTATTTATGTGTGTGTGTGTGTGTGTGTGTGTGTGTGTGTGTGAGAGAGAGAGAGAGAGAGAGAGAGAGAGAGAGAGAGAGAGAAAGAGAGAGATACAGAGAGAGCGGGACAGTGAGTCTCTGGTGTTTCATTCTCAGTTAAAATAAACCTAAGTAATGATTGTGGCTCGCTAAGATTTTTAATGATCAAATGTGTGTGGAATCTTATAGGACTTAACTGCTAAGGTCATCAGTCCCTAAGCTTACACACTACTTAACCTAAATTATCCTAAGGACAAACATACACACCCATGCCCGAGGGAGGACTCGAACCTCCGCCGGGACCAGGCGCACAGTCCATGACTGTAGCGCCCAAGACCGCGCGGCTAATCTCGCGCGGCCTAAGATTTTTAGACCAGCTAAAGAAGCACTTATCAGTTTCTCATATAAACTGCAGTAAGCGTAACTCCACAGTGAAAACAATGTGCATAATATTTACCTGTAAGTATAAAAGCAGTATTACTGACTGAAAGCCCAAAATTAATTGCAAATGTCTGTTGCTTATGTGTGGTTCTGAGAAATGGCAGAGGTATATCTTCCCACTGACCACACTCATTGTAGTCCTCGTCCACTATTGGATACATTAAGATAATAATGAAAGAACTCGGCAAGTATAACCATATCCAGCTGTACAGAGTATTTAATTAGAGTAATTATGATGACAGCTGCTATGGGATACGAGCGACGAGTCACGAGATATTCAAGTTCTAATTCAAGTGGTCGATCGAAATTGATGAGTAATGGAAACGAGTAAGCTCCACCATTGTCGCAAAGTCGCTGAGGGGAGGAGGTGATGGCTGAGATAACCCAAGTCGTCAGAGCGTGGGTGAAGCCTCGGTGTCTGGAAAGTTCGAAAGCTGGATAGAAACAGTTTCCTGATTAGAAATACTACGTAGTTTGCAGCAGCGGAAACCCCTTCTTTCCAGTGGGTAAATGCGCCCAAGGTGATGGAAAAAGCAGAGGAAAAGTAAGACCTGACAAAGTTATAGACTATAATAGGGGAGAAGTAAAATTGTGGCAGATATCATTCTGCAAGTGTAGCACTTCGAGTTACAGACAGAAGGTACTTTGATATAAAAGAAAGCAAATTGAGCCATAGTAAAAATTTGCTGTTTTGAAAAGTGCGCATAGTGTAAAGCAGTCGCCCTCCGTTAGTGGCGGTGGCGTCGCTGTGGCAATCGCAGCTTTGGTGTCTCTCTCTGATGTGAAAGGGGAAGGTAGCCTGTTCACGTGCATTTAAGGGGCGCTATGAGCTCGCCTGTTGGTCCCCCCTCCCCAGGGCCCCCTTTTCCTCTTTCCTCCTTCTCCCAGAGCGGATTTTCCTCCGTCCCCCCTCCCCTGAGACCCTGCACCCCATACTTGCCTCTCTCCTTCCCACATCCCTCCCTGCCTGGCCCTCTTCCGCGTCCCCCCCGCTCACCTCCCCCATCTCTTCCCCAGGGCCCCCTTTTCCTCTTTCCTCCTTCTCCCAGAGCGGATTTTCCTCCGTCCCCCCTCCCCTGAGACCCTGCACCCCATACTTGCCTCTCTCCTTCCCACATCCCTCCCTACCTGGCCATCTTCCGCGCCCCCCCCCCCACTCACCTCCCCCATCTCTTCCCCTCCCGCCCTTCTTCAGGTCTCCCTCATCTCCTAGCGCCTGGCAGATCCTCTGTATTGATCATCATCAGTGTGCCACATCAGTGTTGTGTTTAGTGCTGTTTCTCGTGTGCGTCAAGAGGTGTGATTTTAATTGTGTCCTGCCTTGAGGTTCGCCGTCAGTGTTACGTTATGTGCTATGCCATCCGTCGCTACCTTTATGCTCCAGTCATACTGTGCCTTGTGTTCTTTTAACCGTCGCAGTATGTGGCTTTCTGTGTGTGCTACTTTTAAACAGTTTTTTATTTCCATTTTACAGTCACCCCGTTTTTTGTCTATTGCCTTCCATGCTGTTCCCCCTTTTTTATATCTATGTTCACCTTATTCTCTCCTTTGCTGTTTTTAAATGTCTTCTATTGTTTTGTTCTATGTCTTTCGGCTGAAGAGCAGCGCCTATGCTGCTGCCAGCCCGCCCCGATGGGGAATTGAAATACAATAAAGGCAAAAAAAAAAAAACTCGCCTGTTGGTCAGTCTGTGAGTCTGAGTCAGTCAGTCTGTCAGTCTCGGCGAGTCTGCTCAGTTGGTCAGCCGGATCGGCGTGGGACAGTCAGTGTCCGTCTGTCTGTCGTCCGGAGTGCTAGTATGTGTTGGGCCGCCAGTCTGCTCGAGTTGTTCAGGGCAATGGTCATCGGCGGTCAGATAGATCGGTTGGTCGGTCGCGCACTGGGACACAGGATGACTTGTCCGTCTTGAGTGTCGGCGCATGTGAGGTCGCCACGTCAGTCCAGTGGGCCTCGCCGTATACCAAGGGGAGTGGCTTCGCGGCCGACGAGAGCGACAGGAGTCAACCCACGACGTCGGTCTGTCCGGGGCGAGCTGCGACGCCGTGAAACAGGAGATCGGCGCGCCTTCCTGCGTCTGTTGAAGCGGCTGGCAGCGGAAGGTTCGAGAGAGCGATATTGGGGTGCTGCGCCAGATCTTCGCCAGAAATCGTAGTTCTTAGAAGTTAAGTGATCCGTGATATGTTGTTTCAGTTACTTGTTAAATTCTGTTTGTTTTCTTGGTCAGTCTCTCGTCCACATCTTGCTCGTTTTGTTAGGCAGTTAGTGTCTGTCTGTCTGACTGTCGGTCTGCCGTACGTTAATAGCTGCCTCTGTCATGTTTGTCGGATTCGGTGTTACCGAATTTACAAAATTAAGGTAAAGGCCGAATTCCTGAAATATGCTTTTGCCCATCATCTTGTGAGGCGGTACATGCGTAATGTAGAGGAAGTTGTACATTTTATGTAAGTCTGAATGTCATGGGTTTTATTTAAATAGTCATTTTTATAAAGTTGCCACCCTTCCACCGTAAGGGTCCTTTTAAAAACAAATTGCACTTTCGGTGGCAAATGACTCTTTTTTAGTGTGAGTGTTTGCACCATTTGCATCTCTCTTATGGGGTGCATAGTTAATGTGTTTGTGTGTGTTGTTAAAAATTTTAGTTTGAAGTAATCTGGTGTGTTGCAGATATGCACCAGTGTAGTCTTTCAGAGGTTGTTGTAAGGTGTCGTGACCACGGCTGTGTTGAAAGGAAGCGGCAAGCTTCTCAGCCCGAAAGCTCCTACTGTAAAGAAATAAAAAAAAAATTATTGCGCCTCTGAATAATTGCAACTTGATATTTCGAGGGTGCTTTTCTGCTTATAAATTTCAAATCTGTTTTTGAAAAGGCGTTTATGAATAAAATTTCCATTGGTTGAAATTTAATTTGTTTCCATCGGTTACTCCTTGGCAACTACTTCCACGCTCACATAGTGCGTTAATATTCTTGATGAATCGCTAGTAAACAAAGTAAATTCTCTAAGAAGAGATTTTAAAAGTAAATTTTCACGGTTCACAAATCTTTAAGGCGATGGTGTGAAGTTATAGCTGCCTCAGCAGGGCAGCAGTGGTGAGGAGGAACCGTTTTTCAGAAAGACAGCCGGTTTGAGTGGCCGAGCGGTTCTAGGCGCTACAGTCTCGAGCTGCGCGACCACTACGGTCGCAGGTTCGAATCCTGCCTCGGGCATGAATGTGTGTGATGTCCTTAGGTTAGTTCGGTTTAAGTAGTTCTAAGTTCTAGGGGACTGATGACCACAGATGTTAAGTCCCATAGTGCTCAGAGCCATTTGAACCATTTTGAACCAACCCCAAGAAATTTTAATGTAGCAGTGATGATGCTCGCAAGACTAATCCGACGAACCCACTGTAAAACTAATTAGCTACTACTGTAATGTACATAATCTGTAACTGCATACAGGTCGGCTATGTCGTTTTGTATTGTAGCTCTTGACGCAGATATTCCTTGGGGTTATTGAATTTATAGCTTGAATCACTCTGCTCGTTAGTTCTGTCTGAACACTCTCAATGCAATAAAACTTTGAACAGCACAATACACAGATGTGACAACACAATAACAGTTATCTTTGAAAATTGTTAATCAACTAATCAGAAGCGAACAGTAAGACTTTCAAAGCACTGGAAATATGTATGAAATGTTAATTGTTGAAACAACGCAGAAATGCTGCACAACGAGTGGAAAACATCAGTATTACGAAACAAAAGCTAATTTCTTTTAATGTTTACCTCGGTTACTGCCAGAATCCAAACTAATTTAAATTTATTCCAGAACTTTTAAGAAGTACATAATCTGATATAATCAGATTTAATTGTGTTTCACTTTTATGATGCTCAGCTATGCTTACAAGAATCTTTGTACCAGTAAGCCATCCCAGATAATAATAATACACGTTGTTATTTTATCTATTACGCAAAATCTACACAGATACGGAATACTATGTTCTTGGAAAGCGGCTATTTTCAAAAGAGTCACCGGGAATTTATTTCAAATGACTGGTCACATTAAGTGTCAATCTTATAGTTTCCTGTTGCTGATGTCACCGAACGTTGTATTCTTAAGCGGAGCGGGGGTTTGTTCGGTAGCAACAATTGTGAGAGACTGTCAGAAATACAAAGCTTGTTGCAGCTCATTAATATTATGCAATGAGATAAGCTTTTGTTAGACTTTTCTTCTCTGCTCAATGCTACCTACAAGTGTGACCGATTTCCTTGTCTGCTACCGGTTTGAAAGCGATTAAGACATAAAGGAATTACAGACATTGTCTGTCAGTGGGTACTTATTTATGCTAATGGTGTTAATTGAAAATTTGTGCTGGACTGTGATTTTTAGTTCGTAGACCTCTTCCGCTTCAGTTTTGGCCCGTAACATCCCTGATACTGCAAAATCGTATCCAACATACAAACAAAAACAATAGGTAGTACTACCGCCACTTTGACCCCATAATCTAACTAGGACTGATGTTTGCCACCACTTCAGACTCCGCCTACGAACAAAAATGAAGCACGTCGGTGACCGTTTGTGTAAAAAAAGAGAAAAAGTAAAATAAATGGTAAAAGAATGGGTACATTGCTTTTATTATATTTCACCTTTTTTAATTTTTATTTTGTATTTGTGTTCTTTAATTATATTTTCTTTTATTTTTTAAATCTTCTTCGGAGGATGTCCACAGCAGCTAGACGGTGGGATATCCAGGTCGTCTTCCCGTTCAGCGAGCGTTAAACACTCTATAATTAACGTTGATGTCTCTCGTCAGTCCATCGTGTGCAATAACTTCAGTCTCTTCTCACGCCCATTTCACCCTAGTGGTCTGAAGTGTGCGTAAACGACCACCCCAAGTAATTCGCAAAGAGCGAACCACATGACGCCTTGAGCCGTAAAACCGTGTTATTGCTCGTTAATTAGTGCCAAAAATCTAACAACTCCGCAACACCCTCACTAGAAACGTATGACAACGTTATACTTGAATGAGATTTTCACTCTGCAGCGGAATGTGCGCTGATATGAAACTTCCTGGCACATTAAAACTGTGTGCCGGACCGAGACTCGAACTCAGGACCTTTGCTTTTCGCGGGCAAGTGCTCTACCAGCTGAGACGAGGTACTGGCAGAAGTAAAGCTGTGAGGACTGGGCGTGAGTCGTGCTTGGGTACTTCTGCCAGTACCTCGTCTCCTACCTTCCAAACTTTACAGAAGCTCTCCTCAGGAGAGCTTCTGTGAAGTTTGGAAGGTAGGAGACGAGGTACTTGCAGAAGTAAAGCTGTGAGGACGGGGCGTGAGTCGTGCTTGGGTAGCTCAGTTGGTAGAGCACTTGCCCGCGAAAGGCAAAGGTCCCAAGTTCGAGTCTCGGTCCGCCACACAGTTTTAATCTGCCAGGAAGTTTCATAACGTTATACTTGTAACTCGCACCGTAGCGTTATGACGAGTCGCAGGGCAATAAGTGACGTCGGGATGGGCCAGTTCGGAGGGCTCTACGTACTGAGGCGTCCGCCGCAGCAACAGTGCCAACATGCGACGTGTGAGGAGCCAGCAGCCGGCAACCGTATCACAAGCGAAACGGTGCATGTCGGTGCCGACGGCGGTGCATCTGGGGCAGGGAGGGCAGGAAGTATATGATGTTAACGTTGTTGATAGGGGAATTTTTCGGTCGTTGTAGGGTACCACAGCGCCCTCACTACAGTGAGAAGGAAAGGCGAGTGTATGTCACTCCACACCCGCGTTCAGGCAAATGCCGGACGTCGGCGTTCAGTCACATTAGCACGCAGTGCCCGTTGAAGGTAGTGGTAGAAGTCAATGGTTCTGAGAGCCCGCGTGGTCGGCAGGACATCCAAAAGATAACCATTCAGCAGATAACTCACGTCGACCAGATACGTGGGAATGTGACAGGAATCGGCGGCCAGATTTGACTGGTATGACATCTGTCAAAGATATTTAGTATACATCAAGTCATGGAACAAACAACATCATATGTTTTCATCGTGTTAACAATGTCGAATTTTGTACCAGAAAGTGATAATTTGCGGAAAGCTTTAATCTTTTGCTTTCATTTGAAAAAAGAAAAAAGTGCTGCAGAGTCGCATCGAATGCTTGTCGAGGCATATGGTGATCATGCCGTATCAGAAGCAACATGCAAAAGATGGCTTCAACGGCTCAGAAATAATGATTTTGATGTAAGAAATGAAGAACGTGGAAGACCACCAAAAAAGTTCCAAGACGCCGAACTGCAAGCAATATTGGATGAAGATGATACTTTGAGTCAGAAGCAAATGGCAGCAATGCTAAACGTTGCACAACAAACAATTTCCGACCGTTTGAAAGCTATGGGAAAGATCCAAAAGTGTGGAAAATGGGTGCCACATGAATTGAATGAAAGACAGATGGAAAACCGAAAAACCATTTGTCCAATTTTGCTTCAAAGACATGAAAGAAAATCAATTTTGCATCGAACTGTTAGTGGCGATGAAAAATGGATTTATTTTAAGAATCCTAAACGGGAAAAATCATGGGTTAATCCGGGACAACCATCAACATCGACTGCAAAACCAGATCGATTCGGCAAGAAGACAATGCTCTGTGTTTGGTGGGATCATAAAGGTGTGGTGCTTCTAAAACCTGGAGAAACTATGAATACTAAACGCTACAGACAACAAATGATAAATTTGAACTATGCATTGATCGAAAAATGACCAGAATTGGCCAGAAGACATGGCAAAGTAATTGTTTTACACGACAATACACCTGCACACAAAGCAAAACAGGTTCAGGATACAATCAAAACAGTTGACTTGGAGCTGCTACACCACCCGCTGTATTCACCAGTCTTGGCCCCTTCCGACTACCATTTGTTTTCATCAATGGGATACGCATTGGCTAAAGAACACTTCGATTCCTACGAAGAAGTCGAAAATTGGGTGTCTGATTGGTTTGCTTCAAAAGACGAACATTTCTATTGGCATGGTGTCCACAAATTGCCAGAAACGTGGTCAAAATTTATATAAAGCAATGTTCAGTACTTTGAATAAAATGTTTTTACTTTTCAATTCAAAATTAGTGTTTCATTTTCACAAAAAAAAAAAAACGCTCATTTCATAGCGGTACACCTGGTATGCCGAGTAGTTCCTGTGGATCGAAGTGCATTACGTCATTCAGGAAACGCTCTACTTCGTATGCCTGGGTCGTGCGTACTGGACATGGAACGTTAAAACGTTAATTTTAACGTGACCTAGCTGTACGAAACAGCCATCGTCGCTCGAGTACACTACCGGTGCGAGTCAACAACGGCCCACTCGCAGAGCCCCGCAAGGAGCGCCGCGCATGTCCGCTTCGCAAGACGACTGAGAGCCGACTGATTCGAACTCGTGTCTGCTGCTTACTAGGCAGATGCTGCGGCTACTAAGCCATCCGGACTCAATGGGCATCGCCCCTACACGTAGTACTCTAGCACGCTGTAAGTAGGCTGTTTATGATTTCTTATTGGCAACGCTACGTAGCGCTCTGTATGAAAATCACTGGCTGTGCTGTGTGCAGTCTGTAGCTAGTTTGCATTGTTGTCTGCCATTGTAGTGTTGGGCTGCTGGATGTGAACAGCGCGTAGCGTTGCGCAGTTGGAGTTGAGCCGCCACAGTGGTGGATGTGGGGAGAGAGATGGCGAAGTTTTTAAAGTTTGTAAAAATGGATGTCATGAACTGCTGTATATATTATGACTTTTGATGGCTATTAAGGTAAATACGTTGTTTGTTCTCTATTAAAATCTTTCATTTGCTAACTATGCCTATCAGTAGTTAGTGCCTTCCGTAGTTTGAATCTTTTATTTAGCTGCCAGTAGTGGCGCTCGCTGTATTGCAGTAGTTCGAGTAACGAAGATTTTTGTGAGGTAAGTAATTTGTGAAAGGTATAGGTTAATGTTAGTCAGGGCCATTCTTTTGTAGGGATTTTTGAAAGTCAGATTGCGTTGCGCTAAAAATATTGTGTGTCAGTTTAAGTACATTCGTATATAATTTTTCAAAGAGGACGTTTCAACGCCTCCCGTCAGACCCAAACTCATTACTCGCGGATTTTACCGATTCCCGTAAGAGTCCGAGCCTGGTGAGTATTTACACGGAAGAGATCATTGGCCGCCTTTCCCTTGATTATACTTATGCTCTGTATGTTCTTTCGGACATGTACTACAATGTGGTGGCCTACAGCCGTTTGACTTACAAGGGTAATAATCAAATCTAAACTGAATATATTAATTTTGGGTATAACAATTGAATTACTTAAATATTTTTAAACTTTATCGTTACTAATTTAAACTGCGAGGAGTAAAACAAAACGGAGAGAAAATTTTATGACATCAGAGCCGAACGCGGGTCTGCGAATTGCCAGACTGTTGTTCAGACCACATTTTCGTGAAAAAATTGACCAGTTGCTATTCAATCCTGCAACATTTGTGTACGGAGCCAAACGCTCTCCCACCTTTTTCCCATAATTACTTCAGGTATCTTATTTTTCTGCTACCTCTTGACCACATTTTTAAACTGAAACTGCAGCAACATACAGTTAAAGGTGGAACACGTACCTGAACGTGTTCTCTTTCCGCCTACGTTGTAAGAGAGAACGCAGTTGGTGAAACAGCTTGCCAAAGTTAGAAACGAGAAATGATAAGGGTCAATTTACCCCACTAGGGCGTCTCTACATTTGTATAAGATAAGATCCGCATCCGGTGACCACCTTAACTAACATCCCGCCTGGTAAACGTGTGATTCACCATGTTAGCAAAACTGCTCCGACAGTGGAGCAATTACGAGGCGTCCCGATATTCCTTAACCCCCCCCCCCCCCCCCACACACACACACATACGAGCAACAACGAAATTTGCAAAATGAGCAATGAGTCACACCACGGCATTAGTCTTCTACTTCGCAAAGCAGGAGGAATCCAGTTGCAGGATAACGTCGATGGCGTATCCAGTGACAGAAATCCAGGTGAGGAATGCAAGTTGATTCTACAGCCAGTGCCACTTCTCCAGGTGACCACTGCGTCCAGTTTGGTGTAGACGTTCATTTGTAGATGTTAAGGTTTCAATGGCTCTGTAACGATAGGAAGCCACTTGCTGGGGCAGTTAACGAGATTGAGGCAGATCACTCCGCAAACTGAGTAACCAGGAATTATGTCGCGATCATTTGGCTCCTCAAGATGACATGGCCCAGATAGCTCACTGCTACACAACATTCTGTTTGATATAAATGTAACCTGCGTCAACGGCCAAACAAGACTCACAGGCCATATGAGAGTGAAGAGTCGTGATGTATGCAGTTCACTAGTAGCAATCAGTATCATGCGCCGGACATACAATGCAGACGTTTAACATGTGATACCTACGAGAGACGAGCCTCCTGCGTCAGTATCTCCTAACGTAGTTTCCATATCTAACCTTTCCTTGTCATTTTGCAAGACAGTAGGTAAAGGTTCTTCACGACCATTCTGGGAAACATAAGGATATTTCTAAAATCACGGGGGGAAGTGGAGACAAAACGACTATTCACGTTGATGTGTACAAAAAATGAGTATGGCAACGTACCATCTGACATTCGGAAAAATATCATCCACACAGTTCCGAACATTGCAACAGCTGACAAGTGCGAGAATTCGTCCCACAGTCAGCTTAACTGCTAATTCATCGTAAGTGCTGACAAGAATAATTGACAGAAGAATGGAAAGAAAATTGAGGATGTGTTACATGACGATCAGTTTGGCTTTAGGAAAAGTAAAGGCGCCGGAGATGCCATCCTGACGTTACAGTTGATAATGGAAACAAGACAAAAGAAAAATCAAGACGCAAATTCATAGGATTTCTCGGCCTGAAAAGGGCTTTCGACAATTTAAAATGGTGCAACATGTTCGAAATGCAGAAAAAATGGGGTAAGCTATAGGGAGAGACGGCTAATATACAGTACGTACAAGAACCAAAAGGAAATAATAAGAGTGGGCTACTAAGAACGATATGCTCGGGAAGGGTGTAAGACAAGAAAGTAGTTTTTTGCTCCCACTGTCCAGTCTGTGCATCGAAGAAGCTAAAGAGACAGCTTACAATACACTCGTTCGTCCTCTGTTAGAATATTGCTGCGCGGTGTGGGATCCTTATCAGGTGGGATTGACGGAGGACATAGAACGGGTGCAAAAAAGAGCAGCTCGTTTTGTATTATCACGTAATAGGGGAGAGAGTGTGGCAGATATGATACGCGAGTTGGAATGGAAGTCATTAAAGCAAAGACGGTTTTCGTCGCGGCGAGATCTATTTACGAAATTTCAGTCACCAACTTTCTCTTCCGAATGCGAAAATATTTTGTTGAGTCCAACCTACATAGGTAGGAATGATCATCAAAATAAAATAAGAGAAATCAGAGCTCGAACAGAAAGGTTTAGGTGTTCGTTTTCCCCGCGCGCTGTTCGGGAGTGGAATGGTAGAGAGATAGTATGATTGTGTTCGATGAACCCTCTGCCAAGCACTTAAATGTGAATTGCAGAGTAGTCATGTAGATGTAGATGGAAACTAAAGACAGATTCAGGAGTGGAATTAATACTCAAGGTGAAAGCCTATCGATGATACTGTTCGCTGATGACATTGCTATCCTGAGTGAAAGTGAAGAAGAATTACATGAACCGCTTAATGGAATGAACCGTCTATGGAGTACGCAATATGGACTGACCGTAAGTCGACGAAAGACGAAAGTAATGAGAACTTGTAGAAATGAGAACAGCGAGAAACTTAATGTCAGGATTTATGGTCACGAAACAGATGACGTTATGGAATTCTACGACCTAGACAGCAAAATAAGCAATGAAGGACAGAGTAAGTAGGGCATCAAAAGTGGACTAGCACTGGCAAAAAGGGCATCCAGGCCAAGAGAAGTCTACCAGTATCAAACATGGACTTTAATTTGAGGGAGAAGTTTCTAAGAATGTACGTTTGGAGCACAGCATTGCACGTTAATGATACTTGGACTGTCGGAAAATCAGAACGGGAAGAATCGAAGCATTTGAGATGTGGTGGCACAGATGAATGTTGAAAATTAGGTGGATTGATAAGACAAGGAATGAGGAAGTTCTGCGCAGAATAAGACAGGAAAGGCATATTTGGAAAACACTGACAAGGAGAAGGGAGAGGGTGATAGGACGTTTAGACATCAGGGAATAACTTCCATAGTACTAGAGGGAGCTGTACAGGTCAAAAACTGTATAAGACGACAGAGATTGGAATACATGTAGCAGATACCTGAGGATGTATGTTGCAAGTGCTACTCTGAGATGAAGAGATTGGCACAGGAGTGGAAGACTGATGACTGTCAGAAGACTGATGACTGATGAAAAAAAAAAAAGAAAAAAACGATCTGTGCGATATAAAATGTCTTACACAAAATATAGGCATCCGCATCCAGTGTTCTAATTTTCTGCGAACTAGTAGGCGAGCGTCGTTTATGTTCGACTAAGGCACCCTGTTCCAGTTCAAAGTCGCTATCTTCAATAGACAACTATCAATGACATTCCCAAAGGATGTATGCCGATACACAAAACATGCCCAAGAAAGAGCAGCGTCCTCGAAGCTGCTTTGTTTGGGAAATTTGCATTTGTTTTCAGTTAAGCCTGTAACTTGATTATGACAAAAACCAACAATTATCATTTTTATTAAGGGGTGTTCATCACTTCGACGAGGGAGGACCACCACGTCATCGTCACACGCCCTAGCAGCGAGGTTCCCTCCCCCCCCCTTTCCCTCCCCCCCACTCTTCCCTGAGAGTTTCAAACGTGACAGCCGATCAGCACCATCATCAGCACCTTGCCGTAGTAACGGTTCAAGGGGAGGACAGACAAAAACACAGAGCAGACTGCCCTGAGGCGTTCCTCGAAAGAGATCAACCGGCGCCGGCCGCTGTGACCGAGCGGTTCTACGCGCTTCAGCCCCGAACCGCGCTGCTGCTACGGTCGCAGGTTCGAATCCTGCCTCGGGCATGGATGTGTGTAATGTCTTTAGGTTACTTAGGTTTAAACAGTTCTAAATCTAGGGGACTGATGACCTCAGCTGTTAAGTTCCATAGTGCTTAGAGCCATTTGAACATCTGGCGCCGTCAGCCGTCATTGACCACCACTAACGCTGCAAATTTCTTGAACAATTCAGAAGGAAAGAGACATGCAGGAGCGGTAAATCCAAGAATCGCCAACAAGCGATCGATATACGCGTGACTAACGCGATTAAATATGTTAGAAAAATATAAGAAGACAAAAGCGCAATGATTAGATATAACAGCCGCAGCCGAAACTGATCCCTATTTTTTGCCACTGGTGTCAATACTGTACGGCCAGGGAGGCAACATTATGTTTACGAACAGACAATCAAGTGATAAGAACAATCTGCTGTTCACAGCCCGTGCAACAGTTTTGTAATCAAAAGAGAGTAGCGAAAGATGACGAAAATCAGTCGCCTTTAAACGGCCACGATACTTCGGAATGAGAATAATTTTCCTCACCCGGAACTTCGCAAGCACAGTTCTCCCCTTGCTAAATCTCGTGTAAGATGGAAGTAAAACCCAGGATACGCCACAAATGATAATAAAAATGTTTCAGAAGACCGTCTGGACCAGAGGAACTATGGCAGGGGGAATTAGCAGTAAAATGAAACACTTCATCCTCCTGAAAACCCAATAAAAACACAACGCTCTAGTCTGGTCCTCAGAGAGGCTTCACATTCTTATGCACATAACTCACGAAGAATGATATAATAAAACGGATACGTGTTCGGAAAGTCTCTCACACTCGCAACACAATAGCACATCAGTATTTTTCTGATTCTTGGCTTTACTTACTCAGACCACCATCCCAATAAGGATGGATAACCCAATACCGAGAGCAGGAATCAATACTCCAACTGAGCACCAGTCGCGGTATCAACAGACCGATCAACAGGATCCACTAAGCACGACAGTATTTCGAGGTTGTCAGGAGAGGGTGATAGTCGCTGCAGCAGCCCAGTGATCAGCAAAAGGAGCAAGTTTTATGACGGCTACAAGAATCTGATGACATGAAACACTAGACAAATAAAAGCTGTCATGTCTGTTTCTAAACGTCGCAGCAAAAATTAAAAACATAAAAAAATATATCAGGTACATCGTAGGAACAAATTCATGCCGATCCCATTACACCACCCAGCAGAAGGTTCCGTGGATTCTTGCACAGAAGGTAAGGGAGCTTCTCTTTGTAACATTTCGAACGGACAACCATTTGACCAGAGTCAGACAGTGCACAAAGCAATCAGGGTAAAGTCAAGTTGACGACAGCCAATCCTGTGGCCAGAAATGAGTATTTCAATGTAAGTGACGGCAATACCTAGAGTCCTAGACGATCGGATACAGCAGTATCCGTCAAATCTGGAGGCGCTGCTTTAAAAAAATTCTATGACCTGAGGAGAGAAAAGGTGGTAAACAATACTTAATGCAAGAACGGTAAAATCGTTTATAATCTGACGGATAGCAGCGAGACGTAACTCAGATTCAATGCGATTGACAACCAAGGTAACAAGTGTATGTGCCTGAGTTATCTTCCAAAGTCAGACCAAGATAAATTCCATCCATGCCACATTCCGACTCTCAATCTATTACATCTCTTTGGAAACCCTGTGTGCGCCTGCCGTGAGACAAAATTACCTCAGCAGCCCAAAGAGTAGGGCGATCAAGCACAAGATCTGAATATACCTGCGAAGGGCCATGAAAAGTAACCCGTTCTGCAGGGCGATCAACCTGCATCACACACAGGGATGGAACAACATGCGCAACACGCGACTAAACTGAAACAACCAGGTCGACTCTTGCACGATAGGATTTGATGGCGGAAGGTTGCATAAGCGAAGCGCCTTCGATGATGGTCAACCCGGAAACAACAAAGCGTCGCTGTTTGTCAGATGGCCATATCGGTATCCTCCCCCCACGAACCATGGACCTTGCCGTCGGTGGGGAGGCTTGCGTGCCTCAGCGATACAGATGGCCGTACCGTAGGTGCCACCACAATGCAGGGGTATCTGTTGAGAGGCCAGACACACGTGTGGTTCCTGAAGAGGGGCAGCAGCCTTTTCAGCACTTGCAGGGGCAACAGTCTGGATGATTTGTTGATCTGTAACACTTGTAATACTAACCAAAACGGCCTTGCTGTGCTGGTACTGCGAACGACTGAAAGCAAGGGGAAACTACAGCCGTAATTTTTCCTTAGGGCATGCAGCTTTACTGTATGGTTAAATGATGATGGCGTCCTCTTGGGTAAAATATTCCGGAGATAAAATAGTCCCCCATTCGGATCTCCGAGCGGGGACTACTCAAGAGGACGTCGTTATCAGGAGAAAGAAAACTGGCGTTCTGCGGATCGGAGTGTGAAATGTCAGATCCCTTAATGGGGCAGGCAGGTTAGAAAACTTGAAAAGGGAAATGGATAGGTTAAAGTTAGATACAGTGGGAATTAGTGAAGTTCGGTGGCAGGAGGAACAAGGCTTTTGGTCTGGTGAATACAAGGTTATACATACAAAATCAAATAGGGGTAATGCAGGAGTAACTTTAATAATGAATAAAAAAATAGGAGTGCGGGTAAGCTACTACAAACAGCATAGTGAACGCATTATTGTGGCCAAGATAGACACGAAGCCCACACCTACTACAGTAGTAAAAGTTTATATGTCCACTAGCTCTGCAGATGATGAAGAAATTGATGAAATGTATGATGAGATAAAATAAATTATTCAGGCAGTGAAGGGAGACGAAAATTTAATAGTCATAGGTGACTGGAATTCGAGAGTAGAAAAAGGGAGAGAAGGAAACATAGTAGGTGAATATGGATTGGGGGGAAGGAATGAAAGAGGAAGCCGCCTTGTAGAATTTTGCACAGAGCATAACTTAATCATAGCTAACACTTGGTTCAAGAATCATAAAAGAAGGTTGTATGCGTGGAAAGATCCTGGAGATACTAGAAGGTATCAGATACATTATAAAATGGTAAGACAGAGATTTAGGAACCTGGTTTCAAATTGTAAGACATTACCAGGGGAAGATGTGGACTCTGACCACAATCTATTGGTTATGAACTGTAAATTAAAACTGAAGAAACTGCAAAAAGGTGGGAATTTAAGGAGAAGGGACCTGGATAAACTGACTAAACCAGAGGCTGTACAGAGTTTCAGGGAGAGCATAAGGGAACAATTGACAGGAATGGGGGAAAGAAATGCAGTAGAAGAAGAGTGGGTAGCTCTGAGGGATGAAGTAGTGAAGACAGCAGAGGATCAAGGAGCTAAAAAGACGAGGGCTAGCAGATATCCTTGGGTAACAGAAGAAATATTGAATTCAACTGATGAAATCAAGCAGGCAAAAGGGAATATAAACGTCTCAAAAATGAGATCGACAGAAAGTGCAAAATGGCTAAGCAGGGATGGCTACAGGACAAAGGTAAAGATGTAGAGGCTTATCTCACTAGGGGTAAGATAGATACTGCCGCAGGAAAATTAAAGAGACCTTTGGAGAAAAGAGAACCACATGTATGAATATCAAGACCTCAGATGGAAACCCAGTTCTAAGCAAAGAAGGGAAAGCAGAAAGGTGGAAGGAGTATATAGAGGGTCTATACAAGGGCGATGTACTTGAGGACAATATTATGGAAATGGAAGAGGACGTAGATGAAGTTGAAATGGGAGATACAATACTGAATGAAGAGTTTGACAGAGCACAGAAAGACCTGAGTCGAAACAAGGCCCCGGGAGTAGACAACATTCCATTAGAACTACTGACGGCCTTGGGAGAGCCAGTACTGAGAAAACTCTACCATCTGGTGAGCAAGATGTATGAGACAGGCAAAATACCTTCAGACTTCAAGAAGAATATAATAATCCCAATCCCAAAGAAAGCAAGTGTTGACGAATGTGAAAATTATCGAACAATCAGTTTAATAAGTCACAGCTGCAGATTACTAACACGAATTCCTTACATACGAATGGAAAAACTGGTAGAAGCCGTCCTCGGGGAAGATCAGTTAGGATTCCGTAGAAATATTGGAACACGTGAGGCAATACTGACCTATCTTAGAAGAAAGATTAAGGAAAGGAAAACCTACGTTTCTAGCATTTGTAGACTTAGAGAAAGATTTTGACAATGTTGACTGGAATGCTCTCTTTCATATTCTAAAGGTAGCAGGGGTAAAATACAATTTGTACAGAAACCAGATGGCAGTTATAAGAGTCGAGGGGCATGAAAGGGAAGCAGTGGGAGGGAAGGGAGTGAGACAGGGTTGTAGCCTCTCCAAGATGTTATTCAATCTGTTCAAAAAAATGGTTCAAATGGCTCTGAGCACTATGGGACTCAACATCTTAGGTCATAAGTCCCCCTAGAACGTAGAACTACTTAAACCTAACTAACCTAAGGACATCACACACACCCATGCCCGAGGCAGGATTCGAACCTGCGAACGTAGCAGTCCCGCGGTTCCGGACTGCAGCGCCAGAATCGCTAGACCACCGCGGCCGGCTTATTCAATCTGTATATTGAGCAAGCAGTAAAGGAAACAAAAGAAAAATTTGGAGTAGGTATTAAAATCCATGGAGAAGGAATAAAAACTTTGAGGTTCGCCGATGACATTGTAATTCTGTCAGAGACAGCAAAGGACTTGGAAGAGCAGTTGAACGGAATGGACAGTGTCTTGGAAGGAGGATATAAGATGAACATCAACAAAAGCAGAACGAGGATAATGGAATGTACTCGAATTTATTCGGGTGATGCTGAGGGAATTACATTAGGAAATGAGACACTTAAAGTAGTATAGGAGTTTTGCTATTTGGGAAGCAAAATAACTGATGATGGTCGAAGTAGGGAGGATATAAAATGTAGACTGGCAAAGGCACGGAAAGCGTGTCTGAAGAAGAGAAATTTAGCATCGAGTATAGATTTAAGCGTCAGGAAGTCGTTTTGAGAGTATTTGTATGGAGTGTAGCCATGTATGGAAGTGAAACATGGACGATAAATAGTTTGGACAAGACGAGAATAGTAGTTTTCGAAGTGTGGTGATACAGAAGAATGATTACATGGGTAGATCACATAACTAAGGAGGAGGTATTGAATAGAACTGGGGAGGAGTTAGTGGCACAACTTGACAAGAAGAAGGGATCTGTTGGTAGGACATGTTCTTCGCAAATTCAGCATTGGAGGGCAGCGGTGAGGGTAAAAATCGTAGAGCGAGACCACGAGATGAATACACTAAGCAGAGTCAGAAGCATGTTGGTTACAGTAAATACTGGGAGATGAAGCTTGCATAGGATAGTGTAGCATGGGGAGCTGCATCAGTCTCAGGACTGAAGACCTCAACAACAACAACAACACACATCGGTATTGGGTGAGGGGGATGGCGAGGGTGTGGGTGCCAAGCGGGTACACACAATCAACAAAGATTAAGCGAATATACCAAATATGTAAAGTTCATAGTCTCCTTCGAGAGAAGAGAAGCATGTAGGTTTCAGTAAATACTGGGAGATGAAGCTTGCATAGGATAGTGTAGCATGGGGAGCTGCATCAGTCTCAGGACTGAAGACCTCAACAACAACAACACACATCGGTATTGGGTGAGGGGGATGGCGAGGGTGTGGATGCGGATCGGGTACACACAATCCCTCACAACTTCTTAAGTCAACAAAGATTAAGCGAATATACCAAATATGTAAAGTTCATAGTCTCCTTCGAGAGAAGAGAAGCATGTAGGTTACAGTAAATACTGGGAGATGAAGCTTGCATAGGATAGTGTAGCATGGGGAGCTGCATCAGTCTCAGGACTGAAGACCTCAACAACAACAACAACACACATCGGTATTGGGTGAGGGGGATGGCGAGGGTGTGGGTGCCAAGCGGGTACACACAATCAACAAAGATTAAGCGAATATACCAAATATGTAAAGTTCATAGTCTCCTTCGAGAGAAGAGAAGCATGTAGGTTTCAGTAAATACTGGGAGATGAAGCTTGCACAGGATAGTGTAGCATGGGGAGCTGCATCAGTCTCAGGACTGAAGACCTGAACAACAACAACACACATCGGTATTGGGTGAGGGGGATGGCGAGGGTGATGATGATGTTTTGGTTTGTGGGGCGCTCAACTGCGTGGTTATCAGCGCCCGTACAATTATCCAATCTTTGCGCAGTCCAATTTCGCCACTTTCCTGGATGATGATGAAATGATGAGGACAACACAAACACCCAGTCATCTCGAGGTAGGTGAAAATCCCTGACCCCGCCGGGAATCGAGCCCGGGACCCCGTGCTCGGGAAGCGAGAGCGCTACCGCGAGACCACGAGCGGCGGACAGGATGGCGAGGGTGTGGGTGCCAATCGGGTGCAAGCAATCCCTCACAACTTCTTAAAGCACCAAGGATAAGAGGGTGTGGGTGCCAATCGGGTACGAACAATCCCTCACAACTTCTTAAAGCACCAAAGATAAATCGAATATACCAAATTTGTAAAAAATTCAGAACAACGGGTGAGGGGGTTGGCGAGTGTGTGTGTGCCGAAGCGAATATACCAAATTGTAAAAATTCATAGTCTTTACGGTAAAAAGAGAGTGGTCCGCAGCGGACTATTGATAGGACGATAAATGTAAAATACCTGCGGGAGAGATAAATACCCTACGGAATTTAAGCATTTCCGTGCGAACTCGATAACAAAGATATACAGACTCTGTTAAGCTACTGCAAAGAGATAATTATTCCATGTTGGGCATTGGAAGGGAGATGTTCCATGTCGGATTGAGAGGAGATTGTTGGAAGCCGCCATTAAGGTATTAGTCTATGTTTTATGATATTGAAGAAAATAAATACATATAAAAGCACAAAAGGAGTATCAGGTGTGTAGAGTTCATAACACTTAATCATTTCAAAAGCAATATTCACTGATTATAAAGATGAAAGTCGATCGGGAGTGTTGTGTGGCTTGATGGATCGAACCAGCAGTTTTACACGGTTTTGGGATTCGTCGAGAATATTTCTCCAAAGACCTAAATAATTTCACGAACTACAGTTGGACGCAACGTTCCATAAATATGATACAGCATAGCACTTGACTGTACCGATCTATTTCCGTAGAGCGATAAATTATCTTTAGCGATTTCAGGTGGATAAGTTCCAGCAAGGAGACTCAAAGAGATCTGCTGCTGCGAAACGCGTGGGGTATTACCGTATTCTTTAACTTACGGAGAACAGTAAGCAATGTAGACTTCCCAACTACCGCAAGAATTATTAAAAGGACTCAAATAAAAGGAGCAAACGGTAATTAGAAATCGCTAAACCAAACCAAAAATAAAAAATCAATTAATAATAATACGCAATCACATTAATAAAACGCTCATTAAATAATAGAGAAAGTGAAAATAAGAACTTTATATTGGCGTCAGAGTACAGGACGGCCAACAGTTAAGAACTGTTGTTGTATATTGTGTGTATGTACTAATCGATTCACTGTGTGCGTGTACGCTGAGCTTTGGTGGAGTTTGGTACGGTGAGCAGAGCAGTCACGATCCCCACCGCAGCACTTCACACCTCTGCAAGCTGAATAAGGCAGGCACACACAAAAATTTCACAACCTTTACTCAATCTGGTTTATATGTCGAAAGAAATGAATGTTCTCAGTCTGTAGAGGAACAGGTAGTTACATTTTCCACTTCTTTTCAGTACTGCAGAAGTAGATATAGAGAAATAAATGTTCATTCTTGTCAGGAGTAATTTCATGTTACAGTATATTTAAATGTGAAACCTGTCATGCATATCGTGTGTTTTTTGATTTGTTGTGTTAAAAACTAGAGCGCAAGTAAAGATGGACCAGAAAAAATTTCCCGACGTTCATGAAATGAGTGATAATTCTGCTGTAGAGGAAATAGCAGTTTCATCTCAGCAAGATACAATCCCCATGGCTCAGATTTTAGGGCGACTGAAACTTTTGGCTGTAGTGGTACAGGTTGTATCCCAGAAGCGGGATATGTCACAAAAGCAAACTGACATGTAAATTGTAGTGCAAACCATGTTACAAAAGCAAACAGACATGGCACAAAAGCAGTCTGACTTATGTCAGAAGCAGACAGATATGTCAGTGGTTGTTCAATCGTTAGTGACACAACAATAACAGATCTCAAATGAGATAACAGACTTGCGCGAGGCCCAAAAGCAATTTCCTTTAGAGGTACAAAAGGTGACACAGAAAATACATACTATGAATTCGAAACAGGAGGAAGTGGAGAAATCCGTATTCGAGTTGACAGAACGGTAACAAATATAGTTTCTGATTGTGATAAACTCATACGCAAAAATTTCAACGAACAACAGGAATTTTCCAGTAAGCTAGGCGAATGGGCATCTGCGAAAAAGAATCAAGTGATGCTATGTGTGGGTGCTAGTATCCAAGAAGCGGTAAGCAAATTGCCGATCGAAAGTTTACCCGTTGCTGAGAGTATTAAAGAAGACTTAAAGGACGTTAAAGACCAATTAGGAACGAACTTTAAGCATTGGAAAGACGAAATAGTTCATTCTGTGAAAAACATTTCCAAAGATCTCGAACAATTGCAAGGGGCAGTAAAGGAGTGCCGGAATGAACTGCGTGAGTCTGAACATACTCAGAATTCAACACCAGAATCTTGTTACGGGAATGGATATGCTTCGCATCCTATGAAATTGAGCTATAACGTAATGCAAACAGCGCCGCCCAACAACAATGTTTACGCTGCGATGTTGATGGAAGAGAAATTGCTTAAACACAGGCAATTTCAAACGTTCTCACCCGACAGGAAGTCAATAAACACTGTAGTGTTTATACGTGGATTTCGAGGTATATTACCCAGGGCATGGACGGAAGCACTGAAAATAAGTTGTGTCAGAACACATTCAGGGTGACAGTGCATTGTGGGCTACAGACATGATGGGCACTTGTGAGACCTACGAAGAGTTTGAAAAGGCATTTTTTGGTGAAGTACTGGTCGTGAGGCATACAGAAACGTTTACGTAAGGAAGTATTTAATCCTGAACCGTTCTGTATAAAGACAGGCAGCCTACACAGATACTTCGAGAAGTATGTAAATAAATCCAGATACAAGAGCGAGCCCATCATAGATAACGATGTCTTACGCATTCTGCGGGCAAATCTCCCCGCAGAAACTAGGCAAAAATCAATCCATGCTTCAGAAGAGAATCTTGAAGAATTTATGTCGGTATTAGATTCAATAGATTTAATCCAAGAGGATATGAAGGCGAGAACAGATACGCACATCGCTTTCTCACAGTCAAATAATGCTTATGGCGGATGGGCTGGTAATCAGCTGATTGGCGAGCAAAATGCCAGTCGCGCTTCGCCACAGAATATCTACAACCAGAATACAAATTCACGCAACGGCAACGGAAATAACTTTCGTTACGGTCATAACCGACAAAACAGACAAGATAGACGACAGAACCCAGGGTACATTGTAAATGCAAAATCTTCGAACTGGCATAATGCCAGTAATAGTAATAACAGGCAGACACAACAGTCGAGACCTGTAGAGAATGGTTGGCGACAGATATCACCAATAATTAGCGAAGTGAGAGAGGGTGCGGTTCATAGAAATGAATCGCTTTTGGAAAACTAACGCCGGCCGAATCATGCCCCGGAGAAGTGGTCGAGGACAAGGATAGAGGCTATGTTCAGAAATTAAATATGTTGCACTGTAATTAAGGACAGTTAATGCAAGAGGAGTTTTGCGTGGATACAACGAAGTGTAAAGAGGAATATTCATCTGACCTATTTCTGGCATGAGAGTGAAGATAGAGGGTGTTCCAGTGAATGTAGTTTTGGACATAGGCGCATCGGTTAGTGCAATTTCACTGAGTTTATTTAACCAGATAATGAGGAAGACCCCGTTGCCTACATTTCTACATTTACTGTGCAGCACTGTAAGATACTCGGAGCGTTTGGCACGCGGTCACAACCCGTGTGGACACAGACGATGTTGAAGTTAGATTGCGTTCCTAGTTTTGGAGAAATTTATAGTCGGCTGTGTTCCTGGGAATTGAAACTACGTGGGAGAAGGACGGCAAACATGACTTCTCAACTGGCAAAGTGAATTTTTGGATCGACGGAGCCCTAGCCCAAGTAGATTTACTGAGAAAAGAAGGCAAACATGGAAGGTATTGTAGAGGAACGACATTGCAGTTAATATGGACTGAGCGCTGAAACTACCAAACAAGTTTCATCAAGCTAATGCAAACAGTGGAGATATCTGATCAAATAAAACATAAGTTGAGCGAGCCAGAGCACTTTAAAAATGAACAGAGGACGCAATTGTCTGTCATCTTAAGCAAATTTATAAAGGTATTAGAAGAACAACCTGGTATAGTTAAAGGTTATACTTGTCATTTAAAAGTAAAGCCACGCAAAAAACTCTGCCATAGTTTTTATCCCGTTCCATGGAAACAAAGAAATGCAGTCGACCAGGAAATACAGAGAATGTTAGAGTGGAATTTAATCGTGCCCTCATCCAGTCCGCCGGCCGTTGTGGCCGAGAGGTTCTAGGCGCTACAGTCTGGAACTGCGCGACCACTACGGTCGCAGGTTCGAATCCTGCCTCGGCCATGGATGTGGGTGATGTCCTTAGGTTAGTTAGGTTTAAGTAGTTCTAAGATCAAGGGGACCGATGACCTTAGAAGTTAAGTCCCATACTGCTCAGAGCCATTTGAACCTCAACCAGTCCGCACTGCAGTCGGCTACTCGTTGAATCTAAACCAGGTGTAAGGGTACGTTTGGTACTACACGCTCGTGTGATAAATACAATCATAATACCAGTGTGTACTCATCCTGAGAACATTGATGAGTTGGTACAGAAATTCAACAGAGTGAAGTATTTCACGACGATTGATTGACGTGCATTCCTTTTGGCAAGTTAAGTTAGATGACGAGTCCAGGAAATATACTGCATTTGTGTGTGCTGAAAGAAGTTATCACTTTAAGGCTCTTCCATTTGGACTGAACATAAGTGCGGGAGTATTTATATCAGCACTAGATGCAGCATTAGGACCGGAACTAAGGAGTCAACTTACTTTGTGGATGACATCTTTACTGCTACTAACACATGGGAAGAGCATATGAGTATACTGACACGAGTGTTGGAAAGATTTGCGAGCCTGGGAATAACAGCCAATCTCCAAAAGTCGCATTTCTGCCTGGATAGGACAAAATTTTTAGGTCATATGATTACTGCAAAAGGCATATTACCTGATGAGAAGAAATTAAGTGTTATCAAAAATTCCCCTATTCCTAGGAATAAGAAGCGATTGAAAGAATTTCTAGGTCTTGCGTCGTTTTTTCGCCGATTTAAAGAGGATCAGTCAATGAATTCTGAGCCGTTGCTACATTTACTAAAGAAGAACGTGCACTTGCACTGGACTGACGAATGTCAATGCGCATTTGATGTGATCAAGAAAGCTTTGTCAAATCGAAGGATTTTAGACCATCTGTATTTGTCACTCGAGTTTGGATTGATGACGGATGCCTCATTTATGGGTCTTGGAATTTGTTTGTTTCAGATTAGAGAAACCGATGGCAAACCCACTTTTTGTCCAATAGCATTTGCCAGTAGAACCCTGTATAGCTGTGAAAGATCATATATAACCACAGAACAGGAAGCTCTTGCAGTAGAGTGGGCATTCAAAAAAAATGTTCAAATGTGTGTGAAATCTTTGGGACTTAACTGCTAAAGTCATCAGTCCCTAAGCTTACACACTACTTAACCGAAATTATCCTGAGGACAAACACACACACCCACGCGCGAGGGAGGACTCGAACCTCCGCCGAGTATGGGCATTCAAGAAATTCAATTATTATTTGTATGGTGTAAGGACAACAGTATACTGTGACCATCAAGCTGTCAGCTTTCTCTAAACTTGCGAACTCTTACATGCAAGATTAGGAAGATGGACTGTTGGTCTCCAAGGGTATCAATTCAGAATTGTGTATATACAAGGGAAGGAGAATATAATAGCTGATACGTTATCACATCTTCCTGAGGTTTAGAAGAAGGTATAGTTGCTGATGAGAATGAAGATGAATTCCCAATACTATTTATGAGAGACCAAGTTAACAGGACATATTATTTGGAATTATGTGTTGACATGGCGAAACTTCAGCAAGATGATCCACGATGGAGAAGGATTAGACAAAGATTGGAAGATCAGCAAGCAGAGAAGATAAGCCCGTATTACAAAGTAGTAAATGATTTTTTATTTCATCGTCGGAATGATCATAGTCAGAATGGGTGCATTTGTATACCGGAGGAATCTGAACCAAGATTGATACGGTATACTCAAAATACTTGGGGACATTCTGGTGTTGCAAAATGTGCAAATTTAAAAAGGGAAGTGAGGAGAGTTTTACGAAAATGTTTAATCTGTCAGAAAACAAACCAGGTAACAGAGGCAGTTAAGGCCTGTTACACTCTATTTTACCGGAGAAGCCGCTATATCTTTTATTATTAGATGTGTGTGGACCACTACCCAGAGCTAGAGGAGGATGTAAATACATTTTTGCTTTTCTGGACGTATTTAATAAGTACGAGAACTTCTGTCCAATGAAAACTGCTACAGCAGCGCCAATCCGTAACCGTTTGTTTAATGTTTATATTCCACACGTTTGAAAGCCAGACGCAATACTATCCGACAATGCTACGAATTTTACTGGACATAAATGGACAAATGCATTAGCTCTGTCTAACATCAAGCACATATTAACATCCAGTTATAATCCGAGTGCGAACCCGATCGTGAGAACGTTTCGCGAACATAATCGATTTATGCGAACGTATTGCAATAATAAGCAAACAAGGTGGATTGATTACTTGGATACGTTCGAGGAGAAAATCAATAATTTGCCTCACATGTCAACCGACTTCACACCAGCTGAACTGATAACTCGAACCTCCGCCGGAACCAGCCGCACAGTCCATGACTGCAGCGCCCCAAACCGCTCCGCTAATCCCACACTGCAAACACATCCGCGTGCGTATTTGTAAAATGAAACAAATAAGAAATGGCAACTAACGTATCAGGGGCTATATGAAGTCAAGAGAAGACCAAATCCAGGAGAGCAGGCATGTAAAGGGGTTATACCCACATCATGTCTTGGAAAGGTTTCATTCATAAGAATGTTGGACTATGAGCAACGGAGATAACGTTGTAAATAGTAGTATAAATTATATTTTCTGAATTTCTGATAAGATGATAATGGATAGAGAGAGATTCATGAAAAATGTGTTACCATATTCTGTATAATAAGATATGTATGTGTGTTTTCTTTCAGCAAGTTATTATGTAGTTTTAGGAAAATGAATTATGATGTTTTCAATTTCACTAAAGATTTAAATATAATGGAAATTCATTTCAATTTTCATTACATTATTAGTTTTAGGAGAATGAGAATATTCATCCTAAGGACATGGAAAAGTAGTTATTCGAAGTAAGGACACAATGATATTGCTGACTAAAGATTTCAATGATTAAGGTCATTCCACTTGGTGGAGTTTTTAAAGTATTTGAGATAGATTATTCGTAAGATGATTTGGAAGGTTAATGCCGGTCCAGATTGGGAGAGGATTGTGTGGTCTTTGATGATAAAATGTAATTATTTGCAATATGTGGAAGGACGAAAGGAAAACTGACTGGGCTGAATTTGTGTAGATTCGGGGGTAGTACAAAATTTATAAAGACATTCTGAGATTTGGTGAAATCTATTCTGAAGACTGAACTAAGTGTTAAATAGTGTGAGATCCTATGAACAGCAACGAACGTCCAGTGAAGTGTGTTTTCAGGTATCTACGAAATTATGAATAAGTGCCAGGGCAGTGTCGTAAGTTAGACTAGTGAGGTGACACACGAGTGACTATCTAGGTGCTGAGAAGCAGGGATATGCTCATGTGCGCCATGTTTGAACTATTGTTGTGAGTAATAAGTTTACCAAAGACAATTAAGGAAGATAAGGTACCCTGACAGTGATGGACAATTTGGAAAAGGAGAAAGAATAGAGGATTATAATGAGAGACTACCCGACTACGAAGTGATAAAAGTATATGTTATTTCTCCCGAATCACGAAATTCAGACCAGGAACGTGAGATTGACAAATACACTCCTGGAAATTGAAATAAGAAGACCGTGAATTCATTGTCCCAGGAAGGGGAAACTTTATTGACACATTCCTGGGGTCAGATACATCACATGATCACACTGACAGAACCACAGGCACATAGACATAGGCAACAGAGCATGCACAATGTCGGCACTAGTACAGTGTATATCCACCTTTCGCAGCAATGCAGGCTGCTATTCTCCCATGGAGACGATCGTAGAGATGCTGGATTTAGTCCTGTGGAACGGCTTGCCATGCCATTTCCACCTGGCGCCTCAGTTGGACCAGCGTTCGTGCTGGACGTGCAGACCGCGTGAGACGACGCTTCATCCAGTCACAAACATGCTCAATGGGGGACAGATCCGGAGATCTTGCTGGCCAGGGTAGTTGACTTACACCTTCTAGAGCACGTTTGGTGGCACGGGATACATGCGGACGTGCATTGTCCTGTTGGAACAGCAAGTTCCCGTGCCGGTCTAGGAATGGTAGAACGATGGGTTCGATGACGGTTTGGATGTACCGTGTACTATTCAGTGTCCCCTCGACGATCACCAGTGGTGTACGGCCAGTGTAGGAGATCGCTCCCCACACCATGATGCCGGGTGTTGGCCCTGTGTGCCTCGGTCGTATGCAGTCCTGATTGTGGCGCTCACCTGCACGGCGCCAAACACGCATACGACCATCATTGGCACCAAGGCAGAAGCGACTCTCATCGCTGAAGACGACACGTCTCCATTCGTCCCCCCATTCAGGCCTGTCGCGACACCACTGGAGGCGGGCTGCACGATGTTGGGGCGTGAGCGGAAGACGGCCTAACGGTGTGCGGGACCGTAGCCCAGCTTCATGGAGACGGTTGCGAATGGTCCTCGCCGATACCCCAGGAGCAACAGTGTCCCTAATTTGCTGGGAAGTGGCGGTGCGGTCCCCTACGGCACTGCGTAGGATCCTACGGTCTTGGCGTGCTTCCGTGCGTCGCTGCGGTCCGGTCCCAGGTCGACGGGCACGTGCACCTTCCGCCGACCACTGGCGACAACATCGATGTACTGTGGAGACCTCACGCCCCACGTGTTGAGCAATTCGGCGGTACGTCCACCCGGCCTCCCGCATGCCCACTATACGCCCTCGCTCAAAGTCCGTCAACTGCACATACGGTTCACGTCCACGCTGTCGCGGCATGCTACCAGTGTTAAAGACTGCGATGGAGCTCCGTATGCCACGGCAAACTGGCTGACACTGACGGCGGCGGTGCACAAATGCTGCGCAGCTAGCGCCATTCGACGGCCAACACCGCGGTTCCTGGTGTGTCCGCTGTGCCGTGCGTGTGATCATTGCATGTACAGCCCTCTCGCAGTGTCCGGAGCAAGTATGGTGGGTCTGACACACCGGTGTCAATGTGTTCTTTTTTCCATTTCCAGGAGTGTATTTTGTACTAATCTGTTCTCTCACAGCCCTTTTCCATCAGTGATTATGACTACTGATACGTATTATAATTATGTTTCATCTTCAAACCATCCGTATATATGGCGTTATGAGGGTCTGATCCAGCTGGGATACTACTTGAGGATCATCCCTGTTCCTGTCCATCCATACCATCTCACCCACGCTAACAAGAGGTTATCCTACATCTCAAACCACACCTGTCCTGCAACTTCCACCAGAAGGCGTGCAGACGTAGCTACTAAGATATCCTCACAATTACCCGACTCCACCAATGCAAGAACTACCCTTGATAAAGACAATTTTCAGATTGTTTGTTTAAACCTTTAATTCAATTTTGTAAATTACTGGCTGGAATCGTAAGGTTAAATGAGCCTTGTTCCAGGTTTTCCTTAGGAACCCTCGCCGTAATGTTAGTGGGCAGAATGCATTGGCGGCTGACAACATTTGCCACTTCGTTACACAGTTAATAAGCGGCCAATGTTGTCAGCCACCAATGCATTCCGCTCAGTAATATTATTATTGGCCGCTTATTAACTGTGTAACAAATCGGCAAATGTTGTTGTCAGCCACTAATGGGTTCCGCCCAGTGATATTATTATCTTACGCACAAAATCTCCGACCAAAAATGGACTTTTGTAGCGTGTTGGGATGCAAATATCTATTAATAGTGTGCAACGGACTATTAATAGGACGATAAATGTTAAACCTCCGCGAGAGATAAATACTCCGTGGAATTTAAGCATCTCCGTGCGAACTCGATAACAAAGATATACAGACTGTATTAAGCTACACCAAAGAGATAATTATTCCATGTTGGACATTGGAAGATTCTGTGTCCGATTGAGAGGAGATTGTTGGAAGTCACCATAGGTAGTAATGTATGTTTCATGATATTGAAGAAAATAAATACATATAAAAGCGCAAAAGGTGTATCAGGTGTGTAGAGTTCATAACCCTTAATAATTTCAAAAGAAATATTCAGTGATTATAAAGACGCAAGTCGTTCAAGAGTGTTGCGTGGTTTGATGGTGAGAACCTGCAGTTTTACGCGGTTCTGGGATTCGTAGAGAATATATCTCCGAAGACCTAAATAATTTCACGAACTAAAGTTGGACGCCACATTCCATACACATGAAACAGCATAGTACTTGGCTGTACCGATCGATTTATGTAGAGCGATAAATTATCTTTCGCCATTTCAGGTGGAGAAGTTCCAGTAAGGAGATTCAACGAGATCTGCTACTGCGAAACGCATAGGGTATTGCCGCATTCTTTAACTTACGGAGAACAGTAAGTAATATAGATTTCATAACTGTCGCAAACGGACTCAACTTGAATAAAAGGAGTAAACAGTAAAAAGGAATCACTAAACCAAACCAAAAACAATAATCAATTAATAATAATACGGAATCACATTAATAAAACGCTCATTAAATAATAGAGAAAATAAAAATAAGAACTTTAAACTACTACGCAATTTGTATCACCAAGAGAGACACTTGGTGCAGTACGGAGTAGGAAGGGGGATTCCACATCGAAACATCTGCGTCCTCGTACGACATCGCACAGCCGGCCGGAGTGGCCGTGCGGTTCTGGGCGCTACAGTCTGGAGCCGAGCGACCGCTACGGTCGCAGGTTCGAATCCTGCCTCGGGCATGGATGTGTGTGATGTCCTTAGGTTAGTTAGGTTTAATTAGTTCTACGTTCTAGGCGACTAATGACCTCAGAAGTTGAGTCGCATATTGCTCAGAGCCATTTGACATCGCACAGGGAGCAGACGGCGCAGAATCCAGCTTCAGTTTTAAAAGGGAAAAACTGCACAGATATAAACGCCAATCGGGCTATGGACTGCCACTAGAATCAGCATCAGGCGGGACGATATCTGGTACCGTTAATTTATACGCTGTTGAATACCACTGTTGAGAACAAAAGCTCACTTCGGACAATTAAGACGCTGTGACAACTCTAATTTCGAGAAAAGCATGTTCCACGTGACCACTATAAATAATGCGGATCCGCAGTAATGTGGATCCGATAACGACAAAACTGTGAATGTGATGGGCTGTTCTGTTTAATGTACACCTCGACGGAATGTATACCACTATAGTACTGAAGGCAGTGTTGTCTCGATCAGCGTTCCAAGCAAATGCACTTAACGTCTCCAGATTTTAAGAACCACATCCTTAAGATATTGATCGTCTATTTCTGGCGGCCCAAGAATTATGACGTTTTTGGAAAAAGAACATCTCCTCTATAAAAATCAACATGGATTCCGCAAACAGAGATCCCGCGAAACTCAGCTCGTTCTGTTCCTCCATGAGATCCACAGCGCAGTAGATAACGGCCCTCAGGTTGACGCAATGTTCCTTGATTTCAGTACGGCATTTGACACCGCCCCGCATTGCCGTTTAATGAAAAAAATGCGAGTTTATGGATTATCGGAGCAGTCCTGCGACTGGATTCAAGACTTTCTTGCAGACAGAACACATCGCTCTTAACATAACTACGAGTAAATCGATAGATGTTGTAAGAGGTATGCGCTACCTGCGATATGTAAGCTATAAGAGAATCTGAGACCAAAGAGCAGTGTTGACTGTAGTACGAACTGTGTAGCAGTAGCAGTATGTTGTTGCTAGCGAGCAGTCTCCTGTCTGCGCTTCTCAGTCCTGTCTGGTGTATCATGTTGGGTGGGCCGGTCGCGGTGCAGCGATGCCGGAGCCTGAGTATTATTGTACAAGAAAGCAATAACGTGTAAAAGAAATAAATGAAACAAACCACAGTGGATTACTATGAAATGGGAATTTCACCTTCGGATTGAACGAAAGCAGATGCAGTACCTCGTCACGAAGAGTAAATGGATCAGAATTAACAAACATTAACATGAATATACTATACACATCGTATGATAGCAGACTTAACTATTTTTTTCTTTCAGAATACGAGGCGATTGATGCAGGCTGTCAGACAGAACTACACATCTTAGTTTTAGTGATGAAATATGCTAGAAATAAGGAACTCTATACTATGAATAGTTGTATGAAGTAAATGGTAATATGAATAATGAATAATGAAGTGTCTTTTTGCAGATGATAATGAATGATGATGAATAGTGATGAAGAATATGGTAATATGAATAATGAAGTTTTTCTTTGCAGGTGATGATAGTAATTAAGTTATGGTAATACTAAAAATGAAGTTTTTCTTTGCAGATGAGAATAATGATGTTTATATATTTACTGTTAGTTAAGAAATGCTATGTAGTTATTTAAGTATTTGTTGCAGTTCGTTTAGACAGTATGTCTTATGTCGCATGGTATAATGACTGAAGGTTTTGGAAAGGACAGCTAGAGTACATATATATTGAATACACATTTCATTACCTGTTAATTCGAAGTTCACTACTTTTCAGCATAATATGCGTTTTTTCTTTCAGCTTAATAATCCACTTTGTATTTTTTCTAGGAGAAGCTATTCACGAAATTAATATGCTATAAGCAGTTAATCATTAAACCTGTTCTAGTACTTGCATTTTTTTTACCTGTTTGTGTGTGTCTTTCATGAATGTGATCACATATACTCTACTTGTTTCATAACCTAGCTACAGCTGACTCAGGACGAATGACGTTAATAATCTTTATTTGAAGCAATAAGTCAAAAACAAATATTTTTATGCCCCAGCAATTAATTATCAATCCCAACGCAATGCATTGCTAGCACCAAAAAAAAAAAAAATGTATTACCAATCCCAAATAATGCTACCAGTTTAAGAGAATTCTGAGTAATACTGAATGATGTTTTATAGTCACAGACCTTGAATAATAGTTACAGTATGTTACATTTTAAATATGTCCGATGTCACAGGAATGATCAGTTCTGAGTAATATGTCACTTGAATGATGAATTCTGAGTAATACTGAATGATGTTCTCTAGTCACAGACCTTGAATAATAGTTACAGTATGTTACATTTTCAATATGTCCTATGTCACTGGAATGATCAGTTCTGAGTAATACTGAATGATGCTTTGTAATAATACATAAATATTATGCCAATAATTCCTATAAATAATATTTTTGTTACACTCTATAAATGCTATGCCAATAATTAACTCTCATTTTGAATGATAACTTCTGAATAATACTGAATAACGTTTCATAAAAATATAAGAATACTTTGTAACTGGCCAATGAGTGCCAATAATTATTTTAAATATGTCATATGTCACGTGAATGATGAAAAATGTTTTGTACTATTCAATACTTGCTATATGTTTTGTAACTGTCCAATGAGTGCTAATGATTACTATAACTAGGTGAATTATGTTAATACTATGCCATTAATTAGCTCCTGTTTTGAATGATGACTTCTGATGGTTTGTAACTGGCCAGTGAGTGCCAATGTTCACTGTAATCAGATGATTTATGAACGTTATTCTGTAATACTTCATACATAGTACAGAAGTGTTCAGTAACTAGGCGATGAGTGCCAACAATTAGTCAAATCGGTTCATAGACTAGTGTAATCCTCAATGATGACTAGCTTGAGACTTAATGTCCTTCACCTTCTGACCTAATTACCAGAAATTACTGCAATATACGTTTGTCCTGTCTATCCTTATGATCATGGAGCACTATATTTGGTTTATGCACTAATGCTACGTTGGTGAATGAGTGTGGCGTTGACACATCATGGTGTCCACCGCCTTGAACAATGGAGATGTTACTATGGTTCCACTGTTTGGTGTACCTAATGTACTACCAAAATGATAACATGGAATATTGATACGACATTTCAGTGTCTTGGCTACACTGATTAATACTTCAGGGAAGAGAACTTCAGATTGTCTCACTTGGTGTTGTGCTTCTGTAGAAAGATATGGACTTTAAGTGCAGCTACGTGCAACCTAATGTGCTACAACCATGATGCAATCCTTCCCTTTCCTATCCTAGTTCTAGTAAAATGGTAACAAAAAAATACTACAGTGCGTATGCACTTTATGTCATTTGTTAATATGTTTTGTACCCATTGCGTATACATTTTGTCACTGCTTGATATGTTCTGTACTACAGTGCGTATGCACTTTATGTCATTTGTTAATATGTTTTGTACTCATTGCGTATACATTTTGTCATTGCTTGATATGTTCTGTACTCAGTGCATGTGCACTCTATTTCATTTTATGTTCTGTACTTCTATATATGTATATACTCTGTGACTGTCAACTTAGTTAATTAAGTACATTTTAGAAAAATTTGTTGCTCATGGTAAGTCCAATTGACTAACCATCGCTGCCAAATTGCCCCCCCCCCCCCCCCCAGTGGAGGGTTATGTAAGAGGTATGCGCTACCTGCGATATATAAGCTATCAGAGAATCTGAGACCAAAGAGCAGTGTTGAGTGCAGTACGAACTGTGTAGCAGTAGCAGTAAGTTGTTGGTAGCGAGCAGTCGCCTGTCTGCCCTTCTCAGTCCTGTCTGGTGTATCATGTTGGCTGGGCCGGTCGCGGTGCAGCGATGCCGGACCCTGAGCATTATTGTATAAGGTAAAAAAGCAGCCTCGCCCATATCTAGTAACATTATGTAAACTCACATGTAAATCTTTTAAAAATGTCCTAATAATAATCTTTGTCTAATTTCTAATAAGCATTCATTTAAATTTAAAGAATTTAATTTTTTTTAATGCATGATCATTCCGATTGTTGCAAAAGAAAAATCATTTGCTTCCTTTCATAAATAATAAATGTATAGGCCAGCAATGCACAGAGCTGTGCCGGGAAAAGCTATTGTAAGAGCAGATAGTTGCCAATTTTATCGAGGTGAGAATTTTTGCTTTTTATTCAGAATGATCTTACAGTACCATGACACAGCACTGCGAATTTTTGATTTTTATTCAGAATGATCTTACAGGGCCATGACGCAGCACTGCTGTCGTCCAAATTTTACCAGGTTACTGAATTTATTTTTTATTACGAGGTTTAGGAATTTTTCTGTTCCGAACTTACATTAAATGGGAAAAGAATTTTGTGGGTACATTAAATGGGAACCAATTTTGTTCAGAGGTTACACAAAAATTAGAATCATTAACCAAATAAATTTCAAAATATTTCGTGTGGGGAAGTTACAATGTAAAGGTAATATCCGGAGTACCACAGGGAAGTGTGATAGGATAGTTGCTGTTTACAGTATAAAGAAATGGTCTAGTAGAAAGCGTCGGATGTTCTTTGAGGCTATTCGCAGATGATGCGGTTGTCTATACCTAGGGACGCCAGAAGATAGCAAGAATTTGCAGAACGACCTACAGAGAATTGATGAATGGTGCAGGCACTGGCAGTCGACCGTGACCATAAATAAATGTAACATATTGCGAATACATTGGAAAAGAAATCCTCTACTGTACAACTATACTATTGATGACAAACAGCTGGAGACAGCGTCTGCGGTAAAATACCTATGCGTAAGTGTCCAGAGTGACCTTAAGCGGAATGACCATATAAAACAGTGGGAAAAGCAGACGTCAGTCTCAGATTTATCGGAAGAATCTTGAGGAAATGTAACTCATCCACGAAAGAAGTGTCTTATAAGGCGCTTGTTCACCCGATTCTTGAGAATTGTTCATCTATCTGGGATCAGATGCCCGCATCTCGTGGTCGTGCGGTAGCGTTTTCGCTTCCCACGCCCGGGTTCCCGGGTTCGATTCCCGGCGGGGTCAGGGATTTTCTCGGCCTCGTGATGGCTGGGTGTTGTGTGATGTACTTAGGATAGTTAGGTTTAAGTAGTTCTAAGTTCTAGGGGACTGATGACCTAAGATGTTAAGTCCCATAGTGCTCAGAGCCATTTGAACCATTTTGGGATCAGATAAAACTGATAGAGGAGATACAGAAGACCCAACGAAGAGCGGCGCGTTTCGTCACGGGATCGTTTAGGTGTCGAGAGAGCGTAACGGAGATGCTAAACAAACTCCACTGGCGGACGTTACAAGAGAGGCGTTGTGCACCACGGAGATATTTATTATTAAAATTTAGAGACAGCGCCTTTCAGGAGGAGTCGGACAACATGTTACTTCCCCCCGCATATATCTCGTGTATTGAGCGAGAGAAAAAAATTCGAGAAATTAGAACCAGTACAGAGGCTCACCGAAAATCATTCTTCCCACGCACTGTTCGTGAGTGGAACAGTTTTGGAGGGATCAGATAGTGGTACTGAAAGTACCCTGCGCCGCACACCATTAGATAGTTTGCGGAGTATGATGTAGATGTAGATGTAGAAACTGAGACATTGGTGTATTGAACATCAGCGTTGGGAAGGAGGGCGACATTAACTGCCCAATCCCTTGGCAGAAAGAAACTTGACTGCCCTGTTTTAGTAACAACCTATCTAATTGGAGTAGTTCATGAAGTTTACAAAGAAGGGATGAAGCTCAGGCCTAAGATAAGCTGAGTGAACCTGATATGATCCACTAACCATTCATGAATCTCGAGGGGACCTGGCTGAACACTATGGGTGGACTTCTCACAAGTAGAATGTTCCAGAGTGTGTGAATTCCTAAGGGACCAAACTGGTGAGGTCACCGGTCACTTACACACTACTTAAACTGACTTATGCTAAGAACAACACACAAGCCCATGCCCGAGGGAGGACTCGAACCTCCACCAGGAGGGGCCGCGCAATCCGTAACATGGCGCCTCAAACCACGTGGCCACTCCGCACGGCAAAAGTAGAATTAACAGTACCTAAGCATAGGATCAACTTGGACGATATGTTGAGAATGGAGCAGTTGGAGCCGCTACCAAAAACACATTTTAATTAAATTACGATTCAACGAAGAAAAGCCACTCACAAATGCACAATGAACCACATAAGCAACAGAACTCGAAATGCTGCAGCGTAGCAGAAGGGTAAGCACGGCCTACCCGCACAGTATCTCAAGTGTAACTGGACCACTCAGGCAAGGTGTCGTCAAAACAGCAATACTTTTTAAATCCTTCATACTGCACGCTTGCACAATACGCCACATGCATTTTCAAAGAAAATACTGACGTGGTACTGTGCGCATATTAGCATTTGCAGCGCTGGAAGGGATTAAGTCACTTCTGAGCATGTCCAGCGGAAAACAGCTGCTTCGTTTCCCTGACTAGATCGTAGTGTGGCTGACCAACATTTCAGCACTCGTCGTAGGTTCTGGTTACTGCAGAGAGCGAGCTCCCAAATATGTTTTCGTCTGTTTTATTTTCATACCAGCAAGCATTCGAAGAGAAATTGTCTAATTTTAGTGGGTTTTCGGCTCGCTTTAGAATCGAAATGATGTAATTGAAGTGCGATATTTACAGTGTGCTGTAGCACAATAGCACATAATAAGCGGCCGTTACTGTGAACAATGGGCAACGCCCTTGCCGCATTGGTTATAACGGTTCCCGTGAGGTCACGGAAGTTAAGCGCTATCGGGCGTGGCTGGCACTTGGATGGGTGACCATCCGGACCGCCCTGCGCTGTTGCCATTTTTCGGGGTGCACTCAGTCTCGTGGTGCCAACTGAGGAGCTACTCGGTCGAACAGTGGCGGCTCCAGTCAAAGAAAACCATCATAACGACCGGGAGAGGGGTGTGCTGACCACACGCCCGTCCTATCCGCATTCTCAGCTCAGAATGACACGGCGGTCGGATGGTCCCGATGGGCCACATGAAGCCTGAAGACGGAGTGCTTTACTGAGATCAATACGTACAGAAAGAAAGCTTATCCTTCTATTACTTAACGATCTTTGCTTTGCTCCCCCACGTTCCCTTCCTTGCCTGTTTTCCTAAACACGGCACAGGGAATCATTAACCTAATTTCACGCAGTGGAGTAACGCCATATTATCAAATAAGGAGGTGAAAAGTGATTTAGCAGAGTGCGTGCAACATTCGAACCGATTCCACATAGTTCAGGTTCGACGTGTTTGGTCACTGGAAGGATCTCAGTATGTAGACCCTCTTTCATCTTACACAAGTTGTGGTATAGTAAAAATCTTGGAATTTCAAAGGATACTTTTTATGTAGCGGTTAAATTCCCCTGTAATTTTCACTCTTTAATTTTCAATGACAACTTTTTATTTTATTTGAACAGAAACAAGCGGTTCCAAAAGATTTTACGTTAACAATCACATCATTCACTGTGAACATCATGGATCATGGTAGAGACTTAGTAGGACAGTAACTTAAAATGACAGGAAATGCGCTGATCGCTGAGGGACTGAGGTAATAGTTTGTGATAAAGGAAAGATATACTCACGGGAAGCATCGTATGCTCTTTAATTACTGTTCACTACGGTAATACAATGGAGACGGAGTGGTGATGGACACTGCCTAGGGGCTTGAGGGGATGTCATAATGGAAACTAACATAGCGCACTCGATAATACGACGCAAAAATGACAAAAATTAATCTAGTTACTTGAAACAAATCGCTGTACTCGTTTCAATAATAAACTTGCACGCATTCGAATTTCAAAATGCATTTCACTGAAATTCACAAGAAACAATAAATCTTACAATGTTACGTTATATATGAGGGACAAAATTCGTAACTGACTCTATGCTGTAGTATTAAACCATCTGCTTTACTGTGAACAATACTTACAGAAAGAAAGCTTATCCTTCTATTACTTAACGATCTTTGCTTTGCTCCCCCACGTTGCCTTCCTTGTCTGTTTTCCTAAACACGGCACAGGGAATCATTAATCTAATTTCACGCAGTGGAGTAATGTCATATTATCAAATAAGGTGGTGAAAAGTGATTTAGCAGAGTGCCGCCGTTGGATAATCAGCTGCCAGCAGCAAGTCGCATACTCCTAGCTTACTTATTTGTTACATAGTTTAATTCTTAATTTCTTTGCGTGTTTTTGGGTACTTGCATTGTTCAATTCATAAATTTCCGGCGTATTATAGTATTTGAGAGTTGTAGCATCGCGCTTTAGTACCTGAATAGTGTGAATTCGCGTAGTCGTCTATCATCTGTTTTTATTTTGAATGGGCAGTGTCGGTTGGTCACAGCCAGTGTGCTCCCTGCCTCCGTTGGATAAGCAGCTGCCAGCAGCAAGTCGTATACTCCTAGCTCCTTTTCTGTGTCTGCTTCGCAGATTCTTACTTAAATTGCGTGTGAGTTTCGTATAGGAGGTGTAATTTCGAGTTTTAGTTACTGTAATCGTAAATTCAGGCAGATTGTACCGAAGTCGTTGGGAATTTGTATAGGTTAGTTCATACATTCTTTGCGTGTTTCCCTTGCGTTATCTAGGCACGGACTCGTGTTTTCAGTAACTGTTGTTCAACATCGATTAGAATGGACAGGGACTGTGTTTGCTGTGTTCGGATGAGGGCTGAGTTGGCATCCCTTCACTCACAGCTGCAGGCGGCGCTGACTTCGGTCGCACTGATTGAGGCTGTTGCAAATAGGCACCACTGTGGGGAGCCGGAATTGGGTATCATGGGGATGTCAACCTCATCCCGTCTGTCCCAAGATCGGTCTGCCGCTGTGGTTGCCCCAGTTGCTGCCCACAGTATGGCTGAGCCCTCGCCTGTGGTTGATTGGGAGGTCGTTCCAAGGCGTGGCAGGCAGCGAAAGACGTCCCCGGAGGCTGATCAGAAAGCCTCCCCAGTGCGTCTGACAAACAGGTTTCAGGCACTGTCTCTGGTTGAGTCAGATGCAGCTGCCTGCCCTGTTTCAGAGGGTGAACAAAAATGGTTCAAATGGCTCTGAGCACTATGGGACTTAACATCTAAGGCCATCACTCCCCTAGAATTAGAACTACTTAAACCTAACTAACCTAAGGACATCACAAACATCCATGCCCGAGGCAGGATTCGAACCTGCGACCGTAGCGGACTCGCGGTTCCAGACTGAAGCGCCTAGAACCGCTCGGCCACCACGGCCGGCTTCAGAGGATGATTCTCAGCCTTCAATGTGCGGGCAATCGCAGAGGGTGGGCGTATTGGTAGTTGGTAGCTCCAATGTTAGGCGCGTAATGGGGCCCCTTAGGGATATGGCGGCTAAGGAGGGGAAGAAATCCAGTGTGCACTCCGTGTGCATTCCGGGTGGAGTCGTTCCTGATGTGGAAAGGGTCCTTCCGGATGCCATGAAGAGCAGCCAGCTGCAGGTGGTGGCACATGTCGGCACTAATGACGTGTGTCGTTTTGGATCTGAGGAAATTCTCTCTGGATTCCAGCGGCTATCTGATTTGGTGAAGGCTGCCGGTCTTGCTTACGAGATTAAGGCGGAGCACACCATCAGCAGCATCGTTGACAGAACCGACTGCGGACCGCTGGTGCAGAGCCGGGTGGAGGGTCTGAATGAGAGGCTCAGACGGTTTTGCGACTGTGTTGGCTGCAGATTCTTTGACTTGCGCCATAGGGTGGTGGGGCTTCGGGTTCCGCTGAATAGGTCAGGAGTTAACTACACTCAGCTGGCAGCTACACGGGTAGCGGAGGCTGTGTGGCGTGGACTGGGCGGTTTTTTAGGTTAGAAGGCCTCGGGGAAGTATGGGGTGGGCTGCAATCTCAAAGGGTTCATGGCAAATACAGGACGTGCTAGGATCATGGAACAATCGGAATTGTAGTTGCAAATAGTTGTAGTTGTGCTAGGAAAGGCCCTGAGCTTCAAGCGCTAATAGAAAGCACAGAAGCTGAAATCGTTGTAGGTACAGAAAGCTGGCTAAAGCCTGAACTAGGTCCTGCAGAAATTTTTACGAAGTCTCAGACGGTGTTCAGGAAAGATAATTTAGGCAGAATTGGTGGTGAAGTGTTTGTGTCTGTCAGTAGAGGTTTATCTTGTAGTGAAGTCGAAGTAGATACTCCGTGTGAATTGGTATGGGTGGACGTTATACTCAACAGCCGAAAAAAGTTAATAATTGGCTCCTTCTACCGATCCCCAGACTCCGATGATATAATTGCAGAACAGTTCAGAGAAAATTTGAGTCTCGTAACAAATAAATACCCCACTCATACGGTTGTAGTTGGTGGGGACTTCAACCTTCCCCCGATATGTTGGCAAAAATACTTGTTCAAAACAGGTGGTAGGCAGAAAACATCTTCCGAGATTGTCCTAAATGCTTTTTCCGAAAATTATTTCCAGCAGTTAGTCCACGAACCCACGCGAATTGTAAATGGTTGCGAAAACACACTTGACCTCTTAGCCACAAACAATCCAGAGCTAATAGAGAGCATCATGACCGATACAGGGATTAGTGATCACAAGGTCGTTGTAGCTAGGCTCAATACCGTTTCTTCCAAATCCACCACAAACAAACGCAAAATGATTTTATTTAAAAAAGCGGATAAAGTGTCGCTTGAAGCCTTCCTATGAGACAAGCTCCATTCCTTCCGAACTGACTATGTAAATGGAGACGAGATATGTCTCAAATTCAAAGATATAGTAGCAACAGCAATAGCGAGATTCATACCTTATAAATTGGTAAGAGATGGAACTGATCCCCCATGGTATACAAAACAGGTCCGAACGCTGTTGCAGAGGCAACGGAAAAAGCATGCGAAGTTCAGAAGAACGCGAAACCCCGAATATTGGCCAAAATTTACAGACGCGCGAAATTTGGCACGGAGTTCAATGCGAGATGCCTTTAATAGGTTCCACAACGAAACATTGTCTCGAAATTTGGTAGAAAATCCGAAGAAATTCTGGTCGTATGTAAAGTACACAAGCGGGAAGACGAAGTCAATACCTTCGCTGCGCAGTGCCGATGGTACTGTTACCGACGACTGTGCCGCTAAAGCGGAGTTATTGAACGCAGTTTTCCGAAATTCCTTCACCAGGGAAGACGAATGGAATATTCCAGAATTTGAAACACGAACAGCTGCTAGCATGAGTTTCTTAGAAGTAGATACCTTAAGGGTTGCGAAGAAACTCAAATCGCTTGATACGGGCAAGTCTTCAGGTCCAGATTGTATACCGATTAGGTTCCTCTCAGATTACGCTGATACAATAGCTCCCTACTTAGCAATCATATACAACCGCTCGCTCACCGATAGATCTGTACCTACAGATTGGAAAATTGCGCAGGTCGCACCAGTGTTTAAGAAGGGTAGCAGGAGTAATCCATAGAACTACCGACCTATATCATTGATGTCGGTTTGCAGTAGGGTTTTAGAGCATATACTGTATTCAAACATTATGAATCACCTCGAAGGGAACGATCTATTGAAACGTAATCAACATGGTTTCAGAAAATATCGTTCTTGTGCAACGAAGCTAGCTCTTTATTCGCACGAAATAATGGCCGCTATCGACAGGGGATCACAAGTTGATTCCGTATTTCTAGATTTCCGGAAAGCTTTTGACACCGTTCCTCACAAGCGACTTCTGATCAAGCTGCGGGCCTATGGGGTATCGTCTCAGTTGTGCAACTGGATTCGTGATTTCCTGTCAGGAAGGTCGCAGTTCGTAGTAATAGATGGCAAATCATCGAATAAAACTGAAGTGATATCAGGTGTTCCCCAGGGAAGCGTCCTGGGACCTCTGCTGTTCCTGATCTATATAAATGACCTGGGTGACAATCTGAGCAGTTCTCTTAGGTTGTTCGCAGATGATGCTGTAATTTACCGTCTAGTAAGGTCATCCGAAGATCAGTATCAGTTGCAAAGCGATTTAGAAAAGATTGCTGTATGGTGTGGCAGGTGCCAGTTGACGCTAAATAACGAAAAGTGTGAAGTGATCCACATGAGTTCCAAAAGAAATCCGTTGGAATTCGATTACTCGATAAATAGTACAATTCTCAAGGCTGTCAATTCAACTAAGTACCTGGGTGTAAAAATTACGAACAACTTCAGTTGGAAAGACCACGTAGATAATATTGTGGGGAAGGCGAGCCAAAGGTTGCGTTTCATTGGCAGGACCCTTAGAAGATGCAACAAGTCCGCTAAAGAGACAGCTTACACTACACTCGTTCGTCCTCTGTTAGAATATTGCTGCGCGGTGTGGGATCCTTACCAGGTGGGATTGATGGAGGACATCGAAAGGGTGCAAAAAAGGGCAGCTCGTTTTGTGTTATCACGTAATAGGGGAGAGAGTGTGGCAGATATGATACGCGAGTTGGGATGGAAGTCATTAAAGCAAAGACGTTTTTCGTCGCGGCACGATCTATTTATAAAATTTCAGTCACCAACTTTCTCTTCCGAATGCGAAAATATTCTGTTGACCGCAACCTACGTAGGTAGGAATGATCATCAAAATAAAATAAGGGAAATCAGAGCTCGAACAGAAAGGTTTAGGTGTTCGTTTTTCCCGTGCGCTGTTCGGGAGTGGAATGGTAGAGAGATAGTATGATCGTGGTTCGATGAACCCTCTGCCAAGCACTTAAATGTGAATTGCAGAGTAATCATATAGATGTATGACATACTTGTAGCTCGTTTTCGTTAGTATAAATTGTTTCCATTAATACAAATGTTTGAAGCAGATTGCCATTGTTGTGGATTCTGTTCGAAACTCTCTACGCTAGTCTGTCCTGTGAAAACGTCATCTTTGCATAACTGCTTTATCCTACATCTTTTTGAACCTATTTACTCTTATTGTATTCCAGCCTTGTATTTCTTCTCCATTTTTTTAGCCGCCACACCTTTCTCAATGACCAAAATGACATTATAGCAATTAGTTCGACACAAATCGTAATATCCTACGTCAATATTTGCAGACACGATGATTTCTATATTACAGTAGTAGTAAACTGTGTTCCTGTTACATAGATACTAGATGATGATCGTTGGTGATAGGAACCGGTAGCAATAGAGCGTAATTCTTCGTCGCAGCTGTTAGTAATTTCAGTGTAAGGTTTCATTAAATTAACTAATATATCAGCGACACTCATTTCGTAATATTTCTGCAGGTATAATTTACACTTGATTCCTTTCATTGTCTGCATTCTTTTACCTGTTGCGCACTACTGGCGGATGTGTTCCAAGGACATAGATTGTTTGTAGTTCTCGTTAAACACTTAGTATTCTTCTGTGGCGATGGTGCCAACTTCAAAGGATTAATCAGAAGGGCATTTGTATGAATATTATAATTTCTTGGGCCGGAAAAGATTGAGCCGAAACTTATAAGAGAAATAAAACTTACGGACCAGCTATTTCATTTGTTTTTAGATTAACTGAAAAAGAAGGACTGAGCATATAGGATTTACATGTGTGTGTGTGATGTTGAATACGAAAACTGAAATAGCGAGATTCGTTCGGCAGGTTACGAGATATTCCGAAATGTGTTCGTAGGAAGCTAATCTCCAGTCCATCTCCTACGGTGACTTGATACAGGAAACCTCTCGACCGAGACGACGAAGATCATGGAATTTAATTTCACAGTAGACCACTGACCAGCAGTCTAAGTAACACACATGTGAATAAAAAAAAAAGAAAACTTAGAAATAATTTCACAAGGATCAGTTGTTTCTTCAGGCAAATGGGTTTGTGTCTCTTTTACTGGCTGAGTATTAATATAGCTCTTACAGCCCCATACCTCCCATTTTTCAAATTCTCTCTCTAGCAGTGTAGTAGTGCAATATCATTTTCCCAGCCTATCTGATATTCCACAAAGCTCAGGGGTTTCTTGTATATATGAATGAATAGAATGAAATATTCTTTTTCTAACAACTCCTGTCTCACATTCTACCTGCTCAGGTTTGCTACTCGTTTCTCACTTTTTATGTCTCTTAAATTAAGTACGGATAATTTTATGCTTAATTTGGACATTTATTTTTTATAGGAGATTAAAAGAAATTTTCATTGTTACGAGAATGTTCACATAGCTGCTGCTTCCATTTTGACTTTGGACTTTTTTAAATTTATTCACAATATTCTCCTGCATAGATGAGTTTTTCAAATCGATAAGTAAAGCCTCCATCGTGAGCTCTCACAGCATTCTTGCATCGTCACTTTCAGAGAGTCGAAAATCTACCATGAGGTAATATTTGCCGTCTATGGGTTTTATTGTAGCTAGATATTCTAGGAACACGCGTTTGAAGACTATATTCCCGAACCAATTCAACTTTGTTCAGTATCACTACTGTAGGTGGAGTCGTACTATGCTAGTTGCCATGCTAGCAACACACCTCTCGGTTGACTCAGCTATGTGTTATCGGGCACATCGCATTGCAAACCAGGTCAGTATGGAAGCATAGTCGTGATTGCTCCAGAGAAACTGGGAGGGTGGTATTAATAGCATATTCCTTCTTACAAATGGTGTGAAATCACTGGCTACAAGTGTTTGTGCCAGTGAACCTGCGTAGCACTCCAGTTAAACATTGGTTGGCGCTTTTGTTTCGTAACATTCCTCACACGTTGCCGTTTCTGTGGCAACATTTATTCACAGTGTGATGTGTATGAATCCAATTTTCGTGTGAATAAGCCACTGACTGCTTTGTCATGCTTCATTTTCTCTGAAATCTGTAGACATCTGTTTTGAAATCATGTTATCTAGTTCAGAACTCATTATTTTATTCAGGCGTCGTTCAAAGTCAAATGTCGCGCAGAGAGCATTTCTTTCAAAATCTCCAAAATATCACTGAAGTCCATTTCCGCGTCCCAATATGTGTGACGGTATCACATGGTTACAGTTTGTTGGTATTGTTAATATAATAACAGAAATTGATAACAATAATTTTTCCCAAATAGTCTGTGGGATATCCGTTCCTTGCCGTCCGCAACTTTCTGTTTGGGGAAATGCTAGAATCCCACTTGTCTCGGCAACGTGCCCCTGTGACTGCAGTTTTTATGCAATCGATTTACTCGGCTTAATGTTTCTCACACGTATGTTACTTTTTCCGTCGGTATTGTCACTTTTTTCTCCTTCTGATCGTCAAAGAATTCAATTACCTTAACAGCAATCCGTCGTGGCTACACGTGAAATAATTTCCGACGATCGATTTCAGTGCATGGACTGCTAGGTAACAGCGTGCACTTCTCTGAATATAAGTTTGGATATACCTAGTCACGTTAGATTATTTTCAGCTGCGGCAGGTTGGTTTGTTGGTTTGAGGGATAAAGGGACCAAAATACAGGGTCATCAGTCCCTAATGGGTTTAATGTTCTGTTTGTCGAGTTGTATGACGTTATCAACACTATTTAACGGCAATGGGCGCCGATCGCAGAGTAAACACAAACGGCCGAAGAACATATGCTGGTTTCCTGACCATCGAAGGTAGGGAGAAAAACTATAGGGAAATACACAACAGAGGACGCATGGCGGTGCGGGGCGCAGTGACAAATGGTAGTGCACATCGGGAAGTTCTACTATTTCAGTCTGTAGTGTGCAGAACATTTATCGTTGGTTGTCGTGCTCGTTGAAGTATGTTGAAGGTACATTACTGTATCCATTATTGGTGATGGAAAGCAAACACTAAAAGTGTTACGTAATTATTGAGGTTATCGTGGCCCTTTCTTGACGTATTCGAAAGATCTATGGGCCTGTCTATAGTAGTACAAAAGGTAAATAAGAACGAAAGAAGGCCTGTACCAGCAGTTTGTGAAGCCACACATTGGCCGAATATTAGGAAACAAGAGGCGGCAGTGCATTGACCACATAATTCGAGCTCATGACCCCTCCCGTACCGATTTCTCCATTATCAACTTGCTGGCGAATGCACACGAGGACGTGCAGTGACGCAACGGCAAGGATCAAATATTAATAAAAGTTAATCAAGTCGAGCCGACAAAGTGGAAGATGAAGCTTGAGATCGATAACTATGGACTATCAGCTGCAGTAGATATCTCTTCCGTTGAGACTGACTGATCTCCTTCTTTCATTAATATTTTTCTAATTTGTTTTTCTACAATTCTTTTATAATGTGCCGTTTTTCCCCTTTTATACCAAGGTTTTTTTCTGCTTTAGGCCTCAAAGAATCGTCAATTCACTGAATGATGTTGATTGTAGGTTGGTATTCGCCTCGGGATTTTCAGTCGACATTTTTTTATGACTTTCCAATGGTTTGGCAGCACGAGCAACTGGCAACTCCATTGCCCGATACGAACAGGAGTCGAGCTCGCGGGTGGAGATTGAATGTACATGTCGCTCGAATGACTGAGAGCATTTCACTGGTCATTACCACTGTGATATTCCGTTTGCTACCTGTAACAGTCGTTCACGGCAGTACAAGAATCGAGGGTTCGATCATATTGAAGTTAAAACTACTGTTCTGTTTACGAATTTTAGTGGCTTTCCTGAAGAAACTCATTGCCACCGCGAAGCCTGGCAAATTTTCTCACGTGCCATGTCGCATAAAGTGCGTGCTCCGCCATGAAGATTTTCTCTACCTGTCCCAAATTGCAACACAGAGGAGATGCGATAGTCATATTTTTCCAAGAATATAAATTCTTCAACAGAGGGTAAGAAAGGAGAGCCTGTGGCCCCATGATACGATTGCACCAGCATTGCTGCTTTTCAACGTAGGTAACTTCTCTAGCATGTGAAGCGACAGAGTGCGCACTGCCAACATCGCAAAGTATTTTGCCACCATTCTGCACAGAGCGTATCACGCACCCGTCTTTTTTATTTGATGTGATTTGAATCATCAGTCTTCTGACTGGTTTGAAGAGACCCGCCACGAATTCCTCTACTGTGCCAACCTCTTCACCTTAATAGCACTTCCACTCTACGTCCTCAATAATTTTTGGGATGTTTCCAATCTCTGTCTTCCCCTACATTTTCCTCCATCTCCAGATCCCTCTAGTACCGTGGAAGTTATCCCCTGATGTCTTAACAAATGTCCTATCATCCTGTTCCTTCTTCCTGTCAGTGTTTCCCAAATAATCCTTTTTTCACTGATTCTGCAGAGAACCTCCTCATAATTGACCTTACCATTACATCTAATTTTCAACGCTCTCCTGCGACACTTCTCATCCTTTTTAGTTTTCTCACATCCCATGATTCACTAGCATGCAGTGAGTTACTCCGAACATACATTCTCAGAAATATCTTCCTCAAATTAAGGCAGATGTTTGATAGTGGTCAGAAATACTCTCTCTGCGTCTGATAGTCTGCTTTTTACGTCCTCCTTGCTTCATTTATCATAGTTTACTTTGCTTCCAATATAGCAGAACTCTTTAACTTTGCCTATTTTGTGATAACCCATTTTCATGTAAGCCTAACTTAAAATCGCTACTCTCATTTCTGTTACTTCCTATTGTATTCGTCTTTCTTCTGTTCACCCTGAGTCCACATTCAGTACCCATTACACTGTACAATCCATTCAACACATCCTGTAACTCTTATTCACATTCGCTGGGGCTAGATATATCATCAGAGAATCTTATTCGTAATCTTCCACCCTGCATTTAAATCCCACTCTCAAACCATACTTTTGTTCCAGTCATTGCTACTTCATGTACTGGATACGTAGAACAATAGAGAGGAAAGACTGCATCCCTGCTTACAACTTTTTTAATTTTTTTAATCCGAACACTTCGTCCTTCGCCTTCCATTCTTATTTTCCCCTATTTGTCATTGTACATTTCGACATCCTGCCCCAATTAACATTGTCGAACGCTTTTTCTGGTCGAGAAATCCAATGAACCTGTCTTGATTTTTCTTTTCTTCTGTCCTTCCGTCATCAAGGAGAATGTCAGGACTGCCTAACTAGCACGTCTAGCTTTCCCAAAGCCAAATGACCACCAACATATCGTCAATTTTGTCTTCCATTCTTCGATCCACTGTTCTTGTCAGCAACTTGCATATATGAGCTATTAAGCTGACATACGGAAGTTCTCGCACTCACTTCCTCGAGCGAGCCTCTGAACTGTGTATTTGATATCATTCGAAAGTCCGATGGTACGTCGCCAGTGTCATAGAATCTACACATCAATTTGAACAGTCGCTTGATAGCCATCCCCCAGCTCTTTTAGAAGTATCGATGGAATGTTATCTTTTCCTTCTGCCTTAATTTATCCCAAATCTTGCCGGCCGGTGTGGACGAGCGGTTCTAGGCGCTTCAGTATGGAACCGCTCGACCGCTACGGTCGCAGGTGCGAATCCTGCCTCGGGCATGGATGTGTGTCCTTAGGTTAGTTAGGTTTAAGTAGTTCTAAGTTCTAGGGGACTGATGACCTCAGATGTTAAGTCCCATAGTGCTCAGAGCCATTTGAACCATTTATCCCACGTCTTATGAAGCTCTTTTGAATTCTGTCTAGTGTGGGACACCCTATGTCTTCCTTTCGACTCTAATTACATGTTCTGTCGCATCGTCAGACAATCCCTTTCCCTTACAAGTGCCTTCAACGTACTCTTCCAATCTATCTCCTCTCTCCTCTCAATTTAACAGTGGAATTCTGTTTGCACTCTTAATGTTGGCACCATTGCTTTTAGTTTCACTGAGTGTTGTTTTTACTTTTACATATGTTGAACAGAAATTAGCAGCATATACTGGCTTTGAAACAGTCAGCATGTAGACTCGGGTCTCCACTTGAGTCTGGTGAGGGTGGACTCGACACTCTCTGAAACGAGAGCGAGTAAACGAATACACAAGCAGAACCACGTACTTGTGGCACTTTCGCTACATACGCAACCATTTGGAAGAAATTTTCTCAATTACACTGTTAATTGCTGTTTATTTATTTCACACAGCCATGATATCGGCTTTATAGCCGTTGTCAAATGCAAGTTAAAATATGACAAAATGTCTGACTTGCCTAAATGACATAAGCAACTACTGAGCAAGATGTTTATTATATACCAGTGTAATGACTGATCGGCTAGAACTGAATATTGTTCTGCTAATACACCTATATGTAGGCTGGCCCACTTAAACGTTTCAGCGCTGGTATCTTTGGAACAGAAACAGATGTAAAAAAAAACTACTTTCACTAGTACGAATTTAAGACCGGGGCTCGTGAGAAAAATGCTATGAGGCATTCTAAAACATGAGCAAACATTAGCTTCAACACGAACTTATGTTTTTTTTTAATGAGCATCCCGTATTATTTCTTACGCAGTCAATAACATGAAAAATCATAAAAAGGATAGCGGTTGTTGCATCGCAATAAGTCAGTTCGCAATACGTCAGTTATATCCCAAGAAATTGCAAAGCGAAGTTTGCACTTGAAATAAACGCGCTGGTATTGCACATACCTAGTTTCTACATCTACATCTACATCCATACTCCGCAAGCCACCTGACGGTGTGTGGCGGAGGGTACCTTGAGTACCTCTATCGGTTCTCCCTTCTATTCCAGTCTCGTATTGTTCGTGGAAAGAAGGATTGTCGGTATGCCTCTGCGTGGGCTCTAATCTCCCTGATTTTATCCTCATGGTCTCTTCGCGAGATATACGTAGGAGGGAGCAATATACTGCTTGACTCTTCGATGAAGGTATGTTCTCGAAACTTTGACAAAAGCCCGTACCGAGCTACTGAGCGTCTCTCCTGCAGAGTCTTCCACTGGAGTTTATCTATCATCTCCGTAACGCTTTCGCGATTACTAAATGATCCTGTAACGAAGCGCGCTGCTCTCCGTTGGATCTTCTCTATGTTTTGTATCAACCCTATCTGGTACGGATCCCACACTGCTGAGCAGTACTCAAGCAGTGGGCGAACAAGCGTACTGTAACCTACTTCCTTTGTTTTCTGATTGCATTTCCTTAGGATTCTTCCAATGAATCTCAGTCTGGCATCTGCTTTACCGACGATCAACATTATATGATCATTCCATTTTAAATCACTCCTAATGCGTACTCCCAGATAATTTATGGTATTAACTGCTTCCAGTTGCTGACCTGCTATTTTGTAGCTAAATGATAAGGGATCTATCTTTCTGTGTATTCGCAGCACATTACACTTGTCTACATTGAGATTCAATTGCCATTCCCTGCACCATGCGTCAATTCGCTGCAGATCCTCCTGCATTTCAGTATAATTTTCCATTGTTACAACCTCTCGATACACCACAGCATCATCATGTTTGTGGCAGTAAACTATATTATTACTTTCGGCCCTCGTGACAGCAGTGAAAGTGAGATTACGTACGTCAACCACATCGTGATTATGAGCAACATGGGGTTAACACTTGCATTTGAGGTGTTCAGTAGCAGCGCGTCTCATTTAATTCAAGCGTCAACTTCTCCTTACATTTTCTCTGGATGTAACTGACGTATTGCGATGCAACTACCGCCATTCTTTTTGTGATTTTTCATGTAACTGATTGCATAAGAAACAATACGGGCTGCTCATACATACACGGTGATTTATCGATGAGAGGTTACGGAACAAAAAATGTCTAATGAACTTACGTCCGAAAATGCATGGTTTTCAGTCTAGAGACCATTTATTCACTCTTACATTTCATAAAGACTGTGGTCTGTTACGCGTTGTACCATGCAGCCACAGTTACAGCATGTGTTCAAAATGGTTTCCATTTGCCTCAACACATGCGTGCACGCTCCGTAGCATGTTCTATGTCAGACATTCACATCTTCCAGGCTGCATTCGAACAACGTCAAACCATCGGACATGGGTGTGCGTTTTGTTCTTATCATAATATCTGTGTTCGTAGCATGTAACTGCAAATGTTTAGTGCAAGTCCCACTGTAATCGCTGTGTGACGATTAAGACGCCAGATACCGTAATACGGAGAGTACTTTTAGCAAACGAAAACAAATAAGGTTCGACGCAGAATTGAACCCTAGACCTCGGAGATGTCTACTTGAAACGCTATTCACTGAACCACCGGCACAACTCTGCTCCTTAATTTTGACAGAAGTAGTTACTGTACACATGATTACCGTGTTGCCAGTTTGCCCATCTGTAACGTTCGTTTACTGTCCGAACTATCCGAATGATGAAATTTAGTGAGTGGCATTTTTTTGTTGTTAGTAAGTAGGTGAAGAATCGCGCTGCGAAGTCGAGTGCGCGAGTTTTTCTTCATCCTGTACATATGATATGCTTGTAACTTTTTGGAACACTGCTGCAAATTTACTTTTATGTTTTACATCTTTTCACAGAATATCTAACATTTACTTATTTCAAGGCGTTACTGAGTCTACGACAGCACCAGAACACAAGGCGTTAGAATGAAGTGCAGTCACTAATAGCGATTAATTACTAAGATAAGTGTAACAAAGTTATCGAAACTGTTACAGAAATGGGTGATAAGCTAGACTTAAGCAATCTGGACTCAGATTGTTTACGAGTGTATAGTTGTGTTACATATGCTGGTGTGGATACTTATGCAGTTTTGCACGACATTTCGTCTGGAAGAGCTCCTACATACATAACTACAGATGGCCTGATGATGTCTTGATGGAATACCGAAACCTGTGATCTCTGGAGTGAATTAGAGATGAAAATACTAGTCTTAGTTTTTTGCCATGCTGGTTATTCTATACTCGCTAGGTTAAGCTTACAGTGGGTAGTACGGGGTACACAGTTGACCAATTTGCCAACAGCACTTTCCTCTAATGCCTACATTCAGACTCGAGTCGTGATCTTCAAAACATCTTCCACGTGCCACGTATGTTTAAGAAAAATTTTACAAATCCACACTGGGTATACCTTTCCGTACAGGGCGATACGTATCTCTAGGCTTTCAGAAGATCATTGTGTGGCAAAAACAAGACATGCATAAAATAGAAACATTGAGGTGGATAGAGAGTCTCTCCAAGTTTTACCTCCATCACAGGCTCTCTGTATGTTCACCGTTACTGACGCGCAAAACTCAGTGTGTGATGGAAATAACTGGCGCCATAGCTGCCCAGTTTGGAACTCTGTGTACGGGGTGGCTTATGCAGCTTCGTCACGGTGCGTATCACTAATCAGAACCTGGAGAGGTGCTCCATCCACAACTTTTTGTTTATTATCTATACGTCGTGTAATTCTCATGTACACTACTGGACATTAAAATTGCTACACCACGAAGATGACGTGCTACAAACGTGAAATTTTTTACCGAGAGGAAGAAGATGCTGTGATATGCAAATGATTAGCTTTTCAGAGCATTCACACTAGGTTGGCGCCTGTAGCGAGACCTACAACGTGCTGACATGAGGAAAGTTTCCAGCCGATTTCTCAAACACAAACAGCAGTTGACCGGCGTTGACTGGTGAAACATTGTTGTGATGCCTCGTGTAAGGAGGAGAAATGAGTACCATCACGTTTCCGACTTTGATAAAGGTCGGATTGTAGCCTAACGTGATTGCGGTTTATCGTATCGCGACACTGCTGCTCGCGTTGGTCGAGATCCAATGACTGTTAGCAGAAAATGGAATCGGTGGGTTCAGAAGGATAACACGGAACGCTGTGCTGGATCCCTACGGCCTCGTATCACTAGCAGTCGAGATGACAGGCATCTTGTGGGCATGGCTGTAACGGATCGTGGAGCCACGTCTCGATCCCCGATTCAACAGATGGGGACGTTTGCAAGACAAAAACCACAACCATCTGCACAAACAGTTCGACAACGTTTGCAGCAGCATATACTATCAGATCGGAGGCGATGGATGCGGTTACCCTTGACGCTGCATCACACACAGGAGCGCTTGCGATGGTGTACTCAACGACGAACATGGGTGCACGAATGGCAAAACGTCATTTTTTCGGATGAATCCAGTTTCTGTTTACAGCATCATGCTGGTCGCATCCGTGTTTGGCGACATCGCGGTGAACGCACATTGGAAGCGTGTATTCGTCATCGCCATACTGGCGTATCAGCCGGCGTGATGGTACGGGGTACACGTCTCGGTTACCTCTTGTTCGCATTGACGGCACTTTGAACAGTGGACGTTACATTTCATATGTGTTACGACCCGTGGCTCTACCCTTCAGTTGATCCCTGCGAAACCCTACATTTCAGCAGTGTAATGCACGACCCCATGTTGCAGGTCCTGTACGGGCCTTTCTGGATACAGAAAATGATCGACTGCTGCCCTGGCCAGCACATTCTCCAGTTCTCTCACCAACTGAAAACGTCTGGTCAATGGTGGCCGAACAACTGGCTCGTCACAATACGCCAGTCACTACTCTTGATGAACTGTGGTATCGTGTTGAAGCTGCATGGGCAGCTGTACCTGTACACGCCATCCAAGCTCTGTTTGACTCAATGCCCAGGCGTATCAAGGCCGTTATTACGTCCAGAGGTGGTTGTTCTGGGTACTGTCTTCTCAGGATCTATGCACCGAAATTGCGTGAAAATGTAATCACATGTCAGTTCTAGTATAATATATTTGTGCAATTAATACCCGTTTATCAGCTGCATTTCTTCTTGGTGTGGCAATTGTAATGGCCAGTAGTGTAGTTGCCTTCTGAAATCCCGGGGGTACTAAAGCGTAACCCTGTACGGACTGTTTATCACTGTGCAGACGGTAGTGAGCGACTTACTTGAAGTAGAGGAAGATGCAGACGGCGACGGAGAGCGCGACGAGCGACAGCGTGTAGCCGGCGTAGTAGAGCGCCGTCGCCACCTCGACGCGGTCCGCGGCCGGCAGCTGGCTGAGGTCGCGGCACAGCGAGTAGTTGCTGTAGCCGTCCCACGTGCCGTTCGCGTGGCACCACCGCGACGCGTTCTCTGCAACAGCGGCGGCCACCGGCCGCGCTGCAACACTGACAGCACTGGCGAGAGCAGCCGTCTCGAAAGTAGTCGCAAGACGGTCCATGAAATTCGACCCAATTCATACACTCCTGGAAATGGAAAAAAGAACACATTGACACCGGTGTGTCAGACCCACCATACTTGCTCCGGACACTGCGAGAGGGCTGTACAAGCAATGATCACACGCACGGCACAGCGGACACACCAGCAACCGCGGTGTTGGCCGTCGAATGGCGCTAGCTGCGCAGCATTTGTGCACCGCCGCCGTCAGTGTCAGCCAGTTTGCCGTGGCATACGGAGCTCCATCGCAGTCTTTAACACTGGTAGCATGCCGCGACAGCGTGGACGTGAACCGTATGTGCAGTTGACGGACTTTGAGCGAGGGCGTATAGTGGGCATGCGGGAGGCCGGGTGGACGCAGCGCCGAATTGCTCAACACGTGGGGCGTGAGGTCTCCACAGTACATCGATGTTGTCGCCAGTGGTCGGCGGAAGGTGCACGTGCCCGTCGACCTGGGACCGGACCGCAGCGACGCACGGATGCACGCCAAGACCGTAGGATCCTACGCAGTGCCGTAGGGGACCGCACCGCCACTTCCCAGCAAATTAGGGACACTGTTGCTCCTGGGGTATCGGCGAGGACCATTCGCAACCGTCTCCATGAAGCTGGGCTACGGTCCCGCACACCGTTAGGCCGTCTTCCGCTCACGCCCCAACATCGTGCAGCCCGCCTCCAGTGGTGTCGCGACAGGCGTGAATGGAGGGACGAATGGAGACGTGTCGTCTTCAGCGATGAGAGTCGCTTCTGCCTTGGTGCCAATGATGGTCGTATGCGTGTTTGGCGCCGTGCAGGTGAGCGCCACAATCAGGACTGCATACGACCGAGGCACACAGGGCCAACACCCGGCATCATGGTGTGGGGAGCGATCTCCTACACTGGCCGTACACCACTGGTGATCGTCGAGGGGACACTGAATAGTGCACGGTACATCCAAACCGTCATCGAACCCATCGTTCTACCATTCCTAGACCGGCAAGGAACTTGCTGTTCCAACAGGACAATGCACGTCCGCATGTATCCCGTGCCACCCAACGTGCTCTAGAAGGTGTAAGTCAACTACCCTGGCCAGCAAGATCTCCGGATCTGTCCCCCATTGAGCATGTTTGGGACTGGATGAAGCATCGTCTCACGCGGTGTGCACGTCCAGCACGAACGCTGGTCCAACTGAGGCGCCAGGTGGAAATGGCATGGCAAGCCGTTCCACAGGACTACATCCAGCATCTCTACGATAGTCTCCATGGGCGAATAGCAGCCTGCATTGCTGCGAAAGGTGGATATACACTGTACTAGTGCCGACATTGTGCATGCTCTGTTGCCTGTGTCTATGTGCCTGTAGTTCTGTCAGTGTGATCATGTGATGTATCTGACCCCAGGAATGTGTCAATAAAGTTTCCCCTTCCTGGGACAATGAATTCACGGTGTTCTTATTTCAATTTCCAGGAGTGTATATGCAAAGATCTTCAAAAACCAACCAAGAGACAGATATACAGGGTGAAAAGTATTTAAACCGACAAATTGTCGGAGGTTGTAGGGGACATCAAAACAAATATTTTACCTAATGTCATTTTTTCCTATGAGGATTATTTAAACCGGTGGAAGCCGTATTACGCTCTTCAGTTGTTAGAAGTGTTGTTATGAGCTTCAGTTGTTAGAGGGCTATTACGCTCTTCAGTTGTAGGCAACTGCTGTCCACCAGTGTACTAGTGCATTGTCTCTGTTTGCTAACGGAGCGATACACCTGGAGTGAGTACACTGATATGGATGGTGCGTACTACGTAGCGCACCACAACGGACGAGCTGCACAGCGGGTTTATCAACAACAATATCCTAATCGCCGTACTCCGCATCGTACGACCTTTGCTGCTGTGATCATGAGACCGGGTCATTTTGCAGATTACCGGGACAGGGACGCCGACGCATGGTAAGAACGCTGCAAGTTCAGGAAGCTGAATCGCAGCATGTGGAGCGGGATCCTTCAATCAGCACTCGTGAAATTGCACGTAACATGGGGACGAATCAGACGAATGTAAAAACAGTCCTTGGAGAGCAATTGTTACGTCCATTTCACTTACAGCGTGTCCACAACCTGGAACCAGTTGATTATCCACCCAGAGCACAGTTTTCGCAGTGGTTTCAAAAAAATGGCTCTGAGCACTATGGGACTTAACTTCTGAGGTCATCAGTCCCCTAGAACTTAGAACTACTTAAATCTAACTAACCTGAGGACATCACACACATCCATGCCCGAATCAGGATTCGAACCTGCGACCGTAGCAGTCGCGCGGTTCCAGACTGAAGCGCCTAGAACCGCTCGGCCACCTTTCGCAGTGGTATCTGGAACAGTGTGATATGCGTCCTACATTTCCATCCTCTGTATTGTTTCCCGATGAAGCAACGTTCGGGGGTGATGGAGTCTTCAACATGCACAATTCGCATGTTTGGAGTGAGGGTAATCCACATGCCGGAGTTACTAGCGCCCATCAAGTGCGGTTCTTCGTTAATATGTGGATCGGTGTTGTTGGGGACTTTTTAATTGGGCCTATCTGCTACCTACTTGTTGTCTCTTGGTCATAAAAAAATGGAAAAGTGTTTGTTGGTTTAATTCATTTACCGCCAGAGAAATCTTTCTCTACCGGTTTAAATTCTCCTCATAGGAAAAAATAAACCTTAGGGAAGGAGTATATAGAGGGTCTGTACAAGGGCGATGTACTTGAGGACTATATTATGGAAATGGAAGAGGATGTAGAAGAAGATGAAATGGGAGATACGATACTGCGTGAAGAGTTTGACAGAGCACTGAAAGACCTGAGTCGAAACAAGGCCCCGGGAGTAGACAACATTCCATTGGAACTACTGACGGCCTCGGGAGAGTCAGTCCTGACAAAACTCTACCATCTGGTGAGCAAGATGTATGAAACAGGCGAAATTCCCTCAGACTTCAAGAAGAATATAATAATTCCAATCCCAAAGAAAGCAGGTGTTGACAGATGTGAAAATTATCGAACAATCAGTTTAATAAGCCACAGCTGCAAAATACTAACACGAATTCTTTACAGACGAATGGAAAAACTAGTAGAAGCCGACCTCGGGGAAGATCAGTTTGGATTCCGTAGAAATACTGGAACACATGAGGCAATACTGACCTTACGACTTATCTTAGAAGAAAGATTAAGGAAAGGCAAACCTACGTTTCTAGCATTTGTAGACTTAGAGAAAGCTTTTGACAATGTTGACTGGAATACTCTCTTTCAAATTCTAAAGGTGGCAGGGGTAAAATACAGGGAGCGAAAGGCTATTTACAATTTGTACAGAAACCAGATCGCAGTTATTAGAGTCGAGGGACATGAAAGGGAAGCAGTGGTTGGGAAGGGAGTAAGACAGGGTTGTAGCCTCTCCCCGATGTTATTCAATCTGTATATTGAGCAAGCAGTAAAGGAAACAAAAGAAAAATTCGGAGTAGGTATTAAAATCCATGGAGAAGAAATGAAACCTTGAGGTTTGCCGATGACATTGTAATTCTGTCAGAGACAGCAAAGGACTTGGAAGAGCAGTTGAATGGAATGGATAGCGTCTTGAAAGGAGGATATAAGATGAAAATCAACAAAAGCAAAACGAGGATAATGGAATGTAGTCGAATTAAGTCGGGTGATGCTGAGGGAATTAGATTAGGAAATGAGACACTTAAAGTAGTAAAGGAGTTTTGCTATTTGGGGAGCAAAATAACTGATGATGGTCGAAGTAGAGAGGATATAAAATGTAGACTGGCACTGGCAAGGAAAGCATTTCTGAAGAAGAGAAATTTGTTAACATCGAGTATAGATTTAAGTGTCAGGAAGTCATTTCTGGAAGTATTTGTATGGAGTGTAGCCATGTATGGAAGTGAAACATGGACGGTAAATAGTTTGGACAAGAAGAGAATAGAAGCTTTCGAAATGTGGTGCTACATAAGAATGCTGAAGATTAGATGGGTAGATCACATAACTAATGAGGAAGTATTGAATAGGATTCGGGAGAAGAGAAGTTTGTGGCACAACTTGACCAGAAGAAGGGATCGGTTGGTAGGACATGTTGTGAGGCATCAAGGGATCACCAATTTAGTATTGGAGGGCAGCGTGGAGGGTAAAAATCGTAGGGGGAGACCAAGAGATGAATACACTAAGCAGATTCAGAAGGATGTAGGTTGTAGTAGGTACTGGGAGATGAAGAAGCTTGCACAGGATAGAGTAGCATGGAGAGCTGCATCAAACCAGTCTCAAGACTGAAGACCACAACAACAACAGGGAAAAATATTTGTTTTGTTGTCTCCTACGACCTCCCACAGTTTGTCGGTTTAAATACTTTTCACCCTGTAGTAGCCTAACATATTAACTACTCGTTGGAAATGGATGAAAGTGCGGGAAGATGTTGCCAGAGGCCACGCACTCGCGTACACGTGACATGAGCACAGCGTAAATATCCCGCCAAACGGGGTTGGACCCTCAACACGAGGAAGCTGAAGGAACGGGGAAAGGACAGGGTGCCAAAACAGTGAGCAGTTGTGGTGCACTGTAGTGATGTTCTTCGTTACAATATAGCCCGGGGACAACAGGAGGGTGACTGCATACGAGCAAGAGCCGTTGGAAACCTGAGAGGAGGACGAAGTGTCACAATTGTAGCCCAAGAATTCGGTATTGTTCACAGCAGTGTTACACATTCATGGAGAGCGTTTCGAACTGCAGGTTCTGCTGCATGATGGAGGGGAGGTGGACGATCACGGTCAATTACGCCAGCAGATGACCGCTACGTTGTGCATCTGGCAGGGAGTCCAGAAGGAATCCACGTCTAACAGCAGATGCAATTGCATTAACATTTAACAGCACTATAAGGCACGATATCTCGCGTTCCACAGTGGCGCGGCAACTCCATCGGGGTGGTCTCTTGGCACGACGACCTGTGCGTAGTGTTGCTTTGATACCCACACGAAGGCGGCACCGTCTCCAGTGGTGTCAAGGTCATCGAAACTCGATCAGTGGGGACAGGAGTCGCATGTTCTTTTCCGATGAGAGCAGATTCGGTCTGAGTAGTGATTCTGGACGTACCATCATATGCCGCCAAGTGAGAGTACAAACCCAGGATCGCTTTGGCGGTCCAGCTGTTAAGATGTAGGGAGGCATAATGTCCGAAAGAACAGATACCATATTAGTATACATATATAGTTAAGGCTCACCGGCCACTTGACCATCTCCTTCTTCTGTGAGGATGTACAAACAGTGCCAGAACTCTTACGGGAATCGGCAACGCGCCGCGAGTAGTGAGTATAATGGGCGGGGGCACTACGAATGTAGTGCGGGACAATACCTTGAGAATGTGGGTTTCGCCGGAGGCGTGTCAGAGATAAATCCCTGCAGTCGCTCTATCCTCTGTGTCCTCGGTGGCTCAGATGGGTAGAGCGTCTGCCATGTAAGCAGGAGATCTCGGCTTCGAGTCCCGGTCGGGGCACACATTTTCATCTGTCCCCGCTGACTTATGTCAACGCCTGTAAGCAGCTAAGAGTGTTAATTTCACTGTATTTTCATTCTAACAAGTTGCATGGTCACCGATGGTATCTGATACAGATACCATCTTAGTATACGTATATAGTTAAGGCTCACCGGCCACTTGACCATCTTCTTCTTCTGTGAGGATGTACAAACAGTGCCCGCACTCTTACGGGAATCGGCAACGCGCCGCGAGTAATGAGTATAATGGGCGGGGGCGCTAAGAATGTAGTGCGGGACAACACGTTGAGAATGTGGGGTTTCGCGGGAGGCATGCCAGAGATAAATCCCTGCAGTCGCACTATCCTCTGCGTCCTCGGTGGCTCAGATGGATAGTATTGTGAATTGGCAGGAGCCAATTCACGGAGTTTTGAGGAAGCCGAAAGGCACGCGATTAAGCTCACGCAGGCTGGCGTGAGGTCTGGAACAGGTCAGAGAAATAAGACTAGCAAAACAAGAGTAACTGGTAGAATACTCAACTTTAATCCACAATTGTAGAACATAGCTCTTGTTACTGTTCAGGCTTTTAATATCTCAATATCAATTGGTAATGGCGCCTTGCTAGGTCGTAGCAAATGACGTAGCTGAAGGCTGTGCTAACTATCGTCTCGGCAAATGAGAGCGTAGTTGTCAGTGATCCATCTCTGGCTAAGTCGGCTGTACAACTGGGCCGAGTGCTAGAACGTCTCTCTAGACCTGCCGTGTGGCGGCGCTCGGTCTGCCATCACTGACAGTGGCGACACGCGGGTCCGACGTATACTAACGGACCGCGGCCGATTTAAAAGCTACCACCTAGCAAGTGTGGTGTCTGGATGTAAGCAGGAGATCCCTGGTTTAAGTCCCGGTCAGGGCACACATTTTCATCTGTCTCCGTTGACGTATATCAACGCCTGCAAGCAGCTAAGGATTCATTTCATAGTAATTTCACTATACTCCTTCCCCATGAGCGTCTCTGCAGGAGTGCATTCAGCTGTCACTTCATTTTAATGGATGACAGCGTGCAACTTCATCGAACAGCGGAGGATATAAGGCGAAAGACTGGACCACCCGTTCCCTCCAACACGTGTGGGATGCGATGGGGAACGTATCGCAGCATATCCACATGAAACAACGATCATCCGTCCGGCCCCGGTAGCTGAGTGGCCGCCGGCATGGTAGTTCGGCGTGTTCGGTTAGAGGGTTAGCTACCCTCTGTAATAAAAAACTGAGTTAATCGATCAACGACGAACTTAAACGGGTGTCTTACGACGTCCGCCCCGAGCAGAGGCAACGAACGAAAACGAAAAAAAAAGTGGCCAGCGTGACAAAATGTCAATCATAAGGGCCTGGGTTCGATTCCCAGCAGGGTCGGAGATTTTCTCCGCTCAGGGACTGGGTGTTGTGTTGTCCTACTCATCATCATTTCATCCCCATCGACCGCGCAAGTCGCCGAAGTGGCTTCAATTCGAAAGACTTGCACCCGGCGAACGTTCTACCTGAGGGGAGGCCCTAGTCTCACGACATTTACATCTAACGATCATCCACCAGATGACAACAGCGCTGGTGGAGGAATGGAAAGTCCTATCGCAAGAAGTATTTGCCAAAGTTGTGGCCAGCACGGAAGCTCGCTACAGAGCACTGCATTTCCGTCTTTGGTCATCTGTCTGACACACAAAATTTTGAGAAACATGTCCCTCCTTTTATAATGTTCAGGGGGCCATCGTAGATCGCCGTAACTTGTGTAATTATTATATTCGAGTAAAAGTATAATTTACTTTAATCTCAGTACGCATTTCTTTCAAATATTCAATTTCTTATAGCAGCTTTGTGGATGGCTCCGTTTTTTCGAGCTACGTTACTTGGTAGTGAAACATAATGTGAAAGCCACATCCACGCTTCAGTTTTGCACACAATTGTATACAGTGCTTGCTGCCAACCTCACCTGTTATTATTGCTTGCGATGAGTATCTTCGTTGAGTATATCGATACTTTTCAACCAATAAAAGTGATTCTTAGCGCAGCGTGTTAGAAGTGCCTTTCTTCACATTTAGGTAATAGCTGTCAAGTTCACAGACAGGGTGAGATTACTAGTCACTCGAAGTCCATCCAACGAAGCAACATCCTCACACGGATGCTACTTACGCTTCACAAGGGGAAACCGTTGCTGCCAGGTCAGTGTGTGCACGCTGTAAGCAGATAATAGTGTTTCTTGAAACTTCCTGGCAGATTAAAACTGTGTGCCCGACCGAGACTCGAACTCGGGACCTTTGCCTTTCGCGGGCAAGTGCTCTACCATCTGAGCTACCGAAGCACGACTCACGCCCGGTACTCACAGCTTTACTTCTGCCAGTACCTCGTCTCCTACCTTCCAAACTTTACAGAAGCTCTCCTGCGAACCTTGCAGAACTAGCACTCCTGAAAGAAAGGATATTGCGGAGACATGGCTTAGCCACAGCCTGGGGGATGTTTCCAGAATGAGATTTTCACTCTGCAGCAGAGTGTGCGCTGATATGAAACTTCCTGGCAGATTAAAACTGTGTGCCCGACCGAGACTCGAACTCGGGACCTTTGCCTTTCGCGGGCAAGTGCTCGTGCTTCGGTAGCTCAGATGGTAGAGCACTTGCCCGCGAAAGGCAAAGGTCCCGAGTTCGAGTCTCGGTCGGGCACACAGTTTTAATCTGCCAGGAAGTTTCATATCAGCGCACACTCCGCTGCAGAGTGAAAATCTCATTCTGAATAGTGTTTCTTGCCTGATATGTTATAATTTTCAATACATTCAACGTGCAATATTTTGTAACAACTAATAAACCTTATTGTTATTGTTTGCCGCACGTGGCTATCTCAGATAATGTGCATTCCACAGTCACTAATTACTCAGGACTAATTTTTGTGAAGCCTACTCCAAAACTCAAACACTTTTAACATAACCAACTGGATAATTGGTATGAGCGAAGTTGACAACCTCGTCGTCTTTCGAGAATAGATAATTTTCATAACAGCTATAATCCCTAAGAGAGGTAATAGGTTCAAACAATTTTAGATTGAAGCTTAAGAACCCCTTGTGCTTAACTTGCATGATTTTTACTGCAGTGTTGCGATGAAAACCGAAGATCTGTTCTTACCGAAACTGGCAATACACCTGTCATGGCTATAGCACTTAAAGTTTATCTCAGAAAATTCATCTGTTAGTGTACAATATGTTGAGTATAGTTAAAACACAGGGCGTTCAAAAATTAATGCTTCTATTAAGCGAAAATAATGTTGAACTTTTTCGACTTTAAGCAAATGCTAAAGGCAGACTACGTCCGAAAAAAAAAAAAAACAACCAACATGCAAAGACAAAGTGTTTTAATAGGATCACATGTAATGACGATGTTCAGTGGTAAGAAAGAACACATAACTGAGTAATAACATTTAAAATAAGAAACTTGTGTGCAGTGTCCAGTATCTGATGACGCCTAAGTTAATCTTCCACTGGATAAGGTGTTGCAAATGTGACAAACGGTGGGAAGTTCATTGCTCAGTCTCTACAGGAGGAAATTTTGTCTGATTTTTGTCAATGAAAATCACTGATCCAGAATTTGATAATTTTCAATACAGTAATCATTGCCTTAAATATTGTTCAGTAAGTAATATCTAGCACTGTTCAGTTAATTAATGTACTGTCTCATACTTTATGTGGATAAAAATGAATTCAACTTTTATCAGTACTTGGACCCAGTACTTGGGAAAGATGCCAATTTTGTATTAGCTATAAAATTGGTAAACCAATTGTGATCATATTAAGATAAAAAATTTAGTGAAATAAGTACAATACATTAAAAGCAAATTGAAGGTGGAGAGGGCAATAAGGAAAGGAAAAGGAATATTGATGTCAGCTACATCAGGACTTAATACTCAATCAGCGGCAACGTGTCAAAGTGTGAGCCTGACCGGGACTAGAGCTCGGAATATCCTGCTGCTAGGAAGCTGAGTTAACCTCTGTGCCATCCACACACAGCGTTTATCGCAACTGCGCGGACTGTCTCAGCACGCCTCATGGCCAACCCACCCTCACACCTGTCACCACCTGTCTGCAGACCCTGTCAATGGCCGCCATGCTCGCTACGTAAAGATTCCCATACGGTCAGACACAATTGTGCATTCCCACTGAAGAAGATTGGTTCGTCGCCCATCGAGGCGGATAAATTATATGAATGCGGAGTGTCTTTTCTTTCGGATGTTTCAGAAGGAACAGACACCACGCATTCATATAACGTAAAATGCTACAACAGATAGTGCTGTTAATACATGCAAAGAGAGAACGACCACGAAAATTTAATTTATTGAACATACTTGACCACTTTCATCCTCAGCTTTCCCTGCTAACCCGTACGTAGACACATAGTACACTGTGTGTCGTCCGCTAGCTAAGGCCGACTACATTGAATGCACCGAGAAACCAGTCGTTACCTGCAGCCGCTTTAGACTTCAATAAATACGTCTGTAACGGGCCCGAGAGTCTTCTTGGAGGAAGCATTTAGTCATGATCGTGGGCAATTGAGCCGCTGACGACCCAGAAAAGTACACTCATGTAAAACGGAGCAAGGGGAGGTTAGGTGCCCTTCTCCCATTCTCACCAGCGCAGACAAAATAGTAATCACTATCGCAAACCGAACCCGCACACTGCATAGATGCGCAGACAGACGTGTCAGTTCAGTATCAGTTCCAAGGAAGCCTCACCATGAGATGGGTACTGCCTAGTAACAAGTCGGTCCAGACACATTTGTCGATAAATCTTGGAATTGCTGGGTGCTTCAAAAAGATTCATCCAATTTCAGACAACTTTATCTATCGTATGAATGGAAACAGAATGAGGTACGTGTTAATTTATTCAATGAACTGCAAAAATATAATTTTTTTAAGGATGGGTCCTTAGACGTAGACATTCACTAACGACCGCCGATTCCTACGCCTTTAAAAGAGTATCTAGTACCGTGAGTTGAGCCGCCTTAGAGATCAATGGCGCACTGCGAGAAGATACGTAGGCTTCTTAGACGTAAGGAGAACCTGTGGCGCACTTTCGACGAAGACGACGGGGCGGAGTTGTCACTCAGTTGTACCTGTTGCAACAGGAACGGTTAAACACCTTTTGTTGCTGTGTTACAATTACACAAAGCGGCCAGTTACGAATGTAAACAGAGAGTTTTATGGTTCAAATGGCTCTGAGCACTATGGGACTAAACATCTGAGGTCATCAGTCCCATAGACTTAGAACTACTTAAACCTAATAACCTAAGGACATCACACACATCCATGCCCGAGGCAGGATTCGAACCTGCAACCGTTGCAGCAGCGCGGTTCCGGACTGAAGCGCCTAGAACCGCTCGGCCACATCGGCCGGCAGAGAGTTGTATAAGAAAGCTGAAATTCAACACAAATATCTATCTTCACTGACGTAGAAGATATTTATGGGATGGACAATAATATGGAAACAAAAGCGCAGCAAATTACCATACCTAATACTGTGAAGAAAAAGTGTTTTCATTGAAGACGCCTTCCAGTCGTTCAAATGGTTCAAATGGCTCTGAGCACTATGGGACTTACCATCAGAAGGTCATCAGTCCCCTAGAACTTAGAACTAATTAAACCTACCTAACCTAAGGACATCAGAAACACCCATGCCCGAGGTAGGATTCGAACCTGCGACCGCAGCGGTCACGCGGTTCCAGACTGTAGCGCCTAGAACCGCTCGACCACTCCGGTCGGCCTTCCAGTCGTCTCGGAAAGGATGAATACTGGTCTCGTAACTTTCTCAAAGGAATCATACCATTTTTCTCGCACGTTATTATAATGACGATGGAGGTGCATAGTGATCAAACTCCCTTCTCTCCAAAGTACGCCATATAGGCTCAATAATATTGGGGTCTTCTGACTGTATTGGCGTGAGGAGATACGACAACGCATCTTGCTCACAAAGCTAGTGCTGCACAGTGCAGACTGTGCGAACTGGGGCCGTGTCGTCTTGGTACATAGCATCACTGTTGGGGAACAAACATTTTACCATTGGTAGAATCCGATCAGCCATAAGGGTCACACAATCCTCGGCAGTAGTGCGATCTTACAGACTAACCATGGGGCCCATGGAGCCCCACAATACGGCTGCAGAAATCATCACTGAACCCCATCACGTTTCACTGCTGGAACGTAAACTTAACCTGAAGTTGGGAACACAGTAAAACAAGCCTCATTCTATCAAGTGACATTCTTCCATTGCCCCATAGTCAAAGTATCACGGCTTTGGCACCACGTGTTCCTGTTACGGGTATTTTCATCACTGATGAGCTGGCCGAGTGGTTCTTGGCGCTACAGTCTGGAACCGTGCGACCGCTACGGTCACAGGTTCGAATCCTGCCTCGGGCTTGGATGTGTGTGACGTCCTTAAGTTGGTTAGGTATAGGTAGTTCTAAGTTCTATGGCACTGATGACCTCAGAAGTTAAATCCCATAGTGCTCAGAGCCATTTGAACCATTTTTGAACTGATGAGCTGTTTCGGAATTCCAGATCCTTGTTTGCGGAGCTCCTTTCATGTTGTTTTAGTGCTGAAAGTCACGCGAATGTGACATTCAGTTCTGTACTGACTTTTGTAGATGTCACTCACTTCTTTTTCGTCACCATTCGTCCTTCGGCATCACTCAACACAAACCTATCTTCCGCGGTTTGACTTCGCGGAATATGTTTTCCCGCTTTCGCTGTGTGCGGTATAAATCTTCGATATGGTGTCTCTTGAAACACCAAACACTGCTTCTTGGTTGCAAAGGCACCTGTCATATGGGCACCGACACAATATCCACGTTCGAATTTAGTTCAGAGATAAAGCAATCACAACTACACAGAACACTGTTCTCACCGCGGCTGGCACCTGCAACGTAATGAGGACATTGAATAGGCGATTATAGTCGTCAAATGAAACAGTGCAACCTGCAGGCTTCGCTAACATCATCATACATGTTCAAACACACTTTTTTAGTAATGTTTTCATATTTTTGTCCAGCCCGTGCTGAAGAGTGATGAATTTTAAATACCCATAATTTTGCCGTGCGCCACTATTCTCCTTGCAAGTGAAAATATCGGTCTGAATGTCGTAACATTCCATCTTCTTAGTTTAGTGATCAGCGTGTCTAGCTGCCATGCGCAGGACTCGCATTTAATGCCTTGTACTCCCAGGGACTTTTCCTTGAGTGTTCTAACTGTCGTGATGCCAGTTCAGGAGCTACATGAACGAGACGTAGCGCGTCCAAGATCAAGAAAGCCAGCAACTCCCGGGTGTGCATTGTTCTGACCACACGAGTCTTCATACCGCATACAATGACGCCTTTGGCTGGAGATAACACGGCTGTCGGTGGTGCCGTCTTCCCCATCATGGACAGAACGCAGAGCCTTAACTCGCGATGATTTTCCTGTGGATATTCTAGAAATGTGAGTACAGGAAGTAATCGCTTATCTGCGGAGCTAGCTGCCTGACAATATAATAATATTTACAGATTTCAAGTAAACTATACTCTGTAAGTTACATACAGGGCTAAGAAAAATTCGTACACTGGGACTTCGCAGCGCGATTCCTCGCATACTGATGACACAAAAATGTCTTTCACAAGACTTTGTCCTTCGCATATTTCCGGTAGTAGATGGACGTGCCAGATTGGCATTCTGGCAACACTTTAATAGCAAATGAAATTGGTTCAAATGGCTCTCAGCACTATGGGACTTAACGTCTGAGGTCATCAGTCCCTTAGAACTTAGAACTACTTAAACCTAACTAACCTAAGGATATCACACACATCCATGCCCGAGGCAGGATTCGAACCTGCGACCGTAGCGGTCGCGCAGTTCCAGGCTGTAGCGCCTAGAACCGCTCGGCCACTCCGGCCGGCCTTTAATAGCATTTCGGGTTAAAACGCAGGAGGTCGAGGGTTCAGTTCAGTATCGAGACGCATTTGTTTTTATTTGCCAGTTCAATTCAGCCATATAATACCGTGCTATTCATTGTTTCTTAAGCCATGTACATAGTAGAGTGTATTTTTACGGTTAATATGACAAGAAGGTGGTCAGACAAGTCAGAGACAGAAAGCTGAAACAAATGAGTTGTCAAAGGACAGAATAGCTGCAGGAATAATATCAGTTTCGAGGTGTTAAAGATGACTGCACAGTTAAATAACTCATGCACTACGTCCGTTCAGATGTAACACATTAGCAAGCAGTGACAATAATAATTTACAGTTAATGACCACATGACGTTTATAAAAGAATAAGTTGACCTCAGAGCAGATACTCAAAGCGACCCTCCTGTCCATCCAAACACTACGCGACACGCAGAATCATAAAGGTCTGGACTCTTCGCAACATAGCTGCATCCGCAGATAGAAGAGCAGCATGAACACGCGCTATAATATGTCCCACATGTATCGGAGTAGTAGAAAACACGCGCTCCGTCAAGTGTCGCCATAGGAATAAATCCAGAGATTTCAAGGCAGGTGAACGCGGAGGCCAAACAAATGATTGAAATGGCTCTGCGCACTATGTTACTTAACTTCTGAGTTCATCAGTCACCTAGAACTTAGAACTACTTAAACCTAACTAACCTAAGGACATCACGCACATCCATGCTCGAGGCAGGATTCGAACCTGCGGCCGTAGTGGTCACGCGGTTCCAGACTGTAGCGCCTAGAACCGCTCGGCCACCACGGCCGGCAAGACGAAATAACTGGACCTCCAGTCCGAGCCATTTCCCTGGAATATTCTCCCTAAACGCCGTCGCACATCAGTTCCGCGGAGCATCTTCCATAGAGTGAGGCAAATAGTTTGAGAGGAATGGATGATACCTTTTTGCTGTCAGCCGGTCAAGCAATAAGTGGGAACCCAAACTCCTTTCTTCCAATATTCCGTAAGATACGTTGATACCAAAGCAAACTTGATATCCACCGTCGTGGGTGACGTGTGGGTCGACATCAAACCAGTGGTGGACATTGCGCATATTGAAGATACCCTCACGAGTGAACACTGCTTCATCCGACCATATTACAGTGTAAATGGAGTCGTTGTTGGAACCATTCACAGAACTGCATCCGTAAACGGCGGTCTGCAGCTGCAGTTGTTGGGTAAATGAATAATAATAGGTGTACATTCACTGCTAGTGCAGCTCATCAGCCGGGAGGAGTGGCCGAGCGGTCCTAGGCGCTTCTGTCCAGAACCACCCGGCTGCTACGGTCGCAGGTTCGAATCCTGCCTCGGGCATGGATGTGTGTGATGTCCTTAGGTTAGTTAGATTTAAGTAGTTCTAAGTTCTAGGCGAGTGATGACCTCAGCAGTGCTCAGACCCATAGTGCTCAGAGCCTCTTGAAGTTTTTCTTTTCTTTTTTTCATGTTCAAGAGTGGCAATAACAGCCAAGTTATTACAATTATTACATGCACAAAGGAGCAGAAGAATATCTACATGTTCATCGTTTGTGGATGCCATACTTGATATGCTGTTTTATAATAGTACATGAAGAAAATACGATACGTTCACAAATATACATGGAGTGTCACGAGTGAGTTAAGCAGCTAATCCCCGTCTGGCAAACTGCGCATACAATTTTTTTTTTTTTTTTTTTTAGTGTGACTAGGGCCTCCCGTCGGGTAGACCGTTCGCTGGGTGCAAGTCTTTCGATTTGACACCACTTCGGCGACTTGTGCGTCGATGGGGATGAAATGATGATGATTAGGACAACACGACATCCAGTCCCTGAGCGGAGAAAATCTCCGACCCAGCCGGGAATCGAACCCGGTGCTTAGGATTGACATTCTGACGCGCTGACCAGTCAGCTAACTGGGGCGGACTGCGCATACAATATGGACATGTCACTAGTAGCAGGGTGCTGTTCCACCTAATGCGCATCACCTCTCTGACAGCTTTTATTCTCTTATAGTCATCCCGATACTGCTAACTGTGAAATGTTAGTTTTCGAATTACGCTGTTTCCCTAACGGTAATGGACGTGATGTTTCCACATTTCCATCGACGATAATACTAGTAATAATAATAATAATAATAATAATGTGCAATCAGAAGAAGAAGAAAATACAGTAATGGACTCAAACATCCCAGAGCAAACGAACAAGGAACACGCATCAATTAAACAGAGGAAAACGAAATCTTAAGACAGCCACCAGAACAAGCACAAATAGAACATGAAGTGACATACATGTTAGATATAGAAAAAAATTTCAGTTGACATATATAGAATACAAAGACACAAATACAGACATTAGACCATTCTTGCATAGACCACCAAATAACTCACAAGTCGAAACAACAATAACAACTATCAGCACAATCATACACAACAAAATAAATGAAAATACAACTACGGAAGAGTTACAACTACTGGTTTATGTAGGAGCACTCACTACTATAAATATACACACTAGGCAGAGATCAGAACCAACCAAGACACAGAAGAAATCCACAAAACCAGCATGGAAACACAGGCTACAGATCTGAATAGAAAAACTGAGAAAAGACATCGGACAGCTAACACAATTTATAAGAAATGAAATGTCAGAAAAAAAACTAAAAAGGTTAGGTAAAATCTCTCAGCAAGAAGCGATAGAGCAATTAGATGAAAAGAAGCAGAAATTACAAGTATTGGCCAAACGACTTAGAAGATACAAAAAAAGTGAAAATAGAAGGAAACAAAAGCAAACATTCAACACAAACCAAAAGAAATTTCACCAGACAATAGATAACACACACATTAAAATAGACAATCCACCAAAAATAACAGACATGGAACACTTTTGGAGCAACATATGGTCAAACCTGGTATAACATAATAGACATGCACGGTGGATACAAGCAGAAACGGACATATACAAGATGATACCACAAATGCCAGAAGTGATAATTTCGCAACATGAAGTCACCCAAGCAATTAATTCTACGCACAATTGGAAAGCCCCTGGAAAAGATAAAATAGCAAACTTCTGGCTGAAGAAGTTCACCTCAACACATTCACATCTAACTAAATTATTTAACAGTTACACTGCAGACCCATAAACATTCCCTGATACACTTACACATGGAATAACTTATCTGAAACCTAAAGATCAAGCAGACACAGCAAACCCAGCAAAATATCGCCCCATAACATGCCTACCAACAATATTCAAAATATTAACTTCAGTCATTACACAGAAATTAATGACACATACAACCGAGAACAAAATTATAAATGAAGAACAAAAAGGCTGCTGCAAAGGAGCACGAGGATGTAAAGAGCAACTGATAGTAGATACGCAGGTGACATATCAAGCTAAAACTAAACAAAGGTCACTGCACTATGCATTCATTGATTACCAAAAGGCTTTTGACAGTGTACCCCACTCATGGTTACTACAAATATTGGAAATATACTAAGTAGATCCTAAATTGATACAGTTCCTAAACATAGTAATGAAAAATTGGAAAACCACACTTAAAATCCAAACAAATTCAAATAATATCACATCACAGCCAATACAGATTAAGCATGGAATATACCAAGGAGACTCATTAAGTCCCTTCTGGTTCTGCCTTGCTCTGAACCCACTATCCAACATGCTAAATAATACTAAATATGGATATAATATTACTGGAACATACCCACACAAAATCACACATTTGCTGTACATGGATGATCTAAAACTACTGGCTGCAACAAATCAACAACTCAACCAATTACTAAAGACAACAGAAGTATTCAGCAATGATATAAATATGGCTTTTGGAACAGACAAATGTAAGAAAAATAGCATAGTCAAGGGAAAACACACTAAACAAGAAGATTACATATTGGATAACCACAGCGGCTCCATAGTAGCGATGGAAAAAACAGATGCCTATAAATATCTAGGATACAGACAAAAAATAGGAATAGATAATACAAATATTAAAGAAGAACTAAAAGAAAAATATAGACGAAGACTACCAAAAATACTGAAAACAGAATTGACAGCAAGAAACAAGACAAAAGCTATAAATTCTTATGCTATACCAATATTGACCTACTCATTTGGAGTAGTGAAATGGAGTATCACATACCTAGAAGCACTCAGTACACTTACACGATCACAATGCCACAAATATAGAATACATCACATACATTCAGCAACAGAAAGATTCACATTAAGCAGAGAGGAAGGAGGAAGGGGATTTATAGACATACATTAGGGACAGGTAGACAATTTTAGAAAATTCTTTCTCGAACGAGCAGAAACGAGCAAAATACACTCATATAAATACATCGGCTACACCACTGCAATTTCATAACCACTTCTACAACCCTTTAGATCACATAACATCAACAGATACAAAGAAAGTAAATTGGAAAAAGAAAACACTACATGGCAAGCACCCGTATCATCTAACACAGCCACACATCAATCAAGACGCATCCAACACATGCCTAAGAAAAGGCAATATATACAGTGAGACGGAAGGATTCATGATTGCAATACAGGATCAAACAATAAACACCAGATATTACAGCAAGCATATTATTAATGATCCCAATACCACAACAGATAAATGCAGACTTTGCAAACAACAAACAAAAACAGTAGATCTCATCACAAGCGGATGTACAATACTAGCAAACACAGAATACCCCAGAAGACATGACAATGTAGCAAAAATAATACATCAACAACTTGCCATACGACATAAACTAATAAAACAACACGTTCCCACATACAAGTATGCACCACAAAATGTACTGGAGAATGATGAATACAAATTATGCTAGAACAGAACGATTATAATAGATAAAACAACACCACATAAAAAACCTGATATCATACTCACCAATAAAAAGAAGAAATTAACACAACTAATCGAAATATCCATACCAATACAACAAATATACAGAAGAAAACAGGAGAAAAAATTCAAAAGTACATCCAACAGGCTGAGGAAGTCAAGGACATGTGGCATCAGGATAAAGTTGACATTATACCAATTATAGTATCAACTACAGGAGTCACACCACACAATATCCACCAGTACATCAACGCAATACAGCTACATCCAAACGTATGTATACAACTACAGAAATCTGTAATTATTGATACATGTTCAATTACCCGAAAGTTCCTAAATGCAATGTAACATATACCGTACAGTTAAAAGGAAGTCACGCTTGATCAAGGTCCGCGTCACTTTCCATTTTTAACCAGACCTAAGGTCTGAGAAAGGAAAGAAGATAATAATAGTAATAATGCTGAAAGGCATAATTAGTGGTTCCATGGTGGTAATATATACAAAATTTATTTGCAATTGTAAGGCCCTCATTAAATGTAATGGACGGAGACGTAGAAACAATAATAGCTGATTCTAATCGACGGGACCATGGGGAGACGGTACACAGAAAACAGGTTTGTAATCTAGTAGATGCAGTGGTGCGAAACAGTTCGCGTCCGCGACGTGTAAAAGGCTTCTTTGAAAGCTGAGCAATGAAAACGATTCTACTTCCATTTCTGTTTTAAAAGCACCTAAGGGCAAATGTTTTGTAGAAGACCCACTATAATCTATGTATGACGATTAATACGTTAGTTATTGTACCACACAGACTACATTTACCAAATAAAAATGAGTATGCTTCCATCAAACTCCAGCCTTCGATCTGCTACACGCTAACTATAAACGCAATCGACTGCACCATCTGCACAACGATACTCGTTTATGCTTACGGAAGTAGTTGTGGTTTGTGTCAGTACAATGTTACGAGACTGCCATCCTGAAATGTCCATTTACTGCCAGAAATATACATACGATGAAATTTTGTGAGAGATGTTTTTGTATTGCAAGTATACAAGGAATCGTGCTGCGAAGTCCGAGTGCGCCGAATTCTTCATCACCCCGTCTAATTGGGGAAGTAGGTGCCTATTATAAATCGGAAGTATTCTTGTAGTGGTTCGCTAATGGACATAGTTTTTCGTCTGCTTCGAAGTTTTATTTTATAAGATTTTAGGAAATTCCCGTTCCATGAAAGTAAGAGGAGTCGTTGTTGTCGTCAACCACCCCCCCCCCCCTTCATAATCTAGTTGAGGTTCTTGGTACGCTCAAAGAAGAGGTGTCTTAGATAAATAGTGGCGCAAATTTCTGGAGAGTCACTTTTAATATGTGAACGACGTCATTCTATAATGAAATTATGAATTACATTACACGTTTAGGATTATGTGACTAAAACATGAAAAAGATTGAAGCAATGTAAATACCAACAAAAGCAGCATTACTGTTTGAACAGGGGAATATACCGTCATATTCAAAGTTGACTGTAGATATTATTTATTTTAATATTGCAAATTTCATCCTTTGGACCATTTTCAAGTGTACCGAAAAAGCGAAAAATAATACAAAATAGAAGAACAGAGTTTACTCGTATATACAGAACTAGATAAGAATGTCACGTACGCAGCTGTGTTTTACAAAAATGGCGAAAATAATAATCACTTACATTTTACTTCAGCACATGTCAGATTTTAAAATCCTTAGACGTTAATAAACGTCATCGTCAAAAACAGGCATTTTAGCTATAGGTATACAGTAACATCATAGGAGTGTGAAGTTCTGTACGTCGTGAAAATTACACGAAATGATACCAATGTTGCGTAAATCAATACAAATTGGTGTTCTAGCACACTGATTACATATAAACTAAGGCCATTTGCGCGAAAATGCATTCACAAGTCAGTGCTGCCTGTACATAAATTAAAGACAGTACTGACAAAATCAATTAATTTGCAAGATCAGAGGTATACAGAACAGAATGTGGCACATGCACAAAATGTTATATTGGACAAACTGGCTGGAAGATGAGTGGCTGGTTTAAAAATGTATCAGGCAGTACCTCTACGTTCAGTAAGCATTTAGATAAGAATAAATATATTGTGAGAAAATAGATTCAGCCCACACAATACTGAATATTGTGCCTTGAAATAGAATGAAGAACATTCTCGAAGAGATAGAAATTTATAGTTTACTTAATGATCAAACTGATTTAAGACACAAAAGATTTTTAGGTGATTTCCGCTCCGTTTTATGTGGAAATGACAGAGACTAACATAACATAAGGACTCATTACCTTTACCATCTGATGTGGGTTTATTGCCCTAACATTTTGTTCAGAAATGTGTCTACTTTTGTGCAGTAACATGGAAGAATCATATGCGTTACCACTTTTTATTTTCATCTTTATTTCATTTATTTTTAGAAATGCATAAATGATGTATTTTATCAGCTCTTCATAAATGCTACGTAATATGTTCCTGATGTTTTCTATTGTACTGCAAATTTTATTCATGACAACAAGGGAGGATGATGTGCACTCCCATACACTTTAGTTTTGTTATTTAATTTTATTCTATGCATTTCAATTTATGTTGAGAATATGTTTTGTCCAATGTAATCTTTTTCTGCAGTGCATCGTATTATTGCATTGTCACTTTTTTTCATTTTTTATTGAAAGTACTTTAAACACTTTGAAATTTATTATTATATGCTTTTATATATCTACATTACCCATATTAAGCCATATATTTTCCATATAGCGTCTTGAGTGTGTAGTCCAGGTCTGTTGTGCTGCACTGTTGGCTGTGTTATTGGGGCACATTTTGAGCCTTCTGTATTTCTTTCATCACTTGCAATGCATACTCAAACAAAGTAACATGTGTGACTTTTCATGTTTTCCCGACAGATCTGTTGCAAATAGCACACACTTCCCGGGTTTGCCACCTGATCGTATTGTGCGTCTTGCAGCAATGACAGCAGCAGCAACCACCACCTGATGATGTCGAGCTGTTGCATCGATGAAATATTGTGTGAGCTTCGCAATGCGATCCGGCGGCAAACACGAGAAGTGTATTTGCAAACTAATATGTAATCTTACCAATGCCAGTGTGAGATCTTTAGAACAGGCAACATATGTATGTTTGCGGTAATATGCTATAAATAAATTTTCGTGTTTTGTTCCCTTGCACCTTACGACTGTATAGTCACCTAGAAAGTTGTATGTTGCAACTGATGTATGAACATGTCATGATATGAATTTTGTTACTGTTATCGCTGGACCGTACTATCGCTGATAACTGCACTGGCAGTATTGACTTGTGAATGTAATTTTGCGCCGTTAGATTTAGTTTACATGTAAACAGTGGGCTATAACATCGATTTGTAATGATTTGCGTAAGTGATGTCAACTTTGGTAACATTTCATATAATTTACATCATTTCAAGGCGTACAGAGTTTCACACTCGTATGATGTTACTGTATATCTACAATGAAAGTGCCTATTTTTGATGGTGAAATGTATACATGTCGGACGATTAAAATGTCTAAGATGTGTTATAAAAAATTGTAAGTGATGTACTAATTTCCACATTTTTGAAATGTGCAACTGTCTACATGAGACGTTTGTGTAGTTCTGTACGTACTAGTGGAGTCTGTGCATCAACTTTGTATTTTTTTAGCTTTTTCAGTACCACTTGTAAATGGCCCAAAGGCCGACATTGCAAAGTGAAATAAATAATTAAAAAAATGGTTCAAATGGCTCTGAGCACTATGAGATTTAACATCTGAGGTCATCAGTCCCCTAGAACCTAGAACTACTTAAACCTACCTAACCTAAGGACATCACACACATCCAGGCCTGAGGCAGGATTCGAACCTGCGGCGGTAGTGGTCGCGCGGTCCCAGACTGAAGCACCTAGAGCGATCGGCCACACCGGCCGGCCGAAATAAATAATTCCTACGGTTAGTGGCGAACGTGATGTCGTTTAAAAAATTCTACATGACTGTTAATCCCGACCATGAGGAACTAAAAATAATATAAAAAAAGAAGAAAGACTTTGCGAGGAGTAAATTTATGCGATTCTTAAGTAACGGCATTATTTAGCTTTAAGACGCCAATTTATGGAAAAAAATACTCATCAGCACAAATTTCCTAACACTCTAAGTTTATGCCGTGAACAGAGTTACAATGTACAGCATGGTTCCAGGTCAACAAGCGGTGAAGATAACTTGTAGACTTTTACGTAAGGGTGCTTTCCATTGTACAAAGTATTACATTTTACAATCTATTCGAATATGGAGCAACGGGAAATCAAAGAGCACTTAAAAGGCCCTGCGCTCGCTTTAATAAGTAATATCGTATTCGTGATCCCTTCTGACGAGATACGTAGTACAATTATAGTATGTCCCTCAATACTGATTTTTGACCCTTGTAGTGAGCTTTCAGGGGTTGGCACCTTCCTTAAGGCGACGACCCCTGTGGTTTCGCAGCATGTCTTTGACCGCTGTGGGCCGCCATTAACCTGTGACTTTTTGTGCTCTGTATACTTTCAGTATCCACTGTACGTCCAATTTGGTATGGATCCCACACACTTGGTCAATATGCTAGGATGGGTCACAACAGTGTTTTGTAACCAACTGCTTTTGTAGCTTGATGTCTTTTCCGGCATCTAACTAATAAAATAATCATACGAAGATAGTTCTAAGGTGTACAAAATTAAATCCTCCTGTGCCTACTTCACGATATAACCACACAAATTGTCAACAGATGTCGTACGATCTTGTCCTGCACGGAAGATAGCACTCTAGTCACCGGACAACCACGCTAACGATTACGTCGGGATACCTACCAAACGGTACAGTGTTTGCCGGGTTGTCTCACATCCACAATGGCTGTATACACAATCATAGACGGTGCAATATGGCACAGATAAGACGCCTACCAGGCTCTCTGTGGTGGAGGACGATAGGAACAATGGAAGGTCAGTCGCAAACTGATGTTGCCCGATGGCTTAATGTGAATCGTTCTGTTGATTTTCGGATGTGGTGACAGTTTATAAAGATCTAGACTGTTGAACCTATATCACGAAGGCCATGGTGGGACCGACCACATCTAACATCAGAAAGGGAGAACCGTTGCTTGGCTGTAAGGACAGGACGGTACGGTCTTAATACTGCACGGCAAACGGAATCTGACCTCGCAGCATCCACTAGACGGGTTGTAGCGAGACAAGCGGTGTACAGAAGGCTTCAGAAGTGTGGCCTTTATCGTGAGAGACCTGCTGTACACGTCCCTCTGACTCGTTTTCACAGAAGGGAACGTCTGGTGTGGAGCCGTCAACATTTCACCTGGTCAGTCAAACAGTGGGCCAATGTCCTTTTCACAGATAAGTCCCGATTTGGTCTGGATAGTGATTGTCGATGGATTCGCATCTGGAGGGAATGTGTATCACAATTTCGAGACCCAACCATTGTGGAGAAGGACTGATATTGAGGATGATCCCTAATGGTGTGGACAGGAATTATGTTGACCTCTGAGACACATCTTCATGAAACTGTGCGGTTAACTCGGGAAGGTCTAACTGCTGTCAGGTATCGCGACGAGATCGTGGGACCTCATCTGCGGCTGTTGCGACGAGTTGTCGGCACAGAATTCGTATTGCTGGATGATAATGTTCCATCTCATAGAGCACGCGTGGTTTACGTTTCCTCGGGAACGGAAGATACTGCCCGCATTGCGTGGCCTGCTCGCTCTCCTGATTTGAATCCCATATACAGGGTGTTTCAAAAATGGCGATAGAAATACACCGTTTGTTGCAATATGCTTGGGACAACAGTACATTTTCAGGCAGACAAACTTTCGAAATTAAAGTAGTTACAATTGTCAACAACAGATGGCGCTGCGGTCTGGGAAACTCTATAGTACGATATTTTCCACATATCCACCATGCGTAGCAATAATATGGCGTAGTCTCTGAATGAAATCACCCGAAACCTTTGACAACGTGTCTGGCGGAATGGCTTCACATGCAGATGAGATGTACTGCTTCAGCTGTTCAATTGTTTCTGGATTCTGGCGGTACACCTGGTCTTTCAAGTGTCCCCACAGAAAGAAGTCACAGGGGTTCATGTCTGGCGAATAGGGAGGCCAATCCACGCCGCCTCCTGTATGTTTCGGATAGCCCAAAGCAATCACACGATCATCGAAATATTCATTCAGGAAATTAAAGACGTCGGCCGTGCGATGTGGCCGGGCACCATCTTGCATAAACCACGAGGTGTTCGCAGTGTCGTCTAAGGCAGTTTGTACCGCCACAAATTCACGAAGAATGTCCAGATAGCGTGATGCAGTAATCGTTTCGGATCTGAAAAATGGGCCAATGATTCCTTAGGAAGAAATGGCGGCCCAGACCAGTACTTTTTGAGGATGCAGGGACGATGGGACTGCAACATGGGGCTTTTCGGTTCCCCATATGCGCCAGTTCTGTTTATTGACGAAGCTGTCCAGGTAAAAATAAGCTTCGTAAGTAAACCAAATGCTGCCCACATACATATCGCGGTCATCAATCCTGTGCACTATATCGTTAGCGAATGTCTCTCGTGCAGCAATGGTAGCGGCGCTGAGGGGTTGCCGCGTTTTAATTTTGTATGGATAGAGGTGTAAACTCTGGCGCATGAGACGATACGTGGACGTTGGCGTCATTTGGACCGCAGCTGCAACACGGCGAACGGAAACCCGAGGCCGCTGTTGAATCACCTGCTGCACTAGCTGCGCGTTGCCCTCTGTGGTAGCTGTACGCGGTCGCCCTACCTTTCCAGCACGTACATCCGTCACGTTCCCAGTCAGTTGAAATTTTTCAAACAGATCCTTTATTGTATCGCTTTTCGGTCCTTTGGTTACATTAAACCTCCGTTGAAAACTTCGTCTTGTTGCAACAACACTGTGTTCTAGGCGGTGGAAATCCAACACCAGAAAAATCCTCTGTTCTAAGGAATAAACCATGTTGTCCACAGCACAGTTGCACGTTGTGAACAGCACACGCTTACAGCAGAAAGACGACGTACAGAATGGCGCACCCACAGACTGCGTTGTCTTCTATATCTTTCACATCACTTGCAGCGCCATCTGTTGTTGAAAATTGTAACTGCTGTAATTTCGAAAGTTTGTCCGCCTGAAAATGTACTGTTGTCCCAAGCATATTGCAACAAACGGTGTATTTCTATCGCTGCTCGTTTAGTTTTTATTGCCGTTTCAAATATACCGGTCATTTTTGAAACACCCTGTAGTACGTCTGGGATGCACTAGGGTCACGGGTTGCATCACGTGAGCATCCTCCAACCACTCTCCAACACTTGCGAGCAGCACTGCAGGAAGAATGGGTGTTATTACCTCAACATTAGCGTTATGACATGATTCAGAGCATGCGCCGTCATTTGTCAGGCCTGTATTGCTTCCACAGGCGGTCACACACAAAATTGAGCGTATTAACCAGTTGTCGGAATGTATGCGGAAATCTGTTATGTTGGAAAAACGAAGAACATTTTTGTCTACCGTTATGCATGTTGCAGTGTTTTTACGTTCTGTATTCTTTATATTGTTTCTACATTACTATCACTTGATTATACTATTTTGTGGCAAAATAAACGCAATGTTGCAAAATTTCTGCTCGTTGCTTTAATTTTTGACTCCAGTGTAGTTTTTGTTTTCAGCTTAGGAGGTAATTTAATGAATGAGAGCTACAACTCATGATTTTGAGCAGGAACTTGTTTCATACGTTTTTGAATCCACAGCTGAGACCAGAGGTTTCCAGATTATCACTGCTGTTTCAACATAGGTTACTGTACTAGGTACAACAGCAGCACTAAAACTTACAGCTGGTAGGTATACGATGGGACTTCAGAAAATAAGTTACTCATTATTACGGCAGGCCAAGTAACTTTTATAGAATGCTGAACTACACTTCCAAATGACACAGATACTAGACACCTGTAAACAACGGGTGGATTGTTGTATCAATTGAACAATTCCTCGACGACAGAAATTCACTCCTGGGGCGCGGTGTCGTTCTAGAAATGCTGTGTGAACGTCCTCATCGTTGAGAAATCTTTTTCGCACATGATGTTCTTTCTTGATGTCCTGCACGTTGCCTCCTGCGGTCCATGTCGATGGTCTACCCTCCTCGTCAGCATCATCCGCGTCTGTGATGCCTTGCTCAGATTATTGCCACGACTTCGCTAAACACGACATCGTATTTCGCCTAAACACGCATGCATTCATAATTTCACGTTGAATATCTGTGCAATTTTGACATTCTGCCCATACGATTCCAACTAGTGCACGTACTTCAGAACTGAAGTACGTGTCCAGTTGTCGGGCCATTTCATTCCCACACTGATATGAACGCGCTATCTGTGACGTTGCCGAATTGAGTCTGCAGGAAATCCGGAACTTGCACTCTTTTCTAACAATGTACAATACTGGTTACGCAACCGCGTTAGCATTGGACGACGTATGGCACTTAATTCGCAAAGTCCCCATGCAGTTGTTGAAGTAGACATGAATAAAATTTGATGAAATATTAGTTCAAAGTTAGTCTACCAACGGATCATCCACAAAAGTGTCATTAATAAAGTCGGGCCACATAATTATATTTTAACTATTTTCTTTCAGTTATATTTTATATTGACTGGAAAATTTGTTGCGGTATTCGACACTAAAAGAAATGCTCGGGATACGTGTTGGCTGTGGTTAGAATTCGTGAAGGTACACACGTCAAAAAATGTTCTGCATGACCTCGATTCCGAGAGTTCCGGAACCAGTACAGAGAACTGGAATAGAGATCAACATTAACATCATTTTCGACTTTGTTATTGCTCATGTAAACCACACATTGCATGTTATACCACCACGCAGCGAGAGGCAGTGGTCTACATTGCTCTACTCACCGGTAACTCTAATACCCAGTAGCACGTCCTCTTGCATTGATGCACGCCTGTAGTCGCCGTGGCATATTATCCACAAGTTCATTAAGGCACTGTCGCTCCAGATTGTCCATTGCCATTCGGCGTTGATCCCTCAGAGTGGTTGGTGGTTCACGTCATCCATAAACAGCCCTTTTCAATCTATCCCAGGCATGTTCGATAGGGTTCATGTCTGGAGAACATGCTGGCCACTCTAGTCGAGCGATGTCGTTATCGTGAAGGAATTCATTCGCAAGATGTGCAACCTGAGCGGTTCATTCGGCATGTTGCTGGGCCCATCTGTACCGCGCTGCATGGTGTTGTAGTTGCATAGATGGACCTCACCATGGATGTCGGGGGTGAAGTTCCGCATCATGCAACCTGTTGCACACAGTTTCTGTCATAACATGCACGTATGTGGCTGCACAAAAGGCATTATTCAATATGGTGGAGTTGCTGTCAGGTTTCCTCCGAGCCATAATTCGTAGGTAGCGGTCATCCACTGCAGTATTAGCCCTTGGACGGCCTGAGCGAGGCATGCCATGTACAGTTCCTGTCTTTCTGTATCTGCTCCATGACCGAAAAATATCGCTTTAATTCACTCCGAGATGCCTGGACAATTCCCTTTTTGAGAGCTCTTCCTATCGTAAAGCAACAATGCGGACGCGATCGAACTGCGGTAGGCATGGCTGAACTACAGACAACATGAGCTGTGTGCCTCCTTCCTGGTGGAATGACTGGAACTGATCGGCTGTCGGATCCCCTCCATGTAATAGGCGCTGCTCATGGTAGGTTGTTTACATCTGTGGGTGGGTTTTGTGACTTCTCTGAACAATAAAAGGGACCGTGTCTGTGATAACATCTAACTTCAGGTGTTCTGGGACCCGGGGTGATGCAAAACTTTTTTTGATGTGTGTTGATGTGCTGAATTCGAAGGGATAACCATACTTCATCTCTTTCTTCGATAAGTTTCGTTACTGGGGAGGACTAATTACTTTTACTGTTGTCAGAATATCGATTTCGCTCAACAGCAATGCAGGTAGTTCACTCAAGTAGCTATGTACATAGCTGTTCCCAGTGAACAGCGAGCAGAAATGTGCCAGCAGCAAGGAACGCTGTTGTGTCAACGACGTTGTAGCATACACTATATAACTGTAATACTCTGATCACCATTAAAGTCATACTCTTTAAAAGTAGGTTTTCCAACGTTTAATAATAGCATTATGGATATATCAAACATTAATTAAATGCTCTATGAATATCCTTATTTAAATGTATACATATGATCATAGGTCCCTGAATTGTGAAATGTACACCGTCATATCATACACGGCATCTTTCTAGCAGTCACATTTGGGAAGTTGTTGAGCATAACCATTCTACGACAACCCATATTTGCCATTACAACATTCTGACTGAGCACACATTTTTAATTTATCTACCCCAAGTGAATGCGTTATATCAACAATTTCTAGACAGCCAGAACTACAAAGTTCTACAGAACATCATGTTTCAACCCAAATATTAAAAGAAACTTAGGAAAATACTTTGTGAAATCTAAGCCTACCGTTCTGGGGATGTCTGCGCTTTTTGTGTTGTTAATTTTGTGGTGTAATACGAAGACGCTTTTGTCATCATAACCGTGTTTTCCGGATGGCGAGACTACAACGTAGTTAGCTTTCTTACGTCTTCTGCGTATAATTAGAGTAATGAAGAAGACAGCTCAAGGGCTATGGGTTAAGTGAGGCTGGGAAATTCAAAAGACTGTCATAAACAGAGTGCGAAATTAATTCCCGCCTGTCTCTCAGTTAGTCGACGATACAGCTGATTAGTTCTTGGCTTTAACGTCTCTTAACTGAAAAGTAGTAAACATATTTAAGCCTGACGGAATTCTTGTCTTGAGGAGAACAATTAACTAACTACTTCCCGCCATCCAGCAACATGTAGTGTATATTTTGTAATACTGCCTAACAACTGTCAATACCCACGTACAGTAGCAACTGTTAACAATTATACACCACTGGCCATTAAAATTGCTACACCATGACGTGCTAGACACGCGAAATCTAACCGACAGGAAGAAGATGCTGTGATATGCAAATGATTAGCTTTTCAGAACATTCACACAAGGTTGGCGCCGGTGGCAACACCTACAACGAGCTGACACCAGGAAAGTTTCCAACCGATTTCTCATGCTCAAACAGCAGTTGACCGGCGTTACCTGGTGAAACGGTGTTGTGATGCCCCGTGTTTCCGGCTTTCATAAAGGTCGGATTGTAGCCTATCGCGATTGCGGTTTATCGTATCGCGACATTGCTGCTCGCGTTGGTCGAGATCCAACGACTGTTAGCAAAATATGGAGTCGGTGGGTTCAGGAGGATAATACGGAACGCCGTGCTGGATCCCTACGGCCTCGTATCACTAGCAGTCGAGATGACAGGCTTCTTATCCGCATGGCTGTAACGGATCATGCAGCCACGTCTCGATCCCTGAGTCAACAGATGGGGATGTTTGCAAGACAACAACCATCTGCACGAACAGTTCGTCGACGTTTGCAGCAGCATGGACTATCAGGTCGGAGACCATGGCTGCGGTTACCCTTGACGCTGCATCACAGAGAGGAGCGCCTGCGATGGTGTACTCAACGACGAACCTGGGTGCACGAATGGCAAAACGTCATTTTTTCGGATGAACTCAGGTTCTGTTTACAGCATCATGACGGTCGCATCCGTGTTTGGCGACATCGTGGTGAACGCACATTGGAAGCGTGTATTCGTCATCGCCTTACTGGCGTATCACCCGGCATGATGGTATGGGGTGCCATTGGTTACACATCTCGGTCACCTCTTGTTCGCATTGACGGCATTTTGAACAGTGGACGTTACATTTCATATTTGTTACGACCCGTGTCTCAAACCTTCATTCGATCCCTGCGAAACCCTACATTTCATCAGGATAATGCACGACCGCATGTTGCAGGTCCTGTATGTGCTTTTCTGGATACAGAAAATGTTCGACTGCTGCCCTCGCCAACACATTCTCCAGATCTCTCACCAATTGAAAACGTCTGGTTAGTGGTTACCGAACAACTGGCTCGTCACAATAGGCCAGTCACTACTCTTGATGAACTGTGGTATCGTGTTGAAGCTGCATGGCCAGCTGTACCTGTACACGCTATCCAAGCCCTGTTTGAATCAATGCCCAGGCGTATCAAGGCCGTTATTACGTCCAGAGGTGGTTGTTCTGGGTACTGACTTCTCAGGATCTATGCACCCAAATTGTGTGAAAATGTAATCACATATCAGTTCTAGTGTAATATATTTGTCAAATGAATACCCGTTTATCATCTACATTTCTTCTTGCTGTAGCAATGTTAATGACCAGTAGTGTATTTAATCAGTGTATAGAACAACGTGGATCAAGAACATGGTCATAATTTTTCAAGGCAAAACTGAGATTTTTCAAGAACTAGATCTATTACAGAGACAGTAACACTGAGTGTGGTGTCTTACGGTCAGATCGCCATCTATTCGCCTAACTTCTTATCCGTCAGAGTACACACCCAGGTCTGACTAAACCTTTGTCACTGACGTTACCATCTATGATTTCCTAACACTTTCCTAACCTTTCCAGAATTTCTCCCAACGGGTATGCAGATGTACCAGCGCTCTGGTGAGCGGTATATTTTTGTGCTTCTATCGTTTCCAGGGCGAGTCGGCGTGTAACTACTGAATGTAATTTCGTGCTTATTTATTATTGCAGAATTATGTACACACCTTAAGCGTAAATATGACTCCTTTTGACTGAAGGGCGTGGCTGTCGTACAACACTCGACAGTGATAAACGTCAACAGAATGACGAGAGGGTGGTGAACAAGTACAAGTAAGGAAACAGCCACGTTGAACAACGTAGCCATACGTAATGATAGCGAATATATGCTGGGTCGTCATTAAAGCTGGTAATACAAAAGTAACAGAGACTCTCCTCAGGCACAAGGTGAAGCCTCAGAAGCTGTCCACTCCAGTCCCCTTACACAGTGATACTACTGGATTAATTTAAATGACGATAAAATCAATCAATAAATTTACAGTATCCATGAAAACCTGTTTTCCCTGACCGATTGAAACGGTGGAGATGAAGCATTTGTATTTTTCAAGGATTACTGTCAGTAAACTAACCTGATATCATGAACACGCTGTTACAACTGAAAGTGTGTGCGATACAGGCAATCGAACTCGAATTTTCCCGTTTATTGCGAGCAGTCACTTCAAGAATTAGGCTACGTCATCACACCTCCAGAGTTGTCTCATGTTTTTATTGCCACTGATGTTTCCACCTGTCGTTTCCGAATAATATTCTCACGAACCCCCAAGGGATAAACACATAAATATACCGCTCCCCACATCGTTGGTACATCTGCATACCCGTCGGGAGAAATTCTGGAAGTGTCGTTAGGAAATCATAGATGGAAACGTCAGTGACAAAGTTTGAGTCAGACTGGGTATATACTCAGACGGATAAGGAGTTTAGGCACGGCTCGCTATAAGGAGAGGCTCTAGGTTTGACCGTCGGTTGGACAGTGAGTTCATTCGTCACTTCAATACACAACATTGCAACAGCTTGAAAAACTGTTGCCAGATAATTTCATCTAAAAGTAAATAAACGTAATTTCATCTAAAAGTAAGTAAGGTATCTCTGCGCACTGTCATCAAGGACAGGTACAACGAAGTTTAATTTGCTTATACGTCGTCCAGTTTCATTACAGTGAATAGCGCCTAATTACGACATCAACTTACAACAACCAGCCACGCAAATACGGTGGACAGGGGGGGGGGGGGGGGGGGGGGGGGGCGGTTCGCAGCATTAGTATTGGAAAATCATTAAGCATGTCGGAGGTGTAGCCGGGAGAGGGGGGAAGGAGTGTGGCAAACTGCAGTCGCGTAATGCGGAAACGGAGAGATTTATCTGACGTCCAAAAGGGCATGTTCATTGACTTTCGGACCAAGGATGGAAGCATTTACGAAAGGGTTAGGTTTTTAAAGAGTTCGCTTTTCCTTGGTCTGGTACCGCGCGCCGCGGAATTTGAATCGGCGCCAGACGTCATAGACGTCGAAGACCCATAGAGATGTGTGCACCATCGCGCCGTAAGCTGTGGCGGCGTGGCCTCCGGGCCCGCTTTTAGTGTGAGGGCGCCATAGCGGAACACGTGGTTCCAGCGGCCAATAGAGGCGCCCCCGACAGCGTACTTGCGCCTGCCTCTCGCTCAGCCAGCTCCAAACCCAACAAGCCTCCATCTGATGCCTCTTCCTATCGTCCTATCTGTCTCACATCGGTGTTCAGAAAGCTCTTGGAATTCATCCTTATCTGGCGCATCCATCACCACCTACACCAAAACCACCTCCTCCCCGACACCCAATGTGGCTTTCGACCTTCCTTCTCTGCCGATGACCAACTCCTCCACCTCACTCATCTGCTCTCCCTCCAGCTTAACTCCCGTCGCTCCGCCATTTTTGTTTCCCTCGACCCCGAGAAGGCCTATGACCGTGTCTAGCATCCTGGTCTCCTGTTTAAACTCCAAACCTAGGCCCTTCCTGTCAACTACATCCGTCTGATGGCCTCCTTCCTCTCCCGCCGCCCCTCCTATCTTACCATCCATAATGACAATTCCCACACCTTCTACCCCTCAGCAGGTGTCCCGCAGGGCTCTGTCCACTCCCCTCTCCTCTACCTCCTGTACACGGCAGATATGCCCCAACCCCCCCCCCCCCCTCCAGTACACCTCTTGCTGTATGCCGATGACACTGCATTCCTCGCCCTCGCTCCTACCCTCCAATGGTCCCAACGCCTTCTCCAGATTCACCTGGAGATGTTTGCCGCATGGTGTAACCGGTGGCTCCTGAAAATCAATCCTTCCAAGACCCAGGCAATCATCGTAGGTCATACGACTCGCTCCAGGACTTCTCCCTTACTGTCTGGACCAGTCCTGTCCGCCTCTCCCACACCCTCACCTACCTGGGCCTCACCATTGACCGTCACCTCACCTGGATCCCTCATCTCTGCCCCATCCAATCCAAAGCCAACAACCACCTCCAACTCATCCAACTCCTCTCTGGCTGGACATGGGGGTAGCACCCCTATACCATCCTCCACACCTACAAATCCTTAATCCGTCCCATCCTCTGTTATGTCAGTTCCGCCTGGATATCTGCCCCTGCCCCCAAATTCTATAAGTCCCTCCAAATCCTTGAGCGTCATGAACTCCACCTCACCTTCCGTATACGCCTCCTGTCCCCCACACGGATCCTCTATGACCTCATTCCTTTCCCCCATCTGCTCCTATTCCTCGAATATATACGCATACCCTACACCACCCGCCGCCTTGATCCCCCTCACCCCCTGGTTGTTGCTCCTCTCCTCTCCCACCCCTGCCCCCCGCCGCGCCTACCCTCCTTCTCTACACCCTTCATCTCCTTTCCCAAGGTGGCTTCCTTCAACTCCCCCTCCCAGATGATGCCCTCTCTCCCTCCATCTATCCCTCCTATCAACTCAGATCCTCACCCCCCGTCCTTTCCTCTGCCCTTTCCCTGGGCTCCCTCTCTCCCACCTTCCATCCTGTTTTCTCCCTGCCTAACCTCTCCCTACCTCCCTTCTCCACCCCCACCCCCCGAGTCCTTTTGTATTCCCTTCCTATGCCTTCCCCACTCCCTGTCGCGTCTGCCCAGCACCCCCCACCCGTCTTATGGGTCCACATCCTCCATCGGCTCCTTTCCCCCCCCCCCTTCGCTTTCCCTCTCCTTTCCCCCTTTTTATTTTCCCATCATCTCTCCAGTTTCCCCCCACCTGCTCTCGGCTGTGGTATGTAATATCTACCAACTTTTTAGTGCAGTGTGCCAGTGAATGTTCAATGTTCAATGTTCTTTTGTCTTTCCAAAGTGTTGCGTACAGAAACCAGACTGTCGCCGTATTTTTTAATTGTCTCTCTATTATTTTACCTGTCTGCTTTGTATGTATTTTATTTGCATCATCATTCCTTTGTTCTATGTTTAAAGTTCGTCGATATTTTCGCCATGTCACCATGTTACCAATTTTATCGCCTGTTTTTCTTATTTATTCTCTTCATCTTTTTGAAACAATGTCTGTAGGCTGAAAAGCGTCATACTAAGCTGCTGTCAGCCCGCCCCCTTCGGGGGGAATCGAAATTCAATAAAGAAAAAAAAAAAAAAAAAGCTCAGCCAGCCAGTCTAATCACGCGTACGTCGGTTGGCACCTCGCCTCGCGTTAGACAGTTTACTTTCTTGTTCTGTGTACGAGTGGGCGTGTTTGTTTCCTTGTGACTCTGTTGTTTGGTCTTGTTGTACTCGTTCTTTCCTTCGTTGGTCTGGTCCGTCCTCTCCCGTTTTGTTGTTGTTCGCTGGTCTCCCCGCGGGTCCGGCCGCGCTTTCCGTCATTGCGACCCCGCGATCGTCCCGGTCGCAGTTACAACACTTGGGACTATGGCATCTACCAGCAGGACAATGCAACGTGTCAAGTAGCTCATATTGTATGTGCATGGTTCGAAGAGCACCAGGACGATTTTAGTGTTCTCTTCTGGACACCAAAACACTGCATTTAAAACTCAGTCTGAAATCCGTTGGACCACCTCGATCGGGCTATTCGCGCCATGGATCCTCAGCCGTGAAGCCTGGCACATGTGGCCACAGTACTGGAGTCTGCATGGCTCCGCATCGCTGTTGCTACCTTCCAGAGACTCACTGACTCCTGCACGTCTCACGCTGCAAAAGTTTGTTATTCAGGCTTTTTAAGGTGGATACATTAATGTGATTCGACACTGTAGTAAGTCATATAAGCATCACCTTTGATTAAAATTGTTCTCCAGGTGTTTCAGAGCTGTAAGTTACCATTTTTCTACCTCATACCGTACATATTGGAATGCTATACATGTCTTACACAAACAGAAACTTTGTTCTGCTGCTATATTATATGGGCACGAAGTTTGAATGATTACCATTACATGAAACAGAAAATATTTATCATCAACCAGTGTGAGCTGTACAGATACACGATCCAGCCACAATGACGTGACCGTCTGTCAAAAGCTTGAATAACCGTTTTTTTTTTTCAAAGCAAGATGCGCAGGAAGAGGTTCCTGCAGGTAGCGACAGGAATGTGGACCCATGCTGACTTGCTGTGCCGCGGCCTGTTGCGCTAGGGTTCTGCGTTAAGGACCCACGGCGCGAACATCCCCACCCAGTTAGTCCCAAAGATTCTCGACTGGGCTTGGTTGCCAGGAGAGTACGGTAGGCTGATAATGGCGGCCATCGAACCACACAGGTACACTGCAAGCTTTTAGACACGTTGTATTTTCCTGGTGGTAGATGTCATCGTCCTAGCAAAAATAAATTTCATGAAGGAGTGAACATAGTCCCCAAGGATAGCTGTATACTTATGTTGATCCCTTGTGCCTTCCAGAATGACGAGATCGCCTGGGGAAAGATACGAAAAGTTGCCCCAGATCATAGCGCTCCCTCCTGGTTGCAGGATGTTTACTGTCAGCCATTTCACGCCGTATATGCCAGCGGCCATCTGTCCGATTGACCATAAAGCGTAATTCATCTGAAAAGGACACCTGTCGCCATTAAATGAACGTCCAGTGGCGCCATTGGTGCGAAAACCCGACCTTCGTCGGCGATCAGCAGCAGTCAGTTAGGTGCACCAAACACGCGTCTGCTGCGGAGGTCCATCCCCAGAAAAATATTCTAAACCGTTTTTCAGGAGACAGGATTGGTAGTCCTTTAGCTCATCTGGATGGTCCCCGTGTACCTTAACCACGGAGGTACACGGAGAGTTTACAGGGTTGGGTTGTTTGGGAGAAGAGACCAAACAGCGAGGGCAACGGTCTCACCGGATTAGGGAAGGATGGGGAAGGAAGTCGGCCGTGCCCTTCCAAAGGAACCATCCCGGCATTTGCCCGGAGCGAGTTATGGAAATGACGGAAAACCTAAATGAGGATGGCCAGACGCGGGATTGAACCATCGTCCTCATATTTTTTTAGGGCCATGGCCTGTAAGCCTCTTATTGTTGACGCCCGCAACTAATGCGATAGGTATGGCTTGCTGAAGAGGAGGACTTAGTGCCGGAAACCGGTAAATAAATTAAATTTATTTAATGCAACTGGTTGCTTATTATTTCGTTATATATGACAACACTTGCCGAGCAAGCCAGCCGGTGGGGCCGTGCGGTTCTAGGCGCTTCAGTCTGGAACCGCGTGACCGCTATGGTCGCAGGTTCGAATCCTACCTCGGGCATGGATGTGTATGATGTTCTTAGGTTTTTTAGGTTTAAGTAGTTATAATTTCTAGGGGACTGATGACCACAGATGTTAAGTCCCATAATGCTCAGAGCCATTTTTTGAACTTGCCGAGCATGTATAATTTACTAAGACGTAGCCGTTTTCGGAAATGCTTCTATCTTTGGCCAGAAGACCAATGATGACACCCATTTCGACGTTAGATAAACCGCTCCGTTTCCGCATCATCACAACGACCACACTGTTTTCCTCGTTCCCTCCATTTTTTTTAACCTCGTTAGTGCTGCCACATACCGTCTGTGAATGGATACTGCACGTTGATGTCTAACATAGGCGCTGGTCACATTACTGTGACTGTGTCGGGTGTGTGTGGAAAAGAGCATTGGTTCCGAGGTTTCGTTTTACACTGTAGCCAGATGTCCTTCGCTTTCCGATACTATCTGGAGAAAGTGAAGTCCGAGAAAAGTCGGATTTCAATGTAACTTCGTAAAGGTACGCACCATCAGCGGGTATGTACGTCGCCAGAGTATCAGTTCAGTTCTCTGTAACAGGTAGAACGACGACCAGAGTGTATTAGTGTTACTCGTGTTTAGAGTTGTAACCAGACCTGGTAGGATTCATGAGGGTTTTATAAGCGGCATGGCTAGGATCAGAGGTTGGGTGATTATTGTGCAAAACAGAAAGATGCCGCGTAGTTTTGTCACAGCTTTATGAGCACCTGTCAAAATTTGAAAGGGGCCTCATCTTTGGTGTCCATTTGGCCAGTTGGTAGAATCATCCGATATCAACACTTTTGGGACATTAAGGTGTGGTAGTTACCTAATTTATGAAGTGAACGTGTGGGCAGGCTTACTCGTTGTCATAGTTCCGGCCGACCACGTCCGAGCACCAGAGAGGAGAACAGCGGTATTGTGCCGCAAACGTAGTGTAATCCACTCAGATCAGCGCCTGCCGTTACTCTCTGTAACATTCTGAGTCATCTCGTACCACTGGTCGAAGACTAGCAACAGCCAGCCTAAGGAATTATCGTCCTATGCGCAGGCTGCCTTTAACACCAGAACATAAACACTTGAGTGTGCATTGGTGCTGTGACCGGGAAACATTGACTGCTGATGAATGGCGTCAAGATGTGCCCAGTGATGAATCACGGCTCTGCGCTACCCTGGATGACCGTCATCAACGAGTATGGCAGTAACTAAGGGAGCGGTCCCATTCTTTCAGAGCTTTGGAATGGCACTGTTATGTTAGTCCCGGTGTCATGGTGTGGAGAGGAATCAAGTATGATTTTAGGTGGTAGTGATTGATGGAACGCAGACCGCACAACGGTACGTCATCGATATCCCGCATCCTCAAGTGCTACATCTTAAGTGACAATATCGTTATGCCATTTTTCAAAAGGACAACGCTCGTCTGCACATGTCACGCGTCCTTAAGAACTGTCTGCGTGATGTTGAGATACTTCCGAGCCCAGCATAATCCCCAGATCTGTCCCTGACAGAACATACGTGCAACTAACTCCGATGTCAACTCTGTCCGAACTTCATTACCTAGGATATCTAAGAATCAGTTACAAAAGTTGTAGGCCACCTTGCCTCAGGAACGGTTACAACTGCTTTATGACACTCTTTTAACCGAATCAGCGCATATATCCTAGGCAAAGAAGGGCGCAGTGTCATATTGCACTACCAAGTTCTTTGTAAATCTGACTTGATCTTGTAATCAATGCAATCACATTATAAACCCTCTCAAACTGTGTTTTATTTCGTTTCCTCCTTTCACTCTGGACGCTTCACTTTTTTATCAGAGAATGCAGTTTAAGATTGGTATAGATCAGCAACTGAGCAGCTGCTGTAATCAACTATAAATGATATTTCACCTAAGACTGCGAACTGTTCAGTGGTTACTCCGCAGTAGCCGATACTGGTTGACTTTCAGTTTCATTTTTCATGTTTTCGAAAACTTTCAACTACAATACGACAATAGTTTTATCTCCTTTGTCCTTTAAGAACTTTGGAATGCGCTGAAAGTATACTTCTCCGTTAAATAAAAGACATCCTACAGTATCATGGTTGATGGAAATGTTTTCTGGATTACACATTCACAAAAGTATTCGTTTACTCTGCGTATCATATGATGAAATCTTCGTTTCGATATCTTGAACGGTTCAATAAATAGAAGGGTTCAATTTCGAAGTGGTGTAGCCTGTATAAAACTATAACTGTTAGCTGAATGTTGTTCTCAGCATACCGAAAACGTACATACTGAAAATTCTTCTTGGGCTTCCTAAGTTTTGGGCTACTGGCAATACAGAAAGAGTTTCGCGGTGTTTCGTGTGTTAAAGGGTGGAGAAAAGAATGTGTGGGATGAGAGAATGAAGTTTTCACTTAATGAACATTGCAGAGGTACTGTTGATCAGAAGACAGTAGCAAAAGCAGCCAACACTTTTAATTATGAAAGGAAAGTAACAAAAATTACTAAATAAAGAAGTAAATAAATTTCGAAATGTAATTCATCCTTACATGTCATACTTTTTCAGACAAACAGCTAGGGATTTCGCCAAATTGAAAGTGTACAAATGCGTAATATTCTACCTGAAACTGTATTTTTCAACAGAGATAGAATAGAGATTCTGAAATCAATATTGGAGGGGAAGTCGTACTTTGGAGCAGATAAAGAGATATAGAAAATTTAGTAGTGATGCAGAGTGGGCTGAAGTTGTTGCTAGGAAGAATCATCTTCTAATTAATTATGATGCTAAGGTACTGAAGAATTAGGATAAATGTGATGCTAAGGTACTGAAGATTTAGGATAAATGTGATGTGTGTTTAAAGTTCACTGAGGCTGTCGATACTGTGACATTGATAGCCAACGTAGTCAGTTCAGTTGATGGCAAACGGATAACTCTAACAAGGGCAATCACAGTGGTTGGATGGGCATATAAGGGTATAAGGAGAGTATCACAAAGATGCCATGAAGTCAATAGGAAGAGCAGGGAACCATATTCATGTTGTCCATAGAATGAATGTGAAGAAGTATGCAATGAAAAGGTTATCGTAAACATAGATTTAGAACATAAAGGTTCATAGGAATTACAAGCAAGGACTTCAGCAGGAGTTGCACTATTAATGCAGAGAAAAAAAGCGGATGGGTGGATCAAGAACATTGATGGCCTTTACGAGGGAAATCAATTGTCTGATTAATTGAGAGCAGAAGAAAAGAGTGTCGATTTGGAAGGGGGCATTTATTATTGAAGCCAGAACAAGGATGGGATTTGGGAGAGTTGGTATCAGTCAAGGAAGAAGGCAAAGACAGTTTTCCTTTGCAAATTTTAAAGTCATTTGAGAAGTGACAGAAAGGCGGTTATTCAAGTTACTGCGTAGAATGTGGGGACGTGATACATACAATCCGGCTTTCGTAAGAATTTCGTCTACACAATACCGAAGATGTCAAAGTGAGACATAGACGAGAACTATCGCACTATCGGCTTAACAGCTCATGCATCCAAGTTTATAACACGAATAATATAGAGATGAATGGAAAAAATTGCGGATCTGTTAAATGAAATGAGGAAATGTAATTGTACTGGGGAAACAGTTCTGACGTTGCGCTTCATAATATAAGAAAGAATTGAGGAAATTGCAGCCACCTTTATTGGAGCATTCGACTACGTAAAGTGGTTTGAGATGTTCACAAATATGGGGAAACAGATGTGACCAATAAGAAAACATACGTGATATTTGATACGTAAACAAGGGGACAGAGTAAGAATGGACGACATGGATAGATAAGTGCTCCGCTTAAACAGGGTATAATGTAAGAAAGCAGTCATTGTCCTCTACTGTACAAAGTACACAATGAAGATGCAGTGGTGGAAATAAAAGAAAGATTTAAGAGTAAGATTAAAATTTATAGTGAAATAATATAATTATAGAAATCACCGATGACACTGCTATCCTCAGTGAAAGTGAGGAAGAATTACGGGACCAGATAACGAAATAAAAGATCACATGACCGCCGAATATGGACTAAGGCTAAACTGCAGAACGAAAGTAATGAGGAGTAGCAGAAATGAGATTAGCACTAAGCATCAAAACTGGGGACTACGTAGTAAACCAAGTCAAGGGATTCCGTTTCGTTGGAAGGAAAGTAACGCATGTTTCACGAAGTGAGGAGGATATAAGAAGCAAACTTTATTATGCTAAGAGGGAGTTTCTAGTAAAAAATCTAATGATATCGAACATAGGCCTTTCTCACAAGAAAGGAATTTCTCTGAATATACGTTTGGAGAGCATAACATGCAAGTGTCCGTCCCGATAGCTGAGTGGTCAGCGTGACGTATTGCCGTCCTACGGGCCCGTGTTTGATTCCCGCCTGGCTCGGAGATTTACTCCGCTCAGGCACTTGGTGTTGTGTTGCCTTCATCACCATTCCATCCTCATCCGGCGCACAGGTCGCCCAATGCGGCGTCGAATGTAATAAGAGCTGCACCAAGGCGGCCGGAACTGCCCCGCAAGTGGCCTCACGGCCAATGACGCCAAACGCTCATTTCCATTTTTACATGTAAATGAAGATGGAATGTGGAATACTGGAAAAGAAGAGAACCTAAGCGTTTCAGATATAATGCTACAGATGGGTGCTGAATGGCTCTCAGCACTATGGGACTTAACTTCTGAGGTCATCAGTCCCTTAGAACTTAGAACTACTTAAACCTAACTAACCTAAGGACTTCACACACATCCATGCCCGAGGCAGGATTCGAACCTGTGACCGTAGCGGTCGCGTGGTTCCAGACTGTAGCGCCTAGAACCGCTTGGCCACTCCGGTCGGCTGGGTGCTGAAAATTTACTGAACTGAAGAGATTCACGTGGATAACACTGACTAGAAGATGGGACAGGATTGTAGGGCATGTGTTAAAGTATCAGGGAGATTCTTCTACGATGTAACAGAGAGTCTTGGAGGGCAGAAAATGTAAGGGAATACACGGACTGGAATTTATTGAGCAAATAATTGTAGACACCGGTTAACAGCTTCGTAGAGGACACAAAGTCCTGCCGGGCTGCATCAGATCAGTCAAAAGTACAGGGTGTTCGGACTAGAGACACACAAAAACATTTATTTATGTTTCAGTACATGTTAAGATTTATAACTTAATTTGGCTAGTATTGCACACAAGAGGTCAAACATTTTTATGCATGCTTGTACAGTTCAATGTGCGCACCGTTTCTCGACAGACATGGAAACGATACTCAAATTCTCGCCACAAATACGTGAGCATGACAGGCGATGTACCCTCTACTGCAGCGTAGATCCGTTATCTAAAATCTACCAAATCACGAAAGCTTGTTGTGTAAACAATGTCCTTGATAAACCCTCGTGCACTGAATCAGATAAGTAGATCGATGGCGCAGGCAAAGGGCCTCTCCCCTTACGAACCAACGCTCAGGAAATGTCTCATGGAGAAATGTGGTAGCATCCCCCTGTACCCCTGTAAAATAACGCCGGCAGACATCTGTGGAACTGCATAGTTCGCCAACATTTCTAGATTAGTGTGCCCTGTCATAGGCCCACATGGACCAACCGACTAAGCGCTATATATGAAATGACTAGGACCGCGTTTTGTGGAGTACCTCTGTCTATTGCGTATTTGCCCAACAGCATAAAATGTCGAGTTATTTCGTTATAAGGAATTGTTTGTACATGCTTCTTGCAGGGACACCTGTATTATGATCGAGAAAAGTCGTTTTCTTACGTTGCTTGTAGTTATATATAGGTGTAACCGAAAATCTCGTTCGAACAAGGTTCGATGACAGCCTTTCTGAAAAACATTGAATTGGCTTTTACTTATTTCATTTCAAGCTTCGCAAGTACAATAAAGGCGTAAGTTGCCAGATACGAATAGTTTTGTCTTGTATCTTCCAGTTGTTGTCTTTATGAGTAATATTTCTCTTCTCACTGTCAATACAGGAGGTTCCTGTCATTTCGTTTGAAAAGCAAAACCATGGAAAGTGTTGATATCTGTTCTAAAGAAGGAAGACAGCACCCGATATCATGACGATGGCGAGGTTATTAGAAAGGGACCACAAGCTCAGATTGAAGAAGCACATGGGAAAGAAAATGGGTCCTGTGGTCTGAAAGAAATCTTTCCATCACTCATCTTAGTCGATACAGGAAATCACGAGAAACCTGTATCACGACTGCATGAGATGGGTTTGAACAGCCGTCCTCCGGATTACGAATTCAGTGCCTTGTCATAGCGCTATCTCGTTCATTAGTACTTCTTTTAGTTGTGAAGGCAGCTGCCAGGTAGGAGCTGGGAATTATTGTTATTCAAGTGCCCAGTGATCCGTGAAACAGACACGTTCTCAAAAATAAACGTAAAACTGCTTTATCTGATTTTAAAATACACTCCTGGAAATTGAAATAAGAACACCGTGAATTCATTGTCCCAGGAAGGGGAAACTTTATTGACACATTCCTGGGGTCAGATACATCACATGATCACACTGACAGAACCACAGGCACATAGACACAGGCAACAGAGCATGCACAATGTCGGCACTGGTACAGTGTATATCCACCTTTCGCAGCAATGCAGGTTGCTATTCTCCCATGGAGACGATCGTAGAGATGCTGGGTGTAGTTCTGTGGAACGGCTTGCCATGTCATTTCCACCTGGCGCCTCAGTTGGACCAGCGTTCGTGCTGGACGTGCAGACCGCGTGAGACGATGCTTCATCCAGTCCCAAACATGCTCAATGGGGGACAGATCCGGAGATCTTGCTGGCCAGGGTAGTTGACTTACACCTTCTAGAGCACGTTGGGTGGCACGGGATACATGCGGACGTGCATTGTCCTGTTGGAACAGCAAGTTCCCTTGCCGGTCTAGGAATGGTAGAACGATGGGTTCGATGACGGTTTGGATGTACCGTGCACTATTCAGTGTCCCCTCGACGATCACCAGTGGTGTACGGCCAGTGTAGGAGATCGCTCCCCACACCATGATGCCGGGTGTTGGCCCTGTGTGCCACGGTCGTATGCAGTCCTGATTGTGGCGCTCACCTGCACGGCGCCAAACACGCATACGACCATCATTGGCACCAAGGCAGAAGCGACTCTCATCGCTGAAGACGACACGTCTCCATTCGTCCCTCCATTCACGCCTGTCGCGACACCACTGGAGGCGGGCTGCACGATGTTGGGGCGTGAGCGGAAGACGGCCTAACGGTGTGCGGGACCGTAGCCCAGCTTCATGGAGACGGTTGCGAATGGTCCTCGCCGATACCCCAGGAGCAACAGCGTCCCTAATTTGCTGGGAAGTGGCGGTGCGGTCCCCTACGGCACTGCGTAGGATCCTACGGTCTTGGCGTGCATCCGTGCGTCGCTGCGGTCCGGTCCCAGGTCGACGGGCACGTGCACCTTCTGCCGACCACTGGCGACAACATCGATGTACTGTGGAGACCTCACGCCCCACGTGTTGAGCAATTCGGCGGTACGTCCACCCGGCCTCCCGCATGCCCACTATACGCCCTCGCTCAAAGTCCGTCAACTGCACATACGGTTCACGTCCACGCTGTCGCGGCATGCTACCAGTGTTAAAGACTGCGATGGAGCTCCGTATGCCACGGCAAACTGGCTGACACTGACGGCGGCGGTGCACAAATGCTGCGCAGCTAGCGCCATTCGACGGCCAACACCGCGGTTCCTGGTGTGTCCGCTGTGCCGTGCGTGTGATCATTGCTTGTACAGCCCTCTCGCAGTGTCCGGAGCAAGTATGGTGGGTCTGACACACCGGTGTCAATGTGTTCTTTTTTTCATTTCCAGGAGTGTAGCAGAAGTAGCTGAATGAGGTCTAACTAACTACAAAAAGATAATAGCTAGATTAAATAAATTCCGCTGAAAAAGACGATTTGCGAATGTGGTAAATCTATTATCATAGTAGGAAATGTAAATCAGTTTGTACAGTTCGGTAATACACTTATTACAGATAGCAGAGAGCCCTAGCACTGTCTGGGCCCATTCAACCCGACTGCCAGCAGCACCATAATCATCACGTGTTTGACGCCTGCAAACACTCTCCAGCGTCACCGATGAATGTACTGTGATCTTGATTGCTGACGTAAATAACAGTACCTGCAATCTTCTAAAGCCATATAGCATCGTTAGTAAGTCTTAATATACTTATGATGTGCTGCTCGACCTGACAATCAGAATCTTGTTTTGCTTTTGGTATTCATAAACCAAATTTGTGGGCTAATTAATTCAGTTAAATCTTGGAATACGAAAAAAAAGTGGTGATATATTTTTATTCCCATCCGTATAGCTGGAGTGCTTGATCATTTAAAGACGCTCACAGAATCGAAACCGTTAATGCCTGGGCATACATATTAGAATACAATAGGTGAACATGAGCAAAACTCGTATGAAATTAAGAGTACATTGTTATCTTGATATTAGTCTAACATTAACCTGTAAGATGAAAAGTTGGTGTTTTCAAATGTAAATGGCATTCGATCTCTACGATCTTAATATGAGTTAAATCAAAATATATTGGAATGTCGTGCGCTAGTTACTTACCACAACGTGCGTGTAAGGTATTTCCTGCATTCACAGTTTTGATATATCCCGTAAATACCGGTTTCGATCCTAAGGTCACCTTCGGATATATTTATATTCTATAACATCCGATAAAACAAACATAGAGAGAACCTTTTAGGAAGACATCATTATCTTCCAAAAAGATGGGGTGCCTAATCTTTGCTTTTGATGGCTGTGTTTGCAGATTCTTGAGTTTTGGTAATGACGTACGTTTCAATTTATTCCTCAGTCTCTTCGTTTATGGGTGGTGGTAGAATTCCAAGTTTGACTCTGAACACTGTTCATTATCTTCTTCAGCGCACACGGGTTGATCAGTCGTGTTTTGAGTTCCTGGATCAACAGTCTTGCAGACTCTTAATGACACTGGAGCACATCGTGCAAATGAACGTAAGTGTGGCTAACGTTAACAGTCATGGATGACTGTGTAATTCAGTATCAATTGGCGGTTTTTCAACACTATGATTTCAATGGCTGAAGTGTAATCTGGAGCTTCAACGCGATATGCTTAACTCGAGCTAATCACTCACGGAAGCCATTTGATTTGGGAAATTTCGAATGCATTCTCACTTTTCTTAAACATTAAAAATTTAAGTTTTTTCCCATCTTCATAGTTTGCAGGCTGTTGCTGTAGTTCATGCCGGTTCTTCCGTAAGATTAACATGTTCTAATAATTCTTAGAAATAGAGGCCAGATATGACTGGAATATACATTAATAAAACACATAAAGTGAGTCGTGTTCCCTTTTGCACTGTCTCAGTACTCGACTGAGCACTGTATGGAATGTGAGAGTCCACACATGGACATTGTGAAATTTTTAGAAACAGGCAGCAAAGGTTGTTCAGCTCAAAAGAAAAGAACTTAATGGACAGTTCTCTCACACTTACTACGTTTCAGAAATAATTTATTCTGCTGTTGCTCAAATTCTACAGCACTGCATTGCAGAGTGCAACACACTGACGGATGGTTGCCTGGATGCAAGAAAAGAAGAAAATTGAAACAGTCGGAATCGCACGAAACAGTCCAGCCAGTAAATAACTGGCGAGTCTCTGGTGGTGCGAAACTTTAACGAGTTCCGTTACGTGGCAGCGCCTGAAATGTTTCGGTCCGTGATACGCCAGCTGCCCATTAAAACGGGCGGACCGTTCGATTGCGCTGAGCTTCTTCCGCGTGATTGCTAACCCCCCCCCCCCCTTGCAAATCCTTCCTCTCTGTCATCTCTCCTGCCGCCGCCACACCCCTTCTCCTAGTTCCCACGGGCGGCGTTCCACAGCGGCAAGGCAACCGCCCTCCACCCACCCCATCCTCACAACACCTCACACTCTGCTCTTATTTGGCTAGGAAGCTCGAGGGGCGCTGGGAAATCCGCGCCAAACTGCCCGAAAGCCCTGGATCTCCACGTGACTTTACTGCAGCCTCTACCCTGCGGCCACTTAACACCACCCACGGTGGAGAGGCGGTACAGCACCGTGGAGACCAACGTGGGCGTGCCTCTGCGGCCTCGTGAAAACAACTTGCGCCGGCTGTCAGTACTGGGTCTAAAGAATTTTATGCTGCGTGTCTTACCTCTCTAAAACATCTCTGTAATTTGTAATAAATAGTTACCATCACCATCGTCAGCACCATCGACGTCAAAGACCACGCAGTTTAGTTGTAAGCATTTATTTCTCTTCCCTCATTAACAGTTTAATAAATAAGATATTTTACTAACTGGAGAATACATTCTATTATTATCTGCTATCAAGCAAGAGCATGTAAACTGAATTTAGGCAGTACGCTAAGATCATATTAACGAAATTTACTGTTGACAGTATTATTGTATTCTAGTGAGAGGCACCCACATGCCTTGCTCATACTGTGGCATCAAGCAGTCAGGCCTGCAAGATGAGTGGTCTGCCAAGCCAGTGGATTCATTTTTTATTTATCAAGTAACATGAACTCTAGTACTCACAATTAAGTTAAAAGTTATTCTCCTGCTTGGATATAACGCAACGGAAACGCATATCTGACTATTAGTAGTTTTGAAACGTCCCCTTTGAACAATTTTACATATGAAACGTCCACTTAGAAAAATTATACAAGACTATGCTTAACCTGACACACAATATTATTTAGCGCAACGCAATCTGACTTTCAAAAATCCCTACAAAAGAATGGCCCTGACTAACATTAAACTATACCTTTCACAAATAACTTACCTCACAAAAATCTTCGTTACTGGAACTACTGCAATACGGCGAGCGCCACTACTGCCAGCTTAATATCATCACAAGTCATAATATATGTAATTTCAAAACTCCGCCATCTCTCTCCTCACATCCACCACTGCTGGCGGCTCACCTCTAACTGCGCAACGCTACGCGCTGTTCACATCCAGCTGCCGCTGCCCAACACTACAATGGCAGACAACAATGCAAACTAGCCACAGACTGCACACAACACAGCCAGTGATTTTCATATAGAGCGCTACGTAACGTTGCCAATAAGAAAACATAAACAGCCTACTTACATAAAGAAAACATAAACAGCCTACTTACATAGCCCCCATGCTCCCCACAAAAAATTTTTACAAATGGTGTTCGGCACTGGCCAATACAGATTTGAAAAAATTTTTCACAATTACAGTAACAATGATATAAAATACACACACTTATTGATACAATGTTGGTCAAAAGCTAAAATTTTCTCACAGTCCATAAAGACAGTCCTGATCATTCATCGTAATAGTAATTACAGTTTTTTTCACAAAGTTTCATTAGTAAAAGAAATTGCACACAGAAGTAGTGGATTTCCATGCAGTCTTGAAGAAGTAGTGTTGTCCTTCCAACGGAAAGACAGTGCTGACTCTTGACATGCTTACAGGTAATGGGCCACAACAGAGCAAACCCACAGCAGAGTCATTCGACGTTTTGAAGAAGATTGGTAGGTAGGTCATCACAGAGCAGACCCACTGCAGTCCTGGTAGAGAGTATTGGTGGGCCACCAGAGGTGCAGACCCACTGCAGTCCTTGTAGAAATTGTGGACAGGCCCACTGTAGTCCTGGTAGAGTGTATGGTATTGGTGAGTCATCAAAGGTGTAGACCCACTGTAGTCCTGGTAGAGATGACCAGCAGCCATCTGTTGTGACTGTGCGGGTGCACAATCACCAGTGAAGAGTCTTGCAGTTAATATAACAAGTCCATAACCACCACTTGTGCACTCACAAAGTTTTTGGAATTGTCCTTAGAACCAGCAATGCTGTTATCCAGTCCCTTGCTGAATTATTAACACACGTGCAAACACTAACAGTCCCTATTTCTCACATATTGTCCATATACTATGACCAACAGAAAAGTGTGCAGTGAAATGAGTGCTTACAAGTTAATAACATGATGAACTGGTATGAAACGTCCCCTTTGAACAATTTTACATATGAAACGTCCACTTAGAAAAATTATACAAGACTGTGCTTAACCTGACACACAATATTATTTAGCGCAACGCAATCTGACTTTCAAAAATCCCTACAAAAGAATGGCCCTGACTAACATTAAACTATACCTTTCACAAATAACTTACGTCACAAAAATCTTCGTTACTGGAACTACTGCAATACGGCGAGCGCCACTACTGCCAGCTTAATATCATCACAAGTCATAATATGTAATTTCAAAACTCCACCACCTCTCTCCTCACATCCACCACTGCTGGCGGCTCACCTCTAACTGCGCAACGCTACGCGCTGTTCACATCCAGCTGCCGCTGCCCAACACTACAATGGCAGACAACAATGCAAACTAGCCACAGACTGCACACAGCACAGCCAGTGATTTTCATATAGAGCGCTACGTAACGTTGCCAATAAGAAAACATAAACAGCCTACTTACATAAAGAAAACATAAACAGCCTACTTACAGTTTACACAACACTGACTGTTCACTATGCACTGGCAATATTACATTTTCTTTTTTATTTAACGGCTTTTATCAACACGTGGCCATCGCACTGAATATGAATGGCGCACACATTATAAATTCTGGATATCATGACAACATACAATTCGAAGGAAAAGGCCACCAATCTTTTTCTTTTCACTATCTTATTTATTCCGATAAATTCTATAACCTAAACACACAAATTCTATAACCTACAACAATAACACATGAGAAATTCCGCCCAGTGGGCATGACTTTACATTCGTGATTCTCTATCTTATGGTCTCGTAATTATTTAATGCTACAGTGCACTTTCTGGATAGGATGGTGGATCTTTTTTTATATATGCTACAGTGCACTTTCTGGATAGGATGGTGGATCTTTTTTTTATAACTCACACTTCGACTCTCACAACCATCATCACGAAACTTTCCTCCAGACCGAGCGGTCCTAAAGGAACATGCATAACCCACTACCTCTGAAACTACCTTGCTACTCTCCCATGCCAACCACACATACTTAAATTACATGACAAACACCACACTGCAACATGGAATACGACATAAGGAATAGTCACAACATTATATAATCACATCACTTTCAGCTTTCCCACTTCAATTAGTATTCATCCCAGTTCCTCACGACACTGCCCCACTTCGTAACTTTTCTTTCCTACTACCAACTCTGGACATTATATGCACGTCTTCCTGTGCAATACAAGCCAAGTGGCGTTGCTGGATAGATGGCTGACTCACCTTGCTTCTCTCTCAGAGTATTATAGTTCGAATCAAGCGTCACACGGAAACACAACACGCAAAGTAATATTAAGAACATATTCATCACACACGCGAGTCCTCAACTGATACCATGGACGAGTACTTCTCTTTATCCTTTGTCTCATACACAGATTGAGACTCACACAGTACTCACCACGTGGAAGTACTCGTCTCTAATTTCAAGTCCTGCACACGCCATTTCTTAAATTTTCCAACTTATAGTACACACGCTAGTAATTCAGCTTAACTTAAGCACTCAGAAGTATTTCAACTTATTGCTCCACGTGGTTTCATTGTGACCGTTGGTCACTTCCGAAGATTACTACGATCCCATTAATATTACCTGCCTGACATTTAATTCTCCCCACAAAAGTTCCTGAAATAGAGAAATTATTATTCTAAACTACTCTTAAGTATTTCACATGCATACCATGTCTCCACTCTCTTGTCCTTACGGAGCACGCCTAAGACAGGTCTTACCAACACTAGATCCAGTGGCAGAGTGCTGAAACATGGCCGTTCTTCAGGTCCTCTCGCACCTCTGCCGAAGTGGGGGAGCACCTTGCTACCGTATCGGTCAGCCACATTTCAGGCTCTCAAAGCTCCGGTAAGTTTCACCTCTTTGGTTCCACCAAAGGTGACCAAAAGAACGTCTCAAAGATGATCATATATTCACATTCACTATCTGCGGTTAGCAGACACCATACATTCATTCATTTCACAGATCTCAACAAACTGGATGTAGGGATTTATTTTGTGGGAGTGCACATGTGATCAATTAAATAAATAAACTGTCATTCTTTCCCACACTCGTATCTGGCTTCGCTGTATTAATTGAAATTGAGTTGTTATTAGAAAAAATATGTTATACTGCAAGAATAATGAAGTATGTTGTACCTATTTTCAATGTGGGGTGGTACTGTACCCTTTCACTAGTACTGATAGCAGGTTCAGTGTCATAAGATTATGATGCCACACTACGAACGATACCATACAGGTTGATGTAAAAATTTTATTGTACCTGATGATAATCTGTTGATCGAAACTAGAAGTGGATAACATTTCACTTTGTCAGCAGCTCTGGGCGAGACTTGAATATCCAAAATTGTTCTTTTAGAAATATCTGTATCTAATGGGTAAAAGTGCAGATTTTTTTTGTTGGTGACATGATGTGCATTGAATAACATTACATCACTACTTACGTCATTTTCAGCCTAATAATTATAGTTATGACTAGTCATCCAGTGCGTTTTAGGTTGGTTAGTAGATCCAACTACATCTGGCAAGAGAAAGGCATTAATTCTTAGTTTACACTAGGCCGCATGTAAGGTGTTAAAATGTGGATGGATGAACCCAAACGGTGAGTCTACACTGAGAGACGTAGATCAGTTAGTGGTGGAGTTAAGACCATGCAGAAAACATGAGATTGCGAAGTTTGTGACGTGTTTGTGTTACGACTGTTCGACACAGAAAAAAAAACCAAGATACTGAAGTGTGCGCATATAAAGGTACTATACATAAAAATATCTGAAATTATACTCAATACACCTTTATGACAATACCCTGTTACATCTTAATGCATATTCCAACAGTTCTGTCATCTGTACAGAAAATCTTCGTTTATCTTCCTCACATCCAAATTCCCATCGTTTCTTCTTTTGTCAGTATACAGTTTTGACAGTTATATTGCAGCATCCTCCAAATAAATGTTACTACACATGGTTTCTTCGCTTCAATAACAAGTGACTGGTTCACAAATACTTCTCTTAAATCATAATTTTCGATGGCAATACAATTTCTTTTCATGTCTGACGGTGTCCACATGTTCAAATTTATACATGCGAATTTAGATGTACGGCTTCTTATACTGATTTATTCGTTAACCTCCATGATTTTCGCTAGTGTGATTCATGCCGCAATATGATAATCTATCATTACAGGAACCTGAAAAACTGTACTGTGCAAGAAACTTCTAATCTTATGCTTGGTACAATTTTTAATACTATACACTGAAAAATTTTACTATTTCGCTCAATTTCTGATATTTTTGTTTTAAATACCTTAACTGCGATTTCAGTTAAGCATACTGACATGACTCAAATTCATGTTATCTCTTTATAGTAATGTAGGGTAATAACGAGGCCGTGGAACTTTCGGTGCGAATTTATGGTTGTACGGTATATGAAAGGAAACATGTTTAAACAAGGGTTAGAAACTTAATGGAGGGAACTGCAAATTGTTATCACAGTGGTCACAATAAATATCAACGCTAGTAGCTTTTGAGCGGCTTTATTTATCAGACTAATCCAAAGCAAATATGTGTTAAAATGTGCTACTGAATATTGGAACCATGCAAAGTAGAATAAGCAAAACAGAACACTTTGCTCATCTACATTCTGGACAGAACAGGAGATTGTCCATGCAGCTGGTATAAAAAGTAATTGACTGGAGTTTCACATCCAGTAACACTGTCTTCTGATCTTCCTTTTCTGTACACTCGACCATTATACTTGATTGAAAATATTGAACATTTATGAAATAAAATTAATACTGATATTCGTATAAAGTTAACAGACCATTATTTTAAGAGCTGTTGAAACGTGCACAAAACTCATAGAGCTTCAAAGTTGATGTAAATAGAGTTCGTTGGTTATAATAAATCCACTCACGTTTTTATTTTAAAAGCTCTGAAAACTAAGAAAAGATTCTTCGTCACTTTTTGCGCTCATAGGTTATTTGTTTTATTTATGTATGTCCAGGTCTGAAGTGACGCGCCACATGGAATTTTATTTTGTCCTGATGATATTTTATGACACAGCTTTAGTATATCTATATTAATGTAAGGTCTAGTTTATATTTATAAAATCTGCAATAAATTATACAGATATTAGTATCTTATAGATTACCGTATATGTTTCTCAATAGCTGATCGTTTATATTTTCTGCCTACCCCAAAACCGCGATTCTAAGAACTTGCAAAGCTCTGTGACTTCTGGTAATTAAGAACCACCATCTGGTATGGTTCTTTTTCATTGGGTTTCTGGATATGATGTAATGAAAATGTTGCAAGCTGTTTGGTTTTTATATTGAGTCATGTCGTAGCAAAATAAATGCCTCTGAGCACTATGGGGCTTCACATCGGAGGTCATCAGTCGCCTAGAACTAAGAACTACTTAAACCTAACTAACCTAAGGACAGCACACACATCCATGCCCGAGGCAGAATTCGGACTTGCGACCGTAGCGGTCGGGCGGTTCCACACTGAAGCGCCTAGAACCGCTCGGCCACACCAGCCGGCTCATGTCGTAGCAGGTAGCTCATTTATATACAGCTGTGGCAGAGATATTGTTAGCCTCTTTTTATATTGGTATCTTTGATTTGTGCCATCCATTGTTTTGGTGTTAATACTAAGGATAAGGTTTAAGTAACCGTGGTAGGTTTCCTTGGTTAAAATCATTGTGCGGGGTTTGCTGAGATGCCGAATTTTTCCTCTTTTTAAACTATCGATAAAGCCGTTTCAAAATAAGTCTTAAAAATAATTCCACGTTATACGGACATGTAACATGTACTTTCTATTCGTGTCGCTGAAGTCAGTGAGCAGGTCAGTGGGAACTGTAGCTGATCATAACTCGTACAAAAACATTTTAGAGGAAACATCTCTGTAATCTGTCTTTTTTCCTCTCTTCTGCTAATTTATTAATGTGCGACTCATTGAGTTTTGATATCTTGTTTATATTTCAAACTCTATCCAATCTACATTTTTGTCGCGAATATTTGTATTTACTTAGCGTCGAGAGCGTTAAGCCTCGGATCTGTTTGAATATCTGCAATATATGGCAGCTATGACGGCATTAATACCCTTATAATAATATTCCAGAATTATTACAGATAGACTTCAGCCTAAAAATAAGCAAACCATAGAAACTAAACTGTATTGTTCGCTGTTCATACATACTGCGTAAAACATTGACAATGGTTTTTTTGTGTCTCTATAGGTTTTACTTGAATTGTATTGTTTAGTTAACCATTAATTCTGATTATTGACAAGGTGCCATTAATTAAGTTATAAATAATCTTAGCAACAGACTTATTGAAACGCATTTTACTGAATATATTTGTTAAAAATTTTAGCCTATTCCGTCGAACGTTTCACCAACGACGAGAAAGATAAGTGCTGAGATCAATGGAGATCACCGCGCTACAAAAATCATGTCTCAGTACTCCACAAAGATTTATTTCCTTTTTTATGTCTATTAAAGTCCTTTGGTCAGAGGTTGTTTTAGTCTGCGACTATGCTAATATTTCATGGAGCGTGTTAAAAAATGATTAGACTATAATCTTACCTCTTGGGCCCCTTCATTGGTGGAGATAAGTAAAAGCATGCGCTCAGAGAATTACTTAGCCCGCATGCTTCTCCTAGTAATTTTATTTGACAGAGGTGTCATCCTATGAGGAGACCCAGAATACTGAATAAAACGCAGGAGGAAGGCTATGTTACCTAGTTAAGTCTTCCACGAATTTTTTATTATCTCCATAATTAATTTGTTAAATATATTGAAAAAATCTTCTTGTTTGTTTCGTTTTGTCACTATTTCTTATAAATTAGCAAAATAATTTATTAACTGAAACGTAGTTTCCGCCTATACGATGGTTTTATTACACTGTAAAACGTGTAGTTATCTTTTGGGGTGCCTTCTCCTCACTTAATATGTACTGTAGTACTTACTTTGTCGTCTTTGTTTCCTCGTAAACCAGATTTTACAACACAGCAACAACTGTTGGGCAGTTTTTGCCTTCGTTCTATTCAAACAGGAACTAATAAGAGAAAATCCAAAGATCTACTGTGTAGATTTAGTATAGATCTAAAATAAAACTATTTTGTGCATTTATTTTCCGCAACCTTGATTTAGCGTTTTGTTGTAACGGTCTTCAGTTAGAAGATGCCGCTCACTACGCTAATAAATCATGTGCAAGCCTCTTCATCTCTGACTGCCTCGTGATGACTGGGTGTTGTGTGATGTCCTTAGGTTAGTTAGGTTTAAGTGGTTCTAAGTTCTAGGGGACTGGTGACCATAGATGTTAAGTCCCATAGTGCTCAGAGCCATTTGAACCATCTTCATCTCTGCGTACTTACCGCCACCTATATCCATTTGATTCTGCTTACTGTATTCAAACCTTATATCCCACTACAATTTATTTTTTATTTCATTTCATTTTATGTCATTTTATTTTATTATACACTACTGGCCATTAAAATTGCTACACCACGAAGATGACGTGCTACAGACGCGAAATTTAACCGACAGGAAGAAGATGCTGTGATATGCAAATGATTAGCTTCTCAGAGCACTCACACAAGGTTGGCGCCGGTGGCGACACCTACAACGTGCTCACATGAGGAGAGTTTCCAACCGATTTCTCATGCACAAACAGCAGTTGACCGGCGTTGCCTGGTGAAACGTTGTTGTGATGCCTCATGTAAGGAGGAGAAATGCGTAGCATCACGTTTCCGACTTTGGTAAAGATCGGATTGTAGCCTATCGCCATTGCGGTTGTAAGAGGTCCGAGCAGTTGTAATTTCGATGTATTGCTCATGCGCTGCCTGCGATATGCAAGGTATATGAGAATCGCTGACCAGAGAGCAGTGTTGACTGAGTAGGAACTGTGTAGCTGTAGCAGTAAGTTGTTGCTAGTGGCTAGTCTGCAGTCTGCTCTGTTCTGGTATAGTGTATCGTGTTGGCAGGGCAATGCCGGAGCCTGAGTATTATTGTATAAGGTAAAAAGCAGCCTCGCGCATATCTAGTAATGTTATCTGAACTCCCATGCAAATGTTTTAAAAATGTCCTAATAATAATCTTTCTCATATAAAGTAATTTTTAAGAAGCATTCATTTCAATTTAAAGAATTTACTAATTTCTCCAATCCATGATCATTCCGATTGTTGCAAAAGAAAAATCAGTTGCTTCCTTTCATAAACGACAAATCTATCGGCCAGTATTTCACAGGGCTGTGCTAAAAAAGTTCTGTTGTAATAGCAGGTATATATCCGTTACCCGGCGACTTCATTGAGGTAAGAATTTTTCTCTTTTTATTCAGAATGATCTTTCAGGGCCATGACGCAGCACTGCTGACGTCCAAAATTTACCAGGTTAAATTCACAATCAATTATTGAAAAGTTATAAGTGAGCGACAATTTAATTGAGAGGTTTAGGAATTATCCTGTTTTGAGGTTACACTAAAGTGGCAACGAAATTTTGTGGGGAGGTAAAAATGGCAAAGAATTTTGTAGAGAGGTTACAAATGTGAAAGAATAAATTTTGTGGGGAGGTTACACGGTTTATCGTATCGCGACACTGCTGCTCGCGTTGGTCGAGATCCAATGAGTGTTAGGAGAACGTGGAATCGGTGGGTTCAGGAAGGTAATACGGAACGCCGTGCTGGATCCAAACGGCCTCGTATCACTAGCAGTCGAGATGACAGGCATCTTATCCGCATGGCTGTAACGGATCGTGCATCCACGTCTCGATCTTTGAGTCAAGAGATGGGGACGTTTGCAAGACAACAACCATCTGCACGAACAGTTCGACGACGTTTGTAGCAGCAAGGACTATCAGCTCTGAGACCATGGCTGCGGCCACCCCTGTCGCTGCGTCACAGACAGGAGCGCCTACGATGGTGTACTCAAAGACGAACCTGGGTGTACAAATGGCAAAACGTCATTTTTTCGGATGAATCCACGTTCTGTTTACAGAATCATGACAGGCGCATCCGTGTTTGGCGACATCGCGGTGAACGCACATTGGAAGCGTGTATTCGTCATCGCCATACTGTTCGCATTGACGGTACTTTGAACAGTCGACGTTACATTTCAGATGTGGAACGATCCGTGGGTCTACCCTTCATTCGATCCCTGCGAAACCCTACATTTCAGCAGGATAATGCACGACCGTATGTTGCAGGTCCTGTACGGGCCTTCGTGAATGCACAAAATGTTCGACTGCTGCCCTAGCCAGCACATTCTCCAGATCTCTCACCAACTGAAAACGTCTGGTCAATGGTGGCCGAGCAACAGGCTCGTCACAATATGCCAGTCACTACTCTTGATGAACTGTGGTATCGTGTTGAAACTGCTTGGGCAGCTGTACCTGTATACGCTATCCAAGCTCTGTTTGACGCAATGCCCAGGAGCATCAAGGTCGTTATTATGGCCAGAGGTGGTTGTTCTGGTTACTGATTTCTCAGGGTCTATGCACCCACGTTGATGCTTCTGGCATTCCACGCCCCGACTCGTAGAACGTTATCCTTCCGTTGATTATTCAGTCATTTTCTCTTGGTAACCTCCCCCTTGGGAGTCCCTTCCTGGAGATACGAATGGGGGACTATTCCGGAATCTTTTGCCAGTGGAGTGCCTTTACTAACAGCAAAACATCACCTGGAGTGCTTCTCCTGAGTTCTTGACTATATCGGTGGGGGCCTAGACGACTGAAAAACTGTATCCTGGTCGGAAAAGCCCAGATTTCAATTGGTAAATGATGATGGCAGGGTCTATAATGGTGTGGGCTGTGTTTACGTGGACCATTGACTGGAAATGGTTATGTTCGACTACTTGGAGGCCATTTGCAGCCATTCATGCACTTCATGTTCCAATTGGACGACGGAATGTGTATGGATGACAAGGCTCCATGTCACTGGGCCATAATTGTTCCCAATTACTGCGGAGAACATTCTAGACAGTTCTAGCGAACGATTAGACCACCCAGATCTCCTGACATGGATCCCATCGAACCTTTAGAGGACATAATCGAGCAGCCAGTCGTGTGCAAAATCATACACTGGCAGCACTTTCGCAATTATGGGCGGCCATAGAGGCGGCATGTCGACTTGCAGCACTACGCCAGACTTATGGAGGTCTGACACGATGTTAGGAGGTATCACATGACTTTTGTTACTTCAGTGTATGAGGAGGAAGTATACACATGTAAGACAGAATGGTTTAGAAATGGTTTACGTGCCTTCGTATCATAGCTGAAACTGGCTCCGTGAAAGATATCTGAACTGCACATCATCACTGCGGTTACTTTCTAGCCGTCACTTTAAAAAACATCCTGTATTTTATCGTGCAAAAGTCAAACAATGGAAGGAATTGTAACAGTATTAGAAAGGGTTTCAGTTGCCTGTGACAGCACTCGTGTGTAGTTGCGTTTGCGTGAGTGCGCCCGCGGCGCGCGCCGGTGCGCGCGCCTGTGTGTGTGTGTGTGTGTGTGTGTGTGTGTGTGTGTGTGTGTGAGTGAGTGTGTGTCTGTCTGCGTCGTCTATTGTTGACTCCAATCTATCCTCGATATGCTGGAAACACTATACGTTTAAAGCTGGCGGCAGGCATAAAACGCCATCCGAAATTGTACTGAATGCTTTCTCAGAAAATTATTTTGAACGATTACTTCATGACGCGACTAGAAGCGTAAATGGTTGCGAAAGCATACGTGACCTCTTAGCAACAAATAATCCTGGACAAATAGGGAGTATCATAACGGATACAGGGATTAGTGACCACTTGGCAATTGCTGCTAGGCTGGATACCGTAACACCCACAACCATCAAAAACAAACGCAAAGTACATCTATTTAAAAGAAACTGATAAAAATGCTCTCAACGCCTTTTTAAGAGACGCTCTCCACTGTTCTGATCATGCAAGCGTAGGAAAGATGTGGAATGATTTCTAAGAGATAATGTCGACGGCAATTGAGATTATTATACCATGGAAATTAATAAATGGTCGACTGAACCCCCATGGTTTACAAAACGGTTCATCTCGCCGTTGCAGAAGCAACGAAATAAGCATGCCAAATGTAAAAGGACGTAAAATCCCCAATATTGTCAAAGTTATGCAGAAGTTCGAAGGATAGCGTGTACTTCAGTCTGAGATGCTTATAATAAATTCCACAACGAAACTATGTCCCGCAATCTGACAGAAAACCCAAAGAGATTCTGGTCATACATAAAGCACACCAGTGGCAAGATGCAGTCAATACCTTCACTGCGGGGTAACAACCGTGAAGTCACTGATTACAGTGCCACTGAAGCAGAGTTATTTAACACGATTTTCCGAAACTCTTTGACCAAAGAAGAGGAAGTAAATATTCCTAAATTCCAATCAAGAACAACTGCCAAGATGAGCAATATAGAAGTAGATATCCTCGGTGTAGCAAAGCAGCTTAAATCATTGAATAAAGGCAAGGCCTCCGGTCCAGACCGTATACCAGCTAGGTTCCTTTCAGAGTATGCTGATACAATATCTCCATATTTAGCAATTATATACAACCGCTCGCTCACAGAAAGATCCGCACCTAAAGACTGGAAAATTGCTCAAGTCACACCAGTATCAGGAAACTGAAATAGGAGTAATCCGCTCAATTACAGGCCCATACCACTAACGTCGATTTGCTGCAGGGTTTTAAAACATGTACAGTTTTCTAACATTTTGAAGTACCTCGAAAAAAAAAAAGATTTATTAGCACGTAGTCAGCACGTATTTAGAAAATATTGTTCTTGTGAAAAACAACTAGGTTCAAATGGCTCTGTGCACTATGGGACTTAACATCTGAGGTCATGAGTCCCCTAGAACTTAAAACTACTTAAACATAACTAACCTAGGACATCACACACATCCATGCCCGAGGCTGAATTCGGACCTGCGACCGTAGCAGTCGCGTGGTTTCGGACTGAAGCGCCTAGAAGCGCTCGGCCACAGCGGCCTGCCTTCCAGTCGTCTCGGAAAGGATGAATACAGGTCTCGTAACGTTCTAAAGTGAATCATACCATTTTTCTCGCAAGTTAGGATAATGACGATGGAGGTGGATAGTGATCAAACTTTCTTTGTTTCCATATCAAATTGTTTCTATATTTTTAGATTTCCGATCCCGTTCCTCACAAGCGGCTTCTAACCAAACTGCGTGCCTATTGAATATCGTCTCAGTTGTGCGAATGGATTCGTAATTTACTGTCAGAAAGGTCACAGTTCGTAGTAATACATGGAAAGTCATCGAGTAAAACAAAGTAATATCCGGCGCTCCTGAAGGAACTGTTATAGGCCCTCTATTGTTCCTGATCTATATTAACGACATAGGGGACAATCTGAATAGCCCTCAAATATTGTTTGCAGATAATGCTTTCATTTACCGTCTTGTAAAGTCATTAGATGACCAAAACTAATTGCAGATTAGCTTAGATAAGATACCTGTATGGTGCGAAAAGTGGCAATTCATCCTGAATAAAGAAAAGTGTGAAGTTATTCAGATGAATACTAAGAGAAATGCGCTAAATTTCGAATATGCAGTAAGTCACACAACCCTGAAGGCGGTAAATTCTACTAAATACTTAAGGATTACAATTACAGATAACCTCAATTCGAACGATCACATAGATAATTTTGTGGGTAGAGGAAACCAAAGACTGCGATTCATTGGCAGAGTACTTAAAAGGTGCAACAGGTCTACTAAAGAGAGTGCTTACACCACGCTTGTCCGCCCTATACTGGAATACTGCTGTGCCGTGTGGGATCCGCATTAGGTGGGACTGACTGATGACATCGAAAAAGTTCAAAGAAGTGCGCTTTGTATTATCTCGTAATAGGGGAGATAATGCCACAGACATGATACGTTAATTGGAGTGGTGATCATTGAAACAAAGGTGTTTTTCGTGCGGCAGGATCTTCTCATGAAATTTCAATCACCAGTTTTCTCCTCTGATTGCGAAAACATTCTGTTGGCACTCACCTACATAGGAAGAAATGATCATGACGATAAAATAAGAGAAATCAGGACTCGCACAGAGAAATTTCAGTGTTCGTTTTTCCCGCGTGCCTTCGAGAGTGAAATGGTAGAGAGACAGCTTGAAGGTGGTTTATTGAACCCTCTGCCGGGAACTTTATTGTGAATAGCAGAGTGATCACGTAGATGTAGATGAAGGCCTTACTGGCCGAAAGCTCTATTTGTGACAGGCTTTTTGCTGTGCCGGACTGCGACTCAGCATTTCCTATTATTATTATTGTGCAAAAGCTAATTCAAGTACTCAGCTTCGGCTTTTGTTTGGGCTACCATCCACCCTTGTGGCGTTAGCCAATCTTGCACGTAAAGCGTTCCTCATCTTATGGCTTGAGATTTATAGATACTTTAAGACATGGCTGAAATGCCCCGGAACTACTTATGAGTATAATAAGCTGAGGCCGTTTTCTATTTTCCAAGATGCAGATTCGCAGCTGTGGTCACCCTGACTACAGAGCATTTTACATAATTTCCTGCTGGATGATTTCTGCCGCGCGGGATTAGCCGAGCGGTCTCAGGCGCTGCAGTCATGGACTGTGCGGCTGGTCCCGGCGGAGGTTCGAGTCCTCCCTCGGGCATGGGTGTATGTGTGTGTGTCTGTCCTTAGGATAATTTAGGTTAAGTAGTGTGTAAGCTTAGGGACTGATGACCTTAGCAGTTATGTCCCATAAGATTTCACACACATTTGAACATTTTGATGATTTCTGCATTTTCGTAACTTCACCAGTAAGTGGATCACGCCAGTCAGTATAGATTAACCGCCTTGCATGCCCACGTCCACGCTTCAACACCTAACCTGCTGCCCAAAGAAAAGTAAACAATAATGGCTTGCGCTTGCCACACGTACTTCGATGTAATACCCAACCTAAAACCATACGACTTGTAACAGCTACAGTTATTAGTCAACAAACGACATAAATACTGATGTAATGTTCTTCATTAAGCGGTCCTCAGTCACCAATAGGAATATCAGCATTTACACGTGTTACACCGTGAAAAGGAGTCTTTCGTACAAGTCTTTAACCATATGAGACATTCACAGTGATTTAAAAAAGTCACTGGTTTGATTACCACTTCACTAGAAGCGTTCCAGAAATCTCTCCACAGTTAAAAAATGCCTAACCTTCTAGCTACTGACTGTACGCATAAAAATTGTTCAAGTAGAATGCATTAAGACCCACGAATCCTCCATATTCAGCCTACCTAATATGGTCTGCTGTCTTATGCAGTAATTTTCCTACATTTGATGACATTTTTTCAATCAAATAATTGAGATTTCCCTCTACAGTTTAGTGGTAATGTGTTACTGCTAATAACAGTCCAATTTATCCTCTGAATGTTCTCTTGTGTCTCTCCAGTTACACATAGATACTGAATCTACACTACAATGCTTCTTCCACCAATAAGTGTTATTAAGAAAATGCTGTCCTAACGACATCTGATGAGTTTTTAATTCATTCTTAATTACAGATTGAGTCGTATGAGGGATTTTTCTGTATTTTTCGTTAATACTTCCTATAATAAACAAATGTCAAAGTTAACATATACCGGATACGCAGGATGTAATAGGTAATTGTTGACAAAGTACCACAGTGGTGTAGAGGAAGTCGAGACGAAGAATTTTGTATGGGGCAGTTGGCCTACAAGTACGACCTAGGCTACAGCGCATGCACTTCGCACGTGGTTTCCTATTCTCTTGCTCTCTGCTCGCAAACTCATAGTCCTAGAAATGAAACAAATAAGACATATTTAATGGCAAATTTAATGTCATAAAAATTTGTACTGGGATACTCTACCACTATAGACTGTGACTTTCGAGCTATTGAAGGAAAAATTTACAAAATTGACCTTCTGTATCTACATCTGTATCTACGTGATTACTCTGCTATTCACAATAAAGTGCCTGGCAGAGGGTTCAATGAACCACCTTCAAGCTGTCTCTCTACCGTTCCACTCTTGAACGGCAGGCGGGAAAAACGACCACCTACATTTTTCTGTGCGAGCGCTGATTTCTCTTATTTCTATCGCGATGATCATTTCTTCCTATGTATGTGGGTGCCAACAGAATGTTTTCGCAATCGGAGGATAAACTGGTGATTGAAATTTCATGACGGGTCGCAACGGAAAACGCCTTTGTTCTAATGATTGCCACTCCAGTTCACGTAACATGTCTGTGACACTATCTCCCCTATTCCGCGATAATACAAAACGAGCTGCCCTTCTTCGTACTTTTTCAATGTCATCCGTCAGTCCCACCTGATGCGGATCCTACACCGCACAACAATACTCCAGAATAGGGCGGACAAGGCATCTCCAGACCTACACTCACATCCCAGTGTTTAGGATATGTATTATATTGCTCATGGCGTTCCGTCCTACCACTGTACCATATTTTGCGACTAACCGAATTACATTTCATATTCGGCGACTTTTGGCCTTCACTGAATGGGCTTCCTTACTCCACCAGCTTAGTCGTGCACTTACAAACTGTTAAACCGACGTTTGTAAAAAGTATACCTAAAAATGGTTGAATTTTAAGAGCGTAAAATTAACAATTTAATTGCTTTGTTTGCTTACTCTTCTGACTAGGAAACTAATGTGATTGTAAGGGTTAAGTTCGGATTGAAATGGCAGCATAATTACACTGCTCTGCGAAACTTAAGAACGAGGGAGACAAAATAACGTAGCCTATTAATAACTGGGTGGAAATGAATGAAAGTGAGGGAGCATGTGTCCAGAGGTCTCCCAGTTGTGCACATGAAGCTGAACGCTGAAGCTGAAAGCTGAAGCGTCAGCTCAGAGTGACTATAGCGCCAAATGGGGCTGGCTCCGCAAGACAGGGCAGTGAAGGAACAGGAAAAGACATTGTTTTTCGGTCAGGGAGCTGATACGGTGGGCTGCGGCGATGTTCTTTATTACAACACGGCCAGGACACAAGATATGGTTGACTTTACCTGGGAAAGAATCATTGGGAAGCTGGAACACGGACGAACTGTGGGTAGTGTAGCCCTAGAGATTGGTATTCCTCACACCATTGTTTCACGAGCAAGAGAAGCGTTCCAAACCACAGACCTCCCGTACGACAGAGAGGAAATGGTCGATCACGATCAAATACAGCAGCAGATAGCCACTGCATTGTGGAACTGGGAAGAAGGCACGCATGGCAGTTACCGGGTGCACTCGCAATCACATTTAATAGAACTGCAAGGTACGCAATCTTACGGCCAACAGTGGCTTGGCAAATGAAATAGGGTATGTCACTTTTCACGACAACCAGTATGTTGTGTTCTGGTGATACCCGCACATTGGTGGCAAGGTTTGCGATGGTTCCAGGAGCATAGGGACTGAACCTAGGAGGAGTGGGGTCGCGTAATCTTCTCGAATGGGAGCATTTCTGTCTGAGTAGTGATTATGAAGTTAGGCTTATATGGCGAGAGGTGGGAATCGTAGAGCACCCAGGAGCGTCGTGTTGGTGGTTCAGGTCTTATTATGTGGGGAAGGATAGTGTTGCATTGTCGTTCTGAACTGTAAACCATTCAACACCGTGCACTCATCGATCAACATTATTATGATACTGTACTGCTTCCCCTTTTCAGGAATGCATTCTGCCCTTAGTTTATTTTTATGGGTGACAATACGCGACCACACCCAACAGCGCAAATTGAGAATCTTTTACAACGGGAGGATATTAGGTAAACGGACTGTCCTACCCATTCCTCCGACTTAGATAGCATCGAGCAACTGTGGGATGCGTTGGAGACACCTATTGCAGCTGCAACGACCATCTAGCAGTTATCAAGCGCGCTAATAGAGGAATGGAATGCCCTACCACAAGTACTCATTACCATCCTCGTGGTCACGACTGGAGCACGTTGCAGAGCATTCGTTGTCTTCCATGGTGATCACAAACCCTACTACAAACCAAGTTCCGTCTTTTATAAAGCGCAGGTGACGATTATAAATCGCGGTGACTCCAGTGTAATTATTGTCTTTGAATGAAAGTGTCATTCATGTTCGTGTCGTTGCCTACTTACTTCATTTACCTTCCGTACTACACTCGAGTAGTTCTTTCTGTGTGTATTCCCTGTTTCATTTATCTATGTTAGGTGGGAGTGAGACATTATGGCAAAATTACTTTTGTACGTAAATATTTTACACCAGTGTAATTTTTGCGTAGCGCTTACAAAGGTCGACTGTGATTCATTGCCGCGCGGGATTAGCCGAGCGGTCAGAGGCGCTGCTGTCATGGACTGTGCGGCTGGTCCCGGAGGAGGTTCGAGTCCTCCTTCGGGCATGGGTGTGTGTTTGTCCCTAGGGTAATTTAGGTTAAGTATTGTGTAAGCTTAGGGACTGATGACCTTAGTAGTTAAGTCCCATACGATTTCACACACATTTGAACATTTTTGTGATTCATTACTCTCTAGTAGGTTTAAATTACAATAGTAATAAAATAGCAGACTAAGCTGGTGAACTGCTTTCTGATTTGGAATCCTCGGGAAGAATTAGGTAAATTATGTCTCACACATTGGTTAGCTGACAGAAACGTCTGTTCAGCAACTGATTTCCTTTCCGTACTAGTGAAAGTGAATGGAACAGGGCTGGCCAGGATGTAGACGTAGCAAGTACAAACCCTTTCCCCCAAGCTATTCACAGTGGGCGCGCTAACGTACGTTTGACGGGATGTAGAAGAAGGCAACGCAATTTCCCAGCGGGACGTTTCCACTCAGGCCGGCCATAACTACATTATGAGCGCTGCCAGCATGTCCCCTCGGTCCCTACTACTATCTTCTGCTTCCGCCGTCGCTTCATGGGGTGAATCGGCCCAGCGCAGCAACTCTCCCCCTGCCCTATCTGTACCATTAGCCCAAATTTAATGTGGCGCCGTCCCATTGCGCCAGCTCTCCCTGTCATATAAAACGCATTTCTGCAGGGCCGTCTTTCACGCTGTCGGTGGTTTGTAGGCGGCATTCTCTACCACTTAACGCACTACCATCATAAGGTTAGCGTGGTCTCTGTTATAAAGCGACGAAATCGAGTTTCCAGGAGCAGTAGAAGATAAGAAATCCGAAAGAGCGTCTGCACAGTCTGAGGCAGCGTAATTCCCTAGACCGCTCGAACCCACTGCCCGAAGCAATAGCTTCCCAGCTGTTGTAGTGACAGTACTTTTCGGGTGTCGAGTCATCGGCAAAATAGCTTAAACAGCAAAAAGTGGTGAAAGGGACACAAATACCTCTTACAGAACAGTAACTTTTCCGTTTTGCAAGAGAGTATGATGTAAAGGATGAATCAGAATTCTACCGACAAACTTTCACTGGAGGTAACCATGAATAAAACTACAAAAAATGTCTAGTAAACATTGACTCTAAAATGAATACCTTAAGAGCTGTCAGCACTTGTTCATCTACGATAATGTGGAACACATTTCTTCAACTGAAAGCCGCTTTCCGAAATTGTGGAGGAGATAGTATGGATCCAAACGAGAGAAAAAGTCTGGTAAACAAGGGCTCCAAAATGCGTAACTTAAGAGCTGTGAGCACTTGTTAAATACCAGAAATGTGGGGTGTATAGGTGTAATACAGTTTTTTGCAGCTCTAATGAAGGCTGTACTAAAATCAAACGCCTTTCACTTTATTTTAAGGCGTACTCAGTGGTCACTCCAACAATTTGTTTTTCTTTTTTCCATCTTACAATTTTGTTTGCCAGGATCTTGAACAGTTTGCATGCTATAACTTACTACTATAAAAGGTATTAATTCATGTCGTTACAGTTTTTTATTGTATGAGTCATTCTTTCTGTTCTTCCGCATATATGCGTTTGATTTTAGCACACAGCTCTTTCACTAGCAAAAAATGTATTCACGTTGTTTTGTAAAGAATCATTGCTATCTCGTGCGTGTGTGTGTGTGTGTGTGTGTGTGTGTGGGTGGGTGTGTGTGTGTGTACCCGTATTTTAAAAGTGGTCATTGTCCTTTTTACTGTGTGTGTGTGTGTGTGTGTGTGTGCGTGTTTGTTTCTCAGGGAGGTAACATGTCAAAACTACTGCGTGTGTTAATTATTCCTTTATTATGATACAGCAGTGGTTGATATAGGATAAGGATATTGTATAGTTTCTTATATTATTTTGTGTTGTCTAGCAGGGGGGCAATGGCGGTTGTCCCTTCTCTGTAATATGTTTTATTAATTTAAATAACGTTTGGTTGCTTATGTTTTCCTGGTCATTTGTTGTGTGTTTCTTCCCTATGATTGGTTTTGGAATTTGGAAGTCCTCTAGTATCTTTAGGAGATATTCCTTTCTATTCTGGTCGAATGGTAGTATTTTTGCCAGAGGTGGTCTGTAAATCTTGAATGGCTTGTGCTATATTTTCATACTCTTTTGTGTTACTTGTAAGTTACTCAAAAAGTACAGATCTTAACCGCTGTAACACTGGAGATGGGCCGCGCAGGATTAGCCGAGCGGTCTCAGGCGCTGCAGTCATGGACTGTGCGGCTGGTCCCGGCGGAGGTTCGAGTCCTCCCACGGCATGGGTGTGTGTGTTTGTCCTTAGGATAATGTAGGTTAAGTTCTGTGTAAGCTTTGGGACTGATGACCTTAGCAGTTAAGTCCCATAAGATTTCACACACATTTGAACATTTTTTGAACTGGAGATGGTAAGTGCCAGATTTTTTGAACAGGTCAGTGTGATCTTCCTTTTGTAGACATTTCTGTATTCAGTTATTGCTTTGTTGTGCTATTTCTATCCCTTGTTTCTTGAGAATTTTTTCAGTCCTATGTGTCAGCTTGTTTCTGTATTTGACTGATGTGAGTGATGTTGATATATGTGATTGTGGTGGGTATTGTGGGCCTCTGTATTTGTACTGTGTCTTCCATTTTTATTTTTATGTTTTTCTTGTACAGTTTTTTTCCTAATTAAATTATTCTTATTATTGTAGTTCCATTTCTCAAGTGGTACTGTGTTTCTTCTGTCGAGTATATATCTGAAGGCAGATCTTTTTCGGGTTTGTGGGTGGTTAGATGACTGATGTAATATTGTCTGTTGTGGCATCTTTCCTGCAAATGCTGAATGGGTTTTGTTATTTTTCTTTCTGATGTATATGCCTACGAAGTTTATTTAGCCTGTTTCTTCTATCTTTAAGGTGAACTTTATGGTTTTGTGTAATGTGTTTATATCTGTATTTAGTTGTTTTGTTTTATTTTCTGATCTATATACCAAGCAGAGGATTTCATCCACGTACCTCCATCAATACAGTATACTGTATTTTCCTGATACTACTGTCTGGAAAGTCCATCTTCTATTTTGTTCATGAAGATATTTGGTAACTTTCCTGAAATTGAGGATCCTTTAGGCAATCCATTTTGTTGTAGGTAGAATTCTTTATTGAATTCAAAATGATTTTGGTCAGTATTATGGTTTAAAACGCGTTTATCTCTATTATGTGTTTATGTGGCAAAGGATTGTAAGTATCTAGGTTTATTCTGTTATCCAGATTATTTATTTGATTGGCATGGTGAAGAACATGTTTTCGTTATTAAATGAGATTGATGTAGCTGTATCTGAATATATAAGCCTTATACGTGGATTATTAGTTCGACTGTGTCTTTCAATGTTCTGTCACTTTGTGTTTTATGCTGCACTGTGAGTACATTTAGCATATCACTGGAGAGAGTCAATGTGGGTGATTTTATGTAGTGTATGGCTGGTCTGTGGGATACTTACTTTGCAAGTCTTTGGTTGGTTCTGGAGTTTTTAGGCGTTAGATTTCATATGTGTCATATTTTTGTCTATCATCAAGTGTGTGTTGTATCGTCTTTAGTACGTCTTTCATTTATGTCTGGAACCTTTCTTTTGAGTCTAACTTCGCTTTTGTGATTTTCTTCTGTGAAATTAATTCCTGTGTCTTGTTATAGTAATCTTTTTTATCCATAGGGACAGCCATGTTCCATAGTCTACCTCTGTGATGATTATGTTTTCTCTGTGTAGTTTTTTCTAAGGGTTTTCAGATTTTTAGGTTCTCTGCTTATCTATTTTATTTTATTGTGTTCATATCTTGTATACGAGGTTTTTAATAACTTTGGCTATGAATGCTCTTGTTGGGCCTAAGTTCATGATGTTTTTGTCCTTCCTCTGTCATTGAGGCATTTTCTATGAAAGGTTCATGTACTTTTGTATTTACATTGTGTTTTAAACCTTTCTCTGGTAGCTGTGTTCATCTTCCAGTTTGGTGTCTGTGATATTTCTGAGGTCTGGGTTGAACTGATGTTCGTCTCTATGTCAGTTTGGAGCTTTTAACTGTATGTATTTGTCCATAGCTGTCTTCAGGTTCTTATTTTACAGTTGCATTTGTAATTTTCTTCTGTGAAATTAATTCTTGTGTTTTGTTATCGTTATCTTTTTCATCCATAGGGACAGCCGTATTCCATAATCTACCTCTGTTATGATTATGTTTTCTCTGTGTAGTTATTTCTAAGGGGTTTCAGATTTATAGCTTCTGTGCTTATCTATTTTGTTTTATTGTGTTCATATCTTGTATATGATGTTTTCAATAACTTTGATTATGAATTCTTTTGTTAGGCCTAACTTCATGGTGTTTTTTTCCTTCTTCTGTCATTGAACAGTATGTTCAGAGATTCTGTGATTACATTTTCAATGAAAAATTCATTTACTTTTGTATTTACATTGTGTTTTAAACCTTTCTCTAGTTGCTATATTTCTTTATCTTCCAGTTTGGTGTCTGTGACATTTCTGAGGTCTGGGTGGAACTGATGTTTGTCTCTCTGACAGTTTGGAACGTTTAACTGTATGTATTTGCCCATAGCTGTCTTCAGGTTCTTATTTTACAGTTGCTTTAACTGTTCTATGGCATTACAGGTGTGTTCTTAAACTTTTTCCAGTATATACCAGAGGAGGGTGCTGTTATTTATAATGCCATATAAGTGGAAGTATTCTTTATATAAATTACGATTAAGTTCGCGTTATCTATTCTAGTTTTACTTCCAGGCTGGCTTTTTTGAACTAATGACTTTATTCTTTGAGGTGCATGTGCACTGTTCCGATCGTTACATTTACATACACAGGTAAAAGTTTATTAAATTTAAATATTTATTAGAATTGATCGGCTGAAGGCCTCCAAGAAATACTTGACTGGGAATCATGACAGTGCCACTGAAGTAGAGCTACTAAACACGATATTCTGAAATTTCTTCACGATAGAAGATTAGGTAAATATTCCAGAACTGGAATCAAAAACAACTGTCCACGCGAGTAACTTTGAAGTAAATATCCTCGGTGTTGTAAAGCAGTTCAAAACACTTAAGAAGGGGAATTCTTGCTGTTGTGATTGAATACCAATAAGGTTCCTTTCAGAATCTGCTAATATCTTAGCTCTATACTCTTACTTAGTAATGTCTTCCTGCCGTGAGTATTTGTCTGTTGTGGCCTGTGAAACAGCAGCACTGGTAGCGTATGTGGTGGATAGGGGACTTTATTTTGAAATCCTTTCTCATGTGGATGTTCATTTGGAATAATACATATGCTGATACTGAGCGGGAATGGGGAAGATCTGCAGCGTAATAGACTCAGAAGAATAACTTCAAAAAGAAACGATCGCTAATGAAACATTTATTTCGACTCGGTTTCAGCTTCATTACGTCACCATCTTCGGATCAATGTGAATTTGTAGAGCATGGGATCCGAAGATGGTAACATCGTCTTACTGAAATAAATAATCGAAATAAATGCTTTACTAGAGATTTTGACTTTTTGAAGAAGTTTTTTCTTCATTTGGAATATGGTAATATGGCTTCTCAGTATGTTACGGACATTGACGTCGAATGAACAATGCAAACATATCCAGCGATGATGTGTTACTGACGCTCGGCGAATGACTATATAATGCCAGGGAGGCACCCATGTCATATGCCATGAGATACTATGGCCGAAGACCTCCCGCAGCTATTACGCTCTTAATTGATGAACAATGACTTCGGGAAACAAGTAGTTTCAGAAGACGTGTCAGTAACAGACGACGACAAGCAAGATGCGATGAGATGGAGGTGTTTGTTTTAATCGAAATACATCACGATCCTCGCGTCAGCTTACGGCACGTTGCAGCAGTCACTGGTATCAGCCTTACGTCACTGTTGCGTGTAGCACAGGGTCATAAGTTTCACCTATAACACCTATCACTGGCACAGGATCTGAATGGAAACGGAGGAATTCGGAGAGCTACAATCTGCGAATGATCTGTGCATAATTTCACTCAGGACGACTTGTTGTTGTTGTTGTGGTCTTCAGTCCTGGGACAGGTTTGATGCAACTCTCCATGCTACTCTATCCTGTGCAAGCTTCTTCATCTCCCAGTACCTACTGCAACCTACATCCTTCTGAATCTGCTTAGTGTATTCATCGCTTGGTCTCCCCCTACGATTTTTACCATCCAATACTAAATTGGTGATCCCTTGATGCCTCAGAACATGTCCTACCAACCGCTTCCTTCTTCTGGTCAAGTTGTGCCACAAACTTCTCTTCTCCCCAATCCTATTCAATACTTCCTCATTAGTTATGTGATCTACCCATCTAATCTTCAGCATTCCTCTGTAACACCACATTTCGAAAGCTTCTATTCTCTTCTTGTCCAAACTATTTACCGTCCATGTTTCACTTCCATACATGACTACACTCCATACAAATACTTTCAGAAATGACTTTCTGACACTTAAATCTATACTCGATGTTAACAGCTTTCTCTTGTTCAGAAACGCTTTCCTTCCCATTGCCAGTCTACATTTTATATCCTCTCTACTTCGACCATCATCAGTTTTTTTTTGCTCCCCAAATAGCAAAACTCTTTTACTACTTTAAGTGTCTCATTTCCTAATCTAATACCCTCAACATTACCCGACTTAATTCGACTACATTCCATTATCCTCGTTTTGCTTTTGTTGATGTTCATCTTATATTCTCCCTTCAAGACACCATCCATTCCGTTCAACTGCTCTTCCAAGTCCTTTGCTGTCTCTGACAGAATTACAATGTCATTGGCGAACCTCAAAGTTTTTATTTCTTCTCCATGGATTTTAATACCTACTCCGAATTTTTCTTTTGTTTCCTTTACTGCTTGCTCAATATACAGATTGAATAACATCGGGGAGAGGCTACAACCCTGTCTTACTCCCTTCCCAACCACTGCTTCCTTTTCATGTCCTTCGACTCTTATAACTGCCATCTGGTTTCTGTACAAATTGTAAATAGCTTTTCGCTCCCTGTATTTAACCCCTGCCACCTTTAGAATTTGAAAGAGAGTATTCCAGTCAACATTGTCAAAAGCGTTCTCTAAGTCTACAAATGCTAGAAACGTAGGTTTGCCTTTCCTTAATCTTTCTTCTAAGATAACTCGTAAGGTAAGTATTGCCTCATGTGTTCCAGTATTTCTACGGAATCCAAACTGATCTTCCCCAAGGTCGGCTTCTACTAGTTTTTCCATTCGTCTGTAGAGAATTCGTGTTAGTATTTTGCAGCTGTGGCTTATTAAACTGATTGTTCGATAATTTTCACATCTGTCAACACCTGCTTTCTTTGGGATTGGAATTATTATATTCTTCTTGAAGTCTGAGGGTTTTTCGCCTGTTTCATACATCTTGCTCACCAGATGGTAGAGTTTTGTCAGGACTGGCACTCCCAAGGCCGTCAGTAGTGCCAATGGAATGTTGTCTACTCCGGGGGCCTTGTTTCGACTCAGGTCTTTCAGTGCACTATCAAACTCTTCACGCAGTATCGTATCTCCCATTTCTTCTTCATCTACATTCTCTTCCATTTCCATAATATTGTCCTCAAGTACATCGTCCTTATATAGGCCCTCTATATACTCCTTCCACCTTTCTGCTTTCCCTTCTTTGCTTAGAACTGGGTTTCCATCTGAGCTCTTGATGTTCATACAAGTGGTTCTCTTATCTCCAAAGGTCTCTTTAATTTTCCTGTAGGCAGTATCTATCTTACCCCTAGTGAGATAAGCCTCTACATCCTTACATTTGTCCTCTAGCCATCCCTGCGTAGCCATTTTGCAATTCCTGTCGATCTCATCTTTGAGACGTTTGTATTCCTTTTTGCCTGCTTCATTTACTGCATTTTTATATTTTCTCCTTTGATCAATTAAATTCAATATTTCTTCTGTTACCCAAGGATTTGTACTAGACCTCGTCTTTTTACCCACTTGATCCTCTGCTGCCTTCACTACTTCATCCCTCAAAGCTACCCATTCTTCTTCTACTGTATTTCTTTCCCCCATTCCTGTCAATTGTTCCCTTATGCTCTCCCTGAAGCTCTCTACAACCTCTGGTTCTTTCAGTTTATCCAGTTCCCATCTCCTTAAATTCCCACTTCATAACCAATAGATTGTGGTCAGAGTCAACATCTGCCCCTGAAAATGTCTTACAATTTAAAACCTGGTTCCTAAATCTCTGTCTTGCCACTATATAATCTATCTGATACCTTTTAGTATCTCCAGGGTTCTTCCATGTATACAACCTTCTATCATGATTCTTAAACCAAGTGTTAGCTATGATTAAGTTGTGCTCTGTGAAAAATTCTACCAGGTGGCTTCCTCTTTCATTTCTTAGCCCCAATCCATATTCACCTACTACGTTTCCTTCTCTCCCTTTTCCAACACTCGAATTCCAGTCACCCATGACTATTAAATTTTCGTCTCCCTTCACTATCTGAATAATTTATTTTATTTCATCATACATTTCTTCAATTTCTTCGTCATCTGCAGGACGCCTTACGAAGTGTTATGTTCTCCGATAAACCCAGGCTAAAAAATTATGGTGCAGCGAACTGTCATAATATGAATTACTAGGCCACAGAAAATCCTAGGTGGATACGCCGTGTCGGCCATAAACGGAGAGTTGTCTATTAATGCGTGATGTGGAATCCTTGGGGATGGAATGATGGGTCCAAACTGCTTCCCAAGTACGCTGACGGGTGAGAAGAGTTTTAATCGTCGAAAATTTAGGTTCTGTCCTTGAAGGTGTCCGTCTAGACATTAGATACCGTATGTGAACGCAGCACGGTGATCACCCAGCCCATTCTGTGCGTGACGTTGTGCAAGAACTGAACAACAGACTCTCTGGAAATGGTTGGGGCGATGTGGTGCTCAGTAATGGGCCACATCGTCAGCCAATTTAACCCAATTAGTTAGGTTTTTTGGTAGGAATGTCTAAGGAATCCTTTTTATGTCACTGAATATATGTCACTCTGAACCTGCAGCCCTAGAAGATGTAGAATGCCGCATCGAGGAAGCTTGTCACTCAACGATACCGGCTTCATCACATCCCGTCCGCAGGTCTTTTAGAAGATGCATTGCGTTGTGCATTAAGGTCTCACTTGCGATAAAAGTCCGCCACGAGAACATCCATCTGCACTGAGCCAAGTGTAATGTAGGGGAGACCGCGCTACTTAGCATAAGGGGCAAGTTGGCACACAGCTTCTTTCTGTTTTACCGCCGTAATGAATGAGAGTTAGTTTCACTAAATTCAAACATACTGAAGACGTTGTATCTTCCCTTGTTATTTCAGTCTGATGAGAACTACCAGACATCAAGGACTTCATGTATCTTGTTTTCAGACAGGTACGTATTATTTTTTTCACTCTACGATTTTGTTATCCCATGAAGCTCTAGAATATGTCTGTGCATTTTAAGTAGCTATGATGGGTAGAGGAGTCAATAATAATTGCATTCAAGTGCCGAACTCCTTCGTAAAACTTTTTATATAACAGAGAGGCAGCCATCTTCTCTTAAATGTCTTGTTGAGGCAAGTTCGCGTATTAGCTTAGGGGCATGTTGGCATATGAACGTGGCGTATGCCAACTTAACACTCATTCGTATGTTTTGCACACAGGTATCTGCCGAAGTTCTTAAAACTACTTTCTGATAAATTTAGTTAAAAGTTTGCTATCAGGAATTACAAGAGAAAGACGGAACGAGCAAAACGTCCTGCTCTGCACATAAAGAATGACATAAGTGCTCACATTGTCGATAAAAGCCTAGACGCCACTGCAAAAGAATTCAGCATCCCTGTTCGGAGCTTAGATAGGAGCTGCCAAAAAGCGAGAGAACGTGATGCATCCACTGATGAAGTCCCTGATGTTTCAAGTGTATATAAGACTCATACGAAGATATATATCAGGCAAGTGACATAACTTTTTTTACAAAAAGTAGCTACTTCAGCTTTCCCTTGGGGGCGTATTGAACTCCAAGGCTCTGTATCTTACTACTACACATATCTATCATAACATCAGGTTCACAACTGATGACATACTTCGAATTTTGTGTTAGAGGTCTTCTCTCTGGAACAGGACTATCTGTTCAGTGAATACCTTCAGAAAGCCTCATATGCCTACTTCTTACTGAGTCCCAAGTAGATAAGAAAATTGGCTTGTAACACTCCTCCGAAAACGAAGTAAACGTGCCACTTTCTTGGGAGAAAAAGAAAACGGTGGGACCTGACACGTATTTTATGAAGAGACCTGCGACTATATCCATCCGAAGACCTGATGCCACAAGCCTAGCCAGGGCCACCAGCAGGCACTGCCAGTGATGCCAACAAGTCCGGTTGGATGATAGAAACAAATTTCATTAACTTCTCCAAGCACTTCATTCGCTATTCTAGAAGTTCGAAGGACCGCAAAACACTTCTACTGCTTGACAACCACGACTCTCATTTGTCTATTACAGCACTTGATTCCCCCCCCCCCCCCCCACACACACACACATTGCAGTCATGAACTGGAGCCTCTAGACAGGAGTGTGTTTGGGCCACTTAGAAAAATATGTAAGTACTGCTTGTGATGCTTGGATGAGTAATCATCCTGGCCAAACGATTTCAATCTGTGACGTACCTAGAACAGTGAACACAGCTATTCCGCTTCAAACAACCCATCTTTTCTGATGTAGACTTTATGCTATCATCTGTCACTGGTCCTCCACCTCCTGATGGTGCACACACTGTGAATGCCGATATTGTAGCCGATTTGCCTCCTCGGTAGAGTCCTTCCATCTCTTCTTCCACTGCTGCACCTACTCCAAGCACACCAACTCCGTGCCAAATTGTGATACCACAAGATATTCGCCCTTTTCCAAAAGCAGGCCCACGAAAACTGTGCAACCGTGGCAGGAAAAGGAGACACGCTGCTATTTTGTCCAACTAAAATGTTTTGGCAATGGAAATAACTGAGAGTAGTAAAGTGTCAATTAGAATACAAGAAGGGGACAAAGGCTGCAACTCAAAAAAGAAGATGAGAGAACGTTCTGGGGGTAACTATACAGAAATAACGGAATCTAAAGTCAAAACGTCAGATATAATAAGTAACGCTGATTCTGAGGATAGCCTTTGTTTCTCTCTAGATGCAGACACTCAAGAGGAATAAGAGACCTAGCTTTCACGATCTAGAGAGCGCCCACCAACACCGACTCCTAAAGGGAACAGCAGGAATGTAGTTCAAGAAGACAATTTCGAGCAGTGTCACGTGGATGACTTCGTGGTGGTGAAGCATAGTACAAGGCTATATACTGCGAAGATATTGGAAACTGATGCCAATGAAATATTTGTTTCCACATTGGTGAAAGAAAAGAAATTTTGGAGATGGACAGACATTCCTGACAGGAGTTGGTACAACAGAAGCAAAGCTGTGCGAAAACTAAAACCACCAGTTCAGGTGAGCAATCGAGCTATTTTGTTGGTGGACATGAAGTTATGACTCGGTTATTTTACTGTTATTTTATATTTGATTTTCATGTAAATTTTCTTCGTTCATTTTTTGACGTAATAGTATTTTAATGTTGTTGCTCAATATGCACGTCTATTGTCCTTCATGCTGTATTGAAATTGAAGTGTTTTAGTTAGTAATTTATGTTTATTCCTCATAACCTATTAATGATATCAACTCATCCCAGCACGTGTGTCAACTTGTCCCACATGTGGGGTAAGTTGGCATAGATGTAACATTTCCGTAAACATCTTTTTACGAATTCAACATGCAATTCTAAGTGATATTTTTACAATTAATTAGTAGCCGAGGAATACCACTATATGTAGCATCGATCGTATAAGCGATAAGTACTACAGGAAAAATTAGAAAAATCGTGAAGTAAAAGCAATGCCAGCTAGCCGCGGCCTCTATGCAGCATGTTGCATCCACTTTTGATACTCTGATGGTTTCTAGCTCCAAACTTAAATGATATATAAATGTGATTTAAACTGATCTGTTCACAGCTAATTTAAATACATCACCTGCATGACAGAAAAAACTTATGTTCTGTTCAACAAATTGTGTCTCATTTCTGTAGCTCTTAGAAACGTGACTCAATAAACTATGTTCATAACCGAGCAGACTGTCACAATAAATATTGTTGTCAAATATTGTTTTGTAAGTTGCAGTGGAATACACTTTATCTCCCCCAGGGCCGTTAATTTTTGGCCCGCGGAGCTGTTTCACGTAAAACCCCCGAAAGAGCATTCAACCAAGCATCTTTTGCATCGTATCCAATTACAGTACGAATATCTCAGATCACTGATTCAAACATCGTTGGATTTTCGTCTATATTCTATATTTCTGCTGGAAAAAATCAGTAGTATGGATTGAGCAAGCGGATAAGTTTGTTGCAATGCGCGAGTGCCAGACATAGCCGAGGGTTCCATCTTTAATTTTACTGCAAACTCACAACACTATCGGACGTAAAATTACGGCCGTTCACGTTATACGCAGTGCACATGCAATCGCGATATACCTATCATCACTTCAGGTAAGTAAAGACAGCTTTCATCCTTTTACAATTAATGTGTGATGCTTGGCTTCAATTTTAGTAGGCTTGTATTTATTTTATGCATTGAGATATGTTGAGTAGGGACACCAGTCGACATTAGGAATCTTTTCTGCTTCAGTGCCTTCTTTTGATTTTAGTAGTACAAAATAACTACTTAAGCGTAATAATGTGTTTTTACTAATGAAGTTTCAGGATTTCACATTACAAAGGTAGAAAAGGGACCCTTCTAGTGTTTTCAGAAATTATCACAACAAAAGAAGTCGAAATTTTAAAGTAAGACTGCTAAGTCAAGTGAAGCATATATATTTTTTATTTTCATGATACATGACGATCAGAACTAAAATATCAATTTCCTAAAGCAGTCCGAATACTATTCTCGAAGATATCGAGAGAACAGACTATGAAGTTTCCCAAGTGCCTATATCATCGATAACTTGACGGGCTGTGTAGCTATATGGTATGATGTTAGCTTTCCATATGGAAGCCAGAGTTCGCTTCTCACGTAGGATTTATTTTTAAACATAGGTACATAGTTGTATGTATATTTTAAACGTAATCGCATGCACTACAAGCATTTCCACGAAATACATAAAGATCGAAAAAAAGGAAAACAGCACTCGTGACTGCTAACTGCTCGATTCCTGGTTCGAGCCTAATTCCGGTCATTACTTTCTTAGTTCGTTTCCGGTCAGTTCGAATACCAACGTGATATAAATATATGCAAATTAGCACATTTTCAGTTGCCATTTTTATGAAAAATGCATGTCTTCTACACAAAAATCCTGCAAGGAATATAATCATTCTTTGAAAGCAAGTGAAAAAGAATCGCGGAGATCGAGGATAAAGAACGGCTCTCCGACTTTGCATTCTTGAGCGATATAACTAGCCACCTAAATTATGTTAATACTCGACTCCAAGGAAAAGATGAGGTGATTAACGTCACGCCCGAACTTATTTCCGCGTTCCAAATGAGACTTGAGCTTTATGAACAACAGTTGTGAACAAAAAAATTCACACATTTCCCTACTTCATAACAGAAATCGATTACCATGTTGGCGACAGCGATTAAATGCTTAATATGTGGCTTGAAATACGAATTCGAAAACAGATTTCAAGATTTTGAGAAACATTATCTGCTTTTTTTCAGTATTTGCTACGCTTTTCTCTGTAAACATGAGTTTACTACTGGGACATTTACAAATCGAAAGCTGCGAAATGCAAAGTGATGCACAGGTAAAATTGAAATTTAATCAGGTTGATTTGGAAGAGTTCTATAAAACATTTTTGGATAACAAGAAATATCCAGCGCTTTACAAACATGCTTTAAAAAATTCAGTTTTTGGGAACACTTACGTTTGTCGACAGCTTTTCAGTATGATGGATTACATCAAATCCCAAATGAGAACACGAATTTGATGTTCACATAGGAAACTCCTTGCGTGCAGCAACGACTTCACTTGTCATCAACATTGATTCACTCCGTTCAGTCAAACAAAGCCAGATATCCCACTAACATTGTATTTCATTAAATTCTATAATAAATGTTATTTACTCAGATTTTTTATTTTCTTTAACAACTGAATTAATATTTCTTTGTTGTCTTGGTTCGCAAAACAAAAATTTGTAATGCGGCCTTCATGGAAAATCCCTCTCAAAAATTTGAAACGCCTGCTGAAAAAGTTGGCCATCCCTGCTTTATCTGAAATACCCTGGATACAGGGCTATTACAAATGATTGAAGCGATTTCATAAATTCAATGTAGCTCCATTCATTGACATATGGTCACGACACACAACAGATACGTAGAAAAACTCATAAAGTTTTGTTCGGCTGAAGCCGCACTTCAGGTTTCTGCCGCCAGAGCGCTCGAGAGCGCAGTGAGACAAAATGGCGACAGGAGACGAAAAAGCGTATGTCGTGCTTGAAATACACTCACATCAGTCAGTCATAACAGTGCAACGACACTTCAGGACGAAGTTCAACAAAGATCCACCAACTGCTAACTCCATTCGGCGATGGTATGCGCAGTGTAAAGCTTCTGGATGCCTCTGTAAGGGGAAATCAACGGGTCGGCCAGCAGTGAGCGAAGAAACGGTCGAACGCGTGCGGGCAAGTTTCACGCGTAGCCCGCGGAAAATTGGCTCATGCCAGAACTGGAGACCGACAGCGCCGACTCCATCTTTCAACAGGATGGTGCTCCACCGCACTTCCATCATAATGTTCGGCATTTCTTAAACAGGAGATTGGAAAACCGATGGATCGGTCGTGGTGGAGATCATGATCAGCAATTCATGTCATGGCCTCCACGCTCTCCCGACTTAACCCCATGCGATTTCTTTCTGTGGGGTTATGTGAAAGATTCAGTGTTTAAACCTCCTCTACCAAGAAACGTGCCAGAACTGCGAGCTCGCATCAACGATGCTTTCGAACTCATTGATGGGGACATGCTGCGTCGAGTGTGGGAGGAACTTGATTATCGGCTTGATGTCTGCCGAATCATTAAAGGGGCACATATCGAACATTTGTGAATGCCTAAAAAAACTTTTTGAGTTTTTGTATGTGTGTACAAAGCATTGTGAAAATATCTCAAATAGTAAAGTTATTGTAGAGCTGTGAAATCGCTTCAATCATTTGTAATAACCCTGTATAACTGTCTACTGAATTATTGAATCACTCCCGTATATAAAAATTGTGCGACTGCTATGTCTTAAAATAATCCATTGGTTGAGTCTACTGCAAAGAGCTGATCTCAACCGCCGCCACAACTGAGTCAGTGTTCGCTACCTATCGGTCCCACATGCATCAACGGAAGGCGGAAATGTCGCCTCGCTGCATTGCACACGCTGATGTGTCCTCGCAGAGAATCAGATGCCTTCGCGATCTGCCGGTGGCCGAGGCTGGCCGTCCTGTCCGCTGGCTGCTGGTATTGGAGAACCGTCAGCTGTCGGACGCTACGCCAGCGCCATCCAGCGCCTGCTTAGCCGTTGCCCGCCGCACGTATTTCCTGCGGCGCGCGCAGCACAAAGCCGCGACGCGACAGCCACCGTATCGCGGGCGCCGCTCGCGAGAAAAATGTCCGCAGCCAGGTGGAAAGCACTTCGAATTTCGGGCGGTGCCATTGCAAGCGCCGAGTCTTCACACACTGGACGAAGTATCGAGAGATGTGGCGGTTCGATAAGGCGGTACTCTTGCTATCCTTCCTATCCAGAGGCTACTACGTTCTACTAACTCCGTTTACAAACTCGCTCAGCGTGGCCTCTAGACGGTTGATGGCAGACGATGTCCTGTGACAGAGGTTTAGACGAAGGGCGTCCAGTAGCTAATGCAACACATTTTTTCCGAAAGCAGGCTGTTTTTATTCAGGACTCAAATGGTTCAAATGGCTCGGAGCACCATGGGACTTAACATCTGAGGTCATCAGTCCCGTAGAACATATAACTACTTAAACCTAACTAACCTAAGAGCATCACACACATCTGTGCCCGAGGCAGGATGCGAACCTGCGACCGTAGCGGTCGCGCGGTTCCAGACTGAATCGCCTAGAACCACTCGGCCACAGCGGGCGGCTTCAGGACTCCAATGCACCATATTATTCTCCATCTTTTTTGGTTTCGAAACCCTGTTTCTCAACATCATTTCCGTTCACTATGACAGCCTTACCTCATTTCCCGAAGGAAGCTCAAAACACTTTTAGAGTTCTGCCTTGCACCACGATGGAGGACATGGAGAGGATGACCCATCCTGAGTCCCAGGAGGCGGTTCCCATAAATTTACCAGCAGAGGCTGTAGTTTTGAACTTTTTATACGGAGAAGATGTGGTGTGGCGCCACTTGGTGGACTGACGTTTTGTTTTCTTCCGGTTCGTAGTGATGAACTCATTTTTCCATCACCTGCGACGATGTTGGATAAGAAAAATCGTCACGTTCAGCCTCGTAATGCGCAAATTCCTCACGGATGGTCCTTCGTTACCTTTCATTGTTTTCTGTCAGGCGACGAGCATCCCAGCTGGTACACATCCTCGAGTTCTTCAACTGGTGGAGGAGTATGTTGGCACTACCCACAGAGACGTCCAGTTGAGCAGCAAAGTGTTTTATTATGATCAGTCGATCACTTCGAATGAGAGTGTCCGCACGTTCCAACACTGCAGGAGTCACATCTCTGAGCGTCCGCCCCGATAGCTGAGTGGTCAGCGTGACGGATTGCCGTCCTACAAGCCCGGGTTCGATTCCCGGTTGGGTCGGGGAGTTAGCCCCGCTTAGGGACTGGGTGCTGTGCTGTCTTCATCATCATTTCGTCCCCATCCGGCGTGCAGGTCGCCCAATGTGGCGTCGGATGTAATAAGACCTGCACCAAGGCGGCCGGATCTGCCCCGTAAGGGGCCTCCCGGCCAATGACGCCAAATGCTCATTTCTATTTTCCACAGCTGTGAGAGACCGATCGCCACACGGGAGATCAGACAGGTTTGTGTGACCTTGCTACCATGATGACAAATGCCTCGCCTAACGACTCATTGTGCTTTTATTCATTGGGAGGTCTCCATAGACGTTCTGATAGCGCCTATGAATATCTGCGATGCTCTGGTTTTCTGCCAGAAGAAACTTAATGATACAACTGTATGTGGAACTTACCTCCGTTACAGACACAATTTTGAATGTTAACTATAGCACCGCTACCTGTCGGAACTTCTTGAAATTATACGAGCGAAAGAGAAAATATTCCACAATGTTCCACAGCAAATTCCGCATTGTTTTCGACAGAAATTAGCCGAGAAAAAAATGTGTTACATTACTTATTGAACGCCCCTCGTACCAAATGTCCTCCTGTGGGGCGGAAAATTACAACTGGGTCGAAACTGGTACAGCAAAAAACAAATTTTCACTAGAATAAAGGTTGCAGTTCATAATAGTGTGCGTTATGATATAACGGATCTCTTCGCATTCTACAAACTAACTGAAGAATGAAAATGTACGACCTCATGCTATATAGTAATGCCTCTGAATTTTTATGTGAAAGCTCTTAAAGCTTTTTAAATAAAACCAACTTTATTCTTCAAGTCTACAAATTTATTTCTTAACAAAGTCACTCTCGCGGTAAACATATTTCTCTCAACGAGGAACCAATGTTGCTTTCACGTTGGCAGAAACGTGTGACACCATAAACGTAGAATTTTTGACTTTGTTGACAGTCTCACCTCTGCGTGCACCGTTTCACCACAGTCAAAGTGAAGTCCTCGAAAGAAATCTCTAAGTTGGGAGGCAGATGAAACTAGGATGGGACCAAGTCGTGACTGTATGGAGGATGAGCGATGACAGTGGACCCAAGTCGTCCGGTTGCTGCAGATGTTGCAGCGTTCGTGTGTCTCCTGGCACGGTCATTCTGAAGGAGACGGTGCTCCATTTGCAAACGAGCTCTTAGAATTCGGTGCTTTCCGTTTTCTGCAGGTCTCGCAGCTCCTACTTACGTTACACACGGCCACGTTAATGCTATAATTCGGAGACCTCTAGGAGGAGACAATTGGAACTGGCGTTAGTGAAGTGGGATAGTAGACCGAACAATAAACAGGACATGTAATATGTCAACTGATACTAAGAACAAAATAAAAATTTCGGATGCATTAGTTCTCAGCACGCTATCGTAAAACGATCTATGTGCCATTTTTTCATTAACGCGTTTTCAGTGCCGCTTTGATCTCGGTACTGTGTTCTAAGTCCATGGCCTTGTTCCAAGCGCGAAATCATGGAGAAAATGTTTCAAATACTTATTCCTAAATGACGCACGGTCTTTGTGCTAAGCGATGCTTCACTTTGAGTTTCTAGAGTTATGTGTCAAGTGTCTTTTATACCCAAAATTTAGAAAATTTTTTGGGACAAATAAAGCTCCATGTACTTTCAATAAATGCAATTGAATTCTTTCATTATTAAGATGCTGCTCAAACATTATTGTTAATTCAGGCGTGTAAGATCTCCAAAAGTAGTACAATCAAAGTGATACATCTGAAATAGCTATTAAAAACTCACACTGAAACGGAAGAATGGAACAGCGTCAATGTATTCGAAAGACCACCCATGTATATCAGTCGCAAAAAGAATGAACTGCTTACGATGCTGCCATTTTCCTCAAAAGCACTCGGAGCCCTACAGAAAATTTTGCAACATTTGGTCACAAGAATGGAGTTGTGTGAAAAATAGAAGTCGATACTGAGAGACTTCGTTATTCTCTTCATAGAAATTAAAAGGCATGAGAAATGGTTTTTGTTGACTACATTTTTACTAGTTAAAACTGTGCTGCTATTTCTGCACTTCTGTTATCACAAATAAAATGTAGTGCTCGCTTGTATTAATGGCACTTCAAAAAAAATTCTGTTGGCACTTAGAACCAGCAAGTTCCTTAGTATGTCACCTAGAAACTTCTTACTTTATTATTTTCTACTTCATCTCAATATTTTTGCAGTGAAGAGGTGATCAGCATAGTCCCACGTATCAGAACAGGTGCTCAGTTTTTGAGTCAAATAAGTTCTGTCCAAGTAGAGAAACATTGCTTTTGTATGCTTCTGACAAATATGAGATTTCTGCGTAGAACGTTTGACGTCTCTTCATTTTTCAAATATGTCATTCAAAATTACATCCATGCATTTTCCACATCGGTGTAACGATTTCACTGCAGAAGTTGCATGAGTATATGTGTATTCAATAACTTGGCCAAACTTACGGAAAGTCTCGCAGGTGACGTGACAGGATTTTAAACTTTCTGTGGCTGAAGTCCTTTTACTCGTCTGAAGGATACCTTCACAGAAACTTTGAAAAGGAATATCTCAATAAATTATACAATTAACATTAGAAGTGCAACACAATAATATATTTTCGGTTATTTCACACTTTGACAACTGTAAACAACATAGCATATGGAGAATATTGTAAAATGCGTAAATTATTCGTCTTAATAATTGTGTGTATTGTAAGTCACGGCCAAGTTATAAATTAACAATGAATTCAGAATCGTTCATATAAATGAGAGGAAGTTACCCAACCAGTGTGAAAACTTCATCCCAGCTGGCGAGGAAGGTAAGCGAGCTGCGTGTAATATACAAGAGAGCGTGGGAGAACTTGGGCAGAAGGGATTGTGTGGACACGTTCGCGAAGAGAATTGACATATACAATGCGTTAGTATTATAAGGAGACTATTCAGGAAGAAAGTTGTGGTAAAATATTAAAAGACAGCAGTGCATTAAGAAGTTTTTCATTATAGGTATAACTCGAGGCTACAACTGTAACCTATTTTTCTACATGTTGCCTCCTACTTCAGGGCAGTTGTCATATCGAGTTTATCAATGCCCTCTCTGTAAGAGATGGCATGTATGCTGAAACTCGCTTTGACATTACCTAGTCATCATTTTCAAACTGCTGTGACCCTAGGCATTTTTATGGTTCCGTACCTCCGGGACACTTATACATCCACTTTGTTGCTCTTCCGTCCGTCTCTCTGGCCGTCTGTCAAAAACCCTTTCTCTCAGGAACGGATAAACGTATTAAGTTGAGATTTATTTCATGTATTAAGATCTATATCCTTTAGACGTGTAAAGACTTGAGGCTTCTGTACAATGCAGTCGAAAGATACAGTCATTTATGTCACACACCTTTATCCCCGCAAAATCACTCATCAAAATCTATAGGATAATTGGTTAATATAGGATCATGAAATTTAGAAGTGAGCAACTTTTCACAATACAACAAAAGGAAGAAATCAGAAAATTGTTAATTTGCAATATAAGAACACGAAAATTATTTCTCATTTGTTGTTAGAATGTCTGTCTGGCATACGTTTGTTTAAACCCGATTTCCTTGTGAACGGCTAGACGTATCGACTTGAAATTTATGTCACATACTACGGTCTAGAGTCCCGTAGGGTTGCAATAGCAGGCAAAAATCGTTAAGAATCCAAGAATGATTGAAATATCTAGATATAAAATTACGTTTGTACGGAACCCTCAGTGCGCAAGATCTACAAGGACAAAGCCTATATTGCATCTTCAGCGACAAGTGAAAATCACTGAGTTACCAACCAGGGCTGTGCGGAGGTTGATCGAAGAATTCCCAGTTCCATCAACATAAAAAAAAGTCTTGCATTACCTCGCTTCCAAGAGTTCCGGAACCTGTACAGGAAATTGGAACAGAGATCATCGTAAACAGCATTTCTGCCTTTTTCATTGCTCATGAAAACCACACACTGCATATTGTACCACCATACAGCGAGAACCTCAGAGGTGGTGGTCCAGACTACTTTAAACACCGGTACCTCTAATACCCAGTAGCACGTCCTCTTGCATTGAAGCATGCCTGTATTCGTCGTGGCACACTTTCCACTAGTTCATCAAGGCACTGTTGGTCCAGATTGTCCCACTCCTCAACGGCGATTCGGCGAAGATCCTTAAGAGTGGTTGGTGGGTCACGTAGTCCATGAGGATCCCTTTTCAATCTATCCCAGGCATGTCCGATAGATTTCATGTCTGGAGAACATGCTGGCCACGCCATTCGAGCGATGTCGTTATCCTGAAGGAAGTCATTCACAAGATGTGCACGATGGGGGCGCGAAGTGTCGACCATGAAGACGAATGCCTCGCCAAAATGCTGCCAATATGGTTGCACTATCGGTCGGCGGATAGCATTCACGAATCGTATAGCCTTTACGGCGCCTTCCATGACCACCAGCGGCGTACTTCGGCCTAACATAAAGCCACACCAACACAGCAGGGAACCTCCAGCTTGCTGCTCTCACTGGACAGTGTGTCTAAGGCGTTCAGCCTGACTAGGTTGCCTCCCAAAAGATTTCCGACGATCATCTGGTGGAAGGCATATGCGACACTCATCGGTGAAGAGAACGTGATGCTAATCCTGAGCGGTCCATTTGGAATGTTGTTGGGCTCATTCATACCGCGCTGCATGGTATCGGGGTTGCAAAGATGGACCTCACCATGGACGTATGGAGTGAAGTTGGGCATCATGCAGCCTGTTGCACACAGTTTGAGTCGTAACACGATGTCCTGTGGCTGCACGAAAAGAATTACTGAATATGGTGGCGCTGCTGTCAAGGTTTCTCTGTGCCATCATCCGTAGGCAGCGGTCATCCACTGCAGTAGCAGCCCTTGGGCAGGCTGAGCGAGTCATGTCATCGACAGCTCCTGCCTCTCTGTACCTCCTCTATGCCCGAACAACATCGCTTTGGTTCACTCTGAGATGCCTGGGCACTTCCCTTGTTGCGAGACCTTCCTGGCACAAAGTAACAATGCAGACGCGATCGAACCGGGGTATTGACCGTCTAGGCATGGCTGAACTACAGACAACACGAGCCGTGTACCTCCATCCATGTGGAATGACTGGAACTGATCGGCCGTCTCATCTCCTCCGTCTAATAGGCGCTGCTTATGCATTGTTGTTTCATCTTTTGGCGGTTTTAGTGACATCCTTGAACAGTCAAAGGGATTGTTTCTGTGATTCAGTATCCAAAGTCATCGTCTATCTTTGGGAGTTCTGGGAACCGGGGTGATGCAGAATATTTTTTGATGTTTGTATTAAGTGGTTATGTGCGTCTAGTAATACGTGCCGTAGCGTTATGAAGTACAAAAATAGTGTCAGAACGCAACATCCCACTCCTTTGGTTCTGAGTGGCTCTTCTGGGTATGTTTTGCGTTTCATAGTAAATTTGTGAGCATATTTTAGTACCTCTTTATGACCCAAAAAATAGTTGTCATTACTTTTCGTGCAGAATATGTTTGGCTGCGGTTTAAAGACCTGTGTGGCGGGCTAGTGTGGTCCCACTTTTGACTTTTCTATTTGTCTCCACGTTGACATAAGCAACCCATGTTTCATGGTAATTCTGTCATTCTGCATGGTATCGCATGAAAAACGGTAATGTAGTTCTCTCCTCTTCGTTTTGCGGACATCAATTAAAAGCTTTGGGACCTACCACACATCAAATTTGTGATGACCAAGCATATCGTTATGTACTCCATACAATGCAGTTTTTTCTTATTATGTTCGGATACAACACTGTTTTTTTCTGATTCTGTTCTTAACTTACGCAACCAGTTCATTTGCCCGGCAGATGGATATCTAATTTTTCTCTCGTCATGGATCTTCACCCAGTCTTCCCGAAACAAACACCATTTTCATACAGCACTACCGCTCTTAACGATCTCTGCACACACTGTGCCAAACTCACTATTAATGTTTACAGTTTTCACGTCTTTCGCGCAAAGAAAAAACGAATTAAAGGTCATAAATTAAAAGTAGTGTTATTTTTTATGAAATTAGCGATTTTGATGTACAGTTATGGTCCAAGCTATTTTAGTAACCTTTTCACAGCACTGCTAGACTAATGTTGAGCGAGGCAACATAAAAATGTGAAATCATTCCGGTAACACCCCTGATTCTCCCTCCAGTCCCCACCCCCATCACTCAATCAGCACTTCTTCATGTACCAGACGGCATCGGATGTTACTTCCCTATCACCTTCGTATGAACAGTGTAACAATATGAAGATGACACATATGGCCGGCCGCGGTGGTCTAGCGGTTCTGGCGTTGCAGTCCGGAACCGCGGGACTGCTACGGTCGCAGGTTCGAATCCTGCCTCGGGCATGGGTGTGTGTGATGTCCTTAGGTTAGTTAGGTTTAAGTAGTTCTAAGTTCTAGGGGACTTATGACCTAAGATGTTGAGTCCCATAGTGCTCAGAGCCATTTGAACAATGACACATATTAAAGTGTGTCAGGTACTGAAACCAGCTAACAAATGGATGGATAATTCTGTAATGCAATTTACAATGAACGTTTTGGGGGAACGCTACTGAGGCTATGTGGCTTTGCCACGACTAGTTGTATTAATCATGGGACATCAGATACAGCCTAAGTAGTATGATGACACAAAATTTCAGCTTCAGGGATGTAGTGCTCTAAATTTTAAATGCATAACAATATACTGGGTGATTGAGCTGGCATTACAGAAGAATTTTATGCAATACATGAGTGATCCTTGAATGTTCTCTCGCTCGCTAAGTGCTGTTAAAAAAAGTCCTAGAGAGAAAAAATTATCAGTATCTTTATTTAGGAAATCTCACGTCGTTAAATTTGCAATGGGACACTTTTTCGCCGGAAGCTACTATGGTTTTCGAGTTATTCAAGAAAAACGCGTTTGAAGATCAGTTTTGTACGGTTTGGTTGATTAATTCGAAACTTACGACCTCGAGCGAAAACGTATGCCAGTACAAAAATTTAACTATTTTATATTTTCTACAAAAAGGTCCCACTCATTTTCCTGTAGGATTAACGGTTTGTATGTAGCGAGCGAGAGATTATGACAGTTATGTGCATGGTACTCGAAGTTCTTGCGTGTTGCATAAAACCCGTTGGTAGTGGCATATGAATCACGCTGTATACAAATCTGCGCTTGAGTGCGGCATATGCAAATTAAATAAAAATGATAAGGAGCGCCAGCAGAAAGATTTTAAGGAGATCAGTCAAAGACATTTATTTGTAGATTATTCATATAAGATTAGTAATTAACTTTAGGCATTAAGAAAAGGAAATAATAATTTCACAATTATCATTACAAAATTATCAGGATCGTTACCAGAATGATTAAATCGTGGTTGCTAGAAGACAAACGGAGCTGGCAGGCAAACTTAAATGAGAGCTGTGGAGCATTTTACTGGGTGGTCATCAGGCTTTTATCGTCGCGAAGGAAGGCGTACAACAGGTGGTTAGAGGCGTCTCGTGGCATCGTGAAGGGAGAGAGCGGTGGTGTTGAAAACGGCTGACCTCACCTATCGTGGGCTAGCGGCCGATATCCGTTGGGCAGTGTGTGTCTTCGGATGTTAACGGCCTGGATGTCCGGCTCAGTCGCCCACTTGGGAGTACCGTAGTTGCCGTCTCAATCGAAAGTGTCTCTATAAGGCGATGTCTTTGTGTCTTTCAGAAGTACTTCTCCAGACGTGACGGTACATTCGATTGGCAGTCTCATATTCTTCTTCTGGCCAATCGCGTTATTGTTCACTATCACTGTTAAACATTTTAGTGCCGCCCACAACTTTCAAATTCTCACAGGAAGGATGGAGAACCACAAGCAGATATTATTGTGGATAGAAGGCCTTCCTGGGCAAACTCCATGTCTCCAGTTGAGAATGGATACCCTGTGTCCCGTGATTCGTTGTTCCATTTCAGTGCGTTTCTCACACACTCTTCTCGGCAGGAGACTACACGCAGCCGATGAAAGGCATTTGCTGCAAGCTTTCTTTCCCATAGCGAACTGCGTATCGTCATTTCACATCGACGTCTCACGACCGGTAGAGGGGTTTGGTCCATTAATTAAATCTGAGGTTTCTTCCTCCTCTTTTCATAACAAAAACTCTCAGTGATGTATAAAATAGGAGGAAGAGAGTTGTAAGCGCACGAAGAAATTCAATGCGCCTACAATACTCTTTCACAGAAGAAGTCGCTTGATGGCTCTCGGCCTGTAAAGACGTGCGAGAACAATTCTTGTCTTAGTTATTGAGAGTACAGAAGGCGACGAGATTCTTTTGCGTTCAGAAGTGTTTCTTGCGTGACGTGATTCACGAACTTCGGAAACTGATTTTCTAAGCAGAGGCAGGAACTGATAGACGCGTTTAACCGTGCATAACGGGTTAATTCAACTTTATTGACGAAACTAGTGAATATTGGACTTGAATTTCAAATAGTTGGAACTAAAAGAAGAGTGGATAGTATATCAAAGGACTACACTCAATTAGTCTCGAGTAGGATACAATTACACGACTTTACGAAGATAATACAATTACGCTGAAGAGTCAAGTTGTAGGTGTCCAGAAACTTAATTTTAATAGAACTGACTTTACCAACCAACTGCGTGTGCATGTGGTGCGAAAGTTATAAAGTATTTAGTGGCCAATGAACAATAAACTGTTCGTTCCAAGTGAAATACCAAGCGTAGACGACATTGTTAAGTGATTTAATCAATGATAGTTAACCAACGACTGTTCAGCAGGGACAATTTAACCTAAATATCAAAATACCTACTTCATTAATTGAAAAGAGAACTTTTGAACATTTTTTTAACATTACGGCTTAGGTTCACTCAGACGTGATCAAAGAGTATCTGTGGATCTCGCTTCATACAGGTTCAATAACTCCATAGCAACGAGCCAACAACGTACAAGAGGACTGATAATTAGAATGTTTCCTCGCTATTAGTGGTGTGTACGATGCGGATAAGGTAAGATTTAACAACTATTGCATATCCGGGCAATGGTTCTTTCAATCGTAAATCAGAAGAAGCATCCATCGTACGAGTTCGCATTTCTGTATCCCGTTCACCAACGGGGACCTACGTCATCACGCATCGTGTCTCAACTCCACTGCGTCTACGGCGTCGACAATATCAGTACGCGGTTGGAGTGCGGGGACGCCACCCCCACAGAGGCGTGGATGGGATTGATTCGGCCGCTATCTTCAGATACGTTACAAGGTTGAATGGAGTGGTATGCCCAGTTACGTTCGCAGCACTTGAAAATTTCCAACGAGTTCTTCACATTGCAGTAAGATTGTTTGCCGTGTAAAATTCAAGAAATAGACAACTGAGTGAATGTCTCTAAAATTTTTGTTCGCTGATACGTTTACATCTACATCAATTTTTCCGCAAGCTACCTGACGGTGCGTAGCGGAAGGTAATTCTGTCACCAGTAACTAATGTCTTTATTTCGCCAGACGACTGTTTCAAGAAATAGACAACTGAGTGAATGTCTCTAAAATTTTTGTTCGCTGATACGTTTACATCTACATCAATTTTTCCGCAAGCTACCTGACGGTGCGTAGCGGAAGGTAATTCTGTCACCAGTAACTAATGTCTTTATTTCGCCAGACGACTGTGGGAGGAGGTAAGATCTTGACTGACCCTTCCCAGAGAGTACTGACGCCCTCTTGCAATGTCAATAACAGCTTTCGTTCCTCCAAGAGCAACGTGAGTGGTTGGTAGGCGACATCTGTCATTAATTTGTACAACGCTACAATCAGTACAGGGTATAAGCTTTCTTTACCTAATAATGCCACAAAAGATTAACCCTTCATATCATTTCGTCTACATGAGCCATTTCTGCATGTCTCTATGCCATCAGACTGTTTCGGTCACATTTCCACAATATGTGAAACGTAAACTCATACTGTCACTCGTTCCGTCAGATCTTCACTGTTATGCTGCAATTGAAAATGCCACAAGGTCTGAAAACACTAGATGCTTAGAACTGATCATGAATACTTGGGTGTGTTGAAACGCGTACGCAGCGATGGTGAGGCATAACAATCTTTGACCAGAGAGCATAGAGTTCAGTACAGTTGCGAGAGAGTAACAGCGCGCGAGAGTTTCAGTTTTGTTGCGAGATGCAGTAGTAGTCAGTAGCGAGCCGCGAGAGTAGGCAGTCCGTTTAGAGTTTGCAGTGCAGCTGCATGTAGGCAGTCTGTCGGTATTAGCAGCCCAGTGCAGTTGTGTGTGAGGAGTCGGCGGGCGTCGACATGGCATTCTGGTCAAGATTCAGGACAAGGTATATTTTTAAATAACACAATAAGCAGCTTTGCGCTCAGCTAATAATGTATTTAATCGATCTTAAATGTGTTTAATTTGTTCACAAGAAACGCCCCAATAATAATTTGATTTCAAACTAAGCATTTTTAACAAACAATCCTTTTTTGCAATAATATTTCCCTTGCAATCCTTTTTTGCAATAATATTTCCCTTGCATTTCCTTAAAGAAAAGTTTTTACTTAAATTCAAAGAATTTTTACGAAGCATTTCCTCCAAGCTATGGAAAAAAATAAGAGCAGATCCAGTTTTACTGAGGTAAGAATTTGAGTTTAATCAGGGCCCAAAGACCGATATTTCAGTTTATTTGCGTTTTCATTGTCATTGAGATTTCATTCATTTCTTATTGAATTGACTTTCAGTTTGTGGGAGGTTATACATGGGTCAGATTGCTAGTTCTAACATTTAATTATTGTCTTTCAAAATTTCTCTGGGAAGTTACACTATTGTCATTTAGGACTTAACATTTCTGCGGGGAGGTTTCAGTGTTACATCTGTTCGTCCATCACAGCACGCCATACGCCAAGATACGTGACCATCACATGCTAACCAGTCAGGCCAAAAATTTTTTGAGACTGGATTAATACAAGGGGGGACAAAGAGTTTCCGTTTGAAAGCCACACAATCCATAATCGGTATGCCAATCAGATAAAATCCCCATGACCATTGAGATAACCATCCCAGCGACGCGACCAGTTAGTCCGTTTGCTAAACCACCGTTTCCTGCTGTGTGGAGACGTACGTAACTGCCTGCTGGACTTTTTCGTTTGACAGTTATCTTCGTGCCTTCAAGGCCTTATTTAATGGGCCGAGGGAATGGAAAGAGATCGGGACCATAGGACCGGTGCTCGAATATCTTCCATTTGAGTTGCTGCTACGATGTTTGTGCTACGGAGCCTCGTCGTCATGAAGTAACAGCACAAAATTGGTTTTCGAAGGAAATGCTGCCCCATACACATTCTTCATCATCTGATGGATATCTACCGCTGTATGTTCATCGGCAGCCAATAAAAGAGTAACATCATGTTGGTCCCATTTGGATGTATTTGGTAATAACATCGCCATAGTTCAAGTATCCACATTTACTGTACGAACGTCGGAGAGACGCGAATGCTTCACTAATCCTTCGCCTACATGTCGGTGCTTATATTCCCCTATCGGAGTAGCGCTACGTTGCTTAAACGCTGCAGCGACGGTCAAGCGGAAACGTTTCGATCGCCCATGATGAAAAAGCAAAGAAAAGTTAAACTGGTGTAGCGTCCCTTCACCTGGGACACAACGCACGGAACGTTCACACAACCTTGTGAAGCTGTCATAAAAGTATTTATTTGGGACGTCGTTCATCTCACGTGTCACATTCGCACCTTCTTTGCTTTTTGCGAACCATCAGACACCCATTCTACACTTTGTCATTGCTCGTTAGTTTCGTAATGATAACACAAAGTCTCGTCCCCAGTTATGATTCTTGAGAATGTCTTCAACACTTGATTTAATGATATTACTCCGTTAGATTTTATGATACAATGTTGACACACAACAGACTGGACAAATGCACACCTGTTATTTACAGTTGTTAGTACAAGCTGCCACCGTAATTACAGCGCTTGCGTCGTTTATACGCTAGGAAGAAAACAAGACTCGGATCTTTTTGGACGGTCATTCGATGTCTATTTTGCTGGTTCCTCTCTGTGCATACACTCCAGTACTTCACATCAAGTATTAATTACCTGTGATCTCATCGTTATGAAAACACAATGTCTCAGATATTGAGTATCGTAGCTGTGCTGATCCATAAAACACAAACATTCGAGAACTCCATCTCTGTCATTGCCGTCCATCTCTGTCACAAGCTATCCAGCACTCTGTGCACAACAGAGTGCCCTGTTTATATTTAACGAGAAACTGAAAAGCTGAACCATTCAATTATTTACCTTCATGGCGCTTTCCGAAAAATTAACATGTGTGACCATCCTTTCCGTCTGTCAATAATAAAAGCAGATACTCCCTTTTTCTGCTAGCTACGCCTGATTCCCGTTTCATTTCACAATCACGCACATCACTTTGTTTTCCTCCAACCGTTCTCTTCCTCTTCCAGCGTTTGTCTCATGCTAATAGTGGCTAGCACTCACAGTTTCCTAAATGCTGTGTTCTGTTGTAGCTTTTTCCCTGTGTCTACACAGCCATATGCATTCAACACATATACTGACCACACCTCCTCTTGCCTCTCTCTGAGTCCACCTTTTCCTTCCTTTATCTGTCCCCCTCATCCTCCTACCTCTACATATGTATCTCCTCTTCCCCAATCTGTCCCTTCACCTCTCCCTACATCTCTCTTTCTTCAATTGCTTTATCTCTCTAAATATAGCTTCCTCCTCCATCTTCTGGCCATATCCTTCTCCACCTCTCTCTCCATCTTTGCCTCCCACTGTTCCAAATCCACTTGTCCACTACCTCTCTACATATTCCACCTCCCTGATGCATATCCCTAACCTCCCCTCTTTCAGTCCATTTCCACCTCCATCTCACTGTGCCCATTCCCTCCTCCACCAGTCTCACCTATCCACAGTTATGCTCATTGGCACATGTAGCCTCTGTTATACAGGTCAACAAAGCGGGCTGATACTACTCTCACAACATGCATGTCATGCAGGCAGGCTACACGTTAGAAGCTTCCAAATTATTTATAAACTGATCTACAGGCTACCACCCAAACCAAGCCAATGAAACTGGTTGATACTACTGAAATATGCACAGTAGTCTAGTATTTTTTTGGGGCCCAGAAAAACGTTTCTTGCCTTTCAAATGTAGACTGAACTGCTAAGTAAGTTGAATTTGCAGGCTAATACTGTTCCCACACAACATGCCTGTTGTACAGGGCAGCTTGCACGCCAGGGACTGAAAAAATTTTTTTTTCCCCCATATCTCCACTCCTGTGAGAGCCAGAAGGTTACAAATGCTACAGTGCCGTTACTCGTAAGGCCAGCTGTTTTTATGCCAGATTTGGATGGCAGGAGATTGTAGACGTGCACTCTAACACTCTACTTTACGCATTCTAAGGAAAAACATTGGGATAGCAGTTGGTCGGTGAGATTACATATACAATAAAAAATAATTAAATTTCATAAAAATTGAATTATCAATTGAAGAAAGAGCTATTGACACATAGTCAACGTGGATTTAGAAAACATTGTTCTTGTGAAACACAACTAGCTCTTTACTCGCATGAAGTGTTGAGTGCTGCTGATAAGGGTTCTCAAACTGATTCCATATTCCTGAATTTCCGGATGCTTTTGACACTGTACCACAAACGCGGCTTGTAGTGAAACTGCGTGCTTATGGAATATCGTCTCAGTTATGTGACTGGATTCGTGATTTCCTGTCACAGAGGTCACAGTTCATAGTAATAGACAGAAAGCCATCGAGTTCAAAAAATGGTTCAAATGGTTCTGAGCACTATGGGACTTAACATCTGTGGTCAACAGTCCCCTAGAACTTAGAACTACTTAAACCTAACTAACCTAAGCACATCACACACATCCATGCCCGAGGCAGGATTCGAACCTGCGACCGTAGCAGTCGCGCGGTTCCGGACTGAGCGCCTAGAACCGCGAGACCACCGCGGCCGGCAGCCATCGAGTAAAACAGAAGTGATTTCTGGCATTCCCCAAGGTAGTGTAATAGATCCTTTGCTGTTCCGTACCCATATAAACGATTGTGGAGACAATCCGAGCAGCCGTCTTAGGTTGTTTGCAGATGATACTGTCATTTATCGACTAGTAAAATCATTAGTAGATGAAAAAAATTTCCAAAACAAATTGCAAAACGATTTAGAAAAGATATCTATATGGCGTGAAAATTCGCAACTAACACTAAATTACGAAAAGTGTGAGGTCATTCACATGACTGCTCAAAGGACTCCGTTAAACTTCGGTTACAGGAAAAAATCAATCAAATCTAAAGGCCGTAAGTTCAGCTACGTACCTAGGAATTACAACTATGAGCAACTTAAATTGGAAGGAACACACATAAAATGTGGAGAGGGCTAACCAAAGACGGCTAAAGAATGGTTCAAATGACTCCAACCACTGTGGGACTTAACATCAGAGGTCATCATCCCCTAGACTTAGAACTACTAAAACCTAACTAACCTAAGGACATCACACACAGACTTGCCCAATGCAAGATTCGAACCTGCGACCGTAGCAGTAGCGCGGTTCCGGACTGAAGCACCTAGAACCACTCGACCACTGCGGCCGTCCCAAAGACTGCGTCATATTGGCAGGACACTTGGAAAATGTAACAGAACTACTAAGGAGACTGCCTACACTACGCTTGTCTGTCCTCTTTTAGAATACTACTGCACGGTGTGGGATCATTACTAGATAGGATTGATGGAGTACATCGAAAAAGTTCAAAGAAGGGCAGCACGTTTTGTATTATCGCGAAATAGGGGAGAGTGTGACTGAAATAATGCAGGATTTGGGATGGACATCATTAAAACGGAGGCATTTTTCATTGCGGAGAAATCTTCTCACGAAATTCCAACAACTTTCTCCTCCGAATGCGAAAATATTTTGTTGACGCCGACCTATACAGGGAGAAACGATCACCATATAAAGAAAGGGAAGTCAGGGCTCGTACGGAAAGATATAGGGGTTCGTTCATTCTGCGCGCTGTACGAGATTTGAATAATAGAGAATTATGAAGGTGATTCGATGAACCTTCTGGCAGGCACTTACATGTGATTTGCAGAGTATCCAAGTAGACGTTCACAAATTGAAGAAGTCAATAATGTGTGGATGTATCTCTAGCCCTTAAGCAAGCCGTTATTCGGCTGGGATTTAACTTATGGACACGTTCTATCATCCAAGTGATCTTCTGGCATCACCCGTCGAGCCGTGCACGTTGATGCTGTGGCGTGAATGGAAGACGGGCTAAACGTGTGCGTGACCCTAGTCCCACGGCTAATAACCGGTTCGCAACGGTTCGTGTTGACACGTCTGGCTCAAAAGCCCTTTCATCTGTGCTGTGTTAGTTGTATTATCTGACGCCCCTGCCATTACACTACGGAGATCCTAGTAGGCGTGTGTGCTGCGTGCACGTAAAGTACCTTGTCTACATGCGTGGGAACGTTCACCTGACCACTGATACTAGCATCATTGCACAACTGAAGCAGCACGTCTAATTTGTGCGGCAGTTCTCTGAAAAGACCACCCCGCCGCCCGGAAGGCCACATTTTACCCCTTCCATACTCACTCAGCTGGTTGTAGGAAACACGTGTGCATCTCCGTGGCATGGATGCCTTCTTGCTACACACGTTTGCACCGCACCGAGCCTTCTGGCTATGAGCATTTCCTATTACATTGTACACTTTGGTACCTAGGCCACTACGCTAACTGTTGGCGGACAATGTTGAAATCCTTATCAGTACATACGCTATCCACCACATGCCTTAATACTGCCATCGTATTAAAATCAAAGTAGTATTCCCATGTTTGATAATTTTTTTTCCGGCAGTGTACAACACATAACATGTCAGATGTAATTGGTAACATGCTTATCACAGTACCTACATTGTAGAATATGCAGAATGCCTCTTAGATGTAATAAAACGCTTAATGATCCTAATGCTGTCATTTAAAAAAATGCAGTAAATTAAAAAAGCCTTCGTAATTTACTACAAGCATATGCTGAAAGTGGGAGTAATGAGTACCATTAACTTTTAAAAATGCGAAGAATAGGACATCTGTTGACAAACTGGGTGTCCCGTCAGAGTCTGCTCTCCAGAATGAGTACCTAGCAAGCACAACAAGTGGATAGAGAAAAGTTGAAAAAATCGGCAGAAAAAAAATGGTTTTGGTTGCATATAGAAGTAGCACTTTATGAAGGAATGTCCTAAACTATATCAAGAAACTAGTGACAGTACCTGAAGTCCTAAAAAAATTATTTCCCGCAACTCTGAAGATACTGGATTTCCCACTCAAATGTTTCTATTCTCCTGGAAGTCTTTGGAAAATGGTCTAGAATAGTTGTGGTATGGATATTTCAGTTCAAGTTTCTTTTCTCGAGTATTCACATAATAAATGTTGCGGTTCCTTTTGAATATTATTATCAGTAAATCCCTGAAGACGGTACATGTACAGCGATCACGGAACAATAACAATGTATGTGAACAAAAACTACAAACTGATGTTGCTGGTAGATCAGAGCGCTCTTGTATGAGGTAAATGTAATGATTTGGAATGCCCCAGGTTAATGGAACAGCAAGAAGAGGGAAACTTTAATCTCGTTTTTGCGGTATAGTCGTAGTAACGGTGGGACAACTCTTGCAACAAACATATGAGCATTCAGTCAAAAAACGAACTTCATTTATATAGGAGACACAGGTTGCTAGGATCTACTGCAACATGACCACAGATCATATGAAGGAAGTATTGACCAAACACAAGGTCTTGTAATTAATGCACAGCGACGAAAACAAAGAAAAGAAATGAACCATTCGTGCACCTTTCCTCTAGCTCCACCAAAGTAGAGCTGAAATTCAGTCTAATACATTCTCACATTGTAGAATAAATATACATAATGATCTCGACTTAATCTGTAGACCTAAAAGTGTGTCACAGAGACGGTTAAACGGATGTGGATCAGCAACTGCCTCTGCAGTGTTACCTGCTGTTTAGGCCAACGACAATTCTCACTCCCCATTTATGACAAGGAAAGATGATAGTGACAAAATAGTAAAGTATTATTAATCAGATGAAAAACAGCCGACCAGTTGCAAAGGATAAAGTAATCTTTACCTAGGTTTCAATAGGTTTAAACCTATCTTCTTCAGAAGACGGCAGTATTACATTAACATGGCATGATACGTCGTTGCTTATACGCGCTCCGACCTCCATGTACTTAATTTTATTTATTTGACGAACCCTACTCGTAGGGCTATATTGTATTTGAACTAATGGAGCTATGGAGATGTTTGTAAAAATTGCAACGATTTATCATGCCATGTTAATGTAATACTGCCGTCTTCTGAAGAAGATAGGTTTAAACCTATTGAAACCTAGGTAAAGATTACTTTATCCTTTGCAACTGGTCTGCTGTTTTTCATCTGATTACGTGGAACCGTTGCTGTTACGCAGCTATGTTTAAAATAATGAAAGTATTATTAGGTAGGAAATAAGTCGCGAAAAATGTATTTGTGCCTATTTCATTTTGTTTCACTTTTGTGCAGAGTAGAATGGAGAGCTTGTGATGCCATGGCTAATAACGAGATATATATATTTTTTCCTTTCTTTTACTGCCTTGTACCCCATAGATATAATTCTGATGATATGTAACGCTTTTCATTTGGTTACGTAGTGTAGAACATAAAGTGTGTGACTATGTTTACTGTTCTATTTTCTATACGAGTTCCTTATGTAAAGACTTGGATTTTTTTTTTATGATCTCACAGATAGTTTTATTGAATATATTGTGTGAAACAGAATGCAATAGGCAGAAGTGTTGTAAGAGCTGTGCAGCGAGAGAAGTATCGATAGCTGCCGGGACGAACAGTGAGCAGACAGTGGCAGATGGAGCGTAAGCTTGACGGTATGGAAGCAAGTACTGTGTGTAGTAATGGTGTGCGTTTAACGCGATATTAATAGCGGACTTTCTTGTGTTAGACCAGTTTGAAATTGGACTTTCTGATGGATATTCTAAGCGGACGTTGTATTACGCAAACGCTGTTGGTTTTGCCGGACGAAGCTTGTGGCAATGACAATGCACTCGTGAACAGGCAGTATAGTGGTCGGTATGGAATTGAGCTGCATTACATAAACTGTAAATTTAATATTGCTCATTTTCTTGACTACGATATATGACGTATGATTAAACGCTAACTGCCAATGTGGAAACCGTAAAGTATGTTGCTACGTAAGTGACTGTTTTCGCGGGAACATTGTTATTATGTACCATGAATATTAACAGTAGATGGACTGTCTAGCTTCGCAATTGTCGAAGTATAACAAGCGGAATGTTAATTTAAAAACGAGGTGCACTGTGTCAAACTAACGTGTTTGAGATTTGCAGTTGAGCTAATACGACCTTCACATGCGGCATATGTAGTTAGTTTGTTCCGACCTACGACAAATTGATGCTACGCAACTTCTTACAACCGCCAGCAGTTTGTATCGAAAGAGCCAACGCCAAGGACAGGACTGGATGAACTTGTAGGATTCATATCAGCAACTTCAAACTGCTTCTACCACCGTCGCCAAATCATGCCGACCCAGAACCATTCCCCTTTTGTAACCAATGTAATTTCTTTCTGCATTGTAGTACACTATCTCTTAATATTTCTCTCTGTAAATAAAAGCAGTGTATTGTAAAGACTATTCACCTCTAGTGATTGTTGACCTCACCACTAACGTTAATTATTTCCATCATTTATTTTATTTATTTATTTTTTGCTTTTCAGTGTATTTGTACCAGTCGTTGTATGTGTTGTATATGTCTATTGGAATGGTGTGCTTCGATGTGTATACACAGTATTTTACACAGGAGATTTATGTGTTACACTGCGAAATGTGGCCAAACGCGTAAGTTGCGGCATCTGCCACTGAAGTTATTTACCCCGACCAATTACAAAGAAGTGTCTTATTTCCCATTGGTTCCAGTTAGCGTGTTAGAGGGAACTTTGAGTGTCACAGTTGTCAATGTACACAATCTCTGTTTACATGCCGCTTCGTGTCATATTCCCATTCATTCATGTTTAAATGCAAATTTATCTGGGTTTAACTGTTACTGGTAAGCAAAATTACAGTACACTGTGTCTTTACTCATCAAATTAGCTTCAGAGTGTTTTACTGTTTTCCACTATCAAAGAATGTTATTATCAGGATTTTATCAGGGTTTGCAAAATTCTGATATAGAGGTGTGCTTTTGAAGTTTCGGGAAGTAGAACGGGTTCGTGGGGTTTACACAATATTAATTTGCTTCATGCAGTTTTTCTTTGAACATTTTTTGGTTACAAATTCACGGTCACGATGAATCTCCATTAACCGTTTTCTTGTCATATGTCGACTGTGAAGTGACAGGGCAGGGTAGCTTGACGCTGTCTTAAAGAATTTGCAATCTTTGAATCGAAGATTCAAAATTAGTGGCTGTGGTTTGTTTGTGTTTGGAGCAAATAATAGAAAAGATGACTATCAAAGAGGATGAATGGGTAGCCAGTTTTAAGGTGTGGAGTGATGAGCATGGGGAAAATAAAGAACAAGAACCCGGTATGGAAATGGTGGAAGAACATATAGTAATTAAGACACAACTAGATGTTGAGAGAGAAGTGGGGAAGAAAGTTCAAATTGAAAGTACGTTTACCGCACTGTTAGAGGAAATGAAAGGAATGATAGAAGGTTTACTTGAAGACATGAAACTTGTAAGAGAAGAGAGGAAGGATGTAAAAGAAGGTTTGAGTAGAAAGATTTAAGCTGTTAGTAAGGTGGTAGAAGCGGTTAATAAATCTCAAAAAGATATTGGAGAAGAACTGAGGAATTTAGGTATGAAATTTGAACAGGGGTTTAAGGATTTTAAAAGGGAACTAGATGATGAGATAAAAAAGAAGATTTCTGAGACAAATTCCGATGTAGGCAAGGTTTTTCTCAAATTTAAGGATGATGTTAAAGATGAGGGAGGAGAAAATTACCCTTTCATATATTTTTTCGTATACAGAAAATTATTAAATATTTTGGTACAAACTGATCGAGAGGAATGACGACGGACGAAATGGGGGAAAACATCGATCGAATCGAAACCCAAATTCTAACTTCAATGGGAATAACCAGCCATTATGGGAAAGTAGAAGACGAGGAAATTATAATCATTACAACAACTACTACGGATCATAACAACAATAACTACCGACGAAACGGAAACTGGAGAGCGCAACAGAACTCGAACCAGGATCAACAGGATTCTAGGGACCAACAGCAAAGCAATAGCAAGACCTACAACGGTCAAACTCAATGGAATGACCAACGTAGCGAATCTGTGGAACTGAGGCCATCACGGGGTTCACGCAGATGAACTCCAAACAGAAATTGACACACAGCTGCTGCGGTCTCAGCTCAAAACAATGCCGCAGAAACTATTGGAACGAGTGATATTAAGCACTAAGAGACAAGAGAACTGCAACGGGAAGAGAAGTTGCAGTATGTAAATAGTCTCCATGGATGAAGTTTTCTACGTAATTTAAAGTCGATATTGTGTTGCTTAGCGTAATTTTCCATTTGTTGTATTTCGGTGTTATTATGTTTGTTTGTCATTTTTGTTGTGGATTGGCAAGAGAGCCAACCCGGTATGAGAGGAAGCCGAAAGACACGCGTTTTAGCTCACGCAGGCTGGCGTGAGGTCTGGAACAGGTCAAGGAAATTAGACTAGCAAAAAAGGACGTAGCTGTGGAATACGTAACTTTAATCCATAAATGGTGAACATCGCTCTTGACGGTACATGTTTTACAGCATCAATAGTAACTGGTAATGGCGCCTTGCTAGGTCGTAGCAAATGACGTAGCTGAAGGCTATGCTAACTATCGTCTCGGCAAATGAGAGCGTATTTTGTCAGTGAACCATCGCTAGCAAAGTCGGCTGTACAACCGGGGCGAGTGCTAGGAAGTCTCTCTAGACCTGCCGTGTGGCGGCGCTCGGTCTGCAATCACTGATTGTGGCGACACGCAGGTCCAACGTATACTAACGGACCGCGGCCGATTTAAAGGCTACCACCTAGCAAGTGTGGCGTCTGGCGGTGACACCACAATTTTCATTAGTTTTCAGCAAGAGTCCTTGTTGAACGTGGTCTAATGAGTTTTGTATTTGTGACATATTCAAGCTACCATTTACCGGAAGGTGTCAAATCGAATTAAAATTCCGTTGCCAGTTATTTGTAATGACCAGTTGGAACATTTTGTGGCATACCAAACCAACCACATTGAAATACTGAGTACTCCATACAATTGAATACTGCTATCATTTCTGTGGACCTCAGGACTGTTGTCCGATTTCCGCAATTGAGCGTCGTACTCTGTCATAGCATTCTCGTAGAAGAGCCTTCACAATTATCACCATGGTCGATGAAATTGTTTGTGTTTAAGTGGTTTCTTGTACACTCTCCAAGGGACGGACGTGGGTCACTTTATGTTTTTCGTGGTGTCTAGACGGTAAATCGTGCCATAGAGCATGTGCGTCTCGACTTTCGGATTGTTTCGTGTGGTGTTAGTAGTCCACACTTTGGGCGCATGTCGACGCTACGACTCGGTGTGATAAGATCCATCACCTGTCGTGCGATGTAGCCTGTCTTGCGGTGGAATTTTGCCAGCACTATGTGAGCGCCGTGGGCGCAATATTGTGTATGGGCAATTTCACGGACAAGTGCAAGTCATGGTAGGCTGGCGAACCCCAGACCCGGAAATAGGAAGGAGAAACAAAGTGATGAACCTTAGATGGGAGTTATTTTACAAAAAAATATATTTGTATATATAATTCACTATGCTTTTGTTTCATTTCAGCAGCAGTAGCCATCATTATACTATGTAACATTACGTGTACACAATCGTAAAATGCCACTTCAAAGGTTTCAGGCAAATCACCAGCACATGAGTGAGTAGACGCACTTCCTGGTCACTTCAGCGTCAGCAGGCAACACCGACGGACATCAAAAAATAAAAGAGGAGTACACAAGGAATAAAATGCATGGAAATTCGCTTTGGTAGTATTATCAAAGGCATAGGATAGTAGAATAAGTTAGTATTTAGTACTGGGAGAAATCTGCAGGTTTGGTGGAGGTATAGGGGTAGTGACAGCGTAAAATTAGAGTGCATGACAGGAGTAAAATTAGAGTGCATGACACGCGCACACACAGACTCCTCACACCACATAAGTTACGTCCATATAACCTTAACAGGGTCCTGCAGTCATTATATTAATTTTTGGAATTTCACTGGACATCACGGCCCACACCAGCCAGTGAAAAGCAAGCTGGGAGCGGGCAGCCTTAATGACTCAGCTATACTGGTCCAGGTGTGGGGAACTGCCCCCCGCTGTGACAGAACCGGCCTGCCAGCTGACATGCCTATGTGTCACGCAGCCCTGTCATCTACCACTGTAGGTGGCACGTCTCAAAAACCAGTGCAGAGAGCGGGACGCCACCACATGCCGACAGTAACACCCTAGCGGCCAACGACCCGCCAGGCCGCAAATCAAGGGGCGAGCGAGACACGTGACACCACAGTCCACACGCTCGCTGAGCCTAACCGACTCAGTGGGGCGCCGAGAAGGACGTCGACAACAGGCGAGCAAATCCGATGTCCTGCGCCAGCAGGTGTGCTCCGATGCACAGGTGAACGGGAAGAGCAGAGCTGCCCCACGTCCTGCTAACGCTGAATGGATTTCTATGGTAGGGGACGGGTTGCACATCAAATGCAATGCTGTCACACCAGTCACTGACGGCTAACTGCTGCCTGACCAGGAAGACGCCAAGGGTCTGTAAGCTGTTCAAGATGCCGGTTGCTGCCCAGACACCAGATGCTGCGAGACGAGAGGAAACACCAGAGACGTCTGCTGCCACCTCTGCCACATCAGGTGCTGAGGGAGAGGCCATTCCACTCTGGCTGAAATTGCTGTTCTTCAGTCCTACCATTCCAGTTTGTGTGAGTGCAAAGGGCCATGTTTTCAGTTCATGTGACATTTTCAATTGTAAAATTTGTCTCTTGTGGAGGTACTGGTAGGCTACCCTTATTTAATATCATTATGTAATATCGTTTTGTGGTTTTGTATGTATCAATTAACCTGTCTTGAATGTGAGATATATATTTGTCTGCACATTTATTAATGCTCTGATTATGTGCCTGTATTTTTTTCGTGTCATAGAAAATAATACACAAATTTATACAACTTAATTAATACGACAAACAGATTACAAATGTGATTTCCTTGTTCATTGAGAATTTGATAATGTATGTGTTTGAGAAGGGGTAAATCAATGAGCAGAGAACAGTTCATACTCCAGTACATTGTAAATGATTGGGGACATTAGACATCTCTCACCACAGGATATGGTGTGAATGGGTATATTTCTATGATGGAAGGCCTTTTAACAATCTAGCGAATCTTTATCGGAAGTCTGCGATGTATCAATGACCCTTGGGTCCAACATAATTCATACTACTCACATCAAAGTTTATTTGTACTCTCGCTGGCTTGCATCTTCATGTGAGTGAATGACACCTGATTGAAAAAGTTACCTTCTTCACAAATATCGGTTATCAGGATGAGATTCCCCTTCTATTTTCAATTATTTCCTGTGCTTTGTGTCACAATACATACAGTTGAAGTGAGACGCTACCCATGCAGAAATCAACGGCAGGTAGAAGGCAGTGAGAGACTACAAGTTACCCTCTCATCTATTTTTGCGTATACGGAAAATTATTAAACATTTTGTTACAACCTGACAGACCTTGAGCGAGACTCTAGAAAGTTAACGGCCTCAGCAGGCGTTTATGGAGCCTGGTAGGTCGCTGAGAGCATGAGGTATTTTTATCGTTCTTAGCTCACAGAAACGGCATGTTGGGAGTTGGAAGCAATTGGCGGCGAGCCCATCCCTCAGTAAATCTTGCTGGACAGGTCCTCAGCCGTACAGGGCAGACAGAGCATCCCCTTGTCGAGAAATGTCTCTAGAAAACCAATACCGCTATACCTACATTGGCGCCAGGCGAAGGCTGGGCTGGGGGTGATAAACTAAAGGGACGCATCTACACGGTGGAGCCGTAAACCAGGCATTTACTGCAGAGCCACGCGTAATAAAAATTCATAAGTTTTCGTGTTCAACGGTACTGCAAATCGGCCTGTGACCCACTTCCATTGGCCACCTCGGTTGTATAAGAAACTCCAGTATCTGTGAAACATTTAGAGATAGAGCCTTTACTAAACCTCATAGCTAGTAGTAACAGGCTTCAAGGCACAGGCGATTTAGATAAAGATCTCTAAGACTGTATCTGTTCGCTTCTTGCTGTGGAAGCGACGTGACTTCAGAGAAAAACATCTTCCCCCTCCACGAAAACTTAAAAGGCAGTAATTGCCGGTTTCCTTTTTTTCCAGTGATGCAGGTTTCGTAACTCTTGCCGTAGTTTGACATGAGTTTGTGCTGTCATCTGGGAAGGGAGATTTAGCTCCTCAAGAGTAGCGTCATTGGCTCAAGACCTCGTTAAGGCAGTGTCGTTCGTGCACTTTGCGCGAAAACGGATTTTTTTTCTGAGGAGGTGCGAGGCACTCAGTTGCTAGACTTGGGTCTGGTAAGAGGACTTCTGGTCGATACTCTGGCGTTTGTTGTTGGTGCTTGGAACCTGCCCTGAGACTGACTTCACTTGCGAGTAGTTTAGATTGGGGACCATATGGTGAATTTCTTGCTGTACCGACAGTGTGACTTCAAACGTCTCGGACTACTCGTTTGCCGAAGGTACACTTATTCGTTTTTGGTTTACCAGTCTGTACATTTGGTGTGGTTGTGGGCTCTGTTGTATAAGTGAACCAAATTGGTCCTTGGTACGACCAGCGAACGAGTGTGTCACAAACTGAAATCTACCGTGATATCAGGGCTCTGGTAGAGAGTAAATTACGATCTATTTGCCTGGTCATTAGACCGTGAGATTTTTCATTTTGTTCATGGTTGCGATCGATTCACAGGTGCCGTTTTACGTCTCGCCTCCGCCGCACACATCTCGTCAGCTGCAAGTTACATCGCTGCACGAAGCAAACAGGGTAACGTACTGCTGCTCCGGCCTTTGTCAGGGCTTACAGATCTCAATCGCCATTGGCTCTCAGCTGCACCTACATACACTTTTGTAGATTTGAACAATGAAAGTCTGCTCAACATCAGATCAATTGAGATTGCGTTATCCATATTTTTAGCGCCAGAGTGCTAGACTAACTTATGCCACCTAGGATCCTTTCCATTGTGGTCTTAAATCACCTGTTAGTTGTTAACGGTATTCGATCACGACTTGCTTAGCATAATTTATGTCTGTCTTTGTTTTGGGAAAATAAATTTGTTAGTAAACTAAATTTTGCATACATTCTCAATCACCTTATATAACAGCCCCACGAATTAACTTTCAAAGAGTCATTTAAAGAAACAAAATTCGAGTTGTAGTAAAAGCAAAAGAGATTGAGGGAGGAGGTAAATAGAAGGGTGCAATGCTTGGATAAAAACATAGTAGCCAACCTTTCGGAAATTCTCCATAAAGGTAAAAGTTCTGAACTTTTTGCACTGCAATAAAGTGTCAGAACATCGTCTACATTGTGATTCTTCAGTTTCTCCCGGCGTATTTGTTGCTCGAACAGTCCACGGGTATACTGCAGGTTCATAGTGTCCAACAGGCACAATATTTCGGCGATCAGACATGTCGCCATCATCAGGTGCGCTGACGAACTGAGCTCCTGAGGGCGGACGGCCGATTTAAATCCTCTCTCCCCGCGGGCCGCTCTCTTCGCCGTCCGCGCCCGCGCACCGGCGGTCGCGAAGACGTGGGCTTCGGAATCTGTCGTAGCGTCGATGTGCTTGCTACGTCCGCCCTGGTCGCCAGTTCGTACTTCTTGCTGAGAGTCTTCTTCTGAATTACATTCAATGCTGGGTCCCAAGCCTTGCTGAGATTGTAGCTGCAATCTCGGTTGATAAGATCTTCCCTGGTGCGAATTTCGATAGCATCCCTTATAACGCTGTCCCAATATTCAGAGGTCTGAGCCAGGATCATGGTACGCTCATAATCCATCTCGTGTTACTCGGAGAAACAGTGCTCTGCTACCGCGGACTTATTTGGATATTTCAGTCGAATGTGCCTTTGATGTTCTCGGCAACGATCTTCGATGGTGCGTACTGTTTGTCCGATATAAGTCTTCCCACACTCACAGGTAACTACTGGGAAGTGTGAAAGATGACCTCGGTTTGAGGAGGCTGGCCTATACCAAATTCCCTGTGAGTGTGGGAAGACTTATATCAGACAAACAGTACGCACCATCGAAGATCGTTGCCGAGGATATCAAAGCCACACGTCTTCGCGACCGCCGGCGCGCGGGCGCGGACGGCGAAGAGAGCGGCCCGTGGGGGGAGTGGATTTAAATCGGCCGTCCGCCCTCAGGAGCTCACACCCTCACCTACCTTGGCCTCACCATTGACCGTCACCTCACCTGGATCCCTCATCTCCGCTCCATCCAATCCAAGGCCCACAACCGCCTCCGACTCCTCAAACTCCTCTCTGGCCAGACGTGGGGGTTGCACCCCTCTACCATCCTCCACACCTACAAATCCTTAATCCGTCCCTTCCTCTGTTATGCCAGTCCTGCCTGGATATCTGCCCCCCCCCAAAATTCTATAAGTCCCTCAAAATCCTTGAGCGTCATGCACTCCGCCTCGCCTTCCCTATACGCCTCCTGTCCCCCACGCGGATCCTCTATGATCTCATTCCTTTCCCCCATCTGCTCCTATTCCTCGAACATATCTGCATCCTCTATACCTCCCGCCGTCTTGAGCCCCCTCACCCCCTGGTTGCTCCTCTCCTCTCCCATCCCCGCCCCCTGCCACGTCTTCACCGTTGTGTCCCTCCTACCCTCCATCTCTACACCCTACATCTCCTTTCCCAAGGTGGCTTCCATCAGCTCTCCCTCCCGGATGATGCCCTCTCTCCCACCATTTATCCTTCCTATCCACTCTGATCCTCAAACCCCCCCTCCTTTCCTCCGTCCTTTCCCTGGGCTCCCTCTTCCTCCCCCCTTCCATCCTGTGTTTTCTCCCGCCTATCATCTCCTTTCTCTCCCCCTCCCCCCGAGTCCTTTTGAACTCCCCTCCTCTGCCTTCCCCAATCCCTGGTCCGTCTGCTCAACACCCCCCACCCCTCTGATGGATCCTCCTCTTCCATTGGCTCATTTCCCCCATATCCCTTCACTTTTCCTCTCCTTCCCCCCCCCCCCTTTTTCCTGTCATCTGACCAGTTTCCCCCACCTGCTCTCGGGTGTGGTATGTCGTATTTGTGCCCACTTTTAGCGCAGTGTTTAAGTAAGTGTTCGGTGTTGTGCGTCCTTCCACAGTGTTGCGAACAGAAATCATGCTGTCGCTGGGTGTGCTTTTTATATCTCTTGCGAACAGAACCCAGACTGTCGTCGTGTTTTTTTAATTGTCTGTCTATGGTTTTTTTGCTTCCTGTGTGTTTTATTAGCTTCATCGACCCTGTGTTTTATGCTTTACGCTCCAGAATTTTCTGCCATTTTTACCTTTAAGTCACCGATTTTATCGCCAACTGTTATTATTTTTTATTATCTTCATCTTTTTAAAACAAATTCTGTAGGCTGAAGAGCGGCGTAATAAGCTGCTGCCAGCCCGCCCCCTTTAGGGGGAATCGAAACCCAATAAAGGAAAAAAAAGTCAGGAGCTCAGTTCGTCAGCGCATGGCTACATGTCTGGTCGCCGAAATATTGTGCCCGTTGGACACTATGAACCGGCAGTATACCCGTGGACTGTTCGAGCATCGTCTACAGTGTTCATAAGAATTCTAACAAAGACAATTGAGTTGACAATGACTGTGTGGCGATTTCTGTACATCATGACGATAGATCTCCCTCGTTTCTGCCCAGCGGCATATCCCAACCTAGAAAGCGACATAGAACAAGTGTCGGATTGGCATGAACTGTAACATGTATTTTGAACATGCAAATAATTACTATTTCTGCGCAACCACACAAAATAAGCAGAACTACCGTTATTTGCATTTTTCTTTAACAGGGAAGGTCACGCAGCATGTCTCTCATTCATGAACTGAATTAGTATGTTATTTGTTTCCGTAACGATGCTGTTATGACTTGCGTAAGAAAAAGCAAATCTACCAACATGTGTCGGATATCGATATTGGCAGCATTAGTTCTTGCCTATCCGTTTTACTGTTTTGCGCCATTGCTGCTCACGTTGGTGTGGATGCCACAATTGACATACGAATGTTATTGTGATAGGTTCATTAAGGACACACACAGAGCCAAGCAGGATCTCAATGGCCCCAAGTGACTGACGCCCGAGAGGATAGAAGTGCTGTTTGGTAGATTATGCAGCGTCTTATAGCCACCACACGCACTTCGCGTACTGCGACGCCTGGAAAAACGAAGGCTGTCTGCACGGTGACCGATATTGCAGTTTTCCTTGCCGATGGAATTATGGTTTTGTGAAGACTCAAAGGAGAATTAGCGCTTCAAGAACACTTTGATCATTTCGGTACAGAACCGACACGAATACCTCCACATCACATAGTCGGTAAACTGTACAGCGAGCCGTTATATTTCTGGCGAGTTATGCCCTATATTCGAAGTCTCTGAAACGTTATTTTTCATCAAGTTTCTGAGAGAGATTGTGTTTCCCTTGTTTTACTGCCCTAAGTCGATACAAAGAGTTCTGTTAGTGGTGGAAACTTGGCAAACTAAATTTCGACCCAGTATGGCGCCCAAATACCATACAAATTGAAATGTGTACACTTCCTACCAGGACTTAATTCCGCTCGGAAGCGCTAAAACAGTATTTAGGCATCTCCCATGTAATTTTTTTGTTTCTCTCTGCACCAAGTCAGCGCCGGAGATTTAAAATAATATGTACATTAAAAAGCAACATAAAAACTGTATAATTTGCCTCTGCGCCGGCACCAGTGAAAGTGGCAATGGTGACAAATTCTGTGCGATGGACAGAAGCGTTGCGTGAGGTACTGTGTGTGTGTGTGTGTGTGTGTGTGTGTGTGTGTCTACAGTATACCTAAAATAAGAGCAGCTTCTTTCCGAAGTTGTTATTGGTTCACATCGGTAATTGTTTGAATGTTGCGTTGTGGCAGTTGACGTCATAGTCACTAACGACTTGTGTAACGTCCCCTTAGAAAAATTTCTGAATTACTGTGCTGATAAACCTCTTACATTATTTCCTTTTCAAACAGCTGAGCAAAACTGAACGTACTCAAACATTCACTAAAGTGACACACAATATTTTTAGCGCAACGCAATCTGACTTTCAAAAATCCCTACAAAAGAATGGCCCTGACTAACATTAACCTATACCTTTCACAAATCACTTACCTCACCAAAAATCTTCGTTACTCGAACTACTGCAATACAGCGAGCGCCACTACTGCCAGCTAAATAAAAGATTCAAACTACTGAAGGCACTAACTACTGATAGGCATAGTTAGCAAATGAAAGATTTTGATAGAGAACAAACAATGTATTTACCTTAATAGTGTTGAAAAATCATAATATACATAGTAGTTCATGACATCCAGTCTTACAAATTTCAAAACTCCGCCATTTCTCTCCCCACATCCACCACTGCTGGCGGCTCACCTCCAACTGCGGAACGCTACGAGCTGTTAACAGCCAACTGCCCAACACTACAATGGCAGACAACAATGCAAACTAGCCACAGACTGCACACAGCACAGCCAGTGATTTTCATACAGAGCGCTACGTAACGTTGCCAATAAGAAAACATAAACAGCTTGATTACAATACGTATCGAGCAGAACTAGGGAGCAAAGTGACAGTGCTACGGGACACGCGGTAGCACCTATTGCTTAGGTCAAATCTCGTGGTTTTATTGTTTTGATAATAATATTTTATGTTTTAAAGACATGAATTTCAGAATGGTATTTTGTAAAGAACTATTTCTCATTGTAGGTTTTATCAGAAGTTTTCAAAAATAGCACCTGTAATTTTTTGGCTGAGGTGCGAAGAGGGGTGTGGGGAGGGGGGCGAGAGTTGGGTGTTGTATGGACAAAGATGTGCATTCTGACACCTAAAATTTTAAAAATTAAGCACTCCTTTTTACTTTATTGTGGACGTACAATAAGTGAAACTTCATTATCTGCTATCCTTCCATGTGCTGTAATTTTAGTGGCTGTTCTTACACACGCAGTATGATGTACTTGACAGTAAAAATAGAAGCGGAAAGGGGAGACTTTTACTAATGGTTCGCCCTACTTAGGGATTTTAATAATGTAGTACCTGCGTTTCAGCGGCCCCTGACGTAGTTCAAACTTTAATTAAGTTTTCCTGCTGTTTCCTCACATTGTAATACATCTGGGTTCCTGTTACCGCTTATACCAACGAAAAAGGCACAGTAACGAAAAGTTAAGCCCTCGTCTAGGACAAGAGCTGTTGTAGTATGAAAAGTCAATGTTTAATGAATTACCTAGTTGCAGAAGAGTTTCCATATTATCACACTGGCCTCACAATATCAGCAAACCATCATCTTTACTGCAGACATCGAAAGAAGTAGAACAATTGTTAAGACGAATGAATAATACCCACAAATATCGATATTTTAACTACCCTCATATTATCTTAAATTAAAACATTCAGTGTTTCTTTAAGTCACTTCTGCTACATACCACTGGCATCTTTTTTCATTCATTTTAGTTGAAACAGTATTCGATTTGTAATGACTGGGACGTAGGAGAGAGGAAAAACTATAAAACTCCATTCCTTCACATTGTGTGTCCTTAGTGGGTAGTTTTAATCTCACTGTTTGAATTGCTTATTTCTATCAGGATTTGCATACTTCTCGTCATTTTAATGACTTTCTGAAAAGACTACATTATTTACTGTCGTATGCAAAGAACGTCAAATCATCAGTTATTCTGGCCTCCATATAAAGTTCCTCCTTCTTCTTAGATGAGATTTTAATGTCTTTAGTTACCAAAGGCTTACTTGGCCTTTAATGGATCCTCTGGATAACGTTTTAGGTAAGCTACTTTCAAATACTGGCTCAAATTCACTGTAGAATGAACTAAATTTCACATTAGCATCTTTTTTTTATATGTATCCCATCCCATATCACCTATTTTAACGTACTCTTGAGATACTATATCCTGATTTCATTAACAAATTTCACTGCTTAGTATAAGTCTGCCTCAGGCCTGTAAGGTGCTGTATTGTTTATTTAAATTACATCACGATCATATAGTTCATTGACAATTGGGTGCACATTAATTGTTTCAACGTGTGTACTATTTTAAATACGTTATCAATCAGGGTCCTGCTTACTTTTAGCACAAGAGTTGGTAAATTAACTACTCCAAATAGACTGAAACCCACAAATAACCATCGAGATACTTTTTCTTGTCTCTATCTTGTAAGAAATATACACTGAAATCTCCATGAACTACCGTTTCTCCTTGTCCGACAGGCAGGTCATAATGCATCTAGATTCCTCATAAATAACTGAAAGATCTGTGGTGTCTTACAAATACCAAATAAGCTTTCTGCAGTAACAGTTCACAACCACATGCCTCTGATCTCCGCAAAAGCTAATTGTTTCAATATTTATGACTCTTAAATATGTTGCAACACCTCCTCTTTCAATATTAATTCCACATGAAAATGATGATCGGCTATAGTCCCCGATTATTAAGTTCTCTCTCCCAGTGGTTAGGTAGTGTTCAGAGAGGTGCAAAACACCTGTCACTTCAGTAATTTTCTCATTTTCTATATATTAAGTAGCTGATCTTATTTTTCAGCCCCTTGACATTCTGCTGAAACAAATTAACTGTGCCTTCCTACAAATTATTAAATATGAGCCTATTAAGGTCCTGTTGTATTCTAATTTCTTTCAAGTGTCTGTCTATTAGCTGACCCTAAGCTAAGAAATGTACACCTCCGACTGCAGTATTCAGATGGTTTTGGTCTTGTATACTTGTAACCGCCCTTACACTTCTTGCAAGGTGCTCAGCTCACCTCCCCCTCTTATTCAGGTGCAGGCCATGACTTGTGTATCCCTATCTCCAAACTGCAGCAAAAGATGTAGCACATTTATGAGACTTTCAATCGAAATCAACAAACTCAGCTCTTTGTTTACACTTCTGACTACCACGTCAATCCAGGCTAGTCGTATCGCTGGAAAACTTCCACACAGCCTACACAAATGTGTGCGTTTGCTGCACCTATTTCCTCCAGAACACCTTTAATGCTATATTATAAGTAGATATCCAGGCTGTTACCTGCACTACGTACTGTACGTGCCTTATCCGCCCCCGCCAGAATCTCTGAAGATTCTGTCGTCTGGCTAAGCTTCCCACTAGACTTCACTACGCTTATGACCTAGTAGTGTAGATACGGTTTTTCCTGTATCGTTTAGCGTACACCCCTCCTGTGACTGACAGCTTGCAGCACTCTTTTCTTTCTTTTTGAATTTTAACTGACCTAGCACAGATGTTCCTCCGAGTCTGGTCCACTCTGCTTTGCTGGGAGAACGACAGAAGCCGTCTCCTATTTCAGGTAACAAGTCAAACTGATTGCTAACTTGAATCTGAAGTGTGAATTCTGTGTTTTTCTCCTTTCACCAGATACCACTCCGTTACCCCCCCCCCCCCCCCCTCAGCCGGCCGGTGTGGCCGTGCGTTTCTAGGCGCTTCAGTCTGGAACTGCGTGACCGCTACGGTCGCAGGTTCGAATCCTGCCTCGGGCATGGATGTGTGTGATGTCCTTAGGTTAGTTAGGTTTAATTAGTTCTAAGTTCTAGGCGACTGATGACCTCAGAAGTTAAGTCGCATAGTGCTCAGAGCCATTTGAACCGTTTCCCCCCTTCATCCTATCTAATACAAAATGCGTCATTTCTAATACTGCCTGATGAGCACGAGTCTTTCTTCCTTATTCCAGGATACTCTTGTCTCGACTACATAATGTACAATTGTATGAGAGCGCTGCATCTGATAACTGGCTTCCCTCTACATCACTCCTGCCAAATACAAACGCGGAGGCCAGACAGGTTTCTCCCGTACTGACTAACCTGTGGCAACATCCACATTTCTTACCCATGACGACACTTTTGACTAAACTAAAGAGCACTGATACACAAATAAACTGCAACAAAGTAACAATTAGTGAAAATTTATTTTTTGATGAGCTGCGCAGCTAACACCTAGGTGGCAGGCGGAAGTAAAACAGGAGAATGTAACGGCGCAGATATTCGCTGAACTATGTTTCAGAAAGCAGCAGACGCTAAATGAATGGAAACTAACAGGCAACATATTTTTAATAACACTGTTCAACCGACACTATTAGGATTGTCTGACGTTAACACCAGAATCTGAATACTTTACAGAAGCCCACTCAACTTCAGTTTTGGATCAGTGAATACACGAAACGAATGAAAAATAAGAAAGGACGATATTTCTAACAACAATATTGAACAGGTACCATCCGGAAAATATGGAAAGCATTGCAATGTATTCAGAACAACACATAGCGTTCCGCAGCAGCCGATTCTGACGTCAGAGCGCTTACAGAGAGAGAGAGAGAGAGAGAGACAGAGAGAGAGAGGGAGGGAGGGACGGAGAGAGACAGACAGACAGACAGACAGAGAACGAGACCGCCGCCACTGACTGTCGACTGCCAACGCCAAGCCTACCTTTAGAATGGGTTATAGGAAGCATTCAGACTGAAAAACTGTCATTTGTTTAAAAAACATAACAGACATAAAACACGGTGGTGAAGAAACTCAATTACAGATGCTACTGACCTTCAGGTCAATCATAGAAATTCTTCCAATCCATATGTGGCATACAGCAAACCAGTGCTTAACAGTATTGGTTATAAAGTCTTGGATGCAATTTTAGTTTTTTATTTTTCAACGACGCGTTTCGCCTTATTTAGGCATCTACAGGTTATCTTAATTTGGCATTTCTTAGAAGAATCCTTTAGTCAGTATAGCCAAAGGGCATCGTCGAACATATCAGGCCAACATCGCCTTCGTTAAACTCAGTAAAACTTTCTGTTACTCGCTCCTGTGAACGGGAACGCGTTATACAGATCTTGGTGTCACTTGCGTCCATCCAGAAAAGTTTTTACTGAGTTTAACGAAGGCGATGTTGGCCTGATATGTTCGACGATGCCCTTTGGCTACACTGACTAAAGGATTCTTCTAAGAAATACCAAATTACGACAACCTGAAGATGCCTAAATAAGGCGAAACGCGTCGTTGAAAAATAAAAAAAGTAAAATTGCAACCAAGACTGTTTTTAACCAATACAATTCAGGTCAATCACATAATTCTCTCGCTCATGTTAATTGAATAAGCTGAAGCTTACTCATGCTCAAGCCTCTAATAATTTGTGAACTAAATGGCATGTCGTGGAACAGGAACGTGATTATTTTGCACATAATGGTGCAGTGAAAATGAAAAGCGTAGAATCTCTCTGTGTTCCACATTGTATGGACGATGTATGTACGCATCATAGAATCATATTATGCTGTGACATTATAGGAAGCATATTATCCATTCTTATTCATAATGTTATGTCTTTTTTACCTGAGAGTGATATGAATTCAGAACTGTTAAAGACTGAAGGCGAACCTGTGCTGCTAAACCACCATACTCACCGCAGTGTTACTACCTAAATAATTTTTCCTATCAGTGACACTTTTTATCCAATTACATCAGGTCATCCTACCTGAATATTCAGTGCGATTCAAACGGTTGTGCAAAAATTGAAGCAGCTGACCAAGGAGAAAAAATACTTTGCAATAGGAACTTGTTCTCTTGTCCCCCGTGGGCGGACTCCTGGCCATCAATGCCACATGATCATTTCATTTCATTTTGTTTTGTTCTCTGTTAGGATGTTGCATGTCCCTACACATAATCCAGAAGCCAAATTATGGAGAAAGTCTTTCAAAATTGCGTTAGCGGATGGCGCGTGGTCTTTGTGCTAAACTGTGCTTCTGTCTGAGGTTACAGAATTGAAAAGATAACAGAAATGGATGTTGTTGACTACATTCCTGTTAAAAGCGGTACTACATTTCTATACTTGTATCATCACAAATACAACGTAATGCCTTAGTATTAATGGAATTCGGAAAAAAGTTTGCTTCCTCTTACTTTGCCAAAAACTGGCATTTCTACAAAAATACAAGTTAATCGTTTCAAAAAAGAAACGAGCAAATAACGGCTGTTACTAATATTATTTATATAAGCAGCACCATTACCACGTTTGATGTCATTTACATCAGTTGCTGGAAAAAAACATATATCGGCTAACATAAGCACAACAGACGTAGTATAAACGGGAACAGCCAAATGAAGCTGAACCCGTCGCTTACAAACCGTCAACCGTGCCATCTGTATAAATGATTAGCATTATTCGTAGTCGGTGGTTGCTGTTTTCTTCTTTGCAGGAATTAACTTCAAAAACTTTCGGATTGGCAGTCAGAACCAGTAAGTTTCCTGGTATGGCACTTCCGTTCTTAATGAAGTATTTATTTTTTAATTTGTCTCATTAGTTTTCCGGCAGGTGCGGTGTGCAGCATAATTCTGGAGTATCAGAATACCATCTGAGCTTTCTGGGCTCATATCACTTACGTTCAAACAGACATATATTGCTATTTCGTTCTCCTGAAAAGTGTCAGATTTCACACTAAACATATTCTCCACTTACGCTCTTCGTTGCGGCTAATGGTAATGAAGTGTGTGAAGTCTATCAAACGTTTTGTTAGTTGGTACTTACGAGAAGTGTCGTAGGGGATGCCATTGAGTTCGGCGAAGCACGGCAGGACGGCGGCAGTGTTGGCCTTGGTTGGTGGCCAACAGAGCAGTCGGTCCCAGGAATGCGGGCACCAGCCGCCCCCAGTACCGCCTCCGCTCCCGCCTCCGCTGTCTCCAGCGGCGCCCCCTGCAGCCACCTCCGCCGCCCCCAGGTAGCAGCGCAATTCTTCCGCATCCCACCTTGTCGCATTCAGCAGCGCCTGCACTTCGGCGTCCATCTCCATTGTGGTGGACTCCCTCAGCTACGTTCCCATCTGCCTCTGGCGCTCTGCACGGCACAATGAAAGGGCAAGTCCTAGCGGCACGGAGTCTTGAGATACGTCGCACATCTGCTTTACAACCGTCACCAATGGAGTCACTTTTTAAACTACTTAAGGGAAATTATTCAGGTACTAGTTCCACGTAAATGTGAACACCACACTGAAATATCAACAAATTGCCTGCGATTCATTTTGTCACAGATATTTCTTCTTCATTTTCGTGTAAAATGGGAAAACTCTTCGGAAAATTTGCGCTGCTGTTCCTTGTTCGTGGTATAATCCGCTTAAAGTCGGAAAAAAATCTTTGAGTTATGTTAATTGCTATAAAAATTTTGAAGCGAGTTTTCAGATAAATTTCCTCCATTAGAGCAAACAACCAAATTATATTTTAGTCGGCTTTCAGTTGGATTGATGTCTGTAAATAATTTTTGGTAATTAATAGCTTTGGTCCCTCATCAAACTTCAACAGAACCTTTCCCATAGCTTATACCGTTTAAACAAATGTATTTATACGAATTTAGATTTCAAAGACACACAGTTCATATTTTGTCACTGTTCACGCTACAAGGTAATTTTCAATTATTTAGACAGAGGAAGCACTCTTCAGCAGCTCTTGCAGCAGAGAATACAGCCACAAGCCTCGATGACTGCCCATAATCTGAAAAGAAACAAAACAATAATACTTAGCCAATTCGAGAGCAAAGTATGGATTTATATACATACAAAAAAACAATTTAACTACATTTTTACTGTTCAGACACAGAACTCGAAGATTTTACAAAAACTACAATAGCAGTAACAACTTAGAACAACTTAAATCAGTCTGCTCAGAATATAACTTAGTTGATTCGAAGATAGTATACACTCGCGGAAGTCAACAGTTACCCTATGTTATTGCACAGTCTGGGAGCCGCAAGAAGTTGGGTATTTGAGGACAGGACTGCAGTTGATATTATGGGTCTAACAAAAGAGATCTCAGATGGCCAGCTTGGTCGAATAATATATGACATGAACTGTGATGTAGTTTATTGGCAGTCTGTTACCTTACGTTGTGCCTGTAACGCTACAATACGTAATTAGTTCAACCTGCTACAAAGCTTGGAAAAATGAGGCATGCGTGGCGAAAAGATATATTCAACAGTAAATGCACTCTTATCAATATCTCGTATGAATTCATATCCGAAGTATGCACAAAAGGTGTGCTGACAGTAACACATTAAGATTGTGGAGGACACACGCGTCACTGCCGCACTAGTCAGACCTATTTGAGACGAAATGTCCCAATGCGGACAGTGAAACTTACTATCAAAGACCTATCTTGCAGCTGCACACACTGACATCCCGGACGTAAGCGTATGTATCCCAAAATGCTTCTGCCGTTGGCGGCCTTGATACTAATAATGTAGTTCCCTCTTGTCAGACGAATCTATCTTCACAGCGTTCTTAATATTCTTCTTACGATCACCTGTTCAAGCAAGTACTACGGCGGGATGACCCTGTACTTGCGTTATACCTCGTACGCTTGCTCTTCCTCGATTGCGCGTCGAAAATATCCATTTTCCTATCACAGGCAGCACTGGTTAGTCTTGTTTGTAGACACATGCAATGGATAGATGGCACATGTTCAGACGTAGTAAAAGGCAGGGCCAGACTTTTTGTTCGCTAGTGGGATACTGGGAAATTGCACTCTTTGTGTAAGGGAGATTTTAGGCGAATGGAAAAAAAGTATCCCATGCACCAATATCAATGAGTCACAAATAGAATCAGTAAACTCACAAAAATACGTAAGTGCAACAATTTGTCAAAATGTAAAGTGGAATGACCACGTATTCTGAGTCGTAAATAAATCAGTTTGTAGATTTCGGTTTATGGTAAGACATATTGCTTACAAAACAGTCGTGTAACCCATTCTAGAGTACTGTGTCCTCCATATAACACCAACAGTAGCTATTGTGTTTATTAGAAAGGACGGCACGAATGACAACATATTTGATTGACTCGTGGGTAAGCGTTACAGATGTGTCGAAAAACCTCAACGGCAGAAGACTGAAGATAGACGCGAAGTGTCCTGCGACCGCTACTTACAATATTTCAAGAACTAAAACAAGTGATTGGTCTTGGAATATGCTACGCGCCTCTAATTATCTCCCTCTTAAGGACTGCGAAGGTAAGATTTGACTAATTACAGTGAACACGCAGATATTTAAGCACATTATTATTCCTGCGTTGCAAATACGAACTGAACGACTAGAAACCCTTGGTACATGTTGCAATGACTATCCACTTGTCAGCGGGATTTACACAACTGGCCATTAAAATTGCTACATCACGATGATGGCGTGCTACAGACGCGAAATTTAACCGACAGGAAGAAGATGCTGTGAGATGCAAATGATTAGCTTTTCAGAGCATTCACACAAGGTTGGCGCCGGTGACGACTCTACAACGTGCTGACATGAGGAAAGTTTCCAACCGATTTCTCATACACAAACAGCAGTTGACCGACGTTGCCTGGTGAAACGTTGTTGTGATGCCTCGTGTAAGGAGGAGAAATGCGTACCATCACGTTTCCGACTTTGATAAAGGTCGGATTGTAGCCTATCGCGATTGCGGTTTATCGAATCGCGACATTGCAGCTCTCATTGGTCGAGATCCAATGACTGTTAGCAGAATTTGGAATCGGTGGGTTCAGGAGCGTAATACGGAACGCCGTGCTGGATCCGAAAGGCCTCGTATTACAAGTAGTCGAGAGACAGGCATCTTATCCGCATGAGTGTAACGCATCGAGCAGCCACGTCTCTATCCCTGAGTCAACAGATGAGGAAGTTTGCAAGACAACAACCATCTGCACGAACAGTTCGACGACGTTTCCAGCAGCATGGACTATCAGCTCGGAGACCACGCCTGCGGTTACCCTTGACGCTGCATCACAGAGAGGAGCACCTGTGATGGTGTACTCAGCGATGAACCTGGGTACACGAATGGCAAAACGTCATTTTTTCGGATGAATCCAGGTTCTGTTTACAGCATCATGATAGTCGCATCCGTGTTTGGCGACATCGCGGTGAACGCACATTGCAAGCGTGTATTCGTCATCGCCATACTGGCGTATCACCCGGCGTGATGGTTTGAGGTGCCACTGGTTACACGTCTCGGTCACCTCTTGTTCGCATTGACGGCACTTTGAACAGCGGACGTCACATTTCAGATGTGTTACGACCCGTGGCTCTACCCTCCATTCGATCCCTGCGAAACCCTACATTTCAGCAGGATAATGCACGAAAAGCACGACCGCATGTTGCAGGTCCTGTACGGGCCTTTCTAGATACAGAAAATGTTCGACTGTTGCCCTTGCCATCACATTCTCCAGATCTCTCACCAATTGAAAACGTCTGGTCATTGGTGGCCGAGCAACTGGCTAGTCACAATACGCGAGTCACCACTCTTGATGAACTATGGTATCGGGTTGAAGCTGCACGGGCAGCTGTACCTGTACACGCCATCCAAGCTCTGTTTGACTCAATGCCCAGGCGTATCAAGGCCGTTATTACGGCCAGAGGTGGTTGTTCTGGGTACTGATGTCTGAGGATCTATGCACCCAAATTGCGTAAAAATGTAATCACATGTCAGTTCTAGTATAATATATTTGTCCAATGAATACCCGTTTGTCATCTGCATTTCTTCTTGGTGTAGCAATTTTAATGACCAGTAGTGTAGCTTTAGATGTAGACAAGCAGTCACTGTACCAGTATACATGGTGTCTCAAACGTGTTAGGTGAAATTGAAACAGGTGATAGTGTGACCACACCCGATTTCACTGAAAGAGGGAACTAATGTTTCGAGATTCAATTTATTGTGTTATGCACAAACGTAACGTACGCCGCATAACAGTAACGTAGCTCATAGTAATTTCTCTAAGACTAATTGCCTGTGACGATGCAAGCGTGGCAACGGCGTATGAAGTTCTGTTGCGCCGGCCGCGGTGGTCTAGCGGTTCTGGCGCTGCAGTCCGGAAGCGCGGGACTGCTACGGTCGCAGGTTCAAATCCTGCCTCGGGCATGGGTGTGTGTGATGTCCTTAGGTTAGTTAGGTTTAAGTAGCTCTAAGTTCTAGGGGACTTATGACCTAAGATGTTGAGTCCCATAGTGCTCAGAGCCATTTGAACCATTTGAAGTTCTGTTGCACTCTCTCAAGGATCCCATATGTGTGCTGTATTAGGAGACAGGCACCTTGGACCCTAGCAAGCAGGTATTCAGCTGTTTCTACGGTGGGTTACGTGTTAACGTAGCCCCGTGAAAAAGTTCAGGCGTGTGCGATCCAGCAGTCGCGCTGATCCTCGATCATAACTTCTCTTTCCAATCCAGCTGTGAGGCAACGTGTTGCTCAGGTGCTCGCGGACATTAAAATCGTAGAGGTCTGGTACACCGTCTTGTTGAAGCCACATCCTTTCGCGGAAAACAAAGAGTACAGTCCTTGCAGACTGTGGCGGCATACCTCACTGTAACACCAGGTGTTGTGGACCAGTCAAACGGGGAGGCAGTAAATAGGATCCTGTTGCATGACCTTGGATGATGCCCTCCAGAGAAGCGTTGCTGGTGGCCACACATGTGGGTGGCGTGAGGATCGTCCTGACTTTAATCTCTTTATCTTTCTTCAACTCTCTCGTCTCAACAACGGCCTACCCCAGCGCTAATGCAGTCAGGAGCCTCTTAATATCACCAAATAGATTCATCGGAGCACCTAAGTCGTACACTGCTATTACTCTCATTCAGAATGGTTTGCAGCTCTCATACACAGTTCTCAGTGGGAAGGGATCATTGCCCTGAACTCTAATCATTTTTCGATCTGTATTCTCGTCGCAGGCTGAGTAGTGACCGAGAGACAGACGACGCGAAGATTGTGAAATAACTTTGTATCTTGTGACTAGAGCCGTTCTCCTGGAGCTAGTCCACGACGCCACAACGAATGGACATCTGTTGTGATTATGAAGATATATTGGCAGACATGGCATTCCACACACCATATTCAGTGAGAATGACCTAACTTTCCACGTAGCCAGTAAAGGGATAGCAAAACTTTGTTCGGGCATCTCTGCTATAACAAGGCCCCCCAATATATCGCATAGCACAGCATAATGTAAAAGGTCATAGTTCCGCTTGCGGCTTGGTGAAATGGAAGGCGGGAGAGGAGAGTCCGTTGAATAAAATAAGTCATAGAAAAGTGTTTGGACACTCCAACATGGTCGAGGAAGGGCTGCAGACTGTACTCGTGAATACTGAAGCTACCCCCGTCTCATTGTCAATCGTCCAAGGTGAAGACGAAGAGCTCTGCCCATCACGATTCCTCGCGGGGGAGAGATTCGCCGCATTGCAAACAGGACCACAGACACAATTTGTAACGCATGTGACGAGAGAATTCAAACTTCTTGAGCAAACAGAAGAAGATTTCTGTAATCCGCGAGGCCAAAAGTATCTTATGCTCTTGCACAATTCTACCATGTCAAACTCCCAAATGGAAGATGGACGAGGATCACAGACAGCGACATCGTCCTCCGACAGCAGAACGTGTAGAAGAAGGCAAGAGAGCAGGAGCCGAAAGAAGACAGACACAGAGTCCCTTGCACAGCCAACCTTGTCAGTGACGATGGAAAACGCCTCACCGGGCTTTTCCAGGTGCTCATAGTGCTGGAAGTGGTCCAGAGTAGGGAGGATGTGGTGAATCGCTAAACGGGGTCTCTGATTGGTATCTGTATATCAGCACTTGTAACAAAAGCCGGGTAACTCAGTGAGCTGTACGTTCTGTGTAAAAAAAAAAAATCTCTAATCTCTATCCTGACTGCCGATAAATCACTGTCTGGTTGTTCCCACAATGGGTTTTGTGTTAACGGGATGGCACCAAGGAGTAGGTGATCACATTAGTGATCACAAAAGCAAAGCGATCCACCACGTCACTGAAGCTTCCATTTAATAATCTTCAGGTCAGCTACAAATGCATATGCCCAATCGAGAAGCGAATAATGCAACTTTGAAAGTAAAGACAGGAAGGTGGTTCTGCGCAGGTTCAAGACTTCCCGCACTGAAGATGACATCACGACGTCGTGGTTTCAGAATTTATTTTATGGTTACCTGGTTGCCACACCTTAGGGATCTGGAAGCACGGTCCCTACAAGCACTAAATACTTCAAAATGCTTTGGCTGCATTTCACGGGAAGCAGACCGAAATTATCTGCTTGAATTGTATAGAACGTCTGTGTGGTGCCGGGTTTGTTGTGGGCACGTTGCGTAAGGGTTTTTAAGGCTGCCCTACGTGATAATTTCAGCCATTGTGCCCGATAAGGGAATTGGAAGCTGTTCTATTCCTAGCTTCTGCGCGGGACTTCTTACGGTGAGGCAAGCTTATAGGAGAATATTCACGGAACAGATGTGCACCTCACACAGCCGCTTCCACGGCAATGGAAATGATTTTCACTAATGCACTGAGAGCAACGAGAACTTTAGAGATTAAAGTAAAACACTTATTTTTAGACATGAATGTAACTGATTTTAGGGTTCAGCTTCAAGGTTGGAATGGATCTCTACTTTGGGTTTTCAAGCAGCTCCTAATTAGTCCGTATCTAAACTTATTTAAGGGGTTGCATAACTGATACTACTTTAAAGTCTTTATTTTATAACATTTTACACAAGAACCATAATTTTAACAGCAGACCTCGATCAGCCATTGATAGCTCCTAAGAACTCCTTTCCTGTTCATTTTTCCTGGACATGTCTTCAGGATTCACTTGTTCACAACTGGCATGCTATTAGCAGCAGTTTATTTCAGTCACTGTTCACTTAAACTGTTCTATGGTGGCGGAATGATCATTTAAGGGAAATGTTCAAACGAGTGCTCCTATTCCTGTATACAAAATGCAGTGTGTCTTCTAAACTCTCTGCGAGGTTGGTGTAAAGTTGTTGATGTCTCGGGCAACAAGCTTCCTCCATGTCCTGCGTTCAATGGAATAACAACGGCTCTTTAAATATCTCAAAATGAAAAAAGCACTTACTGGTGCTAGACTGGGGGGACCGAGAGGGCCATTTCCCAGACCAAAGGCGTCCTAAGCATTGCTCTGTGACACCAGCAACTTCACATGTCGTCCGCAGGCGAACGTTCAGGAAAAATCTCAGTAAATGAACTTTCCACTACCAGAACATCTATCTGCACACAGTCAATTATGTACAGAATCCAAGTCCAGAACTTTGAACGTTTCTAGCTTCTTAAGCAAACTCAACTGGTATTTGATTAAAATTTATTCGTGCATAATTAGTTTAAACTCGAACTACAAGTTAGAAAAAAATATTATGTTGAATAAATTATAACTCGTAGCAGTTACTATGGAATATAGCTATGTTCATGACGTTGCAGAAAGAGTAACGTTGGTAAATCTATATACCTAAATAAATATTTCATTCGCTGATTATTTCGTACGTTACATTCGAAAACTCTCAGTTGAGCAACAATAACTTTATTGCGAGCGCGTATCTGACGACGCCCGGCATGCATGGACCGATCGGAGCTATAAAATTTGCTTCCGGCCTATACAGAGGACCCTTAATCCTGGGAAACTTCTGTAGCTAGGAGAGAAAACAGTACTCGTCCACACAAGTCAGGAGGCATGGAACTACTCACTAACTCAAAAAACAAGGAATAATAATAATAACAAACAGAACGTATATAAAAGCTAGAAAACACAGCGCCTCTAGAGGCTGGGCGCGGAACTACACAAACGTCGCGTAAAGTAATTACGACCGCACACCACTGCACTGACACACGCGCACAGCACACACACACACCGGCGAGCTTGAATTAGCGCGCGGCAGCGGTCCATGATACGGAGGGTGAGTACACTGAATTACTGCTTAACAATCCGAACTTGACCAGCCCACCCGGCGCTCCCAGGTGCATACCACGTGACACGGTGCATCACATTCAAACGACTGATGGTCCCCCAGTAGCAGGCCGACCTACGCGTCTCACTCCGGACCGATTGAAGATAGCGAAGGCAGAATTTGACGCCATGATTCGCGAGGGCATAATGCGGCCATCTAAGAGCCCGTGGTCCTCCGCATTACATCTTGTTCCGAAGAAGGGTGGAGTTTGGCGCCCATGCGGTGACTACCGTGCGCTTAACGCGCGAACAGTGCCGGACAGATATCCCGTTCCGTTACTGAGGGATTATAATCACGCTTTACATGGTGCCACGGTGTTCACAGTTCTGGACTGCGCTAAAGCGTATACACAGATTCCGGTGGCCAATGACGACATTCCAAAGACTGCAATAATAACGCCTTTCGGTTTATTTGAAAGCAAATTTATGACTTTCGGTTTACGCAATGCCGCTCAGACCTGGCGAAGGTTTATGGACTCGGTTCTCCAGGGGCTGCCGTTCTGTTTCTCCTACCTGGACGATGTGTTAGTGTTCTCTGCTGACCACGAACAACACCGACAACATCTGCGAGAGATTTTCGAGTGATTGGAGCGTTACGGTGTCGTCTTGAACGTGGACAAGTGTGTTTTTGGGCAGTCAGAGGTGACATTTATTGGCCATAAGATTTCTGCTGAAGGCTCTCTTCCTCTGTCCGAGAAGATGGACGCTATCTTGCAGCTACCCCGACCAACTACGATCAAAGAATTACGTCGTTTTTTGGGGATGCTCAATTTTTATCGACGACACCTTCCTCACGCTGCGGAGCAGGAACCGTTGACGGCGGCATTATCAGGCCCTAAAGTAAATAGCAAGTCTCTGATACAGTGGACAGAGGACATGTGTTCTGCGTTCGAGGCAACGAAGAGGAGCATGGCCGACGCGGCGCTTCTCGCACACCCACGGCTCGACGAGCCATTAGCAATTGTCGTGATGCGAGCCAGACGGCGATCGGTGCCGCGTTACAACAATGGTCCGACAACGCATGGCAGCCACTGGCGTATTATTCCCACAAGCTTTCGCCTGCCCAGAGAAAATGGAGCACATATGACCGTGAGCTCCTGGCAGTATACCAGGCAGTGAAATATTTTCGCCTCCAAGTGGAAGCGCGAACTTTCACGATATATACAGACCACAAGCCACTCACGTTCGCCTTCCGTCGGAATAGTGTCAACTGCTCTCCCCGTCAATTTCATCACCTTGAGTTCGTGGCCCAGTTTACTACCGACATTAGACATATTTCTGGGATCGACAACATTGTTGCGGATTGCCTTTCACGGATCAGTAGTGTTTCCAGTACCATAGACTTTCCTGCACTGGCACAGAGAGACGACGAAGAACTCCTCGCCTATGTTAAAGACACGTCTTCCGCATTGCAACTGAAACTCGTTGATGTTCCGGGGGAAGATACACAGCTATACTGCGACGTTTCTCGCGGCCGACCTCGTCCCTTTCTGACGCCGACTTTCAGAAGACAAGCCTTTGATACAGTACATGGATTGTGCCATCCCGGGGTACGCCCGACATTCCGCCTAGTATCGCTACGTTTCGTGTGGCCAGGCATGCAAAAAGACTGCCGCGAGAGGGTCCGATCTTGTCTTCAGTGCCAACGCTGCAAGATTAACCGCCATGTACACGCACCGATCGGCGATTTTCCGCATACCACCGCCCGCTTTGCCCACGTTCATTTAGATGTAGTCGGACCACTTCCACCTTCGAACGGGCAAAGATATCTGTTTACAATGATCGACCGTTTTACACGTTGGCCGCAGGCAGTGCCGGTGGATAATATCACAGCAGACACATTAGCTTCCGCTTTTTCAATGACTTGGTTGGCAATATTTGGATGCCCACTACATATTACCACTGACCGCGGACGGCAATTTGAATCAGACATGTTCTCACAGCTGCCCAAGTTTTGTGGTTACACCCACCATAAGACCACAAGTTATCACCCAGCAGGCAACGGAATAATCGAACGCTGGCACCGTGGTTTGAAGGCCGCGCTGATGTGCCACGAAGAAACCTGGACAACCGCACTACCAGTGGTCTTGTTAGGCTTACGGACTACTTTCAAGCCAGACCTGGGGTCGTCAGCGGCAGAACTGGTTTATGGAGAAACACTGCGCCTTCCTGGGGACTTTGTAGACGCCGATGCCACAGACAGTTGCTACTGGCCAGCCGAATTTCTTGCGACGATTGAGGGACCATGTATCAAAGATTCGCCCTCCGAAAGCCACACGTCATGCCAAGCCGCCCACTTTCGCGCACCAGGACCTGGAAAAATGCCGTCACGTCATGCTCCGCACTGAGGCCGTTAAACCGCCTCTACAAGCTCCTTATTCTGGTCCATATGAAGTGCTACGGCGCAGTGCCCACACCATGGATATCCCAGTGAACGGCAAAACCACGACTGTTGCGTTGAATCGGGTTAAACCTGCGTATGTTTTTCCTGACACCCAACTAGCGGCACCTCGTCGTAGGCATCCACCTACCGCTGTTCCAGACACTGACGCCACATCTCCGGCGCCGGCTCTTCAGCATCCGCCGCCCAACGCAGCACAACATCCGCCTCCTGACGTTGTTCCTCCTCCTCCGACGAGGACGACCCGTTCTGGAAGTCGGGTGCACTTTCCGGCGCGGTATCTCGACGCCGACGCTCCGCTTCCGCCCGGGGGGCTGATGTAGCGACGCTGCCGCGCGCTAATTCAAGCTCGCCGGTGCGTGTGTGTGCTGTGCGCGTGTGTCAGAGCAGTGGTGTGCGGTCGTAATTACTTTACGCGACGTTTGTGTAGTTCCGCGCCCAGCCTCTAGAGGCGCTGTGTTTTCTAGCTTTTATATACGTTCTGTTTATTATTATTATTATTCCTTGTTTTTTGAGTTACTGAGTAGTTCCATGCCTCCTGACTTGTGTGGACGAGTACTGTTTTCTCTCCTAGCTACGGAAGTTTCCGAGGATTAAGGATCCTCTGTATAGGCCGGAAGCAAATTTTATAGCTCCGATCGGTCCATGCATGCCGGGCGTCGTCAGATACGCGCTCGCAATAAAGTTATTGTTGCTCAACTGAAGGTCTTCATTCTTCTGAATCACGTTAAGCAAAGGTCGGACAGCCACCAGTTTAGCTGAACCCGACAAGTGGTGACCCCGACGTGATTCAAGCAGAGACCGACGTGATTAAGAAGAAGCAGCCGTGAGCTACGTAAGTAACGAGCACATAATGACCGAACAGCAGGCCGTCTCCAGGATTGCAGTCCGTTTGCCGCCGTTCTGGCCCGACAACCCGGTACTCTGGTTCGCGAAGGCAGAGGCAAGTTTTAGCTTCGCTGGAATAACGGTCGAAGCAACTAAATTTGCGCTGATTGTGAGCCAACTCGATCTAAGAGTTTACATAACGATATTTATTTATCGTGATCCTACTTAATGAACTAAAGCAGTGGTCGTCCAGCTGCGGCCCTAATTCATTAGACACGTGGCCCGCGATTCTCAGCCGCGTTTCGTAATAATCCTATGCATAAGCAGCTAATAGTCGAATCCTAAAATATCAACTAACGTTAAAAGCTTTTTAAGCGAGCAAATTTCCTCATCAGAAACAAACAAAAATGCTTATAGGAACGATAATTTTTGAACATGTGCTTAATTTTGAATGACGGCCGTTGGTGGATTGGTCCATGGTCCAGGTAATGATAGCCGCCTTACCTGAGGGGCAGAGGAGTAAGTAGCACGGCCACTGCATGATTAAAGGATGTGACAGGGGGAATGTTTCACTCCAGTACTGACAACTCACTGGCGTGCGCCACTGGCACCGATCAGCTGTTACGGTCTAAATTTTGACGTGGAAGTGACATAGATTCACGGAAGAGCGTTACAGAGGCGCCCATCTTCAATTGTGGTACTCATTTTTAGCATGTAATATAAAATTAAATTGAGCATGTTCTAATACAACGCAATGAGTTGAAGGGAAACGAGATTCAAAACATTTTAGAAACATTTATATTGGGTTCCATACTGATTAATGAATTTAAATATAAGTGTAATTACAGTGTCACAACTTTAGGGTCGGTGAACGTGGCAGAAATCTGAAACACAGAACAGTCGACACGAAGTTTTCCAACAATCAACACAACACGGTATCCAAGCTGGAGTACCCCAAGGAAGCATCCTGGGGCCCATCTTGTTTAACCTGTACATTAATGACTTCCCAGCGACACGAAACACGACGTTAGCCGTCTACGCGGATGACACAGCCATCCTCGCGCAAGACTGGAAACCGTCGAACATCAACTCACGAATACAGACAGCACTCAGAACAGCTGAGCCTTGGCTGGAGCGATGGCGTATTAAAGTAAACGTCGACAAGTGCGAAGCAGTTCTGTTCACACGCAGACCGAAACTACTGCGCAAACACCAACACTGTAAACCGATAACACTACATACACGCCCATTACGTTTACGAGAGGAAGTCAGATTCCTAGGTGTCTGGCTGGACCGGAAACTTACATGGGGGGACCACATCGAATACGTTGCCAACGGAGCGCACGCGAGGCTCAAACAGCTCTACCCAATGCTCAACAGGGAAAGCACACTGAATAGGATGGTGTCGAGGTCCTTATACATGACACTGATTAGACCTCTGATGACGTACGCAGCTCCCGTCTGGGGATATGCAGCTCCCACACGACTGCGCCGCCTGCAGATCATACAGAACAAAGTGCTACGAATCATTAGCAATGCTCCACGCTACACACGCACCGTGGATCTTCACCATGAATACCGCCTTGATACCCTCAAGGAAGTATTCAAGAAACACGCCACACGACTATACAGGAACTCGAGACACTCGAACAATCCTTTCATCCTCACTCTGGGAAACTACGATCACAACCACAGGTGGAAACACAAGCGACCAAAGACACTGCTATCTAGGGCATAACCACCTATGGTAAACTAACATACGCAAACAGCGACAAACGTCGGTAAGCCCCTGCATATCAGCAACACTGACTGGCAACTACCAGCTGCTATTAGAGCCGACCAACAGGCCACACCAGGGACACCGACGAGCTCGCCCACAGACGCACGAACAATCTCCTAACACTCCCTCACACTGTGCCTCCGGTATATGACCTACCGGACACAAGACCGATAACAAACATAACTGTTGCAGGTTGCAGGACGCTGAACGAGGACTCTGTACCAGCACCCAGCGCCAGCCGCCGAGCAGCACAAACGCACAACGTCAAGGTATCGACATGCATGATACCCACTACTAACAAAGCCTATCCTTGCACAACCTATCGCAGGCAGCAAGACAACCGCTACTGCTCTTGCCGCCCGACCTAACTTTCGCAGAGGTTTTTTTCCCTTGGCTCTTGCCTTGGCACTTTTTTCCCTCTGCCCTTCAAACCGCTACCCTTCGTCAGATTTCGACCAATCTATCTCCAGATGAGCGCGTATTAATGGTTAATCCTAACCAGACGTACGCAAACATCGCAGTACCCACATCCTGCGACACCTCACTTTAGTGAATACTAACCCTTATGCAGAGATGGCAGTAGACCTTTTGTGTTGGCCATCATGCCGGTGTGGGCGTGGAGGGGCTCCACCTCTGTGAAAAAACGAAGTTTTCCGGATGGTGCTGATTTTTAACGATCAGTACTTGTCGGGCAGTGGCTAGGTTATCGAGCATCTACTGTGACTGATCTGTTGGTGGCACATAACATTTATGTAGGCTACCAATTACTAACTAGACCACACTAATGTAAGACCACACTAATTTATATACATTATCACTTAAGAATCAGATCGGTACGTATGCGGCGTAAAGGTTCAAACATACAAATATGTGTAGTTTACCAATTAATAACAGTATCACACTAGTCCATATAGGTTACCAGTTAAGTAATGCGACCGGTATACATGCGGCCCGAGTTGTCGCCCTAAAATTTAAGTATTATCTTTTGAATAAAGAAGTTTAACGATCGCTGAGCTAAAGGCTATACAAGGCCACAAGCTGTACTTTAGTCACCTCTAGAAACCTCATGAAAATCCGTCTAGTAGTTTCGGAGAAGCGTGGTCGGACACACACAGCAGTTTTACACATCCGTTATTACCAGAGAGGATTAAGACTGAGTGATTTAGGGGAAGAGGTGAGATGCAATAAGCTGCTTGAGTGTTCGTCAAAACAGGAATGTGTGAGAATGGTCTGGAAGAAGGAAAATGTCCACACCATACTCATCGTGTCGACGTAGATAGAAAGGTCAACACGTCGTCTCACACAGTATTGAAATGAGCATTCTTGGTTATCGAAATGAGTGAACTATAACTTTTTTTGCGGAATCACTCCCGTACTGAGTTACACTCTCCGAACGCTGCACTGCATACCCCTGAACAGACCGTCAGTGCACTGCGTAATTCGGATAGAAAGAAAATTGTGACTCGGTGGTCAGATACTGACCAGCTTATAAGTTTCTTTAGTACACTGAAGATCTGCAGCTGCGGTTTTCTGTGCTGCTGTTGACAGTGGCCATTTGCAAGGTACCCGAACACCGAGTGGCCACTGCATGGAGTTCTGCTCGCAATATTCGCTCAGAAACTGACATACACTTGCCTTTACTGACAGGAGTAATCACTGCTGAGCTAGAAATCTACTGTTACTGGCAGGATGTTAAACTATCCTCCGGTCCCTGTCGGTTAGGCTCTTTTACGATCATAGTTTTTACAACTTTCGACATGAATGTGAGTGGCACCATGCCTTGTAGACCCACTGGACAATTTCATTCACGATGCCGTCAGGGTCACGCTCAGACACGATAGCTCCTTTCTGCAAGGCTGTCATGTTTCCACGTCACGATTTGTACTGCACCGATTCCACGAAATCTACTATCACGTACATACAACTCCACTGCCACGGCTTGGGCCAATGTTGGAGATTCACATGAGAGTCTGGTATCAGTTCTCCAAGATCTGCGCATTCCCAAAGCGACGTGCGTTCTCTTTTTAGGATTAGTGTTTCGGCCTGCGGGCGTATCATAGGCGTACCGCCCACCGTAATCACAGCAGAATGTTTTCATGATCAGGTAAATTTTCTTCTATTTCTGCCTTAAGTATCGTGACAAAAAGTACGGATGTCTGCTAACAAGGGAACCCTGCCAACTTTTCATCGCCGATTTCGTCGAAATTTGTAGTATATTCAGGGCATGGCTAGAAGTGGGAGTGACAGAAGTGTAAGGTCCAGATGTACAAGCGTTCAGAATAAGAATTTTTGGAGCAGATAGGACGAGGCATCAGCCTTTACTGTCAGCATAATAGTCATGCATCTGGAGGCACAGCGGGAAAACCATAGAACGGTGGAACGATAATGCGAGTGTCGTCAGGGATTGAGCCTCTCTGTGGAAAGTACTATTTTATTTTCAGTTCTTATGTTACCTGTACTGCAAATCAACCGGAATAGTTCTTATTACACTGAATTTATTAATATTCTCATAAATGGTATCAAAAGAACATGCAAAGGAAACTCTGAGAAAGTAAATAAATTTCCAAGGAAGGATTCTACTTACACTACCCACAAGAACTCCTCCAATAACTTTCCAAGATTGTTTTGTACTGAGAGCGTACAGCACTTCCTATTCAGTTTGTTTGGTTTTCAACTTCGAGCCGCTTTCAGCACCTACACGCGAGCAGTAGGTTCAGGGTGCAGGTAAAATCGGCCCGTCGGTCCTTGGGCACAAGAGTAGCACGTGTAAATCACCAACTGCAAGCTAATAAAAGCATCTAATTTTATATATGAAGTTCTCGTGTAAGCTTTACAATCGCAAATTTTCCTTTGCCTTCCCCTTTCGTGCTTTTTATGAAGATCATAATAAAATCAGTATGCTGAACATTATTTCTGTTGTTTTGCATTGTACACAACGTAAAAACTGAAATTTAAAAAAAGGACTTCCGTATAGGGGTACAAACTCAGAGCCATCAGTCTACCATTCACTACTTTTACAACTGTGCTAACGGCTGCCTATATTTTAATCCACGATAAAAGGCTCATGTATCGCCAGACCAGCGCCAATAACTGCTATTTTTATACTCGAATGGCTATCTCCTACTGTCTCTTTTAATTTAGGCCAACTGCTGGATGTGCCATAAATCTGGTCAAAATCAGTAATAACGAATAGGAGCGATCCTCTTGTGAAATCGTTTAATTCTTACCTTCAAGTAACAAAGATGTTTTGAATCTTGGTCTACGCGGGGAACTAACCATTAGGCTGCACCTCGCCGGCACATGGTGCGATATTCCTACAGTCGATATGCCCGTTCGCGGCTGATTACCTGCAGTGCCTTTGCGTGCCGGACGGGCTGTGGCGGAAGGCGTGACTCGGCTTTTGCGTGCGCCCTGTTTAAAGGTCGCGCCGGACCCTGCTTCCGGCTGTTCCTGTACTTGCTGGTGGGTTTTCTCGCTGTGCCAATGAAGTAACGAGGCGTCTTCAAACTGACGTGAAGGCTTGTTTACTTTGCTTAAACTTATTCTGCAATGTCCTTTGGTATCGGTTCGTGCACCACAGTGAAATGTACCTATATATCTAAAATAGCCGCGCGCTAAAATGCGATGTTTCAGGGGGTCACATCTCGGCCCTATTGATCGCAGAGATAAGGCGTCAAATGTTGTGGATCTCCCTTCGCCTGGTGACCATTTGTGTACCTATCGTAAGAACGGGTATACTGTACCTATCCTAAGGTGTAGGGCAAAACTTTAAACTTCACAAACTTCCCCCAGCCCAAGCAAATTTAGCAAGTCGGTTGGTTCTTTTGCAATAGCTGTGGTCCAGGGAGGGCATTAGCCGTAAATCCGTGATTTGTTGTTACAAAATGTACCAATTGTGGGGATGGTCGCTTTATCTACTTATGGCGGAGCGTCGAAATTTTTACCTCATGTTTTTAATATGATATTGTCTGGGAATTGTGAAATTTTTTTCGATCCATTATCCGTTTCTGAGATCCAGAGATTACCATACTTATGCACGTAAAATATGCAATTAATATCTTCTCTGAAGCGTAAATGTAATAATAACTGACGTCATCAACGCATGGTAAGGTTTCTGGTGGCATCGCAATGGTTCCAACGTCGCCAAACCATGATTTAGTCAACATTTTTTCACCAATAAAAATTAATGAAGCGCTGTCTCTATGTAATGGGCACCTCACGCCTATACAGGCTGCCTTGGCCTGGAAACAATTCCATGGTGCCACCTGATGACGTAAGCACCTTGCAAAAAGTTGTTTTACCATACGAAATTCTTCGTACTTGCAAATAAAAAACACTAATTTTTTGCTGTACTGCAGGCGCGATGCAAAAATGTTGTTCATTTTATGTAACTAGTGTAAAGTGAACTAGCGTTGGATGGGGGACAGTTTTGTGTTAACTTTGTGTTACCCCTACTTATTTATTGTTCATATGTGTCAAAGCAGGTAAATATGGTGAAGTGTACAAATAAACTGGCAAAACTTTATTGACCTACCGAATTCATTATATATAAACAGCACACGCTGCTTGATCACAGAAAGGAAGAAAACGAGCTGTAAAATGCTCCCATCGGTGCGCAAAAATGCAAGTACTCCATCTGCTCCAAACCTCATTCCAACTTGCTGAAAGAGAATAGGGGAAAGACAGTGACGGTGGAAGACAGATGAGACAGTACCACTAGAAAGGAAAGAGAGGACACAATGATGATGGAAGAGAAAAAGTAGCCGTGGAAGAGAAAGACAGATAGGTGAAGACACAGTGGGAGCCAGAGAGGGAGGGGCTATTGATGGTTAGTGAGAAAAAGTGGCAGTAAAAGAAAAAAAGGGACACAGACGGAAATAAAAGCAGCAGGAGCTGAAGAGAAAGGAGACAGTGGAAATGAAAAATATGGAAAATGTAGATGAGTGAGACCATACAAAGACTTGGTGGTCAGGACCCCCTCGACCGGCGAACCTTAACGCTTACTGATACCGCAGAGTGCATTTTGGCCCGTAATTTTAGACACGTTGGCTTAGGCGAAAAAGTAAGTTCGACTCCCCAGAACTGGTGAGCTTCCGAGGTATACATGCCAAAACTTTTGATGAGGAAGACGGTTCCCCACTTTTCTGTCACAGTCTTTTAAAGACGAGCAAATTGGCTTTTTGTGCTCCGACGGGAGCACTTTTCAGCTGGTCATAGTTTTGACCCAAATATTCGTAACCCTGACAAATTTCGTGTACGTCTTTGTTCATTTGTTTATTAATTCTGCTACTGAAAGATGCCTGGCTCCTTCATTTTCCTTCGTTTTCCAAGATCTACAATACGGTACTTCCATTACAACTGTCTCTGAGATTTTAACTTTCTTAACTTTATTACATATCGATTCTGATACCTTCGTAAAACCTTTACTTAACTATTGCATCGGAATGTTTTCCTTTGGTGAGCATTGGCCATCCGCCATCGCGTGTCTTAGGCTCTTAGGCGCTAGAGGGTGCCACGTGCTTTCTTTTTCGAAAGGTAGTCAGCCACTTCCTTTCCAATCTTCCTCTTACTACTGTAACACAGCAATGGACAGAGTCACTGTTCACAGCCTTTAAGTGTTGAGATGTGTCAGATTCTGAAGCCATATTTGAAGGAGAATATTGCCCTGATGAAATTACTTGCTTGATGGAGAAAAATAATATTGAATATGTTGTACGACACGCATGGTAGAATTCTTCCAAATCATTTAATATACTTATTTCTGTCTTACGTTTCAGGTGAGTAAAATCGTGTTTTGTATCCCGCCTCGCAGTCTTATACATTGCGTATTCACAAGCAGTGGTATAGGTTAGGAGTGGTTTCGAAGTATGAAGAAGGTGGGTACTGGACACTGAGTCACGGCTAAGCTCATTTCGTTTTGATTTGCTTAAATTGTACATTCATTTCTAGGCAGATCATTTTCTTTGCTAATTCTTGCTGAAATTTACTACAAATAGAGCACCGCCATCTTCTTGACTTGAGGTTTGACGAATACTAGCTGATGATTAAATTACGTGCTATGAAATGATGTTGGAATTTAAACCAATCTCTTTTCGTAGCATTTAGCTTTTTCGGGCATTGAACAAGGTAAGACGATGTGAGTTAGTGTTTGTGATCATCAGACTTTTATGTGTGATAACATATATCAAAGAATGTTATTTATTTTGTGCATGAGAAATGTTGGAGTTCTGTTGCATGTTTATGATTTGGATGCTGCATCACACTGCTAGATGACAGATTCACACTGAGATGCTAGATTCACACTGAAGTGATGGATACATATATGAGAAAACAGTCTCCTGTGCACTGCAGATCGCTATAAACGAGAAACTAACGAAGATTAGTAGCACATGTTGCTTCTATGCTACTATTCTCTTACGCCTTCTATTATGCGCTGAAATATGCGAGCCTTTTTTATCCATTGCGATATTTATATGAAACTGTATGTTGCGTGACTACTTCGGTGGTATTATTAAAAGTAAAATTAGCATCAGAAATTTTTTCACGCCTGTTAGATATTTAATCGGCATATCGTATTTCATGTCAGTTCTTGCACATCATTATCTGTGAGAGTGTGTTAAGATAACACTACATAATGACTTTTATCAGGGTTCGCTCGGCATAAATCGTGCTAGACGATAGCACACTCTTCAGATAGGCCAATTCACTCATTATATACAGTAGTAAAACAGATCGGACGTCAGTATATGTTTAAGCTGTACTGATAGTAAACTTATATTGCAAGTTTCTGAATGAGCTATGCTAAGTTATGAGTTTTAAATACAATAATCTATTTGAGGTGCTGAGAATCACAAGGGCCTATAGCACATCACCGTCGATTGTGAGAGTCTAGCATTTACTCTTCCGTGTGAAATCTGTCGATCTTGTGGTGAGTCAGGTTTATCTGTGCTGTAGGCCCACATTATATACATGAAAATTCATGAAAAGCTGTAGCACTGGTTTCTCTGATATTAAAAAAAGATGGATCAAATGGCACTGAGCACTATGGGACTTAACATCTGAGGTCATCAGTCCCCTAGAACTCAGAACTACTTAAACCTAACTGACCTAAGCACATCACACACATCCATGCCCGAGGCAGGATTCCAACCTGCGACCGTAGTGCCAGCGCGGTTCCAGACTGAAGCGCCTAGAACCGCTCGGCCACAGCGGCCGGCTCTCTGATATTCAGTTAAATTCTCTATGATTTAGGCTCTTATGGATCTCAGCGTCTCATCTGTATTCTAATCAAGTGACCATGATGGTAGACATCACTTTTTGAGTTTAATCATTTCCACAAACAACACTTTGCTTTTGGAGTTGCTTGTTTTCTCTCCAAGAATCGGTTTTCGTGTGCAGTGTGAACGTGAACTGTGTTGAATCTATTTTAAACGCTAACAGAAAAGTAAAGCAGTGAGAACTGGTCGTCAGTCGTGATTGGGTAGATCAGTTGTAAGGAAGTTCCATATCAACGCACATTCCACTGCAGACTGAAACTCTCTTTCTGGGGACAAAGAGGTAATTACAAGGAAAACTTAGCCCCAAAGGAACTAGACCCTCCGAGAACACATCCTTTGATTGAGAGAGTGACGAAACCAAATAAGGGTGAGTACAAGCGAACATTTAACAAGGAAGTGTACAATTAGCAGAAGTTGTTGTGCGGATGCAGTGTAAGAATATCTGATTTTCAGCCCGAAAGTAAATTCGTAAACTAATATATCGGTTAGTGGTATTGTTCACTTGCCAGAAAAAATGGAGAAGCGTGAAAACTCCCACTTACGCAAAGATGCGAAACGGAAAGTTGCAAAAGCTTATCCATTATTTCGTTATTGCCCTAAACTGTACTTAATTATGTACTAAACAGCAAAATTCCACAAAAAACACTCTTTCTTTTGCAACGTAAGTTGTACATCTTATTATTATTATTATTACTGTTGTTATTATTGCTGATAGCGGCTGTAGATATATACACTTGCAGATGCTATTAAGGTCACATTTTCAAATTTACCTCAGTCTAAAAATTTGAGAAAAGCTAGAATATATACTCACGAACTGACTCTGATACAGATTCTCTGATGTTCTCACATACTGAGGACTGTTCATTCAAGTTACAAGTGACTTAATGTACGTTCGTAATATGGACGGCTGAGCTGTGAAATGAGTCGAGCCGCGATCGAATGGAATACCGTACATTTTAAATTGTGACTAGTGACGGCTAACCAACTTTATAATATCGGTATACGCCACGATTTAATTGAACTAAATAAGTCTAACATTCGTCGTTGCACGTTGATGCGCTAATTCCGAAAATTCTTCAAACATCGTGCGCTCTTGCTGTATCTGCAACGGATGGCTACAGTTTAGACGATCAGCAAGACGCCGATATTTGCTGGACCACATGCTCGCTGATTACGGACCAATAACATGGACGTCGCCGACTCGTCGACAGCACTAGCTAAATGGAGACTGAACAATAATACATAAGCTCAACCCATGCCAACTTCTGCTAAAAATAACTTTTCGATCAGTTTATTAATTGTGTGAAAGTTGGGTTACCTTTTTACCTTTCCATGGCCACTATCTTTTGATTAATTAAAGTTGCACTTAACAATGAACTGCAATTTTAGTAGTTTCCCAAATTAAAGATTAAAATAACTTCTATTAAATAAATCAACCGATTTGAAAGTTGTCATTTCCTTGCCAGCATAGCTTTTATTTTTCATTTTATTTTAACTGCTTACACATATCTGCTTGTGTTGATTGCTGCCATTACTATTTTTGTTTGCGAGTTCTTTGTTTTCGCTCCAATTCTCGTGTGGATAATTGTGTGTTGAACAGTTGTGCATTGTCCGCCAGTGCCTTAGCAAAAAGTACCCCACCACGATTTGCCCAGGGTTTCTGGTAAATACGAGGGCGGTTCAGAAAGTAACCTCCGATCGGTCACAGTGCGGGTTGTGGGGGGAGTAGCGACGCCATCTGTGCGTTCACGCACTCAACAGGTCAGTCGGCATCAAGCCGTGGTCGAGTGAACGTCGTACCTGCGCTAGTTTAGTTTTTGTGGCAGTTTGAAATGTGTGCTGCAATAGAAAACCCCGCCAAATGTGAAGTGCGTGCTGTCATAAGGTTTTTTACAGCCAAAGGATATTCTGCAGCAGCTATTCATCGTGAGCTTTGTGCCGTGTACGGACCGAGAGTTATGAGTGAAGGAGTTGTCCGTGAATGGGTACGTTTATTTAAAAGTGGACGAGAAAACGTTCATGATGAGGAGAGGAGTGGTAGACCATCATTGGTGACTGACGAACTAGTTCAGACAGTTGACGCAAAAGTTCGTGAAAATCGACGTTTCTCAATGTCGGAGTTGTCTACTGGTTTTCCACAGATTTCTAAGACTCTCTTGTACGAGATAGTGACAGCAAGATTGGGTTACCGTAAGTTCTGTGCACGATGGGTGCCCAAAATTCTTACCGACCACCACAAAACTCAAAGAATGGCCTCTGCGTTAGACTTTCTGTCACGTTATGAGGATGAAGGAGAACCATTGTTAAACAGAATCGTGACCGGTGACGAAACCTGGATTAAGTACGTGAACCCTGAGACAAAAGAACAATCAAAGATGTGGGCACATTCAAATTCGCCTACCAAACCAAGAAAAGCCTCGCAAGATTTTTCTGCCAGAAAACTGATGGCAACGGTGTTTTGGGATGCCAAAGGGGTGTTGTTGTTGGTTGAATTCATGGAGCGTGGTACGACCATTAATTAAGACGTGTACTGTGAAATAATAAAAAAGTTACGACGGGCTATACAGAACAAACGCGGTGGTATGCTGACTTCCGGTATCGTTTTTTTGCACGATAACGCCCGTCCTCACTCTGCTCGCAGAACAACGGCCCTTCTTGAGTCCTTCAAGTGGGACGTTATCAACCATCCACCTTACAGCCCAGACCTGGCGCCAAGTGATTATCACCTCTTCATGCATTTGAAGAAATGGCTCGGGTCACAGCGGTTTGATGACGACGAAGAGCTCAAAGATGCGGTCACAGGCTGGCTCCAGGCACAAGCGGGTGATTTTTATGCAGAAGGAATTTCAAAGCTTGTGAAGAGATACGATAAGTGCCTCAATCGCTATGGAGACTATGTAGAATAATAGTGCAAAGATGTAGTTGTAAGATGTATATATTAAAATATTTTTATTTAACTTGGTGTATTTTTTTAAATCAACCGGAGGTTACTTTCTGAACGGCCCTCGTAGGTATGATAGGTGGAAACATTTTTGATTTAGAAAGATATATGTATACTCATCATGTTATAGTTTTATGTGCCTTGCTTGCGTGTAAGGAAGGAATATACAATTATTCCTGGGGAAAGTTAATTACTTTTGGTTTCCGTTACTGTAAAGAAGGTACTTAGGAAATCAGAAAGGACATTTCAGCCTCAACTCTTAGTAGATGAATAAGGTCATTTCTAGCTCTATTAGCGTTCGAATGGGTCTTGTTTCGTTCTTACCTATTTATGCTTTTTACAAATCACACACCTTTCACTTTTCCTTCACACCCCACAATGGGAGTTCTGGTTTTCAGTAATGACTCATTGAGAACGACTGCAACATTCATTCAGTGAACATTAAACTTATATAAATTTCCAGTAGATGGCGCTCACTGTAATGGACAGTATGGTCACTTTTGTCTCTAAAATTATTTATTTATAAAATCAACTATTGTAATTTTAGCCTTGTAACCATTATCAAGTGGATTACAGTGAAATCTAGATAAAGAAATAAATAAGTTGACAAACCATAGTACTCCACTATAGTACAACTAATTTATATATGGGACGGAATGGAAAATTTACCAATATTTCGCATTACTCCAATTAATAATGTCTACACGCCTGAAATGAAAGAAGTGTGTTTTATAAATGAATAATATCGCAGTTAAATGCGATTATGCTCTACGGAAAGGTGTCCACTATTTTACTGGGATCGTTTTTAATAACCTTCCAGTAGAAATAAATCTAAGTTGTAGCAACTCCGTCAAATCCGTTGCTGAAGTTCCTCGCAGTAATTGAGAAGTTTTCTAGATTATTTGCATACAGTCTCACAACTGTTACATATTTCATTACTTCTTTAGGTTCATTTGTCTATAAATATTCTAATCGACATTCTATACTGTCTTGTTCCATGTTCGTTCACATAACTCTAGCTCACTTCAGTCCACGTAAACTGGCACACAATTAGTTATATCATAAAATAGAATGATAACAACTAAAATATCCTGAATAGTTAATGGATCATTACCGGCCTTATTAGTCGATTAGCTGGTATCGCCTAAGTATTGCAGCTATGAGCATGTGTGTGATTTTGGATAATTACATGCTTCGCCATTCTGATATCCTGCGTACTCTTCCAGCAGCGGCTATACATAACTAAGAAGAAAACTGTGAGCCTACAGCAGACCCTAAGTCAATCGCTGTCGATTTACCGCCTTCCAACCTGTGGGCCATCTTCTTGCTCACTTCAGCCAGATCCAGCCCCCTTCACTGGAGGGCAGCGGCTAGAGACCAGGACAGTACAGCCGTCCAACCACCTACGCCTGTCCGGGAATATTGTCCTTGCAAGCCGGCCGGAGTGGCCTAGCGGTTCTAGGCGCTTCAGTCTGAAACCGTGCGACCGCTACGCTCGCCGGTTCGAATCCTGCCTCGGCCATGGATGTGTGAGATGTCCTTAGGTTAGTTAGGTTTAAGTAGTTCCAAGTTCTAGGGGACTGATGACCTCAGAAGTGAAGTCCCGTAGCGCTCAGAGCCATTTGAACCATTTGAAGCAACTGTCCTTGCTCACAATGGCGGGCGCTACTGCTGTGTGCTGTCTTCCTTACGAGGACGACGTCGGTAACGGTGCGACCTGCCCTGAGCCGCAAAGATGTCCACAGGCGGCGCAAGCACTGACGCGTACTCCGCACGTCAGCGTTCCTAGCAAGCCGCAGGCGTCGCTGCAGCCGCCGGCAACCTGCTGCGTCAGGGCCATCCGACTCGCTGCCGTCAGCATACACCCCGGATGGCGTTGCCACTGCAGAGCGCTGCCACGAGGGGTGTAATTTGTTATTCAATAAAATGAGTGAGTAGCAATGATGCCCTCTGAGCAAACAACGGCCATCATCCTAGCTACAACTGCCCGCCTAAACTCTGCCACTGTGCAGGTCATCCTCCCTAGGTCTCTAAAGCAGCGTTGTAGTTCACCGAAGGCTGCTGGGAGGAAAGGCGCATAGACGTGCATCTCAGCAAGGTCCACAAAAAAAAAAAAAAAAAAAAAAAAAAAAAAATTACATACAATGAGATTAGACAACTAAGGGCGCCAATGGTGAAAAGCGAGATCAATACACACCTTACGGTGCATACATTGCTGAGGCAGCTCATTCTTAACAAAAGCACTGACATGTAGCTGCCAATGGATCGGCTCTCTGTCTTGCTGAAAAATGAATTGTGAAGAAAACCATGTATGTGATTTGCGTAACAACCTTTTTCACAAAAAATAAGTTGCCGTAAGTCTTTTCTCTGTAACTTGTAACACCTACACCGCCTCTCGATGTTGAAAAAACAAAAATAGCTCCCAAATTAGCTCCCACGTCCTTAAAATATCAATTCACAAAATGACCCAAGTCCCTCCACAAGTAGTAATTACGAAAAATAAATAAAAAACAAATAAAGGGAAATATCTAGTATAGAAAGCAAAAGAAAAGACAAGGAAAATTTAATTATATATTTTAGAAACATGAGAAGGGGGAAAAACAGTAGAAAATATTAAAATATTAGTTATTCCAATACGTAAGAAAATCAATATTACAGTCATAGAACTTAGGTCTGTGGCATCAAAGATAGTGGTTATTAAAGTATAAATAGCCATACGTTGTAGTTACGATACTCCGGTCTCTAGTCTGTTCTAGCTCGGAAGTTATGTAGGACGTACCGCTTTAGAGAACAACAATTGGGACTTTATTAAGCGGGGATCAAGAATAGATCGTGACGAGATTGTTTTTGAGGATTGTCAATTCAAGACTTTAATTTGGACATTTATCAGATTAGATAAACGGGAAGGTGGAAAGTAATCTCGTTGGCTTTAATGTCAATTCGTGTGAATATTTAAACGCTTTACTGAATTGAGAATTTTAACCGGATTCGTACTTTGAATTATTATAGTGGGAAACTTTAACTTCACGCGACTTGTGATCATAATTAATGACTGTTTGTGGATATTAAATAGAAATAACTTATTTACCGAAAGTGACAGGATATTATCTAACATCTCTGATGCTAGCGGGAATCCTACTTAGACATCTAATTAAAGAACGTCTTTGAATGAGATCGTATGAGTGAACCTATTTATTAATAATTCTTGTCAATAAACTGACATTGCTAATTTAAAACATGATAAAAGTCTTCAAAATTAATTTAACTTAGATTAGTAAACGTTAAGGTTACGTGATCTATGCCAAGAACAAACTAGCGATTCGTAACTAAAACAATTGATCGAACGGTTAAAGTATCGTCATCTGTAAACATTGGTAGCAAAGCTATTAAAATTTTTTTTCTCTCAGAGTAGGGAAGACTATACGTGTAGTGAACCACCATTAAATAAAAGTAAAACCCTTCAATGACAGTCAATGTGTAAAAAATGAAATCAAACTTTCACCTATTACACGAGAAAGCGAAAACAGAAAAAGGGCTGCTACAAACTGTAATGTAATTATCATATCCCAATTCCACGCACACAATGACTTCAAGGAAATCTACATGTTGTTGTTCACCACCTTCACAAAGGTCTTCTAGAAACTGAATTTAAAGTGGTTTGAATCAGAAAACATCGACGCAAAACACATGAGACAAACGCATCACGAATGGCTAGCTCGCGACTTGGGTGACGGGTAGATTGCTCTGGAGTACGTACAAAATTCAGCTGGTGCAATTTACGTCTTAAAAGAGCAATCGGACGAACTGTAGATTTCCGTCAGATGAACAACCTATGTCTTGATATTGCTGGTGCTATTGACGATCGCTTTGACCAGTATGAGGTGCACCGTACTTTACACGAAAATCACAGTGCACAGATATATATGAATTGGATTTGTTGAAATGGAGAACGGAAAACTCCTTTTGTTGCTGTGCGAGCGCTGTCTCGACTCGATGCACATTGGGTACGAACGAGTGAGGTTACTGCAGCCCTTGCGGCGACCATATGAACCACAAAATATCCAGGGGTACCAAGGTAAACTAGTTTTGGTGCGTAGTTTAAAACTTCCTCCAAGATTTTATCTTCACTCATGTGGGGAATATAGCCTTTCGAAACCAGATGAATTTTTCTGGAACACCCTGTACTAAAGTACAATGCAAATTGTAAGACTTTGGTCACCAAAGTATAAAGTAACTCGTATGAGGCCGGTTTGTAGTGGCTTTCGCCAGAAAAATTCCAAATATGTCCACCCAGGTCGCCAGCAACAGTGTTAATGTGCCCACTGCAGGCTTTCGTGTCTTCAGGATAATGAAAACTGACTCCGTGGCAATGTATGCCCTAAGTCCAGGCCAACAATGAGGTACAAGCCAAGCTATACGGTCTGTTAGGCCGAATTGCATCAAACAATGTTGATATCGTTTTGTCTTGATGTGCGTGTTCCGGCAGCTGCTCGTTGTTGCGTTTTGTTTAGTCCTTCCATATACACATCATTTAGTGAAGCAATAGTTTCTGTATATGTCGAAAGATTAGGCTGCGGTATGACGAACTGATTTACCGGAAAACTTCATTCTGCAGCGTCTGTCCTTTGGTTTCGTGGAGCCCTGTTGGCCATTATTTTCACGATTCCACTTCACTTTACAGACGGAATTTACACAGATCTTATCGTAATGACGCTGTATTTCTCCGTAGAAGAGAAGATGCTGTTGAGCTGACACGTACGCCAGACTTTTTCAATATTTTTCACTCTTTGCCGGTCCGATTTTCTTTTCGTCGAGTTAGCTTTTTTCGAGACATCCCCTCTCGTTGCTACGGTTTTCGTTGATGTTTCTATGTGACCAAAGTATTGTGCCGTAGTATTATGAATAAACAGAGGAAAGAACTACGATTTTAGAGGTATGAATAATGGCACCTCAGTAGAACATGAACGGCGTGGTAACTGCGGAGAAGACTGATTACAACCTCCGAAATGCTGAAAATAAAACCTCGCAGTCTTAAGAATGATTGACGAGCGACGGGCAGAATGGAAGAAAAATTACAGGATGAAAACCCAGAACAATGCCCGAGTACCAAGCGAGACAGACATACAAATGCTAATAAAAATAAGTTTCCTAAGGAGAAATTGCAGCAGGTATAGATAAAGCTTCTAATAATGGTCTTAAATATTGTCTACAGTTATTACAATAAGACTGAATATTGGTGTACATTTTGTATGGTTATTACTAACAGAAGAAAAGTAGTGGAATTCAATAACCCGTATCATTGTAAAACGGTGATCTGAACATTTCTGTAAAGCAGTATAAGCAAGGAAAATAAGATAGAATCTTTTCCACGAGCACAAAAAGTTTCCAGGCAAATTGTTACATTTAACAGAATTTTAAGAGTATATAACTTCAGAACTCTCTCAGTCCATACCTAGAGAAATAGAAATTAAGAATTACTGCAAAAGTATGTTAGGAGTAATTTGTCTATTGTTCTGTCAATAACCACACTCAAAATCTGCAACAGCTTTCAATATTTAATAAAGGAATCAGTAATATAGAAATAATTTCATTCTCTCCCTCTTCATTCACGCCCTCTTCGCCACTTACCCACTTCTACCCCCAACCTGGCTCCCTCTATGATCCTTGTTCCACCTTGGCGTAATTCAAAATGGGTGGATATAGCTCAAGTGTCTTCATGTCTGCCTTTATGCCCTGAACGTCCTGGGATCGAAACCCAGCGAATGCAATTTTCGCAAAATTTTCTTTGTTTTTTTTCCTTTATCAGTAAGGTGCGGAGGGGCCTCAAGTGTCCTAAGCCTTCCCTTGCCATTCATGTAGCCTTCACTCTACATTATCACGATCCTACATAAGAGGACAACACCATGAACTGCATGCTATTGTGATTGCTGTTGCTGCCATCCCATTCCACAACAGTAGTTCTACTATAGTAGCTACCATTATGGGACATACATCAAGCTCTGTAACTGGCCTGAGGAAGTAACTGCGCAAATCGATGCCCACCGAGAGTATGTACGTTAGCGTGTGTGTGTATGTTATACTAAGAAAAAGCTAACTGTGCATACATTCGATTTTTGAATACTAAAAGTCATGTGAATATAGAATCGCTCATTGGGAAGGCAGAAAACGCACTGAATATCCACTAGCTCAATCATCACAAGGTCTGAATATTTGTGTCATAAAACGATGAAGGAGCAATTATTCAAAGACACATATTGATACAATCTCAACGATAGGTGTGGTACATATATTGTTGTGGCTTATATTCCTGTAAGAAAGTGATGTTATCAGCCTATGAGTCAGATCGTTTATGCGGTGATTCACTACACATCGTTACTAAGTTTAGTAGTCATGTTACTGAATGAACGTGGAATACGTAGTGGTTACACTCCTAGAACATTAAAAGCTACATGACAGATAGCGTTCAGTACGTACACTTTCAGGAACACAATTTATGAACTTACTACGAGGGCTATTCGGAAGTAAGGAACGACAGGTCGCGAAATGGAAACCACAGTGAAAATCAAAACAGTTTTATTTGCAACACTTATGTACAACTTCCAGCTACTAATCTCCATAGTCGCCGATCCGACTTAGACGTTTGCCGTAGAGTTGTACCAACTTTCCAATACCCTCGTTATTGAAGACAGCCGCCAGTGATTTCCGCCAATTCTCTACGCTGGCCTGCAGCTCGTTGGCTGTACCAAAATGATGTCTTCATAGCCAGCGGTTCATGTGAGCAGAGATGAAACTCAGACGGAGACAGTTACGGGCTGTATTGTGGGTAATCAAACATTTCCAATTGAAAACGATGCAGGAGCATCTTCATTGTCCCTGCAGAATGCGGCTGAGAATTGTCTTGAAGAAGAAAACGCACGACAGCTATGTAATGTTGGCTGCATAGCTTCAGGTGAAATTTCTCACCAGGCCCTACTTGGAGGGAGTCACTATTGTTCTAGGTATCTTTATGTACCTTCTGTCTGCTCAGAACTAAAAAGAACGACGTAACGCGATCGACGGATATACTAGCGACACTGCGCAACACACCTCTCCAAAACTTCATCGGATTTTCACTGTGGTTTACATTTCGCGACCGGTCGTTCGTTACTTTACGAATAGCCCTCGTACATGTGAGCTATGCTATTCAATATGCGTTTCTTGAACACACCAATTGGTACCCATATGTGGATGGGTTGTACTGGGATGTTTTGTGGATTCTCTTGGGGCCTGCAGGTCTGCTTACACATACAGGTAATTTCATAGTATAATGTTGTGTTTGTTCTGTATGACCGACAGTGAAAATTTCATCCATCACGGAGATTCGAACCAACTTACCTCCAATTCTAGCGCACAGGCATGCGTTAGTTACCTAGGGCATGGAGGCAATTTACCACACGTTTTTGTGCATTAATGAAGCATTATTGACAAATATCCAAAATGGATTCAGAAAATATCTCCACGTGGAATGGCCATGCGGTTTGAGGTGCCACGTCACGGACTGTGCGGCTCCTCCCGACAGAGATTTGCGTCCTCCCTCGGGCATGAGCGTGTGTGTTGTTCTTAGCGTAAGTTAAATTTAATTTAAGCAGTGTGTAAGTATAGGTACCGATGACCTCAGCAGTATGGTCCCTTAAGAATTCAGAAACATTTGAACATCAGAAAATATCGATCTTGTAAAGCACAAATATCTCTCTTTACTCAAGAAATAATGAGTGCTATCGACAGGGGACGTGAAACTGGTTCCATATTTTTAGATTTCCAGAAGGCTTTTGACACCGTTCCTTTACAAGCGACTTATAATATTAAACTGTGTGCCTAAAGGGCATCGCCTCAGTTGTGTGACTGGATTCGTGATTTCCTGTCAGCAAGGTCACATCTGGTAAAAACTGACGGAAAGTCACCGAGTTAAACGGGAGTAATATCTGACGTTCCCAAAAGGAGTGTTAAATTCCCTCTTGTTCCTGATGTGTATAAACGACTTAGGAGGCAAATGATGTAGTAATTTACCCTCATGTAAAGTCATAAGACGAGCGAAACGAATTGCAAAGTGAATTAGACGAAATAGCTGCATGGTGAAAAAGGTTGATGTTGACACGAAGAAGGGTGAAGTCATCCGCGTGAGCACTAAAATGAGTCCGCTAAATAAATTACACAAATTTGAATGCTGTAAACTCAGCTAATACTTGGGGATCACAATCACGAATAACTTAAATTGGAGTAATGATGTAGAGAATGTTGTGGAGGAAGCACACCGAAGACTGCTGTTTAGAGGCAGACCACATAGAAAATGTAACAAGTCTGCAAAAGAGCCTGATAACACTGCGCTTGAGACTGCTTACGCTGCGCGTGTCCACCATCTTCTGGAGTACTGGTGTTTGGCGTGGAATCCACAGCAGATAGGGTTGAAAGAGGACATCGAAAAAGTACAATGAAGGGCAACTCGTTTTGCATTATCGCGAAATAAGGGAAAGAGTACGACGGATGTGATAAACGAACTGGGGTGGCCGTCATTTAAAAAAAAAGGCATTTTTCGCTATGGCAGGACCTTCTCATGAAATTTAAATAAACATCTTGCTAGTCAGAATTTGAAAATTTTTTTTGGCGCCATCCATATAGGGAGAAATGAACGTCATAATAAAATAACAGATATCAGAAGTCGCACGGATAGATTTAAGTGTTCGTTTCTCTGGCATACTGTTCGAGAATGGAACGGTAGAGAAGTAGCTTAAGGGTGGTTTGATAAACTATCTGCCAGGAACTTAATTGTGAACTACAGAGTAATCATGCAGATGTACATATAGAGGGTTGCCATCTACATTCTTATCTTATCTTGAGATGTGTTAAAATGTTAAAGCGCGTGCCTGCAAGATCATTTAGGCTGGTCAGTTACTATGAACTTTCTGTTCTGTACCTAAAATGGAAATTTCGTCAACCTTCTCGGATTGTGTCCGGAAATTGACAAAAGGCAAGCAAAAGAGGAAGTGTGTACTTTAGTGCCTCTTTTTCACAACGTTTTCTAAACGTTTTTGAGGACACTGCCAGTCTTACAAACGTCAAATGTCTATCATCTCATGTTACGCATACAACTAGTCATGCTCTTGTCCTTGTGTTGCACTTCTTGAATTTCTGAAGATGGAAATTGTTCCGAAACGAGTCATACATGGTTTTTCACAAATGAAGTCACTCTCCGCCTGCTGTGTAACTACACTCCTGGAAATTGAAATAAGAACACCGTGAATTCAATGTCCCAGGAAGGGGAAACTTTATTGACTCATTCCTGGGGTCAGATACATCACATGATCACACTGACACAACCACAGGCACATAGACACAGGCCCACAGGTGACGAAGTAGGATAGCATCGAATAGGGTAACAAACTCGACAGTGTTTGAGCTATAAGGATACCCCTTCCGATGCTATCAAACTCTGAACTTAGCGACCTGTACAGTGAACAGACCACTCTCTATAAGATTATGTGGAAAATTAAGCCAAACTCATCTAAACTTGAACAGACGGGACCCAATAAAAATGAAATATGGGTACTATAGCTCACATATAAATAATATGAAAGTATTTCATCCGACTATGGAATGAAACTAAGATGTAACTCCCTGTTTAATGCTAAAATGAATGTACGTGACCCTAAACAGTGAACAGATAAGGAAAGTATCAATTAAGTGCACAATGGTTGAAATGAATTAGAGATAACAGAAGTATTTATTAACTGTACAACAGTTTTAATGGATTACTCAACATACACAATAATGTCTTGATAAGGGAGGGGTGGGGGTGGAAATTGGCAAGGAAATGCTAATAACACTGTACTGGTTTCTATTTCCACGCAAGCCCCCAACGATTGCTGAATTCGTTAACAGATTAAGGGGCTCCGGAACGCCCTATACTTGCAATGTTAAAATAACGCTTATAAATTACATCTTTCCTCACAAAGTATTTTAGGTAGGAAGTTGAACTTTTTACAGATTATTTATTGGAATATGGGCTACAACTTAACACAGGGATGTTACAAAATTTTAGTTCAGTTATTAAAGATGATTTTTTTTCAATTGTAATGAAAATTCACAACATTTTTTTGCAATTTTTTATTTATATATTCAAAAATATACAGTTTTTTGGAAAAAAGCTGTGTTAAATTATGCAGAATGTACTGTGTAACATTCACTGAAAGTTTGAAACAAATATGTTTGGAAGATCCTTAGAAAACATGTAATTAGTATGAGAAAATAAAAGTTTTGGGAATCGAGCGACAAAGATTGGATTAACTTCTTAGTGCATTCCATGTCCATAGGATGGATTATCTTCATCCTCTGCAAACTCCTCCTCCAACTTCCTCTTGTTCCTCCTCGTGTTTACTCTTGCTTGTATTTCTAGACTCTTTACAGCCCTGTCTGCAGCCCGAAGGCGTTCCTTGTCTAAAGCAAGCATCGCTCGTACCATGTTAGAACCTATCTTCATTCCCACATTTCTAAATACCTTGCACCTTACAATGTTGCCATCATTGAAAGTCGCAACAGTATCATACACACCAAAGTGAAGTGTTTCTATTCCAACAAAAACAGTCTTGGGGATTCTCGACCATATAACACTATTTACACTTTCATTGGGGTTTTGAGTTTTTCCGTGAATACAATTTTTCAACAGTTCAGGTGCTGCTAAGTCTTTGAAAATAGGTTAGCCACAACACATACTTTATCTCACAGCACTAAAATGTACCTGATGAACACGGACGTTAATAATAACACCATTTGACAGCAGTTTAACAGCGCCACAGTGGGTCACGCCCATGTAGAACACATTTCAAAAAAAATTTAAAAATAGTTGTAGTCTTCGGAATTGAATAAAATATATATCTATTAAAAGGTAATAGTCTGCAGATTCAGAAAACGCAAAAAAGTAAAAATTGAACTTTTCATGATTTTGAGCCATTCCGGAGCCCCTTAAACCAAGGGCGGCCAAGATTTCGCATCACGAGCCATTCCCTCGCTCGCATACCGTAGCGCTCAACCCGGCCGCAACACCACTGTCCTGGCGGGAGGTGGGGCGGAAAGGGGGGGGGGAGGGGGCATGACGAGGGAGGAACTGAATGCACACTGTATTTCTAAGGCAATGCAGTCTCACTGAATGCGACTTGGGTTCATGTTTCTCAACAACATATATCACAAACGAAACTGATGTTCACTCTTATTTAATTATATTTGGCGTACTGAATTTTTATCTGGTACAAAGAGTCGGCAAACAGAATGAAATTTTCTCTGTCGGCGTGTAGACAGACCCAGAGAATTTGACAGGTTTTCGCATTCAGTTTCACACGTAGTCGAGACTTTCTTAGTTTCAAAATCGAAAAAGGTCTGTTACACAAATATTGTTGATCGAAATATTGTCGCATTTTTCCAATCTCACTATGGAGACGTGGACACTCTACTTGAGGAAAACAGTGTAAACGACCAGGACAGTTTTATCGTAAAGTTATCTCTCTGTCTTTAAAACGGGAATTACACTGCAGGTTAATCAGTTACATGTGCACATGCACAGGGTACTTTCACCTGAAATGGCAAAACGTCTCGAAAACAGTTCGCAAACAGGTGTAGCGCTGAATATGTGTAGATCTGTAGTTAAGCTGGCTAGGTCGTATAAATACACTCCTGGAAATGGAAAAAAGAACACATTGACACCGGTGTGTCAAACCCACCATACTTGCTCCGGACACTGCGAGAGGGCTGTACAAGCAATGACCACACGCACGGCACAGCGGACACACCAGAAACCGCGGTGTTGGCCGTCGAATGGCGCTAGCTGCGCAGCATTTGTGCACCGCCGCCGTCAGTGTCAGCCAGTTTGCCGTGGCATACGGAGCTCCATCGCAGTCTTTAACACTGGTAGCATGCCGCGACAGCGTGGACGTGAACCGTATGTGCAGTTGACGGACTTTGAGCGAGGGCGTATAGTGGGCATGCGGCAGGCCGGGTGGACGAACCGCCGAATTGCTCAACACGTGGGGCGTGAGGTCTCCACAGTACATCGATGTTGTCGCAAGTTGTCGGCGGAAGGTGCACGTGCCCGTCGACCTGGGACCGGACCGCAGCGACGCACGGATGCACGCCAAGACCGTAGGATCCTACGCAGTGCCGTAGGGGACCGCACCGCCACTTCCCAGCAAATTAGGGACACTGTTGCTCCTGGGGTATCGGCGAGGACCATTCGCAACCGTCTCCATGAAGCTGGGCTACGGTCCCGCACACCGTTAGGCCGTCTTCCGCTCACGCCCCAACATCGTGCAGCCCTCCTCCAGTGGTGTCGCGACAGGCGTGAATGGAGGGACGAATGGAGACGTGTCGTCTTCAGCGATGAGAGTCGCTTCTGCCTTGGTGCCAATGATGGTCGTATGCGTGTTTGGCGCCGTGCAGGTGAGCGCCACAATCAGGACTGCATACGACCGAGGCACACAGGGCCAACACCCGGCATCATGGTGTGGGGAGCGATCTCCTACACTGGCCGTACACCACTGGTGATCGTCGAGGGGACACTGAATAGTGCACGGTACATCCAAACCGTCATCGAACCCATCGTTCTACCATTCCTAGACCGGCAAGGGAACTTGCTGTTCCAACAGGACAATGCACGTCCGCATGTATCCCGTGCCACCCAACGTGCTCTAGAAGGTGTAAGTCAACTACCCTGGCCAGCAAGATCTCCGGATCTGTCCCCCATTGAGCATGTTTGGGACTGGATGAAGCGTCGTCTCACGCGGTCTGCACGTCCAGCACGAACGCTGGTCCAACTGAGGCGCCAGGTGGAAATGGCATGGCCAGCCGTTCCACAGGACTACATCCAGCATCTCTACGATCGTCTCCATGGGAGAATAGCAGCCTGCATTGCTGCGAAATGTGGATATACACTGTACTAGTGCCGACATTGTGCATGCTCTGTTGCCTGTGTCTATGTGCCTGTGGTTGTGTCAGTGTGATCATGTGATGTATCTGACCCCAGGAATGAGTCAATAAAGTTTCCCCTTCCTGGGACATTGAATTCACGGTGTTCTTATTTCAATTTCCAGGAGTGTAGTTACACAGCAGGCGGAGAGTGACTTCATTTGTGAAAAACCATGTATGACTCGTTTCGGAACAATTTCCATCTTCAGAAATTCAAGAAGTGCAACACAAGGACAAGAGCATGACTAGTTGTATGCGTAACATGAGATGATAGACATTTGACGTTTGTAAGACTGGCAGTGTCCTCAAAAACGTTTAGAAAACGTTGTGAAAAAGAGGCACTAAAGTACACACTTCCTCTTTTGCTTGCCTTTTGTCAATTTCCGGACACAATCCGAGAAGGTTGACGAAATTTCCATTTTAGGTACAGAACAGAAAGTTCATAGGCTCGACGTTCTCGAAGAGTTGGAGATTTTCAAGCGTATTTCTAAGAATGATGGCCTCAACCTCGACGAACAGTTGCAATTACGTAACAAAGTTTTTCTCAGTGGTATTAATACATTACACGCGGAATTTTGATTCCTCTCTTTTCTACTACATTTTACTGCCTTTGATTCCGAAACATCATTTTCTTCGAACGTCATGGATATGTGTTACTGAAGTCATACTTAATTTTCTATGTGTTATTTCATAGGGTTTCTCAAAATTTCGTTGTGATGAAGACATCGTTAGAGGTGACGAAACCTAGGTCAGTGTACCAAACAATTATTTTCAACTGGTTTTCTTGTTATTTTTAAATTGAAACTAATGTACGGTTGCTGAGAAACAGCCTTGTTAAAAATTGTAAGAAAATACAGTATTTATGTCAGTGTCTGCACTATTTCTGACACAAAAACCTGTGTAAACTGCAGTTGTACATGTTTGAACAACAAAAAACTGTTGAGATGGAAGGAAACTTTTTATGTATATAAAATGACGTAAGGGAGGACAAGATTGGGAATGAAGGGGAGAAGAATAGCGGAAGGTGATGAGGGAAAGGGATGGTTGGATGAGAAACGGACCAAGATCATTGGTGGATCCCCTGTCTCAGCTCTCCAATTTCTGTGCTACCGAAATTAGTCCACACAAATCCTGCTTTAGTTGATGCGCATCCAATCTTCTCTGGCTGTTCAGTCCCTCAGGCACTTTTTAGAGAGATCTCTTTAGGAGAGTGGAGTCCTTATTTCGTATCGCCCCTGCTTAAACCGATACCTTGTACGTTGAAGCCTTCTGCCTGCAATCACGCTCGCGGTACTAGAGAGGCGACCGTGCACTGGCAGTACTGGCTGAGTAAAGGCGGCTACGGCCTGTGTGCTGAGTCTGGTGGGTTCCCGCTCGAATTTAATTCGGGTCGGGCCCCGGCGCCTCTCGGCGGCAGATGGGGGCGGCAGATACAACTGATGATGGATGTGCAGCCCAGGGCCGCCACGCGCTGATGCGCTCCCACCGTTTCCATTAGTCGTAATTGAATCCGGCTACGCGCCCGACTCGGGCGTAATGAATCCGCTATTCTATATTTGCGGAGGATCTGTGGCGCAACACGACCGGCCGAATGTGAGCCTCTCTCTATTGGACGTATATCTCTGTGCGTACGTCTCTAGAATCTTCACCTTACTGGCGCGGTCACGGGGCAACTTACTTTCTACGCAAGTGTGACAGTTGGCCGTGTTGCCTGCATGTAAGTCAATAAATATTATCACGTTAACTTTCAACACACTATCAGTACTCAATCTTCAGCAAACTAAATATTTGCTGAAGCAAAAACATCCTAACGGGATCGATATACCTTAAACAAGAAACTCTTTGGATCCCAGACACCCGTGCGTTTTTTGTTTTCTTAAGTTCGGTGGATAATGTGACGAGAACAGGAAAACGTTGGTAAAACAATTTGCGTGATCCAACACTTTCTTGATGATGGAGAAGAGGGAGAACCCACCGGATAAGCCGCACAGAAAAGCTGTAGGTAACGAAATCGTAATTCTTGTTCAAGTTCCAAAAGCATTTGACCATATGTATTATTTGTGTTTTCAGTCAAAATTAAGACCAAATTCTGGGAGTGTTATAGTCCGGGGATTTCGATGACTTGGTTTTCGTGAATCTTAAAGGGCACAGCGGCCAACTGCTAATTCGACATTCGATCTTGATTCGCACTTTCTTTCTTTGTATTATCTTCCGATGTTCCTCAATGCGCTTTTCAATAACTTTTTGTAATTACAATTAATGCAAGATTTGTAACCGAAATGGCAACCAGCTACAGGTATGGTTCAACAATATTTACTTGTATCTAGAATAACATATTTGAATATTTGCATATCTTCGTGAATCACCCTGTATAGTTTTTTCATTCAATGGGATGATACTTTCGCGTTTATGTATTTTGTTTGTTCATTTGTGTGTGTGTGTGTGTGTATGTGTGTGTGTGTGTGTGTGTGTGTGTGTGTGTGTGTTTACATTACTGCACACAAGGTCTACGGGTACCGTATTTGAGTAATAACCATAACGTCCTTCGTATTCGGTTCCAACCTCGCCATTGATTAGATTTAGGATAAAAACAATCAGCAATGGCGGCCGAAGACTTCCAACATAAAAAGTCATACTCGTTGCGCCAGCGGCCTTGTCAAAGAGGGTGGAGGAGGGGGCAGAGGTCCAGGGCGCCCTCTTTCCCCTGGGTTGCGATACTGCTTCAAAGAGGCCTTAGAATCAGCAGTGATCAACTACATGAGGCTGCGGAAGGAAATGGTAACCCCTTGTGATGGTACTTAGTAGGAAATAAAAAATTTTATCATTATAAAAATATGTACGAGAAAGTACGTATTTGATGGAAAAACATTACTGCGAGTTTATAAATCAAGCAATATAATCACTGAAAATGACAGAGAAACATGACTTGGTAAGAGAAAGGGAACCTATGCGATCCTTTTTTGTTACTCTTTTTCGAGATGGTCTTCTCACTTGTTCCATCGAAGGTCTGACCTGAGAAAACTCTTGATTTGTGTGTTAATATACTGTACAGTACATCAGAGACATAATACAGCCGAAACCGGTTATAACGACGTAGAAGGGACCGATGACTTACGGTAGTTATAGCCGATTCTCGCGAAAACCAGGTGGCTGAAATACAGTACACCTACAGTATTTACGATGCAGTATTTATGGGGAGGGTGAAGACGAGTTTTCGTATGTTTGTGGAGTACGTACAGCAATAAAATGCCATCAAAAAGCAAGAATCTTCAATAAGTGAAGCAAGAATTAGCAACAATGTAAACTGTTCACTCATGTCGAATATGGTCTTGGATAATGAATGAGATAAAGTGTTGAGCACTTTTAAAACTTGCAGAGAGTACTGTGTTGTACACCTCCGCTTCAGTTATTGTACCATAAAACTGATGATCGCTTTCGGAGTTTTTTACCACTCCATCTTCAGATGGTTGTTACATGTTTCGTTTCATATTCCTGCCGGTGACTCGTTTTGTATCCGTTACAAGTTTGCCGCACTCTGATAGACAGAACGTGTTTCCTTTAACATTTGGTAAAGTTTGCGATAGATTTATTTCTTGTGGCTCCTATCAAAGCATTTACGCAAAGGTCTTTCTTAGGGTCACTTTTGAATACATTATGGGGGTGACAGTGATCAATGTGTTACAAATATTTACTATCAAAAACAGTCTTGATCACAATTTATTTATTACCGTGACCGGTTTCGACCACTACTGTGGTCATATTCAGGCCAATGAGTAAGAACCTCCTTCGGCTGGAGAATTATTACTAGAAAATGACCACAGTAGTGGTCAAAACCGGTCACCGTAATAAATAAATTGTGATCAAGACTGTTTTTGATGGTTAAAAAAATGTTTTTAGTGAATTGAAAAAGCACATGCAAAGTGAACGTCCGCAGATGTGTAAATTTCAAAATTGGCAACAGAGAGACTTCGTCACACAGAAGCATATAGCACGTAAGTGTTGACCATATTTCACGTTTTAATAACTTTAAAACCTTCTCACAAATTCTTTGACAGATGTCATAAGAATAATATACTTTACGTAACAGTGAACAAAAAGTTTTATCTTTATACTAGTGCAGCTATCCAATAACGGAAAATAATCGAGGCCTCAGCAAGAAAACAAAACGAAACGCGTAACAATCATCCGAAGATGGATCTGTAAAATATCCGAAATCGGGTGTTGTTTGACCAATATAAACCTTGTGAAACCACACTTGTGATTGGCTGCTGCTTCAGTTATAAACCTAACATTGTTACCGCCACAGTTCCGAGCACGTCAATTTTCAACAAAATAGCATCAGTGCAAGAGTTCGTGCTTTTCCACTTTCGGGACACGTTGTTTAGTTTGTGGACATATGAATATTTACACTATGAGTGGTAACCACTATCTTTTGCTGTTTTCATCTCAACGTAGTTTTATTCCAAATTGTTCTTACTAACTTCACACACCTTCTGAATATTCCTCTGTAATCATTGACCTTTCCTTCCAATGGTCACAATGTAGCCTTTTAGTAAGAGACTGACTTACGTACATTGCACACAGCAGTACATAAACGTTTTCCTCCAGCGTATAAGGTAGGTTTGTCACTAAGAATAAACGAGATGTAGATAAGAGTACAGAAAAATTCCGTTGCAGAAATTGTTATTGACTAATCGCGTTCATTCATTTCTCGATTATGATCTATAAGATGAGTGGTTAATGTATATTAGTTATGGACCTCAACCACTAATAAAAGATACGGCTGTTTTCTATAAAATATGCTGTTAATTATCAGTAAGAAACTAAGGGTAAAGGTACGAAAATTTTAAATGCTCTTGTAGTACCCAATAGTTCATGAAGAGCTCAATACACAGAAGGTACAATATGTGATACGGTACTAGAGTATTTAACTGGATAACATGGAAACTCCAGCAGCTCGACTGATAAAAAAATGTGGGTATTGTACATAGACTAATCATCTGCATCGTAGGACAATGTTATTTAACGAAATTTCATTTTCCTATGACAAAAAAATGATGAAATATCATGGATGGCTTACGTGTGGCAACTCATGTACATTAAAATTATGTATCAGATAAACCGACATGAATTGTCTGCAAGCAGTTGTCAGTACTAGTAGCTATAACGACTAATCATTTCGAACATATAAGGAACGAACTCCCTGCTATGCAAGAAAATACAATTATTAATAACATTTAGGGAAGTAAGAGGGGCCAGAAGACTGACGCCTGAACTCTGATAAGATCGGCTTATTTGTGGCGGGAAGAAAAAGACGTTATAGCACATATGGAGGAGCCCTTTAAAGGTTTTAGTTTACCATGAGGCAGTGGAAAGTTGGAATTCAGTGCAGTCAAGTAGAACGCAGAGTACTATAGTCGTAATCGATCAGTCTGATGAATAAATCACTCATTTTATTAATTTAAATCTCAAAAATTCAAAAATTTTAGATAGATACAATAAACACCAATGAAACGTTAAACTGAAAATATTTTAGTTTGTGGAGGGTGCTTATATATTAATTCAGAATACAATTTTTGTGTCTATACCTAAATTTAGTCTTTGATATTTACATACAGCCATCAAATATTTCAATAATCATGGCCAAAAATGAGCATTTACTACAGTGATAACCCTACGATAGAAGCAATATTAAACGCACCTATCTGTATAGCAGTACTATATGGGTATATTTTCTAAAGCATTTTATTCTGCTCTCATATTTACTCACTTTCAGTGTGGTTAGATGAAGAAAGTGCAACGGCTGTTAAAGAGATTATAAATGTCCTTAAAACTTACAAACTGCTACGTACTGAAGAGAATTAGGTGAAATCAAACCCATTCTTTAGCCAGAAGACTCTCCCGAAAGAAAAGGCAAGAGTGCCATACCTATGGCCGAAGAATAGAACAGTGTACATTGCACAGCCAATTGCTCCGATCCTGCTGTTATAAAAGTTAACATTGAACAACCCTCAAGGCAACGCGATTAACGTGTATATGAGAACGAGAATCCAACCTCTTCACAATAAGTTTTTAAAAAAAGTATACAATCTTGTAACGTAATTAAATGTACTCATATGAAATGTAGACAGATAATAATCAGTATCATGCTTTTTTTCAATGTCTGATTATCGGATAACAAACTGACAAGTAACCATGAAAACCTGCTACCTGTGTGTTTGCGTGAGATGGCCTCGCTGCGGAAATGTTCATGAATGAAGTTATACGTGATGAAGACGTAGCTACCAATACAGCTGCTCCAGAAACAAGAGTGGAACTATTATATATTCTCTACGGTGAGTTATGGATTTATGTCGGTGGTATAGACAACTTTGTCAGATTACATTTGGAAATAACTTCTATCTTGCATCATTATAGTCTGACCATAGCAACGCTTTCTTTCAATCAAGCTGAAATAGTTTCTCATTGTGCGTTGTTCTACGCTCCAATAAACAGCAATTTTTCATATTTCACCTGAAACTACATACACTGAAAACGGTATTAAAGACTCGTTACAGAGGGATTTCATTTGTTGTGTCTTTCATGTATGGTAATAATTCTTTATTGCAACATAAAAACAATCATTAATAACCGTATACCTACTGTTTTCGCTGTTTCTGAAATAAATCGTTAAGACTTTTCAAAATACCTTACAAATTATGTATTTTTGGTTTTTTGTTGAATAACTATTTTCCCGAAAGTCTTAGATTAAGAAAACAATTGGAACTTTAGTAATGGTAATTCCTACCCCGTACAGGAACACAGTATTTGTTGTAACTCTCCCATTCGAACAACAGAACTTCAGATGTGACATGCTTTATTAATGTTCCCAAACTCAGCACACTGAAGTCCATGGCCCTTGTCTGCTTGTAAGGAAATTACTCGTGCGAAGACTCTGATTGCAACCATATTTTAACCTCCTCTTTTTGCTACAAAATTCGATCACAATACGGTCTAATCTGTTCTGTAAATTTATCAGTGAAAAACCTCGAACAGCAACACCATACAAAAGATTCAGGCCCAAACAAAGATATGTAGTATTAATGTATACACAGTTGAAGACATTTAACCTTGATAGAAAATGTATATTTTGACAGATGACACTTGTATCAAGTTACTTCGAATCTTCAATGGATCTATTTTTACTGTGCGTCTGAATGTTGGGTGTCATCGCACGGTAACGAAAGTCAGAGGCAGCCCATAAGTCAGCAGCGTACCCGGACTGATCATTGCTTGACGCGTAATTACAGGTAGCTTAAAAAATGCAGAAGTTACAGGTTAAGCATTATCAAATGAAAAAATATACCTCGACCAAAATTTAAACTCCCATACGAGTCAGCAATAATGACAACCAGAATCTCCAATACCTCAAATAATTATAAATACGCATAACAGTGTTAGAAAGTATTTGTTGGATATACTTCCAGAATTGCAGTTTATTTATAACACATTAGACACTAATATCAGTAATCGTCTGATCTACAATACATTGGCAATTAGTCGTCGTAATGGAAATCATGCTAATCGAACACTATTTGCTTGGATTAAAACTCATAGAAGACTCAGAAAACAATGTGAAAAACTGTGTCTTTGTTAAACTTATTGTCACGCCAACAGATTACAATATTGAGACAGAGTCGAGAGTAACGTGGAGTCATTTATTTCTCCTATTTCACCAGGCTAAGCGTTCGATTTCACTGAACTTAACTTTCTCACTCATCCATGAGGAAATAAGCAGTTTAACTTAATTCTTTAAGGGATATCCTGTCTCTCACGTTGAAACCTTCGAAACTGTCAGCAACATTTTAACATAATTCATTACAACCGGATTTCAAATGTGACTTGTGATAAACTAATCTTTCCTGCGCCTAACAAGGAAAATTCGAGCTTCTTATAGAAATACTACAGATAGCGATGATACAGTCGTACGTCACCTCCACGAGATCTTCATTGTTTTCTGCATTTTTGCCAATGTAAGACACATACGCCCTAATATCATAATTTAACATATACACCATAACTACTTAAACGTAGGAAGAAAGATGTTGGCGCCAGCAACGATATCATTACAGATTCAGCGCTAATTTTGTTGAGACAAGGGAATCAAAGGAACTATCCCGAATTTTGCGTAACTGATGGGAATCTGAATCTCGCTCCTCTTCTGTGTAAGTCCTACGCCATAAGCATTGCACACCTACCATCTGCTATATAAAGACTGTTGGGTTAAACAAGATTTTAATAGAAGTTTTTTACAAACAAATGAAAAAAATTATTTAACGTTATCTGGAGAGCATAAAGCAAATGTCGAGCAAAAGTAGTTGGAAAATATAAATATGATTTGCAGTAAGCAGATAGTCATATGGTCTTTTAGAAACCAATTTATATGTCGATAGATTTGTTATGTTAACCTGTTTGAGAAACTAATTTGTATTAATTACATTCATTAATTATTAAAAATGCATTTCTGTGTGGCATTTCCATTGAGCAATGAAGAAATATACTATATGCGCCAGCCAAAGGATGTAATTAAAACACAACATGAAGGCCTCTATTTCCAATTTATGCACTCGTATTTGTTTTGAGCTACGGCTTGATTTATTGTAGTTCCCTTTGCAAAACATATTCTGGAGCAGTCAACGATGGCCAACACATTATCATTACAGAGAAAACAGTGCAGTGTCTACTGTAATACGGGCCCTTGGACTAAGAGAAGTAGCTCTGAACAATTATTCAAGGATCCTGGCTGCTGCTTTTGATGCCAGACACTGTTTGTATTTAGTATTAAGAAAATCAGTAAAGTATGTGTCACCTACATTATACCAACGGCCTTGTGATGGAAAGAGCAGAACTCTGGACTGCGATTCAGCTGTGGTGGGAAACAGACCCTAAAGGCAGATTCATCTGCATTAAAAATCGGCATGATAACACAGAAGGCAATGGAATCATTGCATGAAATATATAATGAGCATTCACAGGATATACTGTTGTCACTAGAAAGTGTTACGATGATCTCTCCTATGGAATAAGACACAGGAATAGTTCCGTATTTGATCCTTTGGAGGGAGAAATCCAAGGAAGAAGGTTTAATAATGAACTGAAGAATGGTTCTAAAAGTCTGAGTGTGAAACGTCTGACGTGTGAATTAGTTTGGGAAGCTATGAAACCTTCAAAGGAGGATTAAAAGGCAGGAACTAGAGGTTGGAAGGATTAGTGTAGTGAAATATACGTGAAATATAGGTCCATAATCAGACAAATGTAGATTAATATCAACAGCATCATAAGCTGTTATAATCGTAGTAGCATTCATTATGAATTGGACGGTAAATCAAGAATGAATTAGTGTGAACAGGACAGTGATTGTGTTATTCTTATCAGAATCGACACTAAACCAGTTTTTACATTACGGTCCAGTTACACATGCGCATGTGATAAGCAGGAGATGAAAAGGTACAGGCATGAGGAACAGCTTATTCAGTAAGCAAAAGGAAAATCATGATATAATAATAAGCATAGGTATTGCGACGCTATAGTGGAATTAGGAACAGAAAGTAGACTTACGAAAATTATACAGTTTCGACTATGGAATTGAGAGGAGAAAAGCTGCATGGGCTCCGCAATAAAGTTTACTATCAAGAGTAGCTTTTGGGTGGAGTAAGATCGGGCAGGGTGTTGTGCAGGCGTCGGCTTACTTCGACAAAGCGTACTTACTGAACAAAGAAAATTCCTTTACATTACGAAAAATGGCAATTTGCATACTGAATTAAAATATGTCGCTCAGTCACAGTTCATGAAGTGCTGCGCATTAGGACAGTATAATAAATGAATCATTTTTCCTCACATGAGTTATAAAAATAATTTGAAATGAACACCGCTCTAGTAACACTAAAATAGGAGGCGATGATAAAAGACGTGAACACTGCACGATATTCGACCTCTTGGCCTGGAAAGACAATAAGCAGAAACTATCCTTCAGCCAGCACCACCGTAATACAAAGAATAAAATCGTAATTCCAGCCCTCAGTCTTTATAACAGGACATTCCTACGTTTACAGTTAATCTAAATACACTCCTGGAAATGGAAAAAAGAACACATTGACACCGGTGTGTCAGACCCACCATACTTGCTCCGGACACTGCGAGAGGGCTGTACAAGCAATGATCACACGCACGGCACAGCGGACACACCAGGAACCGCGGTGTTGGCCGTCGAATGGCGCTAGCTGCGCAGCATTTGTGCACCGCCGCCGTCAGTGTCAGCCAGTTTGCCGTGGCATACGGAGCTCCATCGCAGTCTTTAACACTGGTAGCATGCCGCGACAGCGTGGACATGAACCGTATGTGCAGTTGACGGACTTTGAGCGAGGGCGTATAGTGGGCATGCGGGAGGCCGGGTGGATGTACCGCCGAATTGCTCAACACGTGGGGCGTGAGGTCTCCACAGTACATCGATGTTGTCGCCAGCTGTCGGCGGAAGGTGCACGTGCCCGTCGACCTGGGACCGGACCGCAGCGACGCACGGATGCACACCAAGACTGTAGGATCCTACGCAGTGCCGTAGGGGACCGCACCGCCACTTCCCAGCAAATTAGGGACACTGTTTCTCCTGGGTTATCGGCGAGGACCATTCGCAACCGTCTCCATGAAGCTGGGCTACGGTCCCGCACACCGTTAGGCCGTCTTCCGCTCACGCCCCAACATCGTGCAGCCCGCCTCCAGTGGTGTCGCGACAGGCGTGAATGGAGGGACGAATGGAGACGTGTCGTCTTCAGCGATGAGAGTCGCTTCTGCCCTGGTGCCAATGATGGTCGTATGCGTGTTTGGCGCCGTGCAGGTGAGCGTCACAATCAGGACTGCATACGACCGAGGCACAGAGGGCCAACACCCGGCATCATGGTGTGGGGAGCGATCTCCTACACTGGCCGTACACCACTGATGATCGTCGAGGGGACACTGAATAGTGCACGGTACATCCAAACCGTCATCGAACCCATCGTTCTACCATTCCTAGACCGGCAAGGGAACTTGCTGTTCCAACAGGACAATGCACGTCCGCATGTATCCCGTGCCACCCAACGTGCTCTAGAAGGTGTACGTCAACTACCCTGGCCAGCAAGATCTCCGGATCTGTTCCCCATAGAGCATGTTTGGGACTGGATGAAGCGTCGTCTCACGTGGTCTGCACGTCCAGCACGAACGCTGGTCCAACTGAGGCGCCAGGTGGAAATGGCATGGCAAGCCGTTCCACAGGACTACATCCAGCATCTCTACGATCGTCTCCATGGGAGAATAGCAGCCTGCATTGCTGCGGAAGGTGGATATACACTGTACTAGTGCCGACATTGTGCATGCTCTGTTGCCTGTGTCTATGTGCCTGTGGTTCTGCCAGTGTGATCATGTGATGTATCTGACCCCAGGAATGTGTCAATAAAGTTTCCCCTTCCTGGGACAATGAATTCACGGTGTTCTTATTCCAATTTCCAGGAGTGTACTAAATCTACTACCCATTCCCTCCACCTGCTAGTCAACCAAGCAGAATACTTTCTGCGCAAAATTATCAGTTAAGATTGTTAATGTATACTGGCTATGCTCACAGTGTGATTATAAACGGAGTTTACAGAGTTCTCGTTTCAAGTCAAAAAACGCTCGCCCAGGTTGCAGGCAAACACATTAAACCACAATAGTCAACACTGTGTACGTGGTCCTTCCGCGCGAAATATTACTGGCAAAATTGTTACACACAGTGCATACTGTTTGCACCCTTCACTATACACCGTATACAGCTTTGAACAAAATCGACCGAGCAGATTCCACGGTCGGTCACCAAAGAACACAAGTCATGCTCCCCTTGGAATACGGTATCCCCTGTCTGAAAATCCCCTGAAATCGCCGCCCTCTCTTCTATGGAAAACAGGAAACTCCCTCCGGTCTTGTAGTGTCCACACGGCTTCACGCACCGTCGAAAAGTCGCCAATACTTCTCTTTGGCCGCAGACGAATCAAAAGTGGCGCTTGAAATGGCAGAATTGTCCAAAAATGTAGGATATATAACTGAAAAAATCCATCATATAACTGAAAAAATCCGTCATGTAAGCCAAGCATTCACAAATCAGATACAGGATTTTAAGACGTAACCAGAAGCAGACGTAGACTCAGACAAAATTTTAGTAATCGTGAAGAATAGGGTAATGTTTAAGAGAAGCGTCAGAAAGCGTCAACGTACAAGAATGTGTTGCTGAAATATTGGGGAATCATTATCTGTGCTCATAGATCTTGGTATCCGTAGATATTGGGACACTAGATATGAATCCAACAGAAGGTACTTCAGGTGACAAGAATGGACATGCACAAAATCGGAAATTACTGAAATTTGGCAAACAAATATTTGTGTGAGAAAGGCATCTGTAAAAAATAGATCGAGGAAAGCAGGAGCTACATAAATGTTCAGGAGAATAAATGAACAAAGCAATACAGGGTGTACAAGGAAGCTAAAGCGAAATTACTGCAGAAAGTGTGAAAGAATCGAAAAATAAATCACCGCCCGAAGGAGAGATTCAGCACACAAAAAATCATAAGAGCATTAGGGGTAATTAAGAGAAAAGGCATCAGTACTAACAGTACAAAATTAATTCCACTCTCAGAGGAGGCAGAGGATCAACGGGCAGGGTCGATTGAGTGCTTCTACGAGAGAAAAATCTCTCAATTAAACTTATAGAACAGTCAATGACGACGCAAGGACCCAGTATTCGAGATCGAAAGTATTTTCGAAGACTTGTCATCAAACAAGTGGAAGAGATAGAAAAATTCGTCGGAATTTCTAAAACGATCGATTAAAGCGTTAAAGCGAGTTGCCAAGCTAGAGTGTACGTTTACATCCATCTCAATTCTAAATATTCAGCAAGTTATTGTACAATGCATGATAGAGAATACATTTTACTAATGTTTACAGTTTTCTTTCCTGTTTAATGCGAATACGGTGGGGAGGGGGAGGAGGGAATATCGCAAAGTTATAATTATCATCCATAAAAAGGTGTGATAGAAGTTTTTGATTTGTCGTCACCAATTCGTCTCTACGTAGTCACCATCCAGATTTATACATTTCTCTCAGCGTTTCTTCACATTCGAATGTCTTCATTGTACAAGTCTGCAGATTTTGTCTTAAATCATTCACTCACTTCATTAATGACGTCACCTTTGTCGTCAAATCCATGACCTTACAACGGATGAACAAGAAACGTTGCATGGTGCGAGATCGGGATAAAAAAAGGCGTATTCTGCAAGGTCTCAGAACCAGATGCTCTAACTGCTCTGGAGAGAATGACGCAGCGTTCCTTAATTCGAGCTGCTCTAACTTGTCCGGAAGATTGCTGTAGCATCTGCCAGCTATGATTTGACTCTTGGCGAAGTAATCCGTGAGGATGACTTGACGATACCCGCAAAAACTGAAAGCGTGATTTTCCCAGATGAGTTCTGTACTTGGCTCGTCTCTCATGGACATGCGACCAGTTTGCAAATTCATTTCCTGGCTCATAATAGTCTCATGAGATGAGAAATAGTTTCTATAAACAGCCGAAATATTGTCATGGATTTCCCTGGCACTTTTACCCTTCAAACTGCAGGAATTTTATCACACCGCGAGCCTCAACTTTTGACGTCTCACACCCAAGTCATTTCTGGCACTCTGAGACAAAAATAATGGACACAATTGACTGAAATGTTCTGCATCATGCACTGAGGCACCAACACTGACAACATTTTGACAATACAGCGTAATAACATTTGGGTCATAATTAGACCTCGACTGTACAAATCGCGAGGGTAAAATCCATATCCATACATCCTACACTTATATTACAAATGTGAGAGTAATTCTGTATGCTACGCTTTCAGGACTAAACAGCTGAACCGATTTTGATAAAATTTGGTATGGAGATAGCACGAAGGCTGAGGAGGAACAAAGACAACTTTAGAAAGTATGTAACACACTACACTTATTGTTTTGAAGAGTATAAAGTGAAATATGAAATAACAATTACTGTCTAAAACAACTATTTACTCGTTGATATTGAACTGTCTCATATTTGTGAAATGCCTATATTGATTGATGTTCTAAATATACGACTCAACGTAATGAACACAATGTTTATACAATCCTCTAGGTGGTTAATCTACACTTCCTTACAAATATCGGTCACAAACGCGTCACATTTTATTTGGTGAGCTTTGTGTATCGCATCAAAGTTCTTCGTAGCATTAAAATTAGCGCGAACAGTTCGTGGTTGGCGTTGCTGTTTCGAGATGGGTTCCTGTGTTCAATACCCACTGACGTCGATATTTTACTCTGTTAGCGTCTGTATGTGTGTGTTATCCTCATCATCATTTTATCATCATCGACATATAAGGCACCGAAGTAGTGTCAAATAAAGAGACTAGCACTAAGCTTCGGAAAATTCCAACAGAGTCTCCCATCCAATAAAACCATATGCAGATTTCATTTAATTTTGCTGAAACGCGAGCGCAGCCGTGGGTAACAGTTAGAATACAATGTTCATACAATCCTCAACGTGTTTAACCCATGGCAGTCCATACTTCCACACAAATATAATAAATGCGATAGTAGCTCTGACTGTTACGTTTTCATGACTAAACCACTGAGCCAATATCCATGGAATTTGACGTGAGGTAGCTTGCATCCTGATGTAGAATATAGTAGCAGATTATTACTGACATGAAGAATATTAAGCAAATTAAGGAAAAATGTTCACTCTTTGGGAAAGCTATTTACTCTTTCACTTTGCACATTATCATATTTGTAAACTGCTTTTATCAGTTTATATGTTCTACGTAATATGACTCAACGTAGTCAATACAATGCTTATTCAATTCTCAACGTAACCCATACTTCCATACTAATAATTAGCAGTATTATTAACTGCGAAAGTAGCTCAGTAACTAAATCTACTACGTTTTCACAACCCTACCGATGAACCGTTTAAAGTGGTATTTGCTACGGAAACAGCTTTAACCCCGAGGAAGACTACAGGCTACATTAGAAAGTTTTATCTATTTGAGTAATGTTAACATTTTTAAATATGATTTACGTCAGTGGCATGCAGACTACGGTGGCGCGGTGGTCGGTGACTCCGTAGTGTCTATAGATTACTCAGTGACATTGGAAATCCATTGTTATTGTGGGCGTGGTTTATGGTATTGAATTCCTCCACCACCTGGCATAGTTGGAACGTTTGGTGGAGATACAACAATAAAATCGGACAGTAAGCCAGAGAACCATATTTGAAACTATTACTATTAGCCATGCAAACATAAGTCTGGTTTAGAGTACAATTCTAAGACCGCTGAAGCTGCGAAAGCTACTTGAACCCGTCAAACCACGGAGCAGTCTCATGTAAGCCGGAACAAGTACGCAGAACATCGGGTGGCCTTCAGAGCTACAGATACATTAGAATTTTAGACTATTAGATTCATGCGTCTCTTACAGATACCAAGACGCTTGAGGAATCACAACGACGGCGTCATTTAAAGGTCGTACGACAGACATAGAGTTGCAACTCCACATGTGGAATGTGGGAGGCTTTTGGTGAGGCTCAGTTTGATTATGATCTATTAATAGACCATGTTAATCATAAATTAATCATCATATTTGGATGCATCAAAAATGTAGGCACCATAAAGCATTAAAATGAAACTGAGAAGTGGTTGATCTGTCCTGCTCTGGTGGCTAAATCTCTCATTCAATACTAGGTCAACCAGAGGAGCCCCTAAATATTCTACTTCTGCACGAATGTAATTAATCGACGTTAGTTTTAAATGTAACAAGACTGTATAACGCATACTTTCACATTAGACATACAGAAAAATAATATAAAGGCATTCATTATGTTCCTACGTTCTAGAGTTACATACAATTTTTATTCACGCATCTCTACATCACTACATACACAGACGACTTGTAAAATTACTAGCTTACATTCCATTATTCTCCATAACAAAATTAGGACAAATGTCCTGCGTATGACATAAAGTGACATAATTTTATATGGTCAAATGGGAATAAATGTAATGAGCTTCATGCCCACGAGACGAACAGCTCTGGGCAGTTTATCTGCGAGGAAAATCAAAGTGCCGGCCGAGGTGGCCGAGCGGTTCTAGGCGCTACAGTGTGGAACCACGCGACCGCTACCGTCGCAGGTTCGAATCCGGCCTCGGGCATGGATGTGTGTGATGTCCGTAGGTTAGTTAGGTTTAAGTAGTTAAGTAGTTCTAAGTTCTAGGGGACTGATGACCTCAGATGTTAAGTCCCATAGTGCTCAGAGCCATGGTTTTTTTTAATTATTATTTTTAATGAAAGCTAAAGCTACACAAGAAAAATTCCGAAGGACTTTCTGACAACATAGGCTTCTGTTACGATAAGTCCAGATGAAATTTAACTTCTTATATTACCTGTCTGGAATGTCTTTACAGTAATCATCAACGCACGAGATCAACATTTTCATCCTATTATTGAAGAAATTAAGTAAGTGACAGGCAATAGAAGTTTGGTTACAGACCTTCTGGTGAACGAAATTTGACGAAAGACACTCGATTGCATAATAAGTCGTGTACCGTCATCAACCTAATGGCAGTACAGCTTTGGTAACCATTAACATAAGTTCTCCTCCATTGTAAATTACTCTAGCAAGTTCAACACAGCTTTCTTGTAATTATACTGACGACGTAAGCCTAAAACCATAATCTAGGATGCTTTAGCTCTTTCACATGTTAAGTTCAATGACAATGCGACTTTTGTAACTACGTTATTCATGACTTACGATCATTCTGCGAGATCGTAATGGCCGTCTCTGAATTTCAAAAATTTAGTTCGTAATTGTACTTTATAACATTCACTTACTATTATACCCGATAAATGACGTTGCAGTTTAGAGCAAGCGCTCTCAGCTGTTCCTTTGTTACTGTGCGTAATAGTTTTGCTAACCTTTAATCATATCTACAGTATAATGGGTGGTCCCATGAAAACGAGACAAACGGAAAAAAGTTAAATAAATAGTTTATTATTTCAGAATTAATCGTCATAGCTTTTACTACACTTACCCCACTGTGAGACAAAAAGGTCACTGCCTTTATAGGAAAATACTGACAGCCGGTCCTTATGTTGCCTAGGTTATTTCCCGACTACGCCGCAGAAGTTTCTCTGGGAATACGTTACACAGCGTCCATAGAGTCCCGACATTCATGGCCGTCAATTTTCTTCAGCCGAATAGGTGCACCCTGGGTACAATCATTATTTCATAAGCAAACGCAGACTTTTTCCATGAATGCAACGACCGTCTTCTTCCACAGTGGGAAAAATGTGACAACAGCTTTGCCATTTAGTATTGAAATAATAAATAGTTTATTTACTTTTTCCTGTGTGTCTCGATTTCATTTGACTGCCCCTTACATGTTCCACGTGTTATGCTGTTTTGATTATGTGTGTAGTGGTGTTTTATTGCTTGACATATTCTTTACTTAAGGCGTAGTCATTGCTTTTAACCGTTATGACCGCACAATCGATTATCGCACTCGACAGTTACCATGTACTACGTTTACATGATCACCTCTGTCGTGGAGCGGCTTTGCCTGGGCAGATTACTGTAAGCAGCATTCCGTGTCTGCGTGGTAGAATGTTTGTAATCTTTGTATCTGGATCCAGAGATTAATATTTTATACGAAACCAGACACTTCATATCAAGACTTTAGTCCTCCTCCGTGAGAATTTAATATAAGATTGTTGTCCATGTGTGTTGCTTGTTTTATTCGATAACATGCTGTAGGTTTGGACTAATGTCTTGTTTTGTTTAGCTGCAGGCCACCTGGAGCTATTATAAGAACGAGACAGGTGGTAGCATAATAAATGTGCAATAATACAGCTGAGGTAGTCTCCATTAATAATTGAAATCATTAGTAACCTATCGTCTTAAACCATAACTGCACTGCACTCGAATTTTACCAGCAATTCTTCTTCATCTTTATTAATAATCAACTTATTCCCAGATACGTACAATTCAAACACCTTAACCGTCCTAGTAGAGACTCTTTTCAGTAGTTAAGATTAAATGCTTCTACATTTGATCATCAGCTGCGATTAACCCCATTCTATCACTGACATCTCATCACCATTGCCTAATGATACCTTCTCTAATATATCTCCTTCCAGTATAAATCCAGCTTAAGTCTTAAAATACTGATTTCTTCGTTACAGGACGCATCGAATCAACAAATATTGGCATACGTTTTACACAGACCAGTCCACTACAGTCAAACTTTATTCTCCTCAGACCCAAGAATAGGGTTACTAACTTACATCATACACTACGTAATCATTACTTAAGGTTCCTCTCAGATTGTCTTTGTTGTTGATTTACTTACTACGATAAGACTTAACACCCGAACGCAGTTTAGTGTCACCACATAGATGTCTGATAAATGTTCTATGGGTTTCATATCGGGCAATTTGGGAGGCCAAATCATTCGCTCTAACAGTCAAGAAAGTTCTTTAAACCAATCGCGAACAACTTCACCCTCGTTCTTTGGTAACATGAAATAAATGAATGGATGAAAACGGTCTCCAAGTGGCCGCGCGGACTAGAGGAAACAGTCCATCCCATGTTAACACAGCTGACACAATTATGGGGTCACCACCACCTTGCATAGTGCCTGGTTGAAAACCTGGGTCCATGGCTTCGTAGGCTCTGCGCCACTCTCTAACCATAACATCTGCTCTTAGCAATTGAGTTCGGGATTCATCTGACCAGGCCAGGGTCTTCCAGTCGTCTTGGTTCCAACCCATATGACAACGACCCCAGGACCGGCGCTGCAGGCGTTGTCATGCTGTTAGAAAAAACACTCGCGTTTGTCACTGCTGTCGCAGCTCATTAACGCCAAATTCTGGAGCACGGCCCTAGAGGATAAGTTCGTCTTACGTCTCACGTTGCTGGTCTGTTAGCTTCAATAGAAATCCCGGTAATTAATACGATTCTACTAATTGTTAAAAAGCCCTAACTTGGCTCAGTGCAATCTGACTAACAAGAAAAGTTAAGTGGAAAAATTCGTCTCTATGACAGTGTGTCAAAATTTCACCAAAGAGTAATCTCACTGCCACCGAGTAAATAAACGATCACTCGTATAAACCATGCTCAATCCTATATCAAGAATCTTTCTAATGAAACTCAAGACCCCACTACAATAGCACACTTCGTAATCATTCAACAGAAGCAGTACTTCACCTCCAAGCAAGTAAACACTTAGTCGGCCGTTGTGGACGAACGCTTCTAGGCGCTTCAGTCCGGAACCGCGCTGCTGCTACGGTCTAGGGTTCGAATGCTGCCTCGGGAATGGATGTGTGTGATGTCCTTAGGTTAGTTAGGTTTAAGTAGTTCTAAGTCGAGGGGACTGATGATGTCAGATGTTGAGTCCCATAGTGCTTAGAGCCAACTAAACACTTCCAAAAACATTCAAAATGAAAATCGCTGTATGTTCTTGTAACGAATACATCAAAGCGCTACTTAAAATCGCTAAGTAGTTCTCAGTTCAACAAAATATTCAAGATTAAATTTACACTCCTAGTGAGGTACTGTATAGATTAGTATACGATCATGTCTAGCATATAACTGAATTCCTTTTTTTTTTAATATTTTAAATTAGGTCAATCTTCGGCTCTTTGATACCAGCTACATTCTCGTCCAGCCATTGACTATTCGCTTCTGGTGGCCAGTTGTCAGCCGTAAGACTAACAATGAGCCCCACTAACGCATGTTGTGTCTTGTGGAACATATTTTTCACAACGATGACACTAAACAATGTTGCTAGTGAAACTCACAGCAACAGACATATAGTTCGACACTTTACAGAAAAATTTCCAGCCACTGAGAAGAAGGACTGTCAAACTAGAGTGTGTAAAGTTTACTCTGAGAAAACAAAGAAAACCTAGTGGTGAGGTGAAGAAGGGAGGAAGGAAACCAGTTCTTGGTGTCCATACTTCAATATACCACTCTGGATGCCAGAATACTTCAAAATCTTCCACACTGAAGCTAATTAGGTGTGAATTTACGCAAAACTAAAAATGCATTTTTTTCTGAACCTGGAATCATACGTTTTATATTTGTTGCAATTAATTTTGTCAACAACCAATATAGTTAAAATAAACATTTAGAATAAACCTTAAGGATTGTTCTTTCATAATATGTTTTCTGTTTCAAGATATCTTAAATTGGAGCGTGCCGGTGACTTTTCAAAAAACTCTAAAAATGGCCAGTCCACTGGACCAAGAGTGTGTCTAAGCTGCCGGTCCTCAGAGTGCTACGTCCGGGGAGACTGGTGGCCAGAGGAGTATGATAAACTCATGCTGGTGCTCTTCGAAACAAGCTCGTACACTGTGAGCTGTGTGACACTTTGCATTGTACTGCTGGTAGATGCCACAGTGCCAAGGCGAAATAAAGTTCACATAGGGAGGGACATGGTCGTGAAGGACAGATGCATATTTGTGGTGATTCTTTGTGCCTTGGAGCACGACGATATCACCAAGGGAACGCTATGACAACACACCCCAGACCATTACACGCACTCCTAATTGCATTCTGTTTGTTTCCAGACTTTCCACGCAGTAGACGCCAACGGCCATCTGTTTGATCAAGCGTAAGACGTGATTCATCTGGAAAGGCCACCTGTCGCCAATCAGTGGACGTCCAGTTGCTGCACTGCCGTGGAAATTCCAGCCTTCGTCGGCAATGAACAGCAGTCAATATGAGTGTGTGAAACAGGTGCCTGCTGCGCCGACCCCACACGCAGCAACTTTCGCTGAATAATCTCTCAGAACACATTGTTGGTAGCCCATTGGTTCATCTAGCCACCAGGCTACTCAGAAGTTACACGTCTATTCACCCACAAACATCTCCGTAGCCTCCGTTCACCCTTATCAGTTCTCCTGTGGTGCAACACTGTTGTCTCAGCGTCGTTTTTTCCTTCTTTATTGTGATTTCATTCCCCTGCCCCATATGGGCAGGGGAGGGCTGTCAGCGGCACAACCCGCAGCTCTTCAGCCGAGTGACACGGCAACTAATACAAGAATAAAAAGTTACATATAAGGGGATAGAAAAGGGTGACATAAAAGAGAGTAAGGGGAGATAATGGAGGTAAAAATACACTGACATGGAGACGTTCATGGGGGGACAATTAAAAAGGGCAACACAAAGCTAAAAAACACAGTTGGCGGTTCTTAGAACACAAAAAAGACACTAAAGTCACACGCACACGTTAAAAGTTGGCCACAGTATTAAAAACACTACAGAAGAACACACTTTGAACCCGCTTGGAGCACACATGATGGAGAATAAAACTGCCAGGTGGGACCTGCCGAGGGAGAGGCCAGGGAGGATGGAAAAGGAGGGGAGAACAAGGTGCAGCAGGGGAGGGGCGGGATGAAAAGAGTAGGGGCGTCAGCGGGTGCACCAGAGGCAGGAGACAGATGGGGTAGGAGATGAAGAGGGAAGCAAGGCAGGAGGGAGAGCAGAAACACTGAAGAGGAGCACTACAGAAGGAGGGGGAGTAGGAGGGGAAAGCCGCTCAGGAGAAGGATGGGGGAGGAGAGGGAGCCCTGAGGAGGAGGCAGGAGGAAGATGGGGTTAGAGTTGGTAGATGTCAGGACCATCGGCGTCGGTTTTGATTGGCTCCATTTTATCATGCACGGTGTACTTTAACCGTGGCAACAAGTGAACAATTTACAAATTTAGCTGTTTCGATGTTCCCACCCTAGGCACAGAAGTCAATGCTCATGCCCTTCAGGACGTTGCATTGATACGGCGAGTGTACATTCGCGACCCCTCACGCCCCAAACCCAACAATACTAGTCGTGCCACCTGTCGTCTGTGAATGGGTATTGCACGTTGACGTCGGACAGTTTACCTATAACCTCGTTTGAAATAGAAACTAAGTCTATGGGACTCTATAAATCGTGTACTATATCATGAGAAGAACAAGAGATTGTTCACGTTTAGACCCTTTTGTGTCCCGCCATTCGCTGCGCCAGTTGACAGGCATTTGCGAGTAGCGAGCCCACAGCTGCCGCGGCCCGTAATGCCGGACATCGACCAGCGGAGCGCCGGCCGCGGCCGCAGACCGCAGGCACACCGCCGCAGTGCCCATCAGCTGCGCCGCTGCTCCACTGTACTGTACCGGACTGGGCTGTCTGTGCTCCGTAGTGCTGGACCGGAGTGGAGCAGCCTGTGGCGGCAGCAGCTGGAATTGACGACACATCCCGCTAGCCGCGGCTTGTCCTCCCACGCCAGCCCCCTGCCACAGCTCAGCTCTGCTGCAATCACGGTAACAACAGAGACTACCGAAGCCCAATACACGAATGTGAGACACGCCGTAAAACGGTACTATTGCGAGACTCCGGAGGCAATCGATAAACCGCTGAGTACGTACCGAGAAGACTGTATTCCAGGTAGTCAGTTAGTCAGCTAGTCAGTGTGACCATGTATTAGATATCCATATTCCCTAGGTCGCTACCTTCAAACTACTTGTCTTATGAAAAAAGAAATGAACAGAGTGCCTTTGTCGGAAATTTAGTATAGTTAAATATTGTACTACGGTTCGTTTTAGCTGAAGGCAAAGGTTTTCCAATTATTCAAGAAAAACGCATTTGGTGGTCACCTTTGCACGTTTTTGTTGAATAATTCGTGAACTATGGCCTCTAGTGAAAATACACTCCTGGAAATTGAAATAAGAACACCGTGAATTCATTGTCCCAGGAAGGGGAAAGTTTATTGACACATTCCTGGGGTCAGATACATCACATGATCACACTGACAGAACCACAGGCACATAGACACAGGCAACAGAGCATGCACAATGTCGGCACTAGTGCAGTGTATATCCACCTTTCGCAGCAATGCAGGCTGCTATTCTCCCATGGAGACGATCGTAGAGATGCTGGATGTAGTCCTGTGGAACGGCTTGCCATGCCATTTCCACCTGGCGCCTCAGTTGGACCAGCGTTCGTGCTGGACGTGCAGACCGCGTGAGACGACGCTTCATCCAGTCCCAAACATGCTCAATGGGGGACAGATCCGGAGATCTTGCTGGCCAGGGTAGTTGACTTACACCTTCTAGAGCACGTTGGGTGGCACGGGATACATGCGGACGTGCATTGTCCTGTTGGAACAGCAAGTTCCCTTGCCGGTCTAGGAATGGTAGAACGATGGGTTCGATGACGGTTTGGATGTACCGTGCACTATTCAGTGTCCCCTCGACGATCACCAGTGGTGTACGGCCAGTGTAGGAGATCGCTCTCCACACCATGATGCCGGGTGTTGGCCCTGTGTGCCTCGGTCGTATGCAGTCCTGATTGTGGCGCTCACCTGCACGGCGCCAAACACGCATACGACCATCATTGGCACCAAGGCAGAAGCGACTCTCATCGCTGAAGACGACACGTCTCCATTCGTCCCTCCATTCACGCCTGTCGCGACACCACTGGAGGCGGGCTGCACGATGTTGGGGCGTGAGCGGAAGACGGCCTAACGGTGTGCGGGACCGTAGCCCAGCTTCATGGAGACGGTTGCGAATGGTCCTCGCCGATACCCCAGGAGCAACAGTGTCCCTAATTTGCTGGGAAGTGGCGGTGCGGTCCCCTACGGCACTGCGTAGGATCCTACGGTCTTGGCGTGCATCAGTGCGTCGCTGCGGTCCGGTCCCAGGTCGACGGGCACGTGCACCTTCCGCCGACCACTGGCGACAACATCGATGTACTGTGGAGACCTCACGCCCCACGTGTTGAGCAATTCGGCGGTACGTCCACCCGGCCTCCCGCATGCCCACTATACGCCCTCGCTCAAAGTCCGTCAACTGCACATACGGTTCACGTCCACGCTGTCGCGGCATGCTACCAGTGTTAAAGACTGCGATGGAGCTCCGTATGCCACGGCAAACTGGCTGACACTGACGGCGGCGGTGCACAAATGCTGCGCAGCTAGCGCCATTCGACGGCCAACACCGCGGTTCCTGGTGTGTCCGCTGTGCCGTGCGTGTGATCATTGCTTGTACAGCCCCTCGCAGTGTCCGGAGCAAGTATGGTGGGTCTGACACACCGGTGTCAATGTGTTCTTTTTTCCATTTCCATGAGTGTATATCCCAGTACAAAATTTAAATACGCTAAATGTCCTACAAAAACGGTCTGTTCATTTTTTTCTGTAGGAATATATGTTTGCATGTAGCGAGTGAGGGAATATGAAAATCTTATGAGTGGTATTTGAAAGTATTGCGGGTTGCATAAAACTAATGGATTGGGGCAGCTGAATCACTATGTATATGTGAGTTACTAATTTCTACGCACTCTCTCTTACACAACACAAGAACAACAATTCTTCAGCGGAATAGAAGGAGTTCTCAAGGAGAAACTTTTTCAGTTTATTTTCAAATTTGACTTTGCTGTTGGTTAGACATTTTAGACCACTTGGTACGTTATCGACAATTTTAGTTTCGTCATTGTGCTTTCCTTTCTGTGCAAATGACAACCTTCGTGTGGAGTAATGAACGCAATTTTTCCTTTTGTATTGTAATAATGTACATCTTTGTCGCTCTTGAACTGCAGTGAAATAATTTATAAGAAACTTCATGAGGAAATAAGTATACTGTGAAGCAGAATGCCCATGTCCTTAAACGGATGTCTGCAACACGATCGTGAGTGAGCACCGCATTTCTCTTACAATATGTTTTTGAGCTATGAAGACTTTCTTTCTTAAACGTAAGTTACCCCAGAACGTGATTCCGTACGACAATATTGACTAAAATATGCAGAATGGCAGCTTACTGATATGTGTCTCTATTCAAGATTTGCAATGATTCCCAGTGAAAATGTGGCTCAACTCCAAGGTTTTAAGAAATCATAGATGTGCTTTTTCCTGTTTAAATTCTCATCAGTATAGATACCCAAGAATATTCAAGTTTCCAAGCTACTTATTATTTCCTCAGCCTGTTTTACACTTGTCACTGACGCACTGATGTGCAGAATAGAGCATGTTGTGTCTTTTAAAGACTAACAGTGAGACCATTCGCAGAAATACAGTCAATGATGTTCTTTAACAACATTGCTTAGCGTTTCTTCTGTTACTCTTGCTTGGATTGATTACAAAATTAGTGTCATATGCAAAAGAATCTACTTCTACTTGTTATGTCATAGATGGAAGGTCATTTACATATGTGAGGAAAAATAGCTGACCTAAGATTGAGCCTTGGGGAACCCCACACATGATCTCTTCTCTGGATTACTTTGCCTGAACTACCAAGTAAAACGTCGTATTTTATGCTTTTAAAATTTGGTGAATGGGCTTGTAAATGGCATTCTCAGTAGAACAACCCTCATGAGATCCAAACTGTGATTTCGTGAGGCTATTACCTTTTACTCAGATAAGATACTGCTTCAGAACAATTTCGTACATTATCCACTATGAGGGGATGTGGTTTCCGTTCCGTCACTTCCTCTGTCTCATGAAATCGAGAGAATTTGCTTGACCCTCCTCGTATCGGTTTTAATGTCAGTGAATGAGCTGATGGAAGAGGCTGGGGGCGTGGAATCGGTATTACATTAATCCTGTAAATTAATGCGGCAGATCGTACTATGGAAAACTGATATCGCATCGGAATCAGTAGGTGACCGTGATGTTGGCCCGTAATAAGATATCTGCTTTCGCAAAACCAACATTGTACACTCCTGGAAATGGAAAAAAGAACACATTGACACCGGTGTGTCAGACCCACCATACTTGCTCCGGACACTGCGAGAGGGCTGTACCAGCAATGATCACACGCACGGCACAGCGGACACACCAGGAACCGCGGTGTTGGCCGTCGAATGGCGCTAGCTGCGCAGCATTTGTGCACCGCCGCCGTCAGTGTCAGCCAGTTTGCCGTGGCATACGGAGCTCCATCGCAGTCTTTAACACTGGTAGCATGCCGCGACAGCGTGGACGTGAACCGTATGTGCAGTTGACGGACTTTGAGCAAGGGCGTATAGTGGGCATGCGGGAGGCCGAGTGGACGTACCGCCGAATTGCTCAACACGTGGGGCGTGAGGTCTCCACAGTACATCGATGTTGTCGCCAGTGGTCGGCGGAAGGTGCACGTGCCCGTCGACCTGGGACCGGACCGCAGCGACGCACGGATGCACGCCAAGACCGTAGGATCCTACGCAGTGCCGTAGGGGACCGCACCGCCACTTCCCAGCAAATTAGGGACACTGTTGCTCCTGGGGTATCGGCGAGGACCATTCGCAACCGTCTCCATGAAGCTGGGCTACGGTCCCGCACACCGTTAGGCCGTCTTCCGCTCACGCGCCAACATCGTGCAGCCCGCCTCCAGTGGTGTCGCGACAGGCGTGAATGGAGGGACGAATGGAGACGTGTCGTCTTCAGCGATGAGAGTCGCTTCTGCCTTGGTGCCAATGATGGTCGTATGCGTGTTTGGCGCCGTGCAGGTGAGCGCCACAATCAGGACTGCATACGACCGAGGCACACAGGGCCAACACTCGGCATCATGGTGTGGGGAGCGATCTCCTACACTGGCCGTACACCACTGGTGATCGTCGAGGGGATACTGAATAGTGCACGGTACATCCAAACCGTCATCGAACCCATCGTTCTACCATTCCTAGACCGGCAAGGGAACTTGCTGTTCCAACAGGACAATGCACGGCCGCATGTATCCCGTGCCACCCAACGTGCTCTAGAAGGTGTAAGTCAACTACCCTGGCCAGCAAGATCTCCGGATCTGTCCCCCATTGAGCATGTTTGGGACTGGATGAAGCGTCGTCTCACGCGGTCTGCACGTCCAGCACGAACGCTGGTCCAACTGAGGCGCCAGGTGGAAATGGCATGGCAAGCCGTTCCACAGGACTACATCCAGCATCTCTACGATCGTCTCCATGGGAGAATAGCAGCCTGCTTTGCTGCGAAAGGTGGATATACACTGTACTAGTGCCGACATTGTGCATGCTCTGTTGCCTGTGTCTATGTGCCTGTGGTTCTGTCAGTGTGATCATGTGATGTATCTGACCCCAGGAATGTGTCAATAAAGTTTCCCCTTCCTGGGACAATGAATTCACGGTGTTCTTATTTCAATTTCCAGGAGTGTATATCGACAGAATAAACAAAATGGTCAGACGACATTCACACTCGCATAACGACTCATAACCATTTGCTTTTAGAGCAGTAGCTTCATTTCTGATTAGTTTGCAAATGATTTTATGAATAAAGTTAGCATTTCGACACATTGCATTATTTTGAAATTAACCAATAAACCTTCGATTCTTTAAAGAATCGAGCTGACAAGTATAAGACAGTTTCAAACGTCTGATTACTTTAGAAATCAGTTAATGTGTTAAATATTTAACGAAATGCGTGTAACCGAGAAAAATTTGGAGAGGCCTGAAATTATACATAATGTTTTTTGGCACTAGCTAAGTACTCTCATTGTGAAATATGGGTTGGATATAATCTGGGTAATTCGCATGCCACCTCAAGCAGCACCGAGGAGTTTTTACTGCATGTCAAATTTATGGCGTCATCTCTCCTGAATTATGTGTCGTACAATGATGTAATTTTGAGGGTATATCAGTGGTATGATGGATAACGTCTGGGAACTGTGTTGCCAATAGACTCTGTAGTAAAGCAGTAGTACGTAAAAAGGTCATGCCTGGTAATGAAGTTTGAATGCATGAACAGCAAAAATGTATTCTTTGCTAAACACTCTTCCTCTCATAACTTTTGGGAGTGTCAGCGTGAAAAAGTTTCGCAAGCGTTTCAAAGTAGGTGTAAAATTTGATTGGAGGCGCTAAGTGCTCTCACTTTCAGATACTGGATGGATTATCAAATACTACCTCAAGACAGACAGACGCTTTTTGACTATAATACTTGTCTTGTTGTGTTAAACTTTGAACATCAGGTTGTCTCTCTTAATTAGTAGACTGCGATGCCACTGAAAATTTTTGTCTAAGGTCGATGATTAAGCGGTTAGATAGGCAAACAGCAACTGGTATTGAGATCGGGGAGAACGGTTTAATAATGCTTATATGAAAGTTTCAGTTATACGCACTGAAGCAAATACAATTACAGAATAGTAATAAAGTTTGTTAGAATAAATATCTATGCCGGGTAACTGAATAAAGAGCATCGTAGCAATGATTAGCCACTAGGGTATGGCCGTCGTCAAATGAGCCGTGGCATTCAACGTGCAACGCGCTGAACTGATTTCCAGCGTGCTGCTGAACGCGCAGAAACGACGCGGCTTGTAGGTAAGTTCACGTCTGCTCCAAGGTGGTGTATACGATAGCAACGCGCTCCAGCGGCCGTTGTCGAATGTACCTAGCTCGCGAACCACACAGTTTCTTCACCCAATGGACAGGCGTAAAATCTCTACGCTAGCTCTATTAAAAAGGATCCCTTGCTCACATGCTGGTCATGCTGTTCTGTCAAGTAAGAACTTCAATATCGGTGAACAGATCTGAAAAGCAAATAGGCAAGTGTCATACCCAGACACTAAGGACATCAGCTTATAAATGTTCCATTACCAATGGTGCGATTTAGATTTACAATGGTTTCGCATGTAGTATAAGATTTATTTTACCAATCTCACTTTATAGTAAAATCCTGAAGTCATTGTTTTTTGATCGCTGTTTATAATCATTAGGAGTATCTTTAGAACACGTGAAATACAAAACTGAATAAGAAAGTGAAAAATAGTGCAAGCGCGGAAAATTCTCTTTTAGATAAAGACAATTGAACAAACACATTCATGAGAGGAGCGCACTTATATTTACGTAACATCGACTATGAACAAACACATTCCTGAGAGGAGCGCACTTAAATTTACGTAACATCGACTATACGTATGTTAAATTAATAAGAATGTCTCAGAACGTATGTGGCGATAAAACGCCATCATCGGCTAGCTTGCTTTATTTCTTGAATTAACTAATCTCTTCTTATGTAAATGAACTAAATCTTATATTTCTTCTGAAGTGTAATGTTTATCACGCTTCACTGAACTACCGTAAAATGCGAGCTGTTGTTGTAGGTTACTACCTCCAAAACGATTTAATCGCAGGCACGTTATTAACCGACATTTCATTATAACATATAATTCGAGGAGAAATGTGTTTTTCATGTATTTTCAATATTCTTTCGCATATTTTTATAACGGGCAAGTTACAATTCGAAATTCTGGGTCCACCAGTAAGACGTTTCCCGTCATTTTATTGCATGAAATCGTATTAATCAACGACGGGTTTTCGAGAGAGCAATTTTTTGTTGCTCTGAAACGACTTATATTCGTAGGACGGAAGCTCTAATGCTTGTATTGAGTCATCAGTCTTCTGACTGGTTTGATGCGGCTCGCCACAGATTCCTCTTCTTTGGCAACCTCTACATTCTACAGTAGGATTTGCAAGCTATGTCCTCAGATACATGCTCCATGTATTCCAATCTTTAACTTCCTCTACAGTTTCTACCATTTACAGTTTTGATATAAAAACTACCAAAGAACGGATTCGAGTGAAAGCCAATACGGCGTGTCCTGACTCTCTATTGAAACGACATGGCGTGCGTGCACTTAGGTGGCGTTGTTCTATCACTTTGGTCTATGTTCAGATGCACGTTCAGAATATCAGTCACGCTTGGTAATGATCTACACGTTCATAAATACTCCTAAACATGCTTTTACAACATTAAGACGTCATAATCTAGGCATGCTCTTCGTTAACTTTGGAATACATGGTTCGTGCGTCAATGGCTTAAGGGAAATTACATCTGTCTAAAGCTTACGCTGACAGATTTCTGTTTACCATACTACCTACTAGAGACTCAGATGTGGCGGGCAAAGCCTGGCGTGCACTCTCTGGACCAGCGCCTAGCCAAACTTGGCTGTGGTGAATCGGAAACCATTTACACTTCATACAGTATTAACGATTACTTCCAGCTGCCTCTATCATTCTCGGACACATAGGCCTGGTGTACTACCATGATACCATTAATTCACGTTCACAGAACGTACGTAATGCACACTTTCGTGGCAAATCTGTGTTATGTGAGCTAAAATTAAAAGAGAGCGAATCAACTCAGATCCGTCCTTTTATTACCTCCCTGGTGTAGGAGAGATGTAAGCAGTCCTTCTCTCCACCAAGTCGCCATACTAATAGAATTGCCGCATAGCTGATCATCAAAACGCCGTTCCTTTCAGAAATACACCGAGCGTCCGCGGAGGCTTATTCGTTAAGGGGCCTCACGCCACTTCTCTTTCACGGAACTCTGCCTTAGAATCGTCCGCGCAATGACCGTTTCGCCGTGTTGTGGTGCACCCAGGAAAAGTCAGGCTTCGTCCGTCATGTTACTGAATGAAATGATAAGTGTACAGAGAGCTACAAGATAGTTTTCGAGTTCCACAGGAGCGCACTGATGTCGAATTTTTACACTTTCAGTTGCCCTGAATCTAGCCTAGCAATTTAGGTGAATTATTAACTGAGCACTTAATCAGAATTGTAACGCAAGTTGTTTCATTCGTATGCATTTCTATCATTTGTTACTTTCTGTTCATGCTTCTTTCTCTACATTTCTCAGAGAAATGCTCACTGCGTAGTATGCATTGACTTTTATATGGTCACAGATGCACAACTTGACACATATGCATAATCATGCAATTTGTTGACTTGACCGTCTATGGTGTAATATTGCTCAGGCATTGGGATCGTTGAAGATGCTTGAAGCTTGATAGAGTTTCGGTTATTCACGTTTCTGCAAGCATTCCACGTTCTACATGCTTGAGCGTATGTTCGACAATTGCAGACTTGTACAAGCACACCTCAGTTATGAGGCAGTCCAGCGATACAATGAAAATAAATAGCAATTTAAATGAAAATCAAGCTCAGTTCAGGAGCACTGAAACAAAAGTTCTTTCTGTGAGGCAAGGGGATGTTCCGTTGATTGTATATTTAGGAAAATACAAAGCAGTTGCCAATAACACAGATGAACATGTACAGGGTGTTTCAAAAATGATCGGTATATTTGAAATGGCAATAAAAACTAAACGAGCAGCGATAGAAATACACCGTTTGTTGCAATATGCTTGGGACAACAGTACATTTTCAGGCGGACAAACTTTCGAAATTACAGTAGTTACAATTTTCAACAACAGATGGCGCTGCAAGTGATATGAAAGATATAGCAGACAACGCAGTCTGTGGGTGCGCCATTCTGTACGTCGTCTTTCTGCTGTAAGCGTGTGCTGTTCACAACGTGCAAGTGTGCTGTAGACAACATGGTTTATTCCTTAGAACAGAGGATTTTTCTGGTGTTGGAATTCCACCGCCTAGAACACAGTGTTGTTGCAACAAGACGAAGTTTTCAACGGAGGTTTAATGTAACCAAAGGACCGAAAAGCTATACAATAAAGGATCTGTTTGAAAAATTTCAACGGACTGGGAACGTGACGGATGAACGTGCTGGAAAGGTAGGGCGACCGCGTACGGCAACCACAGAGGGCAACTCGCAGCTAGTGCAGCAGGTGATCCAACAGCGGCCTCGAGTTTCCGTTCGCCGTGTTGCAGCTGCGGTCCAAATGACGCCAACGTCCACGTATCGTCTCATACGCCAGAGTTTACACCTCTATCCATACAAAATTCAAATGCGGCAACCCCTCAGCGCCGCTACCATTGCTTCACGAGAGACATTCGCTAACGATATAGTGCACAGGATTGATGACGGCGATATGCATGTGGGCAGCATTTGGTTTACTGACGAAGCTTATTTTTATCTGGACGGCTTCGTCAATAAACAGAACTGGCGCATATGGGGAACCGAAAAGCCCCATGTTGCAGTCCCATCGTCCCTGCATCCTCAAAAAGTACTGGTCTGGGCCGCCATTTCTTCCAAAGGAATCATTGGCCCATTTTTCAGATCCGAAACGATTACTGCATCACGCTATCTGGACATTTTTCGTGAATTTGTGGCGGTACAAACTGCCTTAGACGACACTGCAAACACCTCGTGGTTTATGCAAGATGGTGCCCGGCCACATCGCACGGCCGACGTCTTTAATTTCCTGAATGAATATTTCGATGATCGTGTGATTGCTTTGGGCTATCCGAAACATACAGGAGGCGGCGTGGATTGGCCTCCCTATTCGTCCGACATGAACCCCTGTGACTTCTTTCTGTGGGGACACTTGAAAGACCAGGTGTACCGCCAGAATCCAGAAACAATTGAACAGCTGAAGCAGTACATCTCATCTGCATGTGAAGCCATTCCGCCAGACACGTTGTCAAAGGTTTCGGGTAATTTCATTCAGAGACTACGCCATATTATTGCTACGCATGGTGGATATGTGGAAAATATCGTACTATAGAGTTTCCCAGATTGCAGCGCCATCTGTTGTTGAAAATTGTAACTACTGTAATTTCGAAAGTTTGTCTGCCTGAAAATGTACTGTTGTCCCAAGCATATTGCAACAAACGGTGTATTTCTATCGCTGCTCGTTTAGTTTTTATTGCCGTTTCAAATATACCGGTCATTTTTGAAACACCCTGTAGATACACTGTTGTGCAAAGCTTAAGGACTAATATAACTTTCGCTTTACTCTGTGCAAAGAGCAGCCGGCCGATGTGGCCGAGCGGTTCTAGGCGCTTCAGTCCGGAACCGTGCTGCTTGTACGGTCGCAGGCTCGAATCCTGCCTCCTGGATGTGTGTGATGTCCTTAGGTTTGTTAGGTTTAAGTAGTTCTAAGTCTAGGGGACTTTGACCTCAGATGTAAAGTCGCATAGTGCTTAGAGGCATTTTATTTGTGCAAAGAGCTTCAGTGCTGGGCACAACGTTGGTAAGGAATTCTTATGGTAGGGTGTTCCTTTCATCCACCAGAGAGGTTGGTAAATGCTGGATGGTCTTTACTGCATGTGGACGTGCTGGAATACTTCTCTCCAATGCATCCCATTCTTGCTAGAAGGGATTTAAGTGAGGAGAAAGGGTAGGCCAGGCCATTCGCCGAATATCCTTTAGTTCCAGGGGCTCCTTCACTTGCGCCTTTCTATGCGATCGCGCATCGTCATCCATCAAAGAGAAGTTAGGGCTGAGTGCAATCCTGAGGAAATACACATGGGGAAGGTGAGCGGCCCCACGATAACCTTGGCAGATGAGTGTACCGAGTTCGAAGATTTGAAACCATGTCGTCTGGACAACCAAGGTGATCATTTCCATCACTGTTTCTGGGTGATTACGTGATTACACCTCTAGCCGTATGAGAGCGCGTCCAACATTGTCGGACATGATCCGCTTGAGGTCTAGGTGGCGAGGCGTAATGTAGCTTGGGCGTACTAACCTCCAGGTCTTTGAAAACGCTACATTCACCGGTCAATATTATTGAGACTATGTTCTACTTTCGCATTTGCGTCTGTTCAGGGGTGCATTCATTTAAACGGAGGCGAATGCGCGACTGCAACGAATAGTGCAGGTCGAGGAATTCCAGGAGCCGGCCGAAGTGGCCGTGCGGTTAAAGGCGCTGCAGTCTGGAACCGCAAGACCGCTACGGTCGCAGGTTCGAATCCTGCCTCGGGCATGGATGTTTGTGATGTCCTTAGGTTAGTTAGGTTTAACTAGTTCTAAGTTCTAGGGGACTAATGACCTCAGCAGTTGAGTCCCATAGTGCTCAGAGCCAACTGAACCATTTTTTTTGAATTCCAGGAAAGAGAGGATATTCAGTGAATAGACTAGATTGTTCGTTCCTCCGACGGAAATCACCTCGAGTACCATTCGGACGCGTTGTGTAAACGTGCTGCAGCATGTCCACGTGGAATAACTACCATCCAACGTTTGTCAACGGCTCTGGTGAAGAAATGGAATGTCCTACTCTAAAAACTCTTTACCAAAGATGAGGACAGAGTGGGAGCACGTTGCAGATCACGAACTGTCACCCATGGTGATCACACGCTCTAGTAAGACTCATGTCAGGCATCTTGTAATGTCTAGAGAACCACAATGGATGATGGTGACTTTAGTTTGATTACTGTCTTCGAATAAAAGTTTTGTGTTGATCGCACTGCGTATTTCTATCAGTTGCCTTCTGAACTGTACTGCACTATACTATACTGTGCTGTACTGTATTATGCTGTACTGTACTATACCGCAGCAGTTCTTTCTACGTGTGGTACAAGTTTTATCAAGATATGTTACGTCGTGGTTCACATGATGCGAAGGAGACTTTCGTCCTTAAATGTCGCACAGCAATGTATTAAAAAGGTGAATTATCTCAGAACCCACATCGTGAGGAACAATAAAAAAAGAGTGGCATCTTTTAATATGGAACTGGAAGAAATTACGATATGTAAGACAGCAGAGGCGAATTACAGAGGCATATGGAGTTAGTCTCTCATGATTCTATCCCGTCTCTTAGTCGAAGATGCTAATATGGTCGAAATGTGATTCTCCATTGATTATGAAATACTTGTCTCAATCACGTAGATATATTTTCAACTCACAGAGTAACTTAATACGAGAGTAAGTATTTCATTTCATTAACCAATGTTTATCCAGAATATCACGTTTTGTTTTCTTATTTTCGCTTCACAGTGTAACACGTAGTTATTAAAATGACGAATTATCTCTTAACGAAACCGCTAAGAAATAGAAAAAAAATATTGGTCGCATCTAGGAACGGAAGAAATGTAAAACAACACTCACGAATTGCCAATGTATATAAACGCAAATGGAGCTACGTGTGCGTCCACAACAGGCTTCTAAAAGAGAGAGAGAGAGAGAGAGAGAGAGAGAGAGAGAGAGAGAGAGAGAGAAAGAGAGAGAGACCCTCCAAACTTCCTTAATGACAACCCTACCAGAATTCGTTGTAGAGCTGTTAGTTTTATTTATAGCTATCCTAATTTCGGTTTCAAAGTAATCCGTTAATAAAAGTCCAGAAGAAAGGCAGTGAGTAACAGATGCCTCAGGTACTGAGGAACTGGAATCCGGAATCAGATTCTGGATGCGACCATTCAGAGAATATTGATAACTGAACCACAACAGTTTAAAAAAAATGTAGAGTTTCTAAGATCTTCTTCTCCGTCTTCTTCAGGGTACACGGATCCAGAGACGACCATTACCATGCCTCGGACCGTCCAGTGGTACCGACCGATAAGTTTTACAGATTGCGGACGTAGAGGGACATATGGTAAGAACACCATTTCCCCAGCCGTTGTCAGTATTCGTGACCGGAACAGATACTTCTCAATCAAATAGCTCTTCAGATGGCCTCATGATGGCTGAATACACTCAGATTCCTAACGGCGCTTGGCAGACTCGGACGATCACCCATCCAAGTGCTAGCCAAGCTCGACAAAGTTTAAGTTCGGTGATTTGCCGAGACTCGCTGTTATTTTAGCGGCTAGGTCGGGGCGCACCAGTGACCAAATCACACAAAATCGTAGTTCGGCCGCTCACTCTCCTGCTGTGTAAAAACTTACACAGCAGGTTGCGAAAGCATCAAAGGGCAAGGGGAGGACTGTCAATATTGATAAAGAAACAATCACAGAAACAAATTACTAGGTGGAAAACTACTGATGAAAATGTAATTAAAGTACTTCCAGTAAACTTTTCATGGACACAAAACTACTATAATAGGAGTCTATGCAGTAAGTGAGGATGAATCAGATCATACTGAAGAAATAGTTTTCAATGGATTAAATAAGTTAGTAGAAGGGATAGGAAACGTGAGAGAAGTAATAATTGTTGGAGATTTCAGTAGCAGAACAGGGCTACACATAAAAAATTAAACAATAGGACCACATGGAGAAAATATAGTGAAAGATAATGGACTACGATTAATTAATACATGTGAACAAAAATCACTATAAATTTTGAATGGTGTCTATCCACATAAAGAAATTCATAAATATATATGACATCAGGAAACATTCCAATTAAAATCAGTAACTGATTACATGATACAGTAATTCGGCAAGAAACAGTGTCAAAAACTCAAGACGTCAGAGGACACGGAGGAGTAAACCAGAGTGACCTTCATCTGGCTAAATGTAAAATTGTGCTGCCATATGTAGACATAAAAAGTAAAGAAGAAATTGTTAATGAGGAGGAAGATTGCAAAGCTGACATAAAGCCGACATATGGTGTACGTTGGCTAGAAAATGAAAGTACAGTGAATCTATTCAAAAAAAGGGTTAGACCAAAAGTTAACTGAGATAGAATTTGACAGTACAGGTATACAACATAAATATATCGGTAAGGCTCTACACAAGCAGCCAAAAAATGCCCTGGGCATAGAAATCAAGTATGAGAAAAACGTCTTTATACAATTTTGATACAGAAATAGAGAAAGAGGTATAAATAGAAAAAAAGTAAAATATTTTAAATGACTAAACAGACAAAGTATCCAGGACAAGGTAGAATTATGAGCACAGAAAGCAAAAATTAGGAAAATGGTGATAGATGCAAAAAATAAAGTGGATAATCTAATTGGAGGTAAGAGCAGCTTAAAGGCATGGAAGATATTGAAAACACTGAGATAGAATTCTAAAAAAACTCAATAAATTAACTATATTACTATTCAGACTTCAAAGAATTATTGATTGAGAACAAAGCAGAACTTTTGGATATAATTAATAACGATGCAGTAGAAACATAAAATAATGGCTGCATTTCACTGGACATAGAAGTATTAAAAATATAATTAAAACTTTAAAAAAAGGATGTGATACTGGAATTGGTGAAATATGGTACAGATAAACTACATGATCATTTTAAAAGCGTTTTTGAAAAATTCCTAAATTGCGAGGCCACCTCAGAAGACTGGAAAGTGAGATTTATATCAATATTCCACAAGAAAGGAAGAAAAGGTGAGTATGAGAACTACTGAGGGATAACTGTAATAATGTAATTAGCAGACTTTATCGAAAGATTATCAAACATTTTTTGGAAACAGAATTTAAGGAAATAGAGGCCGAGGAAAAGGCTGGTTTCAGAGCAGGGAGATCAGCTGTAGGTCATATATTTTGCTTGCAACAAATAACTGAAGAGAAAAAAGTTAGAAATCAACCCCTTCATTTAGTATTTGTTGACATAGAAACAGCATACGATAATATACCCATATGTAACGTGCAGTAAGGTTTAAAGACGTTTAATATTATTTCCATCATAATTAATGCAATTCGGAACGTTTATGGAAACTCTATAGCAAGAATAAAAGTACAAAATTATGTCTCGCCTGGTTTTAAACTTACAAAAGGATTATGTCAAGTGTGCAGTCTGTCACCAGTTTTCAAAACATATACAGAAAAAACATTGGAAAGCAGGAAAAGAAAATGTAAAAATATGGCGATCCCAGTAAATGATATTGTTATATTTATTACAATTTGCTCATGACCAACTAATTTTGACACAAGATAAAGAAGACATACAGTACATTACAAGGAAACTGATAGAGGAGTACAAAAAAACGGGTACATCAGGTCAACACAAATAAAAGGAAATATATGGTAATAGGAGAGACAAATTAATATTTGGCACTGGAAGAAGGGATGGGAACTATTAAACACACTGAAGAGTACAAATATCTAGGAGTCAATATCACACCAGATGGAAAACCAGATATGGAAATTAATCCAAGAATAAATGCTGGCAAGTTTACTATTGGAACATAAAATGGTATTTTGTGGCACCAACAGATTAGAAAGGAAACAAAAAGAAAAATCTTCAGCATAATTGTCAAAAGCATTATGAGATATGGATCAGAATTATGGATAATTAAATCGCAAATAAAAAAAAGGTTGATGGCAGCAGAGATGGACTTATGGAGGTGGTCTGCAGCGACATCTAGATGAGATAGAACCAGAAATGAAATCACAGGAAGAAAATGGAAGTTACAAGTTCAATTGCAGAGTTACAGAAGAAAAACGACTGTTATGCTATGGATGTATAAAAAGAAAGTCAAAGGAGAGATTACCACAGAGAATTATGGAATGGGAGTCACCAGGAAGAAAGAAACGAGCGGGATCGCCGACGATATGGATTCAAGGAATACAGACCTCTATCAGATGCAGAAATATTGAAGAAACTTTATGCAGAGATAGACAAAGATAGGGCATGAAAATCAAATTTGATGTGTAATATGGGGATACGTAAGCAGATTCAGAAGGATGTAGGTTGCAGTTGGTACTGGGAGATGAAGAAGCTTGCACAGGATAGAGTAGCATGGAGAGCTGCATCAAACCAGTCTCAGGACTGAAGACCACAACAACATGGGGGTACCGGAAAATGTAAAATGATAACACTGTGAAACTGCGTAATAATAATAATAATAAGTACAAGTTTCACACATAAAAAGTATAAGAAAACAAAGCTGATGTCATAAATCGGCAGTTCTAAATTTGAAAAAGTTACTAGCGTGACTCACATAATGTCCCATATTTTCTATTAGAACACACACAATCCCACACCTCCCAATTTTACTCTTTCTAGATACATTTTCGCTGGCTTGTCGTACATATCTGACCCTGTAGAGTATGTCTGGGAGGCACTGATTTAAGTCCATCATCTCCCGCTCATCCTGACCTCAACCTCCTTAGTAGAAAATTTGACTGTTAATAAGGATGTTGAATCACCTCTTCATTCGGCAAGATAGTGCCAGGCATGATTAATGTTAACTGCCTTGTTGTTGCCTGTGTGGTTCTCTGGCATTGGTGAATATTTTTCAGATGTATTCCATATTGGGTTTCATAATGTGGGCAGTGTTGTATGTCAAAAATGTTACGATTGAGAAACTACTTATGACTTAATCTTAGTGATAAAGCTGTTTAGGAAGTATGTGCTAGTGGGCACATTACGATTAACTGTGGGACTGCATTGGAGGAAGTGTCATGTGACTGACGCGAAAGATGGCAGAATTCGACAGACTAAATCACTACCAGACCCAGTGCAGGCTGATAACTTGCCATACAAATCTGTTCATTGTAATAATTAGACGTTTCAGTAGAAAAGGACCATACGTTGAGAGGTAAAAGAAATTCTATCGTGCAACTGTTATTGTGCATTGAAACTGATCGTAAAGAAAATAATGGTTTCGCATCTGGTCGACGTCGCTAAAGAAGGAACGTAAGCTCTGATTGAGGTATGAAATCGGCCCTGTCCTTTCTAGATGAAACAGCCCGACGTGCGCTTCAAGCGATTTAATGAAACCACGGTGAACCTAAACCTCCACTGGCAGACAGGGAATTGAACTACTTTCACAGACACACAATTCCGATGTCTTAGCCTCTTAGTCACCTTGTCTGGTATCCTGCAGCGTACCTGCCACCTTGTGTGTTGCTCTTTGACGACGTCGTATTTCACTTGTTCAATTTCTTGACTTCGTGTTACGCCCGTCTTTTTAATATATACTGCCAAACAAAAATTACTACTTCTTTGTGGAGGTTTCCAGTTAATTCCAGATATATTTTTACGTCAGTTCATGTGAAATTCATAAAATGATTATATTTACAGATTAAGAGCACAAGCAGTCTGAGGTAGAAGGTATCGATCCGTTGAAAGGTGGCTACACTGAGTCACAGCGCCAGAGATTGCGCCAAAGATTATTATTTCGCCGCCTCCACTGGTGCAGTAGTAGTTCAGAGATTGCCGTGGGCAGTACTTGTTGAGAGGATGTCGAGAGCAGTTCTAGTTCAGAGGATGTCGTGTTCAGTTGTTGTTCCATTGGGCGAGACAGTAGATGCTGTCCAGTTGGTGTAATGTTTGGATGGAAGATGTTGCTATGATCACAGTGTATTTCTCGTCGTTATATATGGAGGCAAAAAAAAAATTCACGTTTCCTAAATGACAATGCCTCTTGGTCACAGGTTCAGTCACCAAAGCATCTGGCTCGTGTTCATGTATTAGACTTGTAATTCTGGTTTCTATCTGCAATTATAGTATTTCTGGTATTTCAATTAGTTCATTGTAAATGGTGTTTAAAATATCTCGTCGTATTGAGGAAGAACCGTGCCCGATACATGTACGTTGAATCACACTACCACACACAGAGCAGTTACACTTGTGCTTTGTTGTTTCGCCGCTTTTATACACTCCTGGAAATTGAAATAAGAACACCGTGAATTCATCGTCCCAGGAAGGGGAAACTTTATTGACACATTCCTGGGGTCAGATACATCACATGATCAAACTGACAGAACCACAGGCACATAGACACAGGCAACAGAGCATGCACAATGTCAGCACTAGTACAGTGTATATCCACCTTTCGCAGCAATGCAGGCTGCTATTCTCCCATGGAGACGATCGTAGAGATGCTGGATGTAGTCCTGTGGAACGGCTTGCCATGCCATTTCCAACTGGCACCTCAGTTGGACCAGCGTTCGTGCTGGACGTGCAGACCGCGTGAGACGACGCTTCATCCAGTCCCAAACATGCTCAATGGGGGACAGATCCGGAGATCTTGCTGGCCAGGGTAGTTGACTTACACCTTCTAGAGCACGTTGGGTGGCACGGGATACATGCGGACGTGCATTGTCCTGTTGGAGCAGCAAGTTCCCTTGCCGGTCTAGGAATGGTAGAACGATGGGTTCGATGACGGTTTGGATGTACCGTGCACTATTCAGTGTCCCCACGACGTCACCAGTGGTGTACGGCCAGTGTAGGAGATCGCTCCCCACACCATGATGCCGGGTGTTGGCCCTGTGTGCCTCGGTCGTATGCAGTCCTGATTGTGGCGCTCACCTGCACGGCGCCAAACACGCATACGACCATCATTCGCACCAAGGCAGAAGCGACTCTCATCGCTGAAGACGACACGTCTCCATTCGTCCCTCCATTCACGCCTGTCGCGACACCACTGGAGGCGGGCTGCACGATGTTGGGGCGTGAGCGGAAGACGGCCTAACGGTGTGCGGGACCGTAGCCCAGCTTCATGGAGACGGTTGCGAATGGCCCTCGCCGATACCCCAGGAGCAACAGTGTCCCTAATTTGCTGGGAAGTGGCGGTGCGGTCCCCTACGGCACTGCGTAGGATCCTACGGTCTTGGCGTGCATCCGTGCGTCGCTGCGGTCCGGTCCCAGGTCGACGGGCACGTGCACCTTCCGCCGACCACTGGCGACAACATCGATGTACTGTGGAGACCTCACGCCCCATGTGTTGAGCAATTCGGCGGTACGTCCACCCGGCCTCCCGCATGCCCACTATACGCCCTCGCTCAAAGTCCGTCAACTGCACATACGGTTCACGTCCACGCTGTCGCGGCATGCTACCAGTGTTAAAGACTGCGATGGAGCTCCGTATGCCACGGCAAACTGGCTGACACTGACGGCGGCGGTGCACAAATGCTGCGCAGCTAGCGCCATTCGACGGCCAACACCGCGGTTCATGGTGTGTCCGCTGTGCCGAGCGTGTGATCATTGCTTGTACAGCCCTCTCGCAGTGTCCGGAGCAAGTATGGTGGGTCTGACACACCGGTGTCAATGTGTTCTTTTTTCCATTTCCTGGAGTGTAGTTGCAGCGGACTGAATTAATCAATTGTGTTAACGGAAATTTCCTTTCATTCTTTATTGTTATTTTATGCTGTCAGATCGCGTGCTAATACTACTCAGGGCCAACCGATTATGAGACGTCGTAACCAGACAGACAGCTACTAAAATTATTGCACTACAATTATGCCCCCACGCACGTGGCGACCCTACCACTATCGTTCCTTGGAAGTCTTTTGATAGTAAAAATAGCAGACATTAGCATTGTTGTAGTAATTTGTAGTTAGGAATTGTAGTCTATATTGCATGTGTAGATTTGGTAATTAAACATTTGTAGTTGTCTTGTCATTCTTTTAATGGTATTTTTGCAGAATGTAATTTGTGATGTCTCATATATGGGGTTGACAATATTGTGAAATTATGAAGATTTTAATTGTTTGTTAATCGTGTTTTTCGGGAAGCATTCGTGTGAATGGTATTGTTGGTGATAAAGTGTAATATTGTGTGTAATTTTCGTATAGTGACGAGTTTTGTATGTTTTGTAAATGATTACACGATCGATGAAAATGGCAAAAATGATGGATAGTCAGAATGACGAAATTGTTAACATGGCGAACTCGTCATTCAAGAGAATAGTAGGATGAATAATGAAGTAGAAAACAATTTAAAAAGCCAGGAAAATAGTGTGGAACATGTTCAAAATTTTTCACAATTGGAAAATTTTCAGAATATGAGATTAACGATAGAAGATTCTGAAATAGTATTGAACACAGGTAGCTTTATGGCTATGCCGAAGGAAGCTAGTTTTACGGGAAATGTTAGGGGCGAAAAGAATCTCGAACCAGTTCATATGGAGCAGTTGATGAGTGCAATATTAAATTTGGGATCACAAATAGGAACACTTAAAACTCGTATGGGAACAATGGAAACACAATTAAGATCATAATTTAAACAGAGATGGTAACATTGGCAACACGGTTAGACTCACAAATAGGAACAATTAAAACTGATATGGAAACAATGGAAACGCGGCTAGACTCACGAATAGGGACATGTTTCAAAAACATGAAAGATGAATTAAAGAAAGAAATTAGAGAAGAAGTACAACCGATTTTGAATGCTCACAATAATGGATTAATTTCAATATAAATTAGACAAAGGGAACAGGATAGGGAACAGGAAGAAAGAGATCGCGTGATAGTACAAAAATTTTCATAGTAAGATTTACAACGTGCACACGATAAGGAAGAAATATTTCAAAGAATCATGGGATCCGTACCAAATGACAGAATAAATAACCTAACACAACAATATGTACAGTTAACTGCTAAATGTATCAATACTGAAACCCGAGTCGCGACACTTACGGTAGACGTAAATACATAGAAATAACAAATAGGTGACTTATCGGAAAGAGTTGAGGAGATTTCAGATAAATCGGCAAGTCTTAGTTTAAATAGGGACAGAGATTCAGATGATACAGCTCCACTGCCATTTGCAGAAACCGAAGAGTACCAGAACATAAATAAACATATTGAAAATCAAGGAAAATTGAATGAACGCGTTAAAACGGAATTTGAGGCGTTACGAAAGCATGTTAAACAAATTGAAAGCGAAATCGTAGGAAAAGACAGTAGAAGAAATTTTGAATCACCGATAGCAGTGGGTTTTGAAGAAAATAATTTATTTCATTTACGAGATGCAACACGAGAGCGCCAGGCGTGCGAACTTGACAATAATCGACATTCGGACAGGGACAGACGCGATAGGCCTTTGTCTCCACGAGGCGAAAACTTTGAATGTCAACACTTTTTAACTGTTCGGAAATTTAAGATCTTTCGCAATTCTAATAACGACATACATCCATGTTCATGGTTAGATCAATTTATGTATGCACTTCTGCCAAATTGGCCACTAAGTCACAAACTGGAATTTATTTGTGGCTATTTAGGTCCTCAGGGGATTCACTAAAGTAAGTGAATATGTGCCTAGCGTGCACAGGGCCCCGAGCTGTAGTGGTGCTATTTCCCTTTTAGTTTTCTGTACTGCTGCCTACTCTTTTACTATTCTTTGTATCTATCAAAACAACTCTTCAACTATCAATCTATCTAGAAAATGAGTCAGTAAAGAGTAACCGGATATGACTATTTTACCCAAAAGTGACAGTTTTCAGGATATTGATGAAAAACGAACCGGCGACGCGCATGCGCGCACTTATTAGAAATTGTAATAATTTAAATCATTTTTATCATGCATTTCTATCGGCATATTGGTCCGAAAACACGCAAGACAGAGTCAATCGTAGTCTTATTATGCAGCGTAATTTTAAACAGTTTGAGTTCCGGACGCCGGCAGAATACTTTGAAGACATTATTCGAAAGAATCAATTCCTTTCCAACCCTTATAGCCAGACTGAATTAATTCGCATTTGTTTAACTAAGCTGCCACAATCAACAAGACACATTGCTTTAGCCGGAAGATGTAAAGACGACATTGAAACTTTTAAGACTTTGCTACAAGAACTTGAGTATGACCACGACGACGGGACTTCTTGTAATTTTTTCAGTAACGGTAATCACAATAGATTTTCAGAGAAAAGGGATAATGATCGGAACGGACGTTATAGCGGTAATTTTGAGAATGACAGATGAAAAAGACAGGGCAATAGATACCAGCCTTATGACAATAACAGGCGTTCTAACAGAAATTACTCAGACAATTATAATAATGGAAATTCCTACTGGAATGATCAATCATACGGAAACAGTAATCGGTATCATCAAGACAGAAATTATTCATACAATAATAGAAATGCTTACTACAGATATAACCAGGGTAGTAGATATAACAATAATTTCAGAAGTGACAGTCGAAATTACACAAGAAGTAGTCATGCAGATAGCCAGGAAAACAGAAATTTTAATAACAGACACAACCAAGAATTTACATGTAACAGACAGGAATGACCTAATTGGCATCCTCCACGTGACAGAACTTCAGAGAGACAAGTGCAAATCGTAGAAATGGATCCGCGAAATGACGCGAATAATCAAAGACGTGACGTAAACAATCGACAATGACTTGTAGCTTCGGCTTCTGGCAGGAATATAGACGGTTCAGAAAGTAATGACGCTACGACTTTACATTACGTACGCATGGAAGACATGAGAGACTTTTCGCTAGACGAAAAGGAAAATAATGTAGACCCATTTTTATATCCTGTTATTGAAGTATGTGTGAGTAAGAATAAGGTCACTGCGTTTTTAGATTCTGGGATCCCATTGAATGTTATTAGTGAATCAGTTTTTTCGTATATGTGTAAGAACTATTGTTTGTCCTGTGTTACCTGTTTCTAAAACTACAATTCGAGGAGCTATTTCTGGAAAAAGTGTGGAAGTCAAACAACAGACCAACTTAAATTTCATCTGTCAAGGATATGAATTTTCTGCCAAATTTATTATTGTTCCGTTACCCAGTACACAAAATATATTAGGTATGGGGTTTCTTAACACACATAAGGCAATTTTAAACTTTAAAGAAGGAAGTGTGAACTTGGCTGTTGCCGGAATGCCGAGATGTTTGAAATTTTTCGAGTGTTTAACGAAATCTGAATCAGGCACAAAATGTTTTCTGATGTTTTCACTGAGCATTATGACGACAATGTGTCCATTCATGACAACGACAATAGATACAGAGACGCGATGGATGATATAATTAATAGTGAAGAATTAATTAATGAAAAGGTTAACAAAGCTGATGTGCCAGATGACGTTGCAAGAGAAGAATTGCACCAAATTTCGACTTCACATGCTACAGTATTTAGTCATCACACAGGAACCATACAAGGCTTACAATATTTATTTAAAGTAAAAGAACACACACCATTTCGGGGGAAAACGTACGCTATTCCTTTGGCTTATAGTGACAAGGTTAAGAGAGGACTTAAATGCATGTTAGATCAAGGCATTATTGAGCCATTACATGTCGTTATTAAAAAGGATGGGTCAATTCGTTGGTTCTGGATTCCAGACAGATAAATAATATCATCATTCCTGAAACTCACCGTCCACAAGATTTAGATGAATTTCTTCAACATTTCCATGGAATTAAACTTTTATCGAAAACTGACATGCGCGTAAGTTTTTGGCAAATAGAACTCCACCCTGATTGTAGAAAATACACTCCCTTTTTAGCCTTTGGTAACTGTTATCAATTTCGGAAGTTACCGTTTGGACTTACTGTATCTTCAGCAGAAGTCATTCGTGGTTTAAACGAAATTTTACCTGTTTATCTTCGTGACAATATTACTTCATATGTTGACGATATTCTTACTGCTAAACGTTCTTGGAGTAAGCATAACAAAATTTTGGATTTATTATTACTTATTTTTGCAAGAGTTGGCATTACAGTGAACTTGGAAAAATCTGAATTTGGTCGTTCTCAGGTGAAATTTCTTGGTCATATTATTTCTACAGAAGGTATTCTTCCTGATCCAGAGAAACTAGACGCTATTCGTAATTATGCTGTTCCTACTACAAAACGTGATGTTCGTAGTTTCCTTGGTGTCTGTAATTTTCTTAGATGCTTTGTTAGATCGGACAATTTGGCCACACCCCGTTTATGTGAACTTTCTGGAAAGAATTCTAATTGGTGTTGGGATGAGCTTTAGTTGCTGCTACACTTCTTTCACACCCGTACTTATCTAAAGATTTTTGTTTGGCGAGGGACTCATCATACAAAGCCCTAGGTGCACACATGTTTCAAGAGATAGAAGAAAACGGCGTTGTAGTACAGAAAACTATTGCATTTGGAAGTCGTGTTCTCTCTACATCAGAAAAGAATTATTCGATTACGGAACTTGAAGCTTTGGCTGTTGTTTGGGCTTTCACAAAATTTCGCATATTTTTGTATGGCAGACATACTCAGGTTTAGACCGATGATCGAGCTCGGGAATTTCTTATGTCAACAAAATTAACACATGGAAGATTGTCATGATGGGCGCTGTATCTACAGGAATTTGATTTGAGTATTGTTTACACACAGGGTTCTTCAAATATTATTGCTGATGCTTTATCACGTGCACCTTAGGGTTTGAAACAAAGTGCTGAGGAGCACTGCAAAGAAATTAATTATGGTTTGATGTATATTCAAAGTGTTGCGTTTGAAAATGTTTTTCGTCTTCGCTCCAGGACATCGCTAAGGAGCAAAACAAGGATCCAATCAGGAAGGACATTAAGGAGAAGTGGAGGAGAAAGGAAAGCGTAGCGATTAGATAGTATTATTTAGTTAGCAATGATATTCTTTTCAAACGAAAATCGGTTGACCACTCAGTTTGGTTAGTTTGCAATCCTGATGAATGGGTTAATAAATTGATTTGGTATACACATTTCAGTTATGCACACTTCGGTCCCAGAAAATGCTTTCATAAATTACGAGAAAACTGCTACTTCAGTAATATGGAAAAACGTATTCGATTTGATTTGCCAAATGCCAATTATGTCAAAAGGATAAGCCGCCAACTATTTCTCACAGAGCACCGTTGTTTCCCATCATTCCAGCGAAATTAAAGGAGATGGCTGCATTCGATTTATTTGGTCCAGTAGTTCGTTCTACTAATGGTTTTGCATACATTTTGGTAGCAGTGGAACTGACATCAAAATATGCGTGTTTTACAGCTTTACGGAAAGCAACAGCTCGTTCGGTATCTAATGCTTTCATCAAACATTTTCTTAAGGAAGTGGGTCATGTTGATAAGGTTATACCAGATAATGGATCACAGTTTCGCTCTAAAATTTGGCTTCGTACTCTACGGAATCGTAAGATTAAACCAATTTTCATTTTATTTTTTCACCCTCAGTCTAACGATTCTGAGAGATGGATGAAGGAAATCAATAAATTGCGTCGTCTTTATTGTCATCAGAATCACAGAAGGTGGGATCAGTATCTTCACAATTTTCAAAACATTCTGAATGAACTCCCTAATGATTCAACTTCTTTACCGCCTATATTGATATAAAAAAATTAAGCACCGACAAATTGCATTTCTGAAATCGTCCCTTTTCCGCCTACACGGAAACTGCGGCATTCTGAAGTTGTCAACCTGGCTCTACAAAATATTGCATCTGCGGCTGCTAGAAGAGAGAAATCAGCTAAACGTCCTGGTCGTTTAAAAACCTTGTCAGTTGGTCAGAAGGTGTTAATTAAGTCTCATCGTTTGTCTCACAAAGGAAAAGGCTTGTGTCGCAAATTTTTTCTGCTTTATAACGGTCCATATAGAGTTCGCAAAATTACTCATGATAACACTGTTGAAGTAGAAACTCTTAAATCACGGCGCTCTAAGGGAATACATCATATATCGAACGTTAAAATTTTTGTGGAATGACATACTTTCGAGAAACTAACAGTTATACATAAACACACGGAGAGTACAAGGATACCGCGCCGTATTCTGGCGGCGGCACATACTCAAAGCAACAGTCAAGTCTGCGCGCCGCACAAGGCAGTCGTTGACCGCAAACAATTACTTCCTACGTCATGCGTACCTACAGCTGATTCGTACTGACAGCCGTAAACAAATACACAGCCTAATTTCTCCGATGAAATTCAATATAAAGCTATAGTGACTTGATAAATTATGCTATTAACGTTCAGTTTTTTTTCAGGATACAGTTGTATAAAATATTTAAGAACTTCAGGTAAATTCTGTGTATGTCCGATGTTAAGAGGGGTTGCCATCGAGAAAATTTCAGGACGAATTTAATTTCGAAAAAGAAAGTAACAAACTACAAAGGTAACTATTAATTGAGTTTATTTTTCAGGTAACATGATTCTACTTAGGTATGTACTTTATACGTAATTTGCTGCTCGCGATTACGTGATTTATACTTTGTGTTAACTAATTTTGACAATGATATGATTTATTAGAACAGGGTTGTTACTTATGTATATAACGCATCGCTTGGCTGCTCTGCTTTTTCACTGATGTCATATTTTTTATTTTGTACCTGCTGTGCTTATTTATTTAAATTATAATTGTCACCTGATTAATTTTGCTGATATGGTTATGTATGTAAGTTATACTTTGTGATTTATTTGCTTGCGCCTTCATGGTTACTTATTAAGATTACATATGAACATTTATTTGCTTATGCTGATATGACGCTAATGACCTATTTATTATGTAAGATATATACTTGCTACTTTGCGTATGGATTGCATATTTACACATTTCTGTTTTGTTGTCATAAGTACTCTTTAATTTGGTATATCGAAATGCTGATATACTGTGTACGAACATGGAGTTTACGTCACACTATGGTATTAATTATAGATTGTTCGCATGGCAGAGCCTCGTTGTAGGGATTGTGCTGCATCCACTTGTTGACATTTTGTCTCTACTGGTATATTTACTCGCTATTGCATGTTTTGCTTACGCTCAGTGCTTTATATTTTAAGATAAGAAAATGAACTGCTATAATTCTACGAAATTCATTGGTACGAGAAACTTCATTGAAGTCACATGAGCTGGAGGTTTTATGGAAGCTGTAAAAATTTATGCTAATAGAAAGGAAGCTAACGACATGAAATACCAACACTAGGTTTAAACCATTGACAGTTATTGCACTGCATTCTTCGTGAACAATTGAAATAGAAAGTGACATTTTACACAAAAAAAAACCACATGTTTGCTTCTGTTTTGCCATGATTCTTGAAGTGGTGTACACACTGTGAAAAATTACGATTTATTCATTCGAATTCTTATGTAATCATCATACACCGTACTCGTACTTACTTAGCAGGTGCATTCAATTTCTAAGGCGTCCGATTTTTTTTTCTAATTAACTACTCACCCGAAATCGATGAAACTGGCGTTACTTCTCGACGTAATCGCCCTACAGACGTACACATTTTTCACAACGCTGACGCCATGATTCCATGGCAGCGGCGAAGGCTTCTTTAGGAGTCTGTTTTGACCACTGGAAAATCTTTGAGGCAATAGCAGCGCGGCTGGTGAATGTGCGGCCACGGAGAGTGTCTTTCATTGTTGGAAAAAGGCCAAAAGCCACTAGGAGACAGGTCAGGAGAGTAGGGAGCATGAGGAATCACTTCAAAGTTGTTGTCACGAAGAAACTGTTGCGTACTGTTAGCTCGATGTGCGGGTGCGTTGTCTTGGTGAAACAGCACACGCGCAGCCCTTCGCGGACGTTTTTGTTGCAGTGCAGGAAGGAATTTGTTCTTCAAAACATTTTCGTAGGATGCACCTGTTACCGTAGTGCCCTTTGGAACGCAATGGGTAAGGATTACGGCCTCGCTGTCCCAGAACATTGTCACCATCATTTTATCAGCACTTGCGGTTACCCGAAATTTTTTGGTGGCGGTGAATATGTGTGCTTCCATTGAGCTGACTGGCGCTTTGTTTCTGGATTGAAAAATGGCATCCACGTCTCATCCATTGTCACAACCGACGAAAAGAAAGTCCCATTCGTGCTGTCATTGCGCGTCAACATTGCTTGGCAACATGCCACACGGGCAGCCATGTGGTCGTCCATCAGCATTCGTGGCACCCACCTGGATGACACTATTCGCATTTTCAGGTCGTTATGCAGGATTGTGTGCACAGAACCCACAGAAATGCCAACTCTGGAGGCGATCTGTTCAACAGTCATTCGGCGATCCCCCAAAACAATTCTCTCCACTTTCTCGATCATGTCGTCAGACCGGCTTGTGCAAGCCCGAGGTTGTTTCGGTTTGTTGTCGCATGATGTTCTGCCTTCATTAAACTGTTGCACCCACGAACGCACTTTCGACACATCCATAACTCCATCACCACATCTCTCCTTCAGCTGTCAATGAATTTCAATTGGTTTCATACCACGCAAATTCAGAAAACGAATGATTGGATGCTGTTCAAGTAAGGAAAACGTCGACATTTTAAGTACTTAAAACAGTTCTCATTCTCGCCGCTGGCGGTAAAATTCCATCTGCCGTACGGTGCTGCCATCTCTGGGACGTATTTACAATGAATGTGGCCTCATTTTAAAACAATGAGCATGTTTCTATCTCTTTCCAGTCCTGAGAAAAAAAATCGGAGGCCTTAGAACTTGAATGCACCTCGTACTGAAAGTTATTCAAACTGAAAGCTGTTAGAGGTCATGTATGCATTTCTTTCAATTTACGATGGACAAGGTAACCAAAATGTGTTTTATAATTCATATTGAGTAGAAGATTTGGGTCAGGTGGATTACACAGACATTGTGTGTGGAAATTGTGTCTTCGGATTGTATGGGATGATGAATTGAAGTTGCACTAGCACTTTATCTGCACTAGTTCGAGAAGACTGACTAGAGGCAAGAGTTGTTACGGAAGTGAAATGATATTGGTGATAAGGTTTATATGTATCGAGGTATTAAAGACGTATTATTGAGGTATTGAGATTGTGTGATGTTGATGATTATTGGAGTTTTGGTGGACAAGAGGTAAGGTAAATGATATTGGTGATAAGGTTATATGTATCGACGTAAGAGGTATTATTGAAGTATTAAGATTATATGATGCTGATGATTATTGGAGTTTTGGTGGATTAGAGGTAAAGTAGGTAAGGACCATATATTTTTTTTGTTGGTTTATATGGAACAAGGAGGATGAAGATGGCAGACTAGAGCACTCAAGTGGAAGAAGGATTGTCTACACACACACTTTGTTAAATCAATAAGCAGTGTATACTTTTTTTTGGAGAGAGGAAGTATTTGCATATCTTGGCACACTGACAGTTGTTCAGCAACAGCACATTTGATTTGGTTTGGCAAACATTGGTCTTGACATGATGACTGTGACATTGACTATTATTGACTGTTATACACTGCTGCCACTACTATGTGATACACATGTTGAACATAAAATTTTGACAGAATTGCATTTACACAGTTAACACCATTCAATTACAAAGATGAGTGAGTGTGTTTTGTGTGTTTTCCTTTCCTAATCCCAAATAATTGCTACCGACCTACCTCCTAAATATTATTTTACTTGTTTGTTGTTGCTTGCACTGACACCCATAAGTATTATAGGTTTACTGATATTTGTGTATTTGTAATAGTTAATATGACAATTATCTGATATCCTTTGTGTGTTTATTATAATTTGTATGATAACTGTAAGAGCATTGATAATAATTTTGTAAAAGCAATTGTGTGTGCATCCGAACTGTTGTTCGTGCTTGCACCTATTATCATTGATGAGTGCTACTTGGAAGTGTTTAATTTCTGCTGATGAACTCTGATAAACTGTTTAATTATTGATAGTGAATATTATGGACTATTACCTGCACTTGTTCAACATTGATGGGTGCCACTTGGAAATGTTTAATTTCTGCTGATGAACTCTGATGAACTGTTTAATTATTGATAGTGAATATTATGGACTGTTACCTGCATTTGTTCAACATTGCTGGGTGTCACTGTAGGAACTGCTTCTACTGAAATGATGTCACTTGTTGGTGTCTGTACCTGTTCAACATTGAAGGGTTCCACTATTGGAACTGCTTCTACTGAGAAGATGTCACTTGTTGCTGTCTGCACCTGTTCAATATTGCTGGGTGCCACTGATGGAACTGGTTCTACTGAAATGATGCCATGTGTTGCTGTCTGCACCTGTTCAACATTGTTGGATGCCACTGATGGAGCTGCTTCTACTGAAATGATGTCACTTGTTGCTGTCTGCACCTGTTCAACATTGCTGGGTGCCACTGATGGAACTGCTTCTACTGAGATAATATCACTTGTTGGTGTCTGCGCCTGCTCGTCATTGCTGGGTGCCATTGTTAGAGATGTTTAAATACTGCCGATGAAATGTTATGGGACTGCTATTTGTACCTGTTGACCATTGCTGGGTGCTACTGTTGGAACTGCCAACTACTCCGAGGAGTGCTACTTGTTTATTGAACTATTGGAAAGATTTGATGTGAATATTTGTATAAACTGATTTTTTGTGTATTTACTGTTTATGAAATGTTATGAGACTCTTATCTGCAATTATTCGTCATTTCTGGTGCCACTGACTGAATTGTTTAACCACTCTGACAAATGATACTTGTGTAAACTATTATGTAAAATCACATGTACGCAAGCATTTGTATTCCTTGTATTCCAAAGCCAAAATTTTTTTAGTTATGTGATACTTACTTATTAATATAATCTTTTATTTTTGTCTGTGTTTTTTTGAACGAATTTGGTGGTATTTTCACCACCAATGCTGGCAAAACTACCATCACATTCTAGCCCGTGGAGGTGGGGCATATGAAAGGTGGCTACACTGCGTCACAGAGCCAGAGATTGCGCCAATGATTATTATTCCGCCGCCTCCACTGGCGCAGTAGTAGTTCAGAGGTTGCCGTGGGCAGTACTTGTTGAGAGGATGTCGAGAGCAGTTCTACTTCAGAGGAGGTCGTGTGCAGTTGTTGTTCCGTTGGGCGAGACAGTAGATGCTGTTCGGTTGGTGTAATGTTGAGATGGAAGATGTTGCAATGATCACAGTGTATTTTTCGTCAATATATATGGAAGTAAAAAAGAAATAAAAAAATTATTTCACATTTCCTAAATGACAAAGCCTCTTGGTCACAGGTTCAGTCACCAAAGCATCTGGCTCGTGTTCATGTATTAGACTTGTAATTCTGGTTTCTATGTGCAATTATAGTATTTCTGGTTTTTCAATCAGTTCATTGTAAACGGTGTTTAAAATATCTCGTCGTATTGAGGAAGAACTGTGCCAGATACATGTACGTTGAATCACACTGTCACACACAGAGCAGTTATACTTGTGCTTTGTTGTTTCGCCGCTTTTATAGTTGCAGGGGACTTAATTAATCAATTGTGTTAACGGAAATTTCCTTTCATTCTTTATTGTTATTTTATGCTGTCAGATTGCGTGCTAATACTACTCAGGGCCAACCGATTACGAGACATTGTAACCGGACACACAGCTACAAAATTTATTGCATTATAATTAAGCCCCCATTCACCATGCTGAAACACCCATGTTAAGTACGTGGTGTAGCCTCCAGGGGCGGTAATGCAGGAGCTGACTCTGGTACCGAGTGGCTCGTACAGAGGGCGGTACAGTCCTGGGATACGTTATAGCACGCCTGCTCAACCTATTCATGTAGTTCTGTAGTGTTGTTGGTCAATGAGTCGTAAGAGTCACTTGTCGTCTAATCATATCCCACGCGCGCTCGATTTGAGACAAGGCCAGGGATCGTGCTGACCACGGAAGTTGCTGTACGTGTTGCAGAGCACGTTGAGTTGGCAAGTATTACCCTATTGGAACAACACATCAACGTCTCATCGTCCTATTGCTAGAATGACTATAGAACGGGTGTTAAAAAATACTTCGCGTACCGAGCGTCCCCTCTAGAAACAGTAACGGTGAGTGAGAGTTGTAACTTAACACACCCCAGACCATAAGGCCTGGCGTGAGGCATTGTGTCTTGGAAGCATGGGCACTACGACAAAGAGTTCACCAGTTCTATATTACACACACAGTCGATCATCACCTACGTGCAGACGGATTATACTTTCGTTGCTGAAGACCACGGTACTTCATTCCATCTTCCAAGTGATCCTCCGATCGCACCAGTCGCGGCTGCACACCAATGCTGGGGAGTACGTAGAAGACGGAGTAGAGGTGTGCATGCCCGTAGTCCGACAGCTACTAGCCGTTTCACAACTGTTCCTGTTGACACGTTTGCGTTCGCAACCCCGGTTACTTGTGCTGTGGTGGCTTTTACGTCAACCACCGATGCCTGTACAAAGCTACGATTCTGGCGGGTGTCTATGCCGCACGGATGTCCAGAACCTTATCTCTTGGTGTCGAGAATGTTTAGGTGGCTACTGATATCAGCGTCGTTGCACAACTGACGCAGACGACCAGCTAGAGTGGCAGTTCTCTGAAACGATGACTCCGCCACTCGGAAGGCCACAATTTGACCCCTTTCAAAGTCGCTCAGTTGGCTGTGGGAAGCAACGCTATGTCTCCAGGGTATCGTTGCCTGATTGCTTCACACCGACCCTCCTGGCTGTTGGCATTCCCTGTTAAACACAGGTTAGACACAGGTGGCGCACTGGTAGCTACGCCAATAAGGTATCTGCTGGCGAACGGCGTTGAAACTACACTCCTGGAAATGGAAAAAAGAACACATTGACACCGGTGTGTCAGACCCACCATACTTGCTCCGGACACTGCGAGAGGGCTGTACAAGCAATGATCACACGCACGGCACAGCGGACACACCAGGAACCGCGGTGTTGGCCGTCGAATGGCGCTAAAAGCGCAGCATTTGTGCACCCCCGCCGTCAGTGTCAGCCAGTTTGCCGTGGCATACGGAGCTCCATCGCAGTCTTTAACACTGGTAGCATGCCGCGACAGCGTGGACGTGAACCGTATGTGCAGTTGACGGACTTTGAGCGAGGGCGTATAGTGGGCATGCGGGAGGCCGGGTGGACGTACCGCCGAATTGCTCAACACGTGGGGCGTGAGGTCTCCACAGTACATCGATGTTGTCACCAGTGGTCGGCGGGAGGTGCACGTGCCCGTCGACCTGAGACCGGACCGCAGCGACGCACGGATGCACGCCAGTACCGTAGGATCCTACACAGTGCCGTAGGGGACCGCACCGCCACTTCCCAGCAAATTAGGGACACTGTTGCTCCTGGGGTATCGGTGAGGACCATTCGCAACCGTCTCCATGAAGCTTGGCTACGGTCCCGCACACCGTTAGGCCGTCTTCCGCTCACGCCCCAACATCGTGCAGCCCGCCTCCAGTGGTGTCGCGACAGGCGTGAATGGAGGGACGAATGGAGACGTGTCGTCTTCAGCGATGAGAGTCGCTTCTGCCTTGGTGCGAATGATGGTCGTATGCGTGTTTGGCGCCGTGCAGGTGAGCGCCACAATCAGGACTGCATACGACCGAGGCACACAGGGCCAACACCCAGCATCATGGTGTGGGGAGCGATCTCCTACACTGGCCGTACACCACTGGTGATCGTCGAGGGGACACTGAATAGTGCACGGTACATCCAAACCGTCATCGAACCCATCGTTCTACCATTCCTAGACCGGCAAGGGAACTTGCTGTTCCAACAGGACAATGCACGTCCGCATGTATCCCGTGCCACCCAACGTGCTCTAGAAGGTGTAAGTCAACTACCCTAGCCAGCAAGATCTTCGGATCTGTCCCCCATTGAGTATGTTTGGGACTGGATGAAGCGTCGTCTCACGCGGTCTGCACGTCCAGCACGAACGCTGGTCCAACTGAGGCGCCAGGTGGAAATGGCATGGCAAGCCGTTCCACAGGACTACATCCAGCACATCTACGATCGTCTCCATGGGAGAATAGCAGCCTGCATTGCTGCGAAAGGTGGATATACACTGTACTAGTGCCGACATTGTGCATGCTCTGTTGCCTGTGTCTATGTGCCTGTGGTTCTGTCAGTGTGATCATGTGATGTATATGACCCCAGGAATGTGTCAATAAAGTTTCCCCTTCCTGGGACAATGAATTCACGGTGTTCTTATTTCAATTTCCAGGAGTGTATTATCAGTACATTTAATGTTCCCCAGGTGGCATACGCCGTCATCGGATCAAAACTGACGATGTCTTTCCGGCAGTGTATATTAGGTTCTTTAAAAATTATGTTTGCTCAATGCATCTAGTCCATTTGATCACTTCGTTGTGTCTTTTGGCCGCGAGTTAATAAGCACAAAGAATTTTGCTTACTTTCATACGATTGCTGTGGTTGCAAGTGTCCAGAGAGACTACATGGCGAGGTTTCAGAGACAACCGTCCGTCGTACGGCTTACGCGCAGGCGGTCAGCTAGCTCAGAGCACTAGGTAGCCCCGGGGAGATAACGTGTTTTGTCCTCCGCTTCAGACGCCTCTGTCAGGCTAATTACAGACCTCTTTGTGCTTCTCTTTAATTAACGATAGCGCACTACTTTGTTCTCCGCAAACAAAAGGGGACGGTAAAATTTTATCGGTGAGGCTCATCGGCTAGTGGACAGAGTCTGATACTTAGAGTGAATAAAAACACAGATGAACCAATCAGAGTTTCCAAACTATTTATGCGTTAAAAAAGAACGATGCGGCAGTTGGAATTCTCACAGATGTTTAAATACCAAAGTGACTGAGATTTCAAATCAGTGCCCTGACGTACAAAGGGTGCGTAAATAATAGAGATAAGGGTTTTCAAAGAGGCTGAGGCCCTTGAAGAGCTTTCAACGGGTTGCTTCGCGTCACTCCCAGCAAAAACTGGACACAATGTTTAATCGATGGAATAGATAATATCCTTTAAATAATGTTAAATCAAACAAAAGCTTTAACATTCCTACGAGATTACGTCCGCTTCCTCTATTTCATGAACTAAAAGACAGTAAACAAAAAACTCTGTAAACATACACAATTACAATGTAGACTTGGATCCACGAAAATGAAAGTAACCGAGTGATCACAAACCTACAGTAATTGGGAAAAGACCGGAACGGCTCCAATTCCAAAGCGTCTGAAACCGCGTGGTAACGTTGCTTATAAATATATGTTCAGAAGCTACTATAAAACAGAAGACTCACTCACGTTGTATGTTCCTCAGAGTAGTTACTTATTTACCTGACAGTTGTGGAAATTTCATGTTTCAGTGAATGTAGTATGTATTTACTGATAAGAAACAATATTTCTTAACCATCATTTCTTCTAAATTAAGAATACTGATAATGGGATATCTTTCAGAACTATGTTTTTTATTATTTCAGCACAAAATGAAACTGCTTAACTGTGAAATCTTGGAATAAAAAGTTCGGCAAAATATACTACCCGTCAGTGTATGTAAGGCACCACCTCCATCACGTCCATGAATAATAAATAACTGTAGTGTTCGGAACAGTCTTCTACATCTATACTCTGCAAACCACAGTTAAGTGCGTGTCAGAGGGCACGTCCTACTGTACCAGTTATAAGCATTTTTTCTCATTCAATTCACATATGGAGTACGGGAGGAATGATTGTTTAAATGCCTCCGTGAGTGTTCTAATTAAACTAATCTTGTCCTCACGATCCCTATAAGAGCAATACGTAGGGGGTTTCAGTACTTTTTTTTTAGTTAAAATTTAAAGCCGGATCTTGAAACTTTGTAAGAATACTTTCTCGGGATTGTTTACGTCTGTCGTCAAAAGTCTGCCAGTTCAGTTTTTTCACCATCTCTGTGACACCCTCCCACAGATCAAACAAAGCTGTTACCATTCCTTCTGTTCTTCTCTGTATACGTTCAACATACCCCGTTAGTCGTGCTTTGTATGGGTCCCATACACTTGAGAAATATTTTAAGATGATTTATAAGTAATCTCCTTTCCGAGACTGACTGCATTTCCGATCCAGGAACCGGAAGTCAGCAATCCATTTTACCCGCAATTGAGCCATGTGATAATTACATTTCATATGCCTACAAAGTATTACACCTAAGTATTTTCTATGATATTATAGTGATGAGTTATTAGGTTCTTTTGTTTTGTGAAGGGCACAATTTTTCATTTCTGAACATGTAAAGAAATACACTAATTAGCCAGAACAATATGACCACCTACCTAATAGCCGGCGTGTCCACCATTGCCACGGATGACAGTGGATACACGTTGCGACATGGAAGCAATGAGGTCTTAATAAGTCGCTGGAGGGAGTTGGCGCCACATCTGCACTCTCAACTCACCCAATTCTGACGCCACATCTCAGATGTGTTCGATCGGGTTAAGAGCTGGAGAGTTGGGAGCCCAGCACATCAACTGCAGCTCGCCACTGTGTCCCTAGGACGACTCCATCACACTCCTTCCCTTCTGGCATGGCACATTAACTTGTCAAAAAATACCACTGCCGTCGGGAATCATGAGCGTCGTGATTGGGTGTACGTTGTCTGCAACCAGTGTACGTCACTCCATGGCCTTCACGGTCCCTTTCACGAGCTCCTCTGGACCCACGGATGTCCACGTGAATGTTCCCCAGAGCACAATGGAAACGAGCCAACTTGTCTTCGCCCCTCAGTGCAGGTGTCATGGAGCTGTTCTCCTGGAAGACGAAGGATTCTCGACCTCCCATCTGCATAGTCAAGGAGGTATCGAGATTTATCAGAGATGCAACGCTCTCCCATTGCTCCAACATCCACTGCCGAATGTCACGTGCCAATTTCAGTCATAGTTGCCGATGTCGTGGTTTTAAGATTGGCACGTGCATGGGTCGCCAGCTGTGGAGGCTCGTCGATAGGAGTGTGCTTGGAAACACTTGTACTCTGCCCAACATTAAATTCTTATGTTAGTTACCTCACAGTTCAACGCCTGTCCTGTTTCACCCGCCTGCCCCGCCTTCGACGTACGACATCTGCAATGAGATGTGGTCGCCCAACCACACGATGTCTGGACATGGTTTCACCCTGGTTTCGCCACCTGTGGAAGACACTCGCCACAGCACTTCTCGAACACCCGATAAGTCGTGCGGTTTCCCAAATGCTCGTGCCGAGTTCCCGAGGCATCACAGTCTGCCCTCACTCGAACTCAAATAGATCGCCTGCCTTCCCCCTTTCTGCACATGGCCAGCACCCTCACTGACACTACGTGCACCTTGCGTGTGTCAAACTAGCAGTCATTTCTCGCCAAATGACGCTGCTATCACAAAGACGGGTTTATATGGATAGATTTGTTTATTTATTTATTTACATGTCAAGTTCCGTAGGACCAAATTGAGGAGGAAATCTCCAAGGTCATGGAACGTGTCAGTACATGAACTTACAACGTAAAAGTAATAACAGATAAAAATAAATGTTTATGAACCTGAAAGAAAATCAGTCCATAAGTTTAAGCAAACGCCATCAGCAATACAACGAGAATCAGCTTAATTTTTCAAGGAACTCCTCGACAGAACAGAAGGAGTGACCCATGAGGAAACTCTTCAGTTTAGATTTGAAAGCGCGTGGATTACTGCTAAGATTTTTGAATTCGAGTGGCAGCTTATTGAAATTGGATGCAGTAGTATACTGCACACCTTTTTGCACAAGAGTTAAGGAAGTCCGATCCAAATGGAGGTTTGATTTCTGCCGAGTATTAACCGAGTGAAAGCTGCTTATTGTTGGAAATAAACTAATATTGGTAACAACAAACGACAATAAGGAATATTCATATTGAGAGGCCAATGTCAAAATACCCAGACTTGTGAACAGAGGTCGACAAGAGGTTCGTGAACTCACACCACCTATTGCCCGAACCGCCGGTTTCTGAGCCAAAAATATCCTTCTACAATGGGAAGAGTTACCCCAAAACATAATACCATACGACATAAGTGAATGAAAATAAGCAAAGTAGACTAATTTACGTGTCGAAGTATCACTCACTTTCGATACCGTTCGAATAGTGATAATGGCAGTATTAAGTCTTTGAACAAGATCCTGTACGTGGGCTTTCCGTGACAGCTTACTATCTATCTGAACACCTAGGAATTTGAACTGATCAGTTTCACTAATCGTATGCCCGTTCTGTGAGATTAAAACGTCAGGTTTTGTTGAATCGTGTGTTAAAAACTGTAAAAACTGAGTCTTACTGTGATTTAACGTTAGTTTATTTTCTACAAGCCATGAACTGAGGTCATGTACTGCACTACTTGAAACCGAATCTATGTTGCACACAACATCCTTTACTACCAAGCTAGTGTCATCAGCAAAGAGAAATATTTTAGAGTTACCCATAATACTAGAGGGCATATCATTTACATAAATAAGAAACAGGAGCGGTCCCAACACCGATCACTGGGGCACCCCCCACTTGACAGTACCCCACTCAGATCCCACATCACAGCCGTTATCAACATTATGAATGATGACCTTTTGCTGCCTGTTGCTAAAGTAAGAGGTGAACCAACTGTGAGCTACTCCCCTTACTCCATAATGGTCCAACTTCTGGAGCACTATTGTGAGATCAACACAGTCAAATGCCTTTGTTAAATCAAAAAATACGCCAAGCGTTCGAAACTTTTTGCTTAGCCCATCCAGTACCTCACAGAGAAAGGAGAATATAGCATTTTCAATTGTCAAACGACTTCTAAAGCCGAACTGTACAATTGCTAGCAAATCGTGTGATATAAAATGATCAATTAACCTTACATACACAGCCTTTTCTATAACTTTTGCAAACACTGATGGAATAGAAATAGGTCTAAAATTATCTACATTATCCATTTCTCCCTTTTTATAAAGCGGCTTTACTAATGAGCACTTTAATCGCTCAGGAAACTGACCATTCCTAAAGGAAAAATTACAAATATGGCTAAATGCAGGGCTAACATGTGCAGCACAGTACTTTAATATTCTACTAGACACTCCATCATAACCATGAGAGTCCTTAGTCTTAGTCTTATTGACTCAATCTCCCTCTTGTCTGGATCACAGAGGAGTATTTCAGACGTCAATCTCGGAAAGGCATTTGCTAAGAAATTTATATGATTTCCTGTAGAAACTAAATTTTTATTTAATTCACCAGCAATGCTCAGAAAATGGTTGTTAAATACTGTACATATATCTGATTTATCACTAACAGAAATATTATTACTGCAAACTGACTTTATATCATCAACCTTGTGCTGCTTCCTTCACAACTGACCATATGGCTTTAATTTTAACCTGTGAATTAGCTATTCTATTTGCATACCACATACTTTTTGCCTTGGTAATAACATTTTTAAGCACCTTACAATACTGTTTGTAATGGGTTACTGTAGCTTGATTGTGACTACTTCTAACATTTTGATATAATTCTTGCTTTGTTCTACATGATATCCTTATCCCACTAGTTAGCAAACCGGGCTGTCCATTACTGCTAGTACCCCGTTTAGAATGTTCTAATGGAAAGCAACTCTCAAAGAGCGTGAGAAATGTGTTATGGAAAGCATTGTATTTATCATCTATATTATCGGCACTATAAACATCTTGCCACTCTTGTTCCTTGACAAGTTTTGAAAAACTCTCTATTGCTGTTGGATTAACTTTCCTACGTAGTTTGTAATTAAATACGACATTAGTTTGAGTACAAAAACCTTTTAGTGTTAAAATTTGTGCAACAAGGTCTGAAAGGCCATTCACCCTTTTACTAACAGAATGCCCATCTAGTAATGAAGAATGAATAAAAATATTGTCTATGACTGTGCTACTGTTCCCCTGCACCCTAGTTGGAAAAAACACAGTTTGCATCAGATCATATGAATTTAGGAGATCTACCAACATCCTTTTTCTGCACAATCATGTACAAAATTAATATTGAAGTCACGACATATAACTACTTTCTGATACTTCCTACAAAGTGAATCAAGAACCCTCCCTAACTTAAGCAAAAATGCTCTGAAGTCGGAGTTAGGGGACATAAATAACAGCAATTAGAAGTATAGATTCACTAAATTCAACTAATGCTGCACAGCTTTCAAATATCTGTTCAGTGCAGTGTCGTGATACGTCTATGGACTCAAATGAAATACTGTTTTTTACGTACAGAGCCACTCCCCCACCCCGCAAGGAATCTTCTTAACGTCGGTCATCGGCTCTTGCGATGTAGGCGAGGGCCTTTGCTCACATGTGACAACTGAGAAACACGTGAGCCGGTCATTGCCTCTTCTGTCACGTTGAAAAGCTTCTCGAAGAATCTTCTTAACGTTGGTCAATGGCTCTTGGGATGTAGGCGAGGGCCTTTGCTCACATGCGACAACTGAGAAACACGTGAGCCGGTCGGGCGATGCCCTGACGGCTGAATCGACAGCGCCCGCTTATGTGGAACTTGCTGACTTCACGGTCATTGTCTCTTCTGTTCTGCTGTTCTGCCCGTTGAATGCCAGTATGTAACTCTCTAAACTAAACCAAGTTTTTCATTTATATTCTAATTTCTACTTCACTTTGATTTCACTAATTTATTTACTTAAGTACCACTCAACAGAACGCTGGTGACGTGGTACTCACTCCCCAACACTTCCTGCAACTGCTGGCGCACACCTCTACCGTGGGAACTACGTAGCAGCAGAACCTTCTTTCTCCTAGACCTTGCAATTAACCTAGGCCTCCTAATTGCTGAGGACTGCTGCAAGTTACCTACATCTACGGCTACACGAGGCTCCCCTCCACTTAACTCTGACAGTTGGTCGTATCTATTGCATGTATGCAAAGTAAAACTGTCTGAATACCTCCTCTTCCTAGCTACCTTCTTGTCAACTGCCAGTTCCCATTCCCCCACCCTTCACCCTCCTCAACCTATCTAGTTCCTCCTTTGCGCATTGTAACTGCACCTGAAGGGCACACATCTTACGCTCCTGCTCATCTATTAACTTGTTTCTACTACAGATTCTACATTCCCAGGAGGGGATCTCCCTAAAATTACCACCGGCTTCCCCACTGCATTCCCCCCAATGAAAATACTTTGAACAAATCCCACACCGTAATCCACTACTCACAAACCTACGACCGAGCCCACACTTTTCACTCATGGTAAAATTTTACAGTTACTGGAATAAACTATACGTCTACGTTACCAAAGTTCAGTTACACCAGTAGAACTATTTAAGAACTAACAATAATGGTCTCGAAATTCTCTGCCTACTAAGAAAGCAGCTACTTGTATTAATACTACTACAACACAGCCGATACCAATACCAGCAAAACTTCACAAAAGTATTAGCTAAAACCAAAAAAATTAAAACGACCACTGTAACACTAAGCGAAGTTAAAACACTAAATGAAAATGTTACTGAAATATTTCACTAGAAAGAATAATAAACGTCAGTTGAAAACTAAAGCACGAAATTTACTAAACGACTTCAACACACTGAAAACTCTATAAAACACAGCGAGCGAACGATTACAAAAGTTTATTAAGTCGTAATTTTGCCACAAACGGCACGCAACACCGCTGAAATCTATTAAATTTAATAACTGTATTACAGAGCACAAATAAGTTTGTCAGTACTTAGCTTATAACCGTTACAGCTGCAGTCAAATGATCATTCTCATACTGTTCTGACTGATCACTATGTTTGCACCCCTTTGAAACATTCTGCAAATGTGACTACTTATGAAGCTAGCTTGCTCATAATGATTGACAAGCGGCCATCTGTAAATATTCAATTTAAAGGGAGATAATTTCTCAGCGACGAAGGCGTTTGTAAAGGCTTTATTTACAATGACTGGTTTCGGTAAACAGAGTTAGAATCATCTGATACGTGAATATTGTACATAAAGTTTAAAGCATTTTAAATTATGATAAATATTGTACAGTGTCATAAATATAATACACAGCGCGAAATATTGTTTCACATACCGCGGTGAAGGTTAAAACAATTGCCCAATCCAAGCTATAAATGTGCTCAGTGACATTATGTATAGATAATGGTTTAGCTTCTACATGCTACAAAGGAATTATAATTGGATACCAGTTGCCGCATTTTCTTAGCATTGCATATTGCAACTGACGTTCTCTTTACGTTTTAGAAAATATTTTAGCTTCCGCTGTTCAAAAGTTTTGTAATTTTAGAGCAGTTACATTACATTACATTACGTTACAGTTACCAATACGTACACAAGTGACGTCTAGCGGCATTCCATGCCTTTGAATCCTCGATTTATCACCGGACGCTTGCAACCATAAACATCATGTGATATGAAAGTAAGTATAAGTTTTTTGTTCGTGTAAACTGACGGCCGAAATACACAACGAAGTGATCAAGTCGTCAAAATGACTTCATCAAAGAATAATTTTAAGGACCCTAGCGTACACTAAGAGAAATGTGTAACACGAAGAAAAGGAACTTGCGCAAATGGAATATTCTGAAGTGACAAAATCCATTGTATAGCGATGTGAACATAAACAAATGTCAGTACTGTCACGTATACAAAGTATAAAGGGCAGTGCATTGGCGGACGTGTCTTTTGCAGTCGATTGCTTCATGTAATAAGATTTCCGACGTTATTATGGCCCCATGACGGAATTCAACAGATTTTGAACGCGGTATGGTAGCTGGAGATAGCTGCATGGGACATTCTATTACGGAAATCTTTAGGGAACTGAGTATTGTGTCAAGAACGTCCCGAGAATACCAAATTTCAGGCATTATATTTCATGGACGAGGTAGTGAACGAAGGCCTTTGCCTAACGAACTAGAGAAGCGGCGTTTGAGTAGTGTTGTCAGTGCTAAAGAGACAAGCAACACTGCGTGAAATAACCTCAGAATTCAATATGGGACATACAATGAATGTATCCGTTTACGAATGTCCTATCCATAATTTTGTTGGGTTGTAGTTTAACCCTCCCGTCTGGGGTTGGCTAGTCTCCCATCGGGAATGCTCTCTAAATATAGAGGGTACCGGGCAAATAAAATACCCGGTGTCGACCTAAACTAGCACGGGCAAGAGAGGCTCGCCCAGCCGCGGTGAAGGCAACCCTCCTAGGGGTAGAGTACTCCAAATTCAAGACTCCTGGTCCTCCAGGTTGGGGGTTGTGCAGACGGCTACCAACACACTCATGTAAAAAAATAAAAAAAATAAAAAAAACGAAACGGCCAGGATACTCAATGCCAGCTTCGGAAACAGGACAGAATTTACTGGAACAAAAACTGGCAAAGCCACAAGGATTCTTTTTGGATCATGGAGTATTAAAAGCCTGTATCGTCCTGGAACTGCCCAAATACTAGCAAACGAATTAAGAAAATATAGACTGCAACTGGTAGCTCTCCAAGAAGTAAGAGGGCAGGGAACAGGTTCACTGCAAATAGCAGGCGGGACAATAATGTATGGAGACTGCGGTCAGCGCCATGAATTTGGAACCGATTTCTACATTCATAAATCAATAGATGACTCAGTAAGTGAGTTCAAACATGTTAATAACCGTATATCATACATAACTATTCAGACGCAGTGGTTAGACATTACATCTCTAAATGAACACGCACCCACAGAAGATAAGGATGAAAACACGAAAGAAGAACTCTACAGCCAACTGGAACAAATGTACAATTTATTATGTAGGCACAAAGTGAAAATAGTGTTAGGAGATTTTAACGCCAAAGTAGGAAAGGAAGAAATCTACAAGCCAATCATCTGAAATTTTAGCTTACACGAGGAAAGTTCAGAGAATGAGGTTCGACTTATAAACTTTGCAATGACAAATGGCCTCGCGATAAGCAGCACAAAATTTCAACATAAACGCATTCATTTAGGAACATGGATATCACCAGATGTAAAGGTAGTCAATCAAACAGATAATGAACCTATCCAGAAACGATTTCAAAACAGCTTTAAAGATGTCGGAACCGTTAGGGGAGCGGATTATGACACAGACCACATGTTAATAATATCAAAAATGAAAGTGAAACTCAAAAGGAAAGTAAACAGAAATAGAGAAGAAATTACAAGACATAACTTAGGAAACCTGGCGAAAGTAGATATAAAAGAAAATTTTACAAAAGAAATTAAAAGCAACCTAACAAAACCAAGACTGACCAATGCAGAAACACACGATGTCGAAAGCAGATGGAGACACCTGAAGGGCTGTATTCAAGAAGCAGCTTCCAAAATCATAGGTGAAAGAAACAGACCTAATAAAACTTGGATTAACACAAAGTGTCAAGAAAAAGTGCTGGAAAGAAGAAACGCGAGGAATGCATGGATTAAATAAAGGGACAATATGACATTGAAGGAAAGATACTATAAACTCCGACAAGAAACGCAAAGAACCCTAAGACAAGAGAAAAGCGAATACTATAACAATATGATCAGAGTAGCAGAGGCTGATTTCCAACATCACAGGACAAGGCAGATGTATCAAAATATAAAAATATCCTTTGGTAAATTCAATAAAAGGGAACAGTTTACAAAGGATCAGCATAGGAAAATATTGACCAACAAAAGTGACATACAAAACAGATGGAAGACATACTTTTCACAACTTCTCAACTGCAATGACCCTCACTCTTACCTTAAATTGGAAGAACCTAATACAATTGATACAGCTGATACAGTTACTACCCATCAGTGAATGAAATACAGCAAGCAAAAAAGAAATTAAAGAATAACAAGGCTTGTGGCGAGGACATGATATACGTTGAGTTATTAAAGAATGGAGACGCACAACTGGAATTAGAAATACAGGCGTTAATAGAAACAATTTGGGAGACTGAAACCATTCCTGCAGACTGGAAAACTGCAATTGTGTGCCCCATATTTAAGAAGAATGATCCACTAGTTTGTGATAACTACAGAGGAATTGCCTCACTGGATGTCACCTACAAAATCTTATCAAGCTACCTATTAAACAGGCTGATACCAATAACAGAAGAACTGATTGGGGACTACCAATGCGGTTTCCGCAGAAACAGATCCATATTAGATCATTTATTCACCCTAAGACAAGTAACAGAGAAGGCGTGGGAATTCACTGTAGATGTCCACTTATTATTCGTAGATTTTAAAAAGGCCTATGATAGCATACACCGACAGACACTCCTAAATATAATGAAGGAATTTAAAATACCATAAAAATTAATCAGATTAGTTAAAATGTGTATCGATGAAACTTTACGTCGCATAAAGACACCGGTAGGAGAAACTGAAGATTTTAAGGTGTACACTGGACTGAGACAAGGGGATGCCATTTCACGTACTTTATTGAACCTTGTCCTAGAGAAGATTGATAGAGAATTTTCTGAAACCAGTCCACAAGGGATCCAGCTACAGGATGTGAACATTACAAGACTTGCCTATGCAGATGATGTAGCACTAATAAGTAGTTAAAAAAAGTGAATTAATCAGAATGATGCAAAATTACTTCAAAATTGCTGAGAAAACAGGATTACATGTTAATGAAGAAAAGACGGACTACCTGCCCATAAGTAAGAAAACCAGAAAAGATGTACCTCTGTAGATGGATTCAATTTCAAGACTGTTGAGCACTTCAAGTACCTAGGAAGTATTTTTAGTAATAACGACAGAACAGATATAGAAATAGATGCCCATTTATCAACAGCAAACAAGACACTTTTTAGTTTCATCAAAATTCTAAGAAAGAGATCACTTAGCAGTAACTTCAAAATCCGCTTATATCAATCGACCATTATACCTGTGATATTATATGGATGTGAAACATTAATATTTAGAAAGAAAGATGAAGAAGAACTGTTAATATTCGAAAGAAAAGTACTAAGGAAAATTCTTGGACGACGAAAATAACATGGAATGGAGAATAAGAAGAAATGAAGAATTAAGAGGGCTGTAGAAACACCGTAACATCATCGAAGTGCTCAAGAGAAGACGGTTGAATTGGGCCGGCCATATAGCAAGAATGACAGAGAATAGACTACCTAGAATGGCATTCAGCAGAACAATAGAAGAAACGAGAAGAAGAGGGACACCCAGAATCAGATGGCGGGATTACATTCGGGAGGACACAACGTGGATGAACAGCAGCAGCAACTGGACAAACAGTGCATTGGACAGGCAGAAGTGGAAGAGGCTCATAGAGCAGGCGTATGGTCGATAAGGCCCTTGCCACATGTAAAGTAAAGTAATTAGTTGAACCCTGAAAATTTTCAAAGTACTTTGCAGTTGGAGTGGAGCCAACATTTCGCCCAGCGTTTTACGTAATTTCAAAACATTCTAAGATGGCTTCCATGATATAAAATTTTAACATCATCATTAATAATAATAATAACGAAACTTGATTCCTTTTAAATGCCTAAACTAAATTCTAAAGGAAGCCTTAAAAATATGTAAAACCGAAAGTTTCGATATAAAAGATACTGCACAAGCAGGAACATTCGTTTACCTCGGAATAATTTATAAAAGTATACTGAAATTTAGTGACCACTTCAGTAAGAATGCCTGATAAAAAGATAGAGTGCTATGCACTGATAGACTCTCACCATCGCATTAACAATAAATCATTCGATAAATAACACATCACCAAGTAAGACTGAGTTTATCGAGCTATTCAGTTACAAATTTTTCAAATTTGTCAGATCATCATCAATTTAGTGTTTTGATCACTTTTATGTCAATAAAAGCTGCCGGTTTCAATGGTATGGCAGTCAACTCAGGCAAAATAAGATGTATGTACATCCTTGGATACACTAGTAGCGTGCAAATCAGTGCCTAATTAGCAGAAAACAATAAAAGAGGCAGCATGCTTTATGTAAAATAAGGAACAACAGTTTATTTTTCAGCTATATGTATTCAAATAAGCACTAACAATGGAAAGAAGTATGTTGATGTGATGGGAAAGTCGTATGGTTTCTCCCAGCATTGGCGGAAATATTTCTTTGTGAAATTCCCATTGTTGCTTAAGTTTCTAGTGCTCCTTGGAAGACTATAACAGCAGTAAAAATTACAAGAAGCATCCATTAAATAGTGTTATTAATTCTTTACAAGGTGGTTTTCGCAGTTACCAACTTTACATTAAGTTCATTATACGTTCGTGAAATGATTAAAAGAAAGGGTATTTTTTCTGAAAAAATGTAAAAAAAATAGGCTTTCAGAGTCTTAATTTCTATTGAGTAGCCAACGAATATTGGATCAAAGACACAACAGATTTCTGGCTTAATGCAATTCCAAAGAAACTGTACAACTTACCTGACCATTTAATCGATGTGGTATTTACCCTTACTAAAAACTGGATATCCTTACTAAAGAACTGGAATACGGTTATAAACTCCGCAGTGTTCCCTGGATATGTCCTGCTGTTGGTAATACGACTTTTTCACCCGCAGTTTGATCCAGAATCGAAACCACTATGTAGCCTATTTCAAATAAATATGTTCACTGATTATCTGCTGCCCTTCTCGTATTATATGTGGTCATATTTGTACGTGACGATCATTTGTGACGAATTAAGTCTCTGACGAAGACATTTGATGAACGGCTGTCCCTGATAGAGTTTACAGCTTGAGGACAGTTTTGCTATTGAAACGACGTCAACTAAAATTTGATATTATATTTCATGTACAACGGCTTTCAGTACTAACACACTGTCTTCTAAGACTACAATGATGCAGTCGATAGACCCGACAATTTATCACCCAAATTAATAATACCGGAGTTAATTTTAAGAGAACAGCGTATAAGATGAAATTAATGAGTGAATAAAGTGGCCTTCATTTTGTCACGAAATGTACATAGTCTGCAGCTTCCACATTTACAGTTAAGCTTCACGTTGTGTGAGTCCAAAAAAAGGCTCTCTTGTTTTAAAATTAAATAACTTGAAAACAAAGAAGTACAGGTAAATGCCACAAACCGTATGTTTATTGTGTAAACTGTAACAATTTATTACTTAAGTTTCGTAATAGTAGTCACAAAAGGAGTTAGCAAATGGAGTCTTACGCTGCACAGCTTGTATCATCGTGCATAAGTAAATTCCCTCTCTGGAAGCAGTCTTTGCATTCACATCATAACCCTTTAAAAATCTTCACCGCTCGCAGTACCGAAGTGGCACAAATGAATAATGAAGTTTACCATCACATCTTGGAGTGTATCAATGGATATACATTCACTTGCCACAAAGACAGACGACTAAAGTTCGCCCAGCGTCGTGGGATACTTCCAATAGACATCGTCTTTCAGTGTAGCGCACAAGAAGTAGTGTCACGGTGTCATATCTGGGGAACGGGGATGACAGTCCATGCCTGTGCCAATTTATTCCGGATAGTTCAACGCAATGCCTGCTCTCGGAAGCTGATCGATACTCCAGCGCTTGCAGCTACATACTACAGCCCAAGTATTAGCTTTGGGAGAATGCAGTGGTTTCGCTTCACAAAAATAGGAATTTTCGACCCGCCAACCGGCGGTTTTATTTAATCATTAAGCCATTCGGCTCAGCTAGGCGTGTGATTGATCTATGAACAACAAGCAGCCAACATAAAGTCATTTATTATCAGTCATTGTGGAAATCTAGTTTGCAAAATGAGCACCGCGTAGCACAGCATGTTCGAGTATGACTTGGTGGTTTTGAATTTTGAAAGAAAACTTATGAACGCTGTTTCTCAGAATTACACCTGTACTGCAACGCTTCGAACCAGTCTCCGCAGTAATTCGTAGGATACAGTTCCTTGAATGTTGCTAAATAAGTCCACAAACTGTGGCAAAATTTTCACGAGTAACCACACTGTGCCAGAGCCCAACATTCTCCATTACATAATTACCCACTGAAAACATTCTAAAGTCAAAAGCGCATAAATATTTCTTTATTTAAAACAGCAGGTTTCGACATACTTTACTGACATCTTCAGGTTTAAAAAAACCTTAAAAATATTTACGTGATCTTGGCTTTAGAATGTTTTTAGCAAATAAAACAAATCCTTCTCCTGTCATTCTCAGATCGAAAAAATTCGGTAACCAGCTCCCTGTACATGGGGACTTGGCGAAGAGTTTGAGAATGGTTTCCTCTTCAGGTCCTTTACGATCATTGTATCTTGTCTGAAAACGTGCCTTGTTGCCGTAATACTGTGTTCCAAACAATGATATTCGGGAACACAAAAAAAAGTTGGCTGGTAGAATACATGATAATCCTCTTCCTTCGGTACGATAACTTTCTTGTACGTTTCAAGAGAGTATCTGATCGCTCTGGGCTTCGGAATACTATCTATTGGATTGCGGTTACTTCGCCATCTGCTAGCATATTTTAAAACTACTACTTCGAAACCCCTGTATAGTATTGTTACAGTTTACACACTAGTCGTACGGTTTGTCGATCATTGTTTTCATGTTATTTAACATCAAAATTATAAAGTCCTTTGTTGAACGTCTGTAAGTTAACAAGTATCACAGCTGTACTAAATGACTCAAATGACACAGAGTATTTCAAATTTGCATGTCAATATTTCATATTTGTATGTCAGGCTGGGATTTGATTCTCTGCATTTCATTTATAGTGTGCTACCAGTTACGCAGTACGGTCGCCAGCTCTTAACTTGGCACTTATTGACATCTATACGCTCCTGAGTGTCAGTTTTAGAGAACTGTGTCATATTCAGAATCTCAGTGGTTTACAGTTAATATTTTCCACCACATCACTTCTGTTTATTAGACTAGGAATTCAAGTGCATTGTCCCCAAGTTGAATAAAATCGCAGATGTGTTTGATCAGGTTCAGATCTGGAGAATTGGGGGTCAGCACATCAATTGGAACTCGCAACTGTGTTCCTTGAACCACTCCATCAGACACCTGGTCTTTTGACATGGCACACTGTCTTATTGAAAAATGCCACTGGTCTGCAACCAGAATGCGATACTTCTGGGCCGCCGTGGTGCCTTGCACGAACTCCACTGGACCTATGAATGCCCAAGTGAATGTTCCCTAGAGCTGTCAGCTTGTCTCCATGCCGCAGTACAGGTTTCGAGCTGTTCCCCTGGAAGGCAACGGATTTCTGCCCTCCCATCGGCATGATGAAGAAGGGATCGGGATCTACATATAGATCTACATTTATACTCCGCAAGCCACCCAACGGTGTGTGGCGGAGGGCACTTTACGTGCCACTGTCATTACCTCCCTTTTCTGTTCCAGTCGCGTATGGTTCGTGGGAAGAACGACTGTCTGAAAGCCTCCGTGCGCGCTCGAATCTCTCTAATTTCACACTCGTGATCTCCTCTGGAGGTATAAGTAGGGGGAAGCAATATATTCGATACCTCATCCAGAAACGCACCCTCTCGGAACCTGGCGAGCAAGCTACCCCGCGATGCAGAGCGCCTCTCTTGCAGAGTCTGCCACTTGAGTTGGCTAAATATCTCCGTAACGCTCTCACGGTTACCAAATAACCCTGTGACGAAACGCGCCTCTCTTCTTTGGATCTTCTCTATCTCCTCCGTCAACCCGATCTGGTACGGATCCCACACTGATGAGCAATACTCAAGTATAGGTCGAACGAGTGTTTTGTAAGCCACCTCCTTTTTTGATGGACTACATTTTCTAAGGACTCTCCCAATGAATCTCAACCTTGTACCCGCCTTACCAACAATTAATTTTATATGATCATTCCACTTCAAATCGTTCCGCACGCATACTCCCAGATATTTTACAGAAGTAACTGCTACCAGTGTTTGTTCTGCTATCATATAATCATACAATAAAGGATCCTTCTTTCTATGTATTCGCAATACATTGCATTTGTCTATGTTAAGGGTCAGTTGCCACTCCCTGCACCAAGTGCCTATCCGCTGCAGATCTTCCTGCATTTCGCTACAATTATCTAATGCTGCAACTTCTCTGTATACTACAGCATCATCCGCGAAAAGCCGCATGGAACTTCCGACACTATCTACTAGGTCATTTACATATATTGTGAAAAGCAATGGTCTCATAACACTCCCCTGTGGCAAGCCAGAGGTTACTTTAACGTCTGTAGACGTCTCTCCATTGATAACAACATGCTGTGTTCTGTTTGCTAAAAACTCTTCAATCCAGCCACACAGATGGTCTGATATTCCGTAGGCTCTTACTTTGTTTATCAGGCGACAGTGCGGAACTGTATCGAACGCCTCCGGAAGTCACGGAAAATAGCATCTACCTGGGAGCGTGTATCAAATATTTTCTGGGTCTCATGATCAAATAAAGCGAGTTGGGTCTCACACGATCGCTGTTTCCGGAATCCATGTTGATTCCTACAGAGTAGATTCTGGGTATCCAAAAACGACATGATACTCGAGCAAAAAACATGTTCTAAAATTCTACAACAGATCGACGTCAGAGATATAGGTCTATAGTTTCGCGCATCTGCTCGATGACCCTTCTTGAAGACTGGGACTACCTGTGCTTTTTTCCAATCATTTGGAACCTTCCGTTCCTCTAGAGACTTGCGGTACACGGCTGTAAGAAGGGGGGCAAGTTCTTTCGCGTACCCTGTGTAGAATCTAATTGGTATCCCGTCAGGTCCAGTGGACGTTCCTCTGTTGAGTGAATCCAGTTGCTTTTCTATTCATCATACCAGGCAACGCTCTCCCACTGCGCCGACGTCCAGGGCCTGAGGTCAAGTGCCAATCTCATTCTTAGTTGCCGATGTCATCGTGTTAATATCGGCAGATGCAGGTGTCATAGGCAGCGGAGGCTCATTGTTAAGAGTGTTAGGTGCACAGTGTGTTCAGACACACTTGTACCCTGCCCAGCATTGAAGTCTGATGAAAGTTCCACCACAGTTCGCCGCCTGTCCTTTTCTACCAGTCTAACCAGCCTTCCATTCCGACATCTATAATGAGGCTTGGCCACCCTACCTTACGACGTTTAGACGTGCTTCCACCTTAGTTTCGCCACGTGATGAAGACATTGAAGTTGTGCAGTTTTCGAAATGCTGGTTCCAGGCCATCACAATCTCCCCTCGGTCAGACTAAGACAGATTGCTCTCCGTCCCCATTCTACACACGAACACCATGTTACTATCTGTACAATGCTGCGTGTGTCTGACTAGCAGTCATTCCTCGGCAGGTGAAGAGGTGTCTCCTGGACGGGTTTATGTCGATAGCAGGTCGGTGGCTGGCTGATCAGTGTAGAGTTTTATCGTTTCTTTTTTTCTGGGATAATGAGGCCCTCATTACTTCCTGCCCTGTGTCTGCATCTTTGTCAGAGTGTAGCACTCGCATCCAGTGTTCTCAATTATTTGTTCTACTTCTGTTCTAATAAAATGTTTCCATTTAAACGTTTTCTTTCTCTGATCCTTCTAGCACTGTAGAAACTTACCTGTAATGTTGTTCCTTTTTTCAGTTAGTAGCTACCATATGTTCCCTTGCTCACCGATACTGCGGGGAAACAACAGGTTTCTTGTATGTTCGCTCAAACTTTCGACATCAACCTTTAACATCACGTCAAAGACTTCGAATCCGTCACTTCTAGGAGTTAGTAGGAGTAGCACCTTGGCATGCTCTTACCGAGAATAATCTTGCAGTCGTTCAGATCTGTGTTGAACGGGAATATATGTATGAAAGAGCATACACATTACGACAATAGTCCTTTAGGCATCTATACAAAAAGATTTTTTTTACATAAGACTGTCAAGTTTATGACAATGCACTTGAATGTGAGAAATGTTTGCCACCTTTGGGCGTGTATCATTTTTTCTTCAGTAGGCACTCATGTCCGTTGTATAGTGCTCTCAATATATCATTGTCAATACTTACACAAATCTCAACCTAAATGTAAAAGAAGTTCGGAATAACGTCATTTGGAAGTATTATTTCAGGTTCCTTAAACTCGACAAAGGAATGGAATTAACGCAGAATGTGTAAATACCGCTCTGAAGAACTGTTCACGGGAAACATGATAATGTTCTTCAAGAAACACTGCGTTAGAAAAATAATAATTTGAGTGTCGCGAGAATGCTTTCCCATCAAGTTCACTGACCCGCGTACAAAGATAAAAGCGTAATGAAAGAAGACAAGAAAAGCGGGAAAATGGGGCAGAGGGGATGGGGGTGTACGACAGGGGAACCTTGATGCCGGAAACCGCTAACGAGTTCAGCAAATGAGGACCGAAAAAGAAGAAAAAGTTAACAAACTGCGGTTCTTGCCAAGAGAGACTGTGGAACGTGCCTTGGGTAACATCACAACGCAGATAAATGGAAAGACAAAGCTGTGTAGGGGCCACATCATAAAAAAGAGAGAAAAGAGCAGCTTCATCGTACTGTAGAAGAGATAATTGAGGTTCATAAAATCGTCCACAATAAGGGGCGCATTTCGGAATACCTCCTCCTGTTGTAAACAGAACTGAACTGCGATAAGTGATGTGTGTAAATGATATGTATACGTACAGTTTCACTGTAGAGTCGAATTGTGATTTATTTATGGAAATTCTATTCCTGCCGGCCGAAGTGGCCGCGCGGTTCTGGCGCTGCAGTCTGGAACCGCGAGACCGCTACGGTCGCAGGTTCGAATCCTGCCTCGGGCATGGATGTTTGTGATGTCCTTAGGTTAGTTAGGTTTAACTAGTTCTAAGTTCTAGGGGACTAATGACCTCAGCAGTTGAGTCCCATAGTGCTCAGAGCCATTTGAACCATTTTTTTCTATTCCTGTGTATGTAAAACGATAATTCTACGATGTTACCTTGTATACCACTTGCAATTTTCCAACAGTGGTTTCACTTGGTATTCATAATATGATCGAATTATTACAGACCTATAACGCAGGATGTTTCTGCCTCTAAAAGTATGGGAAGTATTTTAGATGCATCCAACGTGGCGTTCATGAGTCACGGTTCTTGTAGAGATTTCGAAACTAATGATCCAGCGAAGGGAATTTATTACTTTACCGATTCAATAACAGTCTCATGAATATTTTTTTATATCAACCTGATTAAGACATCTAAAGGCGACAAAGAACTGAATTATATTCTGTACTACGCTAGAATACGGCACAACCTACATTCTATTAACGTAAATGTTTGGAATATTGCGAAGTCTAGTCTTCCCGTATAAATACAGGAAGAAAAGTTGGTACCATACTACTATTATTATAAATCCTGTTTGAGAAAAAGCAACAGAAGCGTTGATGATGATGAGGTCCCAAACTCCGAGGAGCATAGGGGACGATGCGGGAGACCCGCACCGCCGATTAGGCAAGGTCCTAGCGGAGGTGGTTTGCCATTGCCTTCCTCCGACCGTAATGGGGATGAATGATGATGAAAACGATACAACACCCAGTCATCTCGAGGCAGGGAAAATCCCTAACTCCGCCGGGAACCGAACCCGGGTCCCCGTGCTCGGGAAGCAAGAATGCTACCGCAAGACCACGAGCTGCGGACACAGAAGAGTCAGTAAACGATATTTTCTGCAGAATTATTAAACTGTCTTCTGTAAATGGACTCTCCCTAAATTTTGAAGAAATACAATATATTCAGTTCTGTACAAAAAATTGAATTACACCAACAACTGATTTAGCATGTCAGCAGGGGTCAGCAAGCATGGTAGAATGCTCCAAATTTTCGAGTGTACATATTGATTAAAACTTGAAGTGGAATACGCATATTACTGAGCTTCTCAGATAATTAAGGTCTGATGCTTTTGCTCTTCATATAATTACTACTCTTCGAAAGAAATGTATAAGCCTCCCGACATATCATGCATATTTCAATTCAGCACTGTCATACAGCATAATTTTCTGAGGTAACTCATCACTTAGAAAGAAAGTACTGGTTTCACAAAAGCGAACAGTAATAATAAGTCGTGTTTACTCACGGACTTCATGTAGGTACCTCTTCAAGGAGCTAGGAATTTTAACTGCCCCATTACAATACATATTTTCGCTAATGAAATTCTTCACAAGTAATCAATCACAATTTCAGAAGAACAGTGATGTACATTCCACCAACACTGCAGAGAAAAATGACGTCTATTACCCACTGTTAAATCTGTCAATGTTTCAGAAAGGAATTCAACATGCAGAAATAAAAATGTCATTTGTCCAATAACGTAAAACGTCTAACAGGTGGCGAATCAAATTTTAAATCCTATTTAAAATCATTTATCTTGGTCAACTCCTCCTATTCCACTGACGAAATTCTACTTCAAAGCTAGCATCCAATAAAAAAATTCACTTTTTTTTTAAATGTAGCTGCATGAGTTGGAATAAAATGATAATGGTTTCATTAATGTTAACACTTTACATGTATACATATCCCGTAAACTGACTCGTTCCACATCATTTCCATAAAAGAATCGTTCAAATGATCCACGGGGCCGGCCGCGGTGGTCTAGCGGTTCAGGCGCTCGGTCCGGAACCGCGCGACTACTACGGTCGCAGGTTCGAATCCTGCCTCGGGCGTGGATGTGTGTGATGTCCTTAGGTTAGTTAGGTTTAAGTAGTTCTACGTTCTAGGGTACTGATGACCACAGATGTTACGTCCCATAGTGCTCAGACCCATTTTAACAATTTGATCCACGGGACATGTAATTAACTCTCTAACTACTTCATCGCACAGAATTAGTACAGTAGTGGTCAGATTTCCTTTCAGTCAGAATTTCACTTCATTAAGTTTCTGTCTGAATTAATTAAGTATATCCTTGAATTGTAAAAAGGAAAACTGAGGAAGACGTATCGATAAAGCTGCAATAAGAACATAAACTGGCAAGCGGCAATAAACAAACTGCCACTAACGTAAAAGTAAACGTCTTTGTACGAGATAAAAGGAGACGAATTAATGTAATTGTAGGCAGAGGATAATTTACTGTTAGTCTCGTTACATAAAATGTGGTGTCAGATTTTGCGTGATGGTCTTCGCTACAGTTCTATAAACGCAAGCAGTATATAACTGTCTTACGTCATAGAATTTTCACAGGAAGGAGTAGAATGTCCTTCATATATTTGCAATGTGACTCTGTATTTGAGAGGATATGTGCAAAGGTGAAACGAAAGTCAATATTAGCTGAGCTCCGACAGTGAAATCCTCAGGAATCTCCCAGCTAGTTGTTTATCTTGCTGAAACTACGTGACAAGTGAGATTCGAGAAGCCGTCCAGGTATATGGTGCTCCTCCGGAGATAGGTGGGGAGAAGCAGGGGGAGAGGGGTCTCATATAATTGTTCATGGACCGAAACTGGTAGCTTAGACAAGGATTTTATCGGCAGCTAAAGGCGATAATCATAACTTTCTGAAATAATATTTCGATATCTTCTTGTAAAGTAGCCACTGAATAAATTTCCTCTGCGGTTTTTGCCATAACACTTTTGACGCAGACAGCTTTCTCCAGCGAGAACTTTTTATTGTTGTTTTGAAAATAGCCATTGGGATGGATGCTCTCCAGTGTCTCGTCGTATTGTAAAAGCAACTGTCAGCTGTCAGTGGCGAAAAAAAAAAACAACGATCTGTCGGTCACGGTTCCAGTGGCCTTACTCTGGGTCCGTTCAGTGCACCATACCGTTGTTTCATTAAACATTGCTTTCTGATACATGCCGCAAGAATCTTGCTAGTATTGCTTAGGAGGGCCGTGCTTCTCTACTTTTTGAGCAACTGGCTGTACTATTATTTAAGCTATGTTGGTTTACTCTTGGTCTGAAATTCCGTTTTACAGTTTTGCTTAGTAAAGGACTCTCATTTGCTACGCGAGTTAATTAAAATGTTCTCTCCTAGAATTCCGTCCGTCTACAGTTGATGGTAAGGTCACTGGCTTTAAAACACGTTGTGTGTAATAAGTAGGATGTAAGTGTGTTTCATCATGGATTCCCGCAACATTATTGTTTTACATGTTAACTAAAACCAGGAAAATTTGTTCCACAACCTGCTTAGATTTTTATGTATTAACTACCGTGCATTTCGTTTGATTGTAAGGTTTGTATTTACGGTAGAGGTGACAGCCCTCATGAACCTTTTGGAACGTCGTTTCAAGTGTTTTAATTAACATCTTTTCGAGATCTACTTACTCTGACTTCAGATCTGATTAAGTTACATTATGGTCATCCATTTCAGAACCGTAACTGGCCTGTCAAATAAGAGTTCAAAAAATTCTTGGTGTATAATAAAATTGTTTAGCGTATGTATATAATATCAGGGTCACTTTTCGTAGACTATCAATCTCTGTCAATACAAACCAGAGTACAAATGAAGAGCAATAAAAGCATTACAGGAAGAGTGATCTGAAACGAAAAAAGAAAGAAAATATGTGATGGAATGAAGAAGTATTGAACAAACAGAAAAGCAAAACACCCTTCATATGATATAATAATGAATTACAATAATCCTTGTATAAGTACCATACTACAGAATTGTATTATTGCATTGTTGTTATTGAACTGTATTGTACTATTGCATAACAACAGTTTGTATAAACCATTGTATAACTGGTTAGAGTGGTCCAATGAAGGACATAAAATAAAATAAATAAATATTAAACGATGTTAAAGCATGTTCTTACTTTAAACCAATCTTACTGAACAGTCTTAAACCATCGGCTCGTGTGTATGCATGTCACAGGGATATCCATTGTTTTCAGTTATTAACTCAGTCGAATGACCAGCAAAAGTTAAGTAGCTTCGTGAACGGGTGAACCAGCTCCAGTTACGAAATGAGTCAACATTGATGACTTGTTTATATTGTGATTTCATAATATCGATAATACGCTTCTTGTACAGCAGTGTTAACGCATCTTCGCAACTGTCAAAATTTTGCACAAACACACACACACACACACACACACACACACACACACACACAAACACTCCAACACTTGCACGCACAAGCACAAAGAAAATGCACAAGCACGCATGCGCAGTTTCAAGCTTAAGAGGTTAAATCGTAAAAGCCGTTGCAGAAGGAAGAAGATTAGTTTCAAAACTGATTTACATAAATTCCACCTCTGACTCCAGTCAGCTCGGAATTCTCTTTACAACTCAACATGTAGTTGTTCCGAAGTCGTGTTGCCGTTTTTAGTAGAGCTCGTCTTTTCACTAGTCCTATAAGGAAAAATTTAGGACAGAGAGTTGAACAAAAGTGCCCATTTGTAGCGATCCCTCTTCCACGGAATGTCTGGTTTAGATGACGTCCCATGAGATATCTGAAACCGACCGGCGACCTGTCATACTGCCAGAATATACTATCTTTGTAACCAAAGGAACGTTTCCAATAATGTTGGAAACTCGTTTTCATGGAATCTGGTTAACAAGACCCTGTAAGGCGATGCGGGAACACAACGGGCCAGTCAACTGACTACCACGCCAGATCACACGTTTACAGAGAATAATTCTTCAGAACGTGTCTCCGCAAACGCATGAGGGTTTTCGTCCGATCACCGATCTGATTCACCATTGTCTCGAGTCTTAATGGCCTCGGCAGCAAACAATATTGATGGGACTCCTGGCGATGTACAATAAGCCAACAACAAAACTGCAATTTTGTACATTTACCTCCGTCTCGAAGGTGCTGAACCTGTTGTAATTTATAAGGATAAATGCCGAGGGATAAGTAATGTCTCTCCTAAGAGTAATGACGCGCATTTTTCTTTGTGTCTAGCTGTAGTCAGCCTAAACAAATACAACCCATTACGTCTTTCATGTGACGCCCAGCGTCAACATAAAGTGTAGTTTGTTTCCCGTTACACAGAAAATGATTTTTAAAGTGGAATTTTCCATGCCCATTCGATAGATTGGTCCCACATTAGTGTACTGCGGTATTTCTTTTATCGATATGCATGAACAGGGACAGCAAAACGCGCAGAACAACCAGTACCCAAGCACCGACAGCACTGTCCCGTACCGCGCTGACTGTTACAGACCCACAGCAGCACTGCTCAGTCGCTGTTGGAGTACTCGTTTTTCTTCGCTTTTTACTGGATCTGTTAACTCCTATCGATAACAAGAATATCGCAGTATACTAATACGGGACCACTCTATCGAATGGGTTCGTAGAATTCCGCTTTAAAAATCGTTTTGTATGTAATGAGAAACAAACTGACGCTTTATGTCTACGCTGGGTGGCACATGAGACATGTGATGAGCAGTGTGTGTAACAACTTTAACTCTTACCCTTTTCTTTCTGTTGTACATAACCAACGCTGTCATTATCCGACAGTTAACCGTCATTCAGTAGTAGTGACAATTGCCACATCTGTTTGTTTTTGTATAATGATTTTAAGTGTTGTTTGCTGCAGTAGGTAGAATTAGTCCTGTGACCAAGGATATAGTGAGACTCAGAGACTCATGCCGTGAACGCTCTGCTTTCAGTATTTGCCCAGAGCCAACGTTCTCTGTGCTTCACAGGGACCGCAAAGATGTCAGAGGAGGAAGGGAAGCTCGTCCGAAACGAGCAGCAGAGGACACAAACACAGGCCGTCAAAGCAACTCGGCTACGAGGGGCGCCTTTTGTCTGCTCGTATGCGCCGCTCCCTCTGTCTGGCGAGTCCTGGGCTTGCCCGTTATACGAGAGGACTCAGGAACGTGGAAATGGTGGGCAGCGAGGTTAAATAACACGTTATCTTGTCGTTACGGCTGTGATTCATCTTTATAACCAACAAAAAATCGGGCTAGGGTAAGTCGGGAGTTTTACCACATGGCGAGACAGAGCAGTGGCGTATTTCACAAATGCGCCGCTAGAGAAGAAGCTCTTGTGTGAAAAAAATATGGTGAACAAGTGTTAGTTTCGTGTTAATTCTGGAGAACAATCACATTCTCTGCTCTGATAAGACGAAAAGTTCTATCGTGTAAATACATAAATTTAGTATTAAAGTGTTTGCACAAAATTGAGGCAATCAAAATATCCACGGGTATGCTGCCGGTCTATAGTGTCCAACGGGCACAATATTTCGGCGATCAAACATGTCGCCATCATCAGGTGAACTGACGGACTGAGCTCCTGTGAACGTGCCGGCACGGAGATCCGTACGCTATGGCTGCTCAGAGGGAACTGGGTTCGGTCGCGGTGGCGGCCGATTTAAATACCCTCCGCCCGCGGCGCGTTCCCTCCGCCGTCCGCGCCCAGCGCCACGGTCGCGCGGTGGAACAGAGCTTCTTTCTGAGAGCTCGAAAAATGTGTAGGCAAGAAACCAACTGAAACGGCTACCAAGTTCGACACCTGCAGATAGAAGTCGGGGTGGTCCATCTCTCGTAGACAATGGGGAGACGTGTATCAGTGCTATTTGGGAGCGATGGACCACGTGTTTTAATGTGGGAGAGATGAAGAGGAATTAAATACAGCTTCAACACAAGTGGAATAATCCCACTGAATGCGACCGCAGTCGTAGATTATGCTTACTTATCGGAACATAGCGTCTCTGTCAACAAATGTAAGGGAAGAATCTTTAACACACAGGCCAGCCAACCACTTCAAAGCTGATCAAAGCATCTGGAGATCCCAAGCACATCAAAAGAGCAGAGTTATCTGCACAGATCGAATTCCCTCGCTGACCAAACTTCGGACTCCACTTATATTAGACCTAAAACATCCAGGATTGCCACTTCAAAACTGACTACTCTTGATCCAAGACAGACATTTTTTGTAAGAAGTTTCTGTCCATTGATAAAAATACGAATTTTAATAGGAATCAGCGACTGCATCCAAAGTGCTAAACTCTGCACAAAATACTGAATCTGTAAAGGAAAAGGGTACATGAAAAGAAAGGAAACAGGAAAAAAGTACAAAATATCACCAAAAATAGCTAAAAAAAGGATAATACTGCAAAAAACTCACCGTGTTCATCAGATGTAGGAAGCTACAATATTCTAGACGATTACGAAAGAAACTTCGATGAATGGGATCGAGTCGAATCTCTTGAATGGGAAAACTAATAAAAAAGACGATTTGATTAACTGTGGTCCGTGTTCATGATGGTCACAAGAATGTTGTTCAACATTTGTTTGTATTTATAAATTGATAAAAGTGTTTCGGACTAAAATATTTAATATTATATATATATGGAAAAATTCAAGTAACAAATTTTTGTCCCGTCGCAGGCACGTGTTTCTTGTCCTGGTTTATACTGTAAGTATCACGTACACTCCTACGTAAGCCAAAACGAAATGGTTCAGCCTCTTGTTGAAGTGGCCTATCGTGTAGTAATATACTTTCTGCAGCAAAAAGGAATGTTGCAGCTGTGTGAAGCCAATCAAGACGACTACTAAAGTCACCTGCATTGGCATGGGATGGCTGTAACATTTCAACTTCTGCGGAAAATGTATTACCGCATGATATTTCACTTCTTCAATGGGCTGCATCATTTTGTTGCAATATAAAAGCCTTTTAAGTTTTTGAAAACATGTTTATATGTCTAAGATAAATCAATATAAGCGCTCTCCCTCTCTTTAAAAGAAACGCAGCTTCTTAAAATAACCTCTAGTCCTCCTCCATAACTAAATGGCCAGTGTGTATGTCGTCTGTGTAGAGGATCCGTGTACGATTTCCGGTACTGCCAAGGTATTTCCTTGGTGGAAGTATTGGTACGGGGAGCATTCAGCCTCGTGATACCAACTGAGGAGTTAATTGAGTAGCCGCTTCAAGGTCTCGAACGGCGGGAATGGTTCAAATGGGTCTAGGTACTAGACCCATTTCGGTTCAAATGGCTCTGAGCACTATGGGACTTAACATCTGAGGTCATTAGTCCCCTAGACTTAGAACTACTTAAACCTGACTAGCATAAGGACATCACGCATATCCATGCCCGAGGCAGGGTTCTATCCTGCGACCGTAGCAGCAGCGCGGTTCCAGAGTGAAGCGCCTAGAACCACTCGGTCACAGGGAAGGGGGGGGGGGGGTGGCTCGGACGGAGGGAGAGCGGTGTGCTGACCCGATACAACTGCGGAGAGGACACGCAGTCTTCTACGGAATTTAGTTACTACAGCAGACGGTTAAATATTTCTACAGCTCTTGCAAAGTATAGTTAACAGAAATGATGGAGAAGTTACAACGGAAGAGGGACATGTCGTCAGATGATCGTTTAACAGGCACCAGAGTGTTTTATAGTGTGATCAGCAAACTCTTGTTACAACTACAAAAGAGTCGTTGTGTGTCACGGAGAAGGTTACCTTTCAAATTCCGAGAGCGTCGTTCCAAAATGACTTGAGAAACATAATACCTCCTCCGCTTTTATATCTCACGACATGACCACGACCAGAAAATCAAATAAATTAGAAGTTAAATGAAAACAGAAGTAAAGGAAAGGTTTCAAGAGTGGGATCAAAATTCAGGGTGCAATAATATCAGCGACAAGATTCGCTGATGACATTGCTATACTCGACGAATATAAGTAACTGCAGGGTCTTTTGAATAGCATGAAAAAGCTACTGATTACTGAATTTTGAATGAGTACAAACTCAGAAAAAACAAAGGAAAGGTGATTTAGCGGAAATGAGAATAGCGAGAATTAACAGCAAGGAGGCTTCAACAAGCAGAGTAGTAGCGTGGAAAGGGTGTTCCTGGCCAAGAGAGACTGGTATTAAATATTGTCCTCAGTTCCAGGAAGAAATTTCTGAGAATGTACGTTTGGAGCACATCATTGTATATTACTGAATCATGGAGAGTTACAAAACTGGAGTAGAAGAAGACCGAAGAGTTTAAGGAGTGGTGCTACAGAAGATTATTGACTGTTGGGTGGTCTGCTAATTTAAGGAGTGAGAAGGTACAGCGCAGAATCGACGGAGGAAAGAAATATATGGTAAACTCTGACAAGAAGAAGGGATAGGATGATAAAACATGTGTTAAGGCATCAAGGAATAACCTCCAAGTTACCAGAGGGAAATGTAGAGCATAAAACCTAAAGGGAAAGGTAGAAGTTTGAATACATCCAACAAATAATTGAGGCCATGTGTTGCAAGTACTACTCTGTAACTAACCGTTTTTCCCGAGCGCCGCGTCCGCAGCTCGTGGTCGTGCGGTAGCGTTCTCGCTTCCCACGCCCGGGTTCCCGGGTTCGATTCCCGGCGGGGTCAGGGATTTTCTCTGCCTCGTGATGACTGGGTGTTGTGTGATGTCCTTAGGTTAGTTAGGTTTAAGTAGTTCTAAGTTCTAGGGGACTGATGGCCATAGCTGTTAAGTCCCATAGTGCTCAGTGCCATTTGAACCATTTGAACCATCCCGAGCGCCGTGAAACTGAGAAGGGAGAAACAGACGGTAATACCAAGGGTGCCCTCCCCGACCCACAACAAGGTGGCTTGCGGAATGTAGCTGTAGATGTATAAGTGTGTTGAGAATGTGTGTAGAGAATGGTCTAGCCAAGCTAGACCTTCTAAGGACAAGGTAGATACTCAAGCCACTGCAACACTGACGTGTTCTACGGCGCTTCTAAAACACCAGCAAAAATTTTCAGTGAGAATTTAGGAACATGCGGGGGCCACCCACGCGCCACCCTTCGCCGCGATTCCGCCATTTGTCATGCTGGCGGCAGCTGCGCCCCGAATAAGCGCCTGGCCACGCAGAACAGCGCACGGTAGGGCGCGTGTCGCAAGAAGGCGGCGCGGATTTATGGAGCAGTGTCAGCTTTTTGCGAGCCCTCCACAATTCCCACGTCCTCTGCGTCCTCCAAGTAGCCAGATTTATAGGCGCGTAATCGCTACCCGCCGAAGATGTATAGACGCCGCACTGAATCATGTGGTGTTCAAGCAACTTGCGAATAAAACTGCAAATGAGGAATGCACAAACTGAGAACCAGTAGAGGGGAAGGGCAGTTTCGAAGCACACAAAAATATCGAATATTTCTGAAAGAAAATCTAGGTTTTGTGTCTGAGATGTATCTTCTGGACTTGCAGGTTGTTGAATTAGTTTACCAGCATGAACTTTTTTTTTTTATCATTGTACCGTTTAAGTTGTTCACTTCCATAACAGAGCGGATCATTGTACCGTGCGCAGGATCCTCGTTTACTTCCCTATACTGTTAAGGATTTTTCATTGGTGGGAGAACTGAGACGGGTTATACTCATACACCTTAGGCGCATTAACAATCTAGTGTGAGGAAAGCTGCAGCTCCGATATTCAGAATGCAGACACCGGCTGCGAGAGTTGCTTATCATATATTCCTCAGTATCTCATCCAAATAACGCCGCTGGCTGAAGATGATACGGCTTCAGGTACTATTGGTTAAAGTCTACTCCATAATGAGAAATGGGAAGGCGATTGAAAAGGGAGGGGGTAAATATTGTATACGACTTGAGTCCTAAATGCTCCGGTGAAACAGGATTTATATTTCACAATCTTATGGTCAGAGACTTTAATTGATGATTACGATATCACTTTGATTCCAGGGAACCAATCTTCATTTTCCTATCGTGGAAAGCTATGCATCACTTTACATCTGAATAGATGTTGGAATAAAAGTGCGTTGTAACGAGGCATCGAGTCTAGCGATTGTTACCTGGCATTGTTATTATAAAAAAACCAATGAAATGCATGCTTACACATCGCATGGCTCTAGTCTCCCATTAAAATCTTGTGTTTTGTTCCAACTTCAGTTGGAAAGACCACATACACTCCTGGAAATTGAAATAAGAACACCGTGAATTCATTGTCCCAGGAAGGGGAAACTTTATTGACACATTCCTGGGGTCAGATACATCACATGATCACACTGACAGAACCACAGGCACATAGACACAGGCAACAGAGCATGCACAATGTCGGCACTAGTACAGTGTATATCCACCTTTCGCAGCAATACAGGCTGCTATTCTCCCATGGAGACGATCGTAGAGATGCTGGATGTAGTCCTGTGGAACGGCTTGCCATGCCATTTCCACCTGGCGCCTCAGTTGGACCAGCGTTCGTGCTGGACGTGCAGACCGCGTGAGACGACGCTTCATCCAGTCCCAAACATGCTCAATGGGGGACAGATCCGGAGATCCTACTGGCCAGGGTAGTTGACTTACACCTTCTAGAGCACGTTGGGTGGCACGGGATACATGCGGACGTGCATTGTCCTATTGGAACAGCAAGTTCCCTTGCCGGTCTAGGAATGGTAGAACGATGGGTTCGATGACGGTTTGGATGTACCGTGCACTATTCAGTGTCCCCTCGACGATCACCAGTGGTGTACGGCCAAGGTAGGAGATCGCTCCCCACACCATGATGCCGGGTGTTGGCCCTGTGTGCCTCGGTCGTATGCAGTCCTGATTGTGGCGCTCACCTGCACGGCGCCAAACACGCATACGATCATCATTGGCACCAAGGCAGAAGCGACTCTCATCGCTGAAGACGACACGTCTCCATTCGTCCCTCCATTCACGCCTGTCGCGACACCACTGGAGGCGGGCTGCACGATGTTGGGGCGTGAGCGGAAGACGGCCTAACGGTGTGCGGGACCGTAGCCCAGCTTCATGGAGACGGTTGCGAATGGTCCTCGCCGATACCCCAGGAGCAACAGTGTCCCTAATTTGCAGGGAAGTGGCGGTGCGGTCCCATACGGCACTGCGTAGGATCCTACGGTCTTGGCGTGCATCCGTGCGTCGCTGCGGTCCGGTCCCAGGTCGACGGGCACGTGCACCTTCCGCCGACCACTGGCGACAACATCGATGTACTGTGGAGACCTCACGCCCCACGTGTTGAGCAATTCGGCGGTACGTCCACCCGGCCTCCCGCATGCCCACTATACGCCCTCGCTCAAAGTCCGTCAACTGCACATACGGTTCACGTCCACGCTGTCGCGGCATGCTACCAGTGTTAAAGACTGCGATGGAGCTCCGTATGCCACGCAAACTGGCTGATACTGACGGCGGCGGTGCAAAAATGCTGCGCTTTTAGCGCCATTCGACGGCCAACACCGCGGTTCCTGGTGTGTCCGCTGTGCCGTGCGTGTGATCATTGCTTGTACAGCCCTCTCGCAGTGTCCGGAGCAAGTATGGTGGATCTGACACACCGGTGTCAATGTGTTCTTTTTTCCATTTCCAGGAGTGTAGATAATATTGTGGGGAAGGTGAACCAAAGGTTGCGTTTCATCGGCAGGACACTTAGAAGATGCAACAAGCCCACTAAAGAGACAGTTTACACTACACTCGTTCGTCCTCTGTTAGAATATTGCCGCGCGGTGTGGGATCCTTACCAGGTGAGATTGACGGAAGACATCGAAAGGGTGCAAAATAGGTCAGCTCGTTTTGTATTATCACGTAATAGGGGAGAGAGTGTGGCACATATGATACGCGAGTTGGGATGGGAGTCATTAAAACAAAGAAGTTTTTCGTCGCGGCGAGATCAATTTACGAAATTTCAGTCACCAACTTTCTCTTCCGAATGCGAAAATATTTTGTTGAGCCCAACCTACATTGGTAGGAATGATCATCAAAATAATATAAGAGAAATCAGAGCTCGAACAGAAAGGTTTAGGTGTTCGTTTTTCCCGCGCGCTGTTCGGGAGTGGAATGGTAGGGAGACAGTATGATTGTGGTTCGATGAACCGTCTGCCAAGCACTTATATGTGAATTGCAGAGTAATCATGTAGATGTAGTTGTAGGTGGTTCGGTTTTTGAGCAATAGTTGGCTCGAGCGATTGCCCACCAAGGGGTCTGGTCCCTTTTCGAAACTATGTCCTCCTCTGTCATTAGCTAAAAGTTGTTGACGAAATAGTCCTCCTCAGCGCCTACTCGGATGACGCCACGTTGGTGTCCCTTCGATCCTGTGGATTTGCAGACTTACTCTCCCTCACTGTGTTGACTAGGTCGTGACCCATATGAAGGTCGTTGTAAAGCTTTTTTCTTTTTGCTTGGTACTGATTCGGAAACTGAGGACGTCGTTCGTTAGGGCAGACAGTATGCCAAGGAGGAGGCGGCACCACAACGAATTTTCAACCCATGGCCCACGCCGAGTCATCCGTGGGATCCTGTCCACATTGATTTTGGAAGTCCCTTCTGCAATTCCGTGTGGTTGACAGTAGCTCATTTGCTGTCTAATTACCTGTATCTCACGAATATGCGCTCCATCAGTGCAGAAGCTACTGTGCAGGTCTCACCCAGATTTACGCAATCGAAGAGCTAGCCTGGAGGAATGTCTCTGATTACCAGCCACAACTTGCTTCGGTGTTGCATCGTAACTTCTGCACCTCACTACCGCTCCATTCCACTGACAGACGAATAGGGAGGTGGAGCATTTGCGGGCACCAATAAGACGCAATAAACAATGCGTTCGGCTGATTCGTCTCCAGACTAGGCGTTGCCTCTGTTTCTCAGCTCCTATCGGTCCACCCTTCTGAATGGCCACAGCCCGGTGGAATTCCTCCACGGCCATCAGCACAGATGTTGCTGCACCTGCTTTGCCCTGCACACTGTGACCTGCGGTGCTTCAGCATCCTCTCTGGGCATATAACTTAAGTCGGCAGTCTGAGTGGGCACTGGTGATGGCGCGAGCAATGCACAGTCATCAGAACCAGCTTCGCCCTCGACGGGTCACCGACCCACCGCGTCCGCAGTCACTGCATCTACTCGTAAGGAGGCATACTGCCAGGTATGGCACACCCCAAGAGTCGGGTGCAGTGGATGCATCTTCATATGTTATTCTGTTGGGTGACAATGAGGACGAAAAGCAGTTGCCGGCCACACTGGGCCACCTACAAGTGGATGATGCAGGCTGCCAGGACGCCGCCCTTCCGTAAAAGCGCCGCCCCCATCCATTGCCGCCAAGGGCGTGTTCAAATGGCTCTGAGCACTATGGGACTTAGCATCTGAGGTCATCAGTGCTCTATAACTTAGAATTACTTAAACATAACTAACCTAATGACAACATACACATCCATGCTCCAGGCAGGATTCGAATCTGCGGCCGTAGCGGTCGCGCGGCTCCAGAGTGAAACGCCTAGAACCGCTCGGGCACCCGGCCGGCGCCAAGAGCGTGTTTTCTGCTCTGATCCACATACGGGATCGTAACCTGCATGAGGCGTCTGCCCCCAAGAGCTCAGTGGTCAGCGCGACAAAATGTCAACCATAAGCGCCCGGGTTCGATTCCCGGCTGGGTCGGAATTTTCTCCTCTCAGGGACTGGTTGTTGTGTTGTCCTAACAGTCATCATTTTCATCCCCATCGACGCGCAAGTCGCCGAAGTGGCGTCAAATCGAAAGACTTGCACCCGGCGAACGGTCTACCCGACGGGAGGCCCCAGTCACATGACATTTACATTTACTGTGTCAGGCGCTTCATCCTCCGGGCTACTTGCGGATGTATGCCCCATTATGCCGGAGACAACTTACGGTGGAGCTCTGCTACGGCGGCACCTCTTTGAACGAGCCGTTGGAAGCCAACCTCATCATCCTCGAGCTGCAGGCGCTCCACTGCCACGGCCGATGCCGTTGGCCACCTAAGCGGACCCCGTGACCTCCTCGGCCACGCCAACCCATTTTCAGCGGCGGCCCAATCTTGGTCCACCTCATTCGCCGACCATCGACTGCAGCACTGGCTACCCAGAGAGGGGGAACGATGTGGCGGCACGATCACGTGAGCCACCTTTACGGCCGCAGATATTTTTCTTTTTGTTTTCGATTTATTGGCTTTCAGGCTGTGGCCATTCAACCATCTCAATAGTAACGTCAATTATGACGATACGAAAGTAAGGACAACACCCAGTCTCCGAGCGGAGAAAATGTCCGTCCCGTCCGAGAATTTAACCCGGGCGCCGGCCGCTGTGGCACAGCGGTTCTAGGCGTTTCAGTCTGGAACCTCGCGACCGCTACGGTTGCAGGTTTGAATCCTGCCTCGGGCATGGATGTGTGTGATGTCATTGGCTTAGTTAGGTTTAAGTAGTTCCCAGGTCTAGGGGACTGATGACCTCAGATGTTAAGTCCCATAGAGCTCACAGCCATTTCAATCATGTTTTTTTAATCCGGGCCCCTTCGCTCAGCAGTCAGCCCCTCTGACCGCGCAGCTACGGACACCGTAAAGTCTGTGTTAGGTGCTGCGAGCGTGAAGGCAAATCGAGAACGTCTGCTTCATTCGTTGGCAACGCCACCGCCGAACGTGTGGACCTGGGGGCACAAAGACAGCGCGGCTCCGCTCTCTCTTCCTGCAGTTGTCCTCGGTGAAGGTGCCGCTTACAGAGTAGGACAGCTAAATAATACTGTACGACGAATATTGCCCATTATCGGAGTCAGTCTGGATGACTATTCTTCTACCAACGTCCTTTCGTGCTTTTGCAGTTCTCGAGTTGTGTTCATCGCCATTCTTCTTTTGATGTTGTTGTTAAAAATAAAAAAAAAACTGTAGATACTACACTGACTACAATAGCCTTAAGCGCAAAACTACTGTAAGACAACATTCTTGTTACAGAAAGTATCTGAATATTACTTGCGACACGAGCAAGATTGCATTACTAATATATGTGGAGTTGTGGGCAACGAGATATAAAGAGCAATTATTTTATGTACGTCTAATCGTCTGTAAGTGGGTGTTGGTTTTTCAAGGTGCCTTACAGGTCCTAAAAACTTCGAGAATAACGAATAATTCATCACGTCAGGTATGTACATATGTCAGCACCGTGAGATAGATTAACGTGGCAGTGAGTTACCATGGTGATCTCTGACTGTGTACAGATAGGGCGTTATTGATGACAAAATATTTCTGTATATTGTTTCTATAACTGTTAATTAGATCCTTCGAGTCGACAGCGATCTTTCCATAGTGTCTATTACGTGGGCGGACATCTTCAGCAAATGATGTATGTGTAACTTGTGGCCCATCCTGACTTAGCACTGATCGTTCTTTGTGTCTACGGCGAGACGACTTGTTTATAGTAACGATAATTTGGTTTATGGGTCACTGTGTAAAGTTGTTACTAGAATGACAGTGTGAGGTATGGCCACCTTCTGCCTCTCGACTCCAGTGTCATTCCAGCGTTAGCTAAATTTTCTATGAGACCTTTTCCATACTTTCGGACGTAATATTCCAAGTACCCTGTGCAACGAATATGCAATGTATCATCGATATAAAACACCCTTTGTGGTGAAACATTGGTACAAATCACCATTTGCCACGTCACGCCCATAGGTTAATAGGTTACACTCTCTGCAAAAAGAAATTAATGGTATGAAGCATTTTCTACCATACAACATCGGAACGAAGCATCCTCTACCATGCACAATCATGACGAAACACCGTCTACCTCCCAACCAGGTATAACGTACCTTCTGCCGTGCAACCTCAGTACAAAGCGTCTTCTGCCACATAGTATCGGTACGCTACGGTACCGTCTGCATGTGACATTGGAACGAAGCATTCTCTGCCACACGATATATTTGCAAAGTACCATCTGCCACGTAACATCGGTGCAAAACACCCTCTGCCAAGTAACGTTGGCCATGTGAGCTACCACAATGACAAATATTTCTGTTATTCACTGCTACATGCAACGGCGTCGTTTTCAGGGAACTTTAATTCATCTTCATTCAATTAAATTGCACGAAATTTTCATTGTAAATCAGTCAACCTATTGGCGAAAAAAGGTAAAAATCCATAATGTAGCTGCTGAAATTAGCCAGATAATATAGACAGAACTGCGACAGTGAGTTCCAGTTCATTAATGTATAGATAGTAGATCGAGAGAAGACAGAATAGATACAAGTGGATTGACATTATGACACATGTTGTGACGCGCAGTTTTTTTCTAGATCCTGATGTAACTATTTTCTAAATTCCTAACATCGTAACTAATCAATGATCTCCTTAGTTGTACAATGACAGGTTCAAAGAAGCACTGTACACATAACTGCCGCAAAGAGCTGTCTTAATGAAGCTTCAAGATATTTTGATATTTCGAACAAGTCAGAGGAAAGGACAGAGCGATAGGTTTCCGATAAATCTGAAATTTCGTTTCAAAAGCAGGCTGTATATGTTCACTTCATTATCTCTTCATAAAGGAGCATGAGCAGATTTATGATCAGACGAATTAACATTTCGTTTAATCCGCATTCTTCAAAACCCATCGTTCATTACACGTAATAACGGGAGTCAACGAATTTAAGATAATTATTGGTTCCCTTTCCGCGTATCATAAATTCTGGGCAACTTACTAAAGTCTTTAGTATGTCTCTGCAACAAAGTAAAAATACTTAGTTACCATCCCGTTCAGGGCACAGTTCTCTGAAACACATACTGCAAGACATTATTAAAATTTCGGTAGCAAAACATTATGTATGTGTGATGCACTAAACCAGAAAACTTTAAAGGTTTAAGAGATGCCGTTTAATTGATTAAGCTTGATGATTTAAAGACGTGTGACTACTGTTGAATACACCAACACAACGGACTAGTACTGAATACAGAAATGCAACGGACTTTTATTGAATGTCGAAGCGCAACGGACTGATAATGGATTTACAACTGACATAGTGCCAGTTTTATAGCTGTTTTACTGGTTCAAAATAACACGGTCCAGTATACAAAATATTTTTTTGCAAACTTCAATATTCATTGCCACACTATGGAGCACAAATTGTGGGAAATGAAAGATCCCTATAATGTTAGGTTGATTCAATAACAGCGTAAAATTAGGTTTTTAAGTGATATTTTAGTTTCTCTATCTGTTTTAATCCAAGTTGCATGTATATTCGGCATGCACTTGTCGTAAATTATCATTGATTTATGTCGCGTACTCTGGCTTCCATATTACTCAAGGATAGCACAATAACTGTGTTCATTAAGACAAATGACTCTCGAGATGAGCGCAATCTGTGATAAGTGGTCAACTGAGATGGGATGTCTTATACTCAGGTAAACGATTTAGCGGAAGCGAGTTAACAAAGGACTGCCGTCACAATGGTGCCTGCGGCCACAGAACATCATAAACTGGGAAGCTGCCTACGATAATCCTGGCCGCCGCCGTCACTGATAAATTACTGTGGATGGAAATGGAAATGAACGTTTGGCGTCATTGGCCGGGAGGCCCCATGCGGGGCAGGTCCGGCTGCCTTGGTGCAGCTATTATTACATTCGACGACACACTGGGCGACCTGCGCGCCAGATGGGGATGAAATGATGACGAAGACAGCACAACACCCAGTGCCTGAGAGGAGAAAATAATACTTTGGATGATAAGAACCCTGCGCGGGAGAGCTAGAATTAACTTGATATTCGCTTTTGTTGTTGCACATCTGCTCCCAGTATAATTATTAGGAGCAATTCCATATTTTAAATTCATGAAATTGATCGTTAAAATCTCTTGAGTGTGGGTTGGTTAAAACTGTCGTGGTCCTCGATTACTAATCAACTGAATATTACCTTGCTCGTTCATTTAATTAATATTTTGCCTTGAAGTGGTTCCTGTTTTTCCGTGCAAACAATGTTACATAGGTTAGAGTTCCGAGGCGTTGATTTGGAGGAATGTTGGGGTTTAACGCCTCGTCGACATTGAGGTCATTAGAGATTGTGTTGCATGAAGTTCTTGTCATCTTCCTTCGGCTTCACATGTCGTTATTGTGGTCAGCTCTTGGCCCGGTAGTTCCTCACGGTTTTCAGAATGTTACATCTAAATGTGTTGAGTTATAATAACTGCCTGGGGAGGAAATTCTTGGTAATACTGAAACGAGAAATGAAAAAAAGTTTAAAAAGACTTAGAAATCATCTCTATAAATATAAAAAATAAAATACAGAAACATTTAGCTCTACTTTTAATTATGCTCAAACTTGCGTACAGCAGATGAGATGTTCATATATTAGTGATGTTAGAAGACCACTGAGTGAAGTCCCACCAGAGAAACGTTGTAAAAATTAAATATCCTTTAAAATTATATGATTCTATATCAAACATTTAAATTTAAATTCTGAATCGGCGCCTCATTTCTGTAAATGATTTCGATCATAATTCAAAACCGCAGCAAGTATTTCTCTAACCTGTTTTATTTCTTACTTTTGGACAAATAATTTCACAAAAACATTTGTCCGTTTTGTCTCACTTTATTTTCGAGTGTTTCTTCACAAAGTATGAAACATACCTTATTTAAACATTCGTCAGTACATTATTATTATAAATAGCATATATTTGATGGAAAAGTAGAGATGCTTCAATTTATGTCGTGATTTGATATTTTTTGTCACTTCATTTACATAGAGAGCAGCAGCTATTCTTGAAACATGTAAACTTTTCCCTCCGTTCACTAATTAAGGTATTCTTAATTATCATGATTAAATTCTAGCAATTAAGTCTTACATTGCAAAACTAGACTTCGTCCTATTTAATTTGATAACCCATTTGGCTATGAGGACAAGGGAAAAAAAATCGCGGTATAATTTCTAGGCCGTCTTTTTTCCGCTCTCCTCACAGATTTTACCACGAATACAGTCCCCATTACACGTGATCACGACAATCGCGCCGGCTAAAGAATTGCAAAAAAATGGTTCAAATGGCTCTGAGCACTATGGGACTTAACATCTGCGGTCATCAGTCCCCTAGAACTTAGAACTACTTAAACCTAACTAACCTAAGGACATCACACACTTCCATGCCCGAGGCAGGATTCGAACCTGCGACCGTAGGACTCGCGCGGTTTGGGACTGAAGTGCCTAGAACCGCTTGGCCACCGCGGCCGGCAAAATAATTGCAGTTAGGACCACACGTGCACGTTACTTTGACAGCGTCTGAAGGTATTTTGATGTATTGACCCTATGTATAGATTTGAGGTGAATGAATTGATAGAATGTTGGTGGTCACTGTCTCCTACCGTGTTTAATGAGAATATATAACTATATACAGTGCAAACTTACAGTGACTTTGATTTCCTCAAACCGTGTATTTCTTCAGTGTAATGTTATTGAGCAACCGAAACTCGTGTACTTCCCTCGCAAAAACCGATCGTCCTTATCCATTAGACCACGATCAAATAGGTCAAAGGTTGCACTGATACATTATTCCAGTTTTTAACAATCCAAATTTGAACTGCAGTGTTTACATAGAGAATAAGGAGCTTTAACAGGTAATTGCTCAGGAACATTTCAAGTGCGGGCAGAGCAATCAATAGTACAAATACATTCGTAGGAAAATATAACATCTGGACTCTGAGAGATGTTTGGAAGGTCATTTGCTTAGGAAAGCTGTCGAGAGGTACGAACGTTGTCCGAGGTGACACCAATGAGAAAGTCCATTTCAGTTAATGTGTATGGCTGGGGGGGGGGGGGGGGGGACAAAGACGGGATGAGAGATGACTAGAATCGGTGCCCCGTTTAATCTCATGCCTATTCGATGTTTCCATGGAATTATGGTCTCCCTACGTACAGGTATGCTGCAAGTGAGACAGGAGTGGTGGCGCAGTCTCCGCCCTCAACTTGGAGGCGATAGTTATAGTGGTTGGGCACCACAGTGGCGTAATTCTGGTCGTGACGTCCGGACAGCTGTCTCCGAGAGCCTCACTGTTCCAGCCTCTAATCGAATTTCCTCTCCACCGTTTCGCCCTGCTTCCAGTGATCGACGTGACGCACTCTGACGTGGCGAGTGATAATAACTGGACGAGCTAGCTACCGCGAGTAAGGGGTTGACAGAAGTAATTTGTACATGCACGGTTGAGCGTATGCCGATAACGGAGTCTAATTTATCTCTCAGAATTGAGCATGGTAACTGAAATTCGTATTAAGTCATTGTCAGCACATAGGAAAGAAAGTAATTGATATTTCGACTTTGCTTCTAATTTTTACACGTTTTCCTTAGATCCTTTTCTTGTCTGTCCGTCTGTCTGTTTGTCTGTCCGGTACAAGTTTTTCAGTTGATGTTAAACTAACTCCTCGATGAGGTAGAGAAGCAAAACTTTCAACATAGTTCGCGACTGGATGACAGTGAAATATTAACTTGTTCCTTGTCTGGTGAACAGTGGAGGATACTATGTGTACCACTGTCATTTCCCCCGTTTTCCTGTACCAGTCGTGAATCGTCCGATCGCTCGTAAGCTTCTGTGAGAACTTGAATGTTTCTACTTTTATTTTTCCTGTCTTTACGCGAGTTACAGGCAGGAGGAAGCAATATACTGGTTGACTCAGGTGAGCAGAAACGGAAATAAACCTAAAAGTTACCACATGTCACTGCTGTATTGTCAACAAAATGTTTGAAATCGACTGAAAAATTTCATACGAGAGACTGAAAAGCAGAAAATAATTATTTAAACGAAAATCAGTTTTTAATGCACCACGATTTTAAATCGGCCTAAGAAGTATAACATTATTTGTCCTACACTCATAAAGACTCATAGCTCCTGAAACGTGATCGTGAACTCTAACAGCTGTGAAAAAGTGCAAAACGTGCGGCGCATGCAACAGCTAATAGTGTGGAGATGAATTATTCACGCATCAATAATGCATTGCATGCGCTCTATGTTTTCAAATATTTATAAAACTATTAAAAATTCAGAAACACAAATTTTCATGGCTAACTGTATGGGATAAGACAAATTATTTTATTCTTTTTAGTCCGCTTTAAAACGTGCTATATTAATAATTAATTTTTGTTTTCACAAACGTTTTATTTTTTTACCTCGGAGCAAGTAGGATAGGACATCGTAGTCTCTCACCGTCTGATGTAGCACACCTTCGAGAAATGATAAAAGAGGATCACCACGGAAAGGGTGGCTAAAGAGTATCCAGGAATAGATGGAGAGGAGGGGAATAGAAGAATATGAGTAAGAATCGAGAGACCGAGGCATCTGACGATAGAGATGCAGGGTGTGGTGAAAGTGTGTGAACCCCGCGACGAAAAGAAGTCACTACTCAAAATAAACTTACCTAATTTTATATCCCATAGATTTGGAGTAAATTTCTTTTATCATATACCGCCTGGAATGTTCAGAATCTTCGGCTCGCAGACTTATTTATGTCCAAAGGAAACCACAAGTAAAATAATTCCACAGTAAAGAAACCAGGCTACTATAGAATTAACTGACGTTCGGTGAAAAAGCGATAGGAGATACTAGCAAGACTGCCGCATACCGATGAACGACGGTTTTGGAACATTACCATTGTGATTCCAGCAACGAAATACATATCGTGATGTGACAAATTAGATTACGTGAGAATGTGAAGTAACGTCAACAACAGAGAAAAGTAAGTCAGAAAGACTTACATAAATTAATTCGGAAGTATGTTAAAGGAAAACTTATATCGATATAAATCATAATTTATGAGAGGTAAAAAATATAAATATTTAACTGTGTCGTTATAAGCACTCTGAGTGGGTGTGTGACCAGATAGAGGCAGGATATTACTACATGTCTGTATGACTGAAAGGCGCGTCTGTAAGCATAGGAAGGAAGAAGAAAGGTTTGAAATCAAATAAATAGGTGGCCCAGGAATGTGATCGGAGCTCAAGACTTCACCAAAGTATCTAAGCTAAAACAACTCAGCAGGAGACGACGAGAAACTATCTCAGACGATATTTATCATCACGCTATCGACGAATGTGAAAGTAAAATCAGAAAATAATCAGACAAATTAAGTAGACGAAAGAACTTCGTGACCAGTATGCAGTCAAACGCAAGATAAAACTACCCACCTCGAATCGACAACTGACAGTACACGCGTAACGTTTATTACAATAGAGGCCGTGTAGTAAACGAGCGGACTAACCTAAGGACATCATATACATCCATTCCCGAGGCAGGATTCGAACCTGCGACCGTAGCAGCAGCGCGGTTCCGGACTGACCATGATGTAGTTTAACTGAAATCATCCCGTATCTCCCGGCCTTTTCCAAGTATATCTGCACCTCTTGTGCTTCTTGAACGAAGTATTAGCTATTACTAACTGAAATTTATTGCAGAACTCAATCCGTACTTCTCCTTTCTTGTTCCTACTACTGAGCCCACATTCGCCAGTAACCATTCCTTCTCCTCTCTCCTCTACAACCGCCTTCCAATCATCCATAGCTTCTAGATTTTATATCTCCTTTTCGTAGGGAATTATCCTTTCTATATATTCATATAAATTTTCTACCTCTTCATATTCTGCTTGTGAGGCCGGGACGTACACCGCAATTTTCAGTGACCAGTACAGGTGTTTACCACAATAGCACTGATAACCACCTAAATTTTCAGCGTTAAACCAACAGCAGGTAAGTACTAATAGCTCCCTACATCCAAAGAAGATACACCCACTTTCTGCTCGCAGAAACGTATTTTCAGATTTGTCGAATTTGACAGTGCTAATGTTACGTTGATTTGTGATTTTTAGCTAGCTGCAAATGATGGGCGGTGATGTTCAAATCTGGCTGGAAAAGACGACTGAATGAATAAAAAATTAAATGCGAGCAGCTTCGCGACTCTTACATGCCAAAACTGATAACGTACGTCATAGCCGCATAGCATATAAGGTTCAAGGCTTTCAATAGATGATTATGTAATGAGATGACAAAGCTTTAAAATAAAATATTTTGTTCACCGAGGTTCTATAACTTTCCGAGATATAACGTCTTTTGTATCTGCACCGGACATGACAACACCGCGAACCGTCATTGTGCGCATTACTTTTGAACTGCTAATTGCAGAAACGGAATAAGTCCACTTTTACCAACGTTATAGGAGAGACAAAAATCGCTTTATACAAACACTCTAAAGCAAAATTATTATATATTTATCCTAACAACATGTAGCTGTATGACGTATTAGATTGTGTGATTTGTATCATTGTGTTACAAGTTGCTTTACTTTACTTTTTTGTCTTTAATTTTTAATTTTTTATAGAATTTATTTAGTTTCACTGCTCTTTATAGTCGGATATGTAGACATTTCATTCCAAAATCACACCTTTCCTCCTGCAACGTAAATTAAAGATTTTTTAATTCTAGCAACTTCGTAAGAAGTTTGTGAGTAGTACGGCTTTGGAGGCAGCTTGCTTGGGATGTTGGAGATCCATCTGAGTACCCTTTAAATAGAAGTTATCAGCTCGTTGGCCATTGATGTTTGTCTTACATTAGACTATTTGGATATTCCTGCTGAAACTTAATTCGTGACACTTTGATATCGAAAAAGAAACCTTTTGCTCCTTTTGAATACATTCTCTGTAAGAATCACTATTAAAGCAAATCTTCTTGCAAAACTTTGACCACGAAGTATTATAATCTCTAAAGTCTTCTGTTTCACGAGATCTAGAAAACATTTGTCTCCTTTCTGTGAGAATCCTATATCAGGTCTGTCACCTCACTAACAATATAACTCCGTTCCTGTTTTCTCACGTTTCTCCTGGTAATACCAAAATTCCCACGATCCCTACTCCTGTTTCCGGGGGAACTTTATTGACTGCGGATAAGTTTCTTATCCGCAGAAAACTGTGCGCCTACCCAGTCACACTTATTTGATGCAATAAAGCGAATTTTGACAGTTCTGAGCAAGTTTCCTTTCTTCACTTAGCGACTCAACTGTAAGGGGTAGTCAAATGAAAACCGAGAACTTGCCACAACGGGGCCATGGAATGGTTCCATTCAGAAGTCATCACAGCACGCGTTAAGACACCACGTCGCCATGAGATGAGGCGGTGAAATCGTGGTCGGCGGCTGACGGATCCACAACCTCACCCACTCTTGCACTTCCACGTTCGACTGCAGCCGACGTCCACGCATATCTTTCTTCACGTCGCCAAAGTCGTGAAAATCACATGGCGAAATATACGGCCTGCAACGGAGGATGTTTCAGAGTTTACCAACCAAATGGCTAATGCGTGGCGTTCGTCAAATTTGCAACGTGTGGGTGGGCGTTAGCATGCAACAGGATGACTCCTTCCGACAGCATTCCAGGGCGTTTTCACTATTTGGATATTCCTACTGAAACAATATCCGCGCCGCAGTTCCTGCAAAGTGTCTTCACAGCGGTGGGCACGGATGGTAGTTCCAACTCGAGGAGGAGAGGGCCACTGCAGACGAGGAAGGAGATAATTATTGCCTAAACGGAACTTGTACGAACAGTTTTGCGTTTACTTGGGTAAAGGGCGGGGGGGGGGGGGGGAAGGTCGACTGTCGACTTTGCTGTTTTCTTTCACTCGGGCTGTCGGAATGCTACAGCTCGGAATCATCGTGTTGCACAAAAACACCCGCCCCCACGCTGCCAAAAGGATGGAGGCTACGCTTCGGCGATTCGCTTGGGAAACACTGCAAAATACTCCGTGCAGTCTGTATCTCTCATAGTGTGATTTTCACATCTTTGATGACCTGAAGAAAGGCATGCGATTTCGGTCGGGTGAGAAAGTGCAACAGAGGATGCTGCTGTGGATCCGTCAGTGGCCGACCACGTTATACGAAACTGGAATTGGTCGTCTCCTCTGCCAGAGGGGTAAGTGTCTCAACACGTGTGGTGGTTACATTCAGACAGAACCATTCCGTGGTCCCACTGTGTCGGATGTTTGGCTTTCATTTGACTACACCTCAGATTTTAGCCTTTGGTGGTTCGGGTACCAAGACGAGGGACTGAACTCCGGAAGAGGGGACAGCGTGCGCGTCTATGTGCGAGGGAGCAGAGAGTGTCTGAACACCGGGCAGAGACGAGCACAGAGATAAACACCAAACTGGACGGCGTGAGCGACTGAACACTTCAGCACGCAGAAGCAGGGCACAGAGAGGCGGAGGTCAGGTCCGAGGTAGTCAAAATCAGCGCAAGAACTCACGGCATATCGCTACCGACAGGTAAACACCGCCGTCAATGGTTCCGACCATTCTATGCTGTGCATGCGCTCTCCCTGACAGTTTGCTCACATTCCTTGCGAGAAAGACACGCCAGCTCAACTGCGTCCGCGTCAGTACCCGCTGGCAGGAATACTGAAATGTCTAAAACTGTTTTACTATTTTTTTCGTGCTGTGTCTCTCTTAGAATGACCTGATGGTGTTTCACACTACGAAATTCATATGTGCCTTAGCTGCTGTTACCTTCAAATCACTTTCACATTAGGGCTACAGGAAGAAACGCCGATTCCTTGCGATGCGCCTTGTGTTACTTTATTTTTATTTTAGTTCTTCCTGCTATTAATTTGATCCAAAATATCTGATCTCCCATCATGCGACATAGAGAAGAAAGATCTCGAAGTCAATAAACTCGTGAGACTAGTAATAAGCTATGTGTAAGATAGCATTCATTAGTGGTAGCAGAACGCAAAGCTACAGGCTCTGTACGCATCGGTTTATTGCACATAATTAGGAGAGTCGTTCAATAACTAATGGAACAATTTTTTTGTTAGTCAATTTCCGATGAAAAAATGCGGATTTCGTTTCGGAACATCGTGGAATATTCCCTCTTCAGCCTCTTAGTTGCATGAAATTCCGTTAGCGACGGCACTATGCGTGGGCTTCAAAATTTGTTCCAAGCAAAGTTCCTTTTCGTGGAAAACCAGAGCGTCGCGGACTTTCATGGGAACTTGCTGAATGTCTAGGGAGACCTGACAGTGAGTAAGAGAAAGTTGAATCGCTCGGCGAGACGAGCGCCATCACCTTAGCAAGGTCGCGCTTACCTGTCCGATATTTCGGGTGCCAGCCAGCCTCATTCAGCTGTGATTCCAGAAATGCTGGAACGTGCGGACACTCTCACTCGTGGTGAGCAACGCATCTCAGTCAAACACCTTGCAGGAACAACAGGATGTCTCTGTTGGTAGAGCTGACACACTCGTCCACCATATGGGGTACTCTAACATTTGCAGCCCGAATTTCACATCTTTCGACTTCCTTTTGTTATGCTTAATGGAGGATGCACTTCAGGGGAAATAGTACGTAGATAATGGGTAGTTTACTGACGAAGCAAGACATTGGCTCCGACATCGAGCATTAGAGGTACGTTGGCATAGAAGCCTTATCAGTAAGGCGGCGTACTGTCGTCGCATTGGACGGAGATTATGTTGAGAAACAGGGTTTTGTATCCAAAAGAGTGGGGAATATATGCTATTTGGAATCATGAATAAAACCAAACTGCTTTCAGAAAAAATTAATGTGTTGTGTTACTTACTGGACTCTCTTCGTCTATTTATTTATACAGAGGTGTCCAAAAAAATGTATCCACTGTTTAAAAGTCCATAACTCACAAACTAACTGACAGAGTTGTCTCATCTTTGGTAGTGTAATAGTTTGCACTTCCGGCAATCGCCACACAAGCGTTGTATTGCGTTGTTTTGTTTTGTCAGATGACAGTCGCCAGATAGTCAGTGTTTTGTTCTTAGTTGCACCAAGTTACACGAGTCTGGCACAAGACTTACACTCGATGCGAGGAAGTCTGTTTTGAAATGGTATTTGAAGTACGGAAACATTAATGAGATTCAACAGCAATGGCGAAATGAGTATCAAACAGAGCCACCGACACGTTTAACGAATCGTCGCATTCGAGACAAATGTGAAGCCGAAGGCTGTGTTAAAGACGTATACAAACAACGATCTGGACGACCTGTAACAGTAACAAATCCAGCTAACTCCCGCCGTGTGTTACAACAATTCACTCGCCCACCACAGAAGTCTGTGAGACAGTGTGCCAGTGAAACTGGAGTGAGTCGCTCAAGTGTTCGACGAATTTTGAAGACAGCAAAGAGGAGGTGCTACATCCCACGATTGCTACACTCAATGAACGAGGACGACCCAGATCGTAGAATGGAGTACTGCGAGTGGTTTACTAACATCGTGCGCAACGATGAAGAGTTTGCAGAGATTGTGTGGACTGATGAGGCACAGTTCAAACTCAATGGTACAGTATATCACCACAATTGCATCTACTGGGCCGCCGAAAATCCGAAAGCCCATGTAGACAAAACCTGAGTTTTCCAGGAGTAAATGTGTGGTGTGGGTTGTCTTACTGGGGCTTGATTGGGCCATTCTTCTTTGACGGCACAGTTACCGGTGACGTGTGCCTTCAGAAGCTTCAGACATCCATTTTACCTGCCATCCGAGACTTGGATGGAAGAGTTTACTTTCAACAAGATGGTGCCCCAGCCCACAACCAAAATCTACCAGGAAGATGGATAGGCCGTAGAGGTGCTATGAAGTATCCACCACGTTCCCCAGACCTAACTCCTCTGGACTTTTACCTGTGGGGAACACTAAAGGTCGTCGTTTACCGACAAAAGCCACGCACATTGGATGAACTTCGAGAATCCATGGTACGTTCATGTACAAATATCCAGCTGAACACGTTGCAGTCAGTAGTTCGTGCTGCAGTTCGGCGGCATCGTTTGTGTGTGGATGTTAATGGTGACCATTTCTAACACCTACCGTGATATCTTTCATTTGGACTTTAAGCTACACTTTCATCAAAAATGAGACAACTCCGTCGATTAGTTTGCAAGTTAAGGACTTTTAAACAGTGGATACATTTTTTTGGACCCCTCTGTATTTGAGACCTATCCCGAACATCCAAGCATTCTGACTCGTATACAGTTCCTCCCTTTCGTAAAACTCATTCAGGTATTTTGCCCTAAATTTTGAACTACAGTTATCTTTGGGCATATTACAAACGTTCTCCGCTGTCACAACAGCTAATATCAATGACGATACCACGACCACGGCCGACTCGATGTTCGATACGCAGCTCTAGAGGAGCGAAGTTAAAGGTCACGTCGCCGTGCCACGATCGCGTGACTTGTTGCCAAGCTGGTTTTAACCTCTCCCACCTACAGTTCCAGTCCGCCAGATGCCACTCAGATTTACAGAACAGCATCTTGACATGGAAATCCTAAAATATTTTTATTTTTTATTTATTTTTAACTGGTTTAAAAGTTTGCAACTGTGGGTTTAAATAGAGTAAACCGTGAGGAATCCGGATAAACTGGTGATTTTGTAACCCTAGTTGCGTGAAGCGTGGATGTGTGGTGCATTGTAGCGCATACGCTGCTGCCGCACCGCCGGACAATGGGCAGACTGTTGTGGCGGGACGGCCCGACCGAGCGGAGCGCACATGCGGCGGCTGTGCCTGGCGCCGTGCCAGCAGACGCCAGCCGCCGGCGCCGCCGCCGCTGCCCCCGCCGCCGCCCTTGGCCAATCGACCCACACGCGGCCTGTCTGCCACACCTGTTCAACTCGTACCCCTCACGCCGACCTCCTCATTCCAAGAACATCTTAGAAGCTGCTGCTGCCTTAATTAGTTCCAGTCTTCCGGATTAGATCCATTAATCTAGGATATGTAACGGAAACTTGAACAGCTATTTGTCACCCCCTTTCCTCGCTATTAGAAGGCTATTAGGGCTCGAAAATTTAATTAAAAGCAATCGGAAGTGGCAAGAGCACCACTCCCAATTTGTGAGTCACACTATAGACGCTCAATATAGACACTGTTCGTGACGCGCCTGAAGTACTTTTTTTTCCGCCAGTCCTCTGATTGGTCTGAGGCAGCTCAGCACGAGTTCCTCTCTTGTAGCAACCTCTTCAGCTCACACCGGGAGGCCACGCGGATTTACTGGAAACTTCGTACACTCGTAGTACTCCATGAGGACAACAAAATGAGTAAGCAGTAGCGCGTACTTCTCAAGCGTTACTATGAAAATCGCAAGATAATTTCGGTCGTCAAACATATACCAGCGCGTGGCCATTTTTACCACGAAGCTGCGGCAGCCGAGTGGTTAGCGTTCAAGCACCGTAATAGCTGGATCGAGTTCCAATCGTCAGTTTTGTTTTATTTTCAACACAGTCATTTTCTTTACTATTTATATTACAACTGATATAATGGGAAAAATACGCGTAATCGGATGAACTTTTATTACATTTACAATCTTATTTGGCAGTCTACATATTTTTCAAAAGTTCAAATGGCTCTGAGCACTATGGGACTTCACTTCTGAGCTCATCAGTCCCGTAGAACATGTAAGTACTTAAACCTAACTAACCTAAGGACATCACACACATCCATGCCCGAGGCAGGATTCGAACCTGCGACCGTAGCGGTCGCGCTGTTCCAGACTGTAGTGCCTAGAACCGCTCGGCCACCCCGGCCGGGTACATATTCTTTTTACTATCACAAATAATATAATATTCATAACTTTATGTTTTCCATGATTTGACAAAAAGTACCATCCTGAAACTAATACTCTTAATGTCGAATGCGACGATTAATTGTACATCTTTCGAAAGCGGTGTGTGCCGGTCTAAACTTGCAGGTAGCAGGTAGTTTCGGGCTCCTTCCAGGTATTAGGGATTTCTCAAATCACGGACAAGCATATATTTTCAGTATCACTTTATGCGTATTGTCGTTTACTAGTGGATAGCTATGAATATTGTATTATTTGTGATAATAAAAATTTGTAGACAGCCAAATAACATTGTAAATTCAATAAAAGTTCATCCGATTACACGTATGTTTCCCATTATATCAATTGTAATATAAATAGTAAAGAGAATGACTGTGTTGAAAATAAAAAAAAAACTGACGAACGGAACCTCGATCCATCGATCCAGCGATTACCGGGTTTGAACGCTAACCACTCCGCTGCCGCCGATTCGTAGTAAAAATGACCACGTGCAGATATATATTTGACGACCGAAATTATCTTGCGATTTTCTCAATAACGCTTGAGATGTCCTCGCTACTGCTTACACATTTTGATGTCCTCATGGTGTACTACGAGTGTTAGAAGTTTGCAGTAAATCCCCGTTCCAAACGACGTGGCCTCCCCTCATCAGTGTTGCATTTGTCCCCTACATCCTCTATTATTTGTTTGGTGTTTTCTAATCTCTGTATTTGACTACAGTTTTAGCCCCTGCTGTTCCCTCGAGTACCATGAAAAATATTCCCTGATGTTGACTGAATTTTTTCATTTTGAGAAGGTGAAGGGGCGATCTTTTTAATATTTCTTTATTTAAAACAACCGGTTTCGGCAGATTTTGCTGACACTTTAAGGTCTTAAAAACCTTTTTTTTTAACGTGTTCATTTTAATTTGTGCCAAGTTATCATGTGGATAGAAAACAGCACATTGTGAAAGGTTTCTCATAATTAAAATATTTAACAACATAAAGCATCTTTTGCAAATAGCCATGTCTATGTTCTACTGTGTACTGTGATTTTGTGTGAGCGATATATATATATATATATATATATATATATATATATATATATATATATGGATATGGCCATCTGCACACGGTGCTTTACGTTTTTAAATATTTTAGCCGCTAATACAAATTGCCCAGGAGGATGTGATGGCAACCTGGAATCTAAAACTGTCCATTGGGTGGCTTATATACAGGTGCGTACTAATTCGATGCGAGGACGCGGAGCTGACGATTGTCTGCATGATCTGACACATGTGACCCATTACGAAACTACACCGTGGCGCCTGTAATGAATCGCTCCACGGATAGATCCTGTATCCTCTGATCTGTGCTATTTTTCTGTAGGCATTTTAATTTTCACGCAAGCGTGTTATGAAATCTCAGAGATACCTACGAGTAACGCTGTAGATGGCGTAATGAACACACATACAGGTAAACGAGGGAAGTTTAAGAACAGTGACCGTGCCTGTAGTGGCAGTCTCATGTGCATTTCTCTATCTCTGAATGAAGTTTGATAAGATGTTCCTTAGACAATACATCGAGCCGCGTTCATATTCAACAATTAAGAAGGGGCTCTGATACGTACAGTTAGATTAAAATTTTAATATTAGTAATCTTCGGCACGCGCATTTGTCACTACTTTACAGTATTAATTTCTATCTGGTTAGCAAAATTCCGGAAATTTCCCAGTAGAAATGAGTAATAACGGAACAGCGCCTTCTCGTCATCACCGATTTCGCTCAAATTATTGGTGTATGTGGGTATTGACTAGAAACGAAAGTAACAGAAATAGGAGCTACATATGGCCAAGTGCTTAGAAAATAATACCGTTCTTAGCGCTTGTGGGCCATGTCATGATTCTTGTTCCTGCATTTATTACTACATCTGAGTGTGTGTCATTAGACTAACAAGGAATACCTTGAGTGTGAGGTCACAAAATTCCAACGATGTTCACGGCATTCGGCGCCCCATGCAAGCGCAATATTGGCTGCTAATGAAAAAAAGTGGGCGGACTGGACATATTCAATTTGGAGCACAAGATCCTACGGAATTGCTTAGTCGACGAGTAACTCACAACAGTGCTACGGTGCCAGTGGTGCTGACACAGCAATGGAAACGATAAACAAAGTTTGAATTATATCTATAACAACAGTTGCCGAAGTTGACATTTCGTCAAAAAGAAACCCAAGAAATTTCTCAGTGTGAGGAACAAGTGTCAGAAAAAATATTAACGTTTCTGCAAGATGATTCAGTGGAATGTGCGGTGTCGTATACGCTCCGTTACACAGAAAATGTACGGGAGGAGTACAATGATGGCACTACGTCCTTATCAAGTGAAAGTGACACTGAAACAGGTATCAAGCAACATAGTTCATCATCCTTGTCGGAAAGGTAGCCTCAAATACCACCTCCAGTGAAACGTAGTAAACGATAGTCGTTGTCCAAGGAGCGGGTACTAAACTCAATAACGTTCACGAAAGAATGTCCGTAACACAGAAAAAGCAGTTGTGAACAGTTCGCAGCAATACGACTGTCTAGTGCATAAGAAAAACTACGTATGTTCAATGGAGGACCAGGTGCACTTGTTACAAGAACTGGTGTTTGCGCCTTTCAAGGGTGTTCGATACAATTTACAGTATATGCGTGATAGTGACATACTACGTTATGTGCATCAAATAGCGCGTGACATAGCCTGCACTCTACAGTGATGTCAAGAGAAGCTGTGGATGACTGCATAGCTTCAAACAGGGAAATGAAATTTCAGACAAAGCATCAACTTGAAGAAGCACAACAAACTGCGGAATCGGCCTGAAAATTTGTAGGTGAGACACACTAAGTAATACCATGATCTGTGAGAAATTCGTTTTCAACTTCGATCTGAAGAGGAAATGCTTATAAAAGGAATCCTGGAAATTAGAGCTACCGAGAGAGATGTATCAAGATCATCTAACATCAGTGTCTTAACGCATTCGTATGTGATTATGCAGACTGTTCACGCGGAAAGCAAATTGGCTGGAAAGTTATTTCATTCGTCGCGAGAACCTGGAGGTGCCGTGGCCCTACGATTCTTTTTCGTGCATATTATCTTGCAAGACTAGGAAAATGGGCGTAACAGAATTAAAACTATGTTATGAACACTGCTTTTTGCCAATAGCTAGTCAAAACAACCTGCTCCTACTTGATTCCTGGTCTGCGTATAAAAATCGTAATCCTTTAGAGCCAGCTATCCCTTCCAAAATTGTGTGACATCGCAGCTCATACTATCTGGAACCATTGGACAAATTCAGCCTCTAGATGTTCGTTTTCTCCATGCCTATAAAACGTATTGTCGCACTTTGTGAAGCTACGCCTTGATGGATAGCTAGTTCTGCGATAAGCTCCACGGCAGACTGTTTTTCATTCGGTTGCATGCCGTCACTTTTCACAAGTTCTCTCGCCGTTACACCAGTATGGATTCATTATGAGTGGATACCTAGCTGAACGCCCAGAACGGTTTGTAACTGCCAAGGAGTTCACCATCGATCTGGATGGTGCGAACCTTTAGATTACTACGAAGTGCCATTTCTCATTCGGTAATCATGGTGAAAGGTAATGGTTTGTTTTAACAGTTCTTGAAAGTTGACAATGTTCATCTTGTGAAATGTGATACGTACATCCCGTATGATCTCTGCTTTCCCGGACACTCATTTTCTGTCGCGCTTCCGACGAACGTGGTGAGTCGTTAACATCTAACATTTTCCCTGTCGTAAATGTTAACACAACACTTTCAAATGAGTTGGCGTTAACTCTAAGTATCCAGAGTACAAAAATTACAATAAAAGCTTATAAAACACGCGTCACTTCGCTGCACTAGTTCAGCAGCAACTGATAGACTCTTCATCATACCGAGTGAGTTGCCCTCTTCATATACATACCATCTACATCATATACATCTACATCTACATTTACATGGATACTCTGCAAATCACATTTAAGTGCCTGGCAGAGGGTTCATCGAACCACCTTCACAATTCTCTATTATTCCAATCTCGTATAACGCGCAGAAAGAATAAACACCTATAGCTTTCCGTACGAGCACTGATTTCCATTATTTTATCGTGGTGATCCTTCCTCCCTATGTAGATCAGTGTCAGCAAAATATTTTCGTATTCCGAGGAGAAAGTTTGTGATTGGGATTTCGTGAGAAGATTTCGTCGCAACGAGAAACGCCTTCCTTTTAATGATTTCCATCCCAATTCCTGAATCATTTCTGTAACAGTCTCTCCCATATTTCGCGATAATACAAAACGTGCTGGCTTTCTTTGAACTTTTTCGATGTATTCCGTCAGTCCTATCTGGTAAGGATCCCACACCGCGCAGCAGAATTCTAAAAGAGGACGGACAAGCGTAGTGTAGGCAGTCTCCTTAGTATGTCTGTTACATTTTCTAAGTGCGCTGCCAATAAAACGCAGCCTTTGGTTAGACTTCTCCACAACATTTTCTATGTGTTCTTTCCGATTTAAGTTGTTCGTAATTGTATTACCTAGATATTTAGTTGAATTTACGACATTTAGATTAGACTGATTTATCGTATACCTGAAGTTTAACGAGTTCCTTTTAGCTCTCATGTGGATGACCTCACACTTTTCGTTATTTATGGTCAACTGCCACTTTTCGCACCGTTCAGATATTTTTTTCTAAATCGTTTTCCAGTTTGTTTTGATCTTCTGATGACTTTATTAGTCGATAAACGACAGCGTCATCTGCAAACAACAGAAGACGGCTGCTCACATTGTTTTCCAAATCGTTTATGTAGATAAGGAACAGCAAATGGCCTATAACAGAACCTTGGGGAACGCCAGAAATTACTTTTGCTTTACTCGATGACTTTCCGTCAATTACTACGAACTGCGACCTTCCTGCAGGAAATCGCAAATCCAATCACATAACTGAGACGATATTACATAAGCACGCAATTTCACTACGAGCCGATTGTGTGATAAAGTGTCAAAAGCCTTCCGGAAATCCAGGAATACGGAATCGATCTGAAATCCTTTGTCAATAGCACTCAGCACTTCATGTGAATAAAGAGCTAGTTGTGTTTCACAGGAACGATGTTTTCTAAACCCATGTTGACTGTGTGTCAATAGACCGTTTCCTTGGAGGTAATTCATAATGTTCCAACACAATATATGTTCTAAAATCCTGCTTCATATCGACGTTAACGATATGGCCCTGTAATCTCGTGGATTACTCCTACTACCTTTCTTGAATGTGGGTGTGACCTGTGCAACATGACATGATGAAGAGATGTTCCCCGCCACATCAAATTCCATTACTGTACTGTTATGGTCAACGATGGCGTACTACCGTTGATGACACAGCTGTGCTAAGACATTTCTTGGGCAATAATCCTACGAAAAATTTGTGTTTTGAATAAACTAGTGGAACCCAGTTCTTTAATCTACTTGTAAACATTCTTGAACCTCAAACAAAAGGATGCAGTATTGTTGGAACACGTTGTTCTACGCTAAAACCATAACATTAATAAAACATTTGATGATCGAATGCTTTTTACAGTAACAAACTGGTGAGAAGTATGGTAACATTGCCGTATTAATATAGTGCAAATGCTTAGATGAATTTAAATACTTACCAGTGGAACTTTGGACCATCCAAACGATCACGGAAGTGAAATGTCCTGAAAATGAGAAAATGATTTTTTAGTATTTCGTTACCTGGTCACTCCTTAGTATTATGTACCAAACAAATAAAAGCAATTAAGAGAATAGACACAGACCTGCACGTGGTTCATAAGGTGTAGGGAACTAGGTAAATGACAGTGACACTGCCTGGTGAGACACAAAAAACGGGCCGATGGAGCTTTGTTTTTCGAGCTTTGATAGAAGCCACGTTCCGATAAAAGTGGACAGTGAACATTTGTATGTTGTGACCCTTTTTAAACTACTGTATTGGACTATTTTCAAGCAGCCTGAAATAGCAAAACAGCTATACTCCTCAAAACGTTTACCACGGTTCTGAAAGGGCTTGCAAAAATATTGATACAGTTATTGGCACGCAGTAACTTGAGGAAGGTGTACTTGTAAATTACAATTGTTTGGAACTACACCGTCGCCAGCACACCAAGATAAGTCAGAAATTTCCTAATGCTTGCTTATAGCTGATTCTGTCACTTCCATTTAGGATTTCGGATGTCAAGTGATTCGTGTACTCATCACCATAATCCGTAAAAGTTTATCATTATCAGCATGCAGTTACCCTAGCAGCCAACACATCTGTATCAGCTCAAACCACACGATTATGGTCATCTGATACAAACAGTTATCCCATTGTGGGATGTCATTGCAGTCGGGAAATGAGGCCTGGAGGGGTGTTGGTGGTTCGCAATGAAGTTCACGCAGTGGACAACCGTCGTGGTACCTTCCATGGCTATTACAGGTCCACTGAAGCCCTGGTGAAGGTCTGCCATACCATAATAGTACACCCGCCCCCTGCCGCCGCCCAAACCACATCGGCCTAGTGAGTTGCGCTGCGCATGATTCCAGCAGCCGTTCGCCTACATTACAGCGTATCTACATCTACATGACTACTGTACAATTCACACTTACGTGCTTGGCAGAGGGTTCATCGAACCACCTTCAGACTATTTCTCTACCGTTGCACTCTAGAATAGCACGCGGGAGAAACGAACACTTAAATCTTTCGTGCGAGCTCTGATGTACCTTGTTTCTTGTGAGATCATTTCTCCCTATATAGGTGGGCGCCAACAAATTATTTTTGCATTCGAAAGGGAAGTTGGTGAGTGAAATTTCGTGAACAGATCTCACCGTAATGAAAAACGCCTTTGTTTTAATTATTGCCTCTCCATCTTGTGTATCATACTCGTGACACTCTCTCCACTATTTCGAGGTAATGCATAACGAGCTGGTCTACTTTTAACTTTTTCGATGTCCCCGTCAATCCTGTCTGGTAAGGATCTCATACAGCGCAGCAGCACTCCTGAAGAGGACGGGTAAGCGTTCTGTAGGCTGACTCTTTAGCGGACCGGTCGCATGTTCCAAGTGCTCTGCCAACACATTATCTACACTGCTGCCCATTAAAATTGCTACACCACGTTGGTGACATGCTACAGACGCCAAATTTAACCATCAGGAAGAATATGCTGTGATATGCAAATGATTAGCTTTTCAGAGCATTCACACAATGTTGGCGCTGGTGGCGACACCTACAACATGCTGACATGAGGAAAGTTTCCAACCGATTTCTCATACGCAAACAGCAGTAGACCGGCGTTGCCTGATGAAACGTTGTTTTGATGCCTCGTGTAAGGAGGACAAATGCGTACCATCATGTTTCCGACTTTGATAGAGGTCGGATTGTAGCCTATCGCGATTGCAGTTTATCGTATCGCGACACTGCTGCTCGCGTTGCTCGAGATCCAATAACTGTTCGCAGAATATGGACTCGGTGGGTTCAGGAGGGTAATACGGAACGCCGTTCTTGATCCCAACGGCCTCGTATCACTAGCAGTCGAGATGACAGGCATCTTATCCGTATGGCTGTAACGGATCGTGGAGCCATGTCTCGATCCCTGAGTCAACAGACGGGGACGTTTCCAACAGAACTACCATCTTCACAAACAGTTCGACGGCGTTTTCAGCAGCATGGACTATCAGCTCAGGGACCATGGCTGCGGTTACCCTGGACGCTGCACCACAGACAGGAGCGCCTGCGATGGTGTACTCAACGACGAACCTGGGTGCACGAATGGCAAAATGTCATTTTTTCGTATGAATCCAGGTTCTTTTTACAGCATCATGATGGTCGCATCCGTGTTTGGCGACATCGCGGTGAACGCACATTGGAAGCGTGTATTCGTCATCGCCATACTGGCGTATTACCCGGCGTGATGGTATTGGGTGCCATTGGTTACACCTCTCGGTCACCTCTTTTTCGCATTGACGGCACTTTGAACAATGGACGTTACATTTCAAATGTGTTACGACCCGTGCTCTACCCTTCATTCGATCCCAGCGACACCCTACATTTCAGCAGGATAATGCACGACCGCATGTTGCAGGTCCTGTACAGGCCTTTCTGGATACAGAAAATGTTTGGTTGTTGCCCCGGCCAGCACATTCTCCAGTCCTCTCACCAATTGAAAACGTCTGGTCAATGATGGCCGAGCAAATGGCTCGTCACAATACGTCAGTCACTACTCTTGATGAACTGTGGTATCGTGTTGAAGCTGCATGAGCAGTTGTACCTGTACATGCCATCCAAGATCTGTTTGACTCAATGCCCAGGCGTATCAAGGCCATTATTACGGCCAGAGGTGGTTGTTCCGGGTACTGATTTCTCAGGATCTATGCACCCAAACTGCGTGAAAATGTAATCACATGTCAGTTCTAGTGTAATGTATTTGTCCAATGAATACCCGTTGATCTTCTGCATTTCTCCTTCGTGTAGCAATTTTAATGGCTAGTAGTGTATGTCATTGTTCCAATTAGTGTGGTTCGTGACCGTAACCCTTAGGTATTTAGTTGAATTGACGTTGAGACATCCTGGCAGATTAAAACTGTCTGCCGGACCGAGACTGGAACTCGGGACCTTTGCCCTTTGTGGGCAAGTGCTCTACCAACTGAGCTACCCAAGCACGACTCACGCCCCGTCCTCACAGCTTTACTTCTGCCAGTACATCGTCTCCTACCTTCCAAACTTTACAGAAGCTCTCCTGCGAACCTGCAGAACTAGCACTCCTGAAAGAAAGGATATTGCGGAGACATGGCTTAGACACAGCCTGGAGGATGTTTCTAGAATGAAATTTTCACTCTACAGCGGAGTGTGCGCCGATACGAAACTTCCTGGCAGATTAAAACTGTGTGCCGGACCGCGACTCGAACTCTGGATCTTTGCCTTTCGCGGGCAAGTGCTCTACCAACCGAGCTACCCAAGCACGACTCACAGCTTTACTTCTGCCAGTACCTCGTCTCCCACCTTCCAAACTTTACAGAAGCTCTCCTGCGAAACTTTCCCGCGAAATGCAAAGGTCCCGAGTTCGAGTCTCGGTCCGGCACACAGTTTTAATCTGCCAGGAAGTTTCATACCAGCGCACACTCCGCTGTAGAGTGAAACTTTCATTCTTCAATTGACGTTATTTAGATTTGTTTGACTTATCGTGTAACCGAAGCTTAATGGCCTACTTTTAGTACTTTGTGTGTGACCTCACACTTTTCATTATGTGGAATCAGTTGCCATATTTCGCAATATACTCTTATCTTGTCTAAAGCATTTTGAAATTATTTTTGTCTTTTAATGACTTTACTATACAGTAAATGACAACAAAATCTGCAAATAATCTAAGAGCACTGCTAAAAAAAATGGCTCTGAGCACTATGGGACTTAACATCTATGGTCATCAGTCCCTTACAACTTACAACTACTTAAACCTAACTAACCTAAGGACATCACACAACACCCAGTCATCACGAGGCAGAGAAAATCCCTGACCCTGCCGGGAATCGAACCTGGAAACCCGGGCGTGAGAAGCGAGCTCTGCTCAGATTGTCTCCTAAATCGTTTATATTAGAAACTGCAGAGGAAATGTAACACATGCTTGGGGAAAGCCAGATATTATTTCTGTTTTCCTAAATTACTTTCTGTCGATTACTACGATCTGTTATCTTTGTGACAACAAATTATGAATTCTTTCGCACAACTGAGACGTTTCTCCGTAGGCACATAATATGATTAGAAGTAGTTTGTGCAGAACAGTGTCAAAAGAAAACTGGAAATCAAGAAAAATGGAATCAAGTTGAGAACTCCACTCGATAGCAGACAATACGATCGAATTCATGTAGCAAGAAACGAGATCTACCATATGTCGTGGCCTGTGTGAGTTTGTCGAAAGTACAGCCCTCAGACGTCCACGTTCTGTGATGAAGCATGGACGACCAACATCCTGTCGGCCACTCGCGGTTTGACCATCCTTCAAGCACATCCACAGATACTCACGACAGAACCACGCGAACAGTCGACAGCTTCTTCTTTTACAGAATCTCGTTCCCAGGCGACGGACCATAGCATTCTGGCCTTTGTCGACGTCGTTTACGTCCGTTACTTCCCCATTTTCGGTGGGTATCGTCACGAGAATGAGTCTCCATTCGTCTCTGGTCCACTTATGTACATGGTGGTCCATTGATAGTGACCGCGCCAAATATCTCACGAAATAAGCGTCAAACGAAAAAACTAGAAACAACGAAACTTGTCTAGCTTGAAGGGGGAAACCAGATGGCGCTATGGTTGGCCCGCTAGATGTCACTGCCATAGGTCAAACGGATATCAACTGCGTTTTTTTTAAATAGGAACCCCCATTTTTATTACATATTCATGTAGTACGTAAAGAAGAATGATTGTTTTAGTTGGACCACTTATTTCGCTTTGTGATAGATGGCGCTCTAACAGTCACAAATATATGGCTCCAAATTTTAGACGAACCGTTGGTAACAGGTAGGCTTTCTAAAAATACACTACGTAGGTACGTTTGATCATTTTATTTCGGTTGTTCCAATGTGATACTTGTACCTTCATGAACTTATCATTTCTGAGAACGCATGCTGTTACAGCGTGATTACCTGTAAATACTACATTAATGCAATAAATGCTCAAAATGATGTCCGTCAACGTCAATGCATTTGGAAATACGTGTAACGACATTCCTTTCAACAGCGAGTAGTTCGCCTTCCGTAATGTTCGCACATGCGTTGACAATGCGCTGACGCATGTTGTCAAGCGTTGTCGGTGAATCACGATAGCAAATATCCTTCAACTTTCCCCAGAGAAACAAATCCGTGGACGTCAGATCCGGTGAACGTGCGGCCCCTGGTATGGTGCTTCGACGACCAGTCTACCTGTCATGAAATACGCTGTTCAATACCGCTTCAACCGCACTCGAGCTATGTGCCGGACATCCATCATGTTGGAAGTACATTGCCATTCTGTCATGCAGTGAAACATCTTGTAGTAACATCGGTAGAACATTACGTAGGAAATCAGGATACTCTGCACCATTTAGATTGCCATCGATAAAATGGGGGCCATTTATCTTTCCTCCAATAATGTCGCACCATACATTAACCCGCCAAAGTCGCGGATGTTCCACTTGTCGCAGCCATCGCGGATTTCCCGTAGCCCAGTAGTGCATATTATGACGGTTTACGTTACCGCTCTTGGTGAATGAAGCTTCGTCGCTAAATAGAACGTGTGCAAAAAATCTGTCATCCTCCCGTAATTTCTCTTGTGCTCAGTGGCAGAAGTCGCCATGCAATTCCTGGTGCACAGAAATATGGTACGGGTGGAATCGATGTTGATGTAGCATTCTCATCACCGGCATTTTGAGATTCCCGATTCTCGCGCAGTTTGTCTGCTACTGATGTGCGGATTAGCCGCGACAGTAGCTAACTATCCGGCGAACTGTCCAGACACTTGGATGATGTCGTCCAGGATACCGAGCAGCATACCAAAATAGCCATACACCAACACGATATCGACCTTTTCCGCAATTGGTAAACGGTCCATTTTAACACGGGTAATGTATCACGAAGCAAATACCGTCCGCACTGAAAGAATGTTACGTGATACCACGTACTAACACGTTTGTGTCTATTACAGCGACATCTGTCACACAGCGAGGAAAGTGGTCCAACTAAAACATTCATATTTATTTACCTACTACACGAATATGTAATAAAACTGGGGGTTCCTATTTAAGAAAACGCTGTTGATATCCGTTTGACCTATGGCAGCGCCATCTAGCGGGCTAACCCTAGCGCCTTCTGGTTTCCCCCTTCAAGCTAGATGAGTTTCGTTCTTTGTAGCTTTTTCGTTTGATGCTAATTTCTTGAGATATTTGGCCTGGTCACTATCAATTGACCACCCTGTACTTTCCTTACCGCGTCACGTGCGCGTAACGGCATCAGCTGCCACTAATTTCACAGTGGTCAGCGGTCAGGCTGTTCCATCTCATCAGTGTATATACAATGACGGAACGAAAGCGCAACACCAAGAAAATAATTAATATAGAGTAATGAAATTTGCGTACACATTTGTCTACGTAAAATATTTAAGTATTTAACATTGCAAAATTACAGGTTAATGTAAATGTAAGGTAAGTTCTTGAAAATATACAATACTGGTACATTAACATTGAAAGATCACAGGTTAATGTAAGCATGAGATAAGTCTTTGCAAATACGAAATGCTGGTACGTTAATAAACGGGCTAACCTCCAGACTGTTGAATGCAAATATACGAACGAGCAGGCACTGTATTGTGCAGATGCCTGATGTCGGTTTGTGTGGTGGAGTTCCAACCCTCTTGCACTTGGTCAACCAGAAAAGGTTCGTCTAATACTGGTTGTGGATGAACCTGGAGTTGTCGTCCGATGACGTCCCACATGCTCTCGATTGGCAACAGATCTGGCGTTCGAGCAGGGCAAGGCAACATATTGATACACTGTAGAGCATGTTCGGTTACAAAACCGGTACGTGGGTAAGCATTATCTTGTTGAAAAATAACCCATGGAATGATGTTCATAAATGTCAGAATGGCAGGCAGAATCACTAGACTGACGTACAGTTTTGCTTCCAGGATACGTGGGATAACCGCAAGTGCGCTCCTGCCATCGTACGAAATCGTAACCCAGACCGTAAGTACAGGTGCATGAACAGTATGTCTAGCACGCAAACCAGGTTGGTTGCATTCTCTCGGCTTTCCTCCTCCCAACCAACGCACGGCCATCATCGGCGCAGAGGCAGAGCCAGCTTTCATCAGAAAACACAACAGACCTCCTTCCTGCCCACCAAATGAGATCTCGCTCCACTCGAATGAAGTCGCTGATGCTGTGGTTGCATGCTGCAGGGAACCTGACTCGGAGCTCTCCTTGTAGTAACCGATTTGTAACAGTTAATTTTATAAGTGTGGTACCCACTGCAGCTCAGACTGCTGCTGCAGACGCTGTACGACGCGCCCCAGCCGTACGCCGACCACCATTGCCTTCGTTCTCACAAGGGAACCTCCTCATCGCACCCCCCTCAGATTTAGTTATACGTTGGCACAATGGATAGGCCTTGAAAAACTGAACACAGATCAATCGAGAGAACAGGAAGAAGTTTTGTGGAACTATGAAAAAAATAAGCAAAATATACAAACTGTATAGTCCATGTGCCAGATACGCAACATCAAGGAGAATGTGAGCTCAGGAGCGCCGTGGTCCCGCGGTTAGCGTGAGCAGCTGCGGAACTAGAGGTCCTTGGTTCAAGTCTTCCCTCGACCGAAAAGTTTACTTTCTTTATTTTCGCAAAGTTATGATCTGCCCGTTCGTTCATTAACGTCTCTGTTCACTATAAAAAGTTTAGTGTCTGTGTTTTGCGACCGCACCGCAAAACCGTGCTATTAGTAGACGAAAGGACGTGCCTTTCCAATGGGAACCGAAAACATTTGATCGCAAGGTCATAGGTCAACGGATTCCTCCACAGGAAAACACGTCTGATATATTCTACACGACACTGGTGACGGCATGTGCGTCACTTGACAGGAATATGTTGTCGATCCAGCTAACTTGTACACTTGGCGAATGGGTAAAAAGATTCTTCTACCTTGCCCGATTAAGGTTTTCTTGTGGATGTGATAATCACTCCCAAAAGAGTGATGAAAATATAAGAGTTTGTCACAAAAACTGCAACAAATGAATGCAACAGTTTCACAGTCGCACAGTTTTCCCTGTGCTCTGTCAAAACATATGTTTTTAACATTTTCAAATGTTTCCGTGTGTAGACCGTCAAATCCTGCATATGTCCAAGCAAATCTGAACATGTCCTGGAATTTTGGAGAGCGAAGTTGATTATGTGTGAGTGCCTCAACTTTGAAAATTGTCTGAAAATAAAAAATTTAACTCTTCGCTCCAGGGAAGACTTTTTTTTAACTCGTTTTGTTCACTTTTATTCGTTGCATCTGCTCGGGGCGGACGTCGTAAGACATCCTTTTAAGTTCGTTGTTGATCGATTTACTCAGTTTTCTTATTAAAGAGGATACCTACCCCTCTGGCCGAATACGCTGAGCTACCATGCCGACTTTGAATCTAGGACCTCCCATTCCCCAGCTACTCACGCTAACCAAGGGACCACGGCGCTCCTGAGCCCAAACTCTCCTTGATGTTGCCTATCTTTCACAACTACTCAGTTTGTATATTTTGCTTATTTTTTTCATAGTTCCGCACAACTTCTTCCTGTTTTCTCGATTGATCTGTGTTCAGTTTTTCAAGGCCTATCCACTGTGCCAACTTATAACTAAATCTGAGGGGGGTGCGATGGGGAGGTTCCCTTGTCAGTAGTACCACGTGCCAGTCTGGAGTCCGGTCTCCTTGTCACCGCACATCCCCGTGACCACTACTGCCAAAATTCATGTGCAGTGGCTACATTTATGCCAAGTCTTTCTGCAGTATCGCGGAAAGGAACATCCAACTTGTAGCAGCCCCATTACACAACCTCGTTCAAACTCTGTGAGGTGTTCATAATAGCGTCTTTGTCGTCTTAAAGACTAATGGCTCTGAGCACTATGGGACTTAACTGCTGAGGTCATCAGTCCCCTTGAACTTAGAACTACTTAAACCTAACGAACCCAAGGACATCACACACATCCATGCCCGAGGCAGGATTCGAACCTGCGACCGTAGCGGTCGCGCGGTTCCCAGAATGCAGCGCCTAGAACCGCTCGGCCACTCCGGCCGGTCATCCTTGACTAAGATCAAGTCACCACGTCCAATGACAAAGGCAACCAACGCTCAGGACCGTTGCACAGTTTATTTAAAGGAAACCTGATATGCACCATCATAGTGGCTCCACTACCGCCACTCTACTGCGACGGGCTGAAATTTGAACAGACATTGTCTATTAGATGTAGCATCACGCCTACCAACTTTTCTTTGCATCGTACAACTTTTTCTTGACGTTGCAATTTTTTCTGTCAGTGTATTATATTCGCCGTACATCAGAACATCAAATAAATCCCATCGAAACGTTGGTTTGTTCATAACTATCATTCATTGCTGACAGTCTTTTCACATTGTTATTCGTATCGAATATCGTCGGTAAACTTTTCTGATTGAGCAGCTGGTTCGATAACTCACACACTGAAATACTGAAATGATATAAACTTGTGAAGAATATATTTTTCGTTAGCTTTCATAAATTCAGCTCTATATGCTGTCATAAAACGAAACTTTGTTTGATTGTTTCATCTCGCTCCCAATGGGCATATTAACCTTTGGATGCCTGAGTCGTTGCAGTCACAAAAATTCATGATAGGGGTCCCTACATTCGAACATATACAATATGTTCATATCAAATCTTTATTCTCAATTTGCGATGGCTCTGATTACACACAATGAATAACAAAGTATTTATTATGACATTAGTATATAAAGTGCAACAATATAAATAACACTCTAATTTTTATAAGATTAAACCAAAAACTTCCAATGTTATTGCGCCCATGTCAGAAGTTCTTACAAATAATAACACTGCTTGTTAGGTAAATATGTTTTTTGCCTCTGTGGCCGGTTTAAAACTTTATCTATCAAACAGATGTGGATATACAGACAATCGTCTTTTAGCGATGTTCCAGTATCCACTCTCCGGCTGTTGACGAGTAGTTCTACGATGTGCCATATTTTTAGAACATTCTTTCGAGGGAATCAGCTACTGACGCTTTTCTCCATACGAATACCTAGTAATTCCTGCCCTGAACCGTCGAGAAAAATATGTAGTTTTTGTTAAATCGGCTTTCATGGTATTTGGGGTGAAAATAAAGAAATGGTGTTCACAGCTCCTACATACAAATGCCCGCTCATAAGGGAAAACTCTTCTTCTTGATTGTATGTTGCATAAGTGTGTAGTTGTTCTCTGGTCAAGAGAACAACTGTTTAGTTTTATCGGTTCTTTCCTCCCTCTCTTCTCTTTATACCCTTAAATTAATGTTGCTCGCTCGCATCAGTCTATATACGCAGGCTGATCTCAAGAACTACTACTGGGATTTGGCCCCGCTGATTACTAATAGCTACACTGATGCACGAGGACTTTTCTTTGTATACAGTGCCTAAATATTTCATACAAATCTTCTGAACTATGCTGAATTAAAACTAAGCCTTGAAAACGACGCCATTGCAACCTTACGATTAGCTGCCACAATTCAAGACAGCAGCAATATCTAGAGAATGCAGAAAGCGGAATCAAATTCCCATATGGTGTGTTAGGCTAGTGGTAGCACGTGTGGGTGGAATTCGAAAGGTTGTGAGGTCGAATCCTGGCTGGTCACTTTTTCCTCTTTCTGGCTGTTAACCTAGCATTCACCTCTAGAATATGTCGAGGCACGCATTTTCAAATATGACAAATTCAGACGGTCAGTTTCTGGTTCCCTCAGATTAGCAAACGGAAATCTATAATTCACAATGTCTTCTAACATTCTTTGCCAGACAGAACAGTCTCAAGCGTTCTTAGGAGTGAAGTTAAGCAACTTTAAGTACAACAGGTGGAATTCATGCGCCTCTGTTGGAGGTCGGCGGTGTTTTACTTCACTGAGCTGCATCAGGAGCGATAAAAAGAAATCAGCCCTTTTTAAGTGTCTCTTTTGATTCTCCACTGCTTTCTTCACTTGGGACTATAGAATTTTAATTCATTGCACACTCTTTAAACAATGCACAGTGAGTAACTTCAGAAACTTCAGCAACTTTGCTTCGTTTACGTAAAGTACATTCATTCAGCCACGCAGAAGATGACTCAAGATTCCGCTTACTGCCTTCCTTGAATCAAACTTAGGTGCCGACACATCTTTGAGTGGCACGGCGAATAAGTCTGCCATAAAGAGTCCACATTAAAGAATTGGGGCAATGTATCTCAACAATACGTCACAGTTCGTACTAAGCTTCAGAAGAAGAGTGCTGTAACACGAGCTAAACATTAACATCATGCGTATGTTTTTCTTCTTTTTTCTTTTGTTTGATGCATGTGAGACTAAATAAGTAGGAAAGGCGACATTGCCGTGTACTATCTCTCTGATTGGCACATCCTAATTTCTACCTGTACTAGCAATATTCATAAGTCGTAACATGCATTCATAAACTCAGATGTAACGTCGGAATAATTCTTCTTGATACTAGAAATCTATAATTCACAATGTCTTCTAACATTCTTTGCTAGACAGAACAGTCTCAAGCGTTCTTAGGAGTGAAGTTAAGAAACGCTAAGTACAACAGGTGGAATTCATGCGCCTCTGTTGGAGGTCGGCGGTGTTTTACTCCACTGAGCTGCATCAGGAGCGATAAAAAGAAATCAGCCCTTTTTTAGTGTCTCTTTTGATTCTCCACTGCTTTCTTCACTTGGGACTATAGAAGCCTCAGTTCACTATCCTGAGGACCATCAGTATACGAATCACAATCATCTTCCTAATCAAAGGCAGCTTCTTCTTCTAACCATTGAGGAACTGTTGATTCAAAATTTTAATAACTCATGTTAACATCAGGTGATGTTCTTTCACTTGAAACAGATAATTTTGAATCGTTAGTCTAAGTAAAGAATAAAAGTACTTCGCATAACTGACCTCCTCAAGAAACAATTTTGGCTTAACGTAGTGCCTTCATTTTCAAAAAATTGCTTGGTTATAGGTCTGACAGTTCTTTCAATTTTTCTACAGTGAGTATATCCATGTCTAACCGCTAATTGTTGTCAGTAACCTTTCCAACATAGCGTGTCAGATAGTTCAAATGGCTCTGAGCACTATGGGACTTAACATCTGAGGTCATCAGTTCCCTAGAACATAGAACAGCTAAAACCTAACTAACCTAAGGACATCACACACATCCATGCCCGAGGCAGGATTCGAAACTGCGACCGTAGCAGTCGCGCGGTACCGGACTGATGCGCCTAGAACCGCTCGGCTATCCCGGCCGGCATAGCGTGTCATTCAGATTAAAGGTAAATAACGCGAAAGTCGGTTCGTTCACTGTGGGGGTCTAAAACACTCCTGTCGTGAATTATACGTTTAAGTTTCCAAATTTCGTTGAGAAAAATAATGACTTGCACTTGCACCGAAAAACGTTCTTCATAAAGAATGTCAATTATATTTACAACTGTTACACAGAACGCGCACTAAAATAAATATGTTATGAAAGTTTGTTGATAAAATTAAAAGTTACCAGGACCAAAAGACCTCCGTTATACCCACGAAGTTTAATGGAATAATTCAAAGTACTAACAATTATTATACATGCTAGATGCTTTCATTTTATTTAACTGTTGTGTCTTACTCGTATCTACGCTGCGATATCTGATTTTCTTGAAGCCAGAAATTCTGTGAATAATCCACAGGAAATACACATACATACATGGACATTTGTACATTTCTGACAGCGCATATCTTGCCGGCGTTTTCTCTCACAGCAGGATACCTGGAAAATGTATTGATAGGGACTCATCCCACTCGAGGACGCTATCCTTGGAAAAATGAGGTGAATGCTTTGGAAAAATGAGACCGAGTCGCCTAAAAAACGAAACAATGTCCTCAGCTGGGTACAAACAGTACTTCCACTATTGCCCACACATCAGAAACCGTGAGAGCTGTCTGCGTTCAAAACAAAGTTCTCAGCATTTTTCTTCAGATTCGAAAAGTGTCAGCAGCTATTGGAGGAGATGGTGCACTAAAGTAATGCGGCCCCTTGATAGGAAACATAGATGAGTAGTTTTGTATCACTGTTTAATTGGTTAAAAATTTGTGCCTTGCGGAGGACCATGTTGCAGATAAATATCTTTGCCTGTCTTATGATATTGTTAATATGCACACATATACTACAATGTGTGTATGTGTATGTGTGTGTAAGGGGGGGGTTGGGGGGGGGGCAGATAGAGAAAGAATAATAACAAGAAAAACGCCATCTGCTATGGTAGCTATTACCAAAACATAACGGCTCAGTATCACGAAAATGTTACTGTATTCGAAGAAATAAAGGAATGCAGGGTCATTAGATATGTAGCAGAAGGAATGGGAAGGAAATAAGTTAGCTCTAAGAAACCGTTCAGATATTAATGTGAGGTGGTTTGAGTTGAATACAAAATCTTTGTTGCAGGATGGACGGACGAACATTCTGTGCCCACTCTTCTTAAGTGTTGATTTACTGTCTCCATAGAAGCCCCATCACAGAATACGAATCGGAAATATTGGCGCATAGACGTATTAATCTACAGGTTAACACTGGTGCTCCACGCAAAACTCTCGACAACACTTTATCTCACGCTCGTAAAGGCGGAATTGGAGATACAAAGACAATATTTATGTAAATCATACATTTAAAATTTCGTTCCTTTCTTTAAATAATGTTTGCTTTATAAGTTAATGCATTATGTAATCTGTGGCACCACAAACCACTATAAAGTCTGAACATTATTCATGTTCTGGAGTTCATGTTAAAAAACAATCATTACTAACAACGATAAGGCATAAAGAAGCGAAAGACGGAAACGCTGTGAATTCAAATCGATCGAGAATTGTACCACATTAATTCAGTATAGTACCTCGCTTTCCAAAACTTCACTTGTGGACTACAGCGTTTGAAAATAACTTTCTTTATGTAAGGCGACCCTCAGATCTGTATCCATAATTAAAAAATTTGGGGTTAACCACTGCCATACGGTCATGTCTCACACTGCTACTTAACGTACATTTTTTATGAACTCGCTCGTGTAGATAAACTTCAAAAGAATTCCAAGAATGAATTATTCACTCTGCGGTTGCAAACCACGTTGTCTGCAAATCTTCTACACAGTGAACCAATCGCTTGTCTTCCTCCTCAAACACCGTACGTCGCGTACGGTGGATCACTTCGGTCACACTCTGAAGTAATGTGTGCCAAAATACCATTTTTGGTGTAAATTCTCAAAATTTACAGCAAAACACATCCTTCTAAAAAATTATCGGCATGACTCACTATTTTACGTAATTCTTTCTATACTTCTAAACTAGTACTTACCGACGAAATGTAGACCATATCATGGTAAAGACATGAGGTAGAAGACTTGTTCGAATCAATGAATATCGCATTAAGGAGCTATGACAGTTTCGAAATCTTTCTTAGAATGGTATCAGTCACTCTGATATCTTCCAGACAACACGTAAAGACGTGGAAAAAGCGCCGTAACCGCTTCATTTCGCTAACAGTTTTTTTAGAAGGTAGCTATGGTGGCAACCTTATTGAAACATCTGGCGGTTTCTCCATGGGGATACCTGTTTATCATTTTTTTATTAGCGCCGTGCGCATAAATTGCTTAAACAACATAATGGCGGCCAATAGCCATATTGTTTTTTTCATAGACATGGTACTACAGCGAGGCAGTGTTATCGATGCTAACAATAAGAACGAGACACCGATTTCTCATTCTGTAACGATACCGTCCGTTTCTGCCTTTTCTAAGGACATAAGCAAGATCATTCGGTAAAAATTTCAGCAAAATATTAAATACTTTTTGACGGACAACGGACACGGCTGATCATTTCCACACTTAGATGCTCACTGAAGTGGGATGTGAAAAAAATGTGTATAGAATAAAGCCGGAGAACAGTAAAAGCTTCTATTAAAGAGCACCATTGTCGCATACATTTAAAACAATGTGTGTAATCGGCAGCAGAGAAACATTAGGAGAACTACAGACAAGATACAGATTTTGAAGTGTGTGAGTCCTAGCCAAAGTATATATCTCTTACAGAAAAGAAAGCTGAGAAGTCATTGAGATCTCCAGGAAAGAAGGGAATTTCAATAGAGAAGACAGCTGTAGTCTTCGTTCGAGCCTCGTGGCTTCCCACAATCTATCAAGTCGTAGATACCCATCCACGATGTGCGTGGAACACAGCTGCCAAGAAACCACCTCGGTGGCACAAGAATAATACACTGATAAACAATGGCTGCAACCGTGGACTAGGGAAAGCGACACTGAATATAACCAAAGCATCAACAGTCCCGATTTAGAATCACTTCACTGTTTCAATTATGAAAAAGAAATATGAGGAATGGTGACCGAAGCCACCCGGTAAAAGAATTCACTCTTGTTCTTCCAACGGCTTTATCAAAGAGGGCGCAGGCCGGACAGAAGTTCGGGGCACTCTCTTGCTCTTAGAGCGGGAAACCGCCCCCAATAGAGCGGAAGAATCAACAGTCATCTACGGCATATGCTTGCAGAATCCAGTGGAAACCCCTGCATTTATGACAAATAATGTGTGTCCACAGGACATGTGGCTCTTAATGGAAAAAGTGTCTTGATGATCTGTCAATTGGCAAATGATTACGGGCTAGTCCCTCATTCGGATCTCCGAAGGGGACTGCCAAGGGGGAGGTGGCCATGAGAAAAAGATTGAATCGCCAACGAAAGGATAAAGTACTGCGAGTTAGGGCTTGCGATGCCCGAAGTTTGAAAGTGGTAGAGAAGTTAGAAAATCTGAAGAGGGAACTGAAGAGGTTCAAACTAGATTCAGTGTTGGTCAGCGGAAAATGGAATGAAGACAAGTAACTGTGGCCACACGAGTATAGGAACTATCAATAGCAGCAGCAGAAAATGGTACAACGGGAGTAGGACTCGTTATGAGTATGAAGGTAGGTGAGAGAGTGAGTTACTGTCGACAGTTCTGTGACAGAGTTGTTCATTTCGGAATCGACAGCAAACCAAAGCGGGCAACAACAGTTCAGGTAAACATGCCATCGTTGCAAGCAGAGGATGAAGAGATAAAGAAAGTGTATGAGGACATTGAATGGGTAATTCTGTATGTAAAGATGAAAATCTGGTAGTCATGGGAATTCTAATGCTGTGGTAAGGACTGAGTAGACGGAACTGCCACAGTAGTATATGGACTTGGTATTAGGAACTAGAGATGAGAAAGACTGAGTTCTGCCATTAATATCAGTTAGTAATAGCGAATCTGTTCACGGTTCACAAGAGGAAGAGGTATACTTGGAAAAAGGCTGGTAGGTGTGGGAAGATTCCAGTTAGATTACACCACGGTCAGATAGAGATTCTAAAATCAGATATTGTGTTATAAGACAATCCAGGGACAGATGTGGACACACACAAAATTTATCTTTGATGAATAGCAGTTTGATGTTTAAGAGATTAGTTAGGAAGAATGACGCAAACAGGTGGCATACGGAAGTACTACGGAATGAAGAGATACGCCGGAAGGTCTCTGAAGCTACAGATATTGCGATAATGAATAGGTCAGCAGGCATTTCACTTGAAGAGGAATGGACATCTCTGAAAAGAGCTATCACAGAAGATGTAATGCAGAATGCAGGTACAAGGAAGGTAACTGCGAAGAAATTTGGTTAACAGAAGAAATACTTCAGTTGATCAGCGAAAGCAGCAAGTACAAAAATTTTTATGGAAATTCTGAAATGCTAAAATGCCATTAACTTAGGAATGAAATTAATAGAAAGTGCCGTGAAGCTAAGACGAAACGGCTACATGAAAAATATGAAGAAACCGGAAAAGAAATGGTTATCGGAGGGACGGATTCAGCATATAGGAAATCAAAACAAACTTCGGTCAAATTTATAACAAGGACAGTAACATTAAGAAAGCAAAGAGAATTCCACAAATGCAGAGGAGAGAGCGGATAGATCGAAATATTACAAGGAAGCCCTCTATGAAGGAGGGATTTGTCTGATGACGTGATGGAAGAAGCAGGAGCCGATATAAAGGAGATAGGGAACCCTGTGTTAGAATCAGAATTTAAAATAGATTTGGAAGATATCAGATCAAATAAGGCAGAAAGGATAGATAACATTCCATCGGAATTTCTAAGACCATAAGAAAATGGCAACAAAACGGCCACGTTGGCGTGTAGAATGTGTAGGACTGACTATATACTGTCAGGCTTTCGGAGAAATATCATCCAAACAATACCAAAGATAGCAGGAGCCGACAAGCGCGAGAATTTTGTCACATGCTGCCAGATGTTCGAAATGCTGAGAATAGTGGTTACCTATAGTGAAAGATGGGTAATATACAATACGTACAAGAAAGAAAGCAACAGTAGCAATGGAAAACGAATAACGAAATGCGCGGATTAAAAAGGATGTAATATACGAATGTAATCTTTCACCAATGCTATTCAATCTATGCGTCGAAGAAGCCACAACGGAAACAAAAGAAAGGTTCAAGAGTTAGATCAAAATTCAGGGTTAAAAGATATTAATGATAAAATTAGCTGATAGCATTGCTATCCTGAGTGAAAGTGGAAAAGGATTACAGGGTCTGTTCAATGGAATGAACAGTCTAACGAGTAGACTACATGGATATATGGATTGAGAGTAAATCGAAGAACTAATCAGAATTAGCAGAGACGAGAATAGCGAAAAACGTATCATGAAAATTGGTGTTCACGATGTAGATGAAGTTAAGAATTCTGCTACCTAGGCAGCAAAATAACCCATGGTGGATGGGAAAAAAAGGACACAATAACCAGACTAGCTCTGGCAAAGTTGGCATTCCTGGCTAAGAGAAGTCTACTAATATCAAAAGTAGACATTAATTTGAGGAAAACATTTCTGAGAACGTCTGGAGCACAGCATTGTGTGGCTGTGAAGCATGAACTGTTGGGAAAACGGTATAGAAAAGAATCGAAACAGTTGAGATGTGGTGCTACCAAAGGATTCTGAAAATTAGGTGCCCTGATAAGGTAAGGAATGAAGAGATTCTGAGAAGAATCAGAGAGGAAAGGAATATCTGGAAAACACTGACAAGAGGAAGGGACAGGATGATAGGATATCTATTAAGACATCAAGGATTAACTTTCACGGTAATAAACGCTGCTGTTGAGGATAAAAACTGTAGAGGAAGACCGAGATTGGAGTACTTAAAACAAGCAATTTCCACTCTGAGATGAAAAGGTTGGCCAGGAGAGGAATTCGTGGCGGGCAGCATCAAAGTAGTCAGAAGACGGATGACTGAAAATCCAAGTTCACCCTATCATTTTCTGCCTGTTATAACAACATATTCATTGATGTCTGCGCTGTCGAATTTTACCTAGCGACTGAAGTTCTTTCAGTGACGTTAGGACTACCGAATTTTACCCAGCAACTTCACTTCTTATGGACCTTCCTGGCTTTCAACTATGAATCAAGTCGTAGATACCCAGCCACGATGCACGTAGAATACAACTGTTAGAAAGCTATCTCTGTGGCACAAAAATAATATTTTGGTAAACATTTCCCATTTCCCCTATCTATGACTACTTGTTATAACTATATTTTCAGTGACATTGGTCATGACGAAATGCGCTATCTACGCATTGTGCATACATGTCTGTCGAGCCGTGCAAGAATGCCAACTCCAGCGATGAAGGAACGAAATTCAGACCCCACGAACGGAACACTCAACCCGCTTAAGGGTTACGAGTTAACCACTGAATAAATTAGCGTGCGGATGCAAACTGTATCTCTGTTCTGAATTAGGCCCATTGCTCGAAATCATCAACCCACTTTTACACTCGCGAATTTAGAAAGGCGCCATACCAAAAACGATTCGAATTGCTCCTCATGTGAAGAAACACCGGTGCTATTGACACGAAGTCCACCACATTTACATAAACAAACAGAGAAACCTAATTCAATCATGACCCTAGAGAAATGATCAAAGGGAACTCCATGGTACGAAACGAAAAACAACTCTAAACGCTTAGTATAATAAATAAAGCAATTTCCTAACAGTAACAAATAACTATACTCACTGACTGAGACACACAGATCTATAAGAACATGTTTCGAATAACATCATCATTCGGACCACGATTCGCTAGCCAGTGGTCGTTGTCGTGGGATCGCTCTGTTTTTACGTGGGTGGAGTAGATAGTTAACGCTTCCTGTAGACGGAAGTGTGGGAAAAGCTCTGATACGCAGAGAATCAAACTTCGTCAAGTGTACAAAGAGGCTAGCCAATAGCAGCTGCCGTAAACATAACTCTTTTTACCAAAAATGAGTCGGGTGGTTATCAGTCCCAATTTTTCGGAAAGAAACCAAAAGGAATGCTTTATCTGAAATACAAACCGCTTGCTAGACCTCTCTGGAAAAGCTTAGCGAAGTTGGTACTACACTACCAGAAAACACAAGAGAGTCTCTGGTTCTCTCGTCGATCGACACTCTTCACAACGTTTGACACAGCTGACTACATCCTGAACAATTTAAATCTTCTCTAAGGGCATTATACGGTGGTAGACTAATTTAACATGCTCTCACCTCTTTTGTATGTAGTATGACATCAATTTTCGTTTTGATATAGAGGCAGGAATCACTAGGAATCCTCCAGATATAATCAACGAAATCTGAACGTCATGCAAAGCGGAAAATGGCGCCTATGCTTTTTGATCCCTTCTAACAATGATTCCTTCTAAGACTCACGTGTTTGGCCACACTCTTTGTGTCACCCAAGCAACTTTCTCTGGCAGTTCAAAAATATTCCTGAGCAGAGGCACTCCTCTGCTGATCCCTAACCGCTGGTGGATCAGGCGACCTGCCTGACACTTCATGTTTCGCATATGGCCACCAGGCGCTAGTGTTGGGTGGGTTGCCTGTGCCGCCAGTAGGCAGATATTGGTCGTTGAAAGTGACTGTATAGGGACATTTTTAAAGTGGTAAACAAAGGAGCAAGGGTGTCACTGATAGTGCTACTGAACTGGGATATTTGCGGAATGAGGTTTCCACTCTGCAGCGGAGTGCGCGCTGATATGAAAGTTCCTGGCAGATTAAAACATCCCCCAGCTTGTGGCTAAGCCATGTCTCAGCAATATCCTTTCTTCCAGGAGTGCTAGTTCTGCAAGGTTCGCAGAAGAGCTTATGTGAAGTGGCGAAGGTAGGAGACGAGGTACTGGCAGAACTGCAATTATGAGGATAAGGTGCGAGCTGTGCTTGGGTACCTCAGATGGTACAGCACTTGCTCGCGAAAAGCAGAGGTACCGACTTCGAGTCTCGGTCCGGCATACAGTTTTAATTTGTCAGGAATTTTCATATCAGCGCACACTCCACTGCAAAGTGAAAATCTCATTCTGGAATCATCAATTTCGTCCGCCTCCCCCCCCCCTCTCCATTCATGGTACGAGAACAGAAAGGCACATAAAAGGAGAGATGAAATGCTTAAACACGGTTTTATACTTCGCATGACGCTCAAATTTCGTCAAATTGTTTTTGAATGATTTCCAGTCGTACCATCCTGTATACCAGAAAAAAATTGTGGTTACGTTACATTTCAAAAGAGTAAGATACCATAAAACGGTATTTCAGCCCAACTAAGTCCTTAGAGACGAGTTCAATCGTCTGAGGGATGTCAAAGGTTGTTAAGAATATAGTCCGGCTACACATTTCAAACTGTCGTTTCCGACTGCAAAAAAAATGAAAATTAACGCCCCACAGGATGGGTCGGTTTCTGTCATATACTTTGTGACACCTGGTGAGGACTTTTTGTGTCGATTCTGAGCAGCGGAGTGTCCAAAATGTTTTCCTCTGCTACCGATACAAAAATCTAGCGATTCCAATACGGAGCGTTGCAGTTCTGACCTCCTTCGCACAGGCAACCTGAGAAGGGTTGAGATATGAAAAAGGGGATGAAAATGACCTTTCAATGGTGTGATACGTCCATGGTGCCGTTGGGCAAAATTGTGGTGAAATATGGTGCCAACGTGACATCAATAACTCATGTTGAAACTCACGTGAACTGAGCTCTTTCCTTTTACTTCATCTTACTGTATCAAGAATCACCAAGCCCAAGGACGATGTTACAGCGGATACGCCATAGCATCATTACAGAAGAAAGCTAAAAGCAATGTCAAGCTCAGTCTCCAACAACTATTTGCAATAGGAGAAAATGACGGTGTTCAAAAATGTGGAACTTATTTTGCTCTGCAATGTATATATTGTAAACAGTAATGGTCTCAGCACATTTCTGTAGGCTATTCATAAAATTATCTTTCCATATGTTGACTTCATCCCATTAAGATTAGAGTATTGATATCAGCCAACCAGAAAGTCTTGAATCCAGTCACAAATCTTGTTTGGAACTCGGTGAGATCGTACTTTGTTCACTGAACAACAGAGCGGGATTGTATCGAATACCTTCTGAAGTCAAGGCATATGGAGTCAACCTTCGTGACTTTGCCTACTCCACTCTGGATTTCGTGGAGTAACAGAATAAGCTGTGTAAGAACTTTTTTTACGGAATCAACGTTGGTTTCTACTGCGGAGATTTTCGTTCTTCAGGAACGTTATGATACGTAAACAGAGAGCACGTTGCACAATTCTATAACAGATTGACATCAGTGATATAGGTATATAATTACTTCCGTTAGTTCGACGATTCTCTTTGGAAACGGGAATGACCTTTGCTTTTTCTAGTTGCATCGTCAACTACGTTGTTCCCGCGAACTGTGGTGAACTACTGCTAGAAAGGAAGCAATTTCCGTCGCACGATATTTGTAGAGTTTCAACGACATCTCATCAGGTCCAGTTGCCCTTCTACTATTAAATGACTTAAGTAGAGTTCCTATTCCGCCATGAATCATCTCAGTATCTTTAATGGTGTATTCTGACGGTTGAAAGGAGAAACCGTATTGTTATCTTCCACGGTAAGACAATTTCGGAATACCGACTGTTGATTTATTATTCATAGTTCCTGCTCATCAGTTTGTAAATTTGGTCTCGTTTCAAACATCACAAAATTAATTTCGTTACTGTGTTGCGTAATATCTTCTTTAGAAGACTGCTTGTGCGGCTCGTACACGTTTCTTGTGGTTATCGGCTTTTAACACATTTTTCCATGCCGTTGTTAATGGCACATGCTTCCTTATTACCAAGACAGCTCCTCGATCCTTTTGCTTGTACCCCGTCTTTGTTTGCTGATACTTATTACAGAATGGAGTGACTGAGTATACGAAATGCTCAGTGGCAAGATTTTTGGTGAGGTTAACGGAATGAGGATTGAGACTGATGATTTCACACATTTCTCTCAGAGACATTTACAGAGGAACAATTCAACTTTTTTGTGCTCTGACAGGATAATTTTCAGCTGGTAGGTAAAATATGTTTGATTGAAAACAGAATAAGCAATCAGTTGCGAAAGACGGATTTGTTATTATCTGCACGATAAATGCAACTGAAGTAAGAATGAGGAAGACTGGTTGAAGATATTACAAAGTTATACAGGAACTCTCGATCTCTGTAGTATTTGTCTAGAATGCACAAATGCCATGAATTTGTGATTTTCCTGTTTTTAATTAAGTCTGGTAACGCTTACAGAACAGCCACTACATGGCAAATAGGTCTTATAAAATGGTATTCTTCAGTGAATACTCAGAAGTAAATCCTTAATCGATGACACTGAGAAACCAGAGGGACCAATGTCTTCTGAACCCTGCATGAAAATAATACATTCCTGCGACTTCTACAAACTGAGGAGTTGGAATTAATAAGTTAAAGAAAAAGTACGTGAAAAGTATTCATTGCGATCATATTGACCTTCAACAAGGGCGTGCTAATGGGCACCGGTTTGCTATTCTTCTCCCGACTGCCATTACATCAGCGATGACCCCTACAGAGAGAAAAAATTCACTGAATAGTAAATTATCAAGATCTGTAGCGCGTAATGAATGCGCATGTACTGGGCTAAATCCGCTTATTTGCCAAACACATTGGCAATTAACGTTCCATTGATACAAGATTAGCTACCAGGGTGACGCAGCGGCGGCGTTCCAACGCAGTGTGCCAAATGACTATGCCGGCTAGCAGTATACGTTGCCAACGCTTGAGGGCAAATAAATTTATGCTTCCATTCCTAAACTCTATGAAAGTTGTTGGAGTGGATGTACTGTCTGGTGTTTTAATACTTTTCAATATCTTTGAGCGTCATTTGGTAGTACCTACATCAAAATTACTACATTTATAAAATCCTAAACATAGGATGAAAAGAAGTACTTGTACACACTTCAGTTGGTTGGTACTAATCGGAAAGTGAACGAAAACGTTCAAATAAAATTATATCCTCGTTAACTTATTTTCGACAGTAGAAGACTATGTGGTACTGTCTCAGTATCTTTTCCGCCGCGCTACACTAAACGTAGCTACACAAGATGTCGGCCTAAATTTACAAATCGTTGAGAGAAAAGTTTCAGTAGGTCTCCACCATTCTAGCAGATTAGGCTACTACCACCACCGAGTAACCAATGGGGCCCTGACATCGGCGCATGACACTGTGTTGGCACTTCCGCTGCCAAAAACATTATTTTTGCCTGTTCTCAAGTAAGTAACTTTTCCACAAGAGAAAATTTCGCCTATTTTAGAATTTTAACTCTGGCCCTAAGTTAAATTAAGAAGTGATTATGGCATATTTAGAAGGACTAATCCTACGAACCGGGGATCTCGTCGAGGCGGATTGGTCTGCAAGCCTGAACCCTACAGGGAGGAGGGAGCTCCAATCGTAACGGAGGGGTACGTGCGGGGATCCCAGACTAATCTGTGATTAATGAAGAAGGGCAGTAGATATTTCAGTAGCGGCAGAAGAGCAGTCGGGACGAATAACTGATCTGGCCTTGTAACATTATACTAAACGCAAGGGGAAACTATAGCCGTTAATTTTCTTTTTCCCAGGACATACATCTCTACTGTATCGTTTAAAACGATGGCATTCTCCTGCGTAGAATATTCCGGAGGTAAAACATTCATTCTTACCTGTAGGCGCGGACTTCTCGGGCGGCTATCATCAGGAAAAAGCAAGACTGGCATTCTAAGATGTTGTGAACGTGGAATGATGGTTGCCTAAATCCGGTAGGTAGGTAGGTTAGAAAATCTATGTTAAATGGCGTGGTAATTAGTTAAGTACGGTGGCAGGAAAAACAGGCCTTTCGGTCAGGTCAGTACAAGGTTTTCAACATAAAATCAAATTGCTAAAGTTGGCGTAATAACTAATAAGAAAATATCAGTGTTGGTTAGGTTCTATGAACAGCAGAAGTGTATATGACGGGTAGCTACACAAATCATGAAAAGTGCGACAGTCGGCGGACTGGAATGGGGCTGCAAATGCTTCTGCTCGTTGGTTCTCGTAGTCTAACTCGAGGATGATCTCCAACGTTTTTACCGCCAGACCGTGCGCTTAACACTAACATCTGTTTAAGTGCCTAAAGGAAGATGAAGGCAAACCTGACCGTATCAAAAACTAAGTCCCGCTGGTATCCCAAAACACAGTTCGGAATGCTCAAAAATAAACGGAGTCCCACAGTTGCTCTTGAGCAGCGAAGTGTGGCGGCACTCGAATGGAAACAGAGGCCCACAGCTACGGTTTTGCAACAATGTCCCGTTTGTTTAAAAAAACAACCACCAAAAGTCACAACGCGTTAATAACACAAGTCCCTTCTGTGTTCCACACCGGAAGTATCCTAGGCCCGGATTCTTCGCAAGGAATTCTATCTCCAATTCGTGCACACACTGAAAATCGGCTGAGTTCAATACTTCTGAAACCGCAAACCACCAAATGGTCGCATTGAGCAACACACGTCCGTCGTCGGCAAAGGTGCGCAGAACTCTACAGCTTTGTGTTATCTCTACTTAAATACCATCTGCCGCAAATTCCCAAATCTACGTCACTAACTGCTTTCCATTGGTCACCTCTTCCATAACTTTTTACACAGAAGAGCAATCTTAATCTGTTCCACCATTATACGTGTGCTCAAATTCTCGTCAAAAAGCAGATAATACACAAATTTGTACCTGCAATAATTTGCCCAGAATTAATGTTTTAATGTTCTGCAATTATCTTTGCAGAGTGCGAAAACAGTTTTTGTCCATTTGCGCCACTAAGTAACATTAAAGTTCTTTACTGCGTACCACTTACCATCTGGATTTGAAGCGCTCCTTCTGATGCGTTGCCGTGCGGTCAGAGGCGCTTAATTACGCTTCGCGCGGCTGCCTCCGTCGGAGGTTCGAGTCCTTCCTCGGGCATGGGTGTATGTGTGTTCTTCTTAGCGTGAATTAAATTAAGTAGTATGTAAGCCTAGGGACCGATGACCTCAGCAGTTTGGTCCAATAGGAACTTACCACAAATTTCCAATTTGTTTCTGATGCGCTGATCAGAATTTACATGTATACAGAGGTTAAGCAAATATGGGCAAAACTACGTAAAAGTTATTAATGAACAAAGACAACACATCATAATAATTACAGAGAACACGAACTAATCGTTTGGTCCGTGGATAAAGACATCCGTTATCATAACTGCCTTGCTTTTCTTATACCTGTCTTGTATTATTTGTTTTAATCACTTATTACCCACAGATTAATAAGTTTGTTGATTTACGAATGAAATATTAATGCTGCAAATTATACAAGTATGTCAGTCGTAGCGTTTCGGCAAGACCTTTAAGATGAACACCCGATTTTCTCTGTACCGGCATTGTTTCAAAAGTCACAAATTCTTCAGTAAACTGCAGATTTGTTTATTTAAAATATTTTGATGTTAAATTCATGTAAATCATATCAGCGTGTCTGTTGATTAGTCTCAAACCCCTCTTTCATTTTCCGTATAGTGCTTTGTCGTTCTAATTTCCTTTTGCGTGTAATCAGTGCGAACGTGTCTAATGTAGTGCCTTAAAGATATGCGCTGGAATGGGGTAAACCCGCGTGACGTCACGAAACCGCCAGCCGTTTGGACCTGTCGGGGCCACGTGGAGTGATCTGCCGATGACCGCTCGCTAGCCGCCGTGTTCCTACCAGCTCTCACCTGCTGCGTGGCTACGCCGGCCTCGCCGGCCGCGATGCGCGCCCCCTTGAAGCGAGACCCGCGATCAGACTTCTCTCTCCAAATGACAACTGATGACTCTCGTGTCACGAGAGGTTGAAAGAATTTATGATGAGATGCATAAAATGATTCATATAGTTAACGCAGTAAAAATTTCAATGTGATGGGTAACTGGAATTCGGTGGTATGACAAGGAAGAGGAAGAAATGTAGTACGAGAACATGGACTGAGAGGAAGGAATGAAAGAGAATGAGCCGTGGTAAAAATTGCTGGTTTGAAGAACGCGCCGCCGCGCGTCGTGTGAAGCAGTCGCCCTCCGTTTCTGGCGGTGGCGCCGCTGTGGCTATCGCAGCTTTGGTGTCTCCCTCTGGTGGGAACGGGGAAATGTTGCCTGTTCACGTGCATTTAAGTGCCGTTATGAGCTCGCCAGTCCCCGCCCCCTGCCACGTCTTCACCGTTGTGTCCCCCCTACCCTCCATCTCTACACCCTACATCTCCTTTCCCAAGGTGGCTTCCATCAACTCCCCCTCCCGGATGATGCCCTCTCTCCCTCCATTTATCCCTCCTATCAACTCTGATCCTCACTCCCCCTCCTTTCCTCTGTCCTTTTCCCGGACTCCCTCTCCCCCCCTTCCATCCTCTTTCTTCCCCACCTCCCCTCTCTTTGCCCCCTTCTCTCCCCCGCGTCCTTTTACTTTACCCTCCTCTGCCTCCTCTCATTCCCTCTCGCGTCTACCCTTCTCCCCCTTTATTAGTCCACTGCCTCCTTGGTTCCCCCCCCCCCTTTTCGTTTTTTCCTCTCCTCATACCTTGTTTTTCCCCCTACTCCAGGTCCCCCCCCCCCCATCTGCCTTGGGTCGGGAGTGCCATCTTTGTGCCGCCTTTTTCGTGCAGTGTTTTACAGTGTGTTTTTCCAGTGCGTGCTCCGTGTTGTGTCTTTTGGGAAGTGTAGCGAACAGCCATCATACTGTCGCTGGCTGTGCTTTTTATTACTTGCGAACAGAAACCAGACTGTCGCCATGTTTTTTAATTGTGTGTCTACTGTGTTACTTGTCTGATTCCTGTGTCTTTTATCTACATTGCCAACCCCCTTTGTTTTCTGTTTTAACTTTCCGCAATTTTACGCCATTTTTCACTTTAAATCGCCATTTTATCGCCTGTTTTTCCTTGTTTCTTTCTTCTTCCTTTATTTAAAAAAAAAGTCTGTAGGCTGTAGAGCAGCGTAGTAAGCTGCTGCCGGCCCGCCCCCTTTGGGGGGAATTGAAAATCAATAAAGAAAAAAAAACTCGCCAGTCGGTCAGTTTGTCATCCGGATCAGTGTGGGGCAGTCAGTGTCTGTATGTCGTCCGGAGTGCTAGTATGTGTTAGGCCGCCAGTCTGCTCGAGTTTGTTCAGGCAATGGTCATTGACGGTTGCATCGATCGGGTGGTCAGTCGGAGTGACTCTGGGTCAGTCTCGCGTCTCCAGTTGCTAGTCTGTCTCTCGTTTGCATTTTTGCGGCAGTCAGTGTCTGTCTGTCGTCGGAGTGCGAGTATGTCTGTCGTTTCGATCAAACTTTAAAGCCGGCAAATGAGAGTCTTGCCACTCCGCCGGTAACAGAATTCAGCTGGTGGTCGCCCGGTCGGGGCTAAGTTCCTACATCTGAGTCTGCGCGTTAGGCCGCCAGTCTGCTCGAGTTTCTCTGGCAACGGTCTTTGGCGGTTGGGTCGATCGGTTGGTCGGTCGCGCACTGAGACATGAGATGACTTGTTCGCCTTGAGCTTGGGCGCATGTGAGGTCGCCAAGTGAGTTCAGTGGGCCGCGCCGTATAGCGAGGGTAGTGGCTTTGCGGTCGACACTAGAGCAACAGGAGTTAACCCACGAATCGGGCTGGCCGGTGCGAGCTGCGACGCCATGAGACGGGAGATCGGCGCGCCTTCCTGCGTCCGTTGAAGCGGCTGCCAGTGGACGGTTCGGGAGAGCGTTTGGGGTACTGCGCCAGGTCTTCTCGAGAAATCGCAGTTTATTAGAAGTTAAGTGATTGGAGATACGTTGTTTCATTTACTTGTTAAATTCTGCTTGTTGTCTTGGTGAGGTCACCAGCCGCTTCGTTTTCGGGTCGTCCCACCAATCTTCTCCGTTTGCCCACCCGCGGGAAGGTGGTTATTTATGAATTGGGTGGTCCGTTTTTCCCTTGTGGAGTAGGGGCTGGTATATGTGTAATGTAGAGCATGTCTGTATATTTTATGTAAGCCTGCAGTTCATGGGTTTTTATTTAAATGGCCATTTTGGTATATAAAGTTGCCAACCTTCCACCGTAAGAGGTTTTTTTTTTATCAAGTTGCACCTTCGGTGGCAAGTTATTTTTTTAATGTTAGTGTTTTGTACCATTTCCATCTCTCCTACGGGGTGCATAGTTTATATGTTTGTGTAAGTTGTTAAAATTATTAGTTTAATGTAATCTGGTGTGTTGCAGATTTGCACCAGTGTAGTCTTTCAGTGCTTGTACTGAGCGGCCGTGACTAGGGCCGTGTCAAAAGGCAGCGGCAAGGTTCTCAGCCCGAAAGCTCATACTGTCAATATTTGTGCTTTCTGCCTCTGAATAAAATTGTAACTTCATAGTTTGAGGGTGCTTTCTGATTTTAATATTAAATCTGTTTAAGAAAAGGGCTTTCAGGAATAAAATTTACATTTGTTGAAAGAAATTTAATTTGTTTTCATCAGTTACCCACTGGCAACTGCTACCACGCTCGCATAGTGTGATTAAATGTGTTAATGTTCTTGATGATACGTTAGTAAATACAGTAAATTCTTAAGAAAAGGTTTTGAAAGTAAATTCACGGTTCAGAGAAGCCTGTCTGGTGCCATTTTGCACACATCATTATTTAATCATTGTTGATGCTAGTCTAAGAATCATGAAAGATGGTTGTATACGTCGAACACTCCTATCGACAGTGGGAAGTTTCATATTAACTATATAATGGTAAGACAGAGAGTTGGAAATCAGATTTCAAACTGTAAGACTTTTCAAGTGGTAGAGGTGGACTCTAACCATAATTTATTGGTTACGAAATGAGGATTAAATCTGAAGATATTGAAAAAAGATAGGAAAAATTAAGGATATGGGGTTTCGATACATTTAAGGGACCAGAGATAGCTCAGGATTTCAGATACTTCATTCGGTAACGACAGACTCAAAACAGAGAAAATGATTATAATAGAAGAGGAGAGGATAGCTTTGAGAGATGGAAAAGGGAAGGCAGCGGCGCATGATATATATAGGCAAACAAGGCCTAGAGGTAATCGCTGTGTAACGAATGAGATATTGAGTACTGTTGACAAAAGGAATAAATATAACAAAATTCAGGAATAAAGAAGGCACAATGGAATACAGAACTTTAAATATGAAACTGACGGGAATTGCAAACTGCCTAACCGGAAATGGCTAGAGTACCCATGCTGAAAAAAGTGACTGAATAGGGAAAATTTTAAAAAAAATGCAAAACACTGTGCTGTCTGTCATAATGTTCCTTATTTTTGTTTTTGCTACCGGTTTATGTTCTGAACCGTCGTCAATGGCAGGAAAATTATCACAGATATATCACGTCTCATGCATGTTTTAGCTCAAGTTACCACAGAAGACCATAACGTCTAAAAAACTGTTACAAGATTCAAGGATAAAGGCACAATGACACAACGGCACATTATCAATGTGGCACCATGCTTAAATCCTGTAGCAGTTTATTATTTTTCCTGGCAGTTACGGATTTCTGTGATAATATTTACTAAAGCAAATATGACATGTGGTTTATCTGCTATAAATTTCCTGCCGTTGATGATGGTTCAGAACCGAAACCAGTTGCAAAATAAATCAAAAAATAACATTAATGTGGAAAGAACAGTGCTATGCATTTCTTAAAAATTTGTACATGCTGTTGATTATCGACTAAACAAGATGAATAGTGGAAGGTAGATGAAACTTATTGAAAAAGAGGCCTGAGGAGATAAGATGAGATACATGATTATCAACAGCTGAGATGACAAGATCTACTAAACAAAGAAACAGAAAGCTGAATAGTGGATGGTACGTACAAAAGGAAACAAACTTAAGAATTATAGAAAAAGAAATAGGTGAAGATAAGATAGGAGATATAATACCGCGAAGTCAGATAAATTGTAACAAGTGTGCTAAAATAGACAAGATTCTCTGAGAATTATTGACATCCATGGGAGACCATACATCAAAAGTCCTGAGAGCTGTTAATACTGTCAAACCGTTAGTTTAATAAGTGACGATTGTGAGATATCGACAATGTGATTTACAGAAGAATGGAAAACTGGTAGAGGCCGACCACGAGGAATATCAGTATTTGTTCCGGTGAAATGTAGGAAAACGTGAAGCGACACTGACCCTACGTCCTATCTTAGAAGATAGGTTGGAAAACCTTTAGACAGAGTCAAGTGGACTAAGCTTTTCCAAATTTCGAAGGTATCAGAGATGAAACACAGAAAGTGGAAGGTTGTTTGTGAATTGTACAATTACCAGACTGCAATTATGTGAACCGCCCGCACGACATGAAAGGGTCGTAGTTGAGGAGAAGGAAATGACACTTGGTTGCCGCCCCCCCCCCCCTCTCCGACCCGTTTTATTTTATCTGTGCACTGAGCAACCAGTGAAGGAAACCAAAGAAAAAAATGAAGGAGGAATTAAAGTTCAGGCAGTAGAAATAATAACTTCTAGGTTTTCCAATGAAATTCTAAATCTGTGACACACACCAAAGGACTTGGAAGTGGAATTGAATGTGATCGACATAGGCGTTACATTACGAAACGAGACACTACAAATAATTGAAGAGTTTTCCTGTTTGTCCTATTTGAGTGGTAAAGCATATGATGAAGGGTAAAGTAGCAAGGATAGAAAATGCAGCGACAGTGGCAAAAATGTAAAGAATTTGTTAACATATCAAAAATTTGTGTGTTTGAAAGTCTTTTCTGAAGGTATGTGTATACAGTGTAGCTCTATATCGAAGTGAAACATGGACGATAAGCTGCTCAAGCGAGAAGTTACGAGCTTCTGTAATGTGTTGCTGAAGAAGAACGCTGAAGGTTATACAGATAGATCGGATAACTAATGTGGAATTATTGAATGCAATTGGGGAAAATAGGACAATTGTAGCACAACTTGACTTAAAGGTTCATAGGACGCAATCAGAGACCACGAGGAATTCTGAGTTTGTTACTGCATGAGAGGGTTCGGCGGAAACATCTTAAATGGACGCTTACGCATGATTACGAGAAATAGGTTCAAATGGGTGTAGGCGTCAGTAGTTATTCAGATACGATGGGACTTGCCCAAGGTAGAGTAGTATGGAGAGCTGTAATCAGCCTCCGGATTGAAGACCCCAACAACGACGTAGAGATATTACAGAACTTTATATCATACGGAAATTCATTAACTGTTATGCGATTTATGTGGGACTGAGAGACATTAAATTTCAAATTTGATACTAGCAAAAGATTGCAAATTAAGACAGTTTTACTAATGTATACGCAGCTAACGGAATACGAAACACCGATCTGGAAATAAAAATATTGACCTATCTTGACAATGGTTCCACAAAAGAACCATCATAAAAAAGTATCGATGGTGCAGCATATTTATTAGTTCCGTCGTTTTAGATGGTCTTCACTACCAAGCAGATGTCCCTGTACGAAGCTAGCACAGCCCAAAACATTCAGACCCTTCGAAGCGGACGAATAACCCGCCAAACGAATAATCTGCCAACAGATCCCAGGTATCACCCAAGATTAAGGAAAACTTAAACTAGACTAGAATGATACAATTGAAGTACAGCGGTCATAGTTTGCGCAGCTACGCCCTTTGGAGTCTCGACTAACTGACACAGCTGTAAGCCAAATATCATTGGTAGGTACAGAATCCTCTGACTACAGGGGCTGTGGAGAGCGCTGACGATTCATGAACGCTGCAAGTCGCTGGCAGGAAGACCATCGCATTCGGCTGCAAGACGCAGACCTGATATGTTACGTGGTCGGTGCCGTTCACTTGAATGGTCTGAAGTGACAGCGATATGGGTGTATACAGGTGGCGACTGTTATTGCATATACAAGGTATAAAAGGGCAGTGCATTGGCGAGCCTGTCATTTGTACTCATTTCATTCATATGAAAAGGTTTACGACGTGATTATGGTTACACGACGGGAATTAACAAACTTTTAACTGGGAGTAGTAGTTGGAGCCAGATGCACTGGACATCCGATTTCGTAAATTGCTAGGGAATTCAATATTTCGAGATCCACAGTGCCTAGAGTGTTCTCGGATTACCAAATTGCAGGCATTACCTCTAACCATGGACAGCACAATTGCCGACGGTCTCCACGTAATGATTGAGAGCAGCGCCGTTTGTGTATTGTTGTCATTGCTATTAGACAAGCAACACTGTGTGAAACAACCGCAGAAATTAATGTGGAACGTACGACGAACGTATCCACAGGAACAGTGCGACAAAATTTAGTGTTAATCCCTCAGTGTAAAAGCCGGCCGGCGGATAGCATCAGCCCTTGCTCCATGGTGTACCAAGTAGTGATGGGGAGCTCGTGAATGAGTCGTTCAAATGAACGCTTCACGCCAGTGAAGTGTGAACTAACCACTCAATTTCAATGAACTGGTACTTCAAACTCTTCACAGATAGCACACTCCACACTTCTTTCTAGTTCACTCTCTCTCTTCCCCTCTGCCTCCCCCACTACATCGGCGCTACGTCACTCTTCTCCCTTTACTTCAGTACACCCTCTACTGCCTGTCGATGAATCGCGCGGTATTTCTGGGGAACGATAGGTTTAGGAGGGTTTGAGGCGGTGAGGGGCGAGGGGAAGGCAGCGTCAGCTGCTTTCTGCACTGCTGTCATCATTACCCTGACTATTTGTGCAGTTATACTTCGCGTCTACGCGTAGCCTACCGTTGGCAGCGCTTGCAGACAAAGCATGAGTGGAATCCACGCTTTAATGATAACCGTTCATGTAGGAATGTTTATCTCGTACACGTTATTGAAATAATTACACTAAATGTCAATTTGAGGATTCTCCTAATTAAATTTAATATATATACACTCCTGGAAATTGAAATAAGAACACCGTGAATTCATTGTCCCAGGAAGGGGAAACTTTATTCACACATTCCTGGGGTCAGATACATCACATGATCACACTGACAGAACCACAGGCACATAGACACAGGCAACAGAGCATGCACAATGTCGGCACTAGTACAGTGTATATCCACCTTTCGCAGCAATGCAGGCTGCTATTCTCCCATGGAGATGATCGTAGAGATGCTGGATGTAGTCCTGTGGAACGGCTTGCCATGCCATTTCCACCTGGCGCCTCAGTTGGACCAGCTTTCGTGCTGGACGTGCAGACCGCGTGAGACGACGCTTCATCCAGTCCCAAACATGCTCAATGGGGGACAGATCCGGAGATCTTGCTGGCCAGGGTAGTTGACTTACACCTTCTAGAGCACGTTGGGTGGCACGGGATACATGCGGACGTGCATTGTCCTGTTGGAACAGCAAGTTCCCTTGCCGGTCTAGGAATGGTAGAACGATGGGTTCGATGACGGTTTGGATGTACCGTGCACTATTCAGTGTCCCCTCGACGATCACCAGTGGTGTACGGCCAGTGTAGGAGATCGCTCCCCACACCATGATGCCGGGTGTTGGCCCTGTGTGCCTCGGTCGTATGCAGTCCTGATTGTGGCGCTCACCTGCACGGCGCCAAACACGCATACGACCATCATTGGCACCAAGGCAGAAGCGACTCTCATCGCTGAAGACGACACGTCTCCATTCGTCCCTCCATTCACGCCCTGTCACGACACCACTGGAGGCGGGCTGCACGATGTTGGGGCGTGAGCGGAAGACGGCCTAACGGTGTGCGGGACCGTAGCCCAGCTTCATGGAGACGGTTGCGAATGGTCCTCGCCGATACCCCAGGAGCAACAGTGTCCCTAATTTGCTGGGAAGTGGCGGTGCGGTCCCCTACGGCACTGCGTAGGATCCTACGGACTTGGCGTGCATCCGTGCGTCGCTGCGGTCCGGTCCCAGGTCGACGGGCACTTGCACTTCCGCCGACCACTGGCGACAACATCGATGTACTGTGGAGACCTCACGCCCCACGTGTTGAGCAATTCGGCGGTACGTCCACCCGGCCTCCCGCATGCCCACTATACGCCCTCGCTCAAAGTCCGTCAACTGCACATACGGTTCACGTCCACGCTGTCGCGGCATGCTACCAGTGTTAAAGGCTGCGATGGAGCTCCGTATGCCACGGCAAACTGGCTGACACTGACGGCGGCGGTGCACAAATGCTGCGCAGCTAGCGCCATTCGACGGCCAACACCGCGGTTCCTGGTGTGTCCGCTGTGCCGTGCGTGTGATCATTGCTTGTACAGCCCTCTCGCAGTGTCCGGAGCAAGTATGGTGGGTCTGACACACCGGTGTCAATGTGTTCTTTTTTCCATTTCTAGGAGTATATATATATATATATATATATATATATATATATTTGGTGAATGTTCAGAGATTTCCGTTTAAAAACATGATTTGTTCCACTATTTTTCCTGTCAGGCGATTTCTTCTGTCAGTTATAAGGTGTCCTGCCTTCGAGAACACTCTTTCACACGGCGTGGAGGTCGCAACAATACACAGTCGTATTTTTGCAAGTTCAAATAGCGAGGGGTATACTGACAGCCGTTCAGACAACTACTGAAGTAGATTGCCTTGTCTCTGTAGCAGGGGCTCTTGTAAATATTTGTCCACTTCCACTATTGCAGCAGCTCTCGGGTGTGCATTAATCTGCAGCCTGGAAAACATTTAATCAAATTCGAGCCAGAGACTAGCAGTAGATTCAGTGGTTGGAACTGAGATTGTTGCAGTAGCAGTGGATGTGTTCATCAAAAATTTCTCACAGTGCCTGATCAGGTTTAATTTCACCTTCTCAGCAGAATTTTTATCAGAAAGACCACGTAATTTGAACCGGGGATCTAATGAAGTTGCTTCTGCGAAAAATGAATTTTCCTCTATATTTCTAAATCGTCTTCAGCTATCTTTTCGGCCATTTGTTGCACGTCTACATGAATTTCATTGTTATTAACAAACCTGCAACACCGTTTTTTCAACGAGCGACTAAGAAATATAACTTTAGAAGCAGTGACAACATTTTCACTTGACTTTTCCTAAGTGCAGTCTTTGAAAACTTTCAACAGGTCACAGACTTGTGTTACACTTGTAATGTCCTCTGCAGTCAGATTTGGAAGATCCGGATAATTCAGAGTGATAACTGACATTAGGGAATTCTTAACCTCGATTATTCTTCGCAGCATATCATAGGTTGAATTCCATCTTGTAACAGTGTCCTGTTTTTGTGTCAGAACTTGCTCTTTTAACTGTTCCTTCATCTTTTTCAGTTTTTTGCAGGCCTGCGAACTTCTTTTAAAAAATTCAACAATTTTTTTTACTTTGTTCAGAATGGGTTGAATGTGCGGAACCCATTCTGAACAATTAAATTGAGTGTGTGCGCAAAGCAGGGGATGTGTTTCCAGGCTGTGAGTCTCATAGCTGCCACAATATTAGCAGCATTGTCGCTCACAACACACACGACTTTTTTTTGAATGCCCCATTCCCTTGTGACACGTAGCAGTTCTTCCGAGAGTTTTTCTGACGTGTGCCTTTCGTAGTATTTAAAGCACTCTAGGAGGGAAGACGCCAGCTCGAGGTCTTTAACGTAGTGTGCTGTCACCGACAAATAACTCTCATTTGTGGTTGAGGTCCACTCATCCAGTGTCAGCACAACCGCTTCCGCAGAATTAATTTTGACTCTCACAATTTCTTTCATCATGGCGTACTGTCGTTGTAGTAGAGTATTAGAAATGGTCTTCCGAGCTGGCATTCTGTAAGCACCATTCAGTTTGCCTACAAAACTTTGGAAATGTTTGCTTTCCACTATGTTGAAGGGCAAATAATCCTTTACAACAGTCTCCAGAAGTGCGAAACCTATCTCCTGATTTCTTTGTTCGAAAGAGAGTTCGGAAAATACATAGGTAATGTTCCGGGATATTGATGTCTGCTGTTGATAATGAAGTGATACTGTTATTTTCTGGTATCGATTGCTGTTCGCTTTTGGCATTTGCTGATGTTGGTTCCGGATTGTCCAGGTTATTTGTCCAAGAAATATCGGAAGATGCAGGAGCAGGGAGCGCTATGCGCCTGACTGACAATGACACTGTTGGATGCAGCACTCGAACATGACGCGCTAGATTAAATGTATTTCCTCCTTTATATGAAATACACCTAGAACAACAATTGCACTTTGCTTTCCCATCAACTAACTCGGCGAAGAAACCCCAAATTTCACTACTTTTACGCGATCGCGAGTTGCTAGCCATTGTATAAGAGTGAAGAGACACAAAAACTGTTTTCCGAATAAAATGAAGAGGGATTTTACCTGAAATCGTACCAGTGACTACAGGTGACAGTTTACGTTTTTAATTTCGAGGGTTATTATTCTCAACAAAAATAAAATCTACAGGAAAACTTCTCAATAATTACTTAATGTAGGTATATAGACTTTGTAACAGTGGTAAACACACTCATTCTATTTTGCATTAAATTTTAAAGGAACATAAAATTGGTTGTATTTCTGTATTCCTGATTTTCCCGGAACATGTTTGTACTTCCTCCTTTCATCAATCAACTGAAGTATATCTTCTGTTACCCATCGCAAAATAATGACAGGGGAAGGTTTTTGGCTTAACATGTTCTTGCTGTTCACGCAGCATAACCGCCGCGTCAGGCATGACCTTCTAATTTATTACTTCTTTACAACCAACCCCCTTTCGCAACAAATATTGAAGACAGTACTCACGTTTAACACTGAATGTATCCGCAAAACTGCATCATTGTACGAGGCGTAGTTCACAAGATACGTCGGCTTAAACACTGCAGTGTGTGAAAACGAAACGGCAAAGCGAAGCTCGTTAGAGGTACAGGTAAAACATCTGTACCAATAAATATGAAATATGTTAAATATATGTGGCAAGTGCGTATGTGGACAAAACTGTGGGTAAAAAAATTCTTCTAAATCACTGGATCAATTTCAACCAAAGGTGGAACACACAGTACTTACTACACACATCAAAAAAAGTTTTGCATCACCTCGTTTCCCAAAGTTCCGGAACACGTACAGAAAATTGGAACATCATTTCCGCCCTTTTTTATTGCTCGTGAAAACCGCATATTGCAAGTTGTACCACCATACAGCGAGACCTTCAGATGGTTGAAATGGCACTGAGCACTATGGGACTTGATTGCTGAATCATCAGTCCCCTAGAACGTAGAACTACTTAAACCTAGCTAACCTGAGGACATCACTCACATCCATGCCCGAGGCAGGATTCGAACCAGCGACCGTAGCGGTCGCGCAGTTGAAGACTGTAGTGCCTAGAACCGCTCGGCCACTACGGCAGGCAGACCTTCAGAGCTGGTGGTCCAGATTTCTGTACTCACCAGTACCTCTAATACCCAGAAGCATGTTCTCTTGCCTCGTGGCATATTATCCACAAGTTCATCAAGGCACTGTTGGTCCAGATTGTACCACTCCACAACAGTGATTCGCCGTAGATTCCATAAAGTGACACGTGGTCTGTAAGCAGCCCTTCTCAATCTATACCAGGCACGTTCGATAGGTTTCATGTCTGGAGAACATGCTGACCACTCTGTTCGAGAGATTTCCTTATGCTGAAGGAAGTCCTTCACAACATGTGCACGATGGGGCACTAATTGTCGTCCATGAAGACGAATGCCTCGCCAATATGCTGCTGATATGCTTGCACTATCGGTCGGAGGATGGCATTCACGCATCGTACAGCCGTTACGGCGCCTTCCATGACCACCAGCGGTGTACGTCGGCCTTACAGAAAGCCACCCCAAAACAGCAGGGAACCTTTACCTTGCTGCTCTCACCGAGGCGTTCAGCCTGACCTCGTTGCCTCCATACATATCTCCGACGATTGTCTGGTTGAAGGCATATGCGACATTCATCGGGAGGAGAACGTGATGCCAATCCTGAGCTGTCCATTCGGCAAGTTGTTGGGCCCATCTGTACAGCGCTGCATGGTATCGTGGTTGCAAAAATGGACCTCGCCATGGACGTCGGAGGTGAATTTTCGCATTATGCAGCGTCTTGCGCACAGATTGAGTCGTAACACGACGTCCTGTGGCTGCGCGAAAAGCATTATTCAACATGGTGACGATGTTGTCAGGGTTCTTCCGAGCCATAATCAGTAGGTAGCGGTCATCATCTGCAGTAGTAGCCTTTGGACGCCTGAGTGAGGCATGTCATCGACAGTTCCTGTCTCTCTGCATCTCCTCGATGTCCAACAACATCCCTTTGTTTGACTCCGAAACGCCTGGACACTTCCCTTGTTGAGAGCGCTTCCTGGCACAAAGTAACAATGCGGACGCGATCGAACCAAGGCAATGACCGTCTAGGCATGGTTGAATTACCGACAACCTCCTTCCATGTGGAATGACTGGATCTGATCAGCTCTCGGACCCCTCTGTCCAATCCACGCTTCTCATGCATGGTTCTTTATATATTTGGGCGGGTTTAGTGACATATCTGAATAGTCAAAGGGACTTTCTGACACAATATTCACAGCCAACGTCTATCTTCAGGAATTCTGGGAACTGGAGTGATGCAAAACTACTTTTAATGTGTGTATATGAAGAGAAATACTGTGAGGCCAAGAACCAGCAACCTCCTACTGGGGTGAGGATGATGACGTGAAAGGAGAACGGAGGAAGAAGAATGGACAGAAAGAGGGATGAAGGAGATAGATATGGGAGAAGGGAAGATGGGGAATGGGGGGGGGGGGGTGATTGGGAAATATACAAAAGAAGGGGTGATGAACAGAGGGAGGGGGGGGGGGCTACAGACGGAGAAAGGAGGAAGGAGGAAATAGACAGATATATGGTAGAGAAGATGTCAGAGAGAAGGGAGAAGAGGGAGAGGAGGAGATTGAAAGCGAGGGGGGCAGTAGTTGGACAGGTAGTGGGGAAGGAGGTCAACGACTAACAGATTTAGGATAAGTACGTGTCCGAGCAAAGCCGCATAGTCAGCTAGACAACAGATGATATAATTAATGTAATGTGCATCCTAAATTTTAAGCAATTCGGATACTGGTTAGCTGAAACATTACTATATACCCTGATTTGTGTGAGTCTTTTTTTTAAATTCATGTTCAGCATTACACTAGCACTTAACAATGCAGTATTTAAAATCTTCACCCACGTCTTCATAGCGATTAGAAGTGTTGAGCCTCCTTTCCCTAGGCAGTTGCGAATTCCCTTGCGGTGATTTCACACGTAAGCTGATAGTGCGATTGCGAAGTCTTATTTCTGGTGCCACCGTGATCCCTTGCAGCGTATTGTAGCTGCAAAGCTTAACTAGGATCTCTACACCAACCAGTTGTCGCAGAGTAAACAAACTCTATTTTTCTTCCCACGATTTTTTATGTTTCTTTTTCAGTGTACACCCTCGGCGGACTGTTTTTCATTCAAATGAGTCTCCTTTGTTTGGACTGTAAAGCTGAGGCAGACTGCACGCTCTAAGAGCAGCGGCGCTCTTGCGTGTCTCAGTATCTGTCTACCGCACAAAGCGGGTCGGTACGTTCATTAAGCCTTTTGTCGTTGACCGCTCTCGGATTATTTAGGCAGTTGGCCCAGCGAATCCAAGTTATCGCACCAGTGAATTTCCGTCTCTCGTGCGGGTATTATGAGTTTCCTGGCGCGTACCGACTGTACACAGAGCTCTGGTGTTTCCCACTGTGAAACGTATGTGTGCTTTTCACGTTGAGCTAGTATCGTTTACGATTAGCAATGCGAACCTATATGTCGCCACGTACGCTGAATAACGATTGAACCTTTAAAAGGCAGACCAAGAATCTTTACAAATTTTCAGGTCTGACAGGAAAATTTTTGAAAGGAAATGGAAATGATCGTATGGCGTCAGTGGCCTGGAGTTCCCAAACGGGAAGTTCGGCAGCCAAGTGCAAGTCTTAGTGAGTGCGACGCCACATGGGGCGACTTGCGCGTCGACAATGTGAATGAAATGATAATGAGGTCAGCACAACACCCAGTCCCTGAAGGGAGAAAATCTCGCTCCCCAGCCGGAAATAGTACCCGGGGCCCGATGCATGACATTCTAACGCGCTGACCATCCAGCTATTGGGGCGGACTTTTTAAGGAATATGTGTGTAACGAGGTAGTGTGTTAACAGCCAGTTCGGTAGTTCAGCTTAATAATGGATACTGCTGGAAGAGACTGACGTGTCTTACTGACGCCAGCAGTGGAGTAGGTGAACATTGTATATGGGGGCATATTACCGATGCTTTTTTATACAACATATTTGTATCTCCAATGTACATCTGTGGATACGAGAGGATATGATAATGTATCAATTACAGTATCAACTATAAGTAAACATGCGTTCGAAATACAGAAAACTTTTTCACTGGATACAAAATACGCTGGGAGATTTTTTTATAGCCAGTTCGTGGCTCCACCATACTGTAAGACACAAATATATTCTAACCTATGACAAATGGCAGAAACAACTAGAGCGTATCCATACGTATTATAAAACTATATGTACATATGTATGTATATACGTTTGTATGTTACACATCTCCTCCTAAGCCACTGTACCGCTTTCAACCGGTCTTGCAACACATACAATTTACTACCAGTGAAGAATCGCTGTGAGGTTAAGAGCCGTCTACCAATACAAGGGGTGGGGTGAAAACGCAATGGAGACCACAGCACGGAAATTTCCACATTTAGTCAATATTTGAGAATGAAAGCACTTAAAGGCTTGCAATAAACTATACGCGAATCCCACAAAACAACGAAAGGAAGAAAGTTTGTCGTTTGCTACAGTTTCTCTGTTCATGCAGAACCAGTGCCGCATTACTCGTACGTAAGATATTGAAATTTATTACTGCTTTACCACTAAGTAGTTGCAATACGTGTCAAACACAGTATTCACATTTGTCGTTGAATGTACAGTCGTGCTCAAGAGTATCCGAACGACCTGATTTGCATTTCGCCTGATTCGAATGCAACCCACATTGCGCACCTGTCTAGCAGGTCCTCTAATCGCCCCTCGGTAAAGTCGTTTGACTATTGAAAATGGTTCCAACAAGTCCCACTAGAAAACACAGCTCTGTATCGCAATAACTCAAGATGTAAAGTAATACCAAGGTACTACAAATATCAGGGAGCATCTTATCACAGCAAGACGGTTCTTCAGACTTGTAACCTCACATTTATTACAATAAATGATACATGAAATGTTACCACTCTCATTATTACGTCAGATAGGTAATTCACGTAGTAAGTTCGTCGTATTATGATTTCCTCTTCAAATTAACATACCGTACTTATTATTTAACACAAAATGACATTAAAAATTTAAGTTATTCATGAGCAGCTAGTTGAGAATATGTATGAACAAATGACACGACGAACCGTCTCGTTCTGCATATGGTTTCAAACCCAGGTCACGCAGACTAAGCAAAGACTTCGTGACTGACGGAACCTAAAAGTCATTCCTGACTAGGCATACAGAGATTGACATACCTCGATTGTAGACAGTATCAGTTAGCAAATATCAACTTTAAATTACATAACGTAAACATTGTTAACGGACGCGAATTCCTACCCAGCATCTATAGTCCTTGTTAACGAACTACGAGAGATGTTAAATATTGCTTCTTCACAAGTAACTTACTTGAAATGCTGTGAGGCAAAGCTTTGTGTTGGACAGGGATTCGAACCCAGAACCTAACTGGATTGTCATCGAAGCACGATCAACTGTGACATATCGGATTTTCTCGGCAGTAGCTAGATGTTTTAACTGAAATGACGAGACGAAACATTAATTTTTTTTTTCCTAGGACTCCAACCTGGCACCTATCGCTGTTATATTCTAGAGAAAACGAACGTTAAAAGTGGGTTTGTTACACCAGCAGTGACATGTGAGCGTGTTTGAACTAGAAATAATATGACGAAGAGTTCAGTGCCGATTGGGAATCGAGCACCACACATATCGTTGTTGACTTCACACAAAGAGACGTCAGCTACCGAATTTTCCTCCACCAGCAGCTCGGAATAACATCCTTCAATTTACAATGATTTCGCAAACAGTTCTGTGTCTCACTGGGACTCAAAAACGTCAGATACCGTTAGTGTTGACAACGAATGAAAATACATTAAAAATCAAAATTATTACCCACCAGCAGATAGGTGTTCCGTTGCTAGAGCTTGATAATACATAATGAAAGCTTTAGTGCCGGGCCAGGATTCGTACCCTTTCACGCGCAATATGTGGAGATGTTGAGGAATCTGCAGTTTTGAACAAACAACAAATTGCAGTCGAGCTGTATTGTCACGAAGGGATCTAATTCCGAGTTGAGGGCGGACTGAGTTGCATTCCCAGATCAGAACCAATTTTATCGACATACAGAAGCTCAAATAAAAGATGGAATAAGTGTCTTGTGACCCTACATAGCGTTTGTTTGTCACTAGAAATAAATAACTAGTATAAGAAAGGTTACTGTTGATAGAGTTTCTACGTGTCGCGACCCCTGACTTTATTGTGGTTCAACCTAACGTCTACTTGGTAGGGAAGGAATATCATGTTTAACATGAACGTCAGACCACAATGCGTATATACCTTCTTCACTTGGCGTAGCCAGAAGAGAACAGAATCTGTCTCTCCTTATCAAAAATCATCAGCAGAAGTTGGAATCGAACCAAGATATGAACCTAGCACCAATCCAAGACACCATCAATTTCTTTTCGCTGTCACTCATTTTTCTATCATAACAATGTTGCGCCACACTGGATGAGAATTCTGACACACAGAGTCCCTGTAGTGGTCTGCAGCATGTTCAGTACATTCATTTACTTGGTTGACCGAATCGCCATGAAATAACTGCCTCGGTTACCCAGTGCATACATTCGACTCTATTTTGTAATCACCGAAATAAAATCACGTAACTGACACCTACAGAGAACTGCCAACAGTTTAGGATGCAGAAATTTAAACAGAAAGGGTACCTTTCGACTTGAGTTACTCTATTGCGCTATCTGTTTGTTAAAAACGTCGTGCAGTGCAAATGAAAAGCGGTAACTGTCAGTCTCTCAGAAGTCTAGATCCGGCCATATGCATTATCTCACAGCACTGTGCAATGCGCACGTTCTGAAGGACTTGTTGTTGAGTTCTGGAGGTGTTGTAGCCATGTGTCAGCTAGTAGCGTAACGGTAAGCGTCGCGCACTGTTGATAAGACGTCGCGAGGTTGGATACATTCGCTGCTACATTTTTTAAAACGCCATACTGCTGTCTGCTGAAGTTATCGATCTAATGGAGCTTTGAACATAATTACCTTCACTTCTCAACCCAAAATAGTCGCATGTGGAAAAAGGACTAACTTCTGCGACATTTTGATCTTTTCAGGTTTAATAGATGGCCAGGCTGCAGATGCATCATGAAACATTTGTATTACGTATGGGGAGAGCGCATCGTGCCAAAATACATCAGAAAAGTATTTTTTGCATTAGCTGTCGTGTCGCAGTGGCATTTTATTCTTCATAAAACCTTGTTGGACAGCTTTAAGTCAGAACAAGTTTTCTACATGCATGTAATCAATAAACTGCATGTGCATTGTCAGACTGTTATAGATAACGTCAGAGAATCCTCATATGTCATTGATGTGTAATTTCTCTCTCATGTTAACTAATGTTTTAACAACACTATCAGAAGCCGTACGAAAATTGTGCACTGTATTATAAGAAATGCAATAAAACTACTCACGATAACCTTACGACGAAAGTGTGTTTCAGTAAAACTGAGTATCTGAATTAGTAAAATACTAATCACTTAGATTTCGAATGGGTCTGTGTTTGTTTCGTATGCTGTGTCATACTCAAGTGGTATGCAAATGTGGCATTTCATAAATAAAGTTATGTATTCCTAGAATCCCAAAATTTGTTTGTCAGCAGCGGAAACAGGCGTTACCTGTTGTGCAGCATTGTAAGTTTTCACCATTGCGCTATGAGCCGAAAGTATTTTCTTGCGATTTCCTTATCGACGTGTGATCTGACTGCTTGTAGCTCTTTCACAAAAAGGATAAAAACGTTAAAGTCGTCAAGACTGGAGCCACAAACCATAACAGACGCTTTCTCTCAGGTTAGCACGTTTCCACTGGTCTACGGAAGAGGCATTCGTCTAGGTCTCCTCTGACGAGACCAGTAAGGCCTAGAACTCGTAAACCGGTATTTAAAGGACGAGATCAGATGCGATTTTCACGTGCAACGACTTTCCTGGGCTGAAAACCGTAAATTTACAATCTTTTGTTACAGCTGATGCGTTAGGAATAACTCAGATTAATCAATGGAAATGACAGGAAAAATCAAGTGAACTTTGAGGCTTAATTCCGTGAACACCAGGAAGTAACTCGTCGATCACAGAGTTGCCAAATATACCTTGTCTTGTTGCCAAATCTCAGTTACATTACCAGTAGGAAGAAGACGAACCGATGTGATCCTACAGTGGGCTGGGAAGTGACCATAGCTGACATCTCAAAGACGCGGCTTCTATGGCCTGGAACAGGTAATCCGCCTGATTCTCATTTCTGTAACTGGGTTTAGGGACTGGAGCGTAGTTACTAATAATACTGAGAACTGACTGCAAACTAAGCTTCATAAATCAGTAACTCTCATAGTTGTTTTTATATATCATTCGTAAGTGTACTGAAAAGCAAGAAAATCAGTAAGAATGTAGAAAAATGTTGGTGCGAATGGAAGTTGTAAGAAACACTTTTAACTAATTATTCTGTGCTATGTAATAATCAATTCATTTGAAAATACAGAAGAGAAGAAACTAAAAATCATGCCCATTAAGACAGAAAGTAAAGTGCAGATCTGCTCTTTTTCATTCCCAGATCTATACAAATAATGAATACTAATCAGCGTATTCATTGCTTTCGTAATGTTTCCCTCCTGTTTAGCCTTCTAATGATGAACTGGATCAATACCCATGAGTCTGATTGTTTCTTTGTATCCTTCCATCTACTATCTTTGTGTGTTACTGCTCGGTGTTCAGAAAGCAAAATATTATGCCTGCTCCGATGAGGTATTAGAACGAGGTCGCATTAAGGCTAACGAATTATAATGAAAATACACTGAGACGCCAATTTGTCTGTCGTCATGGTTTTAAGTCGACAGAAATAGTTGGATATTATTTCCTGTACCACCGGCATCCCGTTGTCGTCTGCTCTTACTGAGATTTTCATATTACCCTGAATATAAGACGCCGAGAGGATTGTGTATATTCTCCGTGACGAAACATCTCACCTTCCGTTCATCCTGATCCATTCGTAACGTGCATCGGCAGCAGTGAGTGATAGGAAATCTGTTGTGAGGTGACGAATAACAATGACAATGGTAGTAATAAAAAATCAGTAATCAAAGATGTTTACTGCATTACAGACGATTGTTAAAGATTAACAAAATAACCAATAAAGACTGAGTGTTTAATTGTCGCACTGCATGGGTCTTCTTAACTCTTTGTTACTGAATTCTGTTCTGGTTGTCTGCAGAGAGAAAAGAAAGACCCCTGTAGCCATACATATCGCTAGTACAATGAGATACTGTCTATCAACTACCCTTGCTTTACATCACAAGACGGACATGGCGTCACCGAGCTGATATTTGAAATACATTTCTGTTTTCTCTCTCTGTCTCTCTCCCTCTCTTTATTTGTATTTTCAGAGGAAAGCATCGAGAAGCGCGAGTAATAAGCAAGTAGGCATATAATCTATTTACAGTTATTTTCATCGCGATACATAATGCAAAAATACACATTTTAAGTGTATTATTGCGTAATTATAATTATTGACAGTCTATTCGTGAGCTTGCTCGCATTCAGTGGGATGAAACCCGTCACAGAAGCAAGCAAAACACAAATATTTCTTGCACCATGCGCAACACACAAACGAAAGAGAAGACGGACGGCAATAGGATGCCAGTGATGCAGGCAATAATACCCAACTATTTCTACCGATTTAACACCATGACGACGGACATATTGGCGTCTCAGTGTATTTTGATTATAATTCGTTAGCCTTAATGCGACCTCGTTCTAATACCTCATCGGAGCAGGCATAATATTTTGCTTTTTGAACACCGAGCAGTAACACACGAAGATAGTAGATGGAAGGATACAAAGAAACAATCAGACTCATGGGTGTGGATCCACTTCATCTTTAGAAGACTAAACAAGGAGGAAACATTATGAAAGCAATGCATACGCTGATTTGTATACATTATTTGTATAGATCGGAAGAAGAAAAAGCGCAGATCTGCACAGTGCCCGCATCGGCCCTTTAGTTTCTGTCCACACCCATGAGTCTGATTGTTTCTTTGTATCCTCCCATCTACTAAAATTAGATTTTAAAGCAACGATAGCTACAGCGATCGAAGTATTCATAGGACTGTATACGTTGTGTAAATGTCTTCCAATGCCCACTCAAAGAAGACAAGGATACACAGTCTAGCTACCGTATTATAAATACCCCTCAGTTTGTGGATGAACTCAGACAGGTTGATAATCATTTCTAATATTTAGCAGTATTGTACCGATTGGCGTTAAACTCGTTTTCAACCAATGATTCCCACAGATACAGGAACACTGCTTGTGATACCTCTTAGACAAAATACTTATGCAGTGCTATAAGACGAAAAGATCGACCTGACTCAAACTGTAGGAAGTTTGTTTTACAACTTTCTTACCTGGATAAGGAGCTTTTCCTATTTGAGATATCTGCGAACGTTGCTGCATAAGACGATTTAAGAAGAAACTAAATTCCTTCAGCTACGACAATGTTCAAAGAAATCGTCTTAACGGCACTAAATCGTGTTTTGTGAATCGTTTACTGGCTGTACTCTGCCGCATTTTGCTGGTTGGAAGGCAAAAAGTTTTCTGACAAATTTCACACAAGGAAAAGAGGGATGAAATGTCTCACACTGGAAGGTCATGTTGTTTTATTTAAATGATTACAAAAGCAGCTAAAACGAACAGTCAGGCTGTCAGTATAAGCACATTACTGTTGTCAGAATGATGTTGCACTGCCCAGGGCCTGTAATGTATAAAGGGCCCGTTTAGGTCAGACATATTGTATACAGAAGTGTAAGATAGAGCACAACTAAATTCCACAATCCGCATGCATTGCATACACGCAGAAATTACTGTTACAGTGAACTATTGGAGCCCAATGAGTGAAATGCATATTTTCCGGTGAAAAAGAGTACTGGCAAACAGTCTTCGCTACATTAGGTTACTTAAACTGGTGTCACTCTGAGCTAGAATTTATGGTCAGCGACTAAGTATAAGGTCAATGAGTCAGATGCGGGTTTTGCAACTGTGAAATACTTTCCTACATTATAGAAGTGAACATTAAATCTGAACTAATAATGCGAAAATTTTGAACTTGGATAGCTTCAAATGAAACTCTTTCTGTTTATTGCAAAGGAAAACAACTGATTTTCTAAAACATTCTCTGCCATACACAACTTGAAACAGGTCACGTCGACCAAATCTTGTGAAAGAACTGACAGCGACGTATAACGGAATGCAGTAAGATCCCTTGACCTTTGGTTTGGCAGTATTCGACAGCCATTTATAGGCGCAAATAAATTAAGAAATGCAGCGCATTTTTGTTATCAAGTAATGTCTTCATCAATTACTTTTGTTTTAATGTAATTTGCGAGTAATTGCTGATGTTTGATATTAACATGAAAAGGACTCCGTAGACAGGGAAAGAATCTCTTCTTGGGCTACTACTTCTATAATGACCAAAAGGCATTAAATGATCTTCAAGCACATGTGTTCCAGCAACGGTATGAAGAAAATGATAGTAAGAATGACGGTAATAGTAGAATTATCTGGTAACTTCACACTTCACAGTGGATTTTCTTGAACTAAGAAATTTGCTGAATTAGTGAATATTTCAAAATGGCTTTACATCGAGGCTATGACGCCTAGAAGAGTCTTTACAGCCTACTGCCATTAGAATAGCATAATCTCCACGTCAGAAGATTGCCTCTACTTAAGCATTTAATAGACTCGCATTTTTTCCACCGTGACAAATTTTGTAAGCTAAGCACATCATCTGTTACAGCACACTCCTGGGGCTGGGAAATGAGGCCACAATTGTCTGGTGGAACCAACTATCATAGGTGCAATGCGTGGGTTCAGGCATTTACTTTTAAGAGGCACAAAAAGGTTTACTTTACCTCTGGTAACCTCAAGAGAAAGACGTTATAACCGAGAATCCGCATTAAACATCACGTTCCTTCATTACCAATTGGGCAGAGCCGATTTACGTAGGGAAATGACATAGGCGGAAGTCATGGTAAACAGAAATACTGTCTCCAGTAAACTTACTTACATTAGAAAATTTTATTTTATTTGATGAAACCGTACCCATTTAAAGGAACAGGGCTCTTATTTTTCTTGTACTTGATTGAACTAGAGACGTTGATAAATTTGGTGCTGGACTGTGATTCGAATTCCTATCTCATCTTTCGAGGATCTGAATCTCTCGGAACAGTATAGTTCAATCATTTCGTTTCTTTTCCCAAGACTGCAGTCTTCTCTAGGTCTCCTCCAAAGGTAAGTATGTGGGTCCGAATCCTGATCCAGTACAAAAATATTCATAATTTCATTTCAAGTCCTATCACGTGCATACAAGTCTGCTAGTGAAAATTAACGTGCATTTTAATGTCTGTTCATGTGTTGCCAACAATCGCACTAGGTGTCGTTATTTCTGGTCAGACACGCACACATCTTACTGTAGGTGAGTAAGCAAGTGTTACTTAAGCTATGTTCGTGGATGATAAAGAAGGCGCTAGGTGTGCGGTTAGATTGTCGCTCAGGCACAAAAATTTGTGTCCTTATTTTAGATTCAAACGTCTAGCAGCTCGTGAGAAAAACCGATAGGTAACATTTGATGATACTTAGTTAACAATCCGATTGCGTGCTGGGTTCGTATCTCCGTCACAGAACTTCACATCATGTGCTTCATCTTTAAATGCATGAACACTTTGTTCCTTCTGAATGGAGGTATATCACATATCTTTCGGGGTTAGTTAACAGGGAAGAAATGGTCTTTACAGAAGTCCCGGTTTATTACAAAACCGTTGTCTTTTTTTTCAAGTTTAGATTTGGTTACTGATATTGGCGAAAATTTCTGTAATTCGTGCCTTTTCATGACTTGTCAGCAATATGATATGATTACATTAGATTAGATTAATACTTGTCCCATAGATCATGAACACATATCTTAATGATATAGAACGTGTCATTTTAATGAAAGATTTCTTTACATACCATAATTAAGTTTCTTTACAACAATTTTTTACTCTCTCTCACTCATTCTTTTTTATTTTTATCTCTCTCCCTCTGTCTCTCTCTCTCCCTCTCTCTCTCTCTCTCTCTCTCCCTCTCTCTCTCTCTCTCTCTCTCTCTCTCTCTCTCTCTATCTGTCTTCTCTCTCTCTCTCTGTCTTCTCTCTCTTTCACTAACACACACACACACACACGCACACAGTCTATCTTTATTTTTATTCGTCTGTTGTGCTGGACGATCGGCGAGACACGAAAACATACGTCACTGATTTTCTTACTTTTGAGTACACTTACGAAAGATATATAAAAACAACTATGAGAGTTACTGATTTATGAAGCTTAGTTTGCACTCAGTTCTCAGTATTGTTAGTAACTACGCTCCACTCCCTAAACCCAGTTACAGAAATGTAAATCATTCGGATTACCTATTCCACGCCGTAGAAGCCGCGTCTATGGGACGTCAGCTATGGTCACTTCCCAGCCCACTGTAGGATCACATCGGTTCGTCTTCTTCCTGCTGGTAATGTAACTGAGATTTGGCAACAAGACAAGGTATATTTGGCAACTCTGTGATCGACGAGTTACTTCCTGGTGTTCACGGAATTAAGCCTCAAAGTTCACTTGAATTTTTCTGTCTTTTCCATTGAATAATCTGAGTTATTACTAACGCTTCAGCTGTAACAAAAGATTGTAAATTTACGGATTTCAGCCCAGGAAAGTCGTTGCACGTGAAAATCGCATCTGATCTCGTCCTTTAAATACCGGTTTACGAGTTCTAGCCCTTACTGGTCTCGTAAGAGGAGACCTAGACGAATGCCTCTTCCGTAGCTCAGTAGAAACGTGCTAACCTGAGAGAAAGCTTCTGTTATGGTTTGCGGTTCCAGTCTTGAAGACTGTAACGTTTTTATCCTTTCTGTGACAGAGCTACAAGCAGTCAGATCACACGTCGATAAGGAAATCGCAAGAAAATACTTTCGGCTCATAGTGTAGTGGTGAAAAACTTACAATGCTGCACAACAGGTAACGCCTCTTTCCGCTGCTGACAAACAAATTTTGGGATTCTAGGAATGCATAACTTTATTTATGAAATGCCACATTTGTATACCACTTGAGTATGACACAGAATACCAATCAAACACAGACCCAATCGAAATCAAAGTGAGTAGTATTTTACTAATTCAGATACTCAGTTTTACTGAAAAACACTTGCGTCGTAAGGTTATCGTGAGTAGTTTTATTTCATTTCTTATAATACAGTGCACAATTTTCGTACGGTTTCGTATAGTGTTTTTAAAACATTAGTTAACATGAGAGAGAAATTAATCATCAATGATATATGCGGATTCTCTGATGTTATCTGTAACAGTCTGACAATGCACATGCAGTTTATTGATTACATGCATGTAGAAAACTTGTTCTGACTTAAAGCTGTCAAACAAGGTTTTATGAAGAATAAAATGCCACTGCCACACGACAGCTAATGTAGAAAATACTCTTCTGATGTATTTTGGCACGATTCGCTCTCCCCATACGTAATACAAATGTTTCGAGAAGCATCTGCAGCCTGGCCATCTATTAAACCTGAAAAGAACAAAATGTCGCAGAAGTTAGCCCTTTTTCCACATGCGACTATTTTGGGTTGAGAAGGTAATTATGTTCAAAGCTCCATTACATCGATAACTTCAGCAGACAGCAGTATGGCGTTTTAAAAAATGTAGCAGCGAATGTATCCAACCTCGCGACGTCTTATCAACAGTGCGCGACGCTTACCGTTACGCTACTACCTGACACATGGCTACAACACCTCCAGAACTCCACAACAAGTCCTTCAGAACTTGCGCATTGCACAGTGCTGTGAGATAATGCATATGGCTGGATCTCGACTTCTGAGAGACAGACAGTTACCGCTTTTCATTTGCACTGCACGATTTTTTTAACAAACACATAGCGCAATAGAGTAGCTGAAGTCGAAAGGAACCCTTTCTGTTTAAATTTCTGCATCCTACACTGTTGGCAGTTCTGTGTAGGTGTCAGTTACATGATTATATTTCGGTGATTACAAAATAGAGTCGAATGTATGCACTGGGTAGCCGAGGCAGTTATTTCATGACGATTCGGTCAACCAAGTAAATGAGTGTACTGAACATGCTGCAAACCACTACAGGGAGTAGGTGCGTCAGAATAATCATCCAGTGTGGCGCAACATTGTTATGATAGAAAAATGAGTGACCGAGAAAAGAAATTGATGGTATCTTGGATTGGTGCTAGGTTCATATCTTGGTTCGATTCCAACTTCTGCTGATGATTTTTGATAAGGAGAGACAGATTCTGTTCTCTTCTGGCTACGCCAAGTGAAGAAGGTATATAGGCATTGTAGTCTGACATTCATGTTAAACAAGATATTCCTTCCCTACCAAGTAGACGTTAGGTTGAACCACAATAAAGTCAGGGGTCACGACACGTAGAAACCCTATCAACAGTAACCTTCCTTATACTAGTTATTTATTTCTAGTGACGAAACAAACGCTATGTAGGGTCACAGGACACTTATTCCATCTTTTATTTGAGCTTCTGTATGTCGATAAAATTGGTTCTGATCTGGGAATGCAACTCAGTCCGCCCTTAACGCGGAATTTGATCCCTTCGTGACAATACAGCTCGACTGCAATTTGTTGTTTGTCCAAAACTGCAGAATCCTCAACATTTCCACATATTGCGCGTGAAAGGGTTCGAATCCTGGCCCGGCACTAAAGCTTTCATTATGTATTATCAAGTTCTAGCATGAGAACACCTATCTGTTGGTGGGTAATAATTTTGATTTTTAATGTATTTTCATTCGTTGTCAACACTAACGGTATCTGACGTTTTTGAGTCCCAGTGAGACACAGAACTGTTTGCGAAATCATTGTAAATTGAAGGATGTTATTCCGAGCTGCTGGTGAAGAAAAATTTGGTAGCTGACGTCTCTTTGTGTGAAGTCAACAACGATATGTGTGGTGCTCGATTCCCAGTCATCGCTGAACTCTTCGTCATATTATTTATAGTTCAAACATTCTCACATGTCACTGCTGGTGTAACAAACCCACTTTTAACGTTCGTTTTCTCTAGAATATAACAGCGATAGGTGCCAGGTTGGAGTCCTAGGAAAGAAAAAATTAATGTTTCGTCTCGTCATTTCAGTTAAGACGTCTAGCTACTGCCGAGAAAATCCGATATGTCACAGTTGATTGTGCTTCGATGACAATCCAGTTAGGTTCTGGGTTCGAATCCCTGTCCAACACAAAGCTTTACCTCACTGCATTTCAAGTAAGTTACTTGTGAAGAAGCAATATTTAACATCTCTCGTAGTTCGTTAACAAGGACAATAGACGCTGGGTAGGAATTCGCGTCCGTTAACAATGTTTACGTTATGTAATTTAAAGTTGATATTTGCTAACTGATACTGTCTAAAATCGCGGTATATCACTCTCTGTATGCCTAGTCAGGAATGACTTTTAGTTTCCGTCAGTCACGAAGTCTTTGCTTAGTGCATGACCTGGGTTTGAATTCATATGCAGAACGAGACGGTACGTCGTGTCCTTTGAAGTTCATACGTATTCTCAACTAGCTGCTCGTGAATAACTTAAATTTATAATGTCATTTTGTGTTAAATAAATAGTACGGTATGTTATTTTGAAAAGGAAATCATAATACGACGAACCTACTACGTGAATTACCTATCTGACGTAATAATGAGAGTGGTAACATTTCATGTGTCATTTATTGTAATAAATGTGAGCTTACAAGCCTGAAGAACCGTCTTATCTGTGATAAGATGTTCCCTGATATTTGTAGTACCCTGGTATTACTTTACATCTTGAGTTATTGCGATACAGAGCAGTGTTTTCTAGTGGTGACTTGTTGGAACCATTTTCAATAGTCAAACGACTGTACCGAGGGGCGATTAGAGGACCTGCTAGACAGGTGCGCTATATGGGTTGCATTCGAATCAGGCGAAATGCAAATGAGGTCGTTCGGATACTTTTGAGCATGACTGTACCTATAGAAATATAACACTGCACAACAATTAGTTCAGGAGATATGATGTGAAAAACTGAGACGCGAAAAAAAAACTGTTGCATCATTTATGACGTTTGAATTTATTACATCCTTAGTACTATATTTACAACACATTTCGCAGACAGTAGTCACATATACCACTGGATGACTGGCAAAATTGTATAATTGTAAAATACATATTTCAAGACCACTGAAACTGCAATTCGAAATTCGCCACAGATATTGGTGGAATGTGTAAAAGTTTGCGTGAAATATATTAAAATAATGTCGAAAATATGTGACATGAGAGAGGGGAAAGGAGGAGATGGATAGAGAAAGGAACAAGGATAGTGGAAGGAGGAGATGGACAGACAGGGGGAAGAGGAGACAGAGAGAGTGAGGGGTGTAGGAGGAGATGGACAAAGAGAAGGGGAGAAGAAATAAGAGGGCGATGGACACAGGGGTAAGGAGTAGGTGAACAGGAATGTGGTGGAGGAGGAGATGGACAGAGAGAGAGGATGAGATGTACAGAGAATGGAAGACGTGTGTAAGAGGATGATAGAGGGAGGGTATGGGGGAGATAGACAGTGAGGGTGACAGAGGAGATGGACAGAGAGGGGGAAGGAAGAGTTGGACCAATAGAAAATATCCTAGCGTGTTCGTTCTCTTAAAATCATTGTAGTGTTCATCGAATGAGAGAGCACTAGCACATCATGGTGGATGTTATATATTGGTGGTATTTTATGTTTGACAGACTGATGTTCGTTTCTATCTTTTATTGTAAAACGACGCAAAATCACTACGTCACTTGAAAATGTGTAAGGTCCATGAATTTACGTTATTGCGTTATAAGAGCCTATGATGACAGCACAGATCTGTCGAAACCGGTGAACAATAACGAGATTTACAAGGGATCTTGGTGTAACTTTTATTTCAAAGTAATATATAAAGGATTTGCCGGACAAGGTGAGCAGCACTTTATCGCTGTGATGTACGAGAAGGTGCCGTCGTTGTGTGACTGTAGGAGCATACAAGATGACATAGACACAATCTCCAATTGGTGCCATGAATGACAGCTCGCTATAGAAAAATGTAAGTAAGAACGGTTGAGTAGGAAAAATAGACTTGTAATCTTCATATGCAGCATTAGTACTGTCATGCTTCACACAGTCATGTCAATTAAACATCTAGGCGCCACGTTGCAAAGCGATGTTTAATGGAATGACACATCAGGTTAGTAGTACAGAAGCCGAATGTTCGGCTTCGTTTTGTTACGAGAGCGTTAGGAAGCTGTAGGTTATCTACACACGAGATGGCGTACAGAATGCTAGTGCGATATTGGAATTGCTCGAGTGTTTAGGATCCCCATCAAGTAGTGTAAGAGGGAGGCATCTCGATTCTGCGCATAACCTCCGCCTTCCTTGCCTTATCAGTCCACCTAATTTTCAACATTCGTGTGTAGCACCAGCTCTCAAATGCTTCGATTCTCTTCTGTTCAGGTTTAACACAGTCCATGTTTCACTATGATACCATACTGTGCTCCAAATGTGCGTTCTCAGAAATTTCTTCCTCAAACTAAGGCCTATGTCTGATAATGGTAGACTTCTCATTGGCAGGAATGACCATTTTCCCAATGCTAGTGTGCTTTTGATGTCCTCCTTGCTCTTCCGTCATTTATTATTTTCCTGCCTAGGTAGCAGAATTCCTTAACCTCATATACTTCGTGACCATCAATCCTGATGTTAAGTTTCTCGCTGTTTTCGTTTCTGCTACTTCTCATTCCTTTCGTCTTTCATCGATTTACTCTCAATACATATTCAGTAGTCATTAGACTGTTCATTCCATTCAGCAGACTATGTAATTCTTCTTCACTTTCTCTCAAGATAGCAATGTCATGAACGAATCGTATCACTGACATCCTTTCACCTTGAACTTTAATTCTACTCCTGAGCCTTTCTTTAATTTCCATCATTGCTTCTTTCATGTGCAGACTGAACAGTAGGGGCGAAAGACCAAATCCCTGATTTGCACCATTTCTAAACCGAGCACTTCGTTCTAGGTCATCCACTCTTATTATTGCCTCTTGGCTCTTCTACAAATTGTATATTACCCGTCTCTCCGTATAGATTACCCTAATTTTTCTTAAAATTTCGAACATCTTGTCTCATTGCATATTGTCGAACGCTTTTTCCAGGTCGACAGATCGTATGTCTTGATTTTTCCTTAGTCTTGCATCCATTATCAACCGCAACGTCAGAACTGCTCTCTGGTGCCTTTACTTTTCCTAAAGCCAAACTTACATATAACATATCCTCAATTTTCTTTTCCATTTTCTGTATCTTGTTCTTGTCTGCTATTTGCTGCATCAGTTGTTAAGCTGATTGTGCTATAATTCTCGCACTTGACCGCTCTTGCAGTCTTCGGAACTGTGTGGATGATATTTTTCCGAAAGTCAGATGGTATGTCGCCAGACTCAAACACTCTATACACCAACGTGAATAGTCGTTTTATTGCCACTTCCTCCAATGATATTGGAAATTCTGACGGAATGTTATGTAACCTTTCTGCGTTATTTGATCTTAAATCCTACAAAGCTCTTTTAAATTCTGATTGTAATACTGGATCCTCTGTCTCTTCGAAATCGACTCCGTTTCTTCTTCTATAGCATCAGACAAATCTCCCCTCTCTTAGAGGCCTTCAGTGTACTCTTTCTACCTATCTGCACTGTCCTCTGCATTTAACAATGGAATTCTCATTGCACTCTTAGTTTTACCTCCCTTGCGTTTAATTTCACCTAATGTTGTTTAGAATTTCCTATATGCCAAGTCAGTCCTTCCGAAAATCATTGCCTTTTGGATTTCTTCACATTTTTCTGCAGCCATTACACCTTAGCTTCCCTGAACTTCATGTTTATTTCATTCCTCAGCGACTTGTATTTCTGTATTCCCGATTTCCCTTAACACTAATGTATTATCGATCAACTGTAGAATTTCATTTTTCCCCAGGGTTACCCTGCAGTTACCCTCTTCGTACCCAATTTTCGTTTCCAACTTCTGTGATTGCCCTTGTTAGAGATGTCCATTGCTCTTCAACTGAACAGCCTACTGTGCTGTTATTTATGTCAGTATCTATAGCCTCAGAGAACTTCAAGCACATTCTAAGTACTTTCGTATCCAACTACTTTGTAACTGACATTTCCTGACTAACCTCTTCAGCCTACTCTTGAACACTACTGCAAGACTACACCTTCTCCTGGGTACGCCTTACAATCCAGTATCTGATTTCGGAATCTCTGTCTGACCATGATGTACGATAACGGAAATCTTCCCGTTTCACCCTGCCTTTTCCAAGTATACCTCCTCCTCTTGTGATTCTTGAACAGAGTATTCGCTATTAGTGACTGAAATTTATTACAGTGCTGGCAGCGATGATATTATCCTGAAGAACGTCGTTCACAAGACGTGCACGATGGTGGTGCGAATTCTCGTCCATGAAGACGAATGCCATGCCAATATGCTGCCGATATGGTTGCACCCTCGGTCGCAGGATGGCATTCACGTATCATACAGCCGTTACTTCGCCTTCCATGACCACCAGAGACGTACGTCGGTCCCACGTAATGCTGTTCCAAATCAGCAGGGAAACTTGACCTTGCTGCACTCGTTTGACAGTGTGTCTGCCGGCTGGAGTGGCCGAGCGGTTCTAGGCGCTACAGTCTGGAGCCGCGCGACCGCTACGGTCACAGGTTCGAATCCTGCCTCGGGCATGGATGTATGTGATGTCCTTAGGGTAGTTAGGTTTAAGTACTAAGTTCTAGGGGACTGGTGACCTCAGAAGTTTAGTCCCATAGTGCTCAGAGCCATTTGAACCTTTTTGAAAGGTGTGTCTAAGGTTGCCTCCAAACACGACTCTGACGACTGTCTGGTTGAAGGCATATGCGACCCTCAGCGGTGAAGTGAACGTGATGCCAGTCCTGAGCGGTCCATTCAGCAAGTTGTTGGGCCATCTGTACAGCGCTGCATGGTGTCGTAGTTGCAGAGATGGACCTCGCCATGGACGTCGATAGTGAAGTTGCTCATCATGCAGTCTATTGCGTTGTTTGAGTCGTAACACGACATCCTGTGGCTGCACGAAAAGCATTATTCAACAAGGTGGCGTGGTTGTTAGGGTTCCTCCGAGCCATAACCCGTAGACAGAGGTCATCCACTGCAGTAGTAGCCTTTGGGCGCCCTGAGCGAGGTTTTTCATAGACAGTTTTTGTCTCTCTGAATCTCCTCCATGTCCCAACAACATCGCTCTGGTTCACTCCGAGGCGCCTGGACACTTCCCTTGTTGAGAGCCCTTGCATGGCACATAGTAACAATACGATTGTACCGCGATATCGACCGTCTAGGCATGTTTGAACTACGGACAACACGAGCTGTGTATCTCTTTCCTGGTGAAATGACTAGAACTAATGGGCTGTTTGACTCCCTCCGTCTAATAGTCGCTGCTCATGCATTGTTGTTTACATCTTTTCCCGGGGTCCCGGGTTCGATTCCCGGCGGGGTCAGGGATTTTCTCTGCCTCGTGATGGCTGGGTGTTGTGTGATGTCCTTAGGTTAGTTAGGTTTAAGTAGTTCTAAGTTCTAGGGGACTGATGACCATACATGTTAAGTCCCACAGTGCTCAGAGCCATTTTTTACATCTTTTGGTAGGTTTAGTGACATCTCTGAACAGTAAAGGGACTCTGTGATACAGTATCCACAGTCCACGTTTATCTTCAGGAATTCTGGTAATCGGGATGATGTAAAACTTTTTTGATGTGTGTACGATGAGTCCAGTGGCTGTTGCTGTACATCCTTTGGCGAAGTAGAACATTATATGCCACAGTTCTTTGCATTCACGGCACCGTGCAGAGTAAATTGTGCTTCGTGGATCCAAAGAATATTATCTGGCCACTTAACCTGCATTGTATGCCAAAATATGGATGACAAAGACATGCCACTGTGGAGCTTCATTTCAGGCACATTCTGAATATTTAATTGATGCCAGTGTAAATTCCGCCGGAAAATCTTTTGAAATATTGACCAGGGGAGAGACAATTGCCGTAATACAGCTCGAGCCCTGACTGCAGAATTAGGGGCATGTCGTGCACTCGCGCGGTCGGCTATAGGTACAGCAACGTCATCAGCCACTGCCATGGTAAAGGGCTGCCTCCCTGTCCCTGCTGCACCACCGAATTCAACCGTTTCTTCAAATTCCTGGACGATATTCTTTAACCCATGGATCTTCTTCACAGCTGTTTCTGTCGCCGATATTCCCGCAGTGCTGTGCTGCTATTGGTGCCGTTCGGATGAAACAGCTTTACCAGTAGTGCATGCTCTGTCTTCTGAATAGCCATCGCGTTCCGTGCTGAAAACGAGGTTTCAGAACCCTGTGATGAATACAAAACGCACTGCAGGACTCGGAACACCGTAAGTTTAACTCTAACCACTTGGTGCCAGCATCACCTGATTATTTGTGCTACCCTCATGTGCCCTTGCTTTACTTTGGTTTACGTTCCTGTTTCAATCTATTTTCAAGACACCGTCTATTCGGCCTAACTGCTCTTCAAACTCCTTTGGAGTCTCAGACAGAACGTCATTGGCATCCGCAAACTGCAAGTATATAACTGTTCTCCCTGAGCTTCATTACACTTTCCAAATTTATCCTTGATATTCTCTACAGTTCGCTAAATGTCATTTAATAATATCAGGGACAGGATGCAAACTTATCTCATTCCAATCTCAAATACTGTTTCCCTTCCATGGCCTTCGATTTTCATAAAACAGTTACTGGGCACAATGAACTATATTCATTGGACTTACGTTTACCAACAGGCAAATATTCTTATCTCTAGAAGTCAAATGACGCCAGAGGCGATAAACACGATAAATTAATAACGATTCGTTCTTCAAATCTTCTGTCTTCCAGTTACCAGAACATCCCAATTAAGTTATAAAGACACTATTGTAAGATTTATATTTATTTCATCTATATATGAAATACTGAATGTTCTGTTTTTCAAAAATTTTCTCCTCGCGTAACGTGTGCTTCAGACGTCAACTGCTGAGCAGAACTGGCTCTTGGTTTTCCCTGTGTTGCATATGTGAAGTTTCTTGAAACAACACTTATATCTTAATGAAATTCTGAATTGTAAACAATGAAAATGAATCTAATTAAATGCCAAAAGAAATTAATTATGTCCTCAGTGTAAATTAATTAACTGACACTCGATACTGAATGTTATTACGAAAGTTACTTAATGTGAAGCGCAATGTCTGACTTGAAATATCCACGAAATAAAACACGCTCAATACTGAAGTTAATTACTATTTAATGCTACCGTCACTGTTCACTGCAAATAAAACTGCTTACCTAGTAGAACACCTGAAAATTCTGACGCCATACTGTTTGCTCACAAGTATGCAAAGTGAGATCCCCCTTGAAAGAACAGTAACTTACATCTAGGTCATAATGCTAATTTGTGTCTGGTGTACCGACGATCTCGAAAGCAAACTGAAATCTGCAAACGCTGCAGGTAAGGAGAAATAATCTACTCTAAATTTTTCTTTGCTTCTCAGAAACAGTCTGCGGAATGCAGTCACGATATACTATTTTAAACTTTACTAAGACTAAACTTTACTAAGACAGATGAAGGAGGGTTTTACTTTCAAGAAAGGCGTTCTTGAAAATTAAACTCTGATTAATGTCAAAAAATATTGTACAACATAAGAAGAATCTAACAATTACGACATTATCTCATTACAAAAACTGCAGTGATTTCAACCAATTGCGTAATTTGTGACAGAATGAAAACAATGAGATCAAACTGCATACAAGTCATGAATATTATCAATAATCTATGGGACAAAGATTATCTTCGATTGACAGTCCTGATAAATAAACACTTCATTCTCACATGTGTATTGATTAGCCTGAAATATTCGTCCAAAATTTATCTCCATCATGTCCATAATAAAGTATTCCGTAAAAGTTTTCCCAGATTCACAAATCTCAGACCCCTTTCTCTAAACTTAAACTGTCCGCTACCCTCACAAGTATTCCCCAGCGCTGCACAACTGAGTAGCGACCAAGCGCACCACAGATGACTTTAAACAGAGGGTCAAGGATCTTATCCACTGCTCGTGCAACGCGCTCATGCATATTTGTCCCAGTACAGTAAAAGCGAATTATTTACGTTGTCAGAAAAAAATACGAAACGTCATATATCCATCTGTCTCCCAGTTTCCGAAACTTCCCATTTAACTTGTTGTTGTTGTTGTGGTCTTCAGTCCTGAGACTGGTTTGATGCAGCTCTCCATGCTACTCTATCCTGTGCAAGCTTCTTCATCTCCCAGTATCTACTGCAACCTACATCCTTCTGAATCTGCTTAGTGTATTCATCTCTTGGTCTCCCTCTACGATTTTTACCCTCCACACTGCCCTCCAATGCTAAATTTGTGATCCCTTGATGCCTCAAAACATGTCCTACCAACCGATCCCTTCTTCTAGTCAAGTTGTGCCACAAACTTCTCTTCTCCCCAATCCTATTCAATACCTCCTCATTAGTTACGTGATGTACCCACCTTATCTTCAGCATTCTTCTGTAGCACCACATTTCGAAAGCTTCTATTCTCTTCTTGTCCAAACTAGTTGTCGTCCATGTTTCACTTCCATACATGGCTACACTCCATACAAATACTTTCAGAAATGACTTCCTGACACTTAAATCTATTCTCGATGTTAACAAATTCCTCTTCTTGAGAAACGCTTTCCTTGCCATTGCCAGTCTACATTTTATATCCTCTCTACTTCGACCATCATCGGTTATTTTACTCCCTAAATAACAAAACTCTTTTACTACTTTAAGTGTCTCATTTCCTAATCTAATTCCCTCGGCATCACCCGACTTAATTTGACTACATTCCATTATCCTCGTTTTGCTTTTGTTGATGTTCATCTTATATCCTTTCAAGACACTGTCCATTCCGTTCAACTGCTCTTCCAAGTCCTTTGGTGTCTCTGACAGAATTACAATGTCATCGGCGAACCTCAAAGTTTTTACTTCTTCTCCATGAATTTTAATACCTACTCCGAATTTTTCTTTTGTTTCCTTTACTGCTTGCTCAATATACAGATTGAATAACATCGGGGAGAGGCTACAACCCTGTCTTACTCCTTTCCCAACCACTGCTTCCCTTTCATGCCCCTCGACTCTTACAACTGCCACCTGGTTTCTGTACAAACTGTAAATAGCCTTTCGCTCCCTGTATTTTACCCCTGCCACCTTCAGAATTTGAAAGAGAGTATTCCAGTTAACATTGTCAAAAGCTTTCTCTAAGTCTACAAATGCTAGAAACGTAGGTTTGCCTTTTCTTAATCTTTCTTCTAAGATAAGTCGTAATGTCAGTATTGCCTCACGTGTTCCAACATTTCTACGGAATCCAAACTCATCTCCCCCAAGGTCGGCTTCTACCAGTTTTTCCATTCGTCTGTAAAGAATTCGCGGTAGTATTTTGCAACTGTGACTTATTAAACTGATAGTTCGGTAATTTTCACATCTGTCAACACCTGCTTTCTTTGGGATTGGAATTATTATATTCTTCTTGAAGTCTGAGGGTATTTCTCCTGTCTCATACATCGTGCTCACCAGATGGTAGAGTTTTGTCAGGACTGGCTCTCCCGAGGCCATCAGTAGTTCAAATGGAATGTTGTCTACTCCCGGGGCCTTGTTTCGACTCAGGTCTTTCAGTGCTCTGTCAAACTCTTCACGCAGTATCTTATCTCCCATTTCGTCTTCATCTACATCCTCTTCCATTTCCACAATATTGTCCTCAAGTACATCGCCCTTGTATAAACCCTCTATATACTCCTTCCACCTTTCCGCCCTCCCTTCTTTGCTTAGAACTGGGTTTCCATCTGAGCTCTTGATATTCATACAAGTGGTTCTCTTCTCTCCAAAGGTCTCTTTAATTTTCCTGTAGGCAGCATCTATCTTACCCCTAGTGAGACAAGCCTCTACATCCTTACATTTGTCCTCTAGCCATCCCTGCTTAGCCATTTTGCACTTCCTGTCGATATCATTTTTGAGACGTTTGTATTCCTTTTTGCCTGCTTCATTTACTGCATTTTTATATTTTCTCCTTTCATCAATTAAATTCAATATTTCTTCTGTTACCCAAGGATTTCTATTAGCCCTCGTCTTTTTACCTAGTTGATCCTCTGCTGCTTTCACTACTTCATCCCTCAGAGCTACCCATTCTTCTTCTACTGTATTTCTTTCCCCCATTCCTGTCAATTGTTCCCTTATGCTCTCCCTGAAACTCTCTACAACCTCTGGTTCTTTCAGTTTATCCAGGTCCCATCTCCTTAAATTCCCACCTTTTTGCAGTTTCTTCAGTTTCAATCTGCAGTTCATAACCAATAGATTGTGGTCAGAATCTACATCTGCCCCAGGAAATGTCTTACAATTTAAAACCTGGTTCCTAAATATCTGTCTTACCATTATATAATCTATCTGATACCTTTTAGTATCTCCAGGATTCTTCCAGGTATACAACCTTCTTTTATGATTCTTGAACCAAGTGTTGGCTATGATTAAGTTATGCTCTGTGCAAAATTCTACAAGGCGGCTTCCTCTTTCATTCCTTCCCCCCAATCCATATTCACCTACTATGTTTCCTTCTCTCCCTTTTCCTACTGACGAATTCCAGTCACCCATGACTATTAAATTTTCGTCTCCCTTCACTACCTGAATAATTTCTTTTATCTCGTCATACATTTCATCTATTTCTTCATCATCTGCAGAGGTAGTTGGCATATAAACTTGTACTACTGTAGTAGGCATGGGCTTTGTGTCTATCTTGGCCACAATAATGCGTTCACTATGCTGTTTGTAGTAGCTAACCCGCACTCCTATTTTTTTATTCATTATTAAACCTACTCCTGCATTACCCCTAATTGATTTTGTATTTATAACCCTGTAATCACCTGACCAAAAGTCTTGTTCCTCCTGCCACCGAACTTCACTAATTCCCACTATATCTAACATTAACCTATCCATTTCCCTTTTTAAATTTTCTAACCTACCAGCCCGATTAAGGGATCTGACATTCCACGCTCCGATCCGTAGAACGCCAGTTTTCTTTCTCCTGATAACGACGTCCTCCTGAGTAGTCCCCGCCCGGAGATCCGAATGGGGGACTATTTTACCTCCGGAATATTTTACCCAAGAGGACGCCATCATCATTTAATCATACAGTAGAGCTGCATGTCCTCGGGAAAAATTACGGCTGTAGTTTCCCCTTGCTTTCAGCCGTTCGCAGTACCAGCACAGCAAGGCCGTTTTGGTTAATGTTACAAGGCCAGATCAGTCAATCATCCAGACTGTTGCCCCTGCAACTACTGAAAAGGCTGCTGCCCCTCTTCAGGAACCACATGTTTGTCTGGCCTCTCAACAGATACCCCTCCGTTGTGGTTGCACCTACGGTACGGTCATCTGTATCGCTGAGGCACGCAAGCCTCCCCACCAACGGCAAGGTCCATGGTTCATGGGGGGCCACTTAACTTAGAAAGGTGCTATGTATGAAACCAGTAGTACATACAAAAAACATGATAAAGCAGTTTTACAAATGAACTTCTGTCGATACATCGAAGCTGAGCATCGCACAATTCAGGGGAAAAAGCAGAAAAGGAAAGCCGTTGGTTACCTACTGAGGCAATTTTCATCTACACCCTTCCCTTTATTCCCAACATTCTCTCCAAATCCATATTTATTAAACGCTACATTGCACATTCCTCACTCAAGACAGTCGTCTAGCCACATGATATACAAAAATTGTTCAAATGGCTCTGAGCACTATGTTACTTAACTTCTGAGGTCATCAGTCCCCTAAACTTAGAACTACTTAAACCTAACTAACGTAAGGACATCACACACATCCATGCTCGAGGCAGGATTCGAACCTGCGACCGTAGCTGTCGCTCGGTTCCGGACTGAAGCGCCTAGAACCGCTCGGCCGCCTCGGCCGGTCGTGATGTACAGGGTGGGACAAATGAAAGTGTCCTGGAAAAAAGAGTTTCTGAATATAAAGAAACTCACTATAGCAGATGTTGTGGGCCCTACTCAGCAAGTTGCTGAAGGCTAATCGAAGCTGGACTGCTGGAATTGCTGCAGTCTCATCCGAAATGTCCTGCTGTAGTTCCTGAAGACTACGAGGGTTCTTGCGATACACCATAGACTTGCGGGTTCCCCACACAATGTAATTGCATGCCGACAGATCAGGTGATATCTGCTAACAACTCCGTCAGACGTGAAGATTGTATAAGTATGCCGTAAGGCGTCGGGTCGATTTGGTAGTACTCGGAAGCATTTTCTGGTCAGCTGCAGGCACATTTTCCGGTGTGTAGGCACGTTTCGCAACGTTTTACGACTTGTTCAAAACAGATGCTGTCTGACGCCATTTTCGTACTAAGCGCAGCTTGGCACTCTTTGTTAGCGGTTTTGTACCATCAAACGTCTTAGCAGACCAGTGACCGCACCGTTTCCGTGGCTTTGTGGCAACGTTATTTTCCACAACGAACACCCGCTGCTCCACTGTGAGTACCACCTTTCCCTTTGCACTGCTCCGTTTATAACGACACAGCCCGCACGACACTCTGAATCAGTGTGGATGACATGGCGGGCATACACGAGGCATGCGCGTCACAGTATGTGGTTACATGCATACATTCACGTTTAGTCGTCTCTACTCATCTGGGCCACCTTTATTTGCCCCACCCTGCATATCTCACAGATGAAAGACGAATATTTTGCGGTGATAGGAGAAGACCACTGAAAATAGGGCACAACTACTGTTTCCGTAGAAATATTGGAACACGTGAGGCAATACTGACCTTACGACTTATTTTAGAAGACAGATTAAGGAAAGGAAAAACTACGTTTCTAGCATTTGTAGACTAAGAGAAAGTTTTTGAATATGTTGACTGGAATACTCTCTTTCAAATTATAAAGGTGGCAGGGGTAAAATACAGGGAGCGAAAGGCTATTAACAATTTGTATAGAAACCAGATGGCAGTTACAAGAGTCGAGGGGCATGAAAGGGAAGCAGTGGTTGGGAAGGAAGTGAGACAGGGTTGTAGCCTCTCCCCGATGTTATTCAATTGTATATTGAGCAAGCAGTAAAGGAAACAAAAGAAAAATTCGGAGTATAAATTAAAATCCATGGAGAAGAAATAAAACTTTGAGTTTCGCCGATGACATTGTAATTCTATCAGAGACAGCAAAGGACTTGGAAGAGCAGTTGAACGGAATGGACAGTGTCTTGAAAGGAGGATATAAGATGAACATCAACAAAATCAAAACGAGGATAATGGAATGTAGTCGAATTTAGTCGGGTGATGCTGAGGGAATTAGATTAGGAAATGAGACACTTAAAGAAGTAAAAGAGTTTTGCTATTTGGGGAGCAAAATAACTGATGATGATCGAAGTAGAGAAGATATAAAATGTAGACTGGCAATGGCAAGGAAAGCGTTTCTGAAGAAGAGAAAATGGTTAACATCGAGTATAGATTTAAGTGTCAGGAAGTCGTTTCTCAAAGTATTTGTATGGAGTGTAGCCATGTATGGAAGTGAAACATGGACGATAAATAGTTTGGACACGAAGAGAATAGAAGCTTTCGAAATGTGGTGCTACAGAAGAATGCTGAAGATTAGATGGGTAGATCACATAACTAATGATGAAGTACTGAGTAGAATTGGGGAGAAGAGGAGTTTGTGGCACAACTTGACAAGAAGAAGCGACCGGTTGGTGGGACATGTTCTGAGGCATCAAGGAATCACAAATTTAGCATTTGAGGGCAGCGTGGAGGGTAAAAATCGTAGAGGGAGAGCAAGAGATGAACACACTAAGCAGATTCTGAAGGATGTAGTTTGCAGTAAGTACTGGGAGATGAAGAAGCTAGCACAGGATAGGGTAGCATGGAGAGCTGCATCAAACCAGTCTCAGGACTGAAGACCACAACAACAACAACTGTTACCTAGTTAAAGAGAACGCAAATATTAGGTACTTCTTTACTTTGCTGATCTTCAGCTTCACTGCTAGCGATCCACTGGCTCTGACATGCACGCCGCTTACGCGCGACCTTTGCATTCTTATGTACGGAGAAGTGGACTCCTGTTGCTCCTCCAGGAAGGCCGGCGAGAAGCCAGGCCCACCTGGCGGCCAGCTAACTAATGCGGCTCTCGCGTGCGCGCGACGCGGCGCCGCTGCCTCCGGCAGAGCGGAAACAAATACAACAGGCGAGGTGGCTACGCAAACGTCCGGCCGCCGACGTATCGACTTCCGATATCGAGACGTGAGCAGAGCAGCGACAACCTCCCTCCGCCAGCGGCCGCCGGCCGCGGGGGATGCAAACGCCAGCACTCCGGCAGTCGTCCGGCTCTGCGCTGAGTGGTCTCCTCGTTCCGAGGTGGACACTTCTGGAGGGCACCAGACGCCGAGCTGAGACGGGGTTCGCGCAGTGTAGATTCCATGGGTCCAAGGTGCTGCTTAACTGATAACTTTTTGTAGTCTTTCGCATCGAAGGTCAGTTGCTTTGGAACTTTTCTGAGTTGTTGACCACAACAGGTTGTAAAATGATAGAAGGCTCCGAAAGCTTAGTGACGTTAAGGGCAGTAGATTGAGCAATAAGCAGTAACATCGGGATGAGGCTACTTCATGCAGTAAGAACAGTGCTCTATGCGTAGTGGTCCATTTATCTTGACCATCCCAGACAACTTTTTGTCCATGAAAGAAACAAAAAACCGTTTCAAATCTATGCTGTTTAGCAGTGAAGGGAGACATTAACCAGCATTATCCCAAAGAAGTTAAAATAATAATCGGTTGTAGATAACATGTGAAACCTCCCCTTAAAAAAGTTTATGAATTATTGTGCTGATAAACCCCTTCCGTTATTTGATTTTCAAACAGCTGAGCAAAACTGAACGTGCACAGGCATTTCTCTCTTTACTTATTCGGATCATCAATAAACTGACACACAATATTTCTGGCGCAACGCAATCTGACTTTCAGTAATCCCTACAAAAGAATGGCCCTTACAAACAATAACCTATACCTTTCATGAATCACTTACCTCACGAAAATCTTCGTTACTCGAAATACTGCAAAACAGTGAGCGCCAATACTGCCAGCTAAATAAAAGATTCTAACTACTGAAGGCACTAACTACTGATAGGCATAGTTAGCAAATGAAAGATTTTGATTGAGAACAAACAATGTATTTACCTTAATAGTGTTCAAAAGTCATTATATATATATATATATATATATATATATATATATATATATATATATGACTCACCTTATATATATATATATATATAAGGTGAGTTATCTAACGTTACCGCTGGATATTTTTGGTAAACCACATCAAATACTGACGAACCGATTCCACAGACCGAACGTGAGGAGAGGGGTTAGTGTAACTGTTTAATACAAACCATACAAAAATGTACGGAAGTATGTTTTTTAACACAAACCTACGTTTTTTTGGATGGAACCACGTTAGTTTTGTTAGCACATATGAACATATAAAGAAATACGTAATCAGTGCCGTTTGTTGCATTGTAAAATGTTAATTACATCCGGAGATATTGTAACCTAAAGTTGACGCTTGAGTACCACTCCTCCGCTGTTCGATCGTGTGTATCGGAGAGCACTGCAACATACATCGCGTTTCTACAGAATGATCTGCCAACGTTGCTCGAAAATGTCCCACTGCAAACGCGTCGACGTATGTGGTATCAGCATGATGGTGCACCTGCACGTTCCGCAGTTAACACTAGGCTGACCCTTGACAAGATGTTCGACGGGCGTTTCATAGGTCGTGGAGGACGCATCCTGATCTTACACCTCTGGACTTCTTTCTGTGGGGTACATTAAAGGAGAATGTGTACCGTGATGTGCCTACAACCCCAGAGGATATGAAACAACATATTGTGGCAGCCTGCGGCGTGTACGACATTCATTACGACAGAGATTGCAATTGTGTGCAGCAAATGATGGCCACCACATTGAACATCTATTGGCCTGACATGTCGGGACACACTCTATTCCACTCCGTAATTGAAAACGGAAACCACGTGTGTACGTGTACCTCACCCCTCATGGTAATGTACATGTGCGTCAGTGAAAAAGACCAATAAAAAGGTGTTAGCTGTGGACGTAATGTGCTGTTCCAGTTTCTTCTGTACCTAAGGTCCATCACCATTCCCTTTGGATCCCTACGTAATTCGGTGCTCTCCGATACACACGATCGAACTGCGGAGGAGTGGTACTCAAGCGTCAACTTTAGGTTACAATGTCTCCGGATGTAATTAACATTTTACAATGCAACAAACGGCACTGATTACGTATTTGTTTATATGTTCAGATGTGCTAACAAAAGTAACGGGGTTCCATTTAAAAAAACGTAGGTTTGTGTTAGAAAACATACTTCCGTGCATTTTTGTATGGTTTGTATTAAACAATTACACTAGCCCCTCTCCTCACGTTCGGTCTGTGGAATCGGTTCGTCAGTATTTGATGTGGTTTACGAAATATATCCAGCGGTAACGTCAGGTGACTCACCCTGTATATATATATATCAGTTCATGGCACCCAGTCTTACAAATTTACTGTCTCTGATGGACACACGTCCTGATCATCCGCTCTCAAAACTCCGCCATCTCTCCCCCAACTTCCACCACTGCTGGCGGCTCACCTCCAACTGCGCAACGCTACGCGCTGTTCACGTCCAACTGCCCAACACTACAATAGCGAATATTACAACTATGCCAACCAGCCACCGACTGCACACAGCACAGCCAGTGATTTTCATACAGAGCGCTACGTGGCGTTACCAATATAAAAACCTAAATAGCCTACTTACACATGATCTGCAGATGACAGGGGTCTATTAGTTCTACATCTTTGTTTCCACCTTTTTTTCTCGAATTCCTGGTCTTTATTGTAAAAATTACAAAACATTTGCGATTGCTAGTATTGGCGCTCGCTGGTCACTACTTTCTCCCATCTTTCGGGCAGCATAGGTCTTACTCTGAGGCGCAACAACTGGGTGTCTTTTGAGGAGATCCATGAATGGATCCAATTTCGCACTCCTTAATATGACCAGAAATGCAGGTCAGCCAGGTCGTGTGCCAATGAGAGAGAAAAAAAAAACATAATAATCAGAGGATGAATATCTGGAAAATACGGTAGGTGGGGTAGGACTTCACACTTCAACGGTTCCGAGTTTGTTTTGGCGGTATGACGACATTGAGTTGGGCAGTGTCATGCTGAAAAATCGTTTTTGATGTCTGTCGCTGCATTGTGGCCGTTTCGCTTCCAGTGCTCTGCTCAGACACATCAAATGCTTTCCATTACGATTTCAGTAGCTTCGAAAACTTCGTCTGTTCCAACACTATGCTGGTTTTAGACGTCGAAATCACCGTTCTTGAAGCATTGAATCCATTCTATGCACGTTTTTTCGCTAAAAGGTGCGGTACTGTAGATCTTACTCAACATTTTATCAGTTTTAGCTGCTGATTTCTTTAAGCGAAAGCAGAAAATTCAAACTTCGTCTAAATAACCTGAATTACGTTCGAGAGTTGACGAGTCATTCGAGAATAGCTTTATGATGCTGCCACAAATCGACAAACACTTTGATGGCGTTATGTTTACAAATGCATAACCTTGTTGTATGACACTTGTTACATGTCATCTGCAACATCACTTGCCGCTAGCACCATCTATTGAAAAATGACGGAAGCAAAACTATCAATTAATAAGACAGTCAAGATGGCAATTATCATTAAAATAAATATAAAGACCGGTTTTGGCCTTTATGCTGACCATCTTCACATCTAAGGCACCATGTGGCTGCCGCCAGTGGGGCAAAGAACAGTTTCGTGAAGGCACGGTCGTTTACTGTTAAAAGACCATGAGTTCAACGCAACTTTTCCATTGCACCGCCGGCTGTAGCCACATGGTGCCTTAGATCGGAAGATGGACAGCATAAAGGCCAAAACAGATCGTATAAATAAATGACAATTATGATGTTGACTAGTTTATTAATTCATAAGAATCTGCAACTTATGACTTATAACTGTGAGGTTCTTCACTCATTTAATCGTTTTTCCACAAATCATCGACAAAAACGGAGCGCCGCATTCAACCAGAGTTCTCCGCCATCTTTCTGGTAACAGAGACCGTGTTATTCGCGTTAGCCGCGGGATTTTCCTTCAAATGTAGAAGACAAATACACACATTAGAAATTTGTTTGCAACAGTTCGGTTCCGAGAGTTAACGAACCTGTTCTGAAAATTGGAATAGAGATCAACATAAACATTATTTCCCCCCCCCCCCCCTTTTTGTTGCTCATGAAATCCACACATTGCATGTTGTACCACCGTAGAGTGATAACTTCAGAGGTGGTGGTCCAGATTGTTGTACACACCGGTACCTCTGATCCCAGTAGCACCTCCTCTTGCATTCGTCGTGGCATACAATCCACACCTTCATCAAGGCACTGTTGGTCCAGATAGACTCCCTTCTCAATGGCGATTCGGCTTAGATCCCTCAGAGAGGTTGGTGGGTCACGTCGTCCATAAACAGCCCTTCAAATCTATCCCTGGCATCTTCATTTAAAACTTCCGGGTTGATAGGCCGTGGTCGATGTATAAAACCCTCCCCTGACTTTTAGTCTCCGACTGCGAAAGGCATTCTCCGAGGTACAGCGGCGAACTGCGAAGAAAACTCAGGAAGCGCTGATTATATAGGCAGTACAGACGGCGCCACTGTCCATCACATGGTGTCGGCGATGAGACTGTCTCTGGTAATGCCAAAATTCTCGTTTGAAAGTAATCGATCGTCAATTTTGCGGTGTAGCGCTGACATGCAAATTAACACCTTCGTCTTTCCTGTTAAAATTATTCCAGTGTTTATCAATCTCGATAGCCTCTCTATACATGCGTGCATAATAAAGCGAGGTTCTAGATATGACGCTCGTCTCGCTGAATTTTATTTCATGATCTCCTTCCCGGTAAACATGTTCCGATACGGCCAATTTATCCGTGTGACCCAGGCAGCAAGTCCTCTTATGTTCAACAAAACGGGTGTTCACAGTTCTCTTTGTGGTACCCATATAAACCTGTCCACGACTACAAGGAATTTTATATACCCCCGGTGTAGCCAAAAGGTGTCGTGCCACTTTTGCCGATCTTAAAAATTCCTTTATTTTCCTGGTGGGTCTGAAAATAGTTTCCACCTCACACTTGCTTAAAGCTTTCCCAATGCGATCTGTGACCTTACTAATGAACGGGAGAAAAAGTTTGCCCTTGGGCGACTGTTGCTCGTCGTTGCTCCTGATTCTCTGCCTAGAGCGAAGTGCTCGATCTATACCCTTGCTAGAATAGCCATTCTTCATGAACATTGACCGTAGATGTTCCGTTTCATCTCTTAAATAAACAGGTTCACAAATTTTGTACGCCCTGTCCACCAAGGTTTTCATTTCAACTCTTTCTTTGTCTAGGGTGGTGATTTGAATCTCTATGCAGATAACGATCAGTATGTGTGGCCTTTGTATACATCTTATGGCGCAATGTTCCGTCCCGTCGTTTAATCACAGGCACATTCAAGAAATTCAATTGCCCATTACTCTCCATCTCCATAGTAAATTGGATTTTCGGATTAATGCTGTTTAAATGTGTCAGGAAGGCATCTAGTCCACTGCTCAGTGTGTCCATACTACGAACGTGTCATCGTCATAGCGAGACCAGAAAGATGGTCAACTTTCGTGAAGAATGGCTATTCTAGCAAGGATATAGATCGAGCACTTCGCTCTAGGCAGAGAATCAAGAGCAACGACGAGCAACAGTCGCCCAGGGACAAGGTTCTTCTTCCGTTCACTAGTAAGCTCACAGATCGCTTTGGGAAACTTTTAAGCAAGTACGGGGTGGAAAATATTTGCCGACCCACCAGGAAAAGAAAAGAATATTTAAGATCGGCAATAGATGCAAGACACCCTTTGGCTACACCGGAGGTGAATAAAATTCCTTGTAGTTGTGGTCAGGTTTATATCGGTACCACAAAGAGAACTGTGAACACCCGTTTTGTTGAACATAAGAAGAATTGCCACCTGGGTCACACGGATAAATCGGCCGTAGCGGAACATGTTTACCAGGAAGGTGATCATGTAATAACATTAAGCAAGACGAGCGTCATACCTAGAACTTCGCATTATTATTCACGCATGTACACTCCTGGAAATGGAAAAAAGAACACATTGACACCGGTGTGTCAGACCCACCATACTTGCTCCGGACACTGCGAGAGGGCTGTACAAGCAATAATCACACGCACGGCACAGCGGACATACCAGGAACCGCGGTGTTGGCCGTCGAATGGCGCTAGCTGTGCAGCATTTGTGCACCGCCGCCGTCAGTGTCAGCCAGTTTGCCGTGGCATACGGAGCTCCATCGCAGTCTTTAACACTGGTAGCATGCCGCGACAGGGTGGACGTGAACCGTATGTGCAGTTGACGGACTTTGAGCGAGGGCGTATAGTGGGCATGCGGGAGGCCGGGTGGACTTACCGCCGAATTGCTCAACACGTGGGGCGTGAGGTCTCCACAGTACATCGATGTTGTCGCAACGTGCAAGGTGCACGTGCCCGTCGACCTGGGACCGGACCGCAGCGACACACGGATGCACGCCAAGACCGTAGGATCCTACGCAGTGCCGTAGGGGACCGCACCGCCACTTCCCAGCAAATTAGGGACACTGTTGCTCCTGGGGTATCGGCGAGGACCATTCGCAACTGTCTCCATGAAGCTGGGCTACGGTCCCGCACACCGTTAGGCCGTCTTCCGCTCACGCCCCAACATCGTGCAGCCCGCCTCCAGTGGTGTCGCGACAGGCGTGAATGGAGGGACGAATGGAGACGTGTCGTCTTCAGCGATGAGAGTCGCTTCTGCCTTGGTGCCAATGATGGTCGTATGCGTGTTTGGCGCCGTGTAGGTGAGCGCCACAATCAGGACTGCATACGACCGAGGCACACAGGGCCAACACCCGGCATCATGGTGTGGGGAGCGATCTCCTACACTGGCCGTACACTACTGGTGATCGTCGAGGGGACAATGAATAGTGCACGGTACATCCAAACCGTCATCGAACCCATCGTTCTACCATTCCTAGACCGGCAAGGGAACTTGCTGTTCCAACAGGACAATGCACGTCCGCATGTATCCCATGCCACCCAACGCGCTCTAGAAGGTGTAAGTCAACTACCCTGGCCAGCAAGATCTCCGGATCTGTCCCCCATTGAGCATGTCTGGGACTGGATGAAGCGTCGTCTCACGCGGTCTGCACGTCCAGCACGAACGCTGGTCCAACTGAGGCGCCAGGTGGAAATGGCATGGCAAGCCGTTCCACAGGACTACATCCAGCATCTCTACGATCGTCTCCATGGGAGAATAGCAGCTTGCATTGCTGCGAAAGGTGGATATACACTGTACTAGTGCCGACATTGTGCATGCTCTGTTGCCTGTGTCTATGTGCCTGTGGTTCTGTCAGTGTGATCATGTGATGTATCTGACCCCAGGAATGTGTCAATAAAGTTTCCCCTTCCTGGGACAATGAATTCACGGTGTTCTTATTTCAATTTCCAGGAGTGTATAAAGAGGCTATCAAGATTGATAAACACCGTAATAATTTTAACAGGAAAGACGAAGGTGTTAAACTGGATAAAATTTGGATGTCAGCGTTGCACCTCAAGAGTGACGATCGATTACTTTCAATCGAGAACGTTGGCATTACCAGAGACAGTCTCATAGGCGACGCCACTTGATGGACGGTGGCGCATTCTGTACTGCCTATATAATCAGCGCTTCCTCGAGTTTTCTTCGCAGTTCGCCGCTGTACCTCGGAGAATGCCTCTCGCAGTCGAAGACGAAAAGTCAGGGGCGGGTTTTATACATCGACCACGGCCTATCAGCCCGGAAGTTTCAAGTGAAGATAATACCTATATTCTATGATATCCCAGGTTGCCCGGTAGGATCCATGTCTGGAGAACAGGCTGGCCACTCCAGTCGAGGGATGTCGTTGTCCTGAAGGGAGTCATTCACAAGATATGCACGAAGGGGGGCGCTAATTGTCTTCCATGAACACGAATGCCTCGCCAGTATGCTGCCGATATGCTTCCAAGATGGGTCGGAGGATGGCATTCACCTGTCGTACAGCTGTTACGGCGCTTTCCATGACCACCACAAGTGTACGTTGCCCCACATAATCCCACCCCAAAACAGCAGGGAATCTCCGCCTTGCTGCACTCGCTGGACAGTGTGTCTAAGGAGTTCATCCTGACCGGATTGCCTGTAAACACGTTTCCGACGTTTGTCTGGGTGAAAGCATAAGCGCCATTCATCGGTGAAGAGAACGTGAGGCCCATCCTGAACGGTCCATTGGACATGTTGTTGGGCCTATCTGTAACGCGCTGCGTTGTGTCGTTGTTTGAAAGATGGACTTCGCCATGGACGTCGGGAGTGAAGTTGCGCATCATGCAGCCTATTGCGCGCAATTTGAGTTGTGACACGACGTCATATGGCTGCACGAAAATCATTATTCAACATGGTGGCGTTGCTGTCAGGGTTCCTATAAGCCATAATCCGTAGGTAGCGGTCATCCTCTTCAGTAGTAGCCCTTGGGCGGAGTAAGCGAGGCACGTCATCGACAGTTCCTGTCTCTCTGAATCTTCTCCATGTCCAAACAACATCGCTTTGGTTCACTCCGAGACGCCAGGATACTTCCCGTGTTAAGAGGCCTGCCTGGCACAAAAGCAACAATGCGGATGCGATCGAACAACAGTATTGACCGACAAGGCATGGTTGGACTACAGACAACACGACACGTGTACCTCCTTCCTGGTGAAATGACTGGAAATGATCGGCTGTTGGATCCCCTCCGTCTAATAGGCCCTGCTCATACGTGGTTCTTTACATCTTTGGGCGGGTTTAATGACATCTCTGAACAGTCAAAGGGACTGTGTTTGTGATACAATATCCAAAGTCAACGTCTATCTTCTGGAGTTCTGGGAACCGGTGTGATGCAAAACTTTTTTGATATGTGTATTACACCTTTACAGTGGCAACAATGTAATTTGGTGCTCAAGTATAAGTATTTTGTGTCGCAGATTCTTGTACAACCAATTCCCCTTTCAAACAGATTACATCACATAAACCGGTTCCTTGCGCAAATAAACCGTAATACTAACCTTTCATAGACATAAATGTTATAGAGCATGCCTGTTGTAAGGGCGATATGGTACACCTACATCTACATCTACGTGATTACTCTGCTATTCACTATGTAAGTAGGCTGTTTATGATTTCTTATTGGCAACGTTACGTAGCGCTCTGTATGAAAATCACTGGCTGTGCTGTGTGCAGTATGTGGCTAGTTTGCATTGTTGTCTGCCATTGTAGTGTTGGGCAGCGGCAGCTGGATGTGAACAGCGCGTAGCGTTGCGCAGTTGGAGGTGAGCCGCCAGCAGTGGTGGATGTGGGGAGAGAGATGGCGGCGTTTTGTAATTTGTCATGAACTGCTATATATATTATGACTATTAAGGTAAATGCATTGTTTGTTCTCTATTAATATCTTTCATTTGCTAACTATCCCTATCAGTAGTTAGTGCCTTCTGTAGTTTGAATCTTTTATTTAGCTAGCAGTAACGGCGCTCGCTGTATTGCAGTAGTTCGAGTAATGAAGATTTTTGTGAGGTAAGCGATTTCTGAAAGGTATAGTTTAATGTTAGTCAGGGCCATTCCTTTGTAGGGATTTTTGATAGTCAGATTGCGTTGCGCTAAAATTATTGTGTGTCAGTTTAGGCACAGTCTTGTATAAATTGTTTCAACTATTAAGTGTTCATATAGTTCCGCGTTTTGCACCGTCCGTCGGCTTGACAAGATTCACATTGCTAAAAAAGAAGGCGTGTGATGTTATACGTGGATACTACCGTTCAAGTAGGCAGACGGATCGCATTTGCACCTAGTTGATCTTAATAATATACAGAAAAATGGACACACCCTGGGCGAAGATCTGATTCACTTGAGGGATGAAAACATGAGTAATTGCAAATATAGTAAAGCAAATTCAGGCAACCTTCCTAGCACTTGTACTCCTAAAATACCAGCAACAGAGTGTGGGATAAGATGTCTGTAGTGTCAAAGGAAGTAAATCGTGTTATGTGGGGCCGTAAGGCATGGTTTGAACTTATCACCATTGTTGTTCAATTTTTCTATGGAAGAAACAGTAAATAAGATGAATGAAAATTTTAAAAGGGAAACGAAAATGCAGTAGGAACGGATACCAATGTAAAAAATTGTGGGATGCCAATTCGTTCTGCCTTGATGAAAGGAATGCTTAGACTTTATTAACGTAATGGACAGTATAGTTAACACAATGTACAGCTAATGGATAAATAAAACGAAGGCGATAAGTAGTAGTAACAAGAACAGCATTTAACGTGACACTGATGTCGGAAACGGCACAGTTGTAGAAAACCTGAGTCAACTGTCATATCTAACCAGCAAGATTACACATGTTAGCTGCAGCATGTAAGTCGGATGAAGAATGTGTATCTGATACATAAAGCGAACGATATTGTTCATTCTGCGCGTCATCACGGCTTTTACGAGGGTAATTCCAAAAGTAAGGTCTTCTATTTTTTATAAGTACATACAAATGTTTATTTCTGCATTGTTTTACATCAGTTTACAGCTTGAACATTTACCTATTTTTCGACATTATCACCATTTCTGCCGATGCATTTTTGTAGACGCTGTGGCAGTTTGCCCATGTCATACCAGCTCGCCGCCATGCTGTTCAGAAAATTATGAACTGGACTGATCGTTGCTTGGTCTCAGGTGTAAAGTGGTACGCCCAGGTTTCGTCACCCCTGACAATTGAGTCCAGAAAGTTGTCCTGTTCGGCTGCAAGGCGGTTGTTTGTTGCGGGAAGCATCTACTCGTTGCCGCATGTGGTCCTCAGTCAGCTTGCGTGGCACCCATCTTGCGCACACATTCCGGTATTTCAATGTTTCCGTTACAACCTTCAACACTGTCTGCTCAGAAATTGACGGTCTCCCGCTCCTTTGTTCGTTGTGAATTTCGGTCCGACCAACTGCAAACTCTCTACACCACTTACGAACATTTTTGACATGCATGCACGACTCACCACACACTTCCGTCAATTGGCAATGGATTTCAATCGGCGCAGTCCCCTTTGCGTTCAAAAGCCGAATAAGTGCGCGCAATTCGCACTTGGCGGTAATTCCAACGGGAGCTCCTTCCTCAACGGCTGCCAAGCCAAGCCTGAGCGCCTCAGCGCGGCGTGCGCATGTTTACACACAGCGCGTGAAGCACTGCCGGCTCTGTGGCCGAGCGGTTCTAGGCGCTTCAGTCTGGAACCGCGCGACCGCTACGGTCGCAGGTTCGAATCCTGCCTCGGGCATGGACGTGTGTTATGTCCTTAGGTTAGTTAGATTTAAGTAGTTCTAAGTCTAGGGGACTGATGACCTCAGATGTTAAGTCCCATAGTGCTTAGAGCCATTTGAACCATTCGAACCGTGAAGCACTCTTTATAACAGTGTGACCAACTGCCACAAAAACAGAGTTCTGTACTCATGAAAAAGTAGGAGACCTTACTTTTGGGATTAACCTCGTAATTTTAGAAGAATGGGTATGCTATTTTAGTCACAGTTCGATCTGTTTCTTCAAGTAAAGTATTACGTGAGGGTATTTATCGACAGTAGCAACAGCATTTTAAATACAGAAAGGTTTCCCAGCTGTTAAACTCCACTAGGTATTATAAGATTCTTAAGCCGTCCAGTTGTAGTCTAGCATTCATTTGCACGAATTTCCCAGTAACTCCGAGGTGCACAGCTGTTGCGCGGACGGCATGAAAAGACAGATCGCAATTCCGTTTCAGTGCCCTATGCCATAGAGAGAAGTCTACGATACTCTTTTGTCGATACAATCAAGCAACTGCCATTAGAAGACATGTACGACCACAAACTGTCTAAGATTACCCTATGACTTATTGTGTGAAAAGTTTTTACTTTAGGAGAATAAGCTTATCAGTTGCGCTTCAGATATTTTTCACATTTTTATATACATTAGCCTACATTTTTAACAATACTAAGTAATTAATAAATAAAATTCAAAATTTTATTTATCGTGAAATTTCCGAACTAGTTAATACACGAAGGTACGTGACATATTTCACACATGCAATGCGTTCGCTTTTTAGATAATTTTGTGCTACGGTTTCAGCAAGTTCTCTTAGTATCTACAACAATATGCTGGTGGTTCCCTATACTTAGTACCTTCTCATCAATAAGGACATTTGCAACCTTTTACCAAGAATAATGGCCTGCAGCCTTTACGCATCCTAGAAGAAACTCCTACTACATTTGCAAGGGAGGAGAATTTGAAATGATAGCTAATCTTGATTACGTTTTTGTTAGTGCTCCTGTTTATGTGAGTCGTAACGGGCTCACCTCCCATGCAAGCGGGCCGGGTACAATTCCCGGCAGGGTTGGAGATTTTCTCCGCTCGGGGACTGGGTGTTGTGTTGTCCTCATCATCATTTCATCCTCATCACCGGCGTGCAAGTGGCCCATTATGACGTCGACTGAACAAGACTTGCAATTGGCGACCGAATTTACCCGGATGGGGCCTCCCGGCCAACGATGCCATACGATCATTTCATTTTTTTCCCTTTTTTAGCTTCCCACAGTATTAATCTATTGGCAGTAACTAAATATAATTAAGAAGAAAAAAACATAACCTCTGTCACTACTTGATAATTCGCCTGCCCATAACACTACTGCTCATGCAGGTTGTAAAATTTGTAGGGTCCCCCACGTGAACTTTATTCTTGGACTTTCGGAGACAGTGACTGTTAATCCTCGGAGTTGCAATTCATAGTGCGCCACACCGTCGCTTTTCCACCGGATGCGTAACATTACCTTTCGTGGATGCCTGCAAGTCTTTCTAAGGTGAATGGTTGCTTTGTTTGGGCTCAACCTTTCCTATCTTTCCCTTACTTTCGCATAAAGACACCATTTCTCGTCACCAATAACGATACAGGAATGGACGCTGTTGTTCACAAGCCAACTGATGACCGGCAAGCAGAGCTGCACATTTTGCAACCACCGATTCTTGTGATTTCGGCTTAGAACATGCGGTACCAGTTGTAATGGGACGCAAAATTGAAGCGTCACCCATCCACCAGTGTCAGCCCAGTTGCAGGTGAATATAAGTTTAATTTAGTTTTGTTTATGTATTTTTGTTATATTTTTGTAATGGTTGTGAATTGTCTAAAGTTTTTGTATTTTTTTTTATGTTTCATGTTCGGAGAGGGCGGCGCAACGAACGGAGACAGCATCTTCGCTGCCGGGACCAGAGAGAAAATTGCTGGCCACTATACGTCGCGGGTCGACAGCCAAAGAGAAACAGAAGATCCTGGAACCGAGTTGTTGCGTCGTGCTTCTAAAAAATAAAATAAATGAAAATTTGGAATGTTTTGTACAACAATGATATCATAGGAAGTTTAATCTTATTGAAAATGTTAGTTTTGTCTCGTCAAGGCTCAGGTTCACGTCTGTATGTAGGAAGATAATAAACTAGCGGATGCTACTAAAGTTGAAATACGTGTTCCGAGGATTTATTTATGAAGAATTATGTGAATGAATTAATAATATATTTGACACGATTATTGAATTTTGACAGCGTTCATCGCGACTGTGAATCTCAAAAAGTTTATTCAATGTGGTTCTAATATCAATAAATCAAGACAACGTGTATCAATATAATTTCTGAGGAGAAACAAACGACATCTAAAAATTGAAAAAGTTTACGCAAACCAATTGGCCCGAGTGACGTAATTCTGCGCATACGACTCAAATGATGTTTTACAGTTTCGTTCAAAAACCATTCTGAGATAATTTAAAAAGAATATAAATAATTTTGAAGTGGGTTGTAACTGACGTAGGTGACGAAGTCTACACATGGTCATATGTCGAAAGAAAATCATTTATAAAGAACTTACGTCGTTACACTACACCGTGGCGACCGTGACAGGACTTGTGTGCAACTAAGACACACAGGTACGAAACAATTAAAACATCAAGAGTCCTTCGGAAGTCAACGAGAGTCTTCGTGGAGCCTTTACCAGCCAGCGGCGACTTCGCCGGTGTGGGCAGCTGACGGAGCGCGGCCAAGCAGTACGGTCACGCAGTTATTCTACGAGAAGGCGCATCTGTTGGGCAGCAGCTGAACGCTGCAAACCCCGACAACCTTTTTTCTCCTATACTAACAGGCCCAGTACGTCAGCTGGGGGGCGTTCCTCCGGCTGGTATTAGAGGTGTTGCTGAGGGCTTCGCCTGTCAACGGTGGGCCGTGCGTGGTTGCAGCCAGTGACGTCTCCGGTGTTCGACTCAGCGTCCTGTCGGTTGCGGAAGCAGGATCGCAGCATCTCAGTGGCTGCATCGGCGGCTGTTACATCTGCATCCCATAGCAGCACACTGATCACCGAGAACTACAAACTACAATATTAGTGTCCGGTGAGTTTGTTTCAAGTTGGAAGTGGAGTGTTGTACATAGTGTGCTTTTACAGGATTGTTGATTACAAGTCTGCGTGTGTAACTAGTTAATATCTTACAATAATGTCAGGAAGTGAAATGTCAGACGAAGAGCAATCTATGTCCGATAGGAGCATGAGATCCCTTTTTAAGGCGATTGCTAAATTAAAACAATCTAACGAAGAATCCATTGCTAGATTAAAAAAAGGAACTAAAACAGGAATTAAAACAGTCTAACGAAGAATCTACTGCTAGATTAAAACAGTCTAATGAAGAATCTACTGCTAGATTAAAAGAGGAATTAGAACAGTCTAACGAAGAATCTACTGCTAGATTAAAAGAGGAACTAAAACAGGAATTAAAACAGTCTAACGAAGAATCTACGGCTAGATTAAAAGAGGAACTTAAAGGGGAGCTAACAAAGTCGACAGACAGGTTACAGGAACATCTTAATGAAACCAGTCGAGAATTAAGTGATAAAATAGAGGCTTCTAAAGTTGAAATGCAGAAAAAACTAGTAGGACTTAGTAATAAGATTGCTGGTAATTGTAAAAGGTTAGAAGAACATATCCAGGAATCACGTGAGGAAAAAGCTCGCATGCGAAATGATTTTACTGACTTAACCGAGAGACTAGATAATGTCAATATCTTAGTTGTAAATGAAATACAGAAAAATAACGATAAGTTACGAGATGAATTTTCTATGAAAACAGAAACTGTTCGTAGAGAATTATTAGAATCTATTAAAGAGGTCTCTACCAAACCTGTAGAGATTTCTTCAATAGATAATGTAGAATTAGAGACATTAACTCATCAAGTAGAAAAAGATCATACTGAAATAGAAAACATGAAATACACACCTGGAAATTGAAATAAGAACACCGTGAATTCATTGTCCCAGGAAGGGGAAACTTTATTGACACATTCCTGGGGTCAGATACATCACTGCGAGAGGGCTGTACAAGCAATGATCACACGCACGGCACAGCGGACACCCAAGGAACCGCGGTGTTGGCCGTCGAATGGCGCTAGCTGCGCAGCATTTGTGCACCGCCGCCGTCAGTGTCAGCCAGTTTGCCGTGGCATACGGAGCTCCATCGCAGTCTTTAACACTGGTAGCATGCCGCGACAGCGTGGACGTGAACCGTATGTGCAGTTGACGGACTTTGAGCGAGGGCGTATAGTGGGCATGCGGGAGGCCGGGTGGACGTACCGCCGAATTGCTCAACACGTGGGGCGTGAGGTCTCCACAGTACATCGATGTTGTCGCCAGTGGTCGGCGGAAGGTGCACGTGCCCGTCGACCTGGGACCGGACCGCAGCGACGCACGGATGCACGCCAAGACCGTAGGATCCTACGCAGTGCCGTAGGGGACCGCACCGCCACTTCCCAGCAAATTAGGGACACTGTTGCTCCTGGGATATCGGCGAGGACCATTCGCAACCGTCTCCATGAAGCTGGGCTACGGTCCCGCACACCGTTAGGCCGTCTTCCGCTCACGCCCCAACATCGTGCAGCCCGCCTCCAGTGGTGTCGCGACAGGCGTGAATGGAGGGACGAATGAAGACGTGTCGTCTTCAGCGATGAGAGTCGCTTCTGCCTTGGTGCCAATGATGGTCGTATGCGTGTTTGGCGCCGTGCAGGTGAGCGCCACAATCAGGACTGCATACGACCGAGGCACACAGGGCCAACACCCGGCATCATGGTGTGGGGAGCGATCTCCTACACTGGCCGTACACCACTGGTGATCGTCGAGGGGACACTGAATAGTGCACGGTACATCCAAACCGTCATCGAACCCATCGTTCTACCATTCCTAGACCGGCAAGGGAACTTGATGTTCCAACAGGACAATGCACGTCCGCATGCCACCCAACGTGCTCTAGAAGGTGTAAGTCAACTACCCTGGCCAGCAAGATCTCCGGATCTGTCCCCCATTGAGCATATTTGGGACTGGATGAAGCGTCGTCTCACGCGGTCTGCACGTCCAGCACGAACGCTGGTCCAACTGAGGCGCCAGGTGGAAATGGCATGGCAAGCCGTTCCACAGGACTACATCCAGCATCTCTACGATCGTCTCCATGGGAGAATAGCAGCCTGCATTGCTGCGAAAGGTGGATATACACTGTACTAGTGCCGACATTGTGCATGCTCTGTTGCCTGTGTCTATGTGCCTGTGGTTCTGTCAGTGTGATCATGTGATGTATCTGACCCCAGGAATGTGTCAATAAAGTTTCCCCTTCCTGGGACAATGAATTCTCGGTGTTCTTATTTCAATTTCCAGGAGTGTAGATGTTCATACGAGACATAGGACAGTGTTGTGTTTAAACGTTGAGTGGCTCCCCTAAACCTGCTTGCATGTTTTCGATAGATAATTTCAGGCAAGCCAACAGCCAGCAGTGGAGCAGAACAGTACGACCGCCGCGGGATTGCCAGGTACGTGGAGTGGCCAGGGCGCATGTTCAAGCAACGGTTCAGAAACGACAAAGTACCCCACCCATTTGTACTTCCGGGCGTGCTACAAACTATATTAGACATTTCCTTCAAAGTGCTTATGATTTCTTTTTTTTTTTTTTTTTCGTGTGCCTTTAAATTTTCAGATCCTTCTCACTAACACTTCTTTTTTGTGTTACTGACAAATTTAATTCGCGTAAAATTTCTTAGTCGCCGTACACTTCAGTTTTGTTAACCGTTATATTGTACGCCTTTTGTGCTGCTCACTGCGCTCCACACTGGGGAAAATCTAAAAGGGCGGATTAAGTTTATTTACGATGGCTTTAAAACGTTTTATGCCCCGCTGCTACTTCTGTGCCGCGGCACCGACCCACCGCTTCGCTCGTCTGCTGTTCCCATTGTTCCTTAGACTGCCCGGGGCCGCGACTGCGATGGAGCGCTAAACAGAAAGCTAGGGAAACAAAAATCGGCAGAGATACTTCAGTTGCTTTTCGCTGCTGAGAAAGCGCCTTTCATAAGCGATAAAATTTAATCTGACTCCAATTAAAGTCTAGCTTTTATTACATTCTGGTAACCCCAGATGCGGCTTTACAGAACTGTTCTAATATCTCCTCAGGTGTTATGAATAACAATGGCAGAGAACGAAGTGAAATAAAATTTTCGCCCTCTGGAGAATTGTATTCTTCTTTTCATTTTGGTCCATCTGGCTGCACGTCTTCAGCCCCACAATCTCTCCTTTAATTTATATTTCCGACAAGTAAGTGTAAGATAAAATATACGTTAGGCAAAGTATGACGAATGGCTCATAACAAAAATCAATTTCCAATTGATTTTTCAGTGTTGCACAGTAAATGGTTAAAATTGGCATTGTTCTGCATTTACACAAAAATTCGTGGACAAAGCATCTCCTCAAGTTTGTAACTCACGTTAAAGGTGCTCAATATGACCTTCGTGTGTGATGCGGCAAGCGCCATTTCGTGGGTGCAAGTCTTTGCCACGGTGTGTCCGGCAAGGCGCGGAGGCAGTCCGCTCGGCGAATCTAGTAATTGGGTTGACGGTTGCCTATTTGCAGGTGTGAACTAATTCTTTGTGACAATACGACATACAGTACTACAGGGGACCGGTTCCAGATTCCTACAGTCGGAAAGAGAGAGCTGGGCAGCCAGCGGTGGTGGGAGCCTAGTTACGCTAAAGAGTGCCAAGAAAATATTATTGACAATAATATTTTTATTTGTCTCCGGTACTACGGTATCTCTCGGCTTACATGTTATTATTAGGCTTTCCGATACTACGAAGAGTAAAAGTAGCTGAACTTAATTCTTTGAGAACCTCGGTAATAAGCTCCTTGCAGTTCAAGTTTTCTTCAACATGTAAACCCAAATATTCGCAGCATTCTATCTAATTTACTGACTCCTGCTCACATGTTACATCAGTTATTGGTATGACCCTGTTTGTTGTGCCGAAATGAATACAGTGTGCTTTTTTTTAAATTTAGGGACTATTTATTCTCCCAGAACCACTTCATAGTTCTTTGGAAAATATTATTTACTATTTTCTGTTGCTATCTCTGTAATTGAATTAATTGTAACACTAGTATCGTCTCCAGAAGGTACCAGTTCGGCTTGTTGAATGTTAAGTGGAAGGTCATTCAATATATATATAAGCAGTAGGAGTAGTCCCAAAATTGAACCTTGTGAGACTCCGTTTGAGACTTCTCCTCACTCACATTGTCTGAATCATTCAGCTCAACCTTTTGCATCCATTGTGTTAAGTATGATTCAAAGAAGCTGTGCATAATCCCATGATTTCCATCAGACTTCACTTTTTCTAAATAACTGAGGACATAGGTTGCAAGTGTTACTCTGAGATCAAGACATTAGCACAGGAAAGGAAGAGGAATTCGTGGCTGGCCGCATCCAACCAGACATAAGAATGATGAAAAAAATAGTAAAATGATCTGTACCTGATGAATTCTGGCATAGAGATCGATTCCATGCTCAACCGGATCACAATAATTCTTACTGTTAGGAATGGTAGCTACATGCAATAAATTTAGAGCTGTAGACATCCCCAACTCACGTAATAATGTGTTAGTCCTACTATAAATTAGTAAAATTTCATCTGCCCTCCTTCTTGGTTTTGCATTTTTAATAACCAGCTACGTAGCATTGAAAGCAATCTTCGTTCATTTAATTAGGTGGTTTGCCTTCGTCAACGAAAACAAATTTAATATCTGTCTCATGGACGTAACTTACAGGTATTCGAGAGAGACAGCAACGTTTAAAGGGCGAACTTGAAAGAATTGATAGCAGAGGCAGGCAGTCCGTCTGCTAGCTTACAAAGTAAAATTACAACAGTCATGTAGGCACAGAAGCATGTAACAAGTGGGATATAGAGCAGAACTAAAGCGCTGACTTCTGTGCAGGACCATGCGGTAGATATTCACAAGGCTTCCCTCCTGTGACCGCTGATTGATGATTGAAAGAATGCTGGGGAAGTGTGCGTCTTCTTTACGCATGTAGTGTTCCTATTCTCAGCTGTACCAATTGAGTAGCCGGCCGATGTGACCGAGCGGTTCTAGGCGCTTCAGTCCGGAACTGGGCTGCTGCTACGGTCGCCAGCTCGAATCCTGCATCGGGCATGGATGTGGGTGATGTCCTTAGGTTAGTTAGGTTTAAGTAGTTCTAAGTCTAGAGGACTGATGACCTCAGATGTTAAGTCCCATAGTGCTCAGAGCCATTTGAACCAATTCAGTACTCTTGTAGCGGAAGGTGTACCTTAGTGCACCGGGTACAGAACTTAAAAACAAGTATAAATGTAAGAATTACAAGTACATTGTCAAGTTCTAAAGGTCTACCTATTGTCTAAAAACTGGGATTATATTTTGTTAATTGTCGCGCAGTAAGCTAGGCAGAAACACCAACGCGGAAACTCAGAGTCAGAGTGCGTAATCGAAAGTACGAAAGACGGATACTTGGACGCCATTAACTTCTCCAAGTTTCTTAGCGTGAAGAGCCACACAGGCTTCTAGAATTAGTATAGGGCATTATAATTCGTCTCTAATATTCACAATTTATCACAGTAATTAACAATTCCAAAGTATATACTCCTCAGAGAAAATGTAACTCGTTTTCAGAATGAATTGCGGTTGTGATATCATTCACCTAGCCCGTTCCATTTGTTGCGACTCTTTGTTTTGTAGTCGTGTATTACGGAGATAGAAATTATGTCATGAAAGTATCTTTGTATTAGCAAGAAACGATATTCGCCGGTCACAGAAAATAGTTAAAATATAGCCTCTCCATCGATCTGACTTGTTTTACTGCCAACGTGCAGTTACCGAAGCAAACAACTTTACTGCTTTGAACCTCCTGGCAGATTAAAACTTTGTGCCAGGCCGAGACTTGACCTTGGGATCTTTGTCTCTTGCGGCAAGTGCTCTACGAACTGAATTACCGAAGCACGACCCACGACACACCATAGCTTTACATCTGCCATTACCTCGCCTCACCTTCTAAACTTCACAGAAACTCTTGTCGAGCATTGCACCCCTGGAACAAAGGATATTGTGAGACGTGGCTTAGCTACAGCCTGGTAATTTTTCTAGAATGAAATTTTCACTCTGCATCGGAGGGTGCGCTGATGTGAAACTTCCTGGCAGTTAGATGAGATCTTGCCCGCGAAAAGCAAATGTCCCTAGTTCGAGTCTCCGTCTTTCATACAGTTTTAATCTGGCGCGAAGATTCATAAGAGCACACCCTCAACTGCAAAATTAAAATGTCTCCGTAATATCTTGTCTTCAAAGGATGCTAGACTTGCAAGATTCGCAAGAGAGCCTCTGTGGAGTTTCGGAGGTAGAAGGCGAGGGATTGGCGGAAGTACAGCTGTGAGGACGGGTCGTGGCCCGTGCTGTGGTAGCTTAGTTGGTAGAGCTCTTGCCCGCGAAAGACAATGCTATCGAGTTCGAGTCTCAGTTTTAATCTCCGAGGAAGATTCACACCTCCCACGCCCGGGTTCCTGGGTTCGATTCCCGGCGGGGTCAGGGATTTTCTCTGCCTCGTGATGGCTGGGTGTTGTGTGCTGTCATTAGGTTAGTTAGGTTTAAGTAGTTCTAAGTTCTAGGGGACTTATGACCACAGCAGTTGAGTCCCATAGTGCTCAGAGCCAGCCATTTGATTCACACCAGCGCACACTCCGCTGTACAGTGAAAATTTCATTCTGGATCCAGTATATCTGCATTCGTATCAGGTATTTCAGGCAGCAGAGGGTATTACGATATGGATAATAAGTAAATGAATAATAAATAGAATCAATACTCATGTGTTACCGTCTCAATTAATAGCATTAAAGGACATAAGAATGCCACTGATGCCTCATCATATCATACGTGAATGAATAATTCTAGGTCACTTACATTTCGTCGGACTTGGTGAAGTCTCGTCGAATATATGAAACACAGTTCTTATCAAGTAGTTATGACCGATTTTCGAGGAAGAATTCCTTGTGATTGCTTAGAAGACTACTAAGAGTGTTTTTACTATTGCTGAACGAACGGACTATTCGGTAAAACGGTTATCCAGACCTCAAACCGAAAAGAATGGAGGAAACTAATTGAAGAAGCCAAGGCTCACCATTTGCTATAGTTCTACAGAAGAAGAGATCAATAAATACATTATTATTATTTATTTACAACGTACTGGTAAGGTATTGTCCATGTAACATCGAATGTGTATACGTAGCCCACGAATAAAGTTCTTCATACGCTTTTGCTTAGCTGTCTGTAGCGAAACCTGCTAGAAAGCTCGATCAGTATTGAAATAACTGCTCGTAATCAACAACGATATCCATCTTAGTTTCTCTGACTGCTTCAGAATTTATTCATTGGTACACAGCAGTGACCTGATGAAATTAGTACTTAAAGTATTCCAACAAGGGGGTCATATGTCGGAGGTATATCCCAGCCGCTAAGCTGATTTCTCGCTCATATCTGTCCTTGCTGTCGTCAGTGTTGTGTGGACGACATTTTTCCAAAACATAGTAGTATTTCTCCAGACTCATAGATTCTACACATCAGCTTCACTAGTCCCATGGGTGAGACTTGCCCCAATGATTTCAGAAATCCCGAAGGAATATTATCTTTTTCTTCTGCATTATACTATCGCAAGTCTCGCAAAGCTGTTTTAAATTCAATGTCTAGCACTGGATTCACAACGTCGTAGTTGTAGATTCCCATTTCTTCCTCAATAACGTCGTCAGAGAAGCCCTCCCTCTCGTAGAGGTCTTCACACTTCAGCTCGCCCAATTGCGTAACAGTCGAATGCCCGTTACGCTCAAAATGATGTTGTCCTTCCTTCTATTATCACCGATGATTATTTTGACTTTTTTGTACGACGAGTCAGAACTTCCGACAACCATTCGTTTTACGATCTCTTCCCATTTTTCTTGCATCCATTGTGTTGACTTCACTGTATTTCTAAGTGACTTACACACGATGGTCAGAAACAGTCTGAAAGGCTTTTAAGAATAGGTTGTGCTGAGAAATAACTGTTGAAAAAAAATGTTGCAATACGCCGTTTCCGAGTTAATTAGCACTGCAGTGAGCCAGTTAGGCCGTTGCGGGCACAAATTGAAGCAGCATGCCGGAGACGGTGTCGCTAAACGTGTTGTTCATATGGTTTCCCAAAACCGAACTAGAGAACGATACAAAAATTGGATTCAAAGCAGTAGTAATGTTCGAACCTAAACAAAAGGCTGCGCAGTCTCGTGCGCTACCACCTACACTATGAGAACAACTGACACTAACTGTATAGGACAGACCCCTTCATCTCGCTCGTACAACGGCCCGATTGGCCAATTTCAATGATAATTAACTCTTAAAAGGTGCAACGCAACGAAGTTTCTTTTTACTATTATTTCTGACCACAAACGATACTGCAACACTATTACAAGCCCTTCGGTGTGATTCTGACCACCATGTATTTCTGTATATCTTGATTTCCATGAACAGTTTTGTATGTCCTTCTTTCACAGATCGATTGAAGTATTACTCCTGTTACCCAAAGTTTCATTGGAGTTTCTTTCGTTGTACCTATGAATTTCTCTCTAACTCTGTGATTGTCCTTTCTAGGGGCGTCCATTCCTCTTTATCTGAACTGCCTACTGAGGTACTTGTTATTGCAGTATCTATTGACTGAAAGAAATTCATTCACATTTCACAATTCCTTAGTGTACCAGTAGTCCACGTTTTGCGAACTAATTCATCCAGACCAGTCTCTTAAAACTCAGCCTACTCTACATCGTCATTGAATTGTGGTGTGGGTTTACGCCTGCTTTTCTGTACACCTTACAATCCAGTACCCGATTTCTGAACCTGTCTGACTGACTGGATAGACTAGAGGCCTCCTGTATCTTTTCGAACGGTACCTCCTCCTCATATGACTTTTAAACTGTGAATTTTCTATTACTAATTTAAATTTAATGCGCAACTCAGTTAGTCCTTCACTATTCTCCTTCATACGGCCAAGCCCATATTATCCCGTAAAACTTTCTTCTATTCATCCCTCTAGAACAGCTTTACAATCCCCAGTGATTATTAAATTGTCATCTAGATTTACATACTCGTTCAATATCTTCTTATGCTCGTACTTTCTGAATCTCATCATCTTCTGCTTGAGCGTCGGCATGATTACCTGAACTATTGTTGGCGGCGTTGGTTTGCTACCGATTGTGATGAGAATAACAGTATCACAAAACTGTTCGCTCCATGCCCTATGTCCATATTCATAACTACTTCTACTGTCGCTACACCATTTACTGCTGCTAATAGTATTTGTCTGACCACAAATTCTTTTCTTTTTCCATTTAGCTACACTGACACCCACTACATCGAAATTGAGCCTTTGTATTTCTCTTTCCGGTTTTTATAGCTTTCCTACAACTTTCAAGATTGTGACATACAACGACCGGAGTCGTAGAATGTTATCCTTTCGTTAGCTATTCCATCTTTTTTTCATGGCCATTCCCCGTTGGTAGTGCTCCCTCGGAGATCCGAATCAGGTACTAATACGGAATCTTTTGCCACTGGAGATATCATATTGATCTCTTTCAGTTACACGGTACAAGTCCTGAGATAGAGGTAACATGTCCTCTACGCTATGGTTTTTATTGCCGTCGACAGAACAAGGGTGAATACTTATGCCGGAAGACTTCGGCCGTCATCGGTGATAATTTTTGTTTAAAATTTAGGCAGTGGCTAGGTTTGATCCTGGAATCCATCACGTTTGGAATAGTACTGAAAGATGCTATCCCTAGACTTTGATATAATTATTCTAAATTTAAAGACATTGAATTTATAGATAACTTTTTTAACGAGCATCACTTGAATGTAGCCAATATTAACTGTATAAACGATTTGATGCTTTCTTGAGTAAAGCTGTTACACGTAAGCATATGCATCACACACTTGCAGTGAAAAAGGTGAATCGACACTCAATATTAACCCTCTAACCCAATTTCTTGCTGACGTACCTTATGTATACCTGCACAGTGTATGTTACTGAGAAATATTAGTGACTGCGTGAGTGAAGACTGTATTGGGTCTGTAGGAGAAACTTCATCTTCGGTCTCAGAGACATCGATGTATCGAATTTTCGAGAACTACATGTTCCCTTTATAATAGCGCAGAAAATGTGAAAAGTTCCCCTTAAGATACCTGTAACACGTGATAAAAACTGGCCGAGATCGAGTAAGACTCGCGGTTGTAGGGTTCCGTATGTACAAAAAGATACGGCCAAACTTTCAGGAAACATTCCTCACACACAAAAAAAGAAAATAAGTTATGTGGACATGTGTCCGGAAACGCTTACTTTCCATGTTGGAGCTCATTTTATTATTTCTCTTCAAATAGACATTAATAATGGGATGGAAACACAGCGTGACTTTGTTACAGGAAATGTTCAAAATGTCCTCCGTTAGCGAGGATACATGCATCCACCCTCCGTCGCATGGAATCCCTGATGCGCTGATGCAGCCCTGGAAATGGCGTATTGTATCACAGCCGTCCAGAATACGAGCACGAAGAGTCTCTACATTTGGTACCGGGGTTGCGTAGACAAGAGCTTTCAAATGCCCCCAGAAATGAAAGTCAAGAGGGTTGAGGTCAGGAGACCGTGGCGGCCATTGAATTGGTCCGCCTCTACCAATCCATCGGCCACCGAATCTGTTGTTGAGAAGCGTACGAACACTTCGACTGAAATGTGCAGGAGCTCCATCGTGCATGAACCACATGTTGTGTCGTACTTGTAAAGGCACATGTTCTAGCAGCACAGGTAGAGTATCCCGTATGAAATCATGATAACGTGCTCCACTGAGCGTTGGTGGAAGAACATGGGGCCCAATCAAGACATCACCAACAATGCCTGCCCAAACGTTGACAGAAAATCTGTGTTGATGACGTGACTGCACAATTGCGTGCGGGTTCTCGTCAGCCCACACATGTTGATTGTGAAAATTTACAATTTGATCATGTTGGAATGAAGCCTCATCCGTAAAGAGAACATTTGCACTGAAATGAGGATTGACACATTGTTGGATGAACCATTCGCAGAAGTGTACCCGTGCAGGCCAACAGCTGCTGATAGTGCCTTCACACGCTGTGCATGGTACGGAAACCACTGGTTCTCCCGTAGCACTCTGCATACAGTGACGTGGTCAACGTTACCTTGTACAGCAGCAACTTCTCTGACGCTGAGATTAGGGTCATCTTCAACTGCACGAAGAATTGCCTCGTCCATTGCAGGTGTCCTCGTCGTTCTAGGTCTTCCCCAGTCGCGACTCATAGGCTGGAATGTTCCGTGCTCCCTAAGACGCCGATGAATTGCTTCGAACGTCTTCCTGTCGGGACACCTTCGGTCTGGAAATCTGTCTCGATACAAACATACCGCGCCACTGCTATTGCCCCGTACTATGCCATACATCAAATCGGCATCTGCCAACTCTGCATTTGTAAACATTGCACTGACTAGAAAACCACGTTCGTGATAAACACTAACCTGTTGATGCTACGTACTGATGTACTTGATGCTATTACTGTAGAGCAATGAGTCGCAAGTCAAGAATACCTTCTTTCGATTGGGCCAACTGGCGGTGAATCGAGGAAGTACAGTACATATTGACGAAAGTAAAATTGAGCTCTAATATGGAAATTAAGCGTTTCCGGACACATGTCCACATAACATCTTTTCTTTATTTGTGTGTGAGGAATGTTTCCTGAAAGTTTAGCCGTACCTTTTTGTAACACCCTGTACATGTAGTTAATCCATCCGGAGCTGTGCGGGGTAGCTGCGCGGTCTACGGCGTCTTGTCAGGGTCCGCGCGGCTCCCCCCTGTCGGAGGTTCGAATCCTCCCTCGGGCATGGATGTGTGTGCCGTCCTTAGATTAAATAGTGTGTAAGCTTAGGGACTGATCACCTCAGCAGTTTGATCCCACAAGACCTTACCACAAATTTCCATTTTAATCCATCAGGGATCCGGGGAATTGAAAATCTCAACTATTTTTCCCTGTTATCGATATAGATACTGACAAGATATTGCTCTCGCTCCCGGAAATTCCAATACCTTATCAAAATCTCTGCAGTAATTCCGCACAATATCCAGGACATACAAAAAAAAATTGCATGGAAGTTTAGTTTATATTAGAGAGATTTAATAAAACGTTCCTATCTACTTACTACGACTACATGACTGCGGCTTTCATTTTATGTTCGCTTGCAGTGATGTTCATCTTTAATTCTTTTGTCGGAAGACGAATGCAACTTTTCTTCAAATCACAACAGATATTACGTGTGTGATAAAATTACATTTCAACAAGTTTCAGAATTTTTGCTTTACTTTCACTGTGAAACCTTGTTTCTTGCAGAACTTCCTGATTCTAGGTCAACGGGAAACACCCTACACGGTTTGATGAGCGAGTATTCGAATATCAATATATGTGACATAAATGGTCGTATCTTTAGATTTCGCCGACTTACGAGGTTAAATTTTTACGCCGTCAACAGACAATAGACCTTAGTATGTGACATAAATTTGAAATTGATATGGCAAGCTGTTTCAGAGAAAAAGAGTTTAACAGACGGACGGACAGACAGACGGACGGAAGAAAAATGACAAAAAAATTATACGTGTTATGTGATTAAAAATTGACAATTTTCGGATCTTTCCATTTACGTGTACTATGAAACCTTGTTTCTCAGAAAATTTCATGATTCTAGGTCAACAGGAAGCATCTTCCAGGTTTTAATGAGTCAGTTTTCGAGTAGCAAAATATGTGACATAAATGGCCGTATCTTTTGATTGCACTGACTTGGCCGCTAAGGGACCATGGATCTTAGTAAGTGACATAAATCTGAACTTGATATGCCAAAATTTTGCAGAGAAATAGGGTCTTAACAGAAGAACAGACAAACAGACAAATGGATTAAAAATGGCAAAAATATTTTTTTATACAAATTTCGGATTTTTACCTTACTCATATCGTGAAACGTTGCTTCTTACCAAATTTCACGATTCTAGGTCAACTGGAAGCACCCGATAGATTTGATGATTGAGTTATGAAGTATCAAAATGTGAGACATAAATGGCTGTACTTTGTGACTGGTATGTTTTAGGAGCTTAAAATTCTTAGACCGCTTAGCGACCATATGGCTTAATGTTTGACATAAATTCGAACTTGATACGCCTCCCTGTTCCTAAGAGCGAGGGTTCTCAATAGTAGGACAGAGAGACAGACAGTGAGACAGACAGAAGGACAACGAAGCGATTCCATAAGGGTTCCGTTTTTGCAGACTGAGGCACGAAACCCAAAAAACAGCTTTCTTCGTTGGTATGTGGTGACTTACCGCAAATGGAACAGAGCGGACTGACAGTGTAAAACAGCGGTAGTGACACTATAACTTCTGTACCTTGTTGTAACACCCAGCCTTAAGCGTAAATGTCACCTGTGGCAGCAATCAAAACACCACGACAGTTACGGTCTGTTTTAACTGACAAAGTAAATCTCTTCATGTTTGATTCACTCACTGACTGCGATGAAATCATCACGAATGCCATACTTAAACACCAACACTTCCCCGCCTTTTGGAAGACGGCCAAGTTCCTGATGTTCAGGAACCCGGGGAAAGACCACTCCCTCCCACAAAATTACCGTCCCATCGGTCTGCTGAGCGCGCTAAGCAAGATCGTTGAGAAGGTAATACTAAAACGACTCACCAGGCACTGTATCACAAACGACACCCTGAGACCGGAGAAATTCGGTTTCAGGAATCACCACTCAACAACACAACTCCTCCGCGTCGTTGAATACATAACACACGGATACAATACAAACAAAGCAACTGGGGCGGTGTTCCTGGACATCGAAAAGGCTTTAGATCGTCTATGGCACAACGGCCTTATACGCAAACTCAGCGACGCAGGGTTACCCGACGGGCTCGTACGTCTCATACACTCATATCTCACGGACAGGAGCTTCAACATCGACGTGCAGGGCAAACAATCGACACGTCATGGTATCCAGGCAGGAGTACCCCAAGGACGCATCTTAGGGCCCTAACTGTTTAATCTCTACATTAACGGACTCCCAGCTACACACAACACGACGGTGGCAATCTACGCGGATGACACTGCCATCCTTGCGCAAGACTGGAAGCCGTCTAACGTTAACTCACGACTACAGACTGCACTCAGTCATGCAGAGCCTTGACGGGTGAAATGGCGTGTTAGAGTAAACGTCGACAAGTGCGAAGCCGTTCTGTTCACTAGGCGACGGAAGCTACTGCGCAAACATCAGCACTACAACCCAATAACGCTACATGCACGCACAATACGTTTCCGCGAGATGGTCAAATACCTCGGTGTCTGGCTGGACCGGAAACTACTCTGGGGAAACCACATTCAACACGTGACCAACAACGCAAACACGAGGCTCAAACAATTCTACCCTATGCTTAATAGGAGTAGCACACTGAGTAGGAGGGTGTCCAGGTCCATGTTCGTGACACTTATTCGACCCCTGATGACGTACGCAGCTCCTGTCTGTGGATACGCTGCGCCCACACGCCTGCGCCGTCTGCAGCTCATACAGAACAAAGTACTCAGAACCATAAGCAACGCTCCGCACTACACACGCACCGCGGACCTTCACCGGGAATATCGGCTAGATACCATCTTGTAGAAATTCCAAAAACTCTCCACACGACTGTGCAATAACACGAAACACTCGCGCAACCCGTTTTTCATTTCTCTTGGTAACTACGACCACAACCATATATGAAAACATAATAGACCAAAGACACTATTGGCAAGGAACTAAGCATCTATGGTCCATAGCACGCTAACAAGACAGTACTGGCGAGCCTCTGCAACATAGCAACTACTGGCAACCCCAGATGCTCGACCCGCCGAAAAACAGGCAACCGCAGCAAACCGTACTGTACACAGCACGCAAACCAGCCACACACACACCCTACACTGTGAGCCGATCTATGACCGATCGTCCACTAATGTATGACGACCTAGAACTTTTAGAGGGACGCTGCAACTGCAGCAAGCCCCACAACGAGCTTCCGCAACGATAAAGGTAACGATGCACGGTACCTCGCACTGACATAATTACACCTTGCATGCTCTGTCGCAGATAGCAAGCCGCTACTGCCCTTACTACCCGTCCTACTGTGGCACAGGTTTTTTTTCCCTTGGCGCTTGCCTTGGCACTTTTTTTCCTCTGCCCTTACAACCGCTACCCTTCCATCGCTTTCGTCCACTTTCTATCTCCAGACGCCTGGATAACATCATAGCCCGCATCCTGTGACTCCCGATTGAAAAACTAACATGTTATACGGAGGTGACAGTAGAACTCTTGGTTTGGTCACCGCGTTGGTGTGGGCGTGGAGGGGCCCCATCCTTTAGAAATGCGATGAAATCTTCTGTCTGGATAAACGGCCCAATCACAAGGTCAAAATAATGCTACAGTGGTTTGAGGAGCATGGTAGTCAACTAACATTGAAGGCTTGGGCACCAAATTCGCCTGATCTGAAACAGATGGATCTGGGATGCTCTCGGTTACCCTCTCTGTGCCCATGAACTACTGCTTCATAATCTGTGGTAATTCCTTGATCTTGACATCTGCTGACACATATCTGCGAAAACCTAACAACGGCTCGTCGAATCCATGGCAAGCAGAATCACTGTTGTATAGCGTTCCAAAGGTTGCCCAACACGTGGGGAAGGGCTGGGTCAAGTGGGAAGCGCCACATGCGCGCGACACGAGGGGTGGGGGGGAGGTGGAAGGGGTATTGCAGTCTCGGCTGAGTCGAGGCTTGTTGAAATTTTCGAACTCTCTCATATCTTAGAGCTGAAACAATGAGCCTCGGTCACAATTTTTAGTCTAAACTAAAAATTGAACTAGGCAGCCATGTTCAAAACTTTGTAAAAGAATCTCTCATATTTTAAATTGCAGAGATGTTGGCTGCACTTGTTCCTACATCCACACGGATACTCTGCAAATCACGTTCAAGTGCCTCGAAGAGGGTTCATCGAACCTCCTTCACAATTCTCTATTATTCCAATCTCGTATAGCGCTCGGAAAGAATGAACACCTATATCTTTTCTCTGGTTTCCCTTATTTTATCGTGGCGATTGTTTCTCCATATGGAGGTCGGTGTCAACAAAATATTTTCGCATTCAGAGCAGAAAATTGGTGACTGTAATTTCATGAGAAGATTCCGTCGCTACGAAAAACGCAATTCTTTTAATGATTTCCAGGCCAAATCCTGTATCACTTCTGTGACACTCTCTCCCATATTTCGCGATAATACAAAACGTGCTGCCTTTCTTTAGACTTTTTCGATGTACTCCGTCACTCCTATCTGGTAAAAGAGAACGGACAAGGGTTGTGTACTAGGAAGCTCCTTGAGAGGGAGGGGATAGGGGTAAGTCAGCTGTGTACTGGTGGACTGCTAAGAGCAATTGGATAAGAACTGGTCTGAAATTTTATTGAACTAAATATGCGTTGTACGTAACAGTTATCTACATCGTAAATTCATCTCTGTAAAACACGGTGTCAAGGCAAGACTCTCACTTCTCCTACATGAGAGCGATAACGTGACAGCAAGAGGAATATTGGGAACAACAATTCATCTTGGGTGCTAACTGCGTATCATGATGTGCTATTTGAACTAAGCGATGAGGTTCCCGTGTTACGTTGGCACCTGGTGGGCAGCACATAGACCTGTGTGTAATGCAAGATTTTGATGGGATTTTTAACAAAGTGGAGAAGTGTCGGTACCTAACACCAGACCACAGCTGCCGTGTCCAAACAAACTATCAAGGAAACAGCACTGTGAAAATGAACAATGACTACACCAGAGTGTCCGAACTGTGTTTTGCAGAAGACAGGCGTTCCACAGAAATTGAATAAGTGCTCCGCCAAATGTTGCGACATTCCACGGTACTAGGTACTTTTTTAAACTTCCATTATGGTTTCTGTGTTATTAGTTATGATTTGAAATAGAAGTAATCACTGAATAAAATAGCGTTTTCCCGTTATTAAAAATTTTATTAACCTTCAAAATAAGTAACGTATTCCAAGTACCAGGGTTCTCGAAGTGTTCTGTCACAGGAAAAGTTTTGGAACACCTGGATTAGACATTTGGAATAGACGATTTAAAGTGTTTAGGCTCCAACAATAAATTAAATATATATAACAAATTTATATGTCAAATGAAGAGCCCTTGAGTGAACATAGATATCAATAAACATTTTGTCTATTTTATATTCTTTAATGTTTTCCTATAAGAAACTTTAACACCTTCCTACGGTAAAAAACATGTTAGTACTAGACAGGTAGTTGCAGAATGGATGGTGTGTTTGCGGAATCCTTTCTAAGTGTGTGAAATGCCAACAAACATGATTTACAATGTGTTCCATGTACAATGAGCTAATCGATTGCGTGTGGTTTAACTTATCGAAAAGATTATAAAACAGTTGGTGTGTTGTGTTAAATAGTGTTCTGCAGTTTGTCTCCGGAGGGGTCATAAGAATGCGCAAAATTTAATTGGTGTGCAAGCAAACATTAAGACATCACGACCAAGAGAAGGTTATAAGCTATGGTTTGTCTGCTTATAGTTCAAATTATTTAACATAAACTATGTGGAATTTAACATATACTCTAACATGGGGAAGGTAAGTGTTATACCTGATAGGGACCAGAAAAGTAGGATTGAATGATACAGTGGCAGGCCATGAAATGTACGATTTGCATAATTTCATTAGGGTAGCATCCTTTGGAAATGAAATCTGACAACAAAGAATTTCTCCAAACAACATATCTCGACGTTGAAGAAAAGAACGTTATTTCAAGAGTCATAAAGGCCTTCAGATAGCTAACTGAATTGCTGAATTGCTTTTACTTGTCACCTTAATACTCTGCAGAAATTAATTTTGGGGGCATGGTTTTTTTTTTTTTTTTGAAGAACAAATCTCAACATTAGAAAAAAAGAATATTTAATAAAAATGTGGATTTTAAATAACGAAATGAAGTAATTAAATAACTTTTCCTTCAACACAGTTCTGAGGTGTTGACACAGCAAACCCACTGTAGTAATAACTATGATGCGGAACTATGAGAGGGGAAATACAATTTTAGAAAATAAAACCACTGGGACCTTGGAATAGTAATAACAATTAGGATAACAAATGATGTAGAGCTGTGACAGAGAGAGAAACACAATTTTAGAAAAAAATTCATCGCTAAGAAATGAATTTACACAATGAGTGAGGCTAGAAAAGAAGGGGAATGGTTTTATAAAAAGTCACCCAGCTTAGGTGGTAAATTAACAGTTATCGGCCGACACAAAAGAAGATAACTTCACAAGTAAAATATTAACGATGAGAGGTATAAATGAAGATTTTCGGTGTCAGTTTTTGGAAGAAATCCGAAACAAGTGAACAAAAAGTTGTCAAAGGATCATTATTGTTCTGCGATCGTCCTGGAGTAGAAGGATTATAGCCTTATGTCGTGTGCCGAACTTCGTGTGATAAGGCTAATTTCTTTCTGAAGGCGCTCAGATAAGTTAACAGGCCTAGAATGTAGGGTCGCACAATTAGTAGAAAGGCGGCAAGAAATATCTGCTCAGTCGACGATAACATTTATTTAATTGAGAAAGTACCACGCCCAACCCATCACCGGTGATAATGCCACAGGTCGCTCCAGGATTCAACGACCCCACGAACTCGAGCAATTCCATAAGACGATACTGGGCCGTCTGCTCCGTGTGGGTGCGGGAAGTAAACACGTTCCCGCCAGTTAACAAAAGGTATACTCGCTTACACTATCAATCCCGAGTACTGGCACGAGTCAATATTGAAGGTGGAAACACACAGTTTTTTCAGTCCAGGGCATTTTTTTCCACAGTACTTCCCAATATAGATATAGCCGAACTGAGAGTGGTTACCATGAACAATATTATTCTGCAGGTCCTAATGAAATGAATTAATATGCTGAACAGACTTAAACCAGTAGGTATAGCTGAAATTACATCTTTAAGAACAGCTACGCAAAAGAAAACTGTAAATGCAAAAAGTTTATTTCGAAAATGCAAACTGGAATATTTGGTGAAAACAACTGCCATGGCGGAAGGATATAATCTGTTACAGGAAAAAGAACAAGCCAATATAGACGCGCAAACAAGGCTTACAATTTATTTTAATGATTGTACATGGACATTACTGATTTGATTGTGGAATACAAGGATCTGCATTTGCAACAAATACCATGAAACTTGGCCCTATTATATTGGAGTACCTACAGAAAACAATGGATCGAAGAACATTTACTACGAAAAGATAAACTAAAAATCTGTTTATAAACCTCTAGCCAACTTTTAATCTCTCAAAAAGCATAGCTATTTTGTATTTAAATGTGGTGGACTCAACAACATGCATTTAGGAACTGAAAAGCCCTTTTAAAAGTTTAAAACTGACGAAACAAATACATTTAATGACCACGCGTTTGGTACAGTAGTAAAGTTCGAAACACACATTCTTCTTGAATATGGGGAAGAGCTGCCAATGTACTCACAAACACAAGAGGACTATCTAAATAATATCACTATGCAGGAAATAAATGTCAAAATTATAATTGCTGAATGCACTCTGTTAGAAGATGTTTTGTACAGGGTGCACTTAAGTGCTGCATGCAGGGCTGTGCGCGTTCAAGTACCGGAGGGAGGCTCCGATCACCGCATTTGCTGTGGTCTCGTCATCGGAGTCCGGAACACGGTGTATCGTATTTACTACAACGATAATAGTTACCGTTATTGTTCGTTTCTCAAGAAAGGTGATTCGTTGCAGCGGTTAAATATTTTAATGGAAGGTTAAAAAAAGTAAAGGAAAGTTACGTGCAAGCAGCCATAGTAGCTTAGCTTCTAATTCAATTGTGTTAAAGACAGGCCTAAAGAATTTATTCAAGTGGCAATTTCCTTAGTAGAAACAACTTATGTATACAGGGTGTTACAAAAAGTTACGGCCAAACTTTCAGGAAACATTCCTCACACACTAAGAAAGAAAATATGTTATGTGGACATGTGTCCGGAAACGCTTACTTTCCATGTTAGAGCTCATTTCATTACTTCTCTTCAAATCACATTAATCATGGAATGGAAACACACAGCAACAGAATGTACCAGCGTGGCTTCAAACTCTTTGTTACAGGAAATGTTCAAAATGTCCTCCGTTAACGAGGATACATGCATCCACCCTCCGTCGCATGGAATCCCTGATGCGCTGATGCAGCCCTGGCGAACGGCGTATTGTACCACAGCCGTCCACAATACGAGCACGAAGAGTCTCTACATTTGGTACCGGGGTTGCGTAGACTAGAGCTTTCAAACACCCCCATAAATGAAAGAGGGTTGAGGTCAGGAGAGCGTGGATGCCATGGAATTGGTCCGCCTCTACCAATCCATCGGTCACCGAATCTGTTGTTGAGAAGCGTACGAACACTTCGACTGAAATGTGCAGGAGCTCCATCGTGCATGAACCACATGTTGTGTCGTACTTGTAAAGGCACTTGTTCTAGCAGCACAGTTAGAATATCCCGTATGAAATCATGATAACGTGCTCCATTGAGCGTAGGTGAAGAACATGGGTCCCAATCAAGACATCACCAACAATGCCTGCCCAAACGTTCACAGAAAATCTGTGTTGATCACGTGATTGCACAATTGCGTGCGGATTCTCGTCAGCCCACACATGTTGATTGTGAAAATTTACAATTTGATCACGTTGGAATGAAGCCTCATCCCTAAAGAGAACATTTGCACTGAAATGAGGATTGACACATGTTGGATGAACCATTGGCAGAAGTGTACCCGTGCAGGCCAATCAGCTGCTGATAGTGCCTTCACACGCTGTGCATGGTACGGAAACCACTGGTTCTCCCGTAGCACTCTGCATACAGTGACGTGGTCAACGTTTCCTTGTACAGCAGCAACTTCTCTGACGCTGAGATTAGGGTTATCGTCAACTGCACGAAGAATTGCCTCTTCCATTGCAGGTGTCCTCGTCGTTCTAGGTCTTCCCCAGTCGCGAGTCATTGGCTGGAATGTTCCGTGCTCCCTAAGACGCCGATCAATTGCTTCGAACGTCATTTTGTCCGGACACCTTCGTTCCGGAAATCTGTCTCGATACAAACGTACCGCGCCACTGCTATTGCCCCGTGCCAATCCATACATCAAGTGGGCATCTGCCAACTCCGCATTTGTAAACATTGCACTGACTGCTAAACCACGTTCGTGATGAACACTAACCTGTTGATGCTACGTACTGATGTGCTTGATTCTAGAACTGTAGAGCAATGAGTCGCATGTCAACAGAAGCACCGAAGTCAACATTACCTTCCTTCAATTGGGCCAACTGGCGGTGAATCGAGGAAGTACAGTACATATTGACGAAAGTAAAATGAGCTCTAACATGGAAATTAAGCGTTTGCGGACACATGTCCACATAACATCTTTTCTTTATTTGTGTGTGAGGAATGTTTCCTGAAAGTTTGGCCGTACCTTTTTGTAACACCCTGTATTTCATTAATAATCTCAAATTATATGAGTAATTTGTAAAATCTCAGTTGTGCAGATAACTAATACAGTAATGTGACCCACGTAAATTCTCACATTCATTGAAAATTTTTATACTAACTCTTAAATGAAAACTGTTCAAGATTTTTTCTACCTATTTCACGTAGACGGGGAGCAGGATATGTGTGAGCGACATTGGCTCATCTCCTTATTTTGTAAAAATGTGTCATGTATTCTTATTTCGGTATATGACTAAATGAGTACATATACTTTCCTCCATATCCTCCTTCACCCTCTCTCTGTCCATTTCATTCACCCCTTATCTTCGTCCACCTGCTCCACAAACCTACACTCCACGTCCTCCTGCCCCTCTCTCTGATCTCCTCCCCTACCCTCTGTCTGAGCCCTCTCTTCCTTCCCCCTCAGCGGTCCTTTGCAGATAGTAAGTTGTATGTGCACCATATTTGGTTGAAATCGGCCAACTGGTTTAGACGGTGTGGTATAAGCCGCTGCATTATAAATTTTTCTTGTACCGGCTGACAATAGTCCCAGTACATTACAATGCAGCTACCAGCTCAGAGCAAGCCTCGCTCTTGAAGAATGAAAACTGTTATTATATCGGAGTATTAACTCTGTGGTGCGATTATCCACTGCAGTTGACAGCTGTTAATTTCTCTTATTTGGCGTTTTTAATCAGTCCTGAGACAGAAAATGCACGCGGTGCCTTCCAGTGGATAATCCCTACTGGAGCTTTGCCCCGTATGCATTTGCTGTCTCAGGACTGATTATAAACGCCAAATAAGCCACATTAACAGCTGTCCACTGTAGTGGACAACTGCGACACGAGGTTAACGTGATGTAGCACACGTATTTTCGGGGCATCCGGTGCAAATAATGCAGGAAAAAGGGAGGAGGAGAATTGACAATGGCACTAAAAGTAGCCCGTTCCACATCCTGATAGGACGTTTGTTCATCATAGATACTGACGTAGATGGAAAATTGTAGAATAAAATGACTGGATGTATGAATTGTGCTTGTAACTATGTCATGTAAATGGTAAATTCAAGACGATTCCCTTCCAGGAGAACATATCCTCAGTGCATTATTATGGACGAACAGATCCTAAAGGCAGTATTAAGCTGGTGGAACGTTCACTTCAGCTGCGATTGTTACACATAGTACCACGGAAATTATGTCATTGATCTTCTTCCCATGGGGACGGTATTTCCAGTAAGGCACTGTCCATTTTCCAAGTCCACTTTAGTGCTACTGATTGGTCATAAATAGTTAAATAAGTTGTTATTGTAAAACCCTTGTCTCGTGAATGATAATCAACAAACTGATAACCTTTCCCTGATGCTTAAAACATGCGACTCTGATACGGGAGAGCTGAGTTTCAAATTCTGGTCTTCGTAAATCACTTAAGCCACACAAACGTCGGGAGGACTTCTTTGAACTGTAGACTGGCGATATTCCTCCTGAACTCTTAACCCCAGTTTACATTCTTAATGAACCTAACAGTACCTTTTCAGTACAGGTTACGTAAATAGCCACCGAAGTAATGTTGCTCAGTAACCTCACAATACCGAATTTTCTTGACTTCCAGAGATTTTGCTATTACCATAGTTCTACGGTTTTGAACTGAGTCAAGCACACTAATACAGAATATACGTTCTTTGTATACCCCTAATTTCCCCAAAAACCTGTCCTCAACTATCGGGTTTCGGAGGGAGTTACGGGCAGTAATATGTCACGAGCTCGCTAATTACCGGGTGTGCAGGAGGCTTCAAAAATGGTTCAAATGGCGCTAAGCACTTTGGGACGTGTAACATCTGAGGTCATCAGTCACCTAGACTTAGAACTACCTAAACCTAACTAACACAAGGGCATCACACACAGCCATGCCTGTCTTGTGACAGCCAGAGCGAGAGCACCAGCAGCAGCGAGTACTGTTTGTATAAAGCGTTTATTTTGCATTTTGTTACGACCTTCCACTAAGGAAGGGATTCTATTTGTGTTTATCTGCTCTGCACAGTAACTAACAGTTCTTGATAAAACTTTACGTAGTTTTCGTGTTAGATTTCTTAGTGTTTTCTTGATCGTTTAGAACAGAAAGCGCCCTAAAACCGTCTTTGTTTGTTTCGCGGCCGTTAGCCACTAGTCACTTGAATCAGCAGTTGTCTTGTGACAGCCAGAGCGAGAGCACCAGCAGCAGCGAGTACTGTTTGTATAAAGCGTTTTTGTACTTATTTGCTGCGCTTAGCTTTTAAATAGTTTTTCTGGGAAAACCTAGCGTAGTTTTCGCGTCTCGTATTTCAGTGAGTGTTTCTTGATTATCAGAGTAGCTCATCAGAAGATTATCTTGGGAATTTGTCACCGTATAGGGTAGGGTAAACATAGTCATGTGTAGGGACTGTGGTTGTTGTGAGCGGACGCAAGGAGAATTGGCCACTCTTCGGGGGCAGGTGGAGGCTTTGTCTGTTAGGCTCATCGAGCTCGAGGCGCAGGCGTCGGCTCGTAGTGGCGTTGGGGCAACTGTGGTGAGACCTATGCCTACTTCGGTGGCCTTGGAATCACATGCAACCCCTGATGTCGCTGCGTCTTCCGGCAGTGAGCATCTTACCGGTCAGCCATCACTCCAGGGTGAATGGCGGACAGTGGTGGGCTCGCGCGTGCCTGGCCGAAAGGCGAAGGTGGGATCTGGCCGCGTGGCAGCTGCCTTACCCCTTTCCAACAGGTACGGGGTGCTTCCTAGTGGTGATGACATCGTTTCCGAGCCACCACAGGATGCCTCGCCTGTTGGGCCAGTGGCCGATTCTCCGGCAAGGTCCCGACAGTCACAGAGGGCGGGCCTATTAGTTATAGGGAGCTCCAACGTTAGGCGGGTTATGGAGCCCCTCAGGAAAATAGCGGGTAGGTCGGGGAAGAATGCCAGTGTGCACTCGGTGTGCTTGCCGGGGGGTCTCGTCCGTAATGTGGAGGAGGCCCTTCCGGCAGCTATTGAACGCACTGGGTGTGACCGGCTGCAGATAGTAGCACATGTCGGAACGAATGACGCCTGCCGCTTGGGTTCTGAGGCCATCCTTGGTTCCTTCCGGCGGCTGGCTGATTTGGTGAAGACAACCAGCATCGCACGCGGAGTGCAAGCTGAGCTTAATATCTGCAGCATAGTGCCCAGAGTCGATCGCGGTCCTCTGGTTTGGAGCCGTGTGGAGGGTCTAAACCAGAGGCTCAGACGACTCTGCGACTATAATGGTTGCAAATTCATCGACCTCCGTTATTGGGTGGAGAACTGTAGGGCCCCCCTAGACAGGTCAGGCGTGCACTACACACCGGAAGCAGCTACTAGGGTAGCAGAGTACGTGTGGCGTGCACACGGGGGTTTTTTAGGTTAGAGGGACCCCCCTTGGGCGAAACGATAAAATACCTGACGGCTTACCAGAGAGGACATTATCATCGTTGATAAAGAACGTCCGTCCTCAGAGACCAAAAACAGGAAAAGTTAACGTAATATTGGTAAACTGCAGGAGTATCCAGGGCAAGGTTCCTGAATTAGTATCTCTTATTGAAGGAAATAGTGCGCATATAGTATTAGGAACGGAAAGTTGGTTAAAACCGGAAGTGAACAGTAACGAAATCCTAGATACAGAATGGAATATATACCGCAAGGATAGGATAAACGCCAATGGTGGAGGAGTATTTATAGCAGTAAAGAATTCAATAATATCCAGTGAAGTTATTAGCGAATGCGAATGTGAAATAATCTGGGTTAAGCTAAGTATCAAAGGTGGGTCAGATATGATAGTCGGATGCTTCTATAGACCACCTGCAATAGCAACCGTAGTAATTGAGCGCCTCAGAGAGAACCTGCAGAACGTCGTGAAGAAGTTTCGTGATCATACTATTGTAATAGTGGGAGACTTCAATCTACCAGGTATAGAATGGGATAGTCACACAATCAGAACTGGAGCCAGGGACAGAGACTCTTGTGACATTATCCTGACTGCCTTGTCCGAGAATTACTTCGAGCAGATAGTTAGAGAACCAACTCGTGAAGCTAACGTTTTAGACCTCATAGCAACAAATAGACCGGAACTTTTCGACTCCGTGAATGTAGAAGAGGGTATCAGTGATCATAAGTCAGTGGTTGCATCAATGACTACAAGTGTAATATGAAATGCCAAGAAAGGAAGGAAAATATATTTGCTTAACAAGAGTGATAGGGCACAAATCGCAGAATATCTGAGTGACCACCATCAAACGTTCATTTCTGAGGAAGAGGATGTGGAACAAAAATGGAAAAAATTCAGAAACATCGTCCAGTACGCCTTAGATAAGTTCGTACCGACTAAGGTCCAAAGCGAGGGGAAAGATCCACCGTGGTATAACAATCATGTACGAAAGGTACTACGGAAACAAAGAAAGCTTCATCATAGGTTTAAGAGTAGTCGAATCATAGCTGATAAGGAAAAGCTGAACGAAGCGAAAAAGAGCGTAAAGAGAGCAATGAGAGAAGCATTCAACGAATTCGAACATTAAACATTGGCAAACAATCTAAACAAGAACCCTAAAAGTTTTGGTCATATGTAAAATCGGTAAGCGGATCTAAATCCCCTATTCAGTCACTCGTTGACCACGATGGCACCGAAACAGAGGACGACCGAAGAAAGGCAGAAATACTGAATTCAGTGTTCCGAAACTGTTTCACTGCGGAAAATCGTAACACGGTCCCTGACTTCAGCCGTCGCACGGACGCCAAAATGGAAAATATTGAAATAAACGATATCGGAATTGAAAAACAACTGCTATCACTTAGTAGCGGAAAAGCATCCGGACCAGACGAGATACCCTTAAGATTCTACAGTGATTATGCTAAAGAACTTGCCCCCTTTCTATCAGCAATTTATCGTAGATCGCTGGAAGAACGTAAAGTACCTAGCGACTGGAAGAAAGCGCAGGTCGTTCCAATTTTCAAGAAGGGTCATAAATCAGATGCGAATAATTATAGGCCTATTTCGCTTACGTCAATCTGTTGTAGAATAATGGAACATGTTTTGTGTTCTCGTATTATGACGTTCTTAGATAATATAAATCTCCTTCATCATAACCAACATGGATTCCGCAAACAGAGATCATGTGAAACTCAGCTCGCCCTATTTGCCCAAGAAATTCACAGTGCCGTAGACACTGGCGAGCAGATTGATGCCGTATTCCTGGACTTCAGGAAGGCATTTGATACGGTTCCGCACTTACGTTTAGTGAAAAAAATACGAGCTTACGGAATATCGGACCAGGTTTGTGATTGGATTCAGGATTTCCTAGAAGAAAGAACACAACATGTCATTCTTAACGGTTCAAAATCTGCAGATGTAGAGGTAATTTCGGGAGTACCGCAAGGAAGCGTGATAGGACCTTTATTGTTTACAATATACATAAATGACTTAGTTGACAACACCGGTAGCTCCGTGAGGCTATTTGCAGATGACACGGTTGTCTACAAGAAAGTAGCAACATCAGAAGACTCGTACGTACTCCAGGAAGACCTGCAGAGGATTAATGCATGGTGCGACAGCTGGCAGCTTTCCCTAAACGTAGATAAATGTAATATAATGCGCATACATAGGGGCAGAAATCCATTCCAGTACGATTATTCCATAGGTGGTAAATCATTGGAAGCGGTAACGACCGTAAAATACTTAGGAGTTACTATCCGGAGCGATCTGAAGTGGAATGATCACATAAAACAAATAGTGGGAAAAGCAGGCGCCAGGTTGAGATTCATAGGAAGAATTCTAAGAAAATGTGACTCATCGACGAAAGAAGTAGCTTACAAAACGCTTGTTCGTCCGATTCTTGAGTATTGCTCATCAGTATGGGACCCTTACCAGGTTGGATTAATAGAAGAGATAGACATGATCCAGCGAAAAGCAGCGCGATTCGTCATGGGGACATTTAGTCAGCGCGAGAGCGTTACGGAGATGCTGAACAAGCTCCAGTGGCGGACACTTCAAGAAAGGCGTTACGCAATACGGAGAGGTTTATTATCGAAATTACGAGAGAGCACATTCCGGGAAGAGATGGGCAACATATTACTACCGCCCACATATATCTCGCGTAATGATCACAACGAAAAGATCCGAGAAATTAGAGCAAATACGGAGACTTACAAGCAGTCGTTCTTCCCACGCACAATTCGTGAATGGAACAGGGAAGGGGGGATCAGATAGTGGTACAATAAGTACCCTCCGCCACACACCGTAAGGTGGCTCGCGGAGTATAGATGTAGATGTAGATGAACCTGCGACTGTAGCAGCAGCGCGGTTCCAGACTGAAGTGCCTAGAACCGCTCGGCCAAAATGGCCGGCGCAAGAGGCTTCATGGGTTGTTATATAATTTCAACGAAAGTACACTATCATCTGAGACATGGCTGCTATTGCAGTAGATTGACGATATTCCTCCTGAACTCTTAACCCCAGTTTACATTCTTAATGAACCTAACAGTACCTTTGTGTGTTAATCGTATTGATGCTATAAAAAGTGATATTCTTAGAACCTAATGACACCCAGAGTGACACTAACATGGAAGAAGTTGGTGAGAAAAATGGTTGGATAGGAAAATAGAAAGCCGATGATGAATCGTCCTGTAATGCTCAGCATTCAGCAATCCAAATAATAACCAGATAGATAAAGCAGAGAAAGTGGCTCGTTTGCTTATTGTGGGAATTAAACACTTGATGAGAATGGAACGTGATGTACACGAATGTATTCGTAATTGCAAATATGGAAAACCGTCAGCTGCATATAATGGCATGACAATGAACCTTTTTGCCGGAGCGGGATTCGAACACGGATTTTCCACTAAACGCCAGAGCCAAACTTCCATAAATCGTTAATCATGTATCTACAGCCTGCTCTCGTACATTCATTATGTATATTTTCGCACAGTAGAGACATTTCTTAATGAAAGTCGCCTGCCTATTGTCGGCGGATAAATACAGTATTGCAGTGCCTGTGTTGTTCAGAAATAGAATGCAATGTTCCTTCGTATAAGGACGCACGTCCCAAGGAACACTGCACCGCATCTCTGGAGAACACAGGCACTTATGGAACCTGATGTGTCTCTTGTCATAGCAGTTTTCCTAGTAACAAAAGAAACTGAAACGTTTGTTGAGTCATTGGCTAGCAAAGCTTAGTATTTCACAAAAAAGGCGGAGAGGAAGGTACTGATTCTGTGACTGAAACTGTACACCGTCTTAAATTTTTGGAGGGTGTAGTCGATACCTTGTGTTGAATGTCTAAATTCATTTGAGTTATCGAACGTGTTAAAAAATCATTAACTGTTTAAAAGTACCGTACTTTTTAAACAGTCATAGGAGTGACAATTCCCTAAGTTTCGCGCCTTCCTTATGCTCGAATGCCTGTAACAAACTATTAATTTTTGTTTGTCGTTTCCTTTGATGGATTACAGTATTCCACGTGATGTTCTCACAGAAAAGTGAAGGTCGATACTCGAAATACGCATGGCGATTTTTTATGCCGTTGAGTGTCTAAAATTCCTGTGATTATGCTTTCGCTTGTAATATCAAATGTCAATTTCAGCACAAGCTAATGGCTTTGTCAAACATGTATTCGTAGTTATGCTACAATATTTTTTTGAGATTCATCCAAAATAATGTGGTATTCTGTGAAGAGTGCGATAAAAACCAAATTCATAGCTCATTAAAAGAAACTGCTCGCGGTCTAGTTGTTAGCACCGTAGCCTCTTGTTTGCAGAGTCCTGGTTTCTATTCCTGGCTGGGTCGGAAAATTTCTTAGCTCCGGGTCTGGATGCCTGTGGTGCCCCAAACACTGTATCTCATCGTCATTGACGTGAAAGTCTCTCAAATTCCGTCAAATGGAAGGACTAGTACCAGGCAGTTAGATAATCACAGGCTGTGTCTCATTACCAATAATGCGATACAACCATTTCTTTCCCCTAGAAGCTACCGTCGTCAAGGCAGGTGGAACGTAAATGAAAAGTGTGTGAATACGGACTTCTATTAATTCCGTATTGGGTGATCACATGAGCACAATAGACACAATAATGGACTTCAGGTACTACTCGATAAGTCAGAAATTGATAATTTATCAGAAAACCATCCAGATACATCGTGAAAGCGTTTGAAATTCGCACGTTAAACAAATAGGAAGTACAACGCTTTCCCAGAATGCATGTCCCGACTGACTAGTACAAAGGAGGAAATACTATGCTTATATGAGTCCGATTAACAGATTTGTCGGAAGGCGACTATTTCTTTGTGAGGCGGCGGCTTCTTTCAGACCTTTGTCTTCTCATTTTATCCTCTTTGGATACTGAATTTGCGTATGAGATTCTCTTGCTTCATTTACTTTCCGATTTAGTTTTATTTGTCGATTTTCCACTTGTATTGTGTGTTGTTCACATTTCATTCATGTAGTTGTTTTTCTTCCATTACATGCATCGAGCCTGTACCAGGAGAACTCCTTTTCTCTGGGGTGAAAACAGAAGGAACTTTCGCACGTTCTGGAAGAGCTGCCTGGAATCTGGAGTGCTAGGTCTTACGCAAGTGGGCTGCTTGGACAATCGGATGAGCCTTTCAGGGATTATCCTCCCGGATAAGGTTCCTTGAACAACTAGTGGCGGTACGGCTGACTGGTGTCCTCAATAGCAGAACAGGAAACCACTTGTGGAAGGGATGAGAAATCTGCCATGTTACTAACCTTCGCGTGGAGTTCTCAAGCGCCCACCTCCTTTATGCTGCTGTGCGTGGTCTCCAGACAAGTTTCCTCACGCAAAATACATAGCGATTCCGTGTGTCTGCAAATTTTCAAGTTTTGTCCTTTCAGTGAGAACAGTGAGCGAAACCCAACAAATTTCCAGAATTTCTGACGGACAAGTCTGGACGCGAGAACGAGACAACACTCCAGTTTCCATACAAACTTATGTCTCTAGTAGATGCATTTTAACTTCATGGTGCGAGCTAGGGAACGGAATTCCAGATCCCCCACTGAAAGAGCCCTTAGACGCATTCTGGGATTTACTAGAGAAGATTGTGCGTGGTATCCTTCCGAGGTCAGAAGGAAGGCTACCGAAAACTGAGAGAGGCATTCGTAGACGAATTCGGATTCGTACGGGTGTTTTGATTCGAACTTCCACTCGCTGAGGTTACTCCGGACTCCGCAGTCGTAAATGGGTTTAGTCACTTCGGCTCTCTGCCAAGTCTTCAAGGTTTCGCTTTGAACTTACCCCCATCCGCGGAGGGTAATGAGGAGGATGACAAGCAACAGTTAGCAGCGGTCGCAGTTTGGAGTACCCTGACTTGCTGGTAACCACCTCAATTGCAGTCACGATGAAATCTCATTTGCAGTGTCCCTTCCCGATTGCGTCCGCTGTTCGTGGTCTCGCGGTAGCGTTCTTGCTTCCCGAGCAGGGGGTCCCGGGTTCGATCCCGGTGGGGTCAGGGATTTTTCCTGCCTCAAGATGACTGGATGTTGTATCGTTTTCATCATCGTCATTTATCCCCATCACGGTCGGAGGAAGGCAATAGCAAACCACCTCCACTAGGACCTTGCCTAGTAAAGCGGTGCGGGTCTCCCGCTTCCCCGATTGTAGTAATCGCGATATGTTGAAGGAAGAAGAGTTCATTCTTGTGTTCCGTTTTAGATTTCCTTAGCTTGATTTACGTGCTTCACGTATTGGTAGGCAATCTAATTCTCACTTCAAAGGATATTTCGTTTCATGAACACGTTTTAATTCGTTATTGAGTTAACGCTCCAGTCATCACTGGAGTTCACCCGCCTAGTTATGTTTCTGTCTGATTCTTCCCTTATTCATTGATCTGTTGCAAGCTATTTTACTTTTTTTATGTAATTTTAAAGCTTTGCAAACAAGTCTGAACGCATATTTCATGTCTTATGTGTCTCAACCGTAAATGTTCAGAATCATCCTGGTGGTGACCCTAAGAACAATGTATTTTCCGCTGGTTGTCTTATTTTAATTACGTAAATTTAATCTCACATTGCCCGCCCCCGGTAGCTGCGTCGTCAGCGCAACGGAATGTCATACCTAACGTCCCGGCTTCGATTACCGGCTGGGTCGGAGACTTTCTCCGCTCAGGGACTGGGTGTTGTGTTGTCCTAATCATCATCATTTCATCCCCATCGGCACCCCAGTCGCTGAAGTGGCGTCAACTCGAATGACTTGCACCCAGCGAACGGTCTACCCGACGGGAGGCCCTAGGCACACGGCACTTTCCATTTCCGTCTCACATTCTTTTATAACGTCTAAGTTTATGTGCCATGAGTAATTTGCACATATTGTTTCAATAAGTATTACTCTACCAGTTCAAACTCTCAGAAATCATTTAAGTAAAAAATGGCTCTGAGCACTATGGGACTTACCATCTACGGTCATCAGTCCCCTAGAACTTAGAACTACTTAAACCTAACTAACTTAAGGACATCATTAAAGTAAATTATTTAAGTGATGTGCCCAGTACTCCAGCCGTAAGCAATAGGCGATGCCACTGACGAATTCAGGAACTTATCAAATGACATTTTCTTATGTGCGTGACAGTTGATGTTTCAAGTAGCCTATTAGCTTCGTGGGGGAATCTATTTATTATGATCTGCTGTGATATATTCAGCGTCAGTCTAATCAACGTACCCACGGATTATCCGATAAGCAAGGGGTCTTGTTCAGAGCACACACGGCTTCTGTCAAGTTTTACGCTTTGGCACCAGAACTGAGTTATCTGTATGAAGCACCACAAAAACCAATTAATTTAATTAGTAATGTTACGTGGAGTACCTGAATGTGTCGCGACTTACAATTTTGTTTCATAATATCAACGAAATATTTCTTTTTTCGTGTAATGTCTCATACGTATACACACACACACACACACACACACACACACACGCCTAATCTGAATAGGAGTGACTGTTTCACAGGAAGACTAATATAACGTGGATCACTGGTACAGGTCTAGCGGATAAAACGGTTTGGCACCCCTGTCCGATGTGACGTTGCCACTGTACGGCCTTCTCTTTAAGCCGGAGCGGCTCGCCCCCTTAATCGGGATTCGATTCGCCGCTCCATCGAAGCGAACAGCTCCTGCTATCGGCCTTAATGAATCGATCGCGCGGATTTGATTAATCTGTTACTGCACTCTGTGCGATCCTATTATTGCGTCGTTTTATCGTGTAACCGGCCGGTGATCTCTTTTACCGCTTCCGCTTCTCATATCCCGAATAGCACCAGGGCAGACGCCAAGTTCTCGGCAGGGCTGTTCCCGTGGCCCTCAGTGGTGGGACGTGAATAATGCAACGACCTCTGACATTCGCAAACTCGTTTCCCTGCAACGCCTTGTAATGTCGTATTAGAATGCAGTCTGCCCGCAGGTTTCCCAATAACATCCAGTCCAACTCTGCTGACAAAGTTCATTCTGTTCTGCACACTGTTTCATGTTTACCAGCTACCCACCCGGCAAACTCAACGCGAAACTACCCTTCTGCTTTTAAAACACGCGAGTTAAAATAGAATTTCGCCAAGGAAACTGCGTTTGTCCTCATCTGTACCGAATTAAGTATCTGTCAAATTGCCTATTATTTGGAGTGCTGCCATAGCAAGACTCATAACAGTGAATTTGTAGCAATAAACATTGCTGACAGTTAAACATCCCATTCGCCGTATGTATACGCCCTGATTTATAAACTGACCACATATTTATGAAACTTTATGAATTAAAATGATTAAATATAGACAAAGGAAAGCCAATAGTGCTGGATAGGCATCTGTGCTACATATATCTATCACTTTTAACCAGTACATTTGTAAGCCTTCCGGCTGATGGAAACCCTCTTACAGAACAATGGTAATATGAAAATGGTGGTAGCATCAACTTCCTAGATCTGAACGTCAGTAGGGATACAATTTACAGCCTTCGAAGTCCATACCAAAACAACAACAACAGACACCATCACACACAGCTCATCTCGCCATCCGACGCCACACAAACATGATGCATACAGAGCACTAGGTAACAGAGTCAGCGGTATACCGAAGGGCAAATGTGCGAGGCTTGATGTACTCAGCACAATCAAACAGCTGCAGCAAATAGCTGTGATGACACACTTATTGACAACCTTGAGCAGAAAAGAAAGAACTGTTTATAAATCAACTGCCGCACAGAAAGTGAAAAATAAACGGTCTACTAACACGTCATTCACAGGCAGACTCTCATACGAAATCGCAAATATTTTCAGACGTACACTATTAACATTACCTTCACAACAAGTAACAAACTGCGAAATATACTGAGACACAAAATAAAGACCCACACAGGTAAACACGCACAATAGAGCATTTATAAAACAGTATGTAATACATGCAAAGATCTTTACGTAGGTAAAATAGAGAGAGAGAGTTCCGAAAAAGATACAAGAATATATACGGGTAAATGCCTACCACACAAACGATTATAGTATATCACCAACAGTACCAATAGAGAGGACAGTATCCATCCATTCCATGACAGTGTAAATGATCTTCGTATATTACATAATATGGACAAGGGAGATCAGATGGATTTATATGAAGAGTTAGAAATTCACATTCATGGCACAGTGCACAGTAAAATATTATTACATATAAACTAGAGAGTAACAGTATTAATTTCTTCAAAAGATTCTTTAATGCTGAATGCTTATTTTAATCAAAGGTATTGTCTTTAACAATTAAAGAAGAAATTACATTATGTAATTTGTCACGTGACATAAATACAGCTAGGAAGAAAAAGTTCGATTTTTTATCTTAGAAGTTAAGACTCTTTGGAATGACCTAAACATCTGTATATCAAAGTGTTAAGCTTTGATATGTTCGTTGAAGATAAGTATATTTCCAACAAAAAGGTAAGTAAATGCTCCAAATAAATGATCTAAACATGAAAATTCATTTAATGTACATATTAAAAATATATCTTGTTACAGAAGGTTGTATTTCGGTGCATAACTTCACTGGCATACGCACTAGATGAACATAATCATATGTACATGCAAAGCACTCGTACATGCAGATGTAAAGATAGAAGCATGCTGCTGAAACGCATCCTGCTAATTAAATATTGATAGTAAATGAGTGAAACTAGAAATTCTTCCATAAATTCACAATACAATCGCAGCCCCCCAATCGAACCATATAACATGGATAAATTCTGGTTAAAACGGTAAGTAAGTTTCTCATGAGATTACGTATGAAAAAATTTTTTGGTATTTTGGCCGCGACAAATCAGAATAAGAAATAAAGCTTTCTACGATAACCTACATCGTCTTTCTCAAGGAATAAATGAATGTCGTGGTTCTCGAAGGAGGCTCGATCTGACGCTTGAAGAATACTGATAACATCTTCAACTTTTATAGTCCCGCCTTCCTCAGTTGCGTGTAATATTACGCAAACGTCGTTGCTCTTGGTCGTTAAGTGAGGCCGTCGGCCATTGATCTAGATCTACATTTACATAGATACTCTGCGTCTCACCGTACGGTGTGTGGCGAAGGGAACCATGTATCAGTACTTGTCATTTCCTTTCCTGTTCCACTCGCATTTAGAGCGAGGGATACTCGACTGTCTATATACCTCAATATGTGCCCGAATATCTCGTATCTTCTCTTCGTGGTCCTTACGCTCAATGTATATTGGTGGCAGTAGAATAGTTCTGTAGTCAGCTCCAAATGCCGATTCCCTAAATTTTCACAATAGCGTTTCTCGAAAAGAACCTTTCCTTCTCTCCAGGGATTCCCATTTGAGTTCCAGAAGCATCTCCGTTACACTTAAGTGTTGTTCGAACCTACCGGTAGCCCCTCGCCTCTGAATTGCTTCAATCCGACCTGTTACGGATCCCAAACACTAGAGCAGTACTCCAGAACAGGTAGCACAAGCGTTCTATATGCGGTCTCCTTAATAGTGAACCCCTTTTTCCTAAGTTTCTCCCTATAAACCGAAGTCGATCATTCGCCTTCCCTACCACGGTTCTCACATAGTCGCTCCACCTCATATCGCTTTGCAGCGTTACGCCCAGATAATGAATCGTCTTGACAGTGTCAAGCAGGGCACTAGTAATAATGTATCCGAACATTACAGGTTTGATCTTCCTACTCATCCGCTTTAACTTACTCTTTCTGTATCTTCATCTACGGCCTGCGACGTTGGTATGTAAGCCTGAGCTATTGCCGTCCATGTTGGTTAGCTGTCGATTCTAATAAGAAAAACCTTATCACTGAACTGTTCACAGTAACTCACTCTCTGCCCTACCTTCCTATTCATTACGAATCCTACTCCAGGTATACCATTTTCTAGTGCTGTTGATCCTTTACTCATCCGATCAGAGATCATTGCCTTCTTTCCCTCTTAGATCACTGACCCCACTACTCATAGATTGAACGTTAGCCTTTCCCATTTCCAATTTTCTTGTTTCCGTACCATGTTCAAACTTCTGACATTCCACACCCCGATTCGTAAAAAGTTACCCTTCGTGGGTTATTCAGTCTTTTTACAATGGTCACATCCCCACTTGGCAGTCCCCTCGCGGAGATCAGAATTGACGACATTCCGGAATCTTTTGCCAAAGGAGATATCATCATGACACTTTTACATTACAGTCCACATGCCCTTTGGATTGTGTTATGTGTCTTTAATGGAGTGGTTTTTATTCCCTTCTGCGTCCTGAAGGCGCTGATCATTGATGTTCCTTCCGTCTATAGGCGCTGTTTCCCACTTGTGCCCTGAACCTCTGGCTGGTCCTCCGCCCTCTTTTACAAGGTCGCTGGCAGAATGAGGGCGAACAGGGACTAATCACGTTTTAATCACTAATCAAAGAGCTTGCCTTAGATCGCTTGTTTTCCTTCTTCTTTTCCTTTTTTACGCCTCGGGACAGGAAAGAGAGCTGCAAAAATATATCTACTTGCCACCCCCACTTGTGAGATAAGAAAAAAGAACTGCAACTCTTCAGGCGTTGGCGCCTACCTACCCCTATCCCAAAACAACCAACCTATTACTAATAGGCGGAAAGAAACAAAGGAAGTAAGAGGAGTTCTATATGGGCCTTTTTATTCTTTTATGTACCTGCATTTCGGGAGTCGCTCTCGTCCTCGAAGTTTGGAACATGCAAACGTGTATTCTTGAAATTTAAATGGAGCTTCCGTTCATGGCATGATGTCGGCAAAATACGCCTAATTATTTCATAGTCTATGCGTTCCAGTTGGAAAGCGGGTCCTTGAAAAGCGCTCCATAGAAAATTAGAGAAAACTGCTGGTATTTGGGATTGCGAACAAGTGGGCAGTGTCGATCAGTAAGTTCCGATATCTCGTCGGGACCTAAAAGATAGCACGCTATCTGGCCGCGTTTGCTATTCAGAGCGTTACTTTCCGTTCGCAGGGTAATTAATCACGTCCGGGAATAAAAGTGGCTGGAAAGTGACCTGAGAAGGTGTCTGTCGGGTAAAGGGAAGCCAAGATAGGCTGCGCGAGCCTCCAGACGTCAGACGACGGAGCACATGCAAATCGGTGGGCGTACAGTCGTACACACCGCAGTGAAAACACAAGGGTGTGTCAGCGAGGCAGATGCAGTGCAAATGATACTGGCTGAACTGTTTGCGATCGACGGTGATACACGAGGCGGATTGGGCGCTGGTATCGAGAAAGTCTGCATGCACCCTTTACGCATTTGTAATGCTTCGTGTACAGGCTTTGTCTTGATTATTTATGTAAGTGGTAAGGAGTGGAGGATGTAATTTAGTTCTAGAAAGCAAAGCCGAAAGTTATAAGAGGGGGTTGGAATGCGTGGTGACATGACTGGGGCTGACATGGTGCATGGCTCATACTCATGAAGAAGCATTATGGTGATGCTCGTCGGGGAACAGCACAAGAGTTTCGAAACTAACAAAAAGAGCCACAGCTCTGTCTGGCAAGCGGATAGTGCCAAACACACCACGCACCCGTCGAAGGGCTACTAAGGCTTACTGAACTTTGAGTAACATCCCAGTACAGATAGAAGATCCCATCGCAATCGTCATACATAGGCGAGGGTAATCGGCACCGGAATTACTTGTGCCACGTGTGCGATGCGAGAGCCATGGTAGACATTCAAGTATTGTGCACGCTGTACAATGGATCTAAGCCAGTGATCAACGAGACCAGCCCTGGTCATTTGGAGGAGACGACTGCTGTTGGTAGCCGCCGAAAGACGGATATCACTCATAAAATCGCTGTTCAACCAGCGGGCGGTGGTGGCCACACTTACAAGGGGAAGGCCTCAGACACTGCCAACCGATTCGGCTCAAATTTGGCAGGTCGCTTGTGTACAGCCTAAAACGAAGGACTCTGTCATATTTTGGGTCAACGCCCCCGCGTTTTTGAGAAAATCACCTCTAAAGTTTATGACGAGCAATCGACTCAAAATTGTAGGGATCGATAGATAATTGTAAATAGAGCATTTTTCATCATCAGGTATGGGCTCCGAAAACGCATACTTTTCCAAAAATCGAGGTAAGAAACTTTTACAACTGCCGCTTCTGTACCCACGTGGTAAACGCTTTTCGCCGAGAGCACCGATAGCGCAACGGCCCAGGTAACTCTTCATAAAGTCCCAATGCAACTGATATCGATATTTCGTATTTCGCCAGCACGGGAGCTCAGCGTGTTCCGTCAGAGAGCAGGTTGGCCTCTATAATAAAAAACTGAGTGGAAGGTTCAACAAGAAACGAACGACAGAATGTCATGTGACGTACGCAACGACAAAAAAAAAAAAGTAAAAAAAAGTAACTGGCTGGGAATGGGAGAACCCGGGTTCGAATCTCGAAGAAATCTAGCGGATGTTCTTCTTTACGTTTGTATTTTTACATATCTCAATTGATAGGGATAATAGGGTTAATAAGGTAAGTAAATCAATAAGGAATGATAATATTAAGGTAGGCAAATAAATTTCTCAAATCTCTTGGGATAGTAAACAACTAAAATGTTACTCCATGTCACGTTACAATGGCTCTTCCAGTCACTGTTACGTGTCCTCACTTTTCTTCGAACAACTAGATGGATGGTACTTGTCGTATAAACAGTCGAAACAAATATACTTACGGCACCAAGAAAATCTAATGAATGCAATCTCTCGACACTTACACTGTTCCTTCCGTAGAGTGTGCGGAAAACAAACTTGATTTACATTTAAAAATTTGTCTTTTTCGGGAATTAATTATGATGCGTACCACGCATACGATGTCATTGCCTGAAAAATCGGTGCTGAAAGTTGTTTATGAATTATGCTGTGGATAGCTACTGCATCCGTGCGGTTGTGCAATTCCCGCTGGGTTTCCAGAAACACACAGCAATTCCGAAGCCTGGAACTAAAGTTCTTAACCTGTCGATAGAAATAAACATCACACGGCTGGCACACAGGTGTGCAGTTTGACGGTATTACTTTTTATTGTGCACGTCGGTTGACTCTCATCATCTATAAACATTGTGTCATATATTGTAGTATTTATTTGTCCACTCCAGGAATCCAATACTAGACAAAACTTGTTATCAGAAACGTATGGTTTTAAAACATTGTCATGAAATGTTGTGTAAATCGCATTCGTCAGTTTCCTGGATTTGGAGCAGGTAATGTAAACATTTTTCTACGTTTCCAGAGGCTGTGATGGGATATTGCGCCGTGTACGAATGTTTCAGATTGTTCTTACTACCAACTGCGACAAGGGTTCGTTTTTCTCCCTTATGCGATAACGTGAGTCGAATGTTCACCCGATACTCGCATCCTGTTTGATCGGTGTTTATCACGTAATCATGATTAACACCGGTCATAAATGACACCGTTTGCGTGCTGGAAAGAGCCGCCGCTTTCTGCATATCTTCTATATTTTGTACCTCCTTATGAGAGACGTATTTAGTGACGTGCCGTTGACGAATTTTATACTCCGGTTTGAAATTTCTTCCCCTAGATAATGATGCAGCAAACATAAAATCCTTGTTGGCCGTATATTGAAGCGCTGCACCTGTAGTCCACTCCTGAAGTATTCGCGTTGTTACATTCTCGTTACGACAACGAGATTCGACAAATCGGTTGTATGTTCACTTATTTATCGTCTGGTATTTGTCGTATCTTGTCCCTTCTTTAACGATATCACTTTCGCACAATTTCAAGTCCTTCTTCCTTTTCAGGGCGGTTGTTGCTCCATTCTTTTGTAGTGTTTGTGGGTTCCAATTTGGATGATTCGTGGCTGGCGCTACCGCCTTTACTTTTACTTCAAGGGGTATAGTGCCGTAGTACAATCGTTTAGTAACATGGTCGTAATACTCATCGGGAACAGATGAAGCACATATTCCGAGTAATGCGGAGATTTCCAAAGTGTTATGGCCATTTTGCGATTCACTGGTCAGGATATCTTCCACTGAATCACCTTCTGCTTCGTCTTCATGGTATAGTATTTCAGTATCAACAAAAGTCATTTCGCTTGTCAGCTCCAAAAATCGCTCGACGATAGCCGCTCCTATCAATCTGGAATGCCGAGAAACAGAACTGCCTGCTTCCAGTAGAGCATTGATAATGCATCTGTCTTGCAACACTTTTACAAACCAAGACACAGCGTCGGTAGCTTCTCGCTTGCCGTCGTCTGTAACAGGCTCCCAACTACACTCCTGGAAATGGAAAAAAGAACACATTGACACCGGTGTGTCAGACCCACCATACTTGCTCCGGATACTGCGAGAGGGCTGTACAAGCAATGATCACACGCACGGCACAGCGGACACACCAGGAACCGCGGTGTTGGCCGTCGAATGGCGCTAGCTGCGCAGCATTTGTGCACCGCCGCCGTCAGTGTCAGCCAGTTTGCCGTGGCATACGGAGCTCCATCGCAGTCTTTAACACTGGTAGCATGCCGCGACAGCGTGGACGTGAACCGTATGTGCAGTTGACAGACTTTGAGCGAGGGCGTATAGTGGGCATGCGGGAGGCCGGGTGGACGTACCGCCGAATTGCTCAACACGTGGGGCGTGAGGTCTCCACAGTACATCGATGTTGTCGCCAGTGGTCGGCGGAAGGTGCACGTGCCCGTCGACCTGGGACCGGACCGCAGCGACGCACGGATGCACGCCAAGACCGTAAGATCCTACGCAGTGCCGTAGGGGACCGCACCGCCACTTCCCAGCAAATTAGGGACACTGTTACTCCTGGGGTATCGGCGAGGACCATTCGCAACCGCCTCCATGAAGCTGGGCTACGGTCCCGCACACCGTTAGGCCGTCTTCCGCTCACGCCCCAACATCGTGCAGCCCTCCTCCAGTGGTGTCGCGACAGGCGTGAATGGAGGGACGAATGGAGACGTGTCGTCTTCAGCGATGAGAGTCGCTTCTGCCTTGGTGCCAATGATGGTCGTATGCGTGTTTGGCGCCGTGCAGGTGAGCGCCACAATCAGGACTGCATACGACCGAGGCACACAGGGCCAACACCCGGCATCATGGTGTGGGGAGCGATCTCCTACACTGGCCGTACACCACTGGTGATCGTCGAGGGGACACTGAATAGTGCACGGTACATCCAAACCGTCATCGAACCCATCGTTCTACCATTCCTAGACCGGAAAGGGAACTTGCTGTTCCAACAGGACAATGCACGTCCGCATGTATCCCGTGCCACCCAACGTGCTCTAGAAGGTGTAAGTCAACTACCCTGGCCAGCAAGATCTCCAGATCTGTCCCTCATTGAGCATGTTTGGGACTGGATGAAGCGTCGTCTCACGCGGTCTGCACGTCCAGCACGAACGCTGGTCCAACTGAGGCGCCAGGTGGAAATGGCATGGCAAGCCGTTCCACAGGACTACATCCAGCATCTCTACGATCGTCTCCATGGGAGAATAGCAGCCTGCATTGCTGCGAAAGGTGGATATACACTGTACTAGTGCCGACAATGTGCATGCTCTGTTGCCTGTGTCTATGTGCCTGTGGTTCTGTCAGTGTGATCATGTGATGTATCTGACCCCAGGAATGTGTCAATAAAGTTTCCCCTTCCTGGGACAATGAATTCACGGTGTTCTTATTTCAATTTCCAGGAGTGTATATATTGCAGCGCTAGTCAAAGGGTGTACATCCTCCATTATTCAAATTATGCACCTGAAAGATATGACACAACAAACAATAGCTAGTTACTGCGGGATAAACTGACGAACTAATTACTACAAGCTACATACAGTACTCGTCATATGTTACTTACGGAAGAACACTGTAATTATTCACACAACGTATTTCATTCGGCGCATTAACGATAGAAAAATCACTACATGTATACGCGAGGTTAGCGGGAGCCTAATGACGGAAAGCAACTCTTTCCGATTGACTTCCATAAGGCTCGTGCTGGACACCTTCACTCTTCCAGGTTCACAACTATGATATGACGAAGAGGCAACCGGGTCTACAGAACTATCCCCGCGTGCATTCTGACTCGTGCCTCGCGATTGGCTATCTGTGATCCCTCGTGAGGAATTCGCAGCACTCTTACTCGGAGTTGTTTTCATGTAACAAGGCTTCAAAGTTTAGTACTTTACAAATCACGGCGTTTGGGAAATTAGTTTGCTTACCTTATTATTATCATTCCTTGTTGATTTACTTAAAAACTTTGAGGTTCGCCGATGACATTGTACTGCAGCCAGAGACAGCAAAGGACTTGGAAGTGCAGTTGAACGGAATTGACAGTGTCTTCAAAGGAGGGTATAAGATGAACATCAACAAAAGCAAAACGAGGATAATGGAATGTAGTCGAATTAAATCGGGTGATACTGAGGGAATTAGATTAGGGAATGAGACACTTAAAGTAGAAAGGAGTTTTGCTATTTGGGTAGCAAAATAACTGATGATGGTCTAAGTAGAGAGGATATAAAATGTAGACTGGCAATGGCAAGGAAAGTGTTTCTGAAGAAGAGATATTTGTGAACATCGAGTATAGATTTAAGTGTCAGGAAGTCGTTTCTGAAAGTATTAGTATGGAGTGTAGCCATTTATGGAAGTGAAACATGGACGATAAATAGTTTGGACAAGAAGAGAATAGAGGATTTCGAAACGTGTTGTTACAGAAGAACGCTGAAGATTAGATGGGTAGATCACATAACTAATGAGGAGGTATTGAATAGAATTGTGGAGAAGAGAAATTTGTGCCACAACTTGACTGAAGAAGGGATCGGTTGGTAGGACACGTTCTGAGGCATCAGGGGATCACCAGTTTAGTATTGGAGGGCAGCGTGGAGGGTAAGAATCGTAGAGGGAGACCAAGAGATGAATACACTAAGCGGATTCAGAAGGATGTAGGCTGCAGTACGTACTGGGAGATGAAGTAGCATGCACGGGATAGGGTAGCATGGAGAGCTTCATCAAACCAGTCTCAGGACTGAAGACCACAACAACACAACATTGATTTACTTACCTCATTAACCCTCCAATCCCTATCAATTGAGATATGTAAAACTTCAAACGAAAAGAAGATAACTGCTTGGTTTCTTCGAGATTCGAACCCTCGTTTTCCGATTCCCAACCAGTTACCTTAGCCGTTGCGCTATCGGCGCTGTCGACGAAAAGCGTTTACCATGTGGATACAGAAGCGGCAGTTGTAAAAGTTTCTTTCCCCGATTTCAGGAAAAGTTTGAATTTGCGGGCCCCATACCTGATGATGAAAAATGCTCTATTTACAATTATCTACCGATCCCTACAATTTTGAGTCGATTGCTCGTAATAACCTTTAGGGGTGATTTTCTCAAAATTTCGGGGGTTTTGACCCAAAATATCTTACAGTCCTCCGTTTTAGGTTGTACACAAGCGACCTGCCAAATTTGAGCCGAATCGGTTGGCCCTGTCTGAGGCCATCTCCTTGTTGGAGGAACGACATATCTATCAGATAAGTGATTTTCATTAACATTTAATTGTATCCTTGCACTGTGATTAGTGCCAGTAAAATCGATCAGCGCAGTAGCAGCTGCTTAAGCGTTACGTTGCAGACGCGTTCTAGTGTAGTACTAGGTGGCAAAACTAAATAATGTTGTTCCTTACTTCTCCGCATCTCATACCGAACGCACATTGATGTACAGTCTGGAACGATATACACTGACGAGCCAAAACATCATGACCGCCCCGCCTGCTTAATAGCGAGTTGCTCCACATTCGGAACGCAATAAAGTAGTGCTTCGGCGTGACAAGGATTCGAAAACTTCCTGGTAGATTTCTGAAGATATGTACCACCCGATGTCTATGAATAGATCATGCTATTATTGTAAAATACAAGCCAGTGGTTTGTGGTCGCGGCGCTGGCTCCCGATAGCCTCCCACATGGGTTCCATCGGGCTCAATTCAGGCGAATTTGGTGGCAAAGATATCAACATGACTTCGCTATCACGCTCTTTCACTGTAGTGCCATTAGAAAGTAAGACGGAATGGCTGGTGTATATAAGTATTAGATGAAATAAATAGAGTTAATTATATATTGACGAAAACCAATCTAAACAAAAAATAGTGCAGAGGACTGATACTTCGGGATATAATTGTCTAGTTAGCATATTTAAGCTATTAACATTGTAAGATCACAGGTTAATGTAAAAAAGAGATAACTGATTGTACATGTGAAATGCTGGTACATTACTAACAGAAATAACCGCCAGAATGTGGAATGCAACCATGCAAACGTGGCTGTGTTGCGTTGCACGGGTGCCGGATTTCAGTTTGTGTTATGGAGTTTCATGACCGTTGGAGTTGAATGGTCAATCCAGGCACAATTAATGCAGTTTGTTGATGACGCTGGTGCTCAACTTGGAGTCAGATCTGGGGATCGAGCAGACCAAAACAACGTGTCGATATCTTGTGGAGCAAGTTTCGAACAGCGGTACGTGGACCAGGGTTTTCCAGTTGGAAAACACCCACTGGTATGCTGTTCATTAATGGCAGCACTACAGGTCGAATCACCAGACTGATTTAGAAATTGACAGTCACTGTGCATGAGATAACCATGAGAGTACTACTACTACAATACGAGATTCCGACCCAGACGATAATTCCAGGTGAAGCTCCAGCGTGCCTAACAAGCAGATAAGTTGGTTGCAGGGGCACAGCTGACTTCGTAAGCAACACGCAGGACCACTGGCATCGAGACGGGACTAGCTTTCATCAGCACATACAACAGATCTCCACCCTTCCCTCCAATGCGCTCTTACGTGACACGACTGAAGTTACAAATGGCGGTGGTTTGGGGTGCGTGTTATTCACGCTGCAGAGTATACGGGATGGAGATGTCCTTCCAGTAAAACGATTTGTTACATTCTGCCAACTACTCCCCAGATTGGTGCTGCAGATGCAGTACCATGCGCGAAGGCCACACGCCGAACATGATGGTCTTCCCTCTTCGTAATGTCAATTGTCCCTTCGGAGCCCACACTTGCGACCATATATTGTGATCACCACTGTCAGCGATCATGCACAGTTGCTACGTTCCCGCCGTTCTTTCTTCGATACTGCAGCGGTTCTCAGCTACGCCACAAATCACTTTATTTATGAAAATACAAAGTACAATCACCAACAAACTTTACATATTCACAGGTACCTTTGCCTTTGATCCAAATAAATACAGTTTCATTTGTTGATAACTTACGTCTACTACGTGTATATAAAGTAAAGGGTGAGGGTGACATATAGGTAGATTTGCCAAAATCTTTATTAGCATTTTCGGTAACATGATAGGTTCTGTAGGCGATGACATCACGGTCAACAAAACTTTCGAGGCCGCCTACATTTGGAACTCCAGAACCACCTCGTACAATAGCGACGGTTAACCATCCGTTGCCATGTGTGAAGGAATCATTGATGTCAATGCTGAAATTCAGTCTGCACCCACAGAAGACTGCTGGTCCATCCAGTAGAGAGTGTGCAGCAACAGATTTTATAGTATTCTTCTTCTTGTCTGCAGCAGATGTTGTCATTTCAACGTCTTCAATTGTTTTATATATTGTATGTCTTGCACGACGACGATATTATTACAGAAGATATCGTCGTCGTGCAAGACATACAATATATAAAACAATTGAAGACGTTGAAATGACAACATCTGCTGCAGACAAGAAGAAGAATACTATAAAATCTGTTGCTGCACACTCTCTACTGGATGGACCAGCAGTCTTCTGTGGGTGCAGACTGAATTTCAGCATTGACATCAATGATTCCTTCACACATGGCAACGGATGGTTAACCGTCGCTATTGTACGAGGTGTATCTTCTTCTTCCTATTGGAAGACCTCTTTTAACTTAGTGAGGTGTTGATGATTGCATGTTTGTCACCTTAAAGGCATTCTTGATTAACATCAACTCATCACGACCAATCTCAAAGGTAACTAACGACCGTTAGAGCGTGTATTTAAAGCACACGTAATTTGCATCCTTATAGTAGTGCTTATAGTCTTATGCGAACGGTGTGGAATTCCGATAGATGTCACCTTTCAGATGTAGAAACACGCTTACCAGCTTCCGTTTGTGTTCCACAACTCCTTCCAGCTGTTGAGATTTTTTTTTGTGTCAATGCTTTAAGTAAGCGTGAGAATAAAATTTATACGCTCATGCCTTAGGGGTTAAAACACTTACGTTTGCACACGTACTGCGACCTTGCACAATACAGGCACATCAGCCTGAATATTTAGTGTGTGCCTTGAGCTCAACCACCAACCAAAATTTAAACTGTCCACTAATTCGCTAAATGTTGGGAGAGTATGTACACAATGACTGCCACGGATATCTTGAAAGATCCAAATATAATCTGCTAGTCAAAAGCGATAACGCGGTTCGCGCGGCTCCCCCCGTCGGAGGTTCGAGTCCTCCCTCTGGAATGGGTGTGTGTTTTGTCCTTAGCGTAACTTAGATTAAGTAATGTGTAAGCCTAGGGACGGATGACGTCAGCAGTTTGGTCCCATAGGAAGTTACCAGCACCGTCACGTGGTCTACTTGGAGTGCACTGGAAGCTATTGTGCTGATTGTCACTCTGTTTAGTTACTGGTAGCGTAATCACACAAATTCACTTATGTAGTAGTTCTGATGGTCGACACAGTTTCTCGAAATTAACGTTAGTCTTCCCAACGATGCCACTAATTGCTTTTTTACGAGTGCACGACCAACCGTTTCGCAACAGGGAACTCTTAAGGACAACGCTTTGGCAGTTTTACAGTTAAATATAGCACTTTGAGTTTTGACTAGCCACGACTGCGGCAATAGAAGCGGCGGCCTCCGCCAAGCTCATGCATCACGAACACTGTAATAACTATGCCACTCCCCCGCTCTCTACAGTGGGGTTTCCAAACTGTGTTCCTCGGAAAACGGGTGTGTCAGCGGGAAGAGAATAAGTGCTCCGCAAACAGCTGTTAATAAGCTGGCGCTTTTTCCCTACAGTTTTACGATATTATTCACTTTTAAAATTTTATTATGATTTTTGCGTTATTTGACGTTGAAGTACAAACTGTAAAATTTCTGGGCAGGAAGGCGTGTCGCTCCCTGGCACGAATCCGCCCGGAGCATTAGTGTCGAGGTCTGGTGTGCCGGCCAGTCTGTGGATGGTTTTTAAGGTAGTTTTCCATCTGCCTCGGCGAATGCGGGCTGGTTCCCCTCATTCCGCCTCTGTTACACTATGTCGGCTGCGCAAACACTTTCTCTACGTACGGGTACACCATACTTACTCTACCAGGAAAACATTGGGGTTATACTCGTCTGGTGTGAGACGTTCCCGCGGGGGGCGGGGTGGGGGGAGGGGGCATGTCCATTGGGGACCGAACCGCATAATAACCCTGGGTTCGGTGTGGGGCGGCGCTGGGGTGAGTGGACTTCTGTAACCTGCTGTAGGGTTGTAAACCACTGAGGGCTACGGAGGGGAGGGGGGGGGGAAGCCTCTTCGTCGTTTCTAGATCACCAGTTCCATACAAAACAATACAATCACTGTACAAAAGAAATTGCTCTCAGTTTTAAAAATTTTATTAACCTTAAAAACATGGTTGGAGGGATGGGGGGGACGAGGTATATTTGGATGTTAATTTTATGTTTTTCTCTATTACATTTCGTAACAGAGTGTGTGATTGACTGAGCAGATGAACAACCTGATTTAATGAGAGGAGGTAGATTTCTGATAATTTCACCGTGAAACTTCCTGGGAGATAAAACTGTGTGCCGGACCGAGACTCGAACTCGGGACCTTTGCCATTTGCTGGCAAGTGCTCTACCAACTCATTCTGGAATTTCACCGTGGCTTTGGACTACAGTGTTGAAACTCTTTTTAAATGAATGTTCCACCATATGACTGTTTAGTTCGCATATTCTACTGCGAAATCATGTGTTCAGCTTTTGGTCTTTCTCAAGTACTAAAATGTTGTTTATGATCGGGCCTCTATAATTGGAATGATCATCTACGAAATTTCGACTATGACTTCGTTTATAGAAGACTGATCATGCCCCACATTCTGGTACTTGAAAATGGCCAAACACTGAAATCACGCGTTTGCAGTAGAACAAAAGATCTATTTAGTCAAATGACGGAACTTTCATTTGAAAAGGTAGAAGAAATTTGTTTGAGCTGTACGGGCATATGCTGGTAGTACCCAATCAAAAACATAAACGGCACCGTTTTCTCGACGCTTAGACAGCTTGGTCTGGCTAGAGTTCTGGGTGAAGTGACACGGCAGTTTCCGAATGGAAGCGATGTCTAGTGCTCTGCATAGAACTTCGTTTCTAGAAAGTTAGTTGTTCATTTACATTTATCGCCAATTCCTGTGAACAGTGATACTAGTAGCTCTTTCGTCCGTGTGTAACGCGAACTCCGCTTGTCGTCCTGCATAGGACTTGGCCACAAATCAGGGCACATTTTTGAAATATTAAAACTACAATAAAGTGCGAGCAACAACAGCGACTGAACATCGAATGATCCTACATTTGATTTTGGAATCCCTGCAGTCATGACATCTGTCTGTAGTGGTAACGGATTATAGCGTGGGTGTCATGTGTGTAGATAACGCTGCGTCAGAATGACTATTTAACACCTTGTCGTGTACCAAAAACTGCAAGTTTAGGAGGGACACCGCGGCAATTCTTGACTTTTTAACTGCACAATATAATACAGCTTAAAAGCAAATTTTCCGCTCTCACTGTAGACTGTAACCTCGATGACTTAAAGAGTATAAATATTTTCCGTAAACATTTAGATTAGATTGGTGCATAACTTCGTAGAGTTTTTTGATAAGTACAACAAACACAACAGATACACATAACAAAGACTTTACTCATCAGTAATATATTGTCCTTCCCTATTCAAGACAGTCTGCCAACTCCGTGGTAACTTTTTGATGTCGTGACCGTAGAAACCTCGTGGCTTTGAGGCTAAGAACTCGTCATGTTCGGAGCTGATTTTCATCTGAAAAATAAGTTTGTTGAAGGTAGTACGATAGAGAACGGGAAAGGTAAAAATCTGTGGGCGCAAGATCGGGTGAATAAGGCGGGAGAGGAATAGCTTCCAAACCTAAAGCCTTAATATTGTTTTCTCACAGCCCAGCAGAATGCGGGCAGGCGTTATCGTGGAGTAGGATCACTTCATGCAGTCATCCGGGTCGATGTTCTTGCATTGCGTCTGCTAGTCGACTCAGTTGTTAGAGAATAAAGATCAGCAGCATGTGATACCTATACACCCAATTTTTGAACGTTCTCTTTCCATTCAAATGTCGCATGATGGCGGAATGGTCACAGTTCATCACATTTACTAGTTCTTGAATACAGTGACTTGGATCACTGTGGATTAACGCATTTAAACGATCTTCATCAAACCGCGGAAGTCTTCCTGAACTTGGAGAGGCACTAATGTGCAAACCTCCTTAAAACGAGAAAACCATTTGCTTGCCCTTCTCTGTAAAATCACGTTATCCCCATACATGGCACAAATGTTTCCGGCTATCTCCCCTAATGTCACCCCTCTACTATACTCAAACAAAAGAATATGTCGGAAACGTTCCGATTTCCCGACTTGGTATTCAATTTGCCAGCGTCCACAGCTGCACTCACTATCTCTAAATGACAAAATCACACTATGTAAACTCAAACAGCAATAGCGAACTATAAATAAAAAACGACAACAGATAAATAAATCCCTTAAAACAGATACGCTACGAGCTTATGCACCAATCTAATAGATGCTGTTATCCTTTGACAGCTACTTTCACAGCATGTTAACATGTGTTGTTGCTGAATGAACGTCGAGATTCTCAAAGAACTTTGTCGAGATAAGTGCACCAATTTCTCGTCGGCACAGTAACAGACCACGGATAGTTCGCGAAGAGAAAAGAAAATTCGAGGTGCAGAAGAGATTGGTCAACTTGGAATTTTTTTCCTGCATATTCTATAGGAGAAGAGTTCTTCACCCTAGCACTGGGTAGAAAACCCTTCGGTGTTTGCCTCTGTCTGGTGACTGGACTTCGTGAGATGGCATTTCTTTCACTGAACACTTCACCCACGGAAGGAGTCATCTGCCTGAAACCGATGATGTTGACACCTGTTTATATGGATTTGGCAATGTTAATTTTAGAGGGTACCCTTGCTGTCCCTACCCGTGTCCCCATAGGACGAATATTGTCTGCGTCGTGTTAACCCATGTGAAATTTGAGAGCGTTTTCTAAATGTTTGTGAAACGTGTAACTGGCGCATGATCTGGATACCAGCCCGATATTCACCATCCTTGTTGTGGTAAACCACTCAAAAAAACCAAACTCAAGCTGGCGGGCACACCGGCCCTTATTGTTTATTCCGCCAGGCGATTGGGTGCGCGAGGCGTCCCTAATCTCGCAAGCGGCGTGAATAAGCGTGCGACTATCCGGATGGATAATGTGAAGCTGAATCTCAAGTCAGTAAATCGTCCTCATTGGAGTTGTGACCAGAGCCTATCGAATGATTCAGTAATACCTAACAATACGCAAGACGGTCGCCATTTTCAGAAAAATTAGGAAAACGGAAGAATTGTTCAAAAACTATGGCGTATCCGAATGCAGAACAGAACAAATGTATGATGGCCACAACATACACATATCGAATGAAGGTTTTGCATCACCCCGGTTCCCAGAACTCCTAAAGGTAGACGTTGACTGTGGATATTTTTTCAGAGACACAGTCCATTTGACTGCTGTGTTGTCACTAAAACCGCCCAAAGATGTAAACAAGCATGCATGAGCAGCGTCTATTAGTCGGAGGAGGTCCGACAGCCCATCAGTTCCAGTCATTCCACCAGCAACGAAGAACACGCCTCTTGTTGTCTGTAGATCAACCAAGCCCAGACGGTCAATACCGCGGTTCAATCGCGTCCACATTGTTACTTTGTGCCAGAAAGAGCTCTCAATAAGGGAAGTGTCCAGGCGTCTCGAAGTGAAACAAAGCTACATTGTTCGGACATGGAAGAGATACAGAGAGTCAGGAACTGTCAATGACATGCCTCGTTGAGGTCACCCAAGTGCTACTACTGCAGTGGATGGCCGCTGCCTACGGATTATGGCTCGGAGGAACCCTGACTGCAACGCCACCATGTTGAATAATTCTTTCGTGCAGCCACAGGACGTCGTGTTACGACTCAAACTGTGCGCAATAAGCTGCATGATGCGCCACTTCACTCCCGACGTCCATGGCGAGGTCCATCTTTGCAACCACAGCACCATGCACCGCGGTACAGATGGGCCAGACACATGCCGAATAGACCGGTCAGGATTGGAATCACGTTCTCTTCACCGATGAGAGTCGCATATGCCTTCAACCACACAGACGTCGGAGACGTGTTTGGAGGCAGCCAGGTCACGCTGAACACCCTAGACACACTGTCTAGCGAGTGCAGCAAGATGGAGGTTCCCTCCTGTTTTGGGGTGGCATTATGTGCGGCTGACGTAAGCCTTAGGTGGTCATGGAAGGCGCCATAACGGCTGTACGATACGTGGATAGAATACTGGCGAGGCATTCGTCTTCATGGACGACAATTCGCTTCCCTATCGTGCACATCTTATGAATGACTTCCTTCAGGATAACATCAATCGCCTAGAGTGGCCAGCATGTTCTCCAGGCATGAACCCTATCGATCATGCCTGGGATATACTGAGAAGGGCTGTTTATGGACGACGTGACCCACCAACCACTCTGAGGGATCTACGCTGAAACGCCGTTGAGGTGTGGGATAATCAGGACCAACAGTGCCTTGATGTACGTGTGGATAGTATGCCACGACGAATACAGGCATGCATCAATGCAAGAGAACGTGCTACTGGGTATTAGAGGTACCGGTGTGTACAGCAATCTTGACCACCACCTCTGAAGGTCTCGCTGTACGGTGGTACAAAATGCAATGTGTGTTTTTGATCAGCAATCATCTGTACAGGTTTCAGAACTCCCGGAACCAAGGTGATGCAAAACTTTTTTCATGTGTGTAGATTTAAATTTTCTGTTGATGCAAAATGAAGGACACAATTCGTTCTCTAGGAACCTTAACATTTTAATATAGTCTGCCTCAAAGTTCTTTTAACCGGTTACGGGAATTCGATACGTGCTCCTAGATAAACGTCAGGACGATATTTATACTCTTCGGAAACATTGTGCAACGTGTCGGTGGCGAAGCGCTCTACTGCAGCTTCGATCCGCTGTCTTAGCCGTGGCGATGACTGTGGCAGTGGTTGGCCATACACTTTGTCTGGTGATCGTGAAGGCTGTCTGCACCACACGCTATCAACACCAGCACTGTCGTGCCATTGTCTATGTATCCGGGGTCCCCGTACAAGCAAGTGGAAGTTAGCAGGTGTGCTTGTAAGTTTTCAGGTGTGTTTACTTTACGAACAGTGAGGATGCCTACGTGGTGTATCTTTATGTACTACTATGACGGAAGAAAACTCGCAACACCAAAAAATAATTAATCTTAGAGTAATGAAAATTCGGGTACATCTGTGTAGGTAGCATATCTAAGTGATTAACATTGCAAGATCACAGGTCAATGTAAGTGCAAGATAAGTCAGTATAAAGTAACGCATTGCAAATGTGAAATCCAGGTACATTTCATAATGATTGTAACCGCCAGAATGTTGAATGCAAGCTTGCAAACGAGCATGCATTTGTCATAAAGTGCTGGATATCAGTTTTTGGGATGGAGTTCCACGCCTACTGCATTTAGTCGATGAATACGGGGAAGGTTAATGCTATATATTGATGGTGCTGGAATAGTTGTCAACGTAAGTCCTATATGTGGTCGATTAGAAACAGATCCGGTTATCGAGCAGGCCTAGGTAACATGTCGACATTCCATAGAGCATATTGGGTTACAACAGAGGTATGTGGGCGAACGTTATCCTGCTGCTGGATACTGTTCGTGAATGGCAGCACAACATGTAGGAACGGCAGACTGATGTAGAAATTCAAGGTCAGGGTGGGTGGGATAAACATGAGACCGCTCCTGCTTTCAAACGAAATGGCACATCCAGACTGTAACTCCAGAAGTAAGCCCAGTGGGTCTATGGTAGCAAGCAGGTACGTTGGGTGTAAGACCTCAAGTGGCCTTCTGCTAACCGACACACGGCAATCACTGGCACCGAGGAAGAACCAGCTTTCGTCAGAAAACACAACCGACATCTACCCTGCCGTCCAATGATCTCTCGCTTGTAACCCTGAAGTCGCTTATGACGATGGTTTCGGGGCAGTGGAATGCGTGCTATAGGGCATCTGTCTCTGATCTGTCCTTGAAGTAACCGATTTGTAAGAGTTCGTTGTGTGACTGTGGTGCCAACTGCCTGCTCATATTGCTGCTGTAAATGCAGTGCGATGCGCCAGATCCATACACCGAAGACGATGGTTTCCCTTCTCGGTGGTGGTAGTGGCCATCCGGAGACATGTCTTCTTACGATCGTACATTCTCTTGACCACTGCTGCCAGCAATCATGTATAGTAGCTACGTTTCTGCCAAATGTTTCTGCAGTAACATATGAGGAACATCCAACTTCTCGTAACCTTATTACACGACCTCGTTCAACCTCAGTGAGGCGCTGATAATGGCGTCTTTGTCACCTGAAATTCATTCTTGACTAACATCAACTCAAGCTCAAACGTAACTAACGCTCACGACCGTTACAACGTGTATTTAAAGCAAACAGCTAGCGCTACTCTTACGCAACTGGCGTGAAATCTTAACAAACATCATCTTTTACATGTAGCAACACGCCTACCAACTTTTATGTCGCACACCTGCTTTTTGATGTTGCAATGTTTGTTTTCCGTCAGTGTATTTGGAATAGAGGAGGAGGTGTTCTGAATTATGATTATAAAGTCGTCAGTACGCCGTGACTTAGAAGTGCCATAGCTATAATACTTCCGAATATAAATGATAACTGTGTATATTTCATCCAGTAAGTGAGATGTATATCCTATAAACAAAACTTGACGACCTGTACTTGTATTGATACTGAAAGAACTGAGGCCGCGAGAAGTGGCCGAACGTTTAGAAGTGCCATGCCAAGAATAGCGCCACCCCTCCCGTCAGAGGTTTGTGTCCTCCCTCAGGCGTGGGTGTGTGCGTTTCTTTAGCGTAAGTTAGTTTGAGTAGACTACAAGTCTAGGAACCGATGACCTCTGCAGTTTGATCAGTTAGGAATTCACACAGTTTTTTAAAACAATGAATGACTTCCTCATCAACAATCAAAATTGCAATGGTCAGCTGTCTTGTTTCAAATCTTTATGCTGTTAAAATATGCAACTTGTGGATTGTATAGAAAATGTACAAATTGATACAGTTCCCTAATTCTTCTTCAGAAATGTCGTCGTGACCCTAGAGTTGATTTCCACCTGCGCTGTAGGAAAAGCTGCTCTGCTCTCCTTTAATGACTGAATTAAAACACTGAGCTGCATGTCCCTGAAAGAAATCGTCGCACGGCTGAAAGACTTAACACTAACTTTTGATGCTTGCCAATAAGAAATGCTATGTTGCTAAGAGTACAACAGTACAATGTGTGTCAGCAAAACTATGTTGAGTTTTACTTTCAAACAGTCGTATGGAAGCTTAGCTAACTGACAGCAAATAAATGAAATGGGTGCTTTAACTGAAATTATATTACTGCTGCGCTGGGTGGCTGCGCAGTTGGAGGCACCTTGCCACGGTTCGCGCGGCCTGCCCCGTCCGAGGTTTGAGTCCTCCGTCGAGCATGGGTGTGTCATTAGCGCAAATTAGTTTAAGTTAGATTAAGTAGCGTGTAAGCCTAGGGACCAATGACCTCAGCAGTTTGGTTCCTTAGAAACTTACCACAAGTTTCCAAAAGTTATATTACTGCTTTTAACCACAAAGAGTCTGAATTACATTACATGAGAGCTACACTGATGAGCCAAAACATTATGACAACCTGCTTAATATCTTTTCTGTCCGTCTTTGGAACGAATTACTGCGCTGATTTTGCGCATCAGCGATCCAACAGTCTTTGGTACGTTTGTGGAGGTGTGTGACATTAGACGTCTATACACAGATCATGAAATTCGCTTAAATAATAGGCAGCTGATTTATACACGCGGTGAAGGTACCCGATATTAACAAAGATAAGTTCCATGCCATTTATACCAGGCGAATTTGGTCACCGAGAGATCACTGTAGCACAGCTATGGAACCGAGACACGGACAATTATACTACTGGAAGATGACATCGCGACGGAAAAGACATCAAGCATGACGGGATGCAGGAAGTCCGCCATTGTCAGCGTGTATTCGACTAGTACCACAGGTCCCACGCAAGCGCAGGAGAATGTGTCCCATAGCATAATACTGCTCCCATCAGCCTGCATCCTTGGTGCGCTACACGTTCCGAGCCGCCGTTAACCTCGATGACAGCGTTTGTGGAGACGAACATTGATCTCATGTAGCTAAAATGTGATTCCCCTTGAAGAGCCGACACGTTATCACTGATCGATGATAGAATCGCGATGGTCCCATGCCCAACCGTAACTGATTATGTCATTGGGCCAACATGGGAACAAGTACGGGTGATACGATGCGGAGCTCCACGTTCGACATTGTACGGTGAACGGTGTGTACCATCATTCTGTTCTTTCGGCAGAAATACCACAAATCACCATATATCATACTTTACAGAGTAGACAAACCACCTCAACCCACGTTTTGTGAAGAGTCATGGACGTCCAACCAATCGGCGCATAGTGGTAGTTTCGCTGTCCTTCTACCTCTTTCCGTAGATGGTCACGACAGTAGCACGTGAACATTCGAAGAGCTTGGCCGTTTACTAGATACTCTTTCACAGGCACTGCATAATAATAATTTGCCCTTTGAGAAAGCCGCTTATCTCAATAGATTTCCTCATTCGCAGCCTATATCTTCACTAGGGTGATCCCCGTCCGTGTCCGCTCCGCTTACGTTCTTTTGTTACCGCGTCACGAGCCCGCAATGCCACCAGGTGGCATCCAAAGTCACGGTGCGCAGTGGTCATAATCGAAAATTGGGAAATTTTTGGTAAGGTCTTATGGGACCAAACTGCTGATGTCATCGGTCCCTAAGCCTACAGACTACTTAATCTAACTTCAACTAACTTACCCTATGGACAACACACACCCATGCCCAAGGGAGGCCTCGAACCTCCGACGGGGGCGCCGCACGGACCGTGACAATGCGCCCTAGATTGCGCGGCTGCCCCGCGTGGCTGCTCACAATGTTTTAGCTGTTCAGTGTATAATCTTCTTCAGGTATTGTCACAAACAATGAAGCTGATTCAGATAGTAACTAAAGTTCAGTCAACATTTAACTAAAATTAATTTTTCTTTTTTTTTTTACTTTCTTTTCAAATACATTTAACCGAGAGGAGAGGGTACAAACTGATACTTACAAAAAAGCAACTTTCGCGGGTTTATGCTTAGCGCTCACAGCAAGTAAAAACTTCGCCCATATTACCTCATTCCAAATAACAGCCACATCAGGAGGCTTGTCAAAAAATCATCCTCTCTGCAGCATGTCTACCACCCGCGCTGCTGCCTCAGCAGACTCTACTCGTGGCGGAAAGTGATCCCATCTACTTCCAACTAACCAAAGAGCTACGTAACACCCATGTGTTCCGGTATCCAAAAGCCCTGTCTGTAGCAAATATAGCAAATAAAACTGCCAGTTTTCATAAGGTAGAAAACTTACACATAACCGTTTTGTGAGCTGAAGATGTTATAGCCATCTTGCAGTTGATGTACAAGTCAGAAAGCTATCAAATATCTGTGACAGTTTTCAGCGCGAACAAGGGGCGCTCGTAGATCTTCACCCGCGGAACTATGCAGAATATCTTCGCCTTTGCCGAATCTCGGTCATCTTAGGTGAGGTAATGGAATATTGTGATAGAGGTGCACAGCGTATATTGCATTTTATGGGTCATTTTTCTTATTGGAATTGTTCATGGGAATGTAATTTTGAATGTTTAGCTCACCTAATCATTCAGTTTATTTATCACCGAAAAGGAAACTAAAACAATTAATTTGTTAAACTTAACATTGATTACCTTTTAAATGAAATAACGAAGTTATCGTTTTATGCGGAGCTTTGAATATTGTAATGGAGCTGATCTAATGACCGAAAAGAGCGACTGGGAGGGTTAATTAGCGTCGTGTTTTGCCTCTGACCTTTGGAGTTTCTTCAGTGGCATTAACCTCTAATTAGTAACTTAGCGGAGGATCAACATATTTTCTCACGAAGCAATCTGCATAAGAAGAAGTAGCTAACTGCATACACAAGGGATTCCGTTACATTTGCTGCGTATATTCTGCTCAGCTGATGACACGCGAGTAACTAGATGATCTATAACGAAGTTGAACAGTACTGTGTTACAAAAATGTCTGGAAGCTCAACATCAGAAAAACTAGACTCATGCAGGTGGCCTGTGTACACAAGAAATAAGTGTGGAATAAGCCTTTCATATCTGTCCTTCAGAAAAAAGGCGGGAGGTAAAATGTTATAATAATCCTTCCATTTTTCGTTTTCCCTAGTGACACGAGTAACTGGAAGTCATGGCCTCCAAAGCACAACAGGTTGCAACTCTCCCAAGAAGTCCAGGCACTATGTTCACTAGATAGGCTACAGCTTTGCAACATTCTAGCAAGAAAATAGCAGCACTGTGTGTTATTCCTCAAGAAATTTACACTTTGTCCGAATTTGGTAATGCTTCAAGTGGATAAGTCATTATAACTGATTGGACAGTAGGCCAAAGAAACCTAATGTACATCCTATCAGTCTTTAGCAGATGTCGATCAAAAACTGCTAAGTAATCTCGGAATGCAGGTAGAACACTGATGGTCAGTGAACAGCTTTGAGTTACTCTTTCCCTCGGTGAGAATTATGGAATATTTCTTTAAATCAATTGTCTCTGGCTATTGGAGACTACTAAATAGATAACGGCTTTTTTAGCAGTAGGGCTCCCCTCTCTGATACTACATTACATTACGTTAATACCTGTTCCACAGATCGTGGATACGACATTTCGTATAACTGTGGAAATTGTCAATTTAACATAAGTTTTCTTTACGCGATAATTTTTTTACAATAAATACTTCATATCTAAAAATTCAGCTACTGAGTAGAAGGAGTTGTCATTCCGAAATTCTTTTAATTTGTTTCTAAATGCTGCTTAGCTATCTGTCAGACTTCAATGTTATTTGGCAAATGACCAAAGATTTGTGTGGCAGCATAATTCATCCCTTTCCGTTCCAAAGTCATATTTAACCCAGAATAGTGAAGATAATCCTTGGCTGGTTCAAATGGCTCTGAGCACTATGGGACTTAACTTGTGAGGTCATCAGTCCCCTAGAACTTTCTGAGGAAAGACCCCGGCCGGCGTCTTTCCTCAGAAATATATGTGTCTGAGTGGTATTTGTTCTGCCATGGCTGTTCTGATAGCCTACGATCAAATGTGCTGTCACTATTGATTAATATTACACACCCTGCATTATTTATATATGATACTTACACTACACATTTAAAGGATATTATGCTGCCGGTTGCGCTGTATGGTTACTTGCCTTTAGTGGCGTCCTAAAGTTTTATATATCCTGGCAGAGTAGAAGTACGTTATTCAGGTTTCGTTGCATTTAAAACTTAAAGCACTTCCAGGTTTGTAGTACTTGAAAATATGTATAAAACAAGATGAGATATTAAAGGGCAACTCTCCGTAATTCTTAAACTGTTGGTATAGTGACTGTCAGACGTATGGGAGGGACAACTGAACCTACACGAAGATGACAAAAGTCATGGTATAGCGATATGCACATATACAGATGGCGGTAATGCTACAGTACAGTGCGACGCGAGTCGAGTGCCATAGCTAACAACACGGCATCGTCTGCAGCGCCCCTCCTGGGATTGTGACCATATAGAGCGACCCCCAGACGAGTGGAAAACCGTGGATTGGTCAGATGACTCCCGACTTCAGTTGGCAAGAGCGGATGGTAGGGTTCTAGTGTTGTGCACACCCCACGAAGCAATGGACACAAGTTGTCAACAAGGCGCCGTTCTAACTGGTGGTGGCTCCATAGTTCTGTGGGCGGTGTTTACATGGAACGCACTGGGTCCACTGAACCAGTTGAACTGATCATTCACTGTAAATATTTATGTTCGTTTACCTGGAGACCCTCTGCAGCCATCCACGGACTTCATGTTCCCAAAACTACGAAGGAATTTTGAAGGATGACAGTGCGCCATATCACATGCCACATTTGTACAGTGTTTATTTGAAGAACGTTCTGGACAATACGAGCGAATTTGAAGCCATTTTGACTATTTTTCGACCGTGACTGTCTCAAGAAATATGTAAAGGTTTTTTAAATGTCGCTACTTGTTACAAGATTTGTTAACTAATCTATTATTTATTTACTGTACCACATGTTTCGAGGGAATACCTAATCATCAGGATATATGGCATTACAAAAACAATTACACAATAAGATCAGACAGATATTAAACAGTCTTTTCGTAAATGTTGTGGTTATTCTGTGGAAGAAGAGAAAACCTAACGTCGCTTTGCAAAGCTGGACTGATGTTTGCATCAAAATGTTTTGTATGAGTCACTCACTTTGTTCTTTTGGCGTGGCAGTCTCGTTGTGATGAGCTGAGGTGTTTCTATTTCTGTGGCACTCTTGGGTTTCTTGATCGCTGTTCACAAATGTTCACAAACGTACCAGTAACTTGGAAACACGATCACAAAAACAAAGCTGTAGTGCAGTGGACAAGATGGCGGTCAAAATAGAGCTGGTTTCGATTTGACTATCGATCTGTGGGTGTATCTGGTGTGAGATGTCTATACGCCTTCCGCACGTCACGTTATCGTATTACAGATGTAGGTTGACGAAATACATTAGAAATTGAGCACCTGTTACAATATTATTGTACAAATGATGATTTAAGCACTATTGCTGGGGCTTCCAACAACTTGTTGAATCCATGCCTCACCGAGTTTATGCATTACGCCAAGCAAAAGGAGATTAGGAGGTATTAAGAGGTATCTCATGACTTTTGTCTCCTTAATGTGTTCTTTGTAAGGTGACTAGCATTTATGGAGTCCGTAGTTGAGCGAGTAACCGCATAGTTACCTCTGTGCAAGGTATTTCAGTCAAATCTCCCAACACCACTCGTTTTATTTTCGTTCTCACCTATTTCTCACAACAATTGCGCAGATTACCAATATTTAACTACTCATTTATTATTTCATAATCTTTATCATGAAAAAAAGGAGAAAAAATTTTCATTAGGAGATTGGATATCAAGAAGGGTACACAAGAAATTTTAATGAAATCAATACAGTCATTTTATGTATATAATTGTGTCTATAATTGCAACTAGTTTCATTTGTAAACTATGGAGCACAGCATGAATCAGAGTATTCTGATCAGAGGAACACGAAAGGCAGTAATTATTGCGACAGACAGCACTTCTAATGAATGCAGAATTTTTTAATGTGCATGGTTTGTATAATGTGTATATTGAAGCACAAATTTGATTTACATTCATAAGTGGTTCTCGGTCGTCACGCACTTTCATGGCAGGCAAGACGTCTATTGTTAGGATTACTTGCAAAGGGAAAAACTGTGTACCAGCAGCCAGATTGGATCCATAGTTCTTGCGGTTATGTAAGTAAGCGCTTACTGAATCTTTTGCAGACTCTTTGAACGCGAGCGACGCCAATAATTTTGAAACAGTTTCTTCTCGTAAAGGATTGAGAGTTGCGCCTTCCTGTTTACACAAGTTGAAGTCCTAATCGTGCCCTAAACCCCTTATCGGTATGAATCTGACCGATGCCGGGAAGTTGGCACGGTCCCCTTGTTACGTTTACCTTGACGATTGTGATATCAGGAAGGCCATCTGGCCAGAGAATTAAAATTAGAATTAAATTTACACAATCCCGGAAAAAGGAGACTCCGCTCCAAACGGGATAAACGCAACGGATAAGAAAGAAAGCGAGAGTTCCATTCTAGATAACGAACGTGATTTACGAGACAAGGCTTGCCAAATTCATTGCATTTAAGCTGGAAGTAGCGGCAACAGATTGAAACTGCTGTTACGTTTATTCGCGATAAAATCGTGTTTTCCGTTCGTATTCCCTTACAGAAATCCGATTTGGTCTGGCCACAAGAAAGCAATTTTATTGTGCTAAAACTGCAATGGGAACTATTTTCGCCGAATGCAGTTTCCGGAACACAATCACCGCACACAGTGGCGGCTGCTGGTTGCAAACACTCGCCGCTCCACATTTCTAGTTGCTGCACTGCTACGGTCTGCTACTGGCAGCTTTCGTTGGACCTTGTTCCGAACTATGAGAGAGCATCTTAGGGGGGGGGGCTGAAGTGGCGTTTCAGTCAGATAATTATCGTTATCAGTTTTTTCGTTATTATTGCCTAGAATTGTATGTCTGAAATGGTGTTTTAATCGTATTTATAGCGCCACCAGATGTATGATATTCGAATGGGATAGTCCATACGCTGTCATCGAGTTTCCTTCAGCTTTTCTCTCCATTCTGGTATTTTAAATAATGTCACAGAAACAACACATAACTCCAGAGTATGTCGAGAATAAGAAAGGTACCTTATAAGCAGTAATGAATGTATCCTACGCAAATGTGCAGCGTCCTTAATTTCGAAAGTTCGTTAAACTTTCGATTATTTCGGAATGAAGGCTGTTTATCTTAACTGTCGCGACTTCCCTCTTAGTGATGACGTCATAGTCTCGAGGACACCGTCAGTTTCAGTGGTACGACACCTCTGGAGGCTTATAATTGGATGTTTTTAGAGTAGCCGGTAGCTGTGGAATCTCAGCTTGTAACGTCACATTAGAATATAAACTTGGATCTTCTTTGAAAGTAATACACACACACACACACACACACACACACACACACACAAAACTACCAGTTACAGTTTAAAGAGGTACTTCGAGAACAGAAACTATTTTATGTATTATAGTAATACATAATGCATCAAAAGTTTAAAATGTCACCTACGATAGACAAGCGAAATTTCAAATGTTATCTCGTATTTTGCGTCCCATCCCAGCAACAAAATTGTTAACCATCTGAGACGGGTATGCAGTAACGTGCCGCCACTGATTGTCCATCTAAACTTGCTTTAAAAATTACAGTGTACAATGACTTTCTTTTCAAAGCTAGTTACGCTTAAGGATCGATCGTCTACATTACTATTGATTCTGAAGATGCCTTATGGCATGGGGAAGGCGCTGAAGTATCTGTTAGACCATGGCATAATCCCGAAAGAGCGGTGTCACCAAAAATGCCATCCGCTGTCTTGAAGACAACTGGGCGCCCAAGGGCAGTGTGACCGAAAGCTACTATAAATTGCTGACTTTTCACGAATATAAAACTAGTATTTTTTAAATATATGAACAGCATCGCTTATGTTTCATATATTTTTCAGGACTGCTTAACAATAGAAATGAAATGATATCAGTCGCTAAGACCGGTACGTAATTTCGCAATAATACACAGCAGACCTGATTGGGACGGACCATGCAAATAAAATTCTTGTGCCAATTTTTAATACCTGACATGCGGATTGATAAAGTAAAATTACAACTTATGTTCCTTCAAACTTTTTAGCACATCCAGTTTTGAGTCAGTGTCTTTTAATTTTCCGTGGGTTAAAGATATTTTACAGTCAAATCTTGAGTGGCATTGTTATTATTTTCAATTCAAAACCGCTAAAGGTTGATTTCCCAAAAAACGGAGCATAGGGGCTCTCAGCAAGTGTTCCATAGAGAAACAGCTTCTGCTTAACAGATCAAAATTCATAGCATGACATACACTTTAATCGGAAACTATGACGCATAAGAGCACAAACAGCGCAGCAGGGCGAAATCTTAAATGTAAACTATATATTTACTGCAAATGCTGGCGACCCTGCAGCGTCTTCAACTCACTCGAATGGCAAGAAAGCCTTGAGCTGAGTATTTTTTTTAAGCAATAAATAAAATAACCTCTTGCCCACGGATGTAGCGTCGCTTGAATAGTGTTGCAGACGTAGGGAAATTAACACGTAGGGAAATTAACACGTAGTCTTCGACTAGATGTGTGCAAAAGTGCTTCTGAGTATGAAGTGTAAAGTTTCTAAATCGATCGTACAATAAAACTTGTGACAACATAACTGCAGCCTGATGTTGTTTCATTTATTGTTGTTACAATACGCAGCTGATTTTCTTCCAACCACTGTGATGGATAATGAAGATATGTTTCTTCTTCTTTATTCTTAAATCTTCTTCCTCACCGCATATGAGCCAAAGGTGGGCTCTAACGGTAAATACTCCACTGTCCAGTCTAAAACCGACGAAACAAGAGAAGGAATTAAAGAATAGCAGTTAGGAGAAAAGGGTATAAACTGGTGTCTGTAGGCGATCTTGCCATTCTAGCTGAATCCATGATGAAGCATTGCTGCTCTATATCCAACAAGACAGAGATTCAAAATCAAGTCTATGCCTACTTTTCGGAAAGTCAGTACATGGAACCTGACTATGGAAGAATAGAGTAGGCGATAAAATTTAAATATCTTGGTGATGTAATACATCCGAATGATTTGTACAAAGAAAGTAGCTTCGAAAAGAAAATGGGAAAGGCTTTTCAGTTAAAAAAAAACCTCTATAACAATAAATCTTTTTCCTGAAATGGAAAACTCTGGCACTACAACGCTGTCATTAGACCAGGATGCATGTATGTTTCAGAATGCCTTTCGTTGAATATAGCCAAATAATTGGGTGAAATAAAAGAGACGGGAAGGAAAATAATCAGGAAGATCTTGAAAACAAAATATGTCAATGGTAAATAGAAATTAAGATGAAATAAAGGAGTTTTTGAGAAAACAGAATGTATATTAGACACAATGAGGAAGAAAAGAGTTATATTCTATGGACACCCAAATAGGCTAGATGAAATAAACGATAACAAAAAGGATTTATAGCTTTTTTGACAAAACCTAAAGACATCAGTGATGTAGATTAAAGAACCTGAAGCAGATTTGAAGGAAATGGAAATGCTGGTGGAAGACATAGGAGAAAGAGAAAAGTTGAGAACAAAAGTAAAAAGTTTCAGAGGCCACCAGGAGGAAGCAAAGAAAAATACGAGTGCAGTATGGACAGAAGAAGAAGAGAAATACATAGTGAAAGAATGAGTTCAAATGTGTGTGAAATTTTATGGGACTTAACTGCTAAGGTCATCAGTACCTAAGCCTACACGCTGCTTAACCTAAATTATCCTAAGGACAAACACACACACCCATGCCCAAGGGAGGACTCGAACCTGCGCCGGGATCAGCCGCACAGTCCATGACTGCAGCGCCTAGACCACTCGGCTAATCCCGCGCGGCAGTGAAACAATTAAAAACTACTGGAAAGAAAGAAAGTAGGAAAGAAACAAGACGTAAGTTACTTTATGCGACGAAACAAATATGATCTAAAGCTAAATATTTTACAAATATCTTTCAAATCTATAAAAAAGATTATTTGTTGTAGTTTAAAAACATTAAACTTTTTGTTTTTTAAACTAATATTGAAAATCTGTAATGTAAATATAAAAACAAAGGATAGGTATTTAGAAGACATTGCAGACACAGTTAAGTCCTTTTAAATAACAGCGTGTTTTCACCGAAAAGTTTAAGTACGTGTACTGGGAAAAATAAATGGTTCCAATGCCTGGTATCTGTAGATATGAAGGTAGAGATTATGTTGCGTGAGCAAGGACCGTACTTAGTATCAAGAGGAGATGGTAGTGTTAAGTAAAAATGGAGGGGAAAGATGGACGGCGCTGGAAGGGTACTGATGTGTAGTGGAGTATGCCGAGAAGAGCTGTATTTGGATAGATAAATATCAGAGGGGCGGGGGGATTTCACTGTCTGGGAGAGAAGTTAAGTTATGATACGATATGGAATGTGTGAATGTGTAGGAACGGTGCGATATGCTGGTATAGGCGCTGCGGCTTATGAAGATTAATGACCAGAGGAGACGAAAATGGGGTCAGTGTAATACAGTCTGCGGTTAGCGTGGGATATACGGGGGTGTTAAATGTCGGCGAGAACGGGTGAGAATTCAGTGAAATGGTAGAGGATTGGTGTGGGGAAAGGTAAACGTATGCGGAAACGGAAAGAAAGACTGAATGCATGGCACTCAAGGATTTGGAGGGAGTGCAAAATCTTGATGAGGCGGTATAAATAAAATATTAGCGAATTGCGTCAGTATTTAGCACATGTGGAGTACAGTGGAAGTTTACAATCCTCATTTCAGATCCGTTAGCAGATCAAGTCGCTTTAGTCTATTGTATGCTTTGTATTGTATTGTTAGCATTTGAGATTTCTATGTTATTTACCAGTCGTTCTTTAAGCGGAGATATTTTAGTTTATTGGCTAAATGGCTAGAAAATTTGTTCCAAATAAAAGCAAAAGTCAGACATTAAAGCAGCTCCTACTTCAGTCACCAAACGAGACTGCGGAAGAGGTCAGAATGCCGGTAGAAATTTTTGGTGTTTTACTAGCACGTGTGCTGCATTACCTTTTGTGAAATGTGATACTAAAATTGATGGCGCCAACAGCTGTTTGATATGTGCAGCAAAGGAGGCGAAAGCAATATTGTGTTGTCGTGGGCCGTTGGCGTGGGCGGAACATGAAGGTCGGTGTCAAAGCGGGCGGTGAAAGGGCCCACGTGTGGACAGCCACGAGGCATTGTCCTCTGTGATGAGCAACACGGCGCCCGCCCTGTGGACAGGGGCCATTTCATGCGCTCCACGTCCTGCTTCTGTTCGGTGAACAGTGATTGATAACACTCTCTAGGGGCTGACAACTTAAATGCAGGTAATCGAGCTGTCAGTGTAATCACCATACTATGCAAAGTGCGCGCTGCACCAGTTAAGTAAACTGTGGCACTGGTGCTCGCAAACTACTCGACAGCACTGTGTATTACAATTATATGCCCCTTTTCAGTTATGTTCTAATGTAGAAAGCCTTCCCTTAGTTTAACTGTAGGCCTATCACCTGAGTGCATTTGCAGTACTGTACTTTGATGCTGAGAGGGGCATTCCATCAGTAATTTTTCTCTGCCAATTTCGGTTGAAAAAATGGGGATTTTGTTATGGGACATCGTGGACTATACCTACTTCAGCCCCTATCGTTTACTTTCAAAGTAACGTCTGCAACGGAGGTGCGTTTCAAGCAGAAAGCTCTCATAAAATTTATTTTAGGAGAAAACAGAGGCATAGAAGATGTTCATAGGCGCTTGGATAATGTCTACGGAGATTTAGCAATGAACAAAAGCACTCTGAGTCGTTGGGCGAGGCATCTGTCATCATTGTAACGGGGTCTTGGAAATCTGTCCGCAGCATGCCGACCGGCCGCATACAGCTGTGACTTCGACAATGTTGGAACGCAGGACACCTTAAACGGAGATGATACAAACAAACTTCTCCTTCTCTATGGCAACGCATGGCCTCATAAAAGTCTGTAAACTCCAGAGGATCTCACAAAACTTCACTGGCCTCTTCTTTCCCATCCATCCCACAGCCCCAATATCGCAGCTTCCGGCTTCCATCTGTTTTTCCCAATGCTCCCTGCCGCCGTTGGAGAAGCAGCTGCCAGCAGCAAGTCGTATACGCTTAGCTCACTTATTTGTTACAGAGTTTAATTCTTAATTTCTTTGCGTGTTTTTGGGTACTTGCATTGTTTAATTCATAAATTTCGGACGTATTATAGTATTTGAGAGCTGTAGCATCGCATTTTTGTACCTGATTAGTGTAAAATCGCGTAATCTCCTTCCGCCGTCGAGCAGTGTGTCAGCAGTGCGCAAGTAGCAGCATTACTGCATTTACTAGGCAGTCTTGTATTTTAATAACTGCTTAAACTTCGTGTCGAATTGTTAGTGCTCTCTGTAGGTTACTTCAGACGTTCTTTGCACAACTGATTTTAGCATGGATAGGGACTGTAACTGCTGTGTTCGGATGCGGGCTGAGTTGGCATCCCTTCGCTCCCAGCTTCTGGCAGTGTTGGCTTCGGTCACACAGCTTGAGGCTGTTGCCAATGGGCATCACAGTGGGGATCCGGATAGGGGTTTGTTGGGGACGGCCAGCTTGTCCCACACATCCCCCGATCGGACTACGACTGTGGCTGCCCGGGATACTGCCCACATTGAGGCTGACCCCTCACCCGTGGTGGAGTGGGAGGTCGTCTCGAGGTGTGGCAGGGGGCGAAAGACATTCTGGAGGGCTGAACGGAAGGCCTCTCCAGTTTTTCTGCCGAACCGGTTTCAGGCCCTGTCTCCGGCTGATACTGATCTTCGGCTGGACCTGACTGCTTGTACTGTTCCAGAGGTTGCCCCTCAGTCTGCAAGATCCGGGCAGTCGCAGAGGGTGGGCTTACTGGTAGTTGGGAGCTCCAAAGTCAGGCGTGTAATGGGGCCCCTTAGGGATATGGCAGCAAGAGAGGGGAAGAAAACCGATGTGCACTCCATGTGCATACCGGGGGGAGTCATTCCAGATGTGGAAAGGGTCCATCTGGATGCCATGAAGTGTACAGGTTGCACCCATCTGCAGGTGGTCGCTCATGCCGGCACCAATGATGTGTGTAGCTATGGATCGGAGGAAATACTCTCTGGCTTCCGGCGGCTATCTGATTAGGTGAATACTGCCAGTCTCGCTTGCGGGAAGAAAGCAGAGCCCACCATCTGCAGCATCGTCGAAAGGACTGACTGCGGACCTTTGGTACAGAGCCGAGTGGAGGGTCTGAATCAGAGGCTGAGACGGTTCTGCGACCGTATGGGCTGCAGATTCCTCGACTTGCGCCATAGGGTGGTGCGGCTTCGGGTTCCGCTGGATAGGTCAGGAGTCCACTACACGCAGCAGGCGGCTACACGGGTAGCAGGGGTTGTGTGGCGTGGACTGGGCGGTTTTTTGGTTACATGGCCTCGGGAAAGTACAGAAAGGGCAACAGCCTCAAAGGGTGCGGGGAAAAGTCAGGACATGCGGTGACCAGGCAGCAATCGGTACTGTAATTGTAAACTGTCGAAGCTGCGTTGGTAAAGTACCGGAACTTCAAGCGCTGATAGAAAGCACCGAAGCTGAAATCGTTATAGGTACGGAAAGTTGGCTGAAGCCAGAGATAAATTCTGCCGAAATTTCTACAAAAGCACAGACGGTGTTCAGAAAGGATGGATTGCCTGCAACCGGTGGTGGCGTGTTTGTCGCTGTTAGTAGTAGTTTATCCTGAAGTAGAAGTGGATAGTTCCTGTAAATTATTATGGGTGGAGCTTATACTCAACAACCGAGGTAGGTTAATAATTGGCTCCTTTTACCGAACTCCCGACTCAGCAGCATCAGTGGCAGAACAACTGAGAGAAAATCTGGCACACATTTCACATAAATTTTCTCAGCATGTTATAGTCTTAGGTGGAGATTTCAATTTACCAGAGATAGACTGGGACACTCAGATGTTTAGGACGGGTGGTAGGGACAGAGCATCGAGTGACATTATACTGAGTGCACTATCCGAAAATTACATCGAGCAATTAAACAGAGAACAGACTCGTGGAGATAACATCGTGGACCTACTGATAACAAACAGACCCGAAATTTTCAACTCTGTAAGCGCAGAACAGGGAATCAATAATCATAAGGCCGTTGCAGCATCCCCGAATTTGGAAGTAAATAGGAATATAAAAAAAGGGAGGAAGGTTTATCTGTTTAGCAAGAGTAATAGGAGGCAGATTTCAGACTACCTAACAGATCAAAACGAAAATTTCTGTTCCGACACTGACAATGTTGAATGTTTATGAAAAAAGTTCAAGGCAGGTACGTGCCGAGTAAAACTGTGAGGGACGGGAAAAACCCACCGTGGTTCAACAACAAAGTTAGGAAACTACAGCTAAAGCAAAGAGAGCTTCACTCCAAGTTTAAACGCAGCCAAAACCTCTCAGACAAACAGAAGCTAAACGGTGTCAAAGTTAGCGTGGCGAGGGCTATGCGTGAAGCGTTCAGTGAATTCGAAAGTAAAATTCTGTGTACCGACTTGACAGAAAATCCTAGGAAGTTCTGGTCTTACGTTAAATCAGTAAGTGGCTCGAAACAGCATATCCAGACACTCCGGGATGATGATGGCATTGAAACAGAGGATGACACGCGTAAAGCTGAAATACTAAACACCTTTTTCCAAAGCTGTTTCACAGAGATGGCCGCACTGCAGTTCCTTCTCTAAATCCTCGCACCAACGAAAAAATGGCTGACATCGAAATAAGCGTCCAAGTAATAGAAAAGCAACTGGAATCACTCAACAGAGGAAAGGCCACTGGACCTGACGGGATACCAGTTCGATTCTACACAGAGTACGTGAAAGAACTTTCCCCCCTTCTAACAGCCGTGTACCGCAAGTCTCTAGAGGAACGGAAGGTCCCCAATGATTGGAAGAGAGCACAGGTAGTCCCACTCTTCAAGAAGGGTCGTCGAGCAGATGCGCAAAACTATAGACCTATATCTCTGACGTCGATCTGTTGTAGAATTTTAGAACATGTTTTTTGCTCGCGTATCATGTCGTTTCTGGAAATCCAGAATCTACTCTGTAGAAATCAACATGGATTCCGGAAACAGCGATCGTGTGAGACCCAACTCGCTTTATTTGTTCATGAGACCCAGAAAATATTAGATACAGGCTCCCAGGTAGATGCTGTTTTCCTCGACTTCCGGAAGGCGTTCGATACAGTTACACACTGTCGCCTGATAAACAAAGTAAGAGCCTACGGAATATCAGGCCAGCTGTGTGTCTGGATTGAAGAGTTTTCAGCAAACAGAACGAAGCATGATGTTCTCAATGGAGAGACGTCTACAGACGTTAAAGTAACCTCTGGCGTGCCACAGGGTGCCTTTTCAAAAAATATATATAAATGACCTAGTAGATAGTGTCGGAAGTTCCATGCGGCTTTTCGCGGATGAAGCTGTAGTATACACAGAAGTTGCAGCATTAGAAAATTGTAGCGAAATGCAAGAAGATCTGCAGCGGATAGGCACTTGGTGCAGGGAGTGCAAAGTGACCTTTAACATAATGTAATGTGTTGCGAGTACATAGAAAGAAGGATCCTGTATTGTATGATTATATGATAGCGGAACAAACACTGGTAGCAGTTACTTCTGTAAAATATCAGGGAGTATGCGTGCGGAACGATTTGAAGTGGAATGATCATATAAAATTAATTGTTGGTAAGGCGGGTACAAGGTTGAGATTCATTGGGAGAGTCCTTAGAAAATGTAGTCCTTCAACAAAGGAGGTGGCTTACAAAACACTCGTTCGACCTATACTTGAGTATTGATCATCAGTGTGGAATCCGTACCAGATCGGGTTGACGGAGGAGATAGAGAAGGTCCAAAGAAGAGGGGCGCGTTTCGTCGCAGGGTTATTTGGTAAGCATGATAGCGTTACGGAGATGTTCAGTAAACTCAAGTGGCAGACTCTGCAAGAGAGGCGCTCTGCATCGCGGTGTAGCTTGTTGTCCAGGTTTCGAGCGGGTGCGTTTCTGGATGAGGTATCGAATATATTGCTTCCCCCTACTTATACCTCCCGAGGAGAACACGAATGTAAAATTAGAGAGATTCGAATGCGTACGGAGTTTTTCCGGCAGTCGTTCTTCCCGCGAACCATACACGACTGGAACAGGAAAGAGAGGTAATGACAATGACACGTAAATTGCCCTCCGCCACACACCGTTGGGTGGCTTGCGGAGTATAAATGTAGATGTAAATGTAGAATGATTCACTTTGCAGGAAGCAGTACGTGGATGTTGTGGAGGTTACTGATGCGGCAAGACATTGACTCTGACGTCGACCAGTAGAGTTGTACCATGCGGGTGTACAGGCTCTCCCTGTAAGATAGGGTAAAGATGGCGCAATAACAGAAAGTATGTTGAAAAATAGGGTTCCTTAGAGAGGGGAATAATACATTACACTGGAATCCTGAAGAAAGCCGACCAGCTTTCAGAAAAAATGTCTGTTGCGTTACCTGAGGATCGGTTTTCTTTGTTTGTTTATGTTGGGCCATCGATCGTCAGACTGGTTTTATGCAGCCCGCCAAGAATTCATCTCCTGTGCTGACCTGTTCATCTCAAAGTAGCACTTGCAACATACGTCCTCATTTATGATACTACACACATCGAACCATAGCAAGCCTCTGACTGAGCGCACCGGAAATTATTACCTTCACCTCGTGTTAGAAAGCGCATAATTTGCATCAGTCGGAATCATAGTAGTTTCCGACACCGTCCGGGAAATCAAAAACGATAGCTAATGTCTATTACTGCAAGAACACACTGACTGCATCCTGCAATTTTATTCGAGAGGAAAACGAATTAGGTTCTCCGTGATTATGGTACATCGATTAAGTCGGAAACCTGCAGGTTCCCGTGAAAACATCACAGCAGTTTTCCTCCCCCTAGGCTTCTGCCTAGTGCTGAGACTCTAACGATTAGTCGTTGAAAGTCGATACCTACGTTTCAGCTGTATGTAGGCTACTAGCTAATCTCACCGGACAAAGAATTAGTCACACTGACAGAAGGCGTTACCAGCATCATTTAATACTCTGCAATTCCGCCCATAGTAGTGAAAACCGCATGGATTCGGTTAATAAGTGAACCCAAAAGCTTCGCAGGTACATTGCATCCAGGTAAGCCAATCGCTAAGGATTTGATAGCGCACTTCCATCAAACTGAGGATATGCTGATTTTGGCGTTTTCCCCGTTGTTCCAACATGTTCCATAGATATTCTATGGGGTTCACGTACAGTTATTTTGCAGGGCATTCGAGATGTAACGGAGTATGCAAGTGTTCAGACTACCAATCACAGATACCTCCATTATAATCAACTTTGCCGTTGTCGTCGTTACGTGCCTGTGTGAGCAACAGCCTCTTGCGAGGTCACCGATTCGAGGTGTTTGATGCATTCAGTTCCCTGTGCAATGTTATCTACCTCTAGCAGTTACTACCGCGTTTGGAAGCGATTTTGATTCACAAGCTGTGAAACGCTTCTCCGGTCTCTTTCCGTCACTATCTTTTTCCGACACCAACTCTGACATAGTGTTTCGTGGCCAAGTGTGTTCCACCATTGCTTATTGTCATTTTGAACAGTCATCGTGAAACACCAACAAATTCACACACCGTAGGTCACAGGCACGGCCAAACATTTTTGTCACTCTTTCACGTCCTTACATTTACCCATGCTTACAAACAATAAATGTCTCACTGATCACAACTGTCTTACGCTCACGTAGAGGGAGCTCCCGCATGGTTGATCTCGTAACCTGATCGCTGCACCATATGTAAGGGCTTAAATATTCACCTGTATTTGCGCTCTGGGGTGACTATTTTTTTCTCTGGTAATCTTGATTCGCAAATGAATTAAATATAAATGTCGTGAGACTAGGGCCTCCCATCGGGTAGACCGTTCGCCGGGTGCAAGTCTTTCGATTTGACGCCACTTCGGCGACTTGCGCGTCGAGCAAACGAATTGAAACGATGACACTTAAGGTACATAATTTCATATTATTACTGTATTGCGAGAGTTGGACCAGAAAGACCTGACACCAAAAGTTCACTCAGTGGTTACACAAGTCTGGAAAACAGAGTAAATGCGAAAGGAATAGAAGAGAACTTTGATACACCCACTCCGTAGAAAGGAGACAAAACAGGTTCGAACGATTATCGAGGAATCTCGTTTCTTCCAGTAACTTATAAAATACTCTCTAAAGGTTTGCTGAAAAGACTTGAGCCGCAGACGGACCAACACCTACCAGAGTTACAGGATGGATCTAGGAAAAAGTTAGATCCGGTACTAAACAGGTCTAGAACCTCAAAACCACACTACGCATCAGACGATGTCGGAACACCATAGTCAAATTTGTCGAGTTCAAAACACCATACGATTCTGTTGGTAGATGAACGCTGCTTAAAGGCGTAGAAGAATTACGAGTTGATAGAACGACTAGAGTCATATCATGGAAACTACATGAGGAACAACCTAAAATCTGAAACTCAATGACGAAATCTCAAACTCATTCGAAATTCACGTAGGAGTCAGACAAGGAGATGGCTTATCGCCACTTTTGTTCCACATCGCATTAGAAATACTGACCAGAGAATTAGAAAAGGACGTCGAAAGCATCCAAAATGGGAAAAAGGAAGGAGAAAGAGTCGCAGAGAAAACTTTTGACCTTTGCAGATGACGTACAACAAAGATAAAGCCAAGTTAGCATTAGATAATCTACGTGAGTCCTATAGAGGGAACTCTCTATATGGGCATAAAATTAACAGGAAAACTCCCATTTAAAACACAGTATGGAAAAATCTCACAGGTCACTCCAAGAGAAATCATCCAACCCACACGCGTGAATATAGTTTCCGACATAAAAAGAATTTTGAAACGGAAAAAGGAGTACAAGCTGAGGTGGGATCACTACAAAAATTTCAGAAAACTAAATTCAGGGCGAAAAAAAATCAGAACTAAAATCAGAAACCAGCAAACTAAAGAAATCTCAACAAAACAAGAAACGGGAAGAAAATGGACTGATGGAATGAGGATAAAACACAGAGACTTATTGAAGTGCCTTTGAGAAGAAATGGAAATTAGAGGAGAAAGGGAAGTTGTTCAAATGGTTCAAATGGCTCTGAGCACCACAATAGAAATAGACCTAACACTACTAAAACCCAGTCACAGACTATACAGCAAACTGGCCGTTGATGAAAACTTCCATATACAGAAGGCAATAGCAGAAGGAAAACAGGTCTTAAACGAATACACTACACTCTGCAAGGGTACACAATTTAACACATTAAAGGAACTTTACAAATCAAAACAGCACAAACGGATAAAGTCTACAGACACACACACACACACACACACACACACACACACACACACACACACACACACACCCACACACGAAAAATAGATAAACTTAGTCTGCAAAGACGCATCGTGTACCTACAGAAGGAATACCATAGACAAGTCAACACACACAGCTAAGAAGCGCACAGAAAACACACAACAGAAAACACACACACACACACACACACACACACACACACACGTACATACAAAGATAAAATGCAAACAAAATCCAAATTAGGCTCCGAACTCTATGGTGAACAAATGAACACTGACTGGGCTGGGACACATAACAAACCACAATCACACTGTGTTCTGGTGAAGTGAAAAGTGTTTTAATACGTTATTTGTGAAGAATACTTGTTATAGTTACGTGTGCATCACAACATCTCAGCATTATGCGGAGAATGGAAGTACTTGCCACACGAAAACGTAAGTTAAAACGAATATAGGCCCGAAAACATCGCGAAAAAATGAATTACATTCTAGAAAATAGGTTAACTCGCAGCAAAAAAAAAAAATTCTCATCAACATCGTTTGGTTGCCTACCTGTAATAATTAACACACAAGTGATCCATAAAATTCATGCACACCAAATGTGAAGGTATTTATAAAATGAAACGATCTGTTGTTTTAACTAAAATGCATATAATTTTATAATCATTTAACAAAAATGTTCACATTGCTGAATAAATAAAAACGAAAATCCACTGATGATGGCACAGTGGTGCCTAAACATGTTTGGATACTGAGAGAAACGGTGTCTTGCATAACTGGCGGACCTCACATCCAACAATTTTAACTGCAAACATGGCCAATACAAAGAGCTGCAAATCAAAATGATGGATAATAAGGGCTAACTGTTCGGAACATATCCAAAAGTACGAATACTATGTAACTCTATGAGTGCTTAGACCTAAATATTGGAACCGGAAAGGAAGACCGCTTCTAACCTACATGGGAGTAGAAGTACAACTCACTTGAGAAGAGCCAGCACACGGAAGGTTTTTTTTTTATAGTGAGGGGCTGGATACAAACTTTCATCCATATTTATCACACACTAGTGCTCTGACGGAAGGACGGAAACGAATGAAGAGACTTAAATGGCTGAAAATGGCTCTAAGCATTATGGGACTTAACATCTAAGGTCATCAGTCCCCTAGACTTAGAAACTACTTAAACCTAACTAACCTAAGGACATCACACACATCCATGCCCAAGGCAGAATTCGAACCTGCGACCGTAGCGGTCGTGCGGTTCCAGACTGTAGCGCCTTTAACCGCTCGGCCACTTCGGTCGGCAGACTTAAATATACACTCCTGGAAATTGAAATAAGAACACCGTGAATTCATTGTCCCAGGAAGGGGAAACTTTATTGACACATTCCTGGGGTCAGATACATCACATGATCACACTGACAGAACCACAGGCACATAGACACAGGCAACAGAGCATGCACAATGTCGGCACTAGTACAGTGTATATCCACCTTTCGCAGCAATGCAGGCTGCTATTCTCCCATGGAGACGATCGTAGAGATGCTGGATGTAGTCCTGTGGAACGGCTTGCCATGCCATTTCCACCTGGCGCCTCAGTTGGACCAGCGTTCGTGCTGGACGTGCAGACCGCGTGAGACGACGCTTCATCCAGTCCCAAACATGCTCAATGGGGGACAGATCCGGAGATCTTGCTGGCCAGGGTAGTTGACTTACACCTTCTAGAGCACGTTGGGTGGCACGGGATACATGCGGACGTGCATTGTCCTGTTGGAACAGCAAGTTCCCTTGCCGGTCTAGGAATGGTAGAACGATGGGTTCGATGACGGTTTGGATGTACCGTGCACTATTCAGTGTCCCCTCGACGATCACCAGTGGTGTACGGCCAGTGTAGGAGATCGCTCCCCACACCATGATGCCGGGTGTTGGCCCTGTGTGCCTCGGTCGTATGCAGTCCTGATTGTGGCGCTCACCTGCACGGCGCCAAACACGCATACCACCATCATTGGCACCAAGGCAGAAGCGACTCTCATCGCTGAAGACGACACGTCTCCATTCGTCCCTCCATTCACGCCTGTCGCGACACCACTGGAGGCGGGCTGCACGATGTTGGGGCGTGAGCGGAAGACGGCCTAACGGTGTGCGGGACCGTAGCTCCGCTTCATGGAGACGGTTGCGAATGGTCCTCGCCGATACCCCAGGAGCAACAGTGTCCCTAATTTGCTGGGAAGTGGCGGTGCGGTCCCCTACGGCACTGCGTAGGATCCTACGGTCTTGGCGTGCATCCGTGCGTCGTTGCGGTCCGGTCCCAGGTCGACGGGCACGTGCACCTTCCGCCGACCACTGGCGACAACATCGATGTACTGTGGAGACCTCACGCCCCACGTGTTGAGCAATTCGGCGGTACGTCCACCCGGGCTCCCGCATGCCCACTATACGCCCTCGCTCAAAGTCCGTCAACTGCACATACGGTTCACGTCCACGCTGTCGCGGCATGCTACCAGTGTTAAAGACTGCGATGGAGCTCCGTATGCCACGGCAAACTGGCTGACACTGACGGCGGCGGTGCACAAATGCTGCGCAGCTAGCGCCATTCGACGGCCAACACCGCGGTTCCTGGTGTGTCCGCTGTGCCGTGCATGTGATCATTGCTTGTACAGTCCTCTCGCAGTGTCCGGAGCAAGTATGGTGGGTCTGACACACCGGTGTCAATGTGTTCTTTTTTCCATTTCCAGGAGTGTATGTAGCAGCACGACAAGATGTAGCAGCATACTATTTTTATTTAATAGGAATTACCTATGCAGCGAACCGCATAAGGCGAGTTACCATAAAGGTACGTAAGAGACACAATGAAATGAACATTAATCACAAATGTAAGTGACACAAGCAGTTCACAGGATATGGTGAACCTAGTAGGTGAATAAGAAACGTTACAGACTTAGAGGCAAACACATCTGAGAAGAGTTGTCACTACCTAAAAAGGAATAAAATAGGAAAAGTTAAATAATCTTCTCTATTCTAGATTCGTCTGCTGTATATTAGCGTTAGTATTTATATTTGAAACTGTCAATTGGTAGTTACCGCGAAGTTACGTTCTGGGACTTATGGAAATGAAATTACCCCTCCTGCAGCAAACTTAATGTAAAAGCAGGAATTGACATGTGGAAATGTAGACGGTTAACTGCGCTCGACGGTGCTCTGAAATTCTGCCACGAAAGTAATCAAAAAATTAAGCAATCAACATTTACGATGACGAAAATGAGTACTCCAACTTTACAAGGCGTGCTTCCAGATGACCCACGTGAAAACACAATTCGCGTTTCGCTATGCTGGAAGCACAAGGCAGTCTCGTGTAATCCTATTTTACTTACGTCCCGAATAATGGTGAGGGGGTATACACGAAGTAATGGTTTTGCAAATAATGAACTGTAAATAAATGCATAAGCGGCTGGTTATGTCCTCACACAGTACATGATTGTACTCACGAGCGAAGATAGTATGAAGAAAGGTTGTTATGAAATTAAGTTTGAAAATGACTGTAAACTGAGTGACCACATTCGATTAGTGCGAATATACTGAAGTGAAAGGTGTGATTCAGCCGCACGAATAAAGGCCAGTCGGCTCTCAGCCGTGGCAGAGTGCGGACGTCCCCGCGCAGCGGCCGCCGGGGTTTGTTTACTTCCGCGTCGTAGCTTTAAGGCTTGTGTCCGTCCACCGTGAACAACATGTCTAGCGCTTACCACCGTGCGACCCTTAAAGTTTCTTTCCCAGCTGAACATCCGCGACCACGTGCACATGAAACTGAAACGTTGTTAAGTGAAGAAGTTCGTTTAGATCCTAACCACGTTCTCGGAATCCATTTTTCGATCATGAGTAGTGTCGTTTATATTTAAATGACAAACACCGAGGTGTGTGAAGATGTTATTCGCCGACATGCCAATGGAGTTAAGTTCAAATACTCTGATGGTCATATCGGACTTGAACTCGCAGAGTACGGTCAACGCACGATTAGGGTGTTTGAACTACCTTTTGAAGTGCCGAAGGACGTATTTGTCTCTGCGTTACAACCATACGGTAACGTCATCGGTTACGTAGAGGAAAAATGGCAAACCTACACGACCTACCATGTCCTTAATGGTGTGCGTCAGGTCAAAATTGAACTGAAAAAACAAATACCATCATACCTGACTATTGGCGGGGTGCGAGCCATTGTCATGTACGACGGCCAACCCCGAACATGTGCGGGTTGTGGAGAAGAAGGCCAAGTCAAATCCGCCTGCATGCGACGCCGCCTGATCCAGACGCCGGTCGGTGAGTAAGCGTCCCCAGCGGTGATCACTCAGATTCCTGTCACATATGCCAAGGTTGGCCAGGAAGGTAGAACCCTCTACACAGGGTCTTTCTGCTCCGTTGACGTCGTCTGATCAGGTAGATGCAATCGCTACTGAGATTCCTTCTGAGGTGCCATAGAAGCCAGATCCTGACCTGCCGAATCTTCGCAGCACGGTGACTGAAAATGCTACTGAGATGGACGTTGATCCGGGAGTGGTACCTACTTCTGCGCCGGCCGGAGTGGCCGTGCGGTTCTAGGCGCTACAGTCTGGAACCGAGCGACCGCTACGGTCGCTGGTTCGAATCCTGCCTCGGGCATGGATGTGTGTCATGTCCTTAGGTTAATTAGGTTTAATTAGTTCTAAGTTCTAGGCGACTGATGACCTTAGAAGTTAAGTCGCATAGTGCTCAGAGCCATTTGAACCTACTTCTGCTTTCCTTCAGACTGGCCCGGAGTCAGACGAAAGCTACCCGCAATCGAACTCTGAACGATATGTTCGAAAACAAGGATCGCCACGAAAGATAAAGAAACGTAGCCGTACACCCCCTGATGAATCCATTCTACGGATGGATACCAGGGATACAGACCCGAAAATGGACGACAAATGGCTCTTTGACGACTAAAAGTTTGATCCGAACGACCCGCCACAGGCGACCACTGGCAACGAACACCCCTCCTTACTGGCGTCGTCGCCCCCACAAGTCGACGTTGAAGAGAGCCTATCGGCTGAGCCGAAAACTGCGTCTCCTCTCCACGTGGATGATGTGCACAGCCGATGCTCTACCGCAGTATCAGTCTCCTGGGCAGACGACGTGGAGATCGAAGGGAGTGGGGTGGACGGTGCTGATGACGGATCGTCCCCATCGGTTGTGCCCGCGCTCGCAAACTCTCCACAATAGCAACCTCTTCAGCGGACCGGCACGATCGACGACCTCTCACTCCTGCAGAAGGAGCCCCACCTCTGCCTGTGGGACTCCAACACCATCATTATCGTGTTGCAACGATTAACCTCGCGATCATTCGTGCGCCCCACAAACTAGCGCTGCTCCGCGATATGATTTATGATGCGGACATCGATTTTGCGCTTTTTCAGGAAATGCATGTCGCCGATTTTTCACCACCACAGGGCTTCACGGCGTATCTTTCTCCCGCTTCGGACACCGGTAGTGGTGTTGCTATCATGTTACGAGAAGGTCTTCCTGCCGAAGATGTCCTATACCTCCCCAACGGCAGAGGTATAACCCTCTCTCTCTCTTTGGTGTACGCATCGCCAACTTTTATGCGCCGTCGGGCTCCAGCTACCGTCGTGAACGCAATGCCTTCCTCGCGAATGAAGTTACACCCCTTTTTATGGGACCACACGATGACTGGGTCATGGGTCCCCACCCATTTGAACTGCACCCAGCGACCTCAGGATCAATTGCCGCGTCACTCACCATGCGCAGCTCTGGAAGCAGTCGTCACGCGACTACAATTTGTCGACACGTGGAGACATGTTCACGGTGATCTTTTGGGCTTTACGTACTACACTGCGCACTCGTCTAGCCGACTGGATCGCGTCTACATCTCGCGATCCCTAATTCAACACACTCGACAGGCTGATATCTGGCTTGATGCTTTCTCAGATCATGAGGCTTACTTCTGTGATGTTGTTCTCACAAGACAGGCAGTATGGCACGAACGTGGTTTATGGAAACTGAACACGGCACTTCTTAATTCATCTGACTGTCGTCTTCTAAGAGAAGACACTTGGATCACATGTAATAGACGCCGTCCCACGTATCCGTCTACCATATCCTGGTGGATCCAGTGTGCAAAACCCGCTCTTTGAAAAACTTTGATCCGGTATGGCAAAGATGTTGTCGCCTGGAGGAAGAGCATTATGAACTTTTACTACAGGATCCTACGAGAATGCTCCACGATGCCAGCCTCCCCTGAGCGCCATACAAGGATGAACCATGCCAAGGGCCAAATCTCTAATCTCATGCGAAGGCATTAGGAAGGGCGATAGTACGATCTCGTACTGCTGATCGATGGCCTCATGAACATCCGTCGATGTACCATATCATCCAAGAACGCCACAATGTACGCCGAAAATTGATTCGCGTCCTAATAGACCAAGAAGGGCATCACTACGTAACCCAATCTGCAATAGGGAATGTGCTTCACGCCCACTACCAGCAGCTCTACGCCGCAATTATACATTCTCCTCAGTTGATGGAGGAAGTCTGCCAGCTCAGCTTTGGTGGTATCCCAGGAGATGCGGTGCTTGACTTGATGTCAGAGGTGACTGATGAAATCCGCGATGTGATACGGGCAGGAACCATCAATCGCTCCCCAGGACCCGACGGTCTTCCCCTCGAATTTTATCGCACCTTCCGTGATTTGTTAGAGTCCACCTTCACCTCCATCTGTCGGGAACTGATGTCTTGGGAAGTACCTGTGCCGGACGCTTTCATGGAAGAAATTATTTTTCCTGTACATAAACCGCATGGTGGCAACAATATCAGTGATTGTCGGCCCATCACCCTCCTTAACAGTGATATGAAAATCTTCACTCGCCTTTTGGCGGCGCGACTTAAAAATGTTGCCCTACATGTTGTTTCGCCAGACGAAGCATCTTTGGGAGGGGATAATAATATCCGCACGGCTTTATGCCGCTACAAGGATATGATCGTCGTTACCCAGGCACAGTGCCTCTCTTGGGCACTTGCGTCTTTGGACTTAAGTCAAGCTTTTGTTAGGGTTGGCCATTCGTTCCTTACGGCCGTTCTCCACCATATGGGTTTCCCAGTCACCGTTATCGCGGTAGTGATGCGCCTTCTGCGGGGTGCCTCATCCAGGATTATGTACAATGTCAGACTCACTCCTACGATAACAATGGGTCGATCCCTACGTCAAGGTTGCCCTCTATCAGCGATTTTGTACGCCTTTTTCTTGAAATCCTTGCTATGTGGACTAAGACAACGTTCGGTAGGGTTGTCCATAGATCACTACCGATTCTGTTGCACGGCCTATGCTGACGATGTTGTCATCTGCTTATGTAATACCGACGAAGTTCGAGCTGTTTTGACGTGGGAAGCGACTTACGGTGAGGGGTCGGGTAGCTCTTTAAACGTACATAAGTCACAAGTTATGTTCATTGGCACGGGACTTCCCGTGGAGTGCCTTACACCTCTCACCACCGTTGATACCATTCGATGATTTGGAATAGATTTTTCATCTGATCTCCGGCATTCAGCCACCATCAACTGCCGACGCCTCCTTTTAATGATCAGAGCAGGTCTTATGGACCATCGCCTTCGATCCCTCGATCCCTAGATATTCTCCAACGAGCTCGATATGTCAATATATACAGGGTGTTACAAAAACGTACGGCCAAACATTCAGGAAACATTCCTCACACACAAATAAATAAAAGATGTTATGTGGACATGTGTCCGGAAACGCTTAATTTCCATGTTAGAGCTCATTTTAGTTTCGTTCTGCCACCTACGCTCAATGGAGCACGTTATCATGATTTCATACGGGATACTCTACCTGTGCTGCTAGAACATGTGCCTTTACAAGTACGACACAACATGTGGTTCATGCACGATGGAGCTCCTGCACATTTCAGTCGAAGTATTCGTACGCTTCTCAACAAAAGATTCGGTGACTGATGGATTGGTAGAGGTGGACCAATTCCATGGCCTCCACGCTCTCCTGACCTCAACCCTCTTGACTTTCATTTATGGGGGCATTTGAAATCTCTTTTCTACGCAGCCCCGGTACCAAATGCAGAGACTCTTCGTGCTCGTATTGTGGACGGCTGTGATACAATACGCTATTCTCCAGGGCTGCATCAGCGCATCAGGGATTCCATGCGACGGAGGGTGGATGCATGTTTCCTCGCTAACGGAGGACATTTTGAACATTTCCTGTAACAAAGTGTTTGATGTCACGCTGATACGTTATGTTGCTGTGTGTTTCCATTCCATGATTAATGTAATTTGAAGAGAAGTAATAAAATGAGCTTTAACATGGAAAGTAAGCGTTTGCGGACACATGTCCACCTAACATATTTTCTTTCTTTGTGTATGAGGAATGATTCCTGAAGGTTCAAAAGGTTCAGCCGTACCTTTTTGTAACACCCTGTATATCGCATCCCGAGTTCCTCATGTAGCGCCCGCAGCTCGTGGTCGTGCGGTAGCGTTCTCGCTTCCCACGCCCGGGTTCCCGGGTTCGATTCCCGGCGGGGTCAGGGATTTTCTCAGCTTCGTGATGGTGTTCTGTGCTGTCCTTAGGTTAGTTAGGTTTAAGTAGTTCTAAGTTCTAGGGGACTGATGACCATAGATGTTAAGTCCAATAGTGCTCAGAGCCATTTGAACTATTTTGAACGTCATGTAGCACAAGTTCTACCTTTCCCGCTTACAGTGGCACGTCGCATGTTGGCAGCGATGGCATCTTTCTTCAGCTCTGGGCTGTTGTCCAAAGTTAACTATGCCACCCTTACTCTTCACCGTAAACGAGGTGGGATAGGTCTGTTTCACGTGCCGGATACAGCTCGCGCCCTATTTGTCAGCTCCCAGATGATGGTATGGACACGTTGCCCAACGAGCCTCACTGGTCTCCTCCTGTCAGCATAAACGCCGGTCACACTGTCAGCCCCAGTGATGATCTCGGATGTTCCGTATCTGTTCCATTAAATAAGATACTCCTTCCTTGAACTCAGTTATCTACGCCTCACCTTACCAAGGCAGCTTTTACTCAAGACAAAGGCAGTATACAATGTCCTCCAATTAAGTCATCCACCTAACCAGATTGGATTGAACATAAGTTCCCCCAGGTTGACTGGCGTCATGTATGGCGCGCGGTGTTCGCCTGTTACCTTGACACGGATGTTCAATCTGTCTGGTACCTGACTGTCAATGGTAAGCAAATCAACCAATCTCGCCTTCATCGTATTCACCTCGCCCAATCACCTCAATGTTCCACGTGTGAAGTGCCAGACAATGACGAACATCGGTTTGTTTGCGGACCGGCGGCGGAGGTTTGGCAATTGAACCGTCGTATTGTGGCTTTTCTAACGCGGGACATTCCGGATCGGATTACTCCCCTTTCATTATTATTTCCGGAACGTGACTATTTTCCTCGGACAAAGACCAATTCTGTGAATTGGATTCACGGACATGCCATTCACTACCAATTTGGACAAACTGTAGACTCTGTACTCGATTTTTGGACATACCTCAATGACTGTCATTATGTCGTTGTCCGTCACCCAAAATACAGACAATTTTTCTCGAACTTCCTTGGGAGTGCTTTCCACGACCCGCCTCGCAGCTGGAATGTGTTAAGCCAAGAGAGATGAAGGTTTCCTGTTTGAACCAACGAACATTTCTGAACAATTGAACGGAACACATCAATTTCGAGAAGACGTGATTCAACATATTATCAGCGGGGCGCAGAAGGCCTCTGATCAATTACACAACAAAAATAAACAAAAAATAGTAATTTCAGGAAAAGGAAGGTTTTGTTTTGTTTGTAAGGATAGCCCTAACCTTGAATTCCCATATTTCCCCTGGTATATAGGCGGCTCTCTGGGGTAGGTTTAGTCAGGAGCCAACGCCTGAAGTGGACCAGATTTTTTTGTTACAGGATGAAAAGTGGCGGTGGCACTTAGTTTCTTTTTCTTAGTTCCATTTTCATAAGGGGCTTTAAAATAAGAGAGTAACAAAAAAAAGAAAAGATAGCTGAGTAGCCAGCGCGGCTGTCTGTCACGGCTGGGGGCCAGAATTCGATTCCTGGCTGGGTCGGAGATTTTCTCCGCTCAGGGACTGGGTGTTATGTTGTCCTCATTATCATTTCATCATCACCAGAGGAAGGCAACGGGAAACCACCACTGGAATCACTTCTCTAGACGCTCATGCGGTGGACCTCTCTGACAGGGCTTCCCCCATGACAAGACCTGCCGTAAGGCAGAACAAAAAGTTTATACTTAAAATTAAATACACAAAATTTCATTACCTTACATATATGTTCCAGTTGCTTTACCTTTGAGTTACAGTATCATTCATCACTTCGTTTTATAAAAACTGTATTACGCTGCGTCCATAGACCAACAACTAAATTCTCCCAGCTAGCCACTTTAAGTCTTACATCCTACCTATAACAGAGTGTAACGACAACACAATCGATTCTGCCACTCAGGCAACATCTTTGGTTTAGAGGTGTGAAAAAAAAGCGGCATGTCACGGATTGCGCACCCCCTCCCGCCTCTAGTTCGAGTCCTCCCGCGGGCATGGGTGTGTGTGTTGTTCTTAGCGTAAGCTGGTTTAAGTAGTGTGTAAGTCTAGGGACCGATGACCTCAGTAGTTTGGTCCCCTAGGAACTAACACAAATGTGAACATTTTGAACAAAACTGTGATTTGATGAAGTTTTGTGCCCGTTGTGGAGGGAGGGTTGTTCCGGACCTGCAATGGTGGACAATAAAAGTATCTAAAGGCAGTATAGCGCATGCAAGCTATGTTAATTACCGAGATCAGGTAGTAAGGAAGAGACTTTGGGCTTCAACAACCTTGCTACTCACCTCTGAATGTGATGGAACTCGGTGCGCGTAAAACCACGATCAAAGAAAGCACACGGCAATCTACGCTTGCTCCTAACACACGTACGGTTGTTACGTACGCCTCACCGCTTAACTGCGGTGGATAAAGAAGACTAGTTGCCGAGCTGTGGTACTGTACTGATTGTTGCGTAAGCACTCACGTATGTGACGGCATTCTTGCCACCGAAAGGACGTAGGGACCATGTGAATGTAAAACAGGAAGCGAAATTCACAAAGACGGTTGTATGGAAAGGAATAAATGTATTCTCACCATACGCTCATGAGTTAACCCAAAAGGAGAAACCTCGAGACATCCGAAACCCAAGATTACCGAGAATTAAAAGAAGATGTAATAAATGGGACCTAGTATTTTTATGTTTGTGCATATGCGTATGTAGTATAAGATGTTATGTAATTTCTGTCTGAGTATTTGTCTCATGTGAACTATCATTTGAGAAAGAGATGGACAATCCTCGAAAGCCTTAGGTCCAACAGGGAGTCTCGTGCAGCAAAAAACTACGCTCTGAATGCATTTTCACGGGTGGATCAAAAGGCAGTCCTGTTACCCATCCCATGCCTGATTCATCCTACGACATTATCATCCAATAAGCCACTCGAGGCAAACATATGTCAGTATATGAATCTTTTCTTGTTTCCGTTTCAGATGCGAGGAACTGTAACTGTTTTCTGAGAAAAACTTGTTTTGTAGTATCATTGAAACATGAATTTACGAAACATGTCCGAAGGAAGAAAACAAATTGTATGAAGCTAATGTGATGACAGGTAAGTTATGAGGAGTATTTAGATCAGTTAGGTTGATTTTTTGTATGTAAAAACTATATTGTGTGTCTTACTACAGTTGAAAGAACAGACTGAAAGACCATTTCATATCGCTGTAAGAAAGTTATATGTGAAAGGACCACGTATGTGGGCAGCGAGCCTCAAAGCAACAGGGGCAATAATGAATACTAAGATTTTGATATAATCGAGAACAATCCGGTACAAGTGGAATAAAGTATGAAGCAAACAGTTCGTGTAGTGAATCTTGGGCTTAGCCGTTTGAGTGCGAACTGCAGTAAAGAGTTGCAATAAATAGATTTCAGTGCCAGATGGAATATTGTGATCACTGTAGAAAAACATTAGATATGTTAAGGTCGATCTCATTTTTTCACATTCTGGTATCTTTATGTTTTTAACTTTGAATAGAGTGTGGATAGATGGGAATATGTCCATTCAACATTTAATAATAACGATTCAAGTGAGTACAGAATTATTATCGTCCTGTTGCATCTTTTACTGTAGAGGAGGAGAAGGAACGTAGCTTTCCTCGAGGCTGTAATAGGAAGTAAATGATAACGGATTAATTTTCTTGCTGGATTGGACTGTGACAATATGGGTGCATGCTATTAAATTATTTTTCTCTCACTAAGTAGTCAACAGTTTTTCTATACCCGTCAGTAAACGCAAGTCACACAGAAGAAGATTTTACATCTAGATGTTCGAAACTCATGAAAATACGTGTGAGCTAAACAAAATACGGGTAATATTTTAATACGTACAATACCCAAGGGAGAAATACGAGAATGGGAGATCATGAGCGAAGTGTTCTGATTTGAAAGAGGTGCAAGAAAGGGACAGTCTTCCATAGCTGCTGTACACATTGTGCACTGAAGAAGTAGTGAAGATATTGAAAGAAAAAATCAAGACGGGGGTTAAATGGTGTGTGAAATTAAGTCAATGGTAAAATTCGCTAATGACATTGTTATCTTCAGTAAAAGTGTAGAAGATTGCAGGAGCTGTTTAAGGGTATGAGAAGTTTAATGGGCACGCACTATGAAGCGAGAGTAAAGCAAAGAACGAAAAAATGAAGAGTTACAGAAACGAAATTAGCGATGAACGTAACATCCAAACTGGTGACCACGAAGCATACGAAGTGAAGAAATTATGCCGCCTTCAAAGCTAAATAACACGTTGAAGTTAAAATTTTCTGGGATGTTACGTCGCGTTATATTTCTTCAAGCGATCAAAGTTTCGATGCCTCCGCTGGATACTTCTTCTTGATCTTGCGTTGGCCACTGTAGATTGAGCACAATCTACAATGGACCCCACAAGAACCTGTAGAAGATCGCAGCAGAGCGGTCTAAACATCGATCGCTCGAAGAAACAATACGTGTCGTAACATCCAAGATGACTTTTACTTCAGTGACAACGGCCACGAAAGCCTGCAGACTTATGTAAGTAACACATAAAGAACGAAACAAGGAGCACATTAGCACAGGTAAAGGCGGCATTCTTGGCCAAGAGAGGTTTTGGTATCAAACATCGCGCTTGAACAGAGAACGTATATTTGGAGCATCGCGTTATGCGGTAATGACGGTAGTGAATCAAGGAGTGTGGCAACACTGGGAAAAGAATCGAAGTATAAAGAGGGGCTATTTGATTAGAACACAAAAAAAAAATGCAGTCCATGCCGAGTTACCTCTTGGAGCAGAAAATTACAAGCGACCGAAATACTTAGCTATGCTATTTATGGAGCAAGATGCATGTGCTGGATAGTTCAGTTAAAATACAGTAGTATTATATGTGTATCATCGCCTGTTGTAGGCTTATGACAGCTTGGGGTGAGTGGTAAGTCACCGAAATGAAAATAAATCTCCAGAAAATTACACACGTCGGGACCAGACCTGTTTTTATTTCACTATATTTCTCTGGTGCTGTAAAATTATGTTTAAAATTAGGTGTTAAGGTAAACATTTTTCAAATAGTAGTTATAATAGTCGTTATGTTACCCTTAAAGATGTTCTCAGTACAATCACAGTGATCTTTGGTTGCTGGTAGTATTGTTGTTGAGGAGCGTTCTACGAGAAGCGAATGAGAGAGTGTTGGTTATGCTACGAGCGAATGGGAATAGGTTGCAGAGCACATAGATAAAGATAAGAAGAAGGATGAATTGTGGGCCTTGATTTGGTAAATATTAATTAGACAAGCGAAGATTACGAGGTACAGTTGTTGCTAAACTGCTTGCTGGCACATTTTTGTGATGTATTTAAATAACAGAAGGTATTAGAGTAATTTTTCTGTATTGATTTGGTTCAGTTAGTTTTCTTGTGGAGACGTGCGCAAGTAAAGTTATCGACTCACGTGACTTGTACTCAGAGGTTACAGATTTACCACTCCTTTACCAGTCCAGTAATTAATTTCAATAAAGGTAATTTTTGTAAACGTAATTGTAACAGTCAGAGAATAAGTTCATTATTCGCAATATACTTATTTAAAAAATCTGTTCCCCTGGAATAATTTAAAGAATGTAAATTGTGCCATCGTCTCCCCATGACATTTTGTTTTTGGTTACGTGTGTCGCCGCACTGCACTCTGAAAAACACAGTGGCTAAATCTGAGACATAATCTCTTTAGAACAGTTGCTTGTCCTTGCATTACACTTGCGCAAGGCTATTCATTTATTGAGTTTGCTTGCTGCTGCGCTGCATATTTTATATTCATCAGTTTGAGCTGAGAGTTTCCTCTGCCACATGTAATCCATAATAAAACTGTTACGACAAATTACAGTACAGTCAAAACACAACAACATTTCGACTTAGATGTTGCTTTTAAAAATTCATTATCACGTTATTTTAAACAAGTTCAGCTCAGATTTAACTTCTTACGCAGACAGTTCTGTTTCCACAGAGCAGTGTTCCATTTGCCGTGTTCATCATTCCGTGTTTGGAATTTTGTTTAGTCAGTTATGAGAACAAAAGTTCATGGGGCACTTTTAGAGAAAAATGATGATGATTTGTTGTTTCAAAATTCGATTGGTAATTTATGTAAAGTTTTTATTCTGTTAGCTCAAGTATTAGAACTGCAAGTCACGCACTGTGACGTCGCGTTTTGTAGCACTTCCCTTCACTGCACTAGTAGAATTACACGGAACAGCTTGTTTAAAACACAGTTAAGTTTCATAAAGTAAATTAAAAATACGGTTATACAATGGAAAATAAATTTGGAAACGCGTGTATCAGATAATACTTTTAGAATTATGTCACTTGTATTGTTAAGGGTTACAACACAGACAGACGAAATTAAAAACAGGAAATAACTCCACGATCAGCTCCAAAGATTGGGCCATGAATGTTACAACTGATATTACACAATGTGTCCCAGAAAAAATTGTCAGTATTCAGGGATGTGACAAGGACGATCATTTGAAGCAAAAAATCTGGTAAACATGGTGTCTAAAATGTATACCTTAAGGTCTATGAGCACCTGTTCAGCAGAAGAGATGTTTCACTGCCGCGAATATGAACAGTGCTCACAGCTCTTAAGGTGTGGACTTCACAGCCCATGTTTACGTGACTGTTTTGTTTCTAATGATCGTTCCTATCATACCCCTGAATACTGATCAATCCTCCAGACAAATCCCGTATATGGAATGAAACGGTACTCCACAGAATTACGGCCGAAGTGACACGTGGAAAATAATGACGAAAAGAAGGGACAAGACTATAAGGCCTGTGTTATGAGATCAGGAAACAAGATCAATGGTAACATGGGGAGCTGGAATGGCAAAAGCAGTAGAGATGGACAGAGACTGGAATGTATCCAACAAATATTTGAGGATGTAGTGTGCATGTACTACTCTGCGTTGAATAAGAATGATTCCTATGGCGAGTTTCACCAAACCAATCGGTAGATTGAGGAATGCGAGCATGGTTCAACTGGCTTAGGAACGCCATGCTTAACAGCATAAGGGATCGCAACAATACGCCATGACTAGCCCCATGAGATTACAGTCGTTTTTCTCGCTAGGTCGAGCACTATCAGACAGCTGTGTCATGTACTTAGAGTCAAGGAATGAGATTCTCTGCAGCAAGAAAAGATACGGCCTATGTGACGACATCTGTAGCATTAGGGACGGTCGCACGGCTACCATTTGCCCGGTTTGCTTTGACAAGGCGAGCAGGGTGAGGCGTGCCGACAGTGGCGCCCCTAACGACGACACTGGACACGGGAGTGTCATGACGTCACCTGTTCCGGCAAGTCCCTTTTCCACGAACAGCATAACGAATGTCTTATCCACATGTAGAGGCCCTGGGCTCAACGAACGTCAGCTGTAGTGGCCAGGGCGGGTAAAGTGGCTATTTGGTTGTTTTCTCTTGGAGATTGCTACATCGTAGTGATGAACTTTTAAAACTATTTAAAGAGAGTTCTTTGATTTTGTCCGTGAGTTTCATTGCGGTAGTTGCACGCGCTCCTCTGCAGTGAAATATTATGTCTTTTCTTGACTTCTTATGTATGGTGCATGTATTAGAAGACATATACGACGGGAGACAGAAAGAAATGTACTGAAAGGGAGCTGCCATCTTAGTACAGAGTTCTGCTGCTAGATGGTGTTAGTAGAGACCTTCACGAAAAAACTGATTATTGGCGCGTTCTGCTTGCGAAGTCTTTACGGCAGCTTTAAAAGAATGAATAGTGAGTATGAAATCGTGTTTTCTGCTTAAAAAATCGGCAATGGGGACTCTCCAAATGCTTCAGGAGGTTTTCCAGCTTCCAGCTTCCAGGTTTTCAACTTGTGTGGGGACATTAAAGGTGGTGAGATGTGTACTGAAGAAGTACCTCGCATAACGAGAAAAATATTGAAAAATTCACCAAAATTTCACCTTGGTTCCCGTTTCACGATCTAACAAATTTCGACAGAGACAGGCGTGAGTTGGAGCTCGTCCCAGTGGATTTGCACATGAGTTGTGTTGCCGTTAAATTAGTTCTGTGCCTTGTCACACAGCAGCAAAACACCAAGCACATAAATGTGTGCCAGGCCTTGAAAACAGAGACTGAAAGTGATCCAACGCCGCCACGGATCAGAGGGCCAGTTTAGCCAGTTAGTTAGCCAGTTAGTTCGAGCCTGCTACGCTGGTTAGTTGGAGTCTGTACGCCGTGAAGTTCCAGTGTGTCACCGAGATGGAGGAGCAGACTTAGCTTCTAGCACAGAGACAGGAAGCTTAAATCCGAATGTATGCGTAGTTTTGTACATCTTTTGCATTCTTGCAGTGACTGTTGTTGAAGCAATTAGGTAATTCAGCATGGTGGCCCGTGTTAAAAATTGTCTCAGACTGGTATTCTTTCTCAGTATATTTAACCTTATTTAACCTCTGCATACTCATTATTGTTTCATTCGATTGGTCTGCAAGTTCTTTCAAAGCCGCAGTGGGAAACTGGAGACATGGTGTACGACTGTCTTTTGTTTTTCTACATTCCTAATGATTCAGATGGTATTAGAGCATAATGTAAGGTGTATCACAATGACTATTGCTAGTTTTCTGATCTAATAGGGAACATCAAAATAAATATTTTTCTTGATGAAGCTATGTCCAGCAATGCATCGTTCTGAACTTATAATCGAATAAAGGAAACTGTACATCGTATAACAGTGCTGGAAGAACTTCATTGCAAAACGAGTACGAAATGTGGAGAACGCTTTTAGTAACGGCACAGTACGTAAGTTAGATACAAACCGTTTTCGTTCTACGAAGCTATTATAATTAAATATAGCGATAATTGTAAATTCCTGTCTATTTATTTAAAAATTAGTGGCCACTGCTTTCTGTCCTAAGTCAAAATCTGTGTAAAAATAAAAATGTGAATGCAGGAAATGTCCTCGGAAAAGTATTACGTGCTGGAGGCAGGAAATTTAACTTCCAGTGTCAGCTGCGTAATTAGGAAGCTTTCATTCCCGCACTTTCGTAGAAAAAACGTTGTTATGAATTTTAATACTCGAAACTAAATAGACAAATGCCGCAAAGGATATTCTGTGACTCACAATAACTAATATCTGTATTTCATTGTTTCTGTAGTAAGAATAATAGCCGAAACAAAAGCACCTAAACTCTCAATGGTGAGCACTGGCTTTTGTATAGAAAATGAAGCATTTTTAGACACTGTATTATTGATAAATACCTTTTATATTCATGTCCTCTATAAATATCAGAAAATGAAGAGGAGTTTTTCTGATACACCTACATGGAAACCTTGTGATCCTCAGTGGAACAATTCTCGCGATTTCTTCGTGTACTAGTGCTGCCAAAATAAAATGCAGTGACGTGTCACAGTGGGTACAGCTTCTTCGAATGTTAACAGGCTCTGTAATACAGAAAAACACTGCTTTCAACACCCAGCCAAACATGTTAATTAGTGTCTCGACGATTCAAGCGAATATATTACTCAGCGTTCTGATTCTGCCAATTGCGCCAATCCTCGTGTCACGGTCCGTGCGGCTTCCCCGTCGGTGGTTCGAGTCCTCCCTCGGGCATGGGTGAGTGTTGTCCTTAGCGTAGGTTTGTTTAAGTTAGAGCCCTCGTAAGACCTTACCACAAAATTTAATTGCGCCAATATTTATCCGCTCGAATTATGCTGGCAATACCTCGTGCAATTTCATTAATTCTAAAATCTTCCCGATGAACAGTTTTTGTGTATTTCCAATATATACGGATTACATTGTGTTTACATAATGTCATATCTTTAAAATAAGAATAAAACTGGATTGTTTTACTTGAAGATGGAGCCCAGTCACACGTACTGCCCAGGGACCTGTACTGATTTTCAGCGGCGTTGTTCATATGAATGTTTATAAAATTTTAACCAGTTTTCAAGACTTCTAAGAGTGCCGTCATCAGAATTTAAATGTTTAATGTGGCCTATAACATAATTACAAATTTATGGGAAAGAATATTTTTATAGGCTCATTCTCAATGAGCAACTGCAGTTGCATAATAAAAATTTCTTCAGCGCTATAAAGCTGTTACTTGACATTTGATTTCACGTCTCCTAGTGCAGCTACCGAAATTTTTTTTTTTATCTAAGTCAACTCATAATCTTTCATTCATTAAATGGTTTAGTGGCTGTATTTCATGTTCTGTCGTTTTCTACAGGGTGTGTCATTCAGCCCCTTTTGTATTTTCTATAGTGATATTTTTATACTTCAAACTGTACTTCTAAGCTCTGACGTAGACAAAACGTAACTCTATCTGTCACTGTTAAACAAAATACTGCCTTTTACATCATGTACTGAATAATGCTCATCATAATATTCGTCTGTCTACATTCGAATGTTAAGTAGCCAAGTTGTACTTGCGGCTACTACACAAATGGCACTCTCGGTGCAATGTTCACCTGCCTGCAGTTGTTGACGCGGGTGCCTCAGTCTGAAGCATGAGCAGCCCGTATGGCTCGCCTTCCACACATTTTGCTTTAAATTGTGACTAAAGCTGTTTCGCTTTATATTTATTTTATACGTGACGTGCAAGTACTGCTTCTTTTTGTACGTTAATCATTTTCAGTTTTCAAACTGTATTTCGATGCTTTTACATAAGTAAAATGTTACCTTATCTGCTGTCGTCATATAAAACCTTGCCTGTGAGTTCTAGTACTAAATGCTGTCCATTTTAACATTCAGCTGTCTATATTTTAAATGTTAAGTAGCCTACTTATATTTTCGGCTACCAGATGGCACTCTTGGTGTCATGTTCACCTTCCCGCAATTGTTAACGCGGGCGCCTCAGTCCGTTGCTACCTGTGGCTTTACGGATATGACCGTTTTTATTCCGAGCACCTCGATCTTGGTCGTCCACTCTTATTATTCCCTCTTGGCTCTTGGCCGTATTGTATATTACCCGTGCCTCCCTATAGCTTATCCCGGTATTTCTCGGATTTTGAAACATCTTGCACGGTTTTATATTATCGAACGCTTTTTCCAAGTCAACGGATCCTATGAACGTAACTTGACTTTTTTTTTTTTTTTTTTTTTTTTTTTTTTTGAGGTCTTCGTTGTATTATTAATCGCAACGTCAGAATGCCTCGCTGGTGCCTTTAGTTTTCCTGCGGCCGAACTGATCATCATCTAGCACAACCTGAAATTTCTTTTGCATTATCCTGTAATTAATTTTGTCAGCAAAGTGGATGCATGAGCTGTTAAGCCGACTGTGCAATAATAGTCGCACTTTTCAGCTCTTGCAGTCTTCGGTATTGTTTGGATGATATTTTTCCGAAAGTCAGATGGTATGTCGCCAGCCTCATACATTCTGTACACCAGCGTGAATAGATTTTTATTGCCACTTCCTCCAATGACTTTAGATATTCCGATGGAATATTTATCCCTTCCGTGTTTTTTTTATATTTTATTTTTTTTCTTAAGTCCTCCCTTAATGTACTCTTTCCACCAAACCACTCTGTCCTCTCCATTTAACAGTGGAGTTTCCGTTGTACCCTTAACGTTGCGCTATTCCTTATTGCTGTATATATTGCTGTATTTCAACGCTATCTCGTCATTCCTTAGTCCTTCCGTACCCCACACCTTTGGGTATTGATTCTTCATGATTAATCTCTTAAATTTCAGCCTACTCTTGATCACTACTACATTGTGATCTGAGTCTGTCCCAGGTACGCTTTCCAAACCAGAATCTAATTTCCTAATCTTCGTCTGGCCATGGTATAATATAACTGAAATCTCCCCTTATCACCCTGCCTTTTCCAAGTATACGTCCTCTCTTGTGACTCTTGAACAGAGTATTCGCTATTATTAGCTGAAATTTATTATAGAACTCAATTAGTCTTTCTCCTGTCTCATTCCTTGTCGAAGCTCATATTCTTCTTTAACCTTTCTTCTACTCCTTCCCCTACAACTGCATTCCAGTCCCCCATGATTACTACATTTCATCTCCCCTTACGTACTGTATTACTTTTTCAGTGTCCTAATATACTTTATCTCTTTATCTTCAGTTTGTGCCTTCAGCATGTATACCTGAACTGTCGTTGTCCGTGTTGATTTGCTGTAGATTCTGATAAGAACAACCCTATCACTGAACTGTTCAAAGTAACAAACTCTCTGACCAACCTTTCTATTCATAACGAAACCCATTCTCATTACACCATTTTCCGCTGCTACTGATGTTACCCTGTACTCATCTGTCCAGAAATCCATGTCTTCTTTTCATTTCACTTTACTGACCTTTACCATATCTACGTTGAGCCTTTGCATATCGTTTTTCAGATTTTCTATCTTGCCTACCACGTTCAAGCTTCTGACCTTCCACGTCACCACTAGTAGAACGTTAGCCTTTCGTCGGTTATTCAGTCTTTTTCTCATTGTCACGTCCCCCTGGCAGTCCCCTTCCGGAGATACGAATGGGGGTCCTTTTCGGAATCTTTTGCCAATAGAGAGATCATTGTGAGACGTTTCCTGTTTCAGGCCACATGTCCTGTGGGTACAAGTTATGTGTCTTTAATGCCGGCCGGTGTGGCCGAGCGGTTCTAGGCGCTTCTGTCTGGAACCACGAGACCGCTACGGTCGCAGGTTCGAATCCTGCCTCGGGCATGGGTGTGTGTGATGTCCTTAGGTTAGTTAGGTTTAAGTAGTTCTAGGTTCTAGAACTTTTTAAGTAGTTCTAGGTTCTAGGGCCCCCCATGAACCATGGACCTTGCCGTTGGTGGGGAGGCTTGCGTGCCTCAGCGATACAGATAGCCGTACCGTAGGTACAACCACAACGGAGGGGTATCTGTTGAGAGGCCAGACAAACGTGTGGTTCCTGAAGAGGGGCAGCAGCCTTTTCAGTAGTTGAAAGGGCAACAGTCTGGATGATTGACTGATCTGGCCTTGTAACAATAACCAAAACGGCATTGCTGTGCTGGTACTGCGAACGGCTGAAAGCAAGGGGAAACTACGGCCGTAATTTTTCCGGAGGGCATGCAGCTTTACTGTATGATTAAATGATGATGGCGTCCTCTTGGGTAAAATATTCCGGAGGTAAAATAGTCCCCCATTCGGATCTCCGGGCGGGCACTACTCAAGAGGATGTCGTTATCAGGAGAAAGAAAACGGGCTTTCTACGGATCGGAGCGTGGAATGTCAGATCCCTTAATCGGGCAGGTAGGTTAGAAAATTTAAAAAGGGAAATGGATAGGTTAAAGTTAGATATAGTGGGAATTAGTGAAGTTCGGTGGCAGGAGGAACAAGACTTCTGGTCAGGTGACTACAGGGTTATAAACACAAAGTCAAATAGGGGCAATGCAGGAGTAGGTTTAATAATGAATAGGAAAATAGGAAAGCGGGTAAGCTACTACAAACACCATAGTGAACGCATTATTGTGGCCAAGATAGACACGAAGCCCACGCCTACTACAGTAGTACAAGTTTATATGCCAACTAGCTCTGCAGATGACGAAGAAATTGAAGAAATGTATGATGATATAAAAGAAATTATTCAGATAGTGAAGGGAGACGAAAATTTAATAGTCATGGGTGACTGGAATTCGGCAGTAGGAAAAGGGAGAGAAGGAAACGTAGTAGGTGAATATGGATTGGGGCTAAGAAATGAAAGAGGAAGCCGCCTGGTAGAATTTTGCACAGAGCACAACTTAATTATAGCTAACACTTGGTTTAAGAATCATGATAGAAGGTTGTATACATGGAAGAACCCTGGAGATACTAAAAGGTATCAGATAGATTATATAATGGTAAGACAGAGATTTAGGAACCAGGTTTTAAATTGTAAGACATTTCCAGGGACAGATGTGGACTCTGACCACAATCTATTGGTTATGACCTGTAGATTAAAACTGAAGAAACTGCAAAACGGTGGGAATTTAAGGAGATGGGACCTGGATAAACTGAAAGAACCAGAGGTTGTACAGAGTCTTAGGGAGAGCATAAGGGAACAATTGACAGGAATGGGGGAAAGAAATACAGTAGAAGAAGAATGGGTAGCTTTGAGGGATGAAGTAGTGAAGGCAGCAGAGGATCAAATAGGTAAAAAGACGAGGGCTAGTAGAATCCCTAGGAAAATAGAAGAAATATTGAATTTTATTGATGGGAGCAGATTATATAAAAATGAAGTAAATGAAGCAGGCAAAAAGGAATACAAACGTCTCAAAAATGAGATCGACAGGAAGTGCAAAATGGCTAAGCAGGGATGGCTAGAGGACAAATGTAAGGATGTAGAGGCTTGTCTCACTAGGGGTAAGATAGATACTGCCTACAGGAAAATTAAAGAGACCTTTGGAAATAAGAGAACCACTTGTATGAACATCAAGAGCTCAGATGGAAACCCAGTTCTAAGCAAAGAAGGGAAAGCAGAAAGGTGGAAGGAATATATAGAGGGTCTATACAAGGGCGATGTACTTGAGGTCAATATTATGGAAATGGAAGAGGATGTAGATGAAGATGAAATGTGAGATACGATACTGCGTGAAGAGTTTGACAGAGTACTGAAAGACCTGGGTCGAAACAAGGCCCCCGGAGTAGACAACATTCCATTGGAACTACTGACGGCCTTGGAAGAGCCAGTCCTGACAAAACGCTACCATCTGGTGAGCAAGATGTATGAAACAGGCGAAATACCCTCAGATTTCAAGAAGAATATAATAATTCCAATCCCAAAGAAAGCAGGTGTTGACAGATGTGAAAATTACCGAACAATCAGTTTAATAAGTCACAGCTGCAAAATACTAACACGAATTCTTTACAGACGAATGGAAAAACTAGTAGAAGCCGACCTCGGGGAAGATCAGTTTGGATTCCGTAGAAATACTGGAACACGTGAGGCAATACTGACCTTACGACTTATCTTAGAAGAAAGATTAAGGAAAGGCAAACCTACATTTCTAGCATTTGTAGACTTAGAGAAAGCTTTTGACAATGTTGACTGGAATACTCTCTTTCAAATTCTAAAGGTGGCAGGGGTAAAATACAGGGAGCGAAAGGCTATTTACAATTTGTACAGAAACCAGATGACAGTTATAAGAGTCGAGGGACGTGAAAGGGAAGCAGCGGTTGGGAAGGGAGTAAGACAGGGTTGTAGCCTCTCCCCGATGTTATTCAATGTGTGTATTGAGCAAGCAGTAAAGGAAACAAAAGAAAAATTCGGAGTAGGTATTAAAATCCATGGAGAAGAAATAAAAACGTTGAGGTTCGCCGATGACATTGTAATTCTGTCAGAGACAGCAAAGGACTCGGAAGAGACTTGGAAGAGCAGTTGAACGGAATGGACAGTGTCTTGAAAGGAGGATATAAGATGAACATCAACAAAAGCAAAACGAGGATAATGGAATGTAGTCGAATTAAGTCGGGTGATGCTGAGGGAATTAGATTAGGAAATGAGACACTTAAAGTAGTAAAGGAGTGCTGCTATTTGGGGAGCAAAATAACTGATGATCGTCGAAGTAGAGAGGATATAAAATGTAGACTGGCAATGGCAAGGGAAGCGTTTCTGAAGAAGAGAAATTTGTTAACATCGAGTATAGATTTAAATGTCAGGAAGTCATTTCTGAAAGTATTTGTATGGACTGTAGCCATGTATGGAGGTGAAACATGGACGGTAAATAGTTTGGACAAGAAGAGAATAGAAGCTTTCGAAATGTGGTGCTACAGAAGAATGCTGAAGATTAGATGGGTGGATCACATAACTAATGAGGAAGTATTGAATAGGATTGGGGAGAAGAGACGTTTGTGGCACAACTTGACCAGAAGAAGGGATCGGTTAGTAGGACATGTTCTGAGGCATCAAGGGATCACCAATTTAGAATTGGAGGGCAGCGTGGAGGGTAAAAATCGTAGGGGGAGACCAAGAGATGAATACACTAAGTAGATTCAGAAGGATGTAGGTTGTAGTAGGTACTGGGAGATGAAGAAGCTTGCACAGGATAGACTAGCATGGAGAGCTGCATCAAACCAGTCTCAGGACTGAAGACCACAACAACAACAGGTTCTAGGGGACTGATAACCTCGGATGTTAAGTCCCATAGTGCTCAGAGCCATTTGAACCATTTTATTTGTCTTTAATTCTATGGTTTCCAGTGCCTTCTGTGTTCTCATGCTGTTGATCATAGATGATTTTTCCGACTTAAGGGGAAGTTTCCCACCCCAAGTACAAGAGAGTGCCTTGAACCACAGCCAGCTCCTCCACCCTTTTTTACAAGGTCATTGTTAGAATAAGGGTGTCTTCTAATGCCAGAAGTCTTAGGGCACCAAGGCTGATTATGAATCAAAATTTAAGCGGTTATGTATCTCGAACCTGGGCACATGGACGTTTTTGTTTCTAATCAACAGCGCTACACCTATACCATGGGTGTAGGATAAAGTGGTAATGATTTAAGCCTCTGTTATGTGTAACTGTTCTGTTTATTAAACTTAATGAAGAACCCTTGGAACGTGTGCACAAACCCAATAATTGTTGTAAGCGCGACAGGAACAGTCGCAGGGTTGCAGCAAATGAAACGCGGCGGGATCAAACGGGTGCGGCCCGCGACAAACAAGACCGACGAACGGGAATGAAAGGACAAGCACGACGACAAACAACCGAGCAAGACACCAAGATCAACAACAAAATGTTAACCAACGGTTTCACAAGAGATAACCTCATGAAATCAAAACAACGTCCACTCGCGAACGGAAAGTAAGCACGCGCAACGTAAACACGCTGTCTGTAAGCGAGATATCAAGCGACTCAATGCGAACATTAGAATGCCTCGCTGAGTTTTTTTTCTTAATTGTGATTTCATTCCCCTGGCCCATAGGGGTATGGGAGGGCTGTCAGTGGCACAATCCGCTGTTCTTCGGCTGAATGACATGACAACTTATACAACAATAAAAGGTTACATATAAGGCGATAAAAAAGGGGGACATGAAACAGAGTAAGGGGTGATAATGGAGGAAAAAATACACTGACATGGAGACGGTTAAAAAAGTCGACATAAAGTTAAAAAACAGCTGGGGATTCGTAGACACTGAAGTACACGCACAGGTTAAAAGTTGGCCACAGTATTAAAAACACTCCAGAACAACACACTTTAAATCCAATTGGAGCACACACGATGAAGAATAAAACTGCCAGGTGGGACCTGCCGAGGGAGAGCTCTGAGAGGATGGAAAATAAGGGGAGAAGAAGGTGCAGCAAGGGGAAGGGGCGGGATGAAAAGAGTAGAGGCGTCAGTGGGTGCACCAAGAGGCAGGAGACAGGTGGGGCAGGAGATGAAGAGGGAAGACAAGGCAGGAGGGAGTGCAGAGACGCTGAAGGGGAGCACAAGAGAGGGAGGGGGAGTAGGAGGGGAAAGCCGGCCAGGAGAATGGAGGGGGAGGAGATGGAGCCCTGAGGAGGAGGCAGGAAGAAGATGGGGTTAGAGTTGGTAGGTAGATGTAAGGGCAGAGCTCATCATCGAGGAGGGGTAGATGGTTGAAGTTGCATTGGGATACGAGGCGGAGTGTGTGGAGATGGTGGGACACAATGGTAAAGGCACGGCAATGGGCTGGGGGTGGAGAGGAAGGGAGACACCAGGGGGTGAAGGGGATGAGGGCGGTGGACAATATATAGTGTGCGGATGTGTTCAAGGAAAAGGAGAAGGTGGGGGAAGGGGATGAGGATTTGAATGGGGCACGGAAGGCAGATGCGGAAGGCGAGGTGGAGTGCATGGCGTTCGAGGATTTGGAGAGATTTATAGAACCTGGGAGGGGTGGAAATCCAAGCAACGCTGGCATAACAGAGGATGAGGCGGATCTAGGATTTGTAGGTGTGAAGGATGGGGGAAGGATGCTGAACCCCTGTCTGGCCAGACAGGAGTTTCAGGAGGCGGAGTCTGTTGTGAACTTTGTGTTGGATGGTAAGGAGATGGGGTGTCCAGATGAGGTGGCAGTCAAGGGTGAGGCCAAGGTATTTGAGGGTAGGAGAGAGGTGGACAGGACATCCATAATTGGTGAGGTAGAAATCATGGAGATGATGATGATCGTCTGGGTCTTGGAGGGGTTAATACAAAGAAACCACTGGTTGCACCAAGCGCTGAATTGGTCAAGGTGGGTTTGGAGGGTACATTTGAACTGTTGAAGGGTAGGATAAAGGGCTAGGAAGGTGGTGTCATCAGCAAATTGGTGGAGATCAACAGGGAGGGGGGGAGGTTTGGTCATATCAGCAGTGGAGATAGAGGAGAGGGGAAAGGATGGAGCTGTGAGGCATGCCGTCAGAGGGATAGAAAGAACAGGAGTTGGAATTGTGGATAGTCACCTAGGAGGGACGATGGGAGTGGAAGGAAGCAACTAGATGGTAGCAAGTTGATGGAGAGAGCATAGATCTGGAGTTTGAAGAGGAGCCTGGGATGCCAGACACAGTCATAGGCGTTCTGGAGATCAAGGGAAACAAATTTAGTGGAGCAATGGCAGTTAAGTTGGAGGGAAAGTAGATTGGTAAGGTTAAGGAGCTGGTCGTCAGCTGAGAAGGAAGGCCAGAAGCCACACTGGGTAAGGGTAAGGAAGTGGTGCCGGTTAAGGTGGCAGTGAATACGGTGAGAGAGGATGATCTCGACGACCTTACTGAACATGGATGTGAGGCAGATGGGACGAAGATGTATCAGAGGGGCTTTGTTGGGTTTAGGGAACAGCAGGGCATGGGAAGTCTTCCATAGGTCAGGGTAAAATCCTGTGGTGAGGAGGACATTGTACAGGGTAGCAAGGACAGCTAGGAAGGCTGGGGGATTCCTTGAGGCGGCAGTAGGTGACGCCATCATGACCAGGGGCAGTGTTGTGTTTGGAGCAGAGGATGAATGTGATGTCATGTGCTGTGATGGACATGTTGATGTCTGAGGGGGGTAACTGATCCAAGTACTGGAAGATAGGGGCGAGCAGTGGGACAGATGTATCAGTGCGGTCAAGGACAATGGGGAAGATGGAATAATTAAAATGGGGATTGTCAGGAATGGAGTAGAACTCAGAGAGGTGGGAAGCAAAATGGTTAGCCTTACAGAGGTTATCAGGAAAGGGTCGATCATCGTGGAGGATAGCGTAGTGCAGGGTGGGATGCCTACTATTAAGGTTGTGGAAGTCTGACCAGTACTTGGATGAGTTGACAGGGAAGGTGGAGTTGAGGCGTGTGCATGTCTGGCGCCAGTTATTTGCTTTAAGGAGCTTCTGGAGGTGTCGCTGTAATTGCCAGAGGTGGAGGAGTGTATCCCGGTCATGGGTGCGAAGTACGGAGCGGTAGAGCCTGCAGATTCACGCAGAAGAAGGATGGCCTGTGGAGGAAGCGTAGGGCAGTGCGGGTGGATGAAATTCGTAGGGACATGGGTCTCCACAGCATTAATGATGGTCTTCTGAAGGAAGGAAGAGGCATGGGTGATGTCAGCAGGATGGTGAAAATTGAGGGGATGACTTTCGACATGTAAGGCAATGGATTCCTGGTAGGCATCCCAGTCGGCACAACAGTAGTCATCGACAGACTATGGAGGGGCAGCTGGGCGGGTGGCTGCAGGGGCATCACTATGGGACTTAACATCTGAGGTCATCAGTCCCCTCGAACTTAGAACCCGATTAAACGTAACTAACCTAAGGACATCACACACATCCATCCCCGAGGCAGCATTCGAACCTGGGACCGTAGCAGTCACCCGGATCCGGACTGAAGCGCCTAGGACCGCTCGGCCAAACATACAATACATGAACAGCTATTTCCTGATGAAAAGTGTTTTTTTCTAACTTCTGACGCCGTTATATGGAATCCTTCTATGAATACCAATTAAAGATAAATAAAAGTTTTTCCATACTAAGTAAAAAAGAGTTTTGTCTCCATCACATCAATTCATTCGCACATTCAAACATCCAACATGATTAAGTTAGGAAATTAAATTTACTGCTTTGTCCATACAGTAGGTGGCACTACTGTTTAAAAGGTTCAACATTCGGACTGAGAGTGTAATGTTTTTGCGATAGTGAAAATTTACCTTATATTCGTAGTACGCTACATATCTGTCAATTACTCCTATGAAGCAACATTTCAGATACCATCACGAATACGTAACAGTTGCGGAAATAACTCACTCCTTATTGCAGAAGTTGTTGCGAATGAGTTTTGGAACTTTTCAGTCACCGTTTCTATATAAAAATTTACGTCCTTGAGGTACTCACCTGACGCGCTTCAAATGGCATGTTGAGTCAGCTTTCTGTCGCCTCGAATAACCTGAAATAATGATAGAACATCATTAAATTACTTCTTTCATATGTCGGTGAAGTAACTCGAAACGTTTCTTGCTGTGTGACTAACTTTGTTCATCATGTACTTATAAAACATGATAAATATTACTAGAATTAATGAGAAGTTGTTCCAGTTGGTAGTCACAGCTTTATAAATTCCACTACGGGCTTTGGTCTTTACTTTAGGCCATTTTACATTAGGCCAGAGTTGACGTACCATCAGCAACTTGGTCAGCTTGGCATTAAATGAACACACAGTTGTGGAGCGGCAACCCTGCACAGGGGAATTACTAGAAGGCCAAACATCCAAGGAATAGATATTTTCGTTAGATTGGCAGCACTATGGAAATTTTTTCTAGTAAGATGAAAACGTACCAGTAAAGGAGACGTGGTGGCTAGTGTTCGGTAATAGTGAACTCATCAAAGTTTTGAGCTTAGTAAAAGTGACAGATTAAATACAAGGCAACCGAATTCCCCAAAAAGAGCCAATTTATTCTCATAGTAAATTACTGTGTTTTTACATGTGGAATAAGAGAAAATGTTCATGATACTGAGTTAAAATATTTCGAGGAAGGTGAAATTTTGTGTCTGAAGTATATGCACTGATTTTGAGACATTCTCTTTCCTATAATAAATTATTTGTTGGATCGTAGATCTTGTGATGTCATATTTACATTAGTTACGTTGCTGTCCTGTAAACTATTTATTGTAAAAGATATATATGTGGCACAGAAACGGTGAAGCCAAAATCTTATGAACTTACGTAAATTTAATTGATTGATTGTAAGTAACCAGATGTATATGACAGTGATTGCCTAATAGGTCAATGAGAATCGTTGATTAATTTTCAATTTATAGTGAGAGACCTATAAATCGTATTGCCAGTTTATGTTACTAAAAAGAAAATTACGATACATTATTAAATACTAATTTATGAGAGTATAATATTAAACATTTTTATCAGTGAAAGTATATGGGTGAACCCCTCGGTGATTATAATTAAACTTCTGTGAATTTTATCCATGGCGTATGCTATTGAATTCCGTGACTTTTCCTTTATAGGGTATAGCAAAACTGGCACTACCAGTCACAATAAAAGATTATTTATTCTTCATATGACCGGTTTCGGGCTTGTGCCCTTCCTCAGCTGTTTACACATTCATGTAAATGTGCAGCTTTTATTGTAACTGGTACGAAAATTTTTCTACGCCCTATAATAAAAGTTTTATTTTCAAATCCCTGTGAAAGAAACCACTGCTTAGAATGACGTCAGATTTGAACGAGATACTATCGAAGAATTAAGATACGTTATTGGAAACAAAAAAAGTAACTAAAATTTTACCACCAAATGGCGTTGTGAGAGGCAGAATATACAAAATGAAAGATGCGGGAAATCCCGCTGTCCCTCTCTTTGTGTCTGAGGTGCTGGTAAATCTATATACGAGACCGGTGACTGTGCGCCCGTGGGTCTTTAGAACTTCATGACGCTCACGGTTATGGAAAGGGCCTTATAACGATGTCTATGGATGACCTGGAGAAAATTGTTACGAAATTCGAAAAGACACGATCTTTTGAAGCGCAGTGTGACAGGAGAGGAAACAACTGATCCAGTGTCAGTACAAAATATAGCCACGACATTGTAAGAGGGATCCAGCGGTGGTGTGCAGACATGAAGTACGCAGGGAACTTGCCTGAACTTTGGACATGCCTGTGAGTACTGTTCATAAAATTCTATGGAACATCGTACATTGCTAAGCATACAAAGTTACCATTGTTCTGGAGTTGATTCATGCTGACTTTCCTATAAGACAGCGTTGATGGGTGCAGGATTATTTATATGCATTATGGTGCTCATCCACACACTGCACAACCACTGCAGCAGCTGCAGCAGACGCTTTTGGAAATGCTAGAATTATGAGCTCTCCTTTATTTATAGCCCGGCCATTCAGAACACGTGATCTCAATCTGTGTGACCTCTGGCTGTGTGGTTACCTGAAAGATACTGTGTTGAGTGCTCCGATTACACACCAAGCTAAACTGAAGGCACACATTGGGGCACACATTCTTAGCGTCACATTGTAGCTTTATCCCTGAAACACTCACATCTGTTGTACAAACGTTGTTTCTACATGTCAGTTTGCGGCCGAAAACGCTGGACAGCATATTGAATTTGTCTTGAGCCAGTTTAACAACATTTAAAATGGATTTAGTTGTTGCTTTTTATGTGGTTTCTGTCCTCAGGACTATAAGAAATCGATTCATTGTTCCTTTTTATGCGGTTTGTGGTCTCAGGACGATTAAAAATCGTTTTACCATCCGATGTGGTAAGACCTTGCCTTGGTAGATGGGCTTACACAACCGGCAGTGCCGCAACTTTTGAGTGCCAAACTTTAGGGTCATGCACACGGCTCAGTATTGTTGGTTCAATGTGCAACTCACATGATAGCCATCATATTGAATTCTTCTTTCATTTGTAGCAGAACCCATTTACAAGTACTGGCAAAATTTCTGTAAACACTTTTGTGTTTCAGTGACGTTTCCTCCTTCTTCAAAAATATTTACTTCAAATCTGAAACCACTTTGAGCAGCGGTTCCTTTTTTTACAGCACTTTAAAACTGAAACTTTAATTGTAATCATATGAACACACATAGGCAGCATGTGTGTAAGTATATCCAGCATCTCCTCCAAAACCCTGTATGGGTTGCAACCAGATTTTGTACTCAAACAGGAAATTATATGAATGACACCACTTGAGATTAGAACCTCCTAGTTTCCAAAGGAGTGCAGATACAGACAAAAACATTTTCCAGTCCCTGCTGTGTAAGCTACCCTGCAGCACAACGGATTTATTGTGTGATAGTAGTATCGGCCTGCTTGACTGATGTGTTTTGCAGGAACTACACATGCATACAGGCATAGGTGGGAGGAGGTTGAGATGGAAAGAGTTTCGGATGGACAGAGAGAGTGTGCAAGAGAGCAAGTACAGGAAGAAAGGGGGGCTAGGAGGAGCTGCTTAGGGAGAGGGGAAGGAGGATATGGACAGAGAGAAGGAGGCGAGGAGATGGCTAGGGAGAGAGAGGCTGAGGATGGGGGAGATATGGGAGGAGGAGTTGGTGAACAGATGGAGAGAGTGCGAAGCGGGGTAAACATTATGAGCTGCATGAGGTAAATGGAAGTCATAGTGAGTAGGTGGAAAAGGAAATGGGAACAAGAGGATATGGACAGCGAGAGGAAGGAGGGGACAGAGGCGATGGAGATACAGAAAGGCTGGGAAGGAGGAGACGAAAGATGGGTGAGGTGGACCAAGGGGGCAAAGGGAAAGGTTAAGGAGGGAGAAGGGGCAGACTTGGGCAATAAATGTGTCGCATGCACATGGGACCAATGCTATGGGGAGAAGGCTGGTATGTATACTCATATGTTCGATAATGTTTTATCTATTGCCCATCTGAAGGCCCATACAACTTCACTACCACCTTTTTCACATACAGTTGACTGACGACAACATATACTAATATGTAACACTTCTTCACTGCCTCAAATTCTCCACAGTAGCTACACCAGCATGAAAGCACTGTTTCACACACTCATGGTGTACGACAAAATATAATTATAGAATAATGAATTACAATATGAATATTTACCTGAGAAGCTGGTGAGTGCAAGTCAAAATACAAAATTACTGTCTGTATTGACGTAAAAGTGGAAATCACAGGAAATTACAAACTCATGTCTGAAACACACTCACAAGTGGAGGCCACAACGTTCTGAACGTGGATTTACTGTAAACTTCGTACACTCCTAGTATTCCATGAGGACAGCAAGATGTGTAAGCGGTAGCGCGTACTTCTCAAGCGTTACTGAGAAAATCGCAAGATAATTTCGGTCGTCAAATATATATATCTTTGCTTGGCCATTTTTACCATGAAGCGGCGGCAGCCGAGTGCGGTCGGCACGGTAGCTCAGCGGCTTGCTACCTTACGCATTGAGTGGGCGAACCATGTTAATGAACACAAAGCTCTTGGAATGGCATTGACAACGTCCCTTTTAAAAATGATAGCAATAAATTGGCGGGAGGTGGCAAGAAAAATCAAGGGAGCTTTGATTGAAAACTGTCAACGTAGCATAGACCAGTTCCAGAGAATACTGTTTATCAACACGTATATTTTATCCAAGGCCTACTACATAGCACAGGTTCTCCCCATTCCATCAATGGTGGCGAAGACGATCATGTCCACCTTAGCAAAGTTCTTGTGGAAAGGGGAATTGTTTCGAGTGCCGGTGAAGACAGCAGTTTTGGATCCAAGCAATGGACGAATGGGTCTAACCGACATCAAGTCTAAAGCGATGGCACTGTATGTCAAACGAACATGGAGCATAATGTGTAATGATCCAGGGTGCATTACAGCAAAACTATACGATATTGTCAGGCCAGAAAGTGTAGAGCCGCCGATAAATATACAAAAAAATAAGTTTTAAGCTGAAACACATTAGGGAGTATTATCTTGAACTAAGTTATCTCAGCAAAAAGATTTTAAACTCCAAAAACGTTACAGCAAAGGCGATTTTAGCTGAAAGACTGAAACATGAAAGGAAAAATAACATAGAAACCAAATATGCTGGAATAGCATGGAATGTGGTCTGGAAAAACATCAGTAGTGATGTTCTTTCGTCTGACGTGAGAACAGCGTGGTACAAGGTAGTCAATAACATCATCAGCACTAATGAGCGTCTCTTTGCTATCGGTTTAAGTGACACTAACCTCTGCAGCAACCTCGTTGATAGTGTGCCTCATCGTTACACTTGTGGAGATCGGATTATCAACTGGAGGTGGACGAGGGAGAAAATTGCTCAAATAACAAGAACTTCAGCAAACAATGTACCGACTAACATTTTCTTCAGACCAGAGGAAAGTTACTACCCTCAGGCAAAAAATAACGCAGTGATTTGGTTAATGGGCAAATATACAAGTTATGTTTTTAACAATATTGGGAGCGATGAACATATTGAATACAAGATGTATATGGAAAATGAATTCGAGAAAATACTCAAATATCAGACTCACATTAAGAAATATGGTAACATGCTCCGAATTGTCTTCAACCGAATGGGTATAGGTTAGGAACTGGATTTCTAGTAGAGAGGGAATGGATTGGGTCACGTTCCCGACCCTAACCTCACCTGCAAGTCACACATGAAAAATAAATCAGAAGTACAGCAGATACAAGAATATGGCGAGAAACATCTGGTGTCTGATATAAAGGAAGATCTTGAACTCCCTATAGATGCGTTTAGAAGGCTGGGACTGACAAAAATAACAAGGCAGTGAAATATTTTGCGATGTCGCTGTTCCAGACTTCCCTTCCGTCCATGTAATTTACCCTGGAAGCAACACACATAAAGGATTTACTGAATGATTAATTTGGGTCTGGGAAATGATGATGAGGAACCGGCTGCAGAAGAAGGAAATGTGCATGCTGAACTGCCACCAGTTGAAGGTGACAGTGAAGGTGCTAAATTGTGCTACTGCTGAAGACTCATTTTTTGAATGCTGAAATTTATGACTGCAATTATCTGCCACCTTATTTATGTCATTTCATTGTACCCATTTTTGTTACTGTTTTTGGTGGAAAAAAAGTGGTCAGCACATCTGACTGCCATGCAAAAAAAAAAAAAAGAAGCGTGTTCGGCCAGAGCGTTAGCTACCCTTTGTAATAAAAAAACTGAGCGAACAGATCAACGAACAAACTGAACGCGTGTCATCGGACGTCCGCCTTGAACAATTTCAATTAACAATATAGGAAAAAATTAATTTTTTTAAAAAAAGTGGTAGGCGTTCAAGCCCCGTAATCGCTGGATCGAGTTCCGTTCGTCGGTTTGTTTCTTTTTATAATTTTGAACACAGTAATTTTCTTTACTATTTGCATTAAATTGATATAATGGGAAAATACGTGTAATCAAATGAACTTTTATTAAATTTACAATGTTATTTGGTAGTATACTAATTTTTATTATCACAAATAATATAATATTCTTAACTATCGACTAGTAAATGATCAAACGCATTAAGTGATATAGAAAATGTATGATTGTCCGTGTCTTCAAAATTGTTCGTATTTAATCGAAAGAGAACGAGAAATTGCTTCTCGGAACACGCTATTAAATTACACTCGATACTGCATAACCAATTATCAAGGAAATACTGCGCTTTGCATGGTTCTCTTCGAAATTATCGTCTGAAAGAGAGGCTTCTGAAAATGTTAACGAGGTTTGTTTTCCCACGGAAAACCTCATAAGACCTGGCGTATGCGAAAACATAGCATTTATTCAATGCAGCTGGTACTGTTGAACTTCATTTTTTCCACGTTTTTACGAAAAATACCATCCTGCAACTTGTACTCGTAATGTCGAATGCGAAGATTAATTGTACATCTTTCGAAAGACGTCTGTGCTGGTCAAAACTTGGAGGTAACAAGTCGTTTCGGGCTCCTTCCAGGTATAAGGGAGTTCTCAAATCACGGAGCATACATTTTCAGTATCACTTTATGCGTTTGGTCGTTTACTAGTCGATAGTTATGAATATTATATTATTTGTGACAATAAAAATTTGTAGACTGCCAAATAGCATCGTAAATTTAATAAAAGTTTAACCGATTACACGTATTTTTCCCATTATAGCAATTGTAATATAAATAGTAAAGAAAATGACTGCGTTGAAAAAAAAAAATACACAGACGAACGGGAGTCGATCCAGTGATTACGGGGATTGGACGCTAGCCACTTTTTTTTCATTTTGTTCGTTATTCATCGTTGTGTTTGGTCGTTGCGGACGTCGCAAGACATCCTGTTCAAGTTCGGTTGTTGATCCTTCCACTCAGTTTTTTATTACAGAGGCCAACCGGCTCTCTGACCGAACACGCTGAGCTACCGTGCCGGCTTCCACTCGGCTCCCGCTTCATGGTAAAAATGGCCACGCAGAGATATATATATATATATCTGACGACCGAAATTATCTTGCGATTTTCTCAGTAACGCTTGAGAAGTACGCGCTACTGCTTACACAATTTGTTGTACTCATGGAGTACTACAAGTGTACGAAGTTTGAAGTAAATCCACGTTACAAACGTCGTGGGCTCCCCTTGTCAGAGTAAATTCAAGAAATGAGTCTTATGGAATAATTATGGTCAATAAAATGAATCTGAGTGGGTAAGTATATGCCGAAGATGTATAGCATTAGACAGTAAGAGAAATTACAATGATTGTGTTCACAAAAATAGTAAAGCTGGTTGCTGATAACGTTAAGCTATTTTTAGGTTATTGCTCTACACGTTTAATTTAATTTACTTGATTTTATTTCACGTTGCTTAAGAATGATTTATTATTGCAGATGTGGTTCGTCTAATGAAAGTAAATGAAAGGCTATTTGTATTGTGCCATATGCATTATTTGTAAAGCATCTTGAGTGGCTTACAAGCTGTCCTTGAACTTTACGTAGTAGGTCTGCATTCCTAAAATGTCCATTATTTGGCTTTTCATGATTTCGACTTAATATCCCCGTGCCACTTTTCACTATGTTTTGGTTTCCTTTGTACACTGTATACAGTGCTGGCAAAGCAACATTAGCATCCAAAAAGAAAGTCTGAGTTACTACTGTCAAAGTTAGGTTTCATTTCCTCAAGAAAAGAAGCAAAAAGTACACAGTAAACATTGCGTTCACTGGGTGGATGAATATATTATAAGGTATAGATTTTTGGAGGGAAGTATAAAGTTTGCGAAAAGCCCCACTCTAAGCTGGATTTGAAAGCTATCAAGAAGAAAGTGTAAAAGTGTGTTATGTGTTTGAGATTTGGTTTCAAAAGGTACCAGGAAAAAGCAGTCAATTTGTGTGAAGGAGTGGGCACATAAAAAGGTTTACAAGAAAAAATGAAGCACCTAAATTAAAGCACACGGTGGTTTATTGCATATAACGTGGATTCGTAAACGGTGAACGATGAGTAAATGTTGGTGAAGCGATAAAATACGAGGAGTAATATCAAAGAAAAGCAAAGATTGCGAGGCGCTAGCTTATCTAGCCCCTCCCATCTCCGCATATTTCAATTTTATACTGGTGTAAAACAGAATCGAGTTACGCGACTTCATTTAGTTTTTGGTTTCAGTTTTTCAGTCAGTAAATGAATGCCTACGAGGTTAAGGTGTAACTATCTTCATCAATTTACTTCCATAGCTTTATCTCGCAGTTAAGATTACAAAAGTGTAAGTGTTACTCAGGGGTAACTTTCTGGGCCATTTCAGTTCACTCTTTTCTATTGTGCTGGATTAACTGTAAAGTGATCCTTTGTCCAGCAGCTAGCTTGCGGAGCGACGCCATCCCGGCTTGCGGTTACGGGCCTTCAAGTCGGCCTCAGCCACAGCGTGGGCGGTACGCGAGGGACTCGTAGGAAGCGGGGAGTAATTGTTCTCTTTGTGCCCGGCCGCACTGACAGTCTAGCCATCCTCTTAGACGCAAGCGTGGACAATACGAAGTGGAGGAGCTGTTTTTGAGTCTGGCCCGGGACGGACGAATGCAAGCGAAAAGCTTTCAGGAACTGCTAGCTAGCATCATTCCTGGAGTCAGGCCATCAGATAATCACCAAAGTATCACCTGCTTGGTATTCGTTCAAATTCTTTAGGGAAAAAAAGTTTCGAGCAGGTGCGTCACTGGACGGGTGGGTTTTGGGTTCACTTTCTGCCTTCTTCGAGGGCTAATCTGATTCGCTCTTTCCTCTTGGGCCCACCGGTGGGACCTCAAATGTTATTGCAAATTATTTTCATTGGTTACTGCGTCTGCGTCTGCCCAGCGACTTGTCGGGTGCTATGCTAGGAGGCACTGGTCAGAGGTTAGGTGGAGAGCAGCAGTGGCATCCATTTGGACAGGGGTTTTGGTACATGTTGGGATCCGTGTTCGAACCTCAGTGGAACGTGGTCTTGAGGCTTTCGCTGCATGACGGAGGCTGACTGCGGAAATACGAAATTTGTATCCGCTACAGGCACGTATTGCTAATGCGAGAGTTGCAGTGGCACCTTGACGTCTGCTGCTGTAACCTGCTAGTCAGCCATGTTAAGAACAAAGCAGTGCTATGCACTGGGTGCGCAGCGGAAAGCATAGGAATATATTTTAAATCGCGTGACGTTGGGAAAAATTAAATGTATTCCTGGTGAAGTTGAGACTCAGGCCTGGTCAAGAGGTGTTTAACTTCTTCCTTGCTTTTCATCCTGTGAAGAGCTTGTAACACGCCCAGGTGTACGAATGGGTGGGGGGTACATTAGACTGGTGGTGCTTCTGCTTTCCTTGACCGTGCGCCCTGACCAGTCCACGTACCTGGTAATCCCACCGCCGTCGTATTGTTCTGCTCCACAGCTGGCTGTTGCCTTGCCTGAAATTATCTACCAAGCGGGTTTAGGGGAGCCACTCAACGTTTAAACACAACACTGTCCTATGTCTGGTATGGACATCTATATTCTGAGACCAAATGGAAACCACAGGTTGCACTGTTTACACTCTAAATCGTAAATGTTTATCCCAATTAACAATCTTGATGATTAACAGTCCCAAATATAATTCAGACGAGCTTACGCGTAACCGACACGAAGCGGGTGATTGTTGATGATGCGGAAGCCGAATGATCGAACGATAGTTCTTACGCTCGTCACACATACAGCTATATGATAATAGTCCTCTTTGTCACTAGTAATGCTATAACACCGTTCATAAAGTTAATTTTTCAGTTCTCAGTTCTCACTTGTACGAGCGTGCGCGTAACCGGCGCGGCGCGGCTGATTGTTGATGATGCGGAATGCGATGATCGAACGCACGTTCTCACGCTCGCTACAAATCACTGGCACTTGATTGCACTCTTTTGTGGTAAATAGTATTACTGATTCACATTTGTTCATTCTTGGAGACCGAACACGGCACGGATGATCGATGCTATGCGACATGCAACGAGAGGATACATAAAAAGGTTATTAAGGCCACTGCTCATTTTCAATTACTTCTTGACGCACTTTCCTCTGAACCATTTCCATATGTCATCGCTTTACTATAATAGCACTTGTAGCAAAACTTCAACCTGAATACTTGGTTCAAATGGCTCTGAGCACTATGGGACTCAACATCTTTGGTCATAAGTCCCCTAGAACTTAGAACTACTTAAACCTAACTAACCTAAGGACATCACACACACCCATGCCCGAGGCAGGATTCGAACCTGCGACCGTAGCAGTCCCGCGGTTCCGGACTGCAGCGCCAGAACCGCTAGACCACCGCGGCCGGCAACCTGAATACTAACAACGCTTCTACATGCAGGGCTACACACTACACAACATAACAGTTTCGTGCCTGTGCTCAACTCACTACAGACGCGACTGTCCGCAAAGATATTCCACAACTAAGCCAGCGATATGACAATACGCTTACAAACTGCGTGGTCACTTATTTAATGAATGAGAATAGGGAGATCATTTGTCTCGATATTCGAAGCCACAAAGTTTTAGTTTATATGAAGACAGTAGATGTTCTCGAAAGAACATATTACTGTTGTAGACCGTGCAGCTTTTCCCTGGAATAAATGGTGTCTAACTGAAACCCTCAGCTGCTGACAAGTGTTGTTGATATACCTCGATGTGGACAGCTGAAAATGTGTGCCCCGACCGGGACTCGAACCCGGGATCTCCTGCTTACATTGCAGACGCTCTATCCATCTGAGCCACCGAGAACACAGATGCATAGCGCGACTGCAGGAACTTATCCCTTGCACGCTTCCCGTGAGACTCACATTCCCAACTGTCCACAATTCTACATATGTAATGTACCCTATAGACATTTGCCCGTAAGTTCCTGCAGTAGCGCTATGCATCTGTGTCCTCGGTGGCTCAGATGGATAGAGCGTCTGCCATGTAAGCAGGAGATCCCGGGTTGGAGTCCCGGGCGGGGCACAAATTTTCAGCTGTCCACATCGAGGTATATCAACAACACTTGTCGGCAGCTGAGGGTTTCAGTTAGTCATCATTTATACAAAGTTTGTAGATTCCAAGCAGATTCACTGTTCTAGCCACGCGGGTTCATTTGTAGCAGCGCGTCTTTCCGCCTCGGTCACGAACATGAAAGCTGTAGCTACTGTGACAATGAGTACCACGGCAGACAGTTAGGTTGATGTGGAATGGACATCACTAAATAAAAGCAGTCACAGAAGTTAGCTAAACGAACATAGGTACAAATTAATTAACTAATAATAAACCTTGGGTGACCAAAATTGATCGACGAAAGAAGAAAACACAAAAATGTTTGTGAAAATTCAGAAACGCAGAAATATGAGTTACTTACGAAAGAAACAAATAAAAAGTGAAGGAAGCGTTAGAGAAATATCTACAAGAAAATGTAAAGAAATGGAAAAAATGTGGTCGCCGGAAAGCCAATTCAGCATACGGATTAAGTCAAAACGACCTTTGTCCAAACGAAAAGCAAGAAAGTAAACATTAAAAGTGAAATGAGAATTCCACTGCTAATCGCAGGGAGAATAGCAGATAGTTGGAGATAGTATATTGAAGGAGAAAAAATTGTAGGTGACATGGTTGTGGAAGAAATAGGATGCAATATGGAAGATAGAGGGTGCCAAATATTATAGTCAGGTTTCAATTAATCCTATGTGATGAAAAGAATTCGGACACCTCAGTGCAATGTGAAATGGACTACTGAATGTTACGAGGGGCGGACCTCGCACAAAAGGAATTGCGGAACATTGTGTAGTCAGTAGAGAAGAGAAGCAGTAACAGCCAAAGTATCCAACATTGCCAGTTTCGAGAAGTGCCATGCCATAGGAACTAATTTTTGTAGTTGATACAGAACCATTATAGTATCCTAGAGAAGGGATGGTTATTCATTATTTCTAGAAGAGTATGAGAATTCTGTAATGAAAAGAATCTCTGTATGCCACATTCCGCATAACAGCAAGTGCCATTTATTGCCCCCCCCCCCCCCCCCGCCCGCCCCTTCACTCACTCTCACTCTCTCTCTCTCTCTCTCTCTCTCTCTCTCTCTCTCTCTCTCTCTATCTCTTACACACACACACATTGAAGACACACGTATTCGTAGCTATGGTTTTATGGAGGGTATTGATTACAATTGATAATCAAAACGCAGAGTGGGAAAACGTCGTAAAGACATGGGTGACAAAGCATTTCAAATATAATTGCTGATGCTCTTATCACATTGGTCCTCTAACAGTATAATTAGTAACAGTGCCACGTGGTATAGTACTGACAGAGAATAATGTCCACAAATTCGATTTAAACGAAGATGATATAAAAAAAAGCTCACACAAATGATAACAATGTCTACTATATTATTCGCAAATTACATAAAACTGACGTAAATGACGTAAAAAAGGTACATTGTTAATATAATGGCGAATGCATCGAGCCATATTGTCGAACGATCATCATTGTAATTGCGTTTAGAAATATATACCGCAGAACTTATTCTTGATGTGAAGCCTGAAACGAAATGATGTTCAAGCTGTCCAGGCACAAAGACATTAAAGTTTCAGTTTTGTGCTTATTCTTTTTATTGATCAATTTCTTTCCTCGTCAGGAACCACTACCCTAAGTCGATGAGGAGATCTGTGTGTCTTAGTGACGCACGAGCTATGCTGGTGGGAGCTATGCTCCTGGTAGATTGGTCAGTAGGTGAGAGAATAGACAAAGAATAGTCCTCCTAAGGGCCTCGCACCTTGGAGACTGTGAGCCACAGCCACATGGATAGTTAGTTAAATCTTTCATTGCTTCCACTTTCTTGCATCAGATTTCTTCCATTTTCTTTTCTATCGGTGTCTTTTGTCCGACTGATGGTGTTTTGACCCCAACGGTGTAACGTTTTAAGGCACAAGTGTCTTGAATTTTTATCTTCTGGTCCATGGGTGATGAAGGCCTCTTGAGCTGTGTCGGAGGCAGCTTTTCTATGGGAGCAAATCTGTAAGACAATTCCTCAACCTCCATATTGGGCGTTATGCGACAACGCCAGTAACAGGACCATGTAAACGTTTACATAATTACAAGCCTCAAAATAAGCCTCAGACAATAAGTGGATATCATCGACGATGACCAGGCAAGGGAAAGGTTATCAATTACAGAATAAAAGACGTACTCAAATTTGCCTTATGGAATGTACTGGGTCTGGAGATAAATCAGACGTAACTTCTGATTATAATATCAAAGTGATTAGAGAAACCAAAATGAAATTGAAAGTGTAGCGAAACCACTGCTTAAGATGGGAAAAGGTTAGCTTCAGTGTAATATTTCGGAGTGCACAAGTTACAACCAGGCATAGGCTTGTTGACAGTATGTTATGCTGACCAGCGGTTGCGATGTAGAATGGAGGCCACAGGGCTGTCGAACTGCTGAAGCCGGCCAGAGTGGCCGTGCGGTTCTGGGCGCAACAGTCTGGAGCCGAGCGACCGCTACAGTCACGGGTTCGAATCCTGCCTGGGGCATGGATGTGTGTGATGTCCTTAGGTTAGTTAGGTTTAACTAGTTCTAAGTTCTAGGCGACTGATGACCTCCAAAGTTAAGTCGCATAGTGCTCAGATCCATTTGATCCATTTTAACTGCTGAAAAGAGTAGACACAGTGGTTTGCATGGCGCAAGCTACAGGCAGAAGGGGTCCACTGCCCAACCTAGGTGTTATCAGTATGTGACTCGGAGCGCCGCATTAGCAAAACAGAGGCGCATAGCCATGTATAAATAGGTGATGGTACAATACAAAGGCATTCTAGTGTGACAGCACTCCTGGACGGTGGGGCATGCCACACCACCGGCTACACGCAGCAGCAGATGGGGCACCAGCATTCAAGTCCATGGCAGGTCGCTGGTTCGACCTTCTGAGACCAACGTGGGGTCCACAGCCACCCAGCTGTGGACCTCACCACGGCTCACTACCGCGGGCAGTCTTGTCGGCCCCCAACACACACCGGAGAGAACCCTAGGCGCGAGGCGCAAATTCGGACGCTGGACCGTGGGTGCTTGTTGTCGCCGCATTCTTAGCCATGCTGGGGAGGAAGTATGCCATGGCCACCTTGCAGCTCCCAGAAGTGGACAGCGCTGAGGCGGCAGAGACAGAGACCACTGAGTTGACTGCCGGCACACCTTGACGTCACCACAACTCCACGGCCATACGAGCATACAAGGCCGACACACCGCAGGGCGTTGCACAGGTCGCTGAGGCAGCCATTCCACGCCAAGCCATTTCACAGACAGCAAAATGATGTCTTCAGCATCGCGGACCTGCTGATGCAGGCAGAGAGGAATGGGGCACTGTAGCTGGAAATAATAAATCACTTGGGAAACTCGGACGATTTTTAATAGAGCGCATCCTGACAGTTTCCATGCTCGTCGAACAATCCTCTACAAAAGGTACTAAATATCTAGAAGATTATCTTAGCCTATAGAGTAGAGCACTACATGATCAAAGAGCACGTAGTTAAGAGTCAATATTGATAAAAAATGAGAAGGTGCCGTACGGCAGTATGCTAGGAAATGAAAGTATCAACACAATAAAACTGAAATATGCTGAAGAATAGCGAAGAGTTATAAGAACCCAGCACCAGAGGAAGAAAAGAAAGAAGTAACAAAGTAGCACTAACACAAATTGCAGAAACATCTAAATAGAATAAACAGTACAGACCATGTGATCTTCACAGCATGGATAAATTCAAGAATAGGTAAAGATTCTATCCACCAGTTAATCCGCAATGTGGCATTAATAAATGGCAATGGAATGAAACTTAGAGAGTCTGTCGCTTTTAATGGACAGAGATTAACGATACCTTTATTAAAATGAAAGACAAATTGCAGAATCATCTAAATAGAATAAACAGTACAGACCATGTGATCTTCAAAGGATAGATAAATTCAAGAATAGGTAAAGATTCTATCCACCAGTCAATCGGCAATGTGACTTTAATAAATGGCAATGGAATAAAACTGAGAGAGTCTGTCGCTTTTAATGGATACCTTTATTAAAATGAAAGATACGAATATACAGTTACACATGACCTGAATGAAGCTACAGAACTCTCATAAATTACAAGATAGTAAATAAAAATTTTTGGAAATTTGTGGTAAGGTCTGATTGGACCAAGCTGCTGAGCCTACACACTACTTAATCCTACTTAGGCTATGGACAACACACACACCCATGCCCGAGGGAGGACTCGAACCTCCGACGGGGGGAGCCGCATGAAAAGTCTAGCTTCTACAGTGATACACACGTGAGAATATATGGGCAGAACCTTGAGTACGGAACATTATCATGTTAAATCAAAGATCTTGCTGTGGAGAAGATGGGAAATAATGGAACAAGAGGAAAGATCAAAGAAAACAAAAAAAAACTTTTAACGTGCGTCTACCCCTAAAACAGATATTATGTGATCTGTATCAGTGCGGCTTAACAAAGTTATTACAAAAAAAGTTCATCAAGTGAAGGCTGAAGTGAATAACGGACAAACATCACGCACTGCAAGACAAAAAATAACACACACACACTACGAAGGAATAACCCAAATGGAACGGACATCGGTAGATGTGGTACACGTGTACTAACAAACAAATGAATAACATTTGAGAAAAATTGGATGATTTATTGAGGTGACAGAGCTTCACCAATTGAGCAAGTCAAGAACGCGTTGACCTAGATCTCACCCTTATGGAAGCTGTTATTCGGCTTGGCATTAATAGTGTTAGATCGCTAAAATACCGAGCTCTTCCCGCAAAGCTCCAGACGTTCCCAACTGGATATAAATTCGACGACCTTGTAGGCAGAAGTAGAGGTTGGTAAGTACGAAAGCAAACAGTAAAATCTCTCGTCGTGCGCCTGTGGACGTAACCTTGTGGAAATGTAAGCCCAGGATAGTTTGCCATGGAGGGCAGCAAAATGGCGGCTTACAATACCCTCGACTTGGCACTGTGGTTTAAGTGTGCCAAGAGGTCTTTGCTATGAAATGAAATGGCATCCCAGACCGTCACTCCTGGATGTCGACCCGTATGGTGGGCGACAGTCAAGCTGGTACTGTATCTCTGTCTTCTCTGGTCATCAGGGCTCACTTCGAAGCGATACTCACCGCTGAAGAGAATTCTACTCCAGCCAACGAGATTACAGGCCAAATGTGCCCAATACCACAGCAGACAAGCTTGTTGGAGTACAGAGATCAATGGCAGTGGGCGCAAGGGGCGCCGTGAGCTCAACCCTCTTTCCGTGAACCGCCGATTAAAGGTCCTTGTGGCCACTGGAGAACCAGTAGTAATTCGAATCGATTACAGTGATGAAGTGTCTCTCAGACGATTGCTCGATGCTCACATTCAGTTGGCATTCTAGGTCGACCGCACTCTTCTTGACGCTGTGTTCGGCCATTCGTCGAATAAAGGAAGACATTACCCCTGTTTAGATGTCGTGTGATTCGCCGATTACTCCAAATGGCTCCTTTGGGCCTAACAACATGTCCTCTCTCAAATGCTGACTTTTGCATGCATTGTTCACTCGCCTGTCTGCCAGGCATAGTTACTGACCATCTGAGTACAAGAAATGAAATTCGCCCTGGTATAGAAATGTCCGTGTACACTACCCTCCCTACGTGGTGAAATTACGCTGCAGCGTTACACATTCATCCATGGGCCGCCAGAGTTTACAATTTCGCTTTTTCCGTCGTTACTTATGTGAACATCGATTTGTAACCAATTTGTATAAGCCTATCCTGGTGCGTGGTTTTCTTTTAGCTTAGAGCGTATCAAATTGGTTGCTAAAGAAGTACGAGGTGAAAAACGCAAAATGAATAGAAAAGGGGACTTCAAAATTTGGAACTAAGAGACAGATCAAACCATAAAAAAGAAAAATAAAGCGTGTAGAGTGTTTTGCAGTAACAGCTTGAGGAAGCTAAAGAGATATATAACAAAATGAGGAATGAAACCAAAAACATTTAAGACAGGAATGTAGATCTTTATGGGATACATTTGGAAGAAGTGCTGAAAATAGCTCTCATGGTAATCAGGAAATATCATATAAACTGATCACAAGCAAAAGAGAGCCGTTACGGATACTGAAAATATAAATATCATGCCTTTAGGAGACCGGGTAAATCACTGTAAGAAATTATGGCAGAAATACTAACAGAAAGAAATCAAAGGACGGAACAGAAGTAACAAATGTGACAGCATTAAACTAGGCATTCAAGAAAACTATAGATAGAAAAGCATCTGGATTAGATGGAGTTAGCTGAGAATTGGTAATATGTCGAGGAACATATCTCAGATTCTGAACGCTTCACGTCTATAACATGTCTTGATGCGCAGATAGAATACCAGGAAATTGAGATGCACTAAATTTATCTTATTGTTTTAAAAGGAACAAGTGAAAATGAATTATATGGCAATGAGTCTTCTGAATTTTTTTTATAAGATGTATTGTTGAACACGGAACCCATGGTCTAGGGTCAGTGTCTTTGATTGGTAACCGAAATAGTATGGATCCTGGGTTCGAACACAGCCACTGCTTAAATTTCAACTATATGTTATTAGCAATGGCAACCGAATATTTATGGCATAAGAAGTCAACCTCGTTCAGCCAAAGTCCTTGTCAAAAAGGACGAAGGACGGGACAGAGTGTCAGGGCACTCATTTGCCTTTAGGTTAGGAAACTGCCCCAGAAAAAGCGGAAGAATCAGCAGTGACTGACGAAATGAGGATGCGAAAGGCAATGGAAACCTCTGCATTAAATATACATAACGTGTAGCCAAGGGAATGTGGCTTTTAATTGAAAAGGTGTCATTATGATCCCTCCAATCTCATCATTGGCAAAATATTCCCGTTTAATCCCCTATTCTAAACTGGGGGAAGTCACTGGTCAGGGTGGGGGAGATGGTGACCATGAGAAAAAGACTGAACATCCAACGAGGGCGTAACATTCTATGAATTGGAGCAAGGACTGTCAGAAGGAATGTTAGACGTTTTGAACGATTTAGGGAAGTTAGAAAATATGAAAAGGGAAATGAAAAGACTCAATCTAGACATGGTGGAGTCAGAGAAACGGAAATAAGTTAAGGATTTGCGATCAGACGAACACAGGGTAATCTCAGTATTAACATAAGATGGTGTAAAGGGAGTAGGATGCGCTATGAATAGCAAAGCAGGGGTTGAGAGTGAGCTACTGTGAACAGTACAGTGATAAAGTTGTTGTCATCAGATTCAACAGCAAACTAATGCCGACAACAATAGTTCAGGTATACACGCAGACTTCGCAAGCAGATAAAGACATATAGAAAGTAGTGTACGTAAGTATATTTAACGATTAATTCACTACGTAAAATGAGACGATAATTTAATAATTATGAGGAATGGAAAAAGGAATGGAAATCGGTCATTGGAGAAAGAACAGAACGAAGGCTTATGGGATAATACAGGCTAGGCAGTAGGAATGCGAGAGGATTAAGGCTAACTGAATTCAGAGGTAAATTTCGGAATGCAATAACGAATACTCTGACGCATGGATATACTTCAAAAGACGCGGGTAGAGTTCAGATCGATTGCATCACGGCCAGACAGAGATTTCGAAATAAGATACTAGACAGCAAAGCATTTCCACGAGCATATAAAGGCTCAGGTCATACATTAGTACAGAGAATTGTACGAAAGAATCGCTATGGAAGCAAGTGGTGTATTGAAGTTCTGAGATATGATAAGACGTGTTTGAAGTTGGCAATGGATATGTATACGTAGGTAAGGAATATTACAGTAGGCAGTTCACTTGAAGTGGAATGGACATCTCTGCAAATGGCAACCTCACATTTTGGACGGTCAGAACCAATTACACGGAAGGTAATTCCGAAGAAACATTGGGTAACAGAAGAAATATTCAGTTGGACGATGAAACTAGAAAAAAGGAAATATTCAGGAATACAGAAACCCAAATCACTTATAAATGAAAAAAAGTGAAGAAATCTGAAAATAAATGGTCGTTGAAAGGATGGCCCTTCTCGCCGGAGGTTTGAGTCCTCCCTCGAACATGGGTGTGTGTATTTTTCTTATGGTAAGTTAGTTTAAGTGGTGTGTAAGTGTAGGGACCGATGACCGCAGCAGTTTGGTACCTTAGGCATTCAAACATATTTCGACATTTGAACATTCGAAAAGACGGATTCAGCATATAGAAAAGTCAAGAGAACTTTCGGTGAAATTGAAAGGGTCGTAACATTAACAGTGATTCCACTGTTATATGGAAAGGAGAGAGCGGGTAGGTGGAAAGAGTAAACTGAATGCCCCTGTGAGGGGGAGTACTTGTCTAGTGACTTGACAGATGAAGAAATAAGAGTCGATAAGGAAGACAAGTCTCCAGTATTAGAGTCGGAATGTAAAAGAGCTGAGGGAAACTCGAGATCAAATGAAGCATGAGAGACAGATAAAATTCCAGGAGAATTGCTAAAATAATGGTGGTGGTGGTGGTGGGGGGGGGGGAATTGCAACCAAAAGGCTATTGACGTTGGTGTGTTGGATCTATGAGCGATGCTATCTACCATTAAATACAATTCCCATTATAGCAAGGGCAGGTAAATGCGAAAACTATAGCAGTCAGCTTAACATCTCATGCGACCAAGTTGGTGTTAAGAATAGTATACAGGATTTTATGAAAATACCGAGATAATAATACAAACTGGCAAACAAGTGTTATCAGAAACAGAGATAATCTAGGGAGTAAGGCAAGACTCTGGTATGTCATCTACGCTGTCCAGCATCTATCTTGACGATCTGACAGGACAGAATACCTCAAGTTGTAAGACTTAGAACAGAAGATATTCTAAATATAAGGCTTTTTGTCAATGACAGGTTAATTACACAGGCCAATGAAGACAAATTAAAAATTGCGGTATATAGAATAAACAACATAAGCTCAAATTATACTCTCTAGATATCAACAAATTCTACAAAGACAATGGGCCTTTTAGGAAAATAGCCCATAAAGTAGAAGACAATCATCGGTAACATGATAACAGTGTGTGGCGTAACGTTTGGAGAAGAGAACGACGTAAAGAAGAAAATTAATACCTAACAACGTATAGGTGGCACAATAGGAAGAGCATTAAAGGGTAAAATGAGAAGAGTAGCTGAAATGAAATTTTATTGTCATGAAAATACCCAGTACTGTATGGAGCGAAAATTGGACATCTGAATCAGAACACCTAAGACGACTTGAAACATCAGAAATGAACATCCTTAGATCAGTGAAAGGCCGCACAGACAAGACAGAGAAAGAAGTGAAGAAGTGAGGAAAGAAGTGGGGGTACAGTCTTTAACTGAAAATATAATCCAACAAAAACAGAATTGAGAAGAACTTGTATTACGTATGTCACATCTGACAATTCCTCAACATAATACATTACTACTGTAAGAAGGAGTGCGGAAAGACCGAGGTGAAGACGGTAGGAACGGAACAGGCCATAAGACCTAATCTTCGATTGGCAGAAAAAGAAGGTGTATTAATTTTTTTCCTAAATTTTTGTTTTTAGCAACTTGGCAAAACTTTCCTAGAGGAAATTAAAGCTCAGGTGAAAAAATAGAATCTTAACAGATTTCTGATGGCACTACCTCTGATCGAAACCATAGAGGACGTGAAAGGTCATTAGAATAGAGTAGATAATGCGTTTAAAAGAAACAAAAGGATGAACATCATGAGACGTACAACAAGAATAATGGAACGTAGTCAACCTGAATAAGGTGATGCTCACAGAATTAGATTAAAATGCTACTATAAAAATAGTATGTCAGTTCTTATATTTTCGGATCAAAACATGGACATAACTTCCTGTTAGGGAGCCTATTTCGAGTATATTTGTATGGCGTGCACCTTTGTAAAGAAATGAAACGTTGACGATAATCATTAGATACAAGAAGAGAGCAGTACATTATAATAATTGGTGCTGAAGATTGACTGGGAACATTGGATAACTAAGAGAAGGTGCTGAGACGAATTGAGGAGAAAATAAATTTAGGGCACAACGTGCCTTAAAAGAGGTATAGATTTCTGATCAAATGGTTCAAATGGCTCTGAGCACAATGGGACTTAACATCAGAGGTCATCAGTCCCCTAGAACTTAGAACTACTTAAACCTAACTAACCTATGGACATCACACATATCCATGCCCGAGGCAGGATTCGAACCTACGACCGTAGCGGTCGCGCTGTTCCAGACTGAAGCGCCTAGAACCGCTCGGCCACAACGACCGGCACAGATTTCTGAACCATATCCTGAGGCATCAAAGAATAAATTCAATATAGAAGGAAGGGTGAGACATAAAAATTGTAGAGTGAGGCTGAGTAAGTAGGTTGTTGTAGCTGTGTAAGTAGCTTGGACGGCGACATGAAAGAAGTTTTCGGACACACAACCGCAACAACAGCAACAATAATAACGACGATGACGACGACGATGATGATGATGATGATGATGATATTGGTGATAAGGAGGTGATGATTCTGAAGGTAGTGGAGGAAAGATGGGGTGAGGGAATACGAAGGAAAAAGGAAGGTGTGAGGAGGTGGAGGAAGCGACCGGAAGAAGTGAGTTTTTTGTGGGACAGCGAGGAAGGGTGGGAGAAACTGGAAGGGAGGGAGGGAGTGTAAGTGAGGGAAGGCGCGTAGAGACGTGTGGAACATAAAGGAAGAAGTGGAGGAATGTGAGGGAGGGGAGGGAAGAGAGGAGGTGGAAAGGGAGGCTGGGGGAGGAGAAGGAGGCACAGAGAAGAGGGTGGAGAGAGGATGGAGGCAAACGGATGAGAAGGAGGTAGAGGTAGGTGACGGAGGAACAGGTAGGGAGGGAGGAAGATGAGAGGGGGAAGGAAATTGCTGTAACTAACGTTACCGTTGAAACATAGATGCAGAATATATCTGGTACCGTTGGCTTGCTATTCTTGCTGTGGGAGAAACTATGTTTCGAGATAATGTTACAGAAATAGTGAATAACAGTCTGACCCTACTTATTCGCTTGACTGATACATCTAGTGAGACACGCAGCGTAACATTCTCCGCGGTTCGAACCCACTGCCAAGGGGTTGCAGGCTGTACGGCGGCACGTAAGGAATAGCCGTTGGTCAGGAGAACCGGTACCGCCGTGGCACGAAGGCGTGGCCACAGTTTACGATCCGGAAGACGCAGGTAGCGGCGGGCAGCGCGTGGCGTGCAGATGTGGAGTCTGATCACGGCGAGCGTGACCGGCTCGATACGTTCCACGCGGTGCCTGACCTTTCACTCAGCTCCCTGACAGAGTAACATTAACTACTGCTCAAGGAAGACGCCAGAATGCCAAGGGTGACTGTAGGAGCGTTGTCTAGCTTTAGTATTTTCAGGTGGGATTGGACTTTTAGAGGATAAAATTTGGTGGCATGTCGGTATCAATACAAGATCTGTTTTGATAATGAAAACAGTAGCAGGAGATAGAAAGGGCTTGGAATAGAGATTATTCGTCACGTGGATCAAAGCCACCATTCAAGGGAAAAGGATGAAGTAAATACGCAATAAGCCCGTATGTAAATTGCCAGACAGGGAATTCATTCATACATGTTCAAAATGCGAATTCATTGTTTAAATTTCTGTGGTAATGTATATTATTTGGCTCATCGAAGATTAAAAATAACATAGCGTGGCCTATCTGTTCAAGACGCTATTAGCTCTTATGCATCTGTGTCCAAAGGATTGCGGATAGTTTCCATTTTGCAATTAAGAATCCGTGTTACATTTTAGGTGCCTTGGGTTTATACGCTCTTCTTCTGTTCACAGCAAGGTGTGATGTGTCTCATGTTATCACTGAACGAGGACATTAGCAACATGTTATTGTGCTGCAGACAATTAGGCTTGGTATAGGTTTCATTTGTCAGACTATTTAAAACTTACGGTAGTCGTACTCTGCTAGCTCATAGGTATAGCGCTACCAGAGAATCGGCGTGAAACAGCTGCCATAGTGGAGAAAACAAATCAGGTTGTCAGGAAACCCATCCATTACATGACTTAATCCATCAGCGCCAAGCTACGTGTCCGGAGGAAGTTTTCTCAAGATCACTTCAGTATTGTAAACAGCAGCAGATACAGCAAGGAAATAATTGTGAATTTCTCAGTTTCAGAATAACTTTCCCTTTGGAAACCCTCTAACCTGAACACGAACAATTGAATCACGTGGATAACACTGAGCCGCCTAAGTTCTTGAGTACTGAGATCCAAGTGTAGCCTCAGGCACTTCCACGTGGATACCACCAACTCTGCGAAGAACCATAGATTACAGAGCACCTACTCGGTTTTTAAATGCATCCTGCATCCTGCACAGAAGATCTGCTTGCTGCTTCGAGCGCAGTTGAAGTCACGGGACTGAAGCGTTAGGTAGGTTGTTGGGTAGTGGAGAGGTATTGGGACAAAAAAAAATTATTCAACAACAAGTTATTACTGAAACGAATTTAAATCTATACAATGAGAAAAGACGCACAGCTAGATCTAGTCATTCAGATGCATGGACGTAAAGTGGTGATTAAGAAACAATAAAGATCGCACCACATAGAAAGCTCCAAATGAAATTATCAATCAATTTTGTTCCTCCGCAGCTGCCACTAATCTGATAACCGCCTGCGACGTTGTTCGTGAACAGAAAACTCAAGAAATGAATTGACTATACTTACCAACTGCAAAATCGGATTAAAGCCCAATAAAGGGTTCGTTCCATCGGTACATCAAAATAATTTAAAGTAACAAGGAGGTTCAGTAGAGGAGTTTAACAAAGTTACAGGTCAAGAGTAATTAAAAAATTATTCTTAGCAACCACGCAGTTGGCTTAAGCTGGATAGTGAAGGCCTGTCGCGTATAACAGTGAGACTAAAAAAATAATTTAAAAGTACCAGGCGGTTGCAGCAAGATTATAAATAGAGACTTCCAGGCCAGAAACACAAAATAATGAAGCCAATAATTACACCTAGCGGTTTCACAAGCGGCTTAAAACACAATAAAAAAACGCTAACTATGATGAAGCCAAATTAGAATTTTAAAGAACCAAATGTTTACCTACAAAGATCTTTAATGGCATGAAACAAGGGAAGTGAAACTCATACAAGATAGCTAATTTAACTGTCGGCTGCTCTGCAGCAAACTTTAAATTGGTGAAGGTGTTTCAGGATTTGCCTGAAATTTGGTTAAAACACAAGAAGCCCATAAGTAATTCTATACTGAGCTTTACGGCACAATGGACAAGCAAAGTAGTAAACGAAACGTAAATTCAGGTCCCCTTTAAGATGTTGCTTAGATTCACGTAAGGGGACGGGGGTGAATTTAAAACAAACCACTTACAGTTTAAATAACTGAAAAAGGATGAGGCAAACGCTTAACTACAGCAGTAACGGACAAGCAAACAACGGCAGTAGCCGACCCTCAGCGTCGCCAATGCCAATATTTCACAATCTAGATGAAACATCCAAATTTGGGGAGAAAAATTTCCCGATTCCCTGCAGATTGCTCACATAACAGGATATTTGTTTTCTTGTACCTGTCTTGAGGAAACTATTGATTACATTGTTTCATGTTCATAATATGCTTTTATTATTCATAAATTTAAATATTTACAAGGAAAGACAGAAGTTCAGGTAATTCGAAGCGCCACAAAAATGTTTTCCATGTGGTGTCATGCCTGTGACAACTATATTAAGTAATCTTTCACTGCAGTCGTAAAATCGCTTCAAGTAGCACACTGTTTTGAAATTTATGTTGTGAGAAATCAGATAAACTGATATGTAATACCACGTTGTAGAAATAAATCTGTAACCCCGGAAAATTGTTTCTGAATGTTACAAAACGTAATAAAATGCCTAAAATACTACTGAAGCTCTCTCGTAGAGATCGGAAAGATAAAGCTGTAGTTTCAAGTATCTTCTTCTGTGGGCAGCATTTCCGTATAAGTAAACGCAACATGTCATATACACTATCCTATTAGTTCCTAGTGAAGGAATGTACCTGAAACCTTATCTGTGACGCTCTTTCTGACTTAGGGTCTTGAAAATCATTAAAGTCAACACCAGAAACAAACTCACCGATCATCAAATTATCGGTACAGCAGCTGCGATATATTAGTAAAGATAACGCGTTAAAATCCTCTGTTATTCCCCACATAATGCCATTCCGCACGAAATCCTGAATCGAATTGAAATTCCCCACAGTCGGGGGAATTCCCCACAAATTGACAAACCTGCCAACCAAATTCATAAATAGATTGGACAAGGCACGGCAGAGATGGTAGATAATCAGATAACAGGATATTTGTAAAATGACAAAAAAGGTAATTAAGACGCAGGCGGCAGGTTCGAGAAACGGCAAATGACAAGTAATACGAACTTGACGTAATCAACTGGCGAGTTGCCTTCCCCAAAAAATATCATTTTTGCTGATGTATTACATACTCTGTTTGGTGGATGGACTAAAACGTTACATGAGGTGGCTGATAAAGAAAACATTAAATAATGGCTAATCTGTCCTATACCACACGAGTATGCGTAGAAATAACTTACTCTATTTTACTTTAATATAAATCCAATAAATAAAAAATTCATATGAAAAGCAGAGAAAGCGTTAAAGCAAGTTGCCTAAACAGTAAGTGCCAAACAGTGTGCTAATGAAATGTCAGGCCATCAAAACGCTGATGAACAATATTTTCATAAAACGAAGAACACTAGAGAATAAGTAAGTCAGGGGGCAACAGTTAATCTTAAGAAAAACAGTCTTGACCTTGCTTTAATAGCGCAAAGAAAACTGATAAGCATGACGCAAAAAGAACAAGGCAGGTAATCGGCAAAGTGACTTAACAGAAAGCAGCTCTGGCGCATCACCAAAGATGTTTCAACTACTACAAGTATGGGGGAGAGGGACTGGGAGATTAGGAATGTCACCACTCGACGGAGTCAGTTTTACATGGAAGGCGTATGTGGTCAATGTGCTGTTAGTGCGACGTGTCATTCACCTCTTGTGGGTGTGACGCAGGTTTACAACTGACAAATTTCGTCATCCTGCACTTCAATACTATTTCCTTCGGGTGGAGAACAGCCCAACAATCACCACAGTGTTATTGTCTTCATTGTTTTGATAATTTCTACACTACTGGCCATTAAAATAGCTACACCACGAAGATGACGTGCTACAGACGCGAAATGTAACCAGCATGAAGAAGATGCTGTGATATGCAAATGATTAGGTTTTCAGAGCATTCACGTAAGGTTGGCGTCGGTGGAGACACCTACTATGTGGTGACATGAGGAAAGTTTCCAACCGATTTCTCATACACAAACAGCAGTTGACCGACGTTGCCTGGTGAAACATATGTTGTGATGCCTCGTGTAAAGAGGAGAAATGCGTACCATCACGTTTCCGACTTTGATAAAGGTGGGACTGTAGCCTATCGCAATTGCGGTTTATTGTATGGTGACACTGCTGCTCGCGTTGGCCGAGATCCAATGACTGTTAGCAGAATATGGAATCGCTGGGTTCAGGAGGGTAATACGGAACGCCGTGCTGGATCCAAACGGCCTCGTATCACTAGCAGTCGAGACGACAGGCATCTTATCCGCTTGGCTGTAACGGATCGTGCAGCCACGTCTCTATACCTGAGTCAACAGATAGGGACGTTTGCAAGACAACAACCATCTGCATGAACAGTTCGACGACGTTTGCAGCAGAATGGACTATCAGCTCGGAGACCGTGGCTGCGGTTACCCTTGACGCTGCATCACAGACAGGAGCGCCTGCGATGGTGTACTCAACGACGAAGCTGGGGGCACGAATGGCAAAACGTCATTTTTTCGGATGAACCCAGGTTCTTTTTACAGCATCATGATGGTCGCATCCGTGTTTGGCGACACCGCGGTGAACGCACATGGGAAGCGTGTACTCGTCATCGCCATACTGGCGTATCACCCGGCGTGATGGTATGGAGTGCCATTGGTTACACGTCTCGGTCACTTCTTGTTCGCATTGACGGCACTTTGAACAGTGGACGTTACATTTTAGATGTGTTACGACCCGTCGCTCTAATCTTCACTCGATCCCTGCGAAACCCTACATTTCAGCAGGATAATGCATGACCGCATGTTGCAGGTCCTGTACGGGCCTTTCTAGATACAGATAATGTTCGACTGCTGCCCTGGCCAGCACATTCTCCAAATCTCTCACCAATTGAAAACGTCTGCTCAATGGTGGCCGAGCAACTAGCTCGTCACAATACATCAGTCACTACTCATGGTAAACTGTGGTATCGTGTTTAAGCTGCATGGGCAGCTGTACCTGTATACGCCATCCAAGCTCTGTTTGACTCAATGCCCAGGCGTATCAAGGCCGTTATTACGGCCAGAGGTCGTTGTTCTGTGTACTGATTTCTCAGGATATTTGCACCCAAATTGCGTGAAAATATTATCACATGTCAGATCAATAGATTGGTACAATGAATACCCGTTTATCATCTGCATTTGTTCTTGGTGTAGCAATTTTAATGGCGAGTAGTGTAGTAATCGTTTCACACAGGCAGTGTCAAAGTAATATTTTGAAGCTCTGTTTAGGAAAAGAAATGCCATCGGATGGTTGATGACTACAGCATGTAACCAGCAAAGATGTTCATGCAATATGGAACGGAAAAAGTAATTCAAATTCTGATAATTGAACAGACAATTGGACGACATGGTGACAGAACGCCAAGTTAGAACGTTTAGTGCGAAAAAAGCATGAAAGTCACTTCTTCTCAGGTATCGCGACGTCCTCCACTTAATTATCGATCATGCGCTGCCCATCTAATCCCGGACCGTCTATCTGTTCTCTTCTCTCTCCCTGATATTCCCTTCCGTTATCCTCTTCTGATAGCCGGCCGCGGTGGTCTAGCGGTTCTAGGCCCGCAGTCCGGAACCGCGCGACTGCTACGGTTGCAGGTTCGAATCCTGCCTCGGGCATGGATGTGTGTGATGTCCTTAGGTTAGTTAGTTTTAAGTAGTTCTAAGTTCTAGGGGACTGATGGCCACAGATGTTAAGTCCCTTAGTGCTCAGAACCATTTGGACCATTTTTGGACCTCTTCTGATTTCTCTTCTTTCTCCCCTGTCTGTGTCTGACTGGTTCCTCCCACAGCTACGCTTACTAGTCAGTTACTTCTTGGTTTCTCAGTATGTTCTCCAAAGCGCTGAATTATCAGTCCTATCATCTTAATCGTTCGTAGGCCCAGTCTGGAGTTTTAACGAGTGAACTGCACATTCACAGCTCCCAGTCTTTGTTAAGTGTGAGAAAGTGTACAATATTTCAGTGGCTGGCATGTAATTTCCAGGGCTAGTTTCTAACCGCCTAGCCGATTGAAGACCAGTAGGAACTAAATCAAGCGTTTGCCGGCATTTGCCAGCTCGTCAAGAAGGCTGCGAACTAACATCTAACCGGCTTCTTTTAACGGAAACACCTGTGATTTCCATAAGTGTCCTCTTGTTGTTGTGACACGGTGACATCTCCCTGTGTCAATCAGACTTTAAACGGTCGAATCCTACCTGAGCGAAGCCAGCTCTGAATTTAAACCATACCTTTTTTGGCTTTTGGGAAAGTCTGGCATGCAGGTGCGTGCTAAATGGAACCATCTTGTCGTGAGCATCTGGCAGCGAACTAATGCAGTATATTATTTGGATGTTGAAGATCGTTTACCAAACGCTGAGATAGAAAAGTGATGCTACAGAATGTATTTTCTGAATGTCCAGAAAGTGAAAATTTAAAAATATAATAGCAGATCAGTTCTAAATGAGAAGCTAAATTGTTCACTTTACGTTATTACAGGAATACGATGGATTGCAGTGTCTGCGTGTTCCAGAAACTTTTGAGACAGTGAACGTTGGAGGATGACTAGGTAGTACGTTGTGGACATATCTTTAAGCTGTTGTTTGGTGTGCAATATGAAGGAGACATTTTAAAATTTTGATTGTTAATTTTATAAACTTTGTGAATTGTGACAGATGTGATGTGTTGTAATGATACATTGATGAGAAGGCCTGGTTGTGCTATTGCTGGATTTTAATTTAATTTTTGGATTCGAGCTATCAAGAGAATGGAAAAACAAACGTATACTGTGGTATTTTTCACACGAAAAAAAAATCTATTCTCATATTACGTTTTCTAGCTTCTCTACAGCGATGAGCAGATGTTCTAAGCCTACAGGTCGAAGACGAATATCACTAAAGGATACGTCCATCCAAGTAGGTGGCATGCAGTTACTGCTGACACCAAACAATGTTGTGAGTTTGCACGGTACTTTTATATGCGGAACAGGAATCTCGCATGGCAATCAATGGCATGAAGAAATAAATGTCCCACTGGCGTTGTCATCGTCACAGAGAGAGCACTAGCTTAACTAGACAAGTATCACTAAAGTTATAGGTCATGGCCTTTCGGGTGGGCCTCCGGGTTTTCGCTTCAAACGATTAAAGAAATGCAGAATACCAAAACCAGGGTGGTAAAATTGTGGTTGGGAAATAGTGAGTTCAGCGTTCCAAGTATGGTACTATCGATTACTGTTTTTTTCCGTATGTATCTGACAATGACTAGCATTCCGTGGTCAGCGTGCTTATCGATACTTCCGTGGAGACATCAGACTGCGCAGATATCGAATGGAATAGAATCTGGAAGAAGAACTCTGGTCTCTGAGACCAGAGTATCAGCGTGATATTGCACTTAGACACATAATTTTCCATTGGGCACTACATGATGAGAAGTTATTTACGTAACGAGTCTCTTGCGAAGAATATTTTTCTCTGGAACTGTATATAAGTTGCAGTAGTTTCAACGAAAACGGCTTTACACGCCTAAAAATATTGCTTTATTTTATTTACTTATGCAGACACGTTTTGCCCTATCAACAAGATATCTTCAGTGGGTGTCCTGGAATGTTATTACTCTTTTTTAGACGTTAGTTTTTTAGATTTGAAATAGATTACCGAAAACTTTTATAACAAAATGAAAAGTTACTTTTAAATCATTGTTGGAATATCCTGCAGTTTTCTCCCATGCGAAAAGCTGAAACACTCAAATGTTTATGCAGCCACTGTAATTTTAGTAACATAGCCGTTGCCATTTTCGTGGTATAGTCTGCCATTAGTTTTTGTGATTCCAGCTTTCGCGACTTTTTTATTTCGTTTGTCTTACTTGCGTTGTAACACAAAAGTGGACGCGTACATACGAGCATGTATGCACACACACACACACACACACACACACTCACACGCACACTCAAAAGCGCATGCGCGCTATTAAAGAGAACAAGCGAAACCAAAAAAATGTGGGAAGTTGTCATCACTTACAGAAACAAATGGCATGCTAGACCCAAAAAATTGAAGGTGAAATGAGACTGCACGAAAAATAGAGAGTTCCATGCGGCTTCCCATATGGAAGAAACGCGCATAACTTTTCACAATGAGTTGGACGTTTCACTGTGAGTAATTTTTGTTTGCTGCCTAGTACATTTTGTGCTCTGCAGCTTGTAGAAACTGCAGATACAGGGTGTTTCAAAAATGACCGGTATATTTGAAACGGCAATAAAAACTAAACGAGCAGCGATAGAAATACACCGTTTGTTGCAATATGCTTGGGACAACAGTACATTTTCAGGCAGACAAACTTTCGAAATTACAGTAGCTACAATTGTCAACAACAGATGGCGCTGCGGTCTGGGAAACTCTATAGTACGATATTTTCCACATATCCACCATGCGTAGCAATAATATGGCGTAGTCTCTGAATGAAATTACCCGAAACCTTTGACAACGTGTCTGGCGGAATGGCTTCACATGCAGATGAGATGTACTGCTTCAGCGGTTCAATTGTTTCTGGATTCTGGCGGTACACCTGGTCTTTCACGTGTCCCCACAGAAAGAAGTCACAGGGGTTCATGTCTGGCGAATAGTGAGGCCAATCCACGCCGCCTCCTGTATGTTTCGGATAGCCCAAAGCAATCACACGATCATCGAAATATTCATTCAGGAAATTAAAGACGTCGGCCGTGCGATGTGGCCGGGCACCATCTTGCATAAACCACGAGGTGTTCGCAGTGTCGTCTAAGGCAGTTTGTACCGCCACAAATTCACGAAAAATGTCCAGATAGCGAGATGCAGTAATCGTTTCGGATCTGAAAAATGGGCCAATGATTCCTTTGGAAGAAATGGCGGCCCAGACCAGTACTTTTTGAGGATGCAGGGACGATGGGACTGCAACATGGGGCTTTTCGGTTCCCCATATGCGCCAGTTCTGTTTATTGACGAAACCGTCCAGGTAAAAATAAGCTTCGTCAGTAAACCAAATGCTGCCCACATGCATATCGCCGTCATCAATCCTGTGCACTATATCGTTAGCGAATGTCTCTCGTGCAGCAATGGTAGCGGCGCTGAGGGGTTGCCGCGTTTTAATTTTGTATGGATAGAGGTGTAAACTCTGGCGCATGAGACGATACGTGGACGTTGGCGTCATTTGGACCGCAGCTGCAACACAGCGAACGGAAACCCGAGGCCGCTGTTGGATCACCTGCTGCACTAGCTGCGCGTTGCCCTCTGTGGTTGCCGTATGCGGTCGCCCTACCTGTCCAGCACGTTCATCCGTCACGTTCCCAGTCCGTTGACATTTTTCAAACAGATCCTTTATTGTATCGCTTTTCGGTCCTTTGGTTACATTAAACCTCCGTTGAAAACTTCGTCTTGTTGCAACAACACTGTGTTCTAGGCGGTGGAATTCCAACACCAGAAAAATCCTCTGTTCTAAGGAATAAACCATGTTGTCCACAGCACACTTGCATGTTGTGAACAGCACACGCTTACAGCAGAAAGACGACGTACAGAATGGAGCACCCACAGACTGCGTTGTCTTCTATACCTTTCACATCACTTGCAGCACCATATGTTGTTGAAAATTGTAACTACTGTAATTTCGAAAGTTTGTCCGCCTGAAAATGTACTGTTGTCCCAAGGATATTGCAACAAACGGTGTATTTCTATCGCTGCTCGTTTAGTTTTTATTGCCGTTTCAAATATACCGGTCATTTATGAAACACCCTGTATGTAATATTAATAATTTGATATCAGTTTATTTCACCTGACTATTTCCAGTAGTCCGCCCTTCATCGGCGGTATCTCATATGTGCTGACCTTTAGCGTGTGCTATCAACGATGTTTTCAATAAAGCGATTGTATGGTTTTCGTAAATGTGTATAGGCTGTCTCTTCTACGGGCCATCAGAGGCAATGTATCTGGTGTTTCGGAAGATATTTGTAATTTCGTTTTTCTGTGTGTTTCTGGAGTCACCTCAAACAAAAACTGATCATCAAGTCTTACACGTGACAACCAGTGCCGACAGAAAGCGTCGGTATTTTTTTCTTTTTTTTTTGCCATTACGAACAGACTGCTGTTTCACGTGCGCCTTGGACTGAAGGGTCCAAATTATTGTAGTGCGATATTCTACTTGTCGGTAGGTATTAACAGGGACAGTAAAACACGAAGGATGATTAGTTCTCCAGCAGCACGCACACGCACGACGCACTCGCTGCTCGACTCGCTGCGGCTCGCTTTGTTACCGTCGCTCGCGTACGCCACTAACCGCAAGATGTGGTTGGACGCAAGGAGAAGCAGCTCGCAGCAGCACTGGAGCTTCTTATCAACACGATGGGGGAGGCAACAGCGGCCGAAGATGACAGCCGAAGCGCACTCAGTGGAAAGGCAAGGACGAGCAATGCTACAGGTGCCAGCAACTGGGGCACACTGCGAGTGCTTGCAAGAACATCGTCGCGTGCTTGAAAGTGCGGCAGCGCACGACATCGCTGTTGCATCAAGCCACGAGGGGTGGCCAGCAGATGCGCGAACTGCGGCGGCTCACACGCCGCAAACTCGCTTGGCTCGGCTACCTTAAGGACTTTCGCCGACAGCCCGCCGCGACACGCCTTGCGGCGGTGTCTAATGCCAAGACGGCGCCCCGCACCCCCCCTGACGACGCCATGGCCGGCTTCCAAACCGCCTTTGCGGCCGAAAGGTCCGCCCCTAAAGGCGTCGGCACACGGACCGAGCATCCGAACGTTGAGCGTTGAGCGTGCCGAGTTTCTGACGTCATCGCGTGGAGTAGCACGTTCGGGAGTCTTTCCGAACGTGCAGAGAAATATCTGGCATGTCAGATATTCTGAGCGTGCGTCTGATCGTTGACCAATGAGATGGCACAACGCCACCTACGTCACACGTACGCCGTCTACCTTCAGTACAGAGTTGTGAGGCGCCATATTGGCATTCGTTTCAAGCCTATATGTATATGTGCCGTTTCTGAGCACCAGAAAATTGAGTATCATTGGTAAATCCGTTGTTAGTTGTCTGATTTGTTCCAATAAAATAATGAGAAACACCATACTCGTAGCAAAGGAATTATTGTAACTTGTGTATTGTGAGAGTAGGCTATTTGGACGTGTGCACGTTAGCTCTGCGTGTTGGGTCAGACAGCTGGTTGGCATCTGTAATAAAAAGAGTGGAAGGGTCAACAAACGAACTTGTTAGGTGACGTCCGCAATGACCAAACACAACGATAAAAAAAAGCGTAAAGAGTAGTGTCACTGTCCTGTATAGAGTTGTTTGTTGGGGCAGTGGTTCCGTCTTGATGCTTCCAAAATGTTTTCTTAACATTCGCGTTTTTGTTGGGTTCTGATACTTCATTATTAGTTTAATATAAGTATATACTATAATATTTGATGTTATGTAAACCTTTTTCTGAAGGGTGACTTTGTCCGATTGGCTTAATCTACAGGACAGCTTGCGCTACTTGTATTAATATATTTTGCTCCTTTTTATTTTACGCTTCGTAATTCACGTGTTGCAAAGATTCTGCTACTGTGTATGATCAGTGATCAAGTAAGACTGACCTTAGGGTTTTACTAAAATGTGGGAATGATGAAATAATGTTTATCTTATGCGGAGAAGTATTCCAAGTTTGTATTACACTGTTTGTAATGGAACTTTTATAAGCTTGTGTCTTTGTTGATTGGATATGGTACTTTTCGTTAACGCTGGAGGAAATGTGCGTTTTAATAGAGCTAAAGTGGGAATTTTACGCTCGCTCGTTGAATAAACAGTGTGATTTACGAACCAGAAACATCCCTCAACTGCCGCTGGAGTGCGTTGCGATCGCGTATACCACGTTGGGGCCCAAGTACCGTATGCACTAGTTGCATCGTTCCTGAGCGTTCAGAACCACGTTGAACTTGGCACGCTCAACATTAACGTTCGACAGCACGGTCCGTGTGCCAACGCCTTAGGGAAGTGCTCGCCGCTGTTCATCGTCACCTCCAGCAGGTGCGTGAGAAGCTGCGTGTTCTCAAGAAGGTGCCAACTCCCGCACCCGCCTCCCCTGCGGGGCGCCCGGTGGGGGTGGACGACGCCACGCAGACGCCCACCGACTCGCCGCCTGCAGAAATACAGGTGGCGATGGGCGTCGTTTCGCCTGGACTGCCTCCCGCTGTGGCGGCAGTCCCACGAACCAGGTAAGAGGCGCTGCCAGCCACCACCCACGACGAGGAAGAGACGTTCGATGAGGAGGCGCTGCCTCTGTGCCTGCCGCTCCCAGTTGAGCGCAGTGTGCAGCCGTTCATCAAGAAGTTCGCGGCGCCTATAAAGGATGGGTCGTATGCTCAAGGGGACCACCGGACGTTCCCAAGCCTCCCCTTCCCCACCACCCGTGGCCTGTTACAGGTGGTGGTGTCTCGGAAGGAGCAGCGAGCGATCAGCGCCTCCCCATCTTCACCCCCAGCGACTGGGAGCACATCTGCCAGGTCGCAGAGAAGTGGCTGAAGGAGGAGTGGCTCTCCGGCAGACGACAACCTGCCCCAGAGGTCGCAGCCGCCGTAGCCTACTTCGAAAATCTTCGAAAGTAGCCTGAGGACCATCTGAACTGGAGGCCTTCGTTACCACCATTGCCTACCGTGGTGGAACAGCAGCTATGCTGCTTAGACTGCTGAGACATCGGACTCGATGTTCAGTCCGTATTCTAGCGAGCGAGCGAGTACTCCAGCAGCGAGTGAGTAGCGCTGCCATGTGGCGGTAGCAGGCAGCATAGGCTGGGCGATGTTGTCGCTGATTATCCTTCGTGTATTACTGTCCCTGTTAATACCTACCCACAAAAGGAATATCGCACTACACTAATTTGGACCCCTCAGTCGAACTGATTATTAAAATCTTTTTGCTCGTAACACGATACAAATCGACGTTTTCTTTCGGCACTGGGCGTCGCGTGAATGACTTGGATGAGCAGTATTTGTCTGAGATGACTACAGAGACAGCCGCGCGGGATTAGCCGAGCGGTCTTAGGCGCTGCAGTTATGGTCTGTGCGGCTGATCCCAGCAGAGGTTCGAGTCCTCCCCCGGGGATGGGTCTGTGTGTTAGTCCTTAGGATAATTCCGGTTAAATCGTGTGTAAGCGTAGGGACTGATGACCTTAGAAGTTAAGTCCCATAACGTTTCACACACATTTGAGCACATTTTTTTATTTTTTTTTTAACTACAGAGACACACCTCAAATCGAAATTCCAAATGTCTGCCAAAACACCATGGGAAACGTGCCTGACAACTCATAGGAGAGAGACCCTGTATATGCAATCAGCATCACAATTTTTATGAAATCTTATGGGACTCAACTGCTAAGGTCATCAGTCCCTAAGCCTACACACTACTTAACCTAAGTTATCCTAAGGACACACACACACACACACCCATGCCCGAGAGAGGACTCGAACCTCCGCATTTCTCACTGGCAATTGTTGTACGTGCAGTTGTCACTGGCTCCAACCTAGTCTGCTAAAATAAACTACCCTCAAAAGGTAGATAACTTCAAACAGATAATTATTAAAATGACACATTAACAACTTTCCTTTTAATGATAAAATAGTTCTTTGAACCGTTTTAAATCTAAAAGCAATGTGTAAAAACGGAAACTCATACACTATTCCGGGGCACCCACTAAAGATGCTTTCATAGAAAGGCGAAAAGCATCTGCAGCTTTAAATAAAAAGAAAATACTTTTCACTAAAGAAACACTGTTTCTTGGAAACTGCTGCATTACTCATTTATTTCTGGTTTTGCGTCTTATGCCTTTAAGTGTTGTTACATAGTATATGAGAGGGCAGAATCCAAGAGCTTTTCTGTTTCGTGTTCTACCGACGTTTGGTGGAAGCATATTGCAGTAAGGTAAGATAAGAAATACAAACATTTTGGCAGGCATGCGCAGATATCTGGAGCTCGACACCCAGATACTGCAAAGGCTGGAAATACGCACCGTGCTTTGGAGGGCTTGGCCGCCATGTTAGAAGGTGTGATGGCTGATGCGATACCTTTGATAAATACCGCTTGTCGGAACTCTCTGATATAGGCTACGAAGCCTTTATAAACGTGGCGTACCGTTATTCTGATCTCTGCCTTACCAGTTAAGGTTTTTCGGTTTGGATAACTTTCTGGGAGGATATACTACGCCTTTCGAGAACTTCCACTGTGTATATGCTTCTGGACTGCTGTTGACTATGTGAACCCTTACGTTACGACAACAAGGAACTGCCTGGCTTTTTGAACCACCAGTCTTAGCGTCACTTTCGGTAAGAAGGTTCACGAACCGTACATGTTGTAACTAACCTGTTACTACGGGTTATTCCTTATTATTGGGAATGGAAATACTTATTGCTTATGAAATTAACTTGACAAGATTAGGGTCGCCATCGACTCTAACCATACAACTAATCGAAGGTTTGGTCGAGTCGGAAAACAAATTAATTTGATCACAGACCAAAAACTCACAAAAATGCAAACGTTGTGAGGTCGCTCACAGCGGATACGATGTAATTAATAGTATTGCCTGTGCACTGTTCACGACAATCAAACATTTAAAATAAAATAGGAAATGCATGAAAACTGCATAAAATCAGCTCCCAGCAACACACCTGAAAATAAGACTTAACCTAAAGAATTTGTTATGAAATACAAGGGGAGACCAATCACTGGACCTGTGCATAAGGAAGCGCATTGGATGTGCTAACGGGAAAGCTACGAGGTGAGTGGCTTAGGTGCAAAAACGTAATCTAGGAACACAAGAGAAAATTGTAGGTAAAATCATTTATTCCTAAGATAAGGACGTGAGGCATATACACGATTCCTGATAACACGTGGTTTGTGGAGACGCCATTTCTAGGTATAGTGCCCAAATTGCAACAATATCACATCACACAATCATGCTAACGTTATCTAAAACAAACATGCGATCGGACAGTTAGTGATGCCGGTAGCCCAACAACTATAATGTTCTACCACGTGGTTGGCTCCCCACGGACGAAAGACACATAAAGCAAGGAAAATTTACGAAAAGGCAAGGCTCTAAATATTTAGAAAAATGAAAGCTTATGCAGGCACAGCTGAAGGCAAACAGACATTCATACAGAAGCCAGTGCTCACTTCTTATCGACACCTTTGTGTGGCGCTCTTCTGGCGGATCCAAGTCTGCTACAGAAATTTGTTAAAAGAAAAATCTGCCCAAGTTTTGCATTCCTTGCTGCGACAAGGCAAAGCAATCTTCCAGATTTGAAAAGCGAGACCAAAAGCTAACAGCTCCCCCCTCGCCCAGTAACAACGCACCACGCGGTCAGTCTAACTCACCCTTCTTCGACTGGAGCACAGCTGTGGACGCTTCCCATACCGGCGGCAGACTGCCTCCCGCTTCTTCAGCCTCTTCCACGCTCCGTGTGGTCCGGAAAACCCAAAGATGCCATTTCCGCCACCAACCTAACGCAGGTGGATTTCTCACAAGTAGCGAAAACCTCTTTGCCTACTTGACCACTACGAGAGTTGGCTATTCTGTACAACTGCTGCTGAATCTGTACGACTATCGCAGACTTTCTGCAGCAGACTACGCCACCGTCTAGCAACGTGACACACAACCACATTCATTCAACCACACCACTATGAGAGTAAAGAGAAAAGAGAAACAAGGAAAAGAAAGAGAAATACTTGTGAAACTGGGCTACCGGACTAATGAAAGGTGACTACAGAACCCTTTCAATGTTCCTACGTCCGAGTAAAACAAAAAATGCCTATTCTTTGCGCTACGACGTTTCCAAGTTGTATGACTCATGGGTAACGGTACAGATAAAGCGTGAAATCCTCGTAGTTGAGCTGTTTCACGGGTCACAGCGACACTGGCTGTGACGCTGCCGGTCTCGGCAGGGAGACTGCAGCCGAGATACGCCATCCCAGACTCACTCATGCACACACACTGACCATCATTCACTTCGTATCTGATCTGATCTTCTGATGTGTCCATTGTTTCAGTTGTTTGCAGCCAATTTCAAATGTGTCTATTAGTCGTGAGTTGACAGCGACTCTTCGTTCGTAACAATTTTCGGGATTCTGCTTGATAACAGTCAACGGACGTGGTATAATCAGCTTAGTAATGAGCGCCCACCCCGTACATTAGACATCTACTCGCTGGCGAGTGGTAACAGTTAATCAGTCATACATCTCGGGAGGCTACAACGCAACTCAGTTCATAAAGGTGTACTACTCAAGACACACTTTTAGTTGTTCTTACTTTATTTTTGGTTCTATGATACTACCACAATTGTTTATACTCCCCTCATTTTATTATACGATCCTTATGACTAAAACATCAAATACTACTACTACCACTTCTGCCACTACTACTTCTACTACAATTACTAAAGGTAACAATAATAATAAATTAATAACAAAATTATTAAATGATCTCCGTGCTAGAACAATGTACTGTTGTGAAACATCTGGTTTAAACGCTAAAAGAAAAATCGGGACATTAAATTGTAACTTATCATGGTCCTTAAATGGACGCCCGAAAAATTAAAAAATTATAACAACAATGAAGAGTAAGCTCATGGTCGCTATGTTTTCCATCCCTCGAAATATAAAACTGTTGTGTGCCCTCTATCGTTCGATTGTCGCTGATAACCATACAGCCTCACAATGATCTTCAGTGACTAATTTTCTCGCTAGGTAGCTGTTTCAGCAGGGGATCCCCGAGCAGGAGCTTTTATTCTGGATGCAGCTGGAATTCTGCTGGTCTGTGAGAATTGAGCCTGAATCTTCATATAATAATAATCCACATTCCTGAAGTATATAATGTTCTATACAATCTAATATTATTTTAATATTCCGGCTTCGAGTACCAGTGATGATGCCCTACCCTAATTGAGACGACAACACTGTTTGCTGTGAAAAAAGAGCATCTACGCTTTTTGTAATTGTTGGAGATAAGGAATGACGATTGGACATTGTGTTTCTTTGGGGTCAGATGAGTTTGCATCTGAAAGTAATTTGAAGTTCAGAGGAGATACAACTTTTAATCGTAATGACCAAGAATAAATGAAAAATTCTCTTGCGAAAAAGAAGGTAAATATCGTTTACGAGCTTTTATTCGATGTTGAATCCCCGTACCTTCATATAACGATTAGTGTGTTTAGCAATACAGTGCATAGTGATTTTTTCGCAAATTTACAATATTGGGAGATTTTGCTACTATCACTGTCCAAATGACGCGCAATATTTCGTCGTCAGCTTGCGTGTTAAAGGCGTTCCCTAAGTGACCAGTTTGTTAGAAAATATCATACTGCCACTGTTGTTCAACCTTCTCATTCTGAAAGTGTTCACGGGAAATCTTACGGCGACTGTGTGTACTTTAGTTGCCACGAGAGACGGAGTCTTCATCGCGAGCTGTAGCAGTTTTCTCCGACTTTGCCTGGCGTTCTCTGAGAACCGGAGAAACGGAAAACTCCTACCGCCAACTCATCCATACCTAACCCGTTCTCTCCTCACAACAGCCACCAAGAAAACATATTCATCTATAGTCAAATTTTACCACAGACTTTTATATTAGATGGGTAAAAGGTATTTAAAATATGTGCATCTAGGCAAAAAAAAAAAAAAAATCAAAAGAGAGTTTAAATGCAGTACCTGTCTTATCTTTGTCTAAGTAAAAGGTCAAGTTATTAATTTTTCTTTACGACGTAGCAATTCATTGTGTGTACATCCTCGTCCACATGGTTCCAGTGGCTGACGAGCCTATAATAATCGTGCTACGTTTGCTGTTGCTCTTCCAGATATTGAGAGATTCAGTCTCTGTTAAGGCGAATGGACGGCAATTTATACAGTTTCAGGAGAGGTAATGTATCACGTCAACTACCTCTTACTTCGAAGTTCTATTACAACAAAGAACGTATTGTTTCTGAGGCACATACATGGTAGTCCGACAACACAGTTTTCAGTGTAAAAAAAAATTAATTGAGGTGCCCGGATTTCTGACTCCAATTGGTATGAAGCACAAGCCATAAATTAATAGTTCCCATAGGTAGTTGTAGCTTTTTCTGCTTCCTGGAGAGGGGACACTTCACCTATAGTGCTTCGTGCAGCTGTACTGATATAACGTGTCATTTTATTCCGACTCGTTTCTACACGATTTATGTATTTCTGAACGTTGATCAAGTTAGATTCCAGAGATTATTGCGTGCATAACTCAAACATTGCTGCACCTGTTTTCGCCCCACTCACTGACTGTTTGAAAATACAAAAGGCATATCTTCATTTTATGAGTCTCACTTCAGGTATACACTTGGCTTCGGCCTTACATCTGGACTAGAGCTTATAGGATCAATCAGATAATATATAGCTTGGCAATAATTTCATGCCAAAGTTTTAATTTATCATTTCGATGTAGCTTTGTGGTGTGAATTTTAAGATGACGTTAAGTTAACAGAGAATGAATCCATAGGTATTTGCTTACCCTCATAGCTTAAACAGTCAGAAAAAGAAAAGGATTACAATCTAAAAAGAAATGTTAACGTTAAATAGATGTGCAAGTTCCACTATTTTATATGGAAGGCTAGAATTCCGTAGTAGCTGTTCAGACTATTTTTTGTTTAGCTGATATATGAACCTACTACACGTATCAAATATAAACTTTCATAGTATTCAAATTAAGCCTAAGATAATCTGAAATCTTTCCGGTGCCAATAGTCTTCAGGTAAGACGGGTATAATGTCGCACTGAAGGCTAACACGCAGAAAGAAAGCACTGTTTTCGCTACGCCCGTAGTCTAAGAAATTTTATAGCAGTGCCTGAGAAGCGGTCTGCTGCATGCATAGGCTAGTGACGTAGCAAACAGTGACGCACATAAATAGTAAATAGTAAATCATTTCACCCTCGGTCAACATCTAAAACCAAATAGAGATACTCTTACACCTAAAGTAACAATGTCTTTGAAATACATTTTTCACAGATTATCATAAAATCCAATAATCTGGCCGTATTCTTCCAGAACTCCTTATTGATGACACTTCTTCCGACAGCATTACTAGCAATAAACAAAGCAGAATAGAAGCCTTCCTCCAACATACCTAAACTTTAAATTCTAATTTCGTATAACGATGTTGTGTGAAGGAGACACGGATGAACTTCTTGTTGACTATAGCTCAAATTCAACACAATGGGCGTCTACTAAAGCATGGGAGTTGCCAGCGCTGCTGTGTATTGTATACCCACTGCCGGCATTATTTTGCACCCGACGTAGAAGTTCTCGAAGGGAGAATGAAGCCTGCCTCAGGTACTCACAAACTGTCTAACTCGACTTCTGAATTCTCTGTTTGGATCAGTGAATATGGGCCCCCGGTGGCAAAATAATTACTAAGAGAATCCTTGCCCCTTACTGAACCTAATTACGACGTGCATCGTGCTACACTGTTCATATGTTCAGATGTTTAGTTTGGCCTCGCACGTTTTTTACCGAAAAAGTATCGAAGGATCCCACTTTATGCTATCTAAATTTGCATTTTTTCGCAGTAACGAGAACTCAGGCTATCACTGTTGCCTCCACTAAAATGCACTACGTCTGACATATTTTTTCTGTAATTTTAAAACACTGTGCTTCACATTTTGAATACTGTCCATATGTGAAGTTTTCAAAAATGTTAAATTGTGAAACACTGATGAGTACGTATTTCTTTTAGCGTCACTAACACTTATCCTGTTAACATCAAACACATAATATGCATTATTTCTCGCTTCCAACGCCCGGGTTCCCGGGTTCGATTCCCGGCGGGGTAAGGGATTTTCTCTGCCTCGTGATGGCTGGGTGTTGTGTGATGTCCTTAGGTTAGTTAGGTTTAAGTAGTTCTAAGTTCTAGGGGACTGATGACCATCGATGTTAAGTCCCATAGTGCTCAAAGCCATTTGAACCATTTTATGCATTATTATCTTTCCAAATAACACATGTGATAAGTTGTGCGCTGTTGTGTTATAGGCATATAGTCAATATTCTATGTAGGTGGGGACGAACAAAAGACAGTTTCAGACCTTTTTCAGAAGTATGAACAAACAAGAGCGTAAAATTCAACACTAAAATATGAGGCCCATTATTTACCTTTCGATTAGTGGCACAGGAACACCACTAATGTATACTAAAGAAACATACACAGATACCTACATGTTAACGTATGAAGTGCATGCTACCTCCAACAAGCATACCAGTTTTCAATTTAAGATTCACTTTTTGCTTTCTGAGTCGATGTCTGCGAGTGATTTGGAACAAGAACTACACACCATCAAAACAATGGCTACAATCAGTCTACAATCAAGGCTAGTATTCTTAAGAACACGCAACAATATGATCGTGAAACGTTAATGTGATCACATGCCGCACCCTAAGTGATTGACGTCAGAAGTACGACAGTTCATCAGCACATTACAAAAACAGGCAATATTCCGAAAGAAAAGACTTACTGTACTAGAGAATCAATAACAAAGATTTTATCACGAAATCAAGTAATATAAAAGACAGCATATCGTAGACTGTGATTCATTACGAGAATATTCAGGAAATACGATTCATACGCGAAACAAGTTCTTCCGTTAGACGAATTCTTGTAATGTTCGTCAATCTAGGATCGTACAGGAGTAGAATTAACACAGAGATAGAAAGCGTCCAATAAAGAGCAGCACGAGTCATCATGATATGATTTAGTGCATGTGAGAGAGTTAGCCGCGCGGGATTAGCCGAGCGGTCTTAGGCGCTGCAACCATGGACTGTGCGGCTGGTCCCGGAGGAGGTTCGAGTCCTCCCTCGGGCATGGGTGTGTATGTTTGTCCTTAAGCTAATTTAGTATGTAAGCTTAGGGACTGATGACCTTAGCAGTTAAGTCCCATAAGATTTCACACACATTTGAACTTTTTTTTTTTCTTTTTGAGAGTTATGGAAATGCTCAATAAACGCCAGTTGAAGACACTGCGGGAGACGCATTGTGCTTCATGGAGGAATTTGCCGTTCAAACTCCGAGAGTTCCAAGCAGAGGCAGGCAACATATTAATCCTTGTGTATACCACTAGTAATAGTCATAGTCTCATAGATTAAATGAGCATACACAGAGATTTACCGAGATCATTCTTCCAATATGTCATTCTCGATCAGAAATGGAACGGAGGGAAAAGAAGAACCAGGAGTACCCTCCGACACTTAAGGTGTTTTGTGGACTATAAGTGTAGATGTAGATGAAGTTGTAACACCATAGCTCTAATACTCTTCTGATTAACTTTTTTTGTTTTATTTAATGTTACATTGTTGAGCTTCTGTAAATGTGTTTGGATCGATAACTCAAAATTGTATACTCCTTTCTTTGCAAATACTTTGATGTCATGAGTTGATTCAATGCAAAGTAGTGTATCTGTAATTTAAAATTCTTTGTCCCATTTGGAGGGAATAAAACTTACTGTATATGATTGTAATTTTGTGTGAATAATTTTTTGTAGAGATGTCAATATGTGTAAATGTTTTGTTTTATTTAATGCATTTGGTTGCTGTTATGTAAATTGCTGATCCTCACTTAGGGTTCTTAGTTAGTTTGTATGTAAATGGTGTAGTGGTTCCCCTCAGGAACGGAACTGTGTAGCGCGCGCAAATTGTGGTTGGCATAGGTGGAAAAGGTGGAACTGATAGTCAGTCGGAGACGAGCTACAAGTCGGAGACGAGCTACGAGTCGGGGACGAGCCAGTAGTCGGGGACGAGCTACGAGTCGGGGACAAGCTACCAAACTGTGCACTGTCATGTAAATGTTGCATATCGTGCTGGTGCCGAAAGAGGCTTTTCCTCCCGCTTTCCAATGCCTGGGATGGATGGATAAATAGCTGGAACTACTCTGGAATTGGTATCTGTCGTCGCCACCAAGAAATGACAGAGTCCAGCAATTCTGTCTGCGAATCCACCTACCAACATGCAGTTGCCACCACGTTGCGCAATCACTGTAACGTAATACTATAATGATGTACAGTGAAGGATCAGCTTAATGGACGTGCTAATGTGCTGCAATATAAGGTAATTTGTATCTGAATTTATGTACCTACCTTGATTTTTCTCCTCATCATAACACCTCTCAGGTTCCTCTCCGTTTGAGCTAAAGTGATATCCGAGTGTCCTTACTAAAAGAACATTAAAGCCCAGCATTTTGCTCATTAATGCCTCTTCAACATAGTAAAAAGAAAGTTAAAGTTAATGTAGCAAGAGTGTGAGTTAAAGTAAATGTTGTTTGCTGAAAATATTCCTATTAAAACTATTTATTAAAGTGCTGTTGCCAACTTCAAAATTAAAAGTTCTTAAGACTGAGGCTTATAAAGTAAATGATCACATGGTTGTCTGTAGTAAATTCTAAAAGATGAGTCAGTTTCTTGCAATTTTGTCAACACTGTGTTTCGCTGTAGTAAAAGTGGGAAACTGCAATAGTAGAAAACTATATGTTCATGATTGCTAAGTGTTTGTCTCTCTTGTGTATTAGAAGTGCATATTAAGAGTAATGTTATAAAGACCATTCACTTTGTGTAAGCCCTGAAAGTAATAGTGTGTTTCGGTATATGTTATAATTTTGCAAATAGTTTGTGCTGCTCTAACTGTTAGCTTCAATCTTAAAACGTATGTGTGTGTCAGAGTTCATTGCACTCGCGTGTGGTTAAGTCTAGGTTGTGTTTGTCCATTATAGTTACTTATACCTACTTTCTTAAACGAGAATGTTAATCTTTCTCTTGCCTAATTAGGCTGGCGACCGTTTCCCTTATTCTATAAACAGTATAGCTAGGCAAAATTTTGTTTGTTACTATTCAAATATTTACGTAATTCTGACTTTCATTTCCGATAAGCCACCTCCGTTAGGAACAACACAGTCAAACTAGCAAAATTCCTCTCAGAGGGTAACACTGTTCTGTTGCTTTATACCATTATTAATCCAACAAAATAATTCTGTTTTGCAAATTGCCTCCAGTTTTGAGGTTATGGTATAACAGTAGCGTATAGGAGTGTTATAAAGTGACCAGAAAATTTCCAGTACTTAGATAATATTTATTACTGCCAAGCCCGACTAGTATTCTTCTTCGTATTTGTTAAGCCTTGTCTCGTTCTGAATGTGTTTGACACTATTTTATTTTAGTAATCTTTTGCCGTGATTTAGCGGCACACTGCGCAGTTCAGATTCTGCCCTGCGCAACAGGTGGTGACACGCCCGCAACAGTTATCTAGTCTTGCCAGAAGGGAGATGGCATCAAGCAACGAACATGCACCAGCGCCACAGGAAACCAATGAGCAAGTCTGCCAAGTGAGTGGTGGTCAGTGTGTTCGTGAGCAGCGAGACTGCCTGCTCTTGCAGTATGCGACTGGGTAGATTTCTGGCAGTTAGCAGCTGGTAATGTGTGATTGCAGCGCCATACGTATGAAGGATGGGACAGGGCCGATTATCATGGTGTCTGAAATCTGTATTGGTGGAACAGAACAGCATGGACATGAAGAGGCACATGAAGAGCCGATGGTGGTTGGCGGCTGACAATACGAGCGACTTGCTTCAAAGGCTTGAACTATGGGGTAGCCAGTGTGATCTTGGTGTAATGAAGTCAATTTCCTGCTGGTCCAAGAGAGCACAGACTAGACTTGTGACTTGGACTTTGCGTGTGTCTTGCATACATTTTCTTCCCAAGGGCCAATGTGAATTGCTTTTGTCTTCCCGCTACATAGCCCACAGGACCCCCAAAGGCGCTAAAGGTTCTTGGTGTACATGGGCGTAGGTTTAGTACAAAGTTATCCAAGAATTTTTTTCATCAGAATTCTTCTGTAAGGTTTTATGCAGCGTCCCATAACTTCCTATGCTGCACTAACTTCTTCATCTCAGAGTAACACTTTTATCCTGTGTTAACAATTATTTGCAGGTTGTATTCCAATCTGCGTCTTCCCCTGTAGCTTTTACCCTCTACAGCTGCCTCTAGTACCATGTTTTACCACACGTACCATCATCCTGTCTTTTCTGCAGACAACCTCTTCATTCCTATTTTACCAGTTCACTCAATTTTCAACAAGCTTCTGTAGCAATACAGTTCAAGTGTTTCAATTTCTCTGCTGTTTCTTATTATGCCTTTAACTGATTTTGTATGTTGTTGGTCATGCCCGTACGTGTGGCTCCTGGCTGACGTTATTTCATGCAGCCCTTTGAATACTACATGGTGAAGCAAATTTTGTATTTTGATTTTATGATGCACTTAATTTAGAGGATAAAATCTTTCTCGGATAAATTAATCTAATAGTGATGGTTACTTTTACATGTTATGTGCAAAGATCCATCTTGATTAATCAAGACAGAACTTACGAATAGTGCTGTAACATTATAGGGGATTCATTTACACATTTTATATCTTTAACTAAATTCAAATTTTCATTCTTTTGTTCATTTGAGGGGTTTTGATAATGCTAAATTAGAGCCCTGTTATGCAGTGCGTTATATGGGGAAGATTTTAATTCTTATGTATTCTGTTTCTTGGTAGTGTTAATACTGCCTTTTCCTCAAAAGGTTTTGCTTTGTTCGTTTTGTATTTATTAAGAAAACATTAATCACTATATTGAAGTCATGTACATTTATTCCCAGTCAGATATTTGTCTACTATTCATTAAGAAAGTAATTAAACCTATTATTCATTGTGTGTTTATTATGGAAGATTTTATTGTTCTTTCAATCAAAGGCATGATTTTCTCTCACCAAAACTCGCTGCATGATTGTGAAATCATTACTTAGGTTGTCTCTATTGTTCAATGATTACTGTTGAAAATTACATGCCAAGTGTCGTATAGAAGATGTATATTTGTATAACTGATTACCTACCAGGCCGAATGCCCTGATCAGCACATCATATGTGACGTGCTGCTTTTTACAATAAGTGTGACGAAACTTTCCCAACTCACACGTACCGCTGCTGCTGGTTGGGCTTATGGATGATATTTAGCAGTGTAAATGCCTTTGATTTGGTATCTGTGTAACATCTGCTTCCATTTATTTGAAAGAAACTGTTTTCGATTACAATATATAATAATATTTCACATGCTCAAGCACACGTAGAGAATTTCTAATGAAAGTGGCGGTAACAAAACTGTTGGTAGCCCAAAATGGTGTTAAAGTGACATACCTAGACACTAGCTCTCTGAGGGGGTAATGACGACCACTTTTATTTCTCACACTGGGCCTCCAGAGAACAACAGCTGTATAGTCCTTTAACTCCTTTGAGATGATAGGTGAGAGGGTAACAATCTGCATCGTCGTCAGAGGTTTCATTTTCTGGTGCTTTACACATACTACAAGTACTCTCCTCACCCTCTGGTCCATTCTATTGACGTAAACTGTCTCTTTGGATACACTGTCGCATTTCCTGGCTCACAATACGCAAAACGCAGGTGCAAGTACGAAATGAGATTATTTATTACCTTTTATGGCAAGCAAATCATCCACAAGGAGATTTTTCCTGAGCATATAGTACTGCCACAACACTCAAAAACTCTTGTTTTAAATCATCTGTTTCACTTCACATAGTACTGGTTTCTTGTACTCTTATTGCTCATGACCTATAGTCAACAATGCCTCACCAATGACATTTTATAATGTACACTCCTCAGGAAGAAGGTGTTGAATATATGTTTATTTCTTCTTCATCCCTCGGCTTACCCTGATAGTGATCGTAGTAGTGTATTTGCAACTGTCTTTTCTTATCCAGAGATGAATTCAATTTGAAAATTAAGCTCATGTAAATAAATTGCCTGTCGAGACAGTTATCCATGCATGAGTTTTGCCAACATTAAAGACGTCAGTACCTTATGGTACATGTGTACCATGTAGATCTGCCGTAGATATAATATCAAAACATTTGGAAAATGTAGAAGATGGCTGATGTCTCCACTTGCTTAACAGACAATTCACACGGCTGGCAGATGCAGTCGTTTTAGTTGTTTCTCTCAATCAGCCCGTTTCAATCAAGCCTGCTGGTTTCAGTTTCGAGACAGATCTCGAATGTGTACCATCTCCACCCCTCCCTCCTTCTTCCCGCTCTCTTGACCTGCCTTGCACAGCACTTTGGTGACACACCTCAAATTGCATCATTTTTTTTCTCTGATTATGTGACTGCTATAGCTCCATCTAAAATTCTCATTCGTGCATTTATCCTTGCCTGAACTGCTGTATTGCTGTATTTCTGTCACAAAATTCTGTCTCTACACTCCCTGATCTATTCATCCAGATCAGTATCAGCTATCCCGCATTAAATGTGTGATACAGAGGCTAATTTCGTTCCAAAATAATATTTTAGTCCGCTGAGTGTGTCTGATATCGTGTAGATGTCTGAGGTGGCGCTTATGTAATGTTTATATGCGCTCGTTTATGTTCTGTCACTGACGAGAATAGCTTCATCACTTCTGTCTCAAAATCTGCAAACGATAAGCAGTTTCTTGCATCTGTCAGAATTTGTGCAATTCTTTTGCCACTCATACGACTGGTCATTAATTCAAACTTACGTCCAGTTAGCCAGGAATTCGATAAGCTATCCTTGAACTGACTGATCCATGTTTTTTATGTGCAGATCTCTCCCTGTAACGCATGTTGCAGTGAAAAAAATGTATGTCATCGAAATAATGCCCGTTTATAGAAACTGAGGCAACACTTATTTCTCTTGGCATAGCCATTTATTGCACTGGAAGAAACTCATCGCTGGACTACAAATACTCGCAAATCCATTGTACGTCGTGAGCTCACAAAATCCTCTCTACATTCGACGCTATATGCACCGTGATTCGCGACGTAGCACTCCCCTGTTTTAATATTTCCACGTCTCGTCACAGCGTGACAAAATTTCAGTACCCAACGACAACTGCACTGGGTTTGACAGGGATAACACAAAATTTTCTGTGTAACTTGACAACGCTTGAAACTGTAAAATTATTTGGTTCATTTTTCGCACTATCGTACAATCGCCACTACTTTCACGTACTTAGATACAGTTACTGAGCACAAGAAAAACAAATCTTTTGACGTCATATATTATTAATTCGGTTTGCTACTATATTTGTAGATAGTTCGGATGGAATATGTAAAACTACTTGCATTGTTTATTGTGGTCTTCAGTCCTGAGACTGGTTTGATGCAGCTCTCCATGCTGTCTATCCTATGTAAGCTTCTTCATCTCCCAGTACTTACTGCAACCTACATCATTTTGAATCTGATGAGTGTATTCATCTCTTGGTCTCCCCCTACGATTTTTATCCTCCACGCTGCCCTCCAATACCAAATTGGTGATTCCTTGATGCCTCAGATCATCTCCTACCAACCGATCCCTTCTTCTGTTCAAGTTGTGCCACAAACTTCTCTTCTCCACAATCCTATTCAATACTTCCTCATTAGTTATGTGATCTACCCATCTAATCTTCAGTATTCTTCCGTAGGACCACATTTCGAAAGCTTCGATTCTCTTCTGGTCCAAACTATTTATCGTCCGTGTTTCGCTTCCATACATGGCTACACTCCATACAAATTCTTTCAGAAATGACTTCCTGACACTTAAATCTATATTCGATGTTAACAAATTTCTCTTATTCAGAAACGCTTTCCTTGTCTTTGCCAGTCTACATTTTATATCCTCTCTACTTCGACCATCATCAGTTATTTTGCTCCCCAAATAGCAGCACTCCTTTACTACTTTAAGTGTCTCATTTCCTAATCTAATTCCCTCAGCATCACCCGAATTAATTCGACTACATTCCATGATCCTCGTTTTGCTTCTGTTGGTGTTCATCTTATATCCTCCTTTCATGACACTATCCATTCCGTTGTTCCATTCCTCTGTAAAAATTTCGCGCTAGCGTTTTTCAGCTGTGGCTTATTAAACTGATAGTTCGGTAATTTTCACATCTGTCAACACCTGCTTTCTGTGGGATTGGAATCATTATATTGTTCTTGAAGCCTGAGGGTATTTCGCCTGTCTCATACATGTTGCTCACCAGATGGTAGAGTTTTGTCAGGACTGGCTCTCCCAAGGCCGTCAGTAGTTCTAATACAATGTTGTCTACTCCCGGGGCCTTGTTTCGACTCAGATCTTTCAGTGCTCTGTCAAACTTCACGCAGTATCATATCTCCCATTTCATCTTCATCTACATCCTCTTCCATTTCCATAATATTGTCCTCACGTAGCTCGCCCTTGTATAGACCCCCTACATACTCCTTCCACCTTTCTGCTTTCCCTTATTTGCTTATAACTGGGTTTCCATCTGAGCTCTTGATATTCATACAAGTGTTTCTCTTTTCTCCAAAGGTCTGTTTAATTTTCCTGTAGGCAGTATCTCTCTTGCATACTCCAGAAATGTTCGTCTCACCGTCTACTGGAGGATATCGAGAGAAGGGATGGGAGGAGACGGACAGAGAGAGACGCGAGGAGGTGATGAATAGAGGGCGGTAGTGAAGGACAGAGGGAGGAGGTAAGAAGCGATGCCCAAAGAGCGGGAGGAGGAAGACAGAGCGAGGGTGCATATGGAGAGGACCAAAGAGAAAAGGCAGGAGGTGATAGAGGAGGGAGGAGAAGACAGACAGAGATGGGAAAGAGGAGACCGACCAGTAGAATTGGAATAATTACTCACCTGTGCTACGCCAGGTACTCAGCTACTACATAAAACAATATGTCGACCACTTTGCATTACCCTTCTTATTATTTGTCTGAAATTCATCTTATTACATCTTTTGAAGTCTCTGTACATTCTGGTTAAGGGTTCTGGCAAGTCCTGAGTCAATTACATCGTCGTTAAATACACTCCTGGAAATTGAAATAAGAACACCGTGAATTCATTGTCCCAGGAAGGGGAAACTTTATTGACACATTCCTGGGGTCAGATACATCACATGATCACACTGACAGAACCACAGGCACAAAGACACAGGCAACAGAGTATGCACAATGTCGGCACTAGTACAGTGTATATCCACCTTTCGCAGCAATGCAGGCTGCTATTCTCCCATGGAGACGATCGTAGAGATGCTGGATGTAGGCCTGTGGAACGGCTTGCCATGCCATTTCCACATGGCGCCTCAGTTGGACCAGCGTTCGTGCTGGACGTGCAGACCGCGTGAGACGACGCTTCATCCAGTCCCAAACATGCTCAATGGGGGACAGATCCGGAGATCTTGCTGGCCAGGGTAGTTGACTTACACCTTCTAGAGCACGTTGGGTGGCACGGGATACATGCGGACGTGCATTGTCCTGTTGGAACAGCAAGTTCCCTTGCCGGTCTAGGAATGGTAGAACGATGGGTTCGATGACGGTTTGGATGTACTGTGCACTATTCAGTGTCCCCTCGGCGATCACCAGTGGTGTACGGCCAGTGTAGGAGATCGCTCCCCACACCATGATGCCGGGTGTTGGCCCTGAGTGCCTCGGTCGTATGCAGTCCTGATTGTGGCGCTCACCTGCACGGCGCCAAACACGCATACGACCATCATTGGCACCAAGGCAGAAGCGACTCTCATCGCTGAAGACGACACGTCTCCATTCGTCCCTCCATTCACGCCTGTCGCGACACCACTGGAGGCGGGCTGCACGATGTTGGGGCGTGAGCGGAAGACGGCCTAACGGTGTGCGGGACCGTAGCCCAGCTTCATGGAGACGGTTGCGAATGGTCCTCGCCGATACCCCAGGAGCAACAGTGTCCCTAATTTGCTGGGAAGTGTTGGTGCGGTCCCCTACGGCACTGCGTAGGATCCTACGATCTTGGCGTGCATCCGTGCGTCGCTGCGGTCCGGTCCCAGGTCGACGGGCAGGTGCACCTTCCGCCGACCACTGGCGACAACATCGATGTACTGTGGAGACCTCACGTCCCACGTGTTGAGCAATTCGGCGGTACGTCCACCCGGCCTCCCGCATGCCCACTATACGCCCTCGCTCAAAGTCCGTCAACTGCACATACGGTTCACGTCCACGCTGTCGCGGCATGCTACCAGTGTTAAAGACTGCGATGGAGCTCCGTATGCCACGGCAAACTGGCTGACACTGACGTCGGCGGTGCACAAATGCTGCGCAGCTAGCGCCATTCGACGGCCAACACCGCGGTTCCTGGTGAGTCCGCTGTGCCGTGCGTGTGGTCATTGCTTGTACAGCCCTCTCGCAGTGTCCGGAGCAAGTATGGTGGGACTGACACACCGGTGTCAATGTGTTCTTTTTTCCATTTCCAGGAGTGTAACTGTGTGTTTTTTTTTTTAATTTTATTTATACTACAATTTGCTTATCAAATTTCTGCTAGATTTCCTGTAGTGCTTGCTCAGTGTAGAGATCGAATGACATCGCAGAGAGACTACAATGGTTTTGCGCTTCATTTTTAACAACTGCTTCCTTTTAATGCATCCGTCTCTTATAGCTTCAGTCTGCTTTCTGTTCATGTCGTACATCACTTCCCTCCCTCTGCCCTGTAAATTTCAAATAACGTATTCTAATCACCACTCTCAAAAGCCATATTAAATCTACAGATGGTGTAAACATAGATTTGTCTTTCTTCGGTCTTTGTAAGATAATTGTTAGGTCAGTATGACCCTACATGTTCCATACGTCTTTGGAACCAAACTGATTTTCCCCTATACCGGCATCTAAACGACATCTACCAATATTTGTACACTTGTAGGAGGCCATTACAGCAATTTATGTAACACATTTCTTCTCGGCCATTTTCGGTTTTAAAAATGCGACATTTGTTGTGGGACATTATGAAATATTCCTGCATCAGCCACTATTGGTTCATAAAGTTCCAGTGTGTGGCAGCGCTTTACGTGACCATCAAACTGGCGTCTGTAACGGAGGTGAGTTTCTAGTAGAAAGCTGCAATTAAGTTTCTTTTGGTGGAAAACCAGAGCATCGCAGATATTCACAGACGTTTGTAGTATGTCTACGGTCACCTGGCAGCGATAAAAAATATGATGAGTCTCGGCCGTGGCTTGTGTCATCATTGCAGCAAGGTCGAGCAAACCTATGAGATCTTCCACGTGTCGGCCGACTGAACACAACTGTGACTCCTGCGTTGTTGGAACGTATGGAGTCTCAAATCGGAGGTGATGAAAGGATCATGATGATCTCCATGACAACGCAGGACCTCACACAAGTCTGCTCACCCGAGAGGAACTCATAAAGCCGGCCGTTGTGGCCGAGCGGTTCTAGGCGCTTCACTCAGGAACCGTGCGGACGCTACGGTCGCAGGTTCGAATCCTGCCTCGGGCATGGATGTGTGTAATGTCCTTAGGTTACCTAGGTTTAAGTAGTTCTAAGTTATAGAGTACCTTAGATGTTAAGTCCCATAGTGCTCAGAGGCATTTGAACCATTTGAACTCACAAAATTTCATTGGATCTTTCTTTCTCATCCACCCTACAGCCTGAATCTCACATCTTCTGACTTCCATTTTCTTAGCCCAATGAATGACACATTCCATGGTAACAGTACGTGCATAATAGGGAGGTCATTGACGCAGCAAGACGTTGCATCTGACGTCGACCAGTGGAGTGATACTATGCGGATATACAGACCCTGACAGTAAGGTCGCGAAGGGCCGTACCATTGAACAGAGATAAGGCTGAAAAATAAGTCTTTACAATCAAAAGGATGCAGAATAATAATAATGTGTACTGTAATTCTGAATGAAAACAATCTGCTTTCATAAAAGATGTGTTGCATAGCTTACTCAACGCCCCCCCCCCCCCCATAAATAACTATTTTCAACAATAACATGTGAAACCAAATTTTCGAGCAGGGATTATTAGATATTGCTGTGAGCATTTCAACCTAGGCACTTGAAACTGGCCTAGAAGTAGAATCATTTGATAACCCGGAAAGTAAATGGAAGACCGACATTTTCATTTTATTTAATTCAAGAAGCTTTGGCCAACTGTGTACCGGTGTTCATAGAAAGCTAATACCCTACTGGCCATTAAAATTGCTACACCAAGAACAAATGCAGATGATAAACGGCTATTCATTGGATACATATATTATACTAGAACTGACATGTGATGGCATTTTCACGAAATTTGGGTGCATATATCCTGAGAAATCTGTAACCAGAACAACCACCTCTGGCCGTAATAACGGCCTTGATACGCCTGGGCATTGAGTCAGACTGAGCTTGGATGGCGTGTACAGGTACAGCTGCCCTTGCAGCTTCAACACGATACCACAGTTTATCAAGAGTAGTGACTGGCGTTTTGTGACGATCCAGTTGCTAGGCCCTCATAGACCAGACGTTTTCAATTGGTGAGAGATCTGGAGAATGTGCTGGCCAGGGCAGCAGTCGAATATTTTCTGTATCCAGAAAGGTCCGTACAGGACCTGCAACACACGGTCGTGCATTATCCTGCTCAAAAATGTAGGGTTTCGCAGGGATCGAATAAAGGGTAGAGCTACGGGTCGTAACACGTCTGAAATGTAACGTCCACTGTTCAAAGCGCCATCAATGCGAACAAGAGGTGACCTAGAGGTGTAACCAATGGCACCCCATACCGTCACGCCGGGTGATACGCCAGTATGGCGATGACGAATACACGCTTCCAATGTGCGTTCACCGCGATCTCGCCAAACACGGATGCGACCATCATGATGCTGTAAACAGAACCTGGATTCATCCGGAAAAATGACGTTTTGCCATTCGTGCACCCAGCTTCGTCTCGTCGAGTTCACCATCGTAGGGGCTCCTGTCTGTGATGCACCGACAAGGGTAACCGCAGCCACAGTCTCGGGGCTGATAGTCCACGCTGCTGCAAACATCGTCGAACTGTTCGTGCAGGTGGTTGTTGCCTTGGAAACGTCCCCATCTGTTGACTCAGGGATCGAGACGTGGCTGCACGATCCGTTACAGCCATGCGGATAAGATGCCTCTCATCTCGACTAATAGTGAGACGAGGCCGTTGGGATCCAGCATGGCGTTCCGTATTACCCTCCTGAACCCACCGATTCCATATTCTGCTAACAGTCATTGGATCTCGACAAACACGAGCAGCAATGTCGCGATACGGTAAACCCCAATCGCTATAGGCTACAATCCGACCTTTATCAATGTCGGAAACGTGATGGTACGCATTTCTCCTCCTTACACGAGGCATCACAACAACGTTTCACCAGGCAACGCCGGTCAACTGCTGTGTGTGTATGAGTAATCGGTTGGAAACTTTCCGCGTGTCGAGACGCTGTAGGTGTCGCCACCGACGCCAACCTTGTGTGAATGCTCTGAAAAGCTAATCATTTGCATATCACAGTATGTTGCTCCTGTTGGTTAAATTTCGCGTCTGTTGCACATCTTCGTGGTGTAGCAATTTTAATTGCCAGTAGCGTAAATAAAAGTTGTTTTTTCCAAGATATATAGAAGCAGTTTATTTTCCCACGACGGCAGTGACCGACCCTCGTACATGGCAGCCACGGCAGGTGCCCAGCCGCGGCAGTTTAACCCGGATGCGGCAGAACGCAATAAGGGAGAGTGAGATGGCAGGGTGGCGGTCACGGCAGACCCGTGCGCCGTGCCCGTGGTGAGTGTTGATGCTGGGTGAGGCGACGCGCGCAGCTCGCAGCGGATTTTCGCCGGATATTGCGACCGCCTCTTGAAAGCCGTGACACGGAATGGCAATCACAGTATTTTTGTCTCCGCTGGCACCAGTTGCGCTGGGACGCTGACTCATCCTACACCGGCCTGCACAATCGATGATTGCACTGTGCAGGTGTCGCGTCCACACTCGGTGTGCGTGTTTAGCCGCCGCCTGGCGTGGACAGGCATCACGTATGTATGAAGCTGGCGAGTCACTACATCCTAAGTGGATCTCGTGGTTGTTTGGACACTCGTCGTTCCGTTTACCGTTTGTTGCGGGAGGAAAATCCGAAATACTCGTTTCCAGTGGCGCCGATCGGATTGAAGTTTATAGACACGTCGACGATGAAGTTAGTAGAGACCATTAAAACAGGTGAAAAGAAAAGGAAAGAAAGGAAAAAAAAAGAACAATAAAGTCAAATACACAACTTGAATTCTATGGTTACTTTCGGGAGACACATTTTTAATTAAAGTGCCTAATTTGTCCAGAATGCTACACAATAAACCAATTAACAACACAGTTTTCTAAAATCGGAGAAGATTATACAGCTGTAGACAGACACCTGAGAGAAAAAAAAAATCAGAGAAATTGATGGTAACGCAAAAGTAACACAATTTACGTGTGAAACTTGGTAGAAGTTTTGTACCTAAAGCAAAATTTGCTGCGAGGTTTCTTCATCTCACCAAAATACAGGTAGAGGTGGCTAAAGGGTGTAACCGCCCTGTTATACTGTTAAAAACTTAGTCAGCCGGTGCCATAAGTTTTAAATGAAAGTTAGTATGAATGTGGAGTAGTAAATATTTCGCGCGAAACACCGTTGCGACAGAGGCAAAAGTCAGTTGGGGAAACTGAGACAATGAATATTAAAAGTAACGTTATTTAGGAATACACTCGACTGACTACACAAAATAAGATAACGCGTACATTCGCTAGTGACTTGTACAAAATAAAAATTGAAACTATAAAACAAATGGGTCGTCCCCATATCCTCGGTAAAAACAATTGTGGTTAAAACGCCTTAATTCAGGCTACTTTTTCAAAAACTGATATTTTGAGGCCGTGGCTGTGTACAAATGGAGGTTGCATCGTACAGAAAAGATTACAGCAACCAGCCACTTTTTACAGCGCAATTTACTTATTTAAATAGCGCCGTTATCTGTTTCTAACCGACAGGTTATCCCTTCAGACGGTTAGTTCATATTTTACATTAGGATATGCCTTTTTTTTCCACAACTGACGAAATTTCCTTCGGATGGTGGTGCCCTACAATCAAAACAAGATGTGAGAAACGTCTTTTTAACTGTAATTGAGCCTCAAAACGATTTTAAGTGATATAAACAATTTATTATTGTTAAAGGGAATATGTTTCGGGTACTTATGATTAAGAATCCGCACCGTTTCGTTCCAGTGCAGGCTGCGTATCGTCTTTCGGGACCGATAATTGTATAATGCACTTTGGTGTATACATGTGTACATAATATCAAGCACCACCAACAGATTAAGAAGTTTCATCACGCGGAAAATACGTATACAAAGATGGCGATATTACAAACATAACAACGGCCAAGACTTCCACTCTCAGAGATATTTCATTATGTGCACGTATGTGGCAGTAGAAATTTAGAAATTGCTAATGTTACATTATTCACTACTTAAATTGAAAGACACTTGATTAAAATTAAGATGAACAAATAGAGCAGTCAATTATAAAGTGTTAGTGCAGTAATATTACGTAGATATTACGGTATATAAATGATAAGGGCGAGATGTACATAAATAAATATTATAACTTTGGACATGTTATAGCATACATTGAAAATATAGTAAATGGGTTGTTATGGATGAGCACATATTAAATTACAACACTGGACATTTCATTGATTTGTTTTTTACTTTACATTGGAAAACGGGTGAATGAAATTTCGAAGAAATGCTGCACTGGCCAACTCGGTTTGTTCATTGAGGAGATTTTATGGCCTTGATTTTATCTACTTATAATAAGCAACCTGTTTAAAAACACAATCATTAAAATAAGCTTCCACACAAACAACAAACTCCAGCAGTTATCACTTCACAACTTAAAGAGTAACAACAACCCGTTCCAAAAATTCAGGCATATCCAAACTCAGCTGTCAGAGTTGTCCTTCTTACTATATACACTCCTGGAAATTGAAATAAGAACACCGTGAATTCATTGTCCCAGGAAGGGGAAACTTTATTGACACATTCCTGGGGTCAGATACATCACATGATCACACTGACAGAACCACAGGCACATAGACACAGGCAACAGAGCATGCACAATGTCGGCACTAGTACAGTGTATATCCACCTTTCGCAGCAATGCAGGCTGCTATTCTCCCATGGAGACGATCGTAGGGATGCTGGATGTAGTCCTGTGGAACGGCTTGCCATGCCATTTCCACCTGGCGCCTCAGTTGGACCAGCGTTCGTGCTGGACGTGCAGACCGCGTGAGACGACGCTTCATCCAGTCCCAAACATGCTCAATGGGGGACAGATCCGGAGATCTTGCTGGCCAGGGTAGTTGACTTACACCTTCTAGAGCACGTTGGGTGGCACGGGATACATGCGGACGTGCATTGTCCTGTTGGAACAGCAAGTTCCCTGGCCGGTCTAGGAATGGTAGAACGATGGGTTCGATGATGGTTTGGATGTACCGTGCACTATTCAGTGTCCCCTCGACGATCACCAGTGGTGTACGGCCAGTGTAGGAGATCGCTCCCCACACCATGATGCCGGGTGTTGGCCCTGAGTGCCTCGGTCGTATGCAGTCCTGATTGTGGCGCTCACCTGCACGGCGCCAAACACGCATACGACCATCATTGGCACCAAGGCAGAAGCGACTCTCATCGCTGAAGACACGTCTCCATTCGTCCCTCCATTCACGCCTGTCGCGACACCACTGGAGGCGGGCTGCACGATGTTGGGGCGTGAGCGGAAGACGGCCTAACGGTGTGCGGGACCGTAGCCCAGCTTCATGGAGACGGTTGCGAATGGTCCTCGCCGATACCCCAGGAGCAACAGTGTCCCTAATTTGCTTGGAAGTGGCGGTGCGGTCCCCTACGGCACTGCGTAGGATCCTACGGTCTTGGCGTGCATCCGTGCGTCGCTGCGGTCCGGTCCCAGGTCGACGGGCAGGTGCACCTTCCGCCGACCACTGGCGACAACATCGATGTACTGTGGAGACCTCACGCCCCACGTGTTGAGCAATTCGGCGGTACGTCCACCCGGCCTCCCGCATGCCCACTATACGCCCTCGCTCAAAGTCCGTCAACTGCACATACGGTTCACGTCCACGCTGTCGCAGCATGCTACCAGTGTTAAAGACTGCGATGGAGCTCCGTATGCCACGGCAAACTGGCTGACACTGACGGCGGCGGTGCACAAATGCTGCGCAGCTAGCGCCATTCGACGGCCAACACCGGGGTTTCTGGTGTGTCCGCTGTGCCGTGCGTGTGATCATTGCTTGTACAGCCCTCTCGCAGTGTCCGGAGCAAGTATGGTGGGTCTGACACACCGGTGTCAATGTGTTCTTTTTTCCATTTCCAGGAGTGTATGACAAACTGGAAGAAGCATTGAGACACGGTTCGAAGAGCATATAGATGCCATACATTTGAACAACATTGCAAAATCCACATTTTCTATGCACACAACTACAAACGGTCGTGGAATAAAGAGCATTGAAGACCATGTAGAATTATTGCATCAGGCTGAGAAAGGTAGCCTTATGAATTTTCTTGAGGAAATTGAAACATATATACATTAAAGCTAATCACCATAAAATCTCCTCCATGAACAAACCGAGTTAGCCAATGCATCTTTTCTTCAACATTTCATTCACCTGCTTTCCATTTAAAGTAAAAAAGAACCAGTTAAATGTCCACTGTTGCAATATTTACATACTCACATCCATCCCAACCCATTTACTGTGCTTTCAAAGTACGCCATAATATGTTCATAGTTGTAATATTTATTTACGTATCTCTGGTCCTTATCATGTACCGTTCTTCCAATGTACACCATAATAATTCCGTAATATCACTGCTGTAACACTTTGCAACTGACTGATTTATTTGTTCATCTTAATTTTAATCAGTTATCTTTCAATGTAAATAGTAAGTAATGTAACATTAGCAATTTGTAAATTTCAACTCACACATACATGCACACAAGGAATATCTCTGACAGTGCAAATCTTTGTCATTGTTATGGTTGTAATATCGCCGGCTTTATATACATACCTCCATGTGATGAAACTTCTTAGTCTGTGACTGGTGCTTTATGTTATGTGCATATGTATACACAAAAAAGTGCATTGTACAATTGTCGGTCCCGCAATACGATAAGCAGCCTGCACTGGAACGTAACGGTGCGGACTCTTCATCGTAAGTACCCGAAACATCTTCCCTTTAATAATAATAAATTGTTTACATCACTTAAAAACGTTTTGAGGCACAATTACAGTTAAAAAGACGTTTCTCACATCTTGTTTTGATTGAAGGACACCACCATCCCAAGGAAATTTCGTCAGCTTGGGAAACAGGCGAAATCTAATGTAAAACGTGAACTAGCCGTCTGATGATGAACCTGTCGGTTAGAAACCGGTAAAAGCGCTGTTTAAATAAATAAATAGCATTGTAAATGTGGCTGATTGTTGTAATTTTCTATGTAGGAGTCAACCTACATTTATACATTTGAGAAAGGAAATAATAGCACTTAGTAATTAAATGAAAAGAAGGATTGCAAGTTATGAATGTCGCAGCAAATATGACGTAAATATTGAAATTGACATGGGCCGCCGCGAAGGGAAAGCGATGAACCCATTCACGTACCTCTATTGTTGAGCAGCGCCGTCGTTAAGATAGTCTCCTCTATCTAAATTATCCATAAAAAATTAAAGTAATAATAGTCTTCCATAGTTACAAGAGCTGGGATCCTTGGTATCGTAAAAGAGAAAATCGTATTGTTCCGTAAGTTGCTTTTATTATTTAGCCCAATTTGACTTGAAATTACAGAGCACTTCGTTTATAAGTTCTGTCACCAACACACGAGAATAACGAAAGGTAACTGTTGCTAAAACTAATAAACGAAAAGCGTAAATCTGCTTTTGTCCGTCAGTGTTAAACACTTTACAAACGAATATTTCATATGAGAGTAGAATAATTGTGTGTACATTTACGAATAAGAAAGAAATTATTAAGTTTCTTTACAAGGAGAAGGCTTATCAACAACACTGTTTAGTTACGTCTTAGAATGTAATAGAATTGTCTGTAGTTCTAGAACTGAACATTAAACGAAGTAAGACAATTACTGTCAAAAGTAATTAAATCGATTTGATTAAAATGTCAATTTTTCAGAGGACTTTGTGAAGAAAACAAACAAAGAAGGCACATATGGTGGAATAATAAATCTGAAGAAACACTTACACAAAAGGAAAAAAACTTTGGAACAACTGGTCTAGCAGGAAAACGAGTAGTAATTGGAAAATATCCTTGACAAGAAACCGGCAATAAGATTATAAGGGGCAAAATAGGTACTTGGAAAAGAAGCAAGTTTAAACTATAGAACACCTTAAAAATACAAGAGTTAACCACTAAATATTCAAGAACTGTATGCCACCTTCGTGGTTCGATGTTATGGTGTGAGGAAGCATACCATTGCATGGTGGACTGACCTCTAACTCTTCTAACGCGGTACACTCAACGATCAACGTTGTTGTGGTACTGTACTTCTTCCCAATATGCTATTTTTCAGGGGTTCATTCGGCGCTGACGGAACCTTAAAAATGGTTCCGTGCCTCTGTTGCTAAAAAAGGAACCCTTTTACCATCACTTTGTTGTCGCTCTGTCTGTCTGCCCAACTGATAATAACCCTTTTCCTCAAGAACGAGTACAGGTATCAAGTTGGAAAATATGGCACACACTAAGGTCTGTGCTCCATTGTCAATGCAAATATGCAGGGTTGTACGCCAATGAAATCGAAAGATACGGCCATTTGTGTAGTGTACACAGAACAGCAAGAACATTATGACCACCGACCTACTCTCGATACAAGCCCATCCACACGATAGCAGCGTCACCTAGCGAGGAATAACTGGTACTCAGGCATACGCAAGGTGCATATTGTGCCGGTGAGCGTGCTAAGTAGGATAGGGAAGGCGCGCGATGTATCTGAGTTTGACGGAGGGCAGATCTTGGTGTCCCTGAGGCTCAGCACGAGAACTTCAAAAGCTGCACGACTTGCCGGGTGTTTGAGGAGTGCTGTGGTGAGTATCCTCAACACGTGGCGAAACAGACGTGAAACCACAAACACATCTTGGGACTGTGGGGCCATCCCCCACAACTGATGTCAGTTGTCCTGGTAAAACAGGACGAGCGTCGAACTGTGGCGGAACTACTATCATTGTTTAACACTGGCCAGAGTGCAAAATTGTCCGAACTTAATCAGCACAGAATACTCTTAACGATGAGCCTCCGCAGCCAACGACTCACGCATGAGCCGATGTTAACACCACGATATCGGAAATTACGACTGAAATGGGCACGATACCATCGCCACTGGACGCTGGCGCAGGGACAGAGAGTTGTACGGTCTGATGAATCGCGCTACCTTCCTCATCATGCCGATGCGAGTGCGCGGATACGTTGTCTTCCAGGGCAACAGCTCGTTGACACCTATTCTGCGGGACGGAGACAAGCTGGCGTCGTCTCCAGTATGCTCTGGCGAACATTCAAGTGGACATCCGTCAGTCTACTGGAGCTGGTGCAAGGCGTCCTAACGGCCAAGGTGCATCGAAACTGGTTGCAGACCACGAACATCCTTTCGTGACGATCATGTTCCTAACGGCAGTGGCATTGTTCAACCAGATAATGCGCGTGTCGCTAGGCCATTATTGTGATGGAGTGGCTCAAGGAACACAGTGACGATTTGCAATTGTTGCACTGGTCCTCCAACTTGCTGTACCTGAAACCCATCCAATACATCATGGATGTGACCGAAAGTGGCGACAGAGGTCGTGGCGCCCCTACCCGGAGTATAGGGGCGTTAGGTGACTTGTGTGTGCAGATGTGGTGCCAATCCCCTGCAGGACCTGCCAAGGTTGAAAGTGTTGTTAACAAAAATTCTCTATTTAAGCTAGACTGAAATGCATGTGACTGCTTTAGTCTTTAATAAAACTTGCATCTGACTGCGTATTTAACTGAACTTTATCTGACTGCATGAAAATATTGTTGGAAAATTAATACAGAAAATACACATCTGACTGCATGAAAGTTTAGTGGTAAAAATAAATGAAAGTCACCAACCTGCATCTGACTGCGTCTGTGGACTTAGCTCGTGCACTCCTTCCCGTTCAGCCGATAATAAAACATATATTCAACTCAGCCGTAGTGCAATGGCATAAAATTGTCATTCTAGATAACTTTACTCATTTTGGCCCTGTTTGTTACTTAATAAAAATTCTGTCCTGATCTGAATAATTTGCGAACTGTGCCATGGCATATGGATTATTTTACTCTGATAAATGAAATTATTAGCTTTACTCATGGGAACTTTACTTTAATGTACCTTTTGGTTCAATACAAGTACAGGATGCGGAGAACGACATAAGGTGTGAGATGAAACTCTAATTTTATCTAAAAAATATTTATTGTTCAAACTTTTAAGGCACATGCGAAAAACTAAAAAAAAACTTCTATAGCATGGATGTACGAGAATGTTTCACAAAACGCTTATTGCATCAACAATGGAATTTCTGTCTAGCCTTTAGACATTATTTAACCAAAGAAAACCTATTTTATTAATTATTCTTTCTAGTTTCCCGAGGTATGCCGAGTTTCGCTCAATATATAGCTTATTATGTGCGTAGCGCCAGTTCTTACTTTGATGCTGTCACGACCCGGCTGCCTCCTGCATGCATCTAGCTCCAACTCGAAAGACGTCTGCTGTCTCTGCGCATCTCCTCACCAGTACTCAAACTTTTACCGCTTGCGCCTAACTCTGTTAGCTATCAAAGATCTTACTACTCGAAGATGTACTACTCGTCGAACCTTGCGGTTGGAACTATCGACATTTTTCACTGGCTCTATACTGATCGAATCTCAGCACATACCTTTCAAGGTCTCATTGCTTCTATGTTACGACGCGTCGCCGCTGTTATCCGTGACAAAGGTGGACATACGGTCTATTACGTAGATGGTCATATTGTTCTGGCTAATACGTGTACACTGATACTCGTAAACTTATTTACAAAACTTTCTGATTACTTCCCGTTGATCTAGAATCACGAAATTTGGCAAAAAGCAAGGTTTTACACTACCATTAAAGGAAAAACATCCGAAAATCGTTACTTTTGGTTAAATTACACGAAAAAATATTTCTCTCCTTATTTGCCATCCGACTGTCAGTCCGTCCGTCTGTTAAGAACCCTTTATCCCAGGAAGTGTCAGACGTAGATAGTAGAAATGTAATTCACACACTATAATCAAAGGTCCCTAGGCGGAGTAAAACGATTGTTCATTTATGTCACACATTTTGACATCTTCCCAATGGCGACATCGACATAAAAAATCGTCGAAATTCTCATTTGCTAGGATGTATGAACCGTCTACAATGCCCTGAAGGACCTACCAAGGCCTCATTGCTTCTATGTCACGACGCGTCGCCGCTGTAATACGTGCCAAAGGTGGACCTACAGCCTATTAGGTAGGTGGTCGTAATGTTCTGGCTTTGTAGGAGTTCTACTCCCACGTATCCGGGTTTTTCTGGATGCGGGACCACGTCGAACAGAAAAGGTGGGGGAACTCTTGTAACGAGAGGACTTTAGGCGAAAGGACTGGCCTGCCCGTTCCTCCGACTTCATTCCCATCGGGCACGTGTGGGATGCGTTGGGGTCCAGCACCTCCACATGCTCCAATGACCATCCAGCCGCTATCAACTGCACTGATGAAGGAATGGAACACCCTATCACAAGAAGTCCTCACCAGCCTTGTGACCACCGTGGCAGCACGTTGCAGAGCGTGCGTTGCCATTCGTGATGATCACACACTCTATTAAGAACTATGCCACGCTGTTTTTAATATTCAGGGGACCATCATGATACGCAGTGACTTAAACGTAATTGCTATCCTTGAATGAAAGTGTCATTTCTGTATATCTCATTGCTTTTTCTTTCACCTTTCTTCTGTACTATATTGCAGAATGCTTTCTATAAGTGGTCCAGGTTTCATCGAGCCGCGTTACTTGGCAGTGACACACCACTCGAACGTTACTTTCGTCACTACTTTTAGCACACTAGTGTGTGCTTCAATTTATTGGTGATAAATCTTAGGTAAGTTATTGTGAAGATAACGAGCAGTAAATCTAGTGGACCTCAGCACACAATTTGTTTAAGAGGAGTTTCAAGGTTACTAGTAGAAGATTACTGTGTGGCCCAGTTTATTAAATTTTGCTCGTAACCGAAAGAAGTGCCTGTTGACTAATAATTGTGGTCATCAGATCATTGCATCGCGCCTACAGCTCCACCTCAAATTAAGACAGGTAGTTCACAAGTTTAGAAATGCAAAAGACTTGCCAGCATAGTATAATCAGTTACCAATCACTATAAGTTTTGTCAACCTTAATAATTATCCAATGCTAATAGTTTTCTTACGTAATTACTGACAACAGTAGGATCCTACTCATATCATTATAACAACCATGTGTCACGTTATTGAAACAGAGATAAAGTCTAATATGAAAATATTCATTACGCCAGAAAGTAAACATTTATATGCGCTGTTTCAGAGGAAGCAATAACCTTACGATTTAACTGAAATTATTATTTCCATTTTGTTTATGTAATCATATTCATTATCCTTGGAGAAGGAAACTATTAAGCATGAAAATCAATATGCCTGCCAAGACCAAAGCTTATAATAAAATTCAGCAGTATTATACAATTTTACGTATTGATTCATGTGTTGCATAAGCTTGGCTTGTACATTCGGCGTTGCCTATAGCTGATAATTGTGACATATTCAGTCTTCAGTTGTTACATTTGTAGGACCGAGTTTTCTTTATTTGTAAGAAGTGCTTTGTGAAACTTAAAGGAAATGAAAATTATGGTTAAGTAAAATTCCTCTATAATTAATGTATTACGGGTTTTAATTAGTAAATTAGTTTCGATTTTGAATTACTGTAAAGTATTCAGTCTTTAGTGTCATGTTAATTAAGTTTTAAACATTTTATGGCATTCTGCACCAATCGAACTCTCACGCGTGAGTTTACTGTTGTTGCTTATAAGTTTCAGTTACCGTTATGTAAATCGAAATTTTAATGCGATGTAGTCACGGACTGGGGACAGTATTATTTCGTTGAAGAACTACGGTTTTGCTAGATTTCAAGTTTCGAATTACTAACATTTTCTTTGACTAATCAAAATCCACCAACAAAATTGTATTTTTCTTTACGTCGTTGTTAGTGCAACTTTGCTGGAATTATTACACACTTGTCTGCATTCGGTCAGTAAAAATTCTACGAAATTGGTGCCTTTTGTGAAAATTGCAAAAAATTAGGTACACGTGTCCTTAATAATCGCAGGGTTTGGGTAGGATACAATTTGTGCGTGATACGGAGCTGCCACTGATACAATGACCACTAGCTTCGCGTGATGTCTACCCGATGGAACACATCTGGGAAGCTTTCTTATACGAGTTTCGCTCCCGAGACCCACAGTCCCGTAATTTACGAGAACTATGTAACTTGTGCACAGGCTTCGGTTTCTATATAACTCTGTAAACCAACCAAGGACATGTTGCATCCATACCACCAAGATTCGCAGTCATACTACGTTCCACATGCTGTCATAATACAGGGCCATTGGAAATCATTTGTTTCCAGAGCTCAATATTTTCTAAAGTATCACACGACACATGTTCTAGCGGTAATAATTCCATACTTTAAATACCAACATCCGTCAGTGGTGATAAAATTAGTGTTGATGTGTTCTCTGAGTTGCTCCAGTGTTCTTGATAGTGGTGGGAGGTACACCTAAAGGTAAAAGTCACAAGGCGTCAGGCCAGGCAACCGGGGAAGGATCGGGGAGAGAGGGGGGGGTCAGGGATCAGAGCCACATCATCTTCACCACTAAGTCCGCCGATGAAGTTCGTCGTTATGGTACCGGTGAACATCGATGTTCCAACGAGGTGGTGCTCCGACTTATGAAAGGTGAAATTATGGTTACCAGCAGTCTGTTGTCGAGACAATAACAGCTGCAGCATATCAAGATAAGGGGTAAACGGCACAGTCTTCTCACAGAAGAGAAACTTCCAATACAGCTTCGTCTGTGATACTGCACAGGAGACCTTAGGCAGATGTGGTTCATGCACATCAACCGTATGAGGATTTTCAGCGTCCCACACTCTCACATGGTGACGATTAAGACGATTAACAATTCCGGATAAATGGAAGGTTGATTCATCGCAACTCGTACATTCCAAATCACATAAACTCTTTTCTTGCTTTGTCGCACTGCAATCGTAACGCTAACAGGTGGGCACACTGCAAATTCCGTGAGTTTATTGTTCTATTCAAGCATCAATCTTATTTGTACAAATAAGGCAAGTATAACATAGAAAAGAAATGAATCATTGATAGTAGCCTTGTACTTGGCTCACCGTTGTATCAGAAAGGTAGGTGGTGGACGCAGGCCCACCAACTGATATGTTACAATTTTCTGTCGGGCTGAGAGAAACAGATTTGTCTCAAAACATGTTACACGGTGCACATACCTGTTACTTACACTATTCTCAGTGTAATATAAAAAACGGAATACCTTTAATCTATTACGAGACGGTGGACGTCATAGGTCCGTCAAACCAAAATACCCATGAAATATACCTGAACAATCTTCGAAGATTTGATGGTAGAATTCAAGTTTACCCTGTAGGTAATAGGCTGTGGGATCACCGGGTTTACTGGTTTACGAAATTAAATAACGAACAGCTCAGTGTAGTGTCTTAAGATTCCGTATGAAGCCTAGAACTGGTGCACTTGAAATTATTTCATGTCCAGCTTTATGCAGTGACAGTGACCACTTGCCATTGTATATGTTGACTGCGTTATCTTCGCAACGCAAACGTCTCACACATCACCAGTATAGATTTTCAGTCGCTCATAATATTTTTCTGGTGTCACGAACCACCACCGTATCAGAGACCGAACGAGATAAGCATCGTAGCAAGGAGCACGCGACTCGGTCGTATTTACCACAGCTGCACAACAGCCTAAGCAACGCCTCGTGGGGCAAGCCCTTGCTCCTTCAAGTCGGATACATGTTGCCGGATTTTACATCTGAAGCACTACTCCCAAAATTACATAATTTGGTATCCTTCTTTTCCTTATATCACCTACTGATGTTTTAGTATCGCTAATCTGCTACAACCAACAAGATCGGTAATCCGACACACGTAGTGCAGTGTTAGTTACCTGTGCAGTTCTTTCCTCTGTGTCGTTCAGTATGTAGCATCAACGAGCAAGTCATTCACTTTTATACGCATGAATCCTTACACTACGCTCTAAACTTCCTGTCTGCGACAAACGCAACAGTTAAATTACAGGGTGTTTCAAAAATGACCGGTATATTGGAAACGGCAATAAAAACTAAACGAGCAGCGATAGAAATACACCGTTTGTTGCAATATGCTTGGGACAACAGTACATTTTCAGGCGGACAAACTTTCGAAATTACAGTAGTTACAATTTTCAACAACAGATGGCGCTGCAAGTGATGTGAAAGATGTAGAAGACAACGCAGTCTGTGGGTGCGCCATTCTGTACGTCGTCTTTCTGATGTAAGCGTGTGCTGTTCACAACGTGCAAGAGTGCTGTGGACAACATGGTTTATTCCTTAGAACAGAGGATTTTTCTGGTGTTGGAATTCCACCGCCTAGAACACAGTGTTGTTGCAACAAGACGAAGTTTTCAACGGAGGTTTAATGTAACCAAAGGACCGAAAAGCGATACAATAAAGGATCTGTTTGAAAACTTTCAACGGACTGGGAACGTGACGGATGAACGTGCTGGGAAGGTAGGGCGACCGCATACGGCAACCACAGAGGGCAACGCGCAGCTAGTGCAGCAGGTGATCCAACAGGGGCCTTGGGTTTCCATTCGCCGTGTTGCAGCTGCGGTCCAAATGACGCCAACGTCCACGTATCGTCTCATGCGCCAGAGTTTACACCTCTATCCATACAAAATTCAAACGCGGCAACCCCTCAGCGCCGCTACCATTGCTGCACGAGAGACATTCGCTAACGATATAGTGCACAGGATTGATAACGGCGATATGCATGTGGGCAGCATTTGGTTTACTGACGAAGCCTATTTTTACCTGGACGGCTTCGTCAATAAACAGAACTGGCGCATATGGGGAACCGAAAAGCCCCATGTTGCAGTCCTAACGTCCCTGCATCCTCAAGAAGTACTGGTCTGGGCCGCCATTTCTTCCAAAGGAATCATTGGCCCATTTTTCAGATCCGAAACGATTACTGCATCACGCTATCTGGACATTCTTCGTGAGTTTGTGGCGGTACAAACTGCCTTAGACGACACTGCAAACACCTCGTGGTTTATGCAAGATGGTGCCCGGCCACATCGCACGGCCGACGTCTTTAATTTCCTGAATGAATATTTCGATGATCGTGTGATTGCTTTGGGCTATCCGAAACATACAGGAGGCGGCGTGGATTGGCCTCCCTATTCGGCAGACATAAACCCCTGTGACTTCTTTCTGTGGGGACACTTGAAAGACCAGGTGTACCGCCAGAATCCAGAAACAATTGAACAGCTGAAGCAGTACATCTCATCTGCATGTGAAGCCATTCCACCAGACACGTTGTCAAGGGTTTCGGGTAATTTCATTCAGAGACTACGCCATATTATTGCTACGCATGGTGGATATGTGGAAAATATCGTACTATAGAGTTTCCCACACCGCAGCGCCATCTGTTGTTGAAAATTGTAACTACTGTAATTTCGAAAGTTTGTCTGCCTGAAAATGTACTGTTGTCCCAAGCATATTGCAACAAACGGTGTATTTCTATCGCTGCTCGTTTAGTTTTTATTGCCGTTTCAAATATACCGGTCATTTTTGAAACACCCTGTAAGAGTAATAGATACACACTGCATAAAAGCTTTATGACAAGTGGCGGTCATGTTCTGCACTTATAATACTACTCTCTTCTTGGCAACAAATTTTTATTATATTTCTTTGATCCATGTGCGTTTCAATATGACGCAATTTTTCGTAAGAACGAAATTATATTGACACGAAGTATCGCGTCAGTATTAATCACATAAAGCATAAGTCCAAACTTATCCCTTAGGTTATCGTCTGTTGTATTATCGAAGAGTTGTGCCCAACAACTGAACTTTTACTAACGACGGGCGGAAATAAGTAGTACATTATAATTTGGTTACTTGTAAGTAGTGTGTAATCGCTACCTTATTCAAAGGTGTTAACAGATTGCTCCTATGTTTACTCAAATTATACAACTCTATTTAATTTACTGGAGTAATAGTGAACCGTGTAGAGCGATACTGTGTCCAGGGTGCTTTTCCGTGGTTGCTAACAGTAGTGAAGGACGCGGAATGATGAATGGCGACAAGAATCAGGTTGGCATGGCCTTTGCTAACAGTGGCAGTGGGTGTTTCGGCATGCGGGCTGGAATGCATCTGGACAATACTATGTTCGTGTTTCGTGAGCCTGAGAGGGACCGACATAATGCGATGTTCCGGAGGAAGAGCATGACAGACGTAGTTGGAAAGGAATTAGCTGTTCTGGGGACAATAAACTGAGATTTATTACGACGGTACACATCCAATTGTTTTACCGTGACGAATAAAGCACAAACCACTTTTAGTATTATAAAATAGCAAAAGGTCTTTTCAACAATAACAAGTTTTTATAAACTGAATGTGCTCCTTAACCATTTACGTAATACATAACTGTATAGTTACAATAAATCATCACAATATATTGAAAGATCGCTGCTCAAATGCCACAATCGTTTTTAAAGAGACGACTAATTGAGAAAGTTTTGGCAAGAGAAAGGTAATCGACGCTTGAAGTGATGAGAAAAGAATGTTATACTAGAAACCGTTTTTGTCAAAAAAACGTTGTTACACTACAGTACTCCAAAACATTTTTGACTTCATCATGTCTTCTATACATTGTAGGAAATTAAAAAAAAATATTAGTAACAGGAACGTTTGTTATTTTATTTTAGTCTCATCGAAACCAACTTTATTACTTACACTAGAAATCGTTGTGAAAAATAGAGAATTAAAATGACAAATACTGAAGAAATAGATAAAATATTTAAAATGCAATTAGCATTCTTATATTAAATTTATTTACCATGTTATGTATTCTCAGCTATTTCTGCTGATAAACTGTCATAAGAGAAGTGAAGTCCGTAGAAATGAGTATTGTGGCAAACGTCAGGTCACATTCTTTCACTGCGTTAACGCTGCGTGTTTCAAAAAACAATAGCGATATCTCAACCGTCTGTTGAAACGATACAGCTGTAGGATCTCGTCAATGTTTAAACGTTCTCAACGAAACCTTATGAATTATTAGTATTTATCCTTCCTACGAGCTTTAACGTGGTACAGCTGTATAATATTGCAGTCATTTCAGTATTCACGTTGACTGCTGCCGCTTCACTAATTACAAAACATTTTTCACTTTAATAGTGTTCAATTTTTAATATTTTTAGCTGCATTATCTTACAGTCACTGCAGTTTTAATTCCACAATTTCACGACGCATGATGGTCTGACAGTTCGTGAATCACGGAAACATATAACAGTTCTTCTATGTTAATATGTCTTGTGCGCCTCATTGCAATTTCTTACTCTACAAAGATATCTGTCGTTGGATGGGAAGGTGTGTCCCGATGGAGTGCTCAATAACACACAACCAAGCAAACTAGTGGCTTGTCTGAACGAATCGTTAAGTGGTCGGAGCGTGGAGGAAGTGTTAGGGTGCAGGACCAAAATCACATTACATGTTTTCCTTAAAATAATTTGTTATACAGAAATTTAATCTTCATTATTAAAAAACCAAACTTTTTTTAAACTTTCAGAGAATGAATAGTAAATGCTCCTTGTTTCTTATTAGAATATCTGATGAAACCCTTCTACCAGAAATAACAGTTTTAACGTCAGATGGTGATCCACATGAAACCAAGCTGTAATTACAAATTTTACACACAGACTATACTAGAGTAAAACAGGATTTTAGATAACAGCTACGAAATGACAGATCCACTTGATAAACAAGTTAAGCCCAATGTTTAGCAACGTATCTGTGCCTAGGAAATTTTTTGACGTAATCCAATTATAACATTTGCACGTGATCAAAGCCAATACGAACTTGCAGTTATAATATATATTAATAAACCTTGTAAGTGGCGTTGTCCAAAGTTTAGTGAATTGAACTGTTTTAAAAAACACAACAGTAATTCTTTTACTCCCAGTATTGAATAACTTTTAAAATTCAAGCAGTTCAAAAAACAACAATGAGAGCTACGAACTAAATAGCAAATTTCTGTAACCAACACTCTCCATAGTACGCAGAAGTTGAACAGTGAAGTAACACTTGCACTTGACTAACAAACAAGAGGATTATACATTAAAAACCAGATTACTTAAGACATTGGCTCTAAATAATAACACACAGGTACAAGCCCGTGTGGAATGGTTGCTCCGTGCGTTATTAAGACTTCAGTAATTAGTGAGGCCATTACAAGGCATTAAAAGAGCAAAACATTTGGACAGAAAATTTATTACCTAAAGCAACACACAAACATAAAAATAAGGAAAGGCACTTAAACTCAAAACGAAGACCAAGTTAGTGGTATCTGGTACACACAATTACTACTAATTTTATACTCAAAAACACGTGATCAAGTTGAGGTCACGACACTGTTCAAAACCGCACAGGGGAACAAACGTATTACTCGGATTTCACATTTAACCAAGGCGCAGAAACTGTATAACTGGCACAATAATTCTTAGCTGTTTCTGGAGAAACCCGGAAGAAGAGACCCACTGCACAATATCTTAGCCCTCAAGACCAACAAGAACTAAAATGGTGGCCACCGGCTACCATATTGAAGAAGAACAAACAAGACTCCCGTAATAACCGGCCACAATGTTACCAACTTATTGTGGGCTCCACAAGACACCGCAACACAGAATTCCAGAGCGCCACGCAGCACCTTCACTTGTTCTTCAGGATACTGATAGAGCCCTTCGAGACACACGTACCTCTAGCAATCGCAAAGCGGCTCGCGCTCTCAATCATGTGACAGCCACACTGAACACACCACAATCGACTGCTCCAGCTCCTGTCAGCTCACACCGAGTCACTCGCGGCGTATCACAGGAAGCCGCAACAAAACTCAGGAGCTGCAATCCAAGTTTTAATAATTTCGTCTTTACGTTCTTGTCGAATGTCAAGGATGACATGTAGCAGGAGAGCGTGGCAACAGCACAGATGTCACGTCAATTCCTATAAAATACTCGAGATTTTGATGGCTAGTTCCGCCATCATGACAGGAGTAAAACTACCTAGTGCCGGGGCTTTCTTTTTTATGGAGGTTTCAATACAGCGTCACGGGTGGACTACGGTCTTACTGTCTTAATGGATGATAAAACTGTTCCATTCCACAATGATGTCATTCCTGGAAGTTCAAGTTGCAGACAACAGGTAACATTACTACTAACTACATCAGGTTTACGATGGTCGACACACATCGAGTGGTCAATTCAACACTGACGCTTCACTAGTGGCCATAACAGGGCTGTTGGTCGGAATCTGATTCCTCAAGGATGGTGAGAGGAACCGGGTGGTGGTGTCAGTGCTGGGGAGTTTTGGTGCCAGTGGTCTGTCGGCCAGCAACTGTGTCACATAGAGGTTCCACTTTTTCTTAGACTCACCCTTCCTTCTCTCGCATGGACGTCTTCAGAGTTACCATGTCCGTTTCCTCGCGGTGGGTAACTACCCTCATGAGGGGAGGGGCATGTAGGCTTGACCGAAGCAACTTATTGTGCTAGCACTGGAGGGTCTACATCCGGGAGTCACTAATTGTAGCCCAGGCAGTGAAGCCATAGGTGAGGGAAGGGTGGACAACCATCTGGTATAGCCGGATACTGGTTTCGAGGTTCAGTTACCTGCTGTTGAAGATTGGGTACAACACCTTTATCGGAATGTGTCCTTTTTGGGTGACATATTCTGGCAGAGCAGTTTTTTACCCGTCCAGACACCTTAATATTTGGTATCAGGAGACTATGGGACCTGGACGCCTGCAAGAATGATGTTGTGGAGGAGGACAGGAATCCGTAGTTTCGGCAGCATTTGGGGTAATGTTGTTTGAACCCGCCAGGTCACCGTCGCGTCTGCCTGCCTCTGGAGACGAGCAATGAGGTGGCCCATGTGGTTGCGAGTTGTGTAGAGTGCCGTATCATCGGCATTTTCGATAGGTGGCAGTGTATAAGGACTAGCTTTATTATTAACTTTAATGTTAAAGAGGCTGGGAGGCAACAGAGATCCTCGAGGTGTGCCCATCGACATATGACGCAAGCTGGAATGGTGACCTTCCTGAGTAACCAAGAAGGTCTTATCGTTGAGGAAGTTATCCATGATCTTGACATAGATGTAGGGGATGGTCGTCTGAATCGGCATTTTGTACACCAGATTGTCCTGCCAAATCCTGTCATACGCGTTTCGCATATCCAAGAAAACCGCTGTCATCGACATGGTGGAGTTAAAGCCCTTGCTAACACGTTCTGTAATCCTAAGGTCTGAGTTCAGCCAACAGGTAGGACGTGAATCCGACCTGTTCTGGACTGATTGTCCCAGCCGCCGGCAGAGGCTGGGAAATACGATGGCCGATTATAGATTGTAGAACGTTTTTCATGGTATTTCAAAAGCTAAAGGGTCTGTTTTTAGTAGCACTTGCTAACACGTTCTGTAATCCTAAGGTCTGAGTTCAGCCAACAGGTAGGACGTGAATCCGACCTGTTCTGGACTGATTGTCCCAGCCGCCGACAGAGGCTGGGAAATACGATGGACGATTAAAGATTGTAGAACGTTTTTCATGGTATTTCAAAAGCTAAAGGGTCTGTTTTTAGTAGGGACCGTAGGATTCTTTGAGGGCTTTGGGATGGCAATCAATCTGACTTGCTTTCGCTGTGGGGGAAAAAGGCCAGTTGTGATACAGCTGTTCAGGATGCTGAGAAATAATACCAGTGGCTTATGTGGGTACCTGCGAAGGTGTTCGGTTTAAGATGCCATCTAAACCTAGAACCGACTGCCCACGCTTCTGCAGTAGGATCCGTTGGATTTCAGCCAGGGATGTAAGGTGAGGGGCAGTCTGAGGTGGTCTTCGTCTGAAATCGGAAACGGCCGCCAGAATATCGCGTTCATCTTGGAGTTCATCAGGCCTGAGGTCCTGAATGAGGAATACGTTCTGGGCCTCAAACGCATCGTCCAGAGATTATACCACACGGAGGGCATCATAAGTTAAGCCATCCCCTGTGTGGATGGGATGGTTGGTCTTACCTGCGTAGCGCCACAGGGTTTGGACAAAAGCCCATTCAGGTTTATGTTGGAGGAGGAAGGCAAAAATCTTGTCCTCCCATTGCTCCGTTTTCCAATCGGCGAGCTCGTGGCAGAATTCACATTGGAGACGCTTCGTACGATGTTTATCCCATGGATCACAAAACTGCTTCCATCGCCTGCGGTAGCGGTTCTTCTGGATTTTGAGTTCGTGCAATAGGGGAGGCAAATCCTCTAGTGGGGTTAAGCCCTTGGGAGACTGGAAGTAAAGGCCTTCATCGCGTTTTGGGTTTTCGTGGTTAGGTAATCAACAGCACTAACTAGATTGGCAGACGTTATCAGGTCGAGATGTTGCCGAGTGGTGTTATTAAGCATCCTGGAAAATTTGTCTCAGTCCATGATCGTCAAGGTAGAACGGACGTCTAAAGACAGAGCGACGTCGGTAAGTACAGGAGCACGGGGTTGTGGTCAGGGGCCAGTTCGTGTAGTGTTTGCAACGAAAACTGTGTAATATTTCTTGCTATGCAACCATCATATTCGGCTACAAGAAGCTCCTGTTGGAGCAGTTGAGAAGGAAGCTGTGGCAAGATGACGTAATGTGGTGTGAGGTAAGGGTGACAGATAGTTTTTTTTTTTTTTCGTATGGGTATCGTGAGAAAGACCCCCTAAATTGTGGTTCTTGTCCGCTATTAGATGCTGCGTCCGGAAGTTGCGCGCCAAAATGGTAATATTCTTTTATTAATATTTGAAAAATTAAACAGCGTCAAATTAAAGCATCTCTCAATAGCGTGCTATCATTCCATTGTTTCACTAGTATTAATATCCAACAGAATAATAAACAATTGCAGAACGAAAAACGAGACGAAGCACTTCGGTGATCTTCGGGTCGCGCCTAACGTGGATAGTGGGCGAAGTGGTTCGGCGTTAAGATGATAGCTCGTTCGGCCGTCTCGGAGGACGGACATGTCGTCTGCCGCGGTATCTATTAAGACTTAATATGCAATGTCTAGTTCAGAACAGTGTGATTGTAACTACAGAAATACGCTTAGTTATTTTGTTGAAGGAAGAAAGTATTTGTGACTCTAAGGTGGAATATAATCGTGCAGGTTCTCGTGTTCTGCCAACAAAAAACGAGTGGCATCCCATATAAAGAAACTGACTGGTTACGTAATCATTTCTAAACCAACGGTTCCTTGATAAGAATTTCTCGCAGCCTCAAGATTACGGATTCACTACCTACGTGCTGTTTTATGCGTAGGCAATAACAACTATAGAAGACTGCAGCTTAGTGAACATTTGTTAGAACTTATGCATTCCAATCAAGCCAGTGGAAGCAAATAGGCACCTCACGTCTACTGCAATATTAGTGCAAATGATTGTAAAGCCAGAAGAACACCACAGGATCTGAAGATCTGTGAGAAATGCTTCAAAGCTGCGAGATTCTTTCATTATTTGGGTGTTCTCCAAACCAATGATAACATTATGACACAATGCATTAGGGAAAGGATACAAACAGGAAACAAAGCCTGTTATGCAAACCTAAAGATACACAAGAACTCTATAAGCACAAGAATAACTAAATTGAGAATATACTATTCCCCTGTGCGATCTGTTGCCACATGTGGATCATAAACGTGGAGAATGACAGAAGCAGACAGTATCAGCTGAAGGGCATCTGAAAGGAAAATCTTACGAAAAATCTGTGGTCCTGTGAGAGAGGCAGAAGATTGGAGAGTGAGATACAACCATGAATACAAGAGCTTACACAAAGGAAAGATATAGCGAAATTAATCAAATCTCAAGGAATACGTTGGTTAGGACATATCGAGAGAACGACGGACGACAGGATGCCCAAATGAATAATGAATGCCAGATGGTATTCCTCGGGAAGGAAGGGCAGACCAAGAGCTTGATAGATGGACAATGTGCTGGTTCGCCTTGTCAGGCTGGGGATTCGTGGATGGAAGAAAAACGCTGAGAACAGAGATATATGGAAGAAGATTGTTGAGGAGGCCAAGGCCCACCAAGGGCTGTAGTGCCGCAGAAGAAGAAAAAGAAGATAGGAGGGATCTTCTCCTTTTTTGATTGTGGTGGCGGTGGATTCTGTGAAGTGGGGTCGGGAGATGGACCCAACAGTTGCTGCTGCTCCAGGTGAAGAGACATCTGAATCTGAATCACGGCGACGAACGCGAGCATGACCTTTTAGACCGTCGACCATGGTGGAAGGGGGTGGGGGGACCGACAGGGTCGGAATCCCCAGAAGGCCCGTTGGGACGACGGGATAATGTAGACGAAACAGCACCCGACGGAGCGTCCTCGTGGCTGTCGGTTGTGTTAATGCTGGGGGCCGACATGGCTTGATCGTCTCTAGGTGAGAGGTCTATCACCAGGTGACAATGGGAACCGTCGGACGATGAAGAGGAAGATCGGTGCCTCACGCTGGTCTGGGTACGTAAATCGGTATCACTCTCACTGATTATAGGTGACTTGTGGCGGGAGGAAAGATACTCCTGGTCCTTAGCCCGTTGGGTGGTGTCAGTATCTGCACTGCCGGCAGCTTGCTGGGACGGCCGTCGAGCGGTCGGTATCACATTGCCGTGCGAAGGGACGGCGGAAAAGTCGCCTAGCCGCGTATTCCTGTCCTGGGCCCTTTTAACGCTTTGCCTCGACCCGCCTGGCGTAGTCAGGTCGCTGGGAGGCAAAATACACTCATGCCGGTAGCCTAAATATACCCAGTACGAAACAACAACGCTGCCTTAGATGGCGAACGACAATCAACGTCGACTCAGACACTGCGACTAAACATTCGTGACCGTAACGCCCAGCGCGAATGTACTCGAAAGTACAAGCCGGGGCTGGCAATATTTCCTGCTTATATCTCCAAGATCACGGCCGCTGGCACCAGAGAGGGCCGAAACGACGCGTGCGCGGGAGGTGAGTGCTGCAGTTCATAGCAGCTCTCGAACGCCGCGGGGCCAAGTGAGGTCAGGTGGCGTGATTGTCCGGCGCCACGTTTGAAACTGTCGCTCCCGTCCCTGTACAAGCGTTAAGCATCGTGCGTTGCCTCCTTTCGACATCCAAAGCCCGTCCCCATGCCCTACTGTCTGCTGAAATTATTGCTGTTCTTTCTAACCTCAGCCACCTCTTTTGTAAAGTGTATTGATGCATGAACCAAGAGTCTTTCTTTCATACTGTATTTTGTGTCCATTTTAGAGGTAATGCTGAGCTATGGCCGACTTGTGGAGCTCCCTTTGCTTAATATGTCTCTTGTACTCGATACAACGTAGATGCTGCCGCACTCGCAAGGGACACTCTACACACGGAGAACACTAAGAGCTATGTCGTCGTTAATACGTGGCAGCGTATCTCGGCTTGAAAAACGAGAAGAACTTTTCTCATTCATGCCACAGCGAAACACTTCGTGGTCACAATAAAGAAAAAATCAGAGTGAGACAAAAAGTTTACTGATAGGGAAAGAGCGAGAAAATATTTTCAATCGTTTACGGAAAATTCTCAATTATAAAAGGACTATAGTACATTTAGCACAGAAACACTACTACTTGATGTTGATATACACTCCTGGAAATTGAAATAAGAACACCGCGAATTCATTGTCCCAGGAAGGGGAAACTTTATTGACACATTCCTGGGGTCAGATACATCACATGATCACACTGACAGAACCACAGGCACATAGACACAGGCAACAGAGCATGCACAATGTCGGCACTACTACAGTGTATATCCACCTTTCGCAGCAATGCAGGCTGCTATTCTCCCATGGAGACGATCGTAGAGATGCTGGATGTAGTCCTGTGGAACGGCTTGCCATGCCATTTCCACCTGGCGCCTCAGTTGGACCAGCGTTCGTGCTGGACGTGCAGACCGCGTGAGACGACGCTTCATCCAGTCCCAAACATGCTCAATGGGGGACAGATCCGGAGATCTTGCTGGCCAGGGTAGTTGACTTACACCTTCTAGAGCACGTTGGGTGGCACGGGATACATGCGGACGTGCATTGTCCTGTTGCAACAGCAAGTTCCCTTGCCGGTCTAGGAATGGTAGAACGATGGGTTCGATGACGGTTTGGATATACCGTGCACTATTCAGTGTCCCCTCGACGATCACCAGTGGTGTACGGCCAGTGTAGGAGATCGCTTCCCACACCATGATGCCGGGTGTTGGCCCTGTGTGCCTCGGTCGTATGCAGTCCTGATTGTGGCGCTCACCTGCACGGCGCCAAACACGCATACCACCATCATTGGCACCAAGGCAGAAGCGACTCTCATCATCGCTGAAGACGACACGTCTCCATTCGTCCCTCCATTCACGCCTGTCGCGACACCACTGGAGGCGGGCTGCACGATGTTGGGGCGTGAGCGGAAGACGGCCTAACGGTGTGCGGGACCGTAGCCCAGCTTCATGGAGACGGTTGCGAATGGTCCTCGCCGATACCCCAGGAGCAACAGTGTCCCTAATTTGCTGGGAAGTGGCGGTGCGGTCCCCTACGGCACTGCGTAGGATCCTACGGTCTTGGCGTGCATCCGTGCGTCGCTGCGGTCCGGTCCCAGGTCGACGGGCACGTGCACCTTCCGCCGACCACTGGCGACAACATCGATGTACTGTGGAGACCTCACGCCCCACGTTTTGAGCAATTCGGCGGTACGTCCACCCGGCCTCCCGCATGCCCACTATACGCCCTCGCTCAAAGTCCGTTAACTGCACATACGGTTCACGTCCACGCTGTCGCGGCATGCTACCAGTGTTAAAGACTGCGATGGAGCTCCGTATGGCACGGCAAACTGGCTGACACTGACGGCGGCGGTGCACAAATGCCGCGATTCCTGGTGTGTCCGCTGTGCCGTGCGTGTGATCATTGCTTGTACAGCCCTCTCGCAGTGTCCGGAGCAAGTATGGTGGGTCTGACACATCGGTGTCAATGTGTTCTTTTTTCATTTCAAGGAGTGTACATGTTTAGATATGGAAAACTGGATGTTAAACTCAGGAGACCGGCGTGCTAACCACATTCTCACCGATACAAATATTCTGTGGCCCACAGGATTGCATAGCAGGCTGTCGTGTCCCGTCAGCCTGACCATGTTCAGGTTTAGGGTGCTTTGAAGTACACACTACTTGATGGTAGACTACGTGTACCAAATTCACCGAGAATATGAATATTTCTGATTAGGTATTATGAACGTTCATATTTAAATTTTTAATTATGCTCCGTCAAACAACGTGAATACGGGGATTTGGACTTTAATACTGGCAACTATTTATTTATAGCTCGTACAAAATATACACGTGTTTCAAAATTTGGCTGACCTTCACAGTCGTCACCAGCATTGTGTATAACCCGGTGCCAGCCATGTGGAAGTCGCAGGATACTCTTAGCAGTGCCAGTTGTGTTGACAACTCGAGCGGCGCGGTCTATAGCCCGACGAATTTGTAGCAGTTCTGAAGCGAATGCCGTGAAGTGTTTCCTTCTGTTTGGAAATCGAGTTGAACTCTCGAGGACTTAAGTCAGGGGGGTGCAGTAGGTGGTATAGCATTTAGCAGTCCCATCAGTCAAACAATTCAGTAACAGGTTGCACTGTAAGTGCTTGAGCATTGTCCTGGAAATGATGGTCAGCTCCTGCAATTCTGTCCCCAAGCTGGTCGTAGATTGTGTTCCAAAAATGAACAGCATAGAGACAAAAGTGATGAAAATTTCTGCAGGGCCTGACCGTCGTATTGCAGGCCAATGCTCAAGCACGTACAGTTCAAGCTGTTACTGATTTGTTTGACTGATGGGGCTACTAAATGCTGTACCACCAACTGCACTCACCTGACTTAAGCCCTCGTGAGTTCAACTCGATTTGTGAACTGAAGGAAACACTTCACGGCGTTCGCTTCAAAACTGCTGCAAATTCGTCGGGCAATAGATTGCCTCGTTGAAACTGTCAACAAAACTGCCACTGCTAAGAGTATCCTACGGCTCCCATGTCGCTAGTAACGGGTTATACACAATTCTTGTGACTACTTCGAAGGTCAGTAAAACTTTAAAAAAAGTCTCTATTTTTTACGAGCTGTAAATGAATAGTTGCCACTATTAAAGTTCCAACCCTCGTAAATTGACGAAAACTGGTCTCGTACTACAATATTTTTCACAGTAGGGAAAACAGAACACCTCAAATATTTTAATACATTTTACCGTCATGCCAATAGGTAATGGATCTGTGATAATTGATTACACAGTATGACAGTGAATTACGTCGCAGAACAAAACAATGTGGTTGTTATGTAGTTCAGCTCCTGGTGACAATGATGGAAACCATCGTTAGCTATGACCTAAACGTTCTTCTGGAAAAGAATTTTATCTACACTCGGCTGTGTTATTCATGTTGTGGAGATTATCACATTCTGTTATTTTAGAAATATTATTGCCTAGTGGTATGAGTAGAGAGGAGAGGGAGAGATAGCCGCGAGGGTTAGGTAATGAAATTCCATCAAACGACCATAGACGACTGCAGCAATATGAGACCACACAGTATCGATTCTTGATGTGGGTAGCACACTAACTATCGACTGTCTCGTTATGAGATCATACAGTACCAACTCTTGACTGGTGTACATCTGCTAACAGGAAGAATATTGTTCGTACATGTTCGCGTGTTCCTTATATTCAGCGATGTCTAGGAAGTGTGTTAATTCACCAAATCTTTTCTGTTATGTGTGTGGCGAATTTACAGTTAAGTTTCAAAGACTTCCGTTTCAGCGATCGTCAAAAAGGCTCACGAGTTTTGAATCATAGGTGGACCAGGGTAAGTGTTGGGCACCACAGAACTGTTGCTCACGTTGACTCCTGCTACTTAAATGGCTGGTTTAATGGAACTCACCCGTGCATGCCATTTGCCGTATCACAGTTGTGGAGTGAACTTAGGAAACACTTTACAGATTTCTGCTTCTGTTTCACAAAACTAAAAGTAATATCAGGGAAAAAAAAAAACACAGTTTCGCATCCAATCTGCAGTTGACAAGATCTGCATTCTGTTTCTCTCCCAGGTCCAAAACCACCAGCGGAATGGACACTATAAGATCAAACAAACGATGGTAGTGAGTAACCAACAGATTATGAAAATCATCAGTACACGCCATAAGTAGCATGGCTACAACCACAGCCATACCCGCAGGAAGAACGGAACAGTCTTGTAACACATCCAAATTATTCAAAGAGGAATGCAGTACTACTTGGATTTGGTCTTCCAGATAAGGAGCTGTTACAACCAAACACTATTATTGCATTCTTTAAACGACAGGTTGGTGTTTCCACTTTTTCCTCAATGGTAGAAAGTTTGGCTTATTGTAATGACACAAATGGTCTGCTTACAAAATTTGGGATGATGCACAGTCTAACAGAATGGCGCCTATTTACTGAATAAGTAGTCTAAAAGCTGTTCTCTTACATAAAGGATACGAGAAACATTCCATATCAGTGGCCCATTCTGTTCACTTAAAGGAAATCTACGACAACTTCAGGTTATGTGTGGTGACCTCAGACTTCTGGAACTTCTTACGGAAATGCAGACAAAATACACAAAATATTGCTGCTTCTTGTGTCTCTGGGATAATAGGACAAGGAAAGACCATTATGTAGTGAAAGAGTGGCCTTTGAGATAAATTTTCAATTCTGTTGAAGAACATGAGCCCCTTGTTGACTAAGACATTGTGCTGTTACCAGATCTTTATCTGAAATCGGGCTTTATGAAGGGTTTTGTGAGAGCAATCGGCAAACACGGCCAGGGCTATCAATTTTTACTATCTAAATTTCCTGTGATTAGTACTGCAAAAATTAAAGAAGGAGTTTTTATTGTGGCCGAGCTGTTCTATGGTCTTCAGTCCGGAATCTCGCTGATGCTTCGGTCGCAGGTTCGAATCCTGCCTCGGGCATGGATGTGTGTGGCGTCTTTATTTAGTTATGTTTAACTAGTTCTAAGTTAGGGGACTGATGACCTCAGATGTTACGTCCAATAGTACTTAGAACCATTTTAACCAATTGAGTTTTCATTGGACGTCCGATCCGTGACTTGATGAAACGTATTAACATTGAAGAGTTGCTCATAAAAACTGAGAAGTTAGCTTGGCTAGCTTTTAAAGATGTATGCTACAGTTTCATGTGAAACACAATGTCTCAGAATTACAGAGGAGTCACGAAACACATGCTGGGCTGTTAAAAGGCTGTGTGATGCAACGGGTCTCCGAAATTACATTTCCTTCATTCTCATTTGGACTTCTTCCCAACTAATCTTTGAGATGTGACTGAAAAACATGGAGAGAGATTTCAGCAATATATCGCTGCAATGGAAAGCCAATATAAGGGAAGGTTGTCACTAAACTTTTGGGCGGTTTACTGCTAGAAACTATCGACACACAAACGGAAAATTTTCAGGAAAAGTTTTTTGCTTGTAGATACATTTCAAGCTTCAATCAGCTTTCTCGTACTGTTTTGATTTTATTTCATGTTTTTTAACATAAACAAATACTGTCATTACATGATCTGTATATTAATCAACTATAGACTTATCATATATTGTTACTGAGGCGTTTCCAAGTTTCTCGAAAGTGATGAAGTGATGTATGTGGCGTATCTTTTGAGGAAAAATTGGTACGTGAGAGACATTCGTGATTTCGTTTCCGAAGTCAGTATATGTGATTCAGTAAAGAACTGATACTTTCATATAAGCTGACTTCTCAGTATCTGTCAGCGACTGTTCTAAGGTAATGTCTTTCATCATTTCACGGATCTGAGGCCCAATGAAAATTCCTTCTTTAATTTTTGCGGTACTAATCGTAGGGACTTTAGATAGTAAAACTTTTAAACCGTGGACGTCTTTGTCGATTCCTTTCACAGTATTCTTCATTAATCACAATTTCAGATGGTCTGCTGGTAACAGCGAGCTGTCTTTGTTAATAAGGGCCCGCATCTCGTGGTAGTGCGGTAGCGTTCTCGCTTCCCACACCCGGGTTCCCGGGTTCGATTTCCGGCGGGGTCAGGGATTTTCTCTGCCTCGTGATGGCTGGGTGTTGTGTGCTGTCCTTAGGTTAGTTAGGTTTAAGTAGTTCTGAGTTCTAGGGGATTTATGACCATAGATGTTAATTCCCATAGTGCTCAGAGCCACTTGCACCATTTTTTGTTAATAAGTCGTTCATGAGACACATTTTTTTAATAGCATTGAAAATGTGCCTACAAAACAATATTTCCTTGCTCTATTATCCCAGTGACGAAGGAAAGAGAAATATTTTGTGTAAACAATCTGCATCTTCGGTAGAAGTTCCAGAAATCTGAGATCACTACAGATAGCCTCATGTTTTCGTAGATTTCATTTAAATGAACCGAACGGACCACTGGTATCGAAAGTTTCTCGTTTCCGTTATGTAAGAGAAATGCATTGAAAGTATTCTTTAAGGAATCTACATATACGCGCCATTCTTCCGGGCTGTGATTTGTACAGACTTCTGTAAGCAGCCCATTTATTACTGTCACACTTGCGAGATAATTTAAGCGATTACAGGTTTCGGCCGATATGGACCACCTTCAGACATATGAAAAATGAAACCAACATCACAAATATATAGAAAACCAAATTACATTGATGCACTATTACATAGTACAATTGTCTTTGGTACATTTATAAATATAACACTTTTCAGCTTAATTAAGTGTAACTCGTTAACATCGTCACCGAACATGTGTATCTTACTATGACAATTGTTTGTATTTATGGTCCAAATATCATCGAACTATGTTACTTGGCAGTGGCGTAGACGAGACTGAATGTCGTAGAAAGGGCGTGCGACCGCTATAATCACAATTATGGAAATAACTGGTTGGCAATAAAATAATAGTCAGGACGTTTGCAGACCAATTTACTATTTGTTACACGTTTCGGGTTCTCCCCATTTTCAGGTGACCGTTCAGTACAGAATGAAAATACAGCTTTGACAGGAATGTCAATTAACGTCGTAATAAATGTAAAGTCCACGAAGCAAGTAACTTTATGACCTGCCTATCTCTGTTTCTCTCTCTTTCTCTCTCTCTGTCTCTCATACATGCACACAGACACACACACACACACACACACACACACACAAACACACACACACACGCACACACATATTCACAATACACTCAAACGTCCCCCTTCCACTCCACGTACATAAACGCAGTACACCAACGATTGCCTCAGGTATGAGTTCGATAAGTCGTTAATCGTTTTCCTGAAGTATGTGGCACCAGATATGTACGCATAGGTCAAGGAATTCCCCCTCAATGTAAGGGCCGGTGATTTGTCGATTTGTCTTTCATCGGTTTCAGGTCAGGCGAAGTTTGTTGCCAAGACAGCGACGTAGTTAGCTATCACACTCGTGATAGCTACACATGAACCACAGCATGATTCTGGCCTTGTGATGCAGACACTTATCAGCAGTTGTACATACGAGTGTAACACCTTCCGACTTTGAGATTGGTTTAAGATATCTTTAATGCAAATCGATTTATACACTAAGATAAAGATGCTGGCTAAAGCAATGGTTGAAATATGTAGCAGCGAAGAAAATCTAAACCGGGTATCCTGCTTGCTAGACAAGGTGTGCTATCCCTTGTGCCACACTGGCATTCCAGCTGCCACATCTACTCGGTTAACCTAGTGCGATTTCATATACCACAAACATTATCTTCATCGTGGCAGCGACTACAACAACCGTTACGAAATTGTCTGGAATGAAAAACAGCCAACAGTTGCACTAAATTATGTTTACTTTAAACCTTGACCTGGTTTTAGCTATAATAATTTAGCCTTCTTCAGAAGTGATACACAGTAATATATGAAAAATATCTTAGCCCAGCGGCTGCGTCAAGACCAATAAAATCACTTCGACAGACGTAAGCCTGTTTCGAACATAAGCAAAATTACATGTGGCACCGTGTGTCCTCCGCCACTACTTCTGTTTTACTGACGGTGCCGCTGGTATAAGACAGTTTTCATTTATTACTGTGTATGACTTCTGCAGAAGGCTGTATTATTATTTCAAGATTTTAAACATGGCTGAAACAGCAACTGTTGAAATACTTCACGGTAAATGATGACAGCCAAAACTGTTTTGGCTGTCATCATTTACCGTGAACTATATTATTATAGCAGAACCATGGTCAAGGCTTAAAATAAACATAATTTAGTGCAACTGTGGAGTGTTTTTCATTTGAGACACTGTATCAGAAACATCAAGTGTATAAGAATAATATGTCACCCACTCCTGAGGTAGAGACAGAATCAATCCCATTTCACTATTTCTGAGGTGCTATTGCAATACAGGAGGGCCTTGGCAATACAAATGCGAGTTGAAAAGCGGAATAGCAATGGACTGAGGTGTGAATTCGAATTTGTATAGGGGAGGCAGACGTACTAGGGTAGTCTGTGAGGATGTGTTCGCTGGAGTGTCAGTGTGGAGAAACAGATGGCACGCCTGCTTTGAAAGCAGAACAGCTGGGTTCGAATTCAGGTGCTGATCATATTTTAATCATTGTTTCAGCCTACAGCATTATCGTATGTTTAAATCAATTATGCATTAAGGGGCTCCGGAACGCCCTATACTTGCAATGTTAAAATAACGCTTATAAATTACATCTTTCCTCACAAAGTATTTGAGGTAGGAAGTTGAACTTTTTACAGATTATTTATTGGAATATGGGCTACAACTTAACACAGGGATTTTACAAAATTTTAGTTCAGTTATTAAAGATGATTTTTTTTCAATTGTAATGAAAATTCACAACATTTTTTTGCAATTTTTTATTTATTTATTCAAAAATATACAGGTTTTTTTAAAAAGGCTGTGTTAAATTATGCAGAAGGTACTGTGTAACATTTACTGAAAGTTTGGAACAAATATGTTTGGAAGATCCTTAGAAAACATGTAATTAGTATGAGAAAATAAAAGTTTTGGGAATCGAGCGACAAAGATTGGATTAACTTTTTAGTGCATTCCAGGTCCATAGGATGGATTATCTTCATCCTCTGCAAACTCCTCCTCCAGCTTCCTCTTGCTCCTCCTCCTGTTTACTCTTACTTGCATTTCTAGACTCTTTACAGCCCTGTCTGCAGCCCGAAGGCGTTCCTTGTCTAAAGCAAGCATCGCTCGTACCATGTTAGAACCTATCTTCATTCCCATATTTCTAAATACCTTGCACCTTACAATGTTGCCATCATTGAAAGTCGCAACAGCAACTTTACTTTTACTCATTATTATACTTCAACAAAACAGAGACTCAAGAAACAGAATTAATTACGAATATTTTCGAGATAACGACAGAGTAAATAAACATGAAACAATCGACAATCACACCAGCGATATATATTGAACCATCACAGGTTAGCCACAACACATATTTTATCTCACATCACTAAAATGTACCTGATGAACACGGACGTTAATAATAACACCATTTGACAGCAGTTTAACAGCGCCACAGTGGGTCACGCCCATGTAGAACACATTTCAAAAAATATTTAAAAATAGTTGTAGTCTTCGGAATTGAATAAATTATATATCTATTAAAAGGTAATAGTCTGCAGATTCAGAAAACGCAAAAAAGTAAAATTTGAACTTTTCATGATTTTGAGCCTTTCCGGAGCCCCTTAAAGGAATAACACAAAATGGTTCAAATGGCTCTGAGCACTATGGGACTTAACAGCTGAGGTCATCGGTCCCCTAGAACTTATAGCCACTTAAACCTAACTAACCTAAGGACATCACACACATCCATGCCAGAGCCAGGATTCGAACCTGCGAGCGTAGCGGTAGCACGGTTCCCGACTGCAGCGCCTAGAACCGCTCGGCCACTCCGTCCGGCAAAAGAATGACAAACCATTCTTGAAGTCGTATGTATAATTGCGCCACAAGACCACAGCGGTTTTAGGAACATGACAGCTAACGACGTTGATGCCTTCGCCGCAAACTTCTGCTGACCTGAACCCGATGGAACACAAACCCAGAAATTACCGACCCGGAAATGGCAGGGAGTCTCCTGAGCTGTGTCTAGACATCTGGTTTCACATACCTCCGGAAAACGACCAAGAATCGTTGGGTTGTAGCGTTCGTGTGTGTGTGTGTGTGTGTGTGTGTGTGTGTGGGTGGGTGGGTATGAGTGAGAGAGAGACAGAGAGAGAGAGAGAGAGCGAGAAAGTTAGTGTATGTGCTTGTGCTTCAGTAAGTGTTGCACTTATCCAGAGACACTGTGACAGGTTGTAGATGGTAGTGATACAACTCTAGGGCGAGACCGTCCCTTCGTCACGGGCGGCATCTAGAGCCACGCCGGCACCGTTTGCCGCGCTGCGGCTGTGTGTGGCGCGAGGGCACCCAGCTGTGCTGTGCGGTGCTGTGCTGTGCTTGTGGCCGCAATTATTAGCAGAGTCAACAGAAAGGCAGCCGCCGCTCGGTCGATCGGCGGAAGTCACGCCCAGCTGGCGGTGCCGCTGTGGTCGATGCCGCCTCACAGCGACGCCAGCTGCCCGTTACACTGACAGCAATCGGGACCAGGCGCTTATATCCACGCAGATATCCTCCTTCAACCGGAATGCCCATCTGCCGTGACGTCAAGCAGATTTAGTGCAGCGTTCCACGTGTCCCCCTGGGGCTTGTAGGACGAGGAGAGGCAAATTGTCGGAGTCTGTGACATTACATTCTTCTTTATTCCGAAGTGAACCGTGAAAATTTACTTTCATAATCCTTTCTTAAAGAATTTACTTTATTTACTAGCGATTCATCAAGAACATTAACACACTATGTGAGCGTGGAAGTAGTTGCCTAGGAGTAAATGATCAAAAACAGATTTAAAATTTATAAACAGAAAAGCACCCTCGAAATTTCAAGTTGTAATTTAAAAAATGTGAATTTAATTTATAAAGCCTTTTCAAAACAGTTTTCTAATTATAAGCAGAAAAGCACCCTCGAAATATCAAGTTACAATTATTCAGAGGCAGAATAATTAAAAAATTTTTGTTACAGTAGGAGCCTTCGGGCTGAGAAGCTTCCGCTATCTTTCAACACGGCCGTAGTCACGACTGCTCACAATTACCTCTGGAAAACTACACTGGTACAAATCTGTAACACACCAGATTACTTTAAAATAAAATTTTTAACAACTCACACATACACATTAACTATGCACCCCGTAAGAGGGATGGAAATGGTACAAACACTCACACTAAGAACTCATTTTCCAGAAAAAGTTTGTTTTTAAAAGGGCTATTACGATGTAAGGGTGGCAACTTTATACAAATGACTATTTAAATAAAACCCATGAAATTCAGACTTACGTAAAGTGTACAACATGCTCTACATTACACATATACCGCCTCGCAAGGTGATAGGCAAGATAAAAACATATTTCAGGAATTCGGCCCTTACCTTAATTCTATAAATTCGTTAACACCGAATCCGACAAACATGGAAGAGGCAGCTATTAACGTACGGCAGACCGACAGACAGACAGACACTAACTGCCGATCAAATGCGAACGAGAGACAGACGAGCAAGCTGGGGACGAGAGACTGACCAACAACACAAGTAGAATTTAACAAGTAACTGAAATAACATTTCACTAATCACTCAGCTCCTAATAACTCCGATTTCTGGCGAAGACCTAGCGCAGCACCTCCGAAACGCACTCCCGAACCGTCTGCTGCCAGCCGTTTCAACGGACGCAAGAAGGCGCGCCGATCTCCCGTCTCATGGCGTCGCAGCTCGGCCCGGCCAGACCTATGTCGTGGGTTGACCCCTGTTGCTCTCGTGTCGGCCACGAAGCCACTACGCCTCGCTATACGGCGCGGCCACTTGACCCACGTGGCGATCTCACATGCGCTGACGCACCAAGCGGAGAAGTCGTCTTGTATCCCAGTGTGCGACCGCCTAACCGATCGATGCAACCGAAAATGCCCATTGCCTGAGCAAACTCGAGCAGACTGGCGGCCTAAAACTTACTAGCACTCTGGACGACCGATGCGGACGAGAGACAGACCCAGACTAACTTGGCTGACCAAGTGACCACACTCGCCCAGACCGACAGACTGCCCTGGCTGACCAACTGCCTCCGACTCACCCACTATCGAGTATTTTCTTCCTTTATTGTAATTTTTATACCTGTACATAGGTAGGCTGGCAGCAGCATCCTACGCTGCTCTTCAGCCTTCGAGTCGACAATGAGAAAAAACATGAAGAAAATACATAACAGATATATTGACGGGCAAAAAACAGTAGACACAGAAATACAAAACACAGAGCCGTTCACACTCGACGAGAATGACACTGAAACACGTTGGCACGGCGCACAAACACTGATGATTTCTGGCGCTGCAGTCCGGAACCGCGGGACTGCTGCGGTCGCAGGTCGAATCCTGCCTCGGGCATGGGTGTGTGTGATGTCCTTAGGTTAGTTAGGTTTAAGTAGTTCTAAGTTCTAGGGGACTTATGACCTAAGATGCTGAGTCCCATAGTGCTCAGAGCCATTTGAACCACTGATGATTCGACGGCACAGGTGAACGTTGGAATGTGACGGTGAACATTAACCACAAGCACGAAGGCACACACACGAGAAAACGGATGGCGATGATCTCTGGCGTGCGAATGTCCACGTAACGGAGGGGAGAGGGGAGAGCAAAGATGCCAATGGCAGAGGGATGGGAAGAGGAATGGGGGTATGGGGGTGGGGGAAGCCCGGTGGAGGAGCAGGGAGAAAGGGTGGAGGGAGGGAAGGGGGAGAGAAGGGGGTGCCCAAAGGAAAAAACAGTGGAAGAGGGAGGGAGGATCAAAGTTGGTAGGAGGGGTAGATGGAGAGGAGGAGGGCATCATCTAGGAGGGGGAGCTGGCGGAAGCTACCTTGGGAGACGGTATGGAGAGTGGAGAGATGGAGAGCAGGTGGGACGTGGAAGTACAGGCGCGACTACTGCCGAGCTAACAGCGCCCCTTAAATGCACGTGAACAGGCAACCATTCCCCTTTCACACTAGAGGGAGACACCAAAGCTGTGATTGCCATAGCGGTGCCACCGCCAGAAACGGAAGGCAACTGCTTTACAATGCGCGCTGCGGCGCGCTTTTCAATTTTTACTACGGCTCACGAAGCATTTTATCAGAGACAACAAGGAAGTTCCTTAAGCTCAATGTATGGATTATTATTAAAGAACTAGCTGTTACACGTGGCTGCACTCGCGTATCAATAGCTTTGTTATGATGAGGTAAGTAAGTAAACTACTGCGTATGCAATAAGTTCAGCGTTCAGCTGCCCTCATGTATCTTCCTGTTCGGGTAAGTATAGGTCGTGATGTGCGACCCACTGCATCCCACACCCCACTCCAAACCGGTCTCAGCGCCGGATGCATCAGCATGAAGAGCATTGCTGCCGAGTAGCGTTCACAGAAGACCATGGGCAGGACCTTGTATATCATTGTGCTACATCGTCTACATTAAGCAACAGGTAGTGTGGAAGTATGGATTAAACACAATGAAGATTATATAAGTATTCTAGTCAGTACATTTTATCATATCACGTAGCACGTATCAACCAATAAAAGCATTTTCACAACATGATGAAAACTAAAAGTCAGATAAAATAGCTTTTCTAAGGACTAAATATTTTTCCCTCATTCGCACTATTTTCTTCAAATCAGTAAGTATTTTGTACCATACTCTTTCTACAGGAACCAATGTTCTTCAGGGCTCAAGCTACACTATGTGATCAAAATTATACGGACACCCTCAAAAACATACGTTGCCATATTAGGTGCATTGGGCTGCCACCTACTGCCAGGTACTCCATATCAGCGACCTCAGTAGTCATTACACATCGTGAGAGAGCAGAATGGGGCGCTCCGCGGAACTCACGGACTTAGAAAGTGGTCCGATGATAGGGTGTTACTTGTATTATACGTCTGTACGCGAAATTTTCGCACTCCTAAAAACCCCTGGGGCCACTGTTTCCGAAGCGATAGTGAAGTGGAAACGTAAAGGGACACGTACAGCACAAAAGCGTACAGGCCGGGCTCATCTTTTGACTGACAGAGACCGCCTACAGTTGAGAGGTTCATAATGTGTAATAGGCAGACATCTATCCAGACCACGGCACATAAATTCCAAACTGCACTGCATCAGGATCCACTGCAAGTATTATGACAGTCAGGCAGGAGGTGAGAATACTTGGATTTCATGTAAGCCACACACCACGCAGGTAAATGCCACACGAGGCCTGGCTTGGTATAATGAGCGTAAACGTCGGACAATTGAACAGTGGAAAAACGTTGTGTGGAGTGTCGAATTACCGTACACAATTTGGCGATCCGATGGCAGCATGTGGATATGGCGAATGCCCAGTGAACGTCATCAGCCTTTGTATGTAGTGTGAACTGTAACATTCTGAGGCGGTGGTGTACAGGTGTGGTCGTGCTTTTGGTGGAGGGGGCTTGCACCCCTTGTTGTTTTGTTTGTCACTATGACAGCACAGGGCTGCATTGATGTTTTAAGATCTTATCGCTTCCCACTGTTGAAGAGCAGTTTGGGGATTGCGATTTGCATCTTTCAACAGGATCGAGCACCTGTTCATAATGCACGTCGTTACAGACAACAAAATCTGTGCAATGGACTGACCTGCACAGAGTCCTGACCTGAATCCTATGGAACACCTTTGGGATGTTTTTGAACGCCGATTTCGTGACAGGCTTCACTTACCGATATCGATATCTCTCCTCCGTGCAGCACTCCGTGAAGAATGGGCTGCCTCCCCCCAAGAAACCTTCCAGCACTTGATTGAACTTATGCCTGTGTGAGTGGAGGGTGTCATCCAGGCTAAGGGTGGGCCAACATCCTTATTGAATTGTAGAATTACGGATCGAGGGCGCCACGAACTTGTATGTCATTTTCAGCCAGATGTCCGGATACTTTTTTTCACATAGTGTATGTCGACACCAAATTTCATCGAAATTCGCTTATCGGGCTAGTTGTGAAAGCGTAACAGAGCTAATGTCGCATTAATAATTCTAGCACGGATAAAACTTTCGCTTACAATGACTTGTTTTTTTATGAAATAATGCCTAAACGGTGCCCTAAGTTATGCTGAAGTTAGATGTTAAAACCCCACGAAAATTCGTCTACTAGTTTTGCAGATCAGCATGTTCAAACACAGCTACCGACAGAAAAGGCGTGTTTTGATAAAGCTTTAAATTTAAATGTCTTTTCTCCGTAATCCCATTTTGATGAAATAAATCTCATACGGCGCCCAGGGCGATGTTCAAGTTACCTCTGAAAATAAAATGTACATTCGCCTCATGGTTCTGATAACGATGATATTTGGTTTGTGGGGCGATCAGCTGCGCGTTTATCATTGTCCGTATACATTCCTAATCATTTCACTGTCCAGTCTCTCCACTTTCGCTAATGGTGACGAAATATAAGGACAACACAAACACCCAGTCCTAGGTCGCAAAAATTCCCCGATCCAGCCTGGAATCGACCCTGGCAGCCTGTTATTCAGAGGCGGCAACGCTAACCACTAGGCCACGAGCTGCGGAATTTCGCAGGTCAGGATATTTTCGAGTTCAAATTGGCTAAGGGACACGAAAGAGCGACTTATAAAAATATTTCGTGTACTGGTTTTGCAGACAGACCGACACCAGTCTTCCAGGTTTATTATTAGTACAGAAGCGTGTAGTCTGACATGTTAGCAGCACAAACCCATTCCTTCGTAGAGAAGTGCAAATGGCTCATTACAGCGGCAGAGTGATAGCCCAAGGACACTCTCACATGGAACGAGTTTCTCATCGTGAAGGCGACAGTGTTCTTGGCGCAACAATCATAAATATTGGTGCATCACACGGAACGTGCTCTTCAACATAATTTCCGACCGGAGCTACATCAAGCTTGCAGATCACGCTGTTGGCGAAAACTGAAATGCTTAAATTGATTGCGTTTACCTTCAACTTACCTGTCTGTTAATAGCCTCTGTTATTCATAGACAAAGGAGTTGTGGTGCCATTCGTATTGCAACATCAAAGTCATGATTCACTGTGCTGTGGCCTTCTCCACCAGACATTACGGCGCCTAGAGTGTCAGCAACCAAACTGACAGCCTGCAGCCGCGGGTTGCCCACTTCAGGCACACCGAAGCACTACGCAACTGACAGGCAATATTGATGAACGGCCACAACAGCAACGACAACAACAACACCACTGCAAAGACACCAGCGGCCACCAGGGGCCACTACCGGCCCACATAAACATAAGGAAGAGGTCGCTGCAGATCCCGGAACTATTTTCACACGTCAAACCACGTGATGGAAAATAGTTCCGAGGTACTCATCCGCCGAAGCGCTATAAAGGCCGGCGCTCGGCCGCACCTCGGCAGTTCATTGAGCGCCAGCACACGCGGATAGCTGCCGCCCTGGATCTTCTCGCTGATCTCTGGATTAGGCTTGGTATATCGGAGAAGACTTTGGCGGAGACTAGTAGGAAATTATTTCTCTTGTTTTCTATATTGTTCTTGTATGTAGTTGTGATTCGAAGACGGATCTCTATTTTGTGTTGGTGTTACACTTGGAGAATTTGTTTTGGTTAATTGAAAAGTCCAATAAATTGTTTTCGGACTTTGATCGTTCGTTTCTTCTGCTTACGCAGAAATAGCACACTGTGTAAGTCATTTTCTCTACCTCTCATTATTGATTCTATCCATATTTTGATAATTGAAGTGAACGCTTTTTCTAAGGTAAGAGATATAACCTGATAACGTGGTTTCTTGGCTAAGAAACCGCTCGTTAAATAATAATTTGTAAGAGCAGCCAAGAGTTTAATATTAAAGACATACTTACGGCTACGATTTTCCCTTATACGTTAAATGTTAACAATCGTCGAAAATGAGCGTAGAGGTTTCACGAAGAAGGTTCTGGACACATCGACTGACAGAAAAACATATTTTTATCTACATCTAAAGAAATTTCTTTCATATCATTAACTCTGACATACCACGTTTTACCTTATCAAATACATATGAAGGCCCCTCAGCTAAACAGTGTTGAGGTGGCGGCGTAATCAACAACCCCCCCCCCCCCCCCAATTCTGCGCACCATCTCCCATTTCAATTCCGTGTTGATATAAAACACAAATTTATGCGATTTCCAATCCTTTTTCGTTTACATTTCCTTTTTCTGTCAGCAAATGAGTGGCTATGAGATGTAAAGCATCTTGAGTAATCTCTTTTCTTAATTTTATCTTGAATTTAAGGTCTAACTGTGCATGCGTTACTCTGGGGTAGCTATCTGGACACGGTTCGGTATACTCAGCTCCCTTAAGCGAGACGAATTGGAAAGCCTTTATCTGTCACGTGGCCAGCAAAGTGATGCTTGCAGGTGTGGCACTAGGAGGTGTGAAGTTGGCTTCAGGCAAGGAAAGGGCGGCCGCCGGGGACATCGCAGGCAGCGGTAATGTCTGTGCTTGGTTGCACCGGTAGACCAGTTCTTCCCGCAGACGCAAGCACAGGAAATGCAGAGGATTGAGCTAGGACGTTTGCTTTCAGTTGCAGAGGCTGAATAAGTAGGCGAAAGTTAATGCCTGTTTCCGAGTCCCACTCGGAAAGGGAGAAAGCGACTGGGAGACCTAGTGCCTGATAGCACCTTCTCCAGACTTGGGCAATCATGGCGAACAACATAGAATAACGTTTTAGACTTCAATGTTGTAGGGGTACACAGTTTCAACGTGTTTCGAGGATGGAAACATGGTCCATGTACACAGCGCAACAGACCAATTTCAAGCTGGAAGCGTAAGATATGGGCTTGAAAATGACTCACGGTTGAAACTGGCCGATAGCATGAACAATAAAAAAAAAAAGCTTGCTTGGAGCGTGTTTACATTCTCAGAACCAAATAAGGTGCTTGGTACTAGGATTAATTCTTGTAGGTGAGGAAAGTCGGCTTTTGGGCACAGTATCTGTCCTACGCCAATGTGGCAAAGCAAGCTGGCAAAGTTTTACTTCGCCTCTTATTCTGCCATCTGCCTCCTTAGATTAATTTTTTCATTTTTGACTAATTGTCATTAACATACGTGAGTGTAATCCACACTTTAATAAAAGAGGTTGGCCCTCAGTTTTGAAGAATATAGTACCAGATCTAATTTTGTGCTTAGTTTTATGTGCGTAATTGATTTCCACATTTATTTTGACTAATCCTAGTTACTATTTTTTTAATAGGGTGAAATCAGTAATTGTTTCGTAACATAAATCTATTGTTGACTCACAAACAAATATAAATTCTGTAATATTTATAGACATTTGGAAGATGAAACACTTGACACTATTCGAAAACATGATAGAAAAGCCAGCTCTTAATTCCAAAGTTATTACCAGTTTATCAAAAGTTTCATCTGTATGACTATATCTGTTAATTTCATCATTAAAACAAATAAAACGGCCAAACCCATGTAGTAGAAGAAATTGTTAAAAAGAAGGCAGGTGTTTTATTCAGTTAACTGAATCAGTTTTTATTGTAATTTCTGTAAGTTTAACATCAATCAGTGTATGGTATCAGTAATTGTTATTGAGATGACATATAACCACCCGGCCTTTGGTCCTGAAACAGGCAGTCCACGGCCAAGTTTTATGTGGGCACAATAAACTAGGACTCAAGAACTTTGAAAGTGAACTCAAGAGCAGCTTACAGTACAGTGGTCTTAACGAAGGAGATGCAACAGCCAATTAGCGCTTGTTTCATGGCCACAGTGTGACAGAAGCCATACAGATGATCAATCGAGATGACAACCGCCGCAGTAGCAGCAGCAGAAGACGAGTGAATAAGAATAAGGTAATTTTACAGGAAAAGCCGTTTTATATTAAGTGATACATAATGAGTGGCCTTTGCGAACAAAACAGTGATGGGAGACAAGGGACCACAGGAGACTTATTCTGTAGATGATAGGGGCTATAAATAAGACATGAATGTAACTTAGAATGATGGGGACGAAAGTCGTACTGTAGATGAGATGATAAAAGCGTCATCTACAGAGTATGGTGAAATTGACGAAAACAGAACAGAAGTGGATGAAATCGTTAAGGCTAAGGGGGAGGAACCTAGTAGCGAAAGTCAGCAATGGGGAAAGTTTATGGCAGACAGAAATGTGGAAGAGATGTTAAGGCAAATTATGAGTAGTTCGAGTAATATGAGTAGGAAAGAAGACATTAGTAGGGGGGAAAAGAAAACTGACAGCATTAGATCTGACATGGTTAGCTCAAAGGATGAACTGAAGAAAGAGATTAAAAAGCATGTTAAAATAGTCAGCTCCAATCTTTCGCAAATAAATAACAAGCTTGAGGTGGTAGATCAAGGTTGTGATGAAACTAAAAAGATAATAGTACATAACACTGAGAAATTAACATTGATGAGTAATAAATGTGTAAATCTGTAGAAGAGAGAAACTTTCTGATTACTATAGTAAGAAGGTGGAGGCTTCCGAGTAACAGCATAAAGATGAAGGCAAAGCTGCCAGGAAATTTTGTGCTGAAAATAGGGTTAAACTTGTGAACCAAACCAGATTAAAATGATATTGAATTGGAGGTAGAAACCACGTGTGAAGTAGTGTTAGAGGAAAATCTGGTAAAAGTGAATAAAAATGTAGATTCGGAATTGGCTGAAATGGAGAAAAAGATGGAAGTGGCACAAAATCTAGAGCGTAGAGCGTGTAGTGCTCCACTCAGTCCTTCATTCGTTAGTCGTAAGATATTTATTAATTTTGAACCATGTGGGGGAAGTGCATCCACTGGATTTCCTTAGGGAATTTAATTATTTGCCAGAAATATGGAATGACAAGGAGAAAATGTCATTTGTGTGAAGCTTTTTGAAGGGATGCTTGTGGATGGGCAGCTCAGGTAGCTGATAACTATAATTCTGGCGAAGCTTTGAGAATGCACTTTTTAGATGAGTATTGGTCCAAATAGAAGAAGCAGAGAATTTTGAGTGAATATTGTGGAGGAGCGATATTTGACTCTAGGAAGGACACTGTGAAAGGTTGTCAGCTTTGTATAAGCAAACAAATATTTGGACAAAGAGCTAGGTAGTGAATCAATAGTTATGGGTTCAGAGACTAAGTTCCCTCAGGAAGTTAGAGAATAGCTTGTACCTGCCCGTAGGGGTAGTATTAGTGATGTCTTGAATTATATGGATAAAGTGGAGAGGGTGAAGATCTCAGTGGAATGTTGTAGGAGGAATTTCGACGGCAATAATCAGACAGGGTGGAGAATTTCAGTTAAATAGGATGAACAGGGCTATTTACAGTAGAAATTGTAGGAATGGTTGGGTGGAGAATAGCCAGGGTGGGCACAGAAATGGTAGGAGAAATTAAAGTAAAAGAAATGGAGGAGACGATTTTAATTCTGGATCAAACCATTTAAACTTCATAATGCTTCAGTTTTGGCTCGCATTAGAGCAGGTGTTGATGATGAGCCACTTGTATTTAAGTGTACTGTAATCACAGGTAAAGGTTATCTAAATGGTAATAGTAAGATAAGTAATCTCTAATTCTAGTGGGATGTTGAATGATAGTGTGGGTAGCAACGTATATCGCATAACTTACTATAGCAGAATTGAGGGATGAAATAGTGTGGTTCTGTTGCTCAGGTTGACCAAAGTTTCAAAATAGATGGTTATTTTTAGGAGAACATAAGGAATTGAGGTGATCTGCTCTGTGGTCTAATACTGGATAAAAGGATCAACTAATTACCCAAGTATTTGGGACTCATTTCTCGTGCAGTTAGCAAGTAAGGCCTTCAACGTTCTGTATCGGATTCATTATGTTGCAATAATAATCACCCTAACTGTTTCCTTCATTTTTCGTGTTTCCTGACTCAGTGAAACCCTTCTCCTATCTTATCTGTAGTTTCTGAGAGAATCAGAAACATTCTACTTTGACTTTCATATGATTTTGTACAACAGGATACTTTATTGTAAGATTATTTTAGAAATGGTTCTAGAATGAAATTTTCACTCTACAGCGGAGTGTGCGCTGATATGAAACTCCTTGGCAGATCAAAACTGTGTGCCGGACCTAGACTCGAACTCGGGACCTTTGCAAGGTTCGCAGGAGAGCTTCTGTGAAGTTTGGACCGTAAGAGACGAGGTACTGGCAGAAGTAAAGCTGTGATGACGGGGCGTGAGTCGTGCTTGGGTAGCTCAGTCGGTAGAGCACTTGCCCGCGAAAGGCAAATGTCCCGAGTTCGAGTCTCGGTCCGGCACACAGTTTTAATCTGCCCGGAACTTTCATTTTAGAAATGGTTTCTATCCTGTATTATTTATAGATATTATGTTAGTGATAAGTAATGGAAGCATAAGAGGTTGGAAGAATGAAATGAAAAACGTAAATTCGTGTCATGGTTAAAGAATTTCTGTCAAAGAGGTAAGGTAAACAGAAAATGAAAGGTGTAAGCATATATGGAGGAGACGTGCGGATTATCTGTAAGCTATAATTAACATTTGAAGTAATAAGCTCATGTGTGAAAGTAGTATGATTTGGTGCAGCAGCAAAGGCAATACATAGTAAAAACCATCTTCACTACTATTATTAATTGTGGTATAATAGAAGCGTTTGTGTTCAGTGCAGTCAGTATATGGAGATACTTATCTACCCATATAAGTGTCATGATAAAGTTTCTTCTAGCATTGAGGACATAAAATTTTAACCGTGGTTGCCTAGAGTAGTGTGCGTAGAAAGAATAAGCAAGATGTGTACTTATGAGGCTATAATCTCAAGCAACTTAATGGAATACATTGAAATAATGGTTTTTTCTAAGTGGAAAATTTTGTCTGATCCAGTAACGAGTGTTAAGTTTGCCTTAGCATAAGGATCTGTTACTGTGTTTTTTCAGTAGAATCAGTTTTGCTTTGGATAAGCAGAGCAGGTGTTTGTTTATTAGATAATGAAACAACAATGAAATAATAACATAATGAATGTTAGGGTCTTAAGTGTTAGGGAGCGTGTCTCTGCAGCAGGGATTTTGCTTGAGATGCACTCCACTAGATAAGGAGGTAAGAAAGGTAAGTAAAATAATAGAGCTGACAGACATGATTGAATAATAAAAAAGATGTCTGTATACAAATAAATGTCGTGTAACCCTATTGATCTAGATTTTGAACTTGGCAACATTGGGTATTGTATATTGAGCCGCGCACGGCTCGTGTTCATGCCATTTATTGTCATTTTCTACAACGATACTGCCGCCTCATTTTCTTATTCCATTTACTGGCTTCGCTATCTTTCTGCCTTACTTGCCCGTAAGCAGCAGCTGCGCGTTTCAATAAGTGCTCTATTGTACAATCTCTGGAGCGACCGATAGTATTTCCTCCTCGCCGTGTTGCTGGTGTCTAGCGCGGCGCGTAGTTAGACAGCTGAGGTGTCGTTGGTCGTTGTGGGCGCCAATATTCTGTGTGTCGTTGTATTCAAATCTTGTGGTCGTTTTGCTGGTTGCGTGAAGTGTAACTGGTCTTGTTCATAGGTCGGTTGGCTGTCTTTCCGGTTGGGTTACCTTCAGATTAAGAAGTCACGGTTGTACAGGCTGCCTCTCTCACCTAAACGGGCGTTAGTGTTACAATCCCAGGCTGACCCTTGGCTACTTCCGAGCACCGTTCCTGTGTGCGATACATAGTAATTTAGCTGTTTGCGTTTCAGTTATTTGGATGACGTGTGGCCTTCAGCAGTTTTAATGTCTTAAATTAATTTTCTTACCTTGCCCTTAAGGCATAAGAGTTATGCTTTTGTTTTAAGATAAGGCCTTCTCCCTCTTCATTGAAACTCTTCTTATTGCTTAATACGCGGCCTCCAGCCAAGTTCCATTAACGTTAAAAGTTCCATTAAAATTGAATTGCTAAGGCCTTCAGCCTGTTTAGATTGAAGATTTAGAAATTATTCTTGGGTGAAACCTCCAGAAGAACCTTGTATTTCAATTTCTTGCTTAGGCCTTGTCTTGGATTTTGAGTGTCGTCTTCAGCCGATCTAAGGTTAATCAAAGGAGGTCGATTAGTTTTGAGTGTCTTGCATCCTTGTTGTAACATTGTGTGTTGATGAATAAGGTTTGTGTGTTGAGTGAAATTGACAGCAACGTATTTAGGCCCCATTCCACAACTTAATGCGCTCTGTCCTGCTAGCCCAAGCATTTCATATATGTTGTGCAATTCAAGACACTGCAGCTGGGAATGGGAGTTTAACAGAAAGAGCAATATTTCAGTGAGGTACGTCACATAATGCTGCATCATTGGATCTGTAGGTTAACAGAAAACTTCCATTTGTGTACTGAGGAATTATGAGCTGAAAGTGGTAATACTGGAACGAAGAAAAGTAATTTTGCCGATTAACTGACAACTGTGGTGCTGGCCTGATTTGAGTAGTTCTGACAGGTCAACTATTTGGTAACATTTTGTGAGGATTTAATTTTCTGGCTGAATGAGTAGAGCTCATAGTGGTATCAACTTCCACCACTTTAACTATGATTTGAGTAGTAATTAACTTACGTGTTGGTGACTCTCTTTTTATTTTCCATAACATAATGAATAGTAAATATATGCTACTGCACATCTTGAGTTTCTGCTAGACGTAATGTGCATACACATATCAATAGTTTTTCATCACCTCAGTTCCAAGAATTCCGGAACCTGTACAGGGAATTGGAATACAGATCCACATAAACATCACTTCCACCCTTTTTATTGCTCATGAAAACACACATTGCCTGTTGAACCATCATACAGCGAGACTTTCAGAGGTGCTGGTCCACACTGCTGTACACACCAGTACCTCCAATACCCAGCATCATTTACAGTAGCTAGTATTGAACTTCCATTCCCCATTTTTCAGCCAGTATCATAACGCAGTCTGTCGACACGAAGGACCAGCAATGCCGAAATAAAGCAGATGAACGTCGCACAAAAACGAATCTGATTGACTCTTGCCGCTTGGACAGGCGGGTGGGAGCCAAATTTTATAGCAAATTACCTTTGATGGAAGCTAGGTTTCGCTGCTGCCGGTAGTGTGGTGAGGAGGCACTTAAAAGGCTATTTGCAGAGCAGCAGTACTGAAGTGGCATAAATTTGGGTGCATCGTCCCTGTAGAGGGTGGGCCCAGTGTTAGAACCTCGTCAGCTATTTGTTCCACACGTTTCAAAGATGATGGATCACATGTTCGGATCTCGATCGTCTCGGTGTGGAGACTTTCGCTGGAGATGGTGGCGGACTGCTGGAGTACGAAATATGCATCCGGTAGTGGCGTGTGAGGCGAACGCAACAACTGCAGCCACAACCAGATTCCTGCTGCTGCGCGCAGGGAGTCAGTCACGGTAAGAACTTTTCAATGTGAAGCACTGTGTGCTCTTCAGAAAGGACAGAGGTGGATGTCAGATTAAATAACATCGAGCAAAATAATCTGCCTTATGGGTAAAGCATCTGCTGAACGGAAGAAAAATCTAATGGATACAGAGCATGGAGTGAGAATAAACCGGAAAAAGACTTGAGTAATGAGAAGGAGCAGATTTGAGAACAGGGAGGAACTTAAAATCAGGATTAGTAATTAAAAAAATTAGATGAAATTAAGGAATTCTGCTTCCCATGCAGCAAACAAATCCACGGAGAATGGAGAAATGAGGACTTAAAAAGCAGACCAGCACTGGAAAAATTGGCTTTCCTGACCAAGAGATCTACTTGTTTAAGAACCTTCAACATCGCAGAGCGTCAGCAATCGTTGTTAATATATTAAAAAACCAAAAACCCGCCTCCATTGCAAAAAAAAAAAAATCACCTAGTGTTAACCCAGGATTCGGCGTGGATAACTACACCTTCTTCAGAATAACAATAAAACCCACAAGTGCCTAAGAAGACATTTGTCAATGATTAAAAGAACACCATAGCTATACATTTATAAACGAAAAAGAAAAGGAAAACACACAGTACATATGTACAAAGTCAAAACCACTACTTAACTTAATAGTGTACACTCCACCTCACACCGGCCTGTGTTCGATGGGCCATAACCCGACATAAACTCATAAACTACTTGTATTAAACATAGGCCTTTATTTGAGGAAGAGATTTCTGAGAATATACGTTCGGAGCTAGCAATGAATGGTACTGAAACGTGGACTGTGGGGAAAATCGGAACAGAACAGAATCGAACTGTTTCAGACGTGCTGATACAGATGGATATTGGGAATTAGGTGGAAAAAAAGCAGGGGTGTAATGAGTCAGACTTGTGAGATTGCCTACCGTAATTTCGAAACCACCAAACAGTTCCACTTCTTGAATTCACCCACTACTCACGAATCAATGTCAGTATGCAGCTACTTCTCTCGGTCGTTGAGCTTATATGATTCCATGCATTAAGTCTTTGAGACCGAGTCTTCATTCAAGCGCACGTGACGCTTGTGGCGCCCCCGGATTTTATACTGTTTGATAGAATACAACAAAGAAACCTGGCTCAGGCTCAGTAATTCTGACTCCACCTACATTATTGTTTATCCGTAACCATCTGTGATAAACTAGTCGTTATGGCCATAACAAATTAATAATTAATTCACACAGTACTAACTTGCTGGCATTTCCCCTTCTGTAACATTACGATCATGGGCACCCCTCCGTCATAGAATACTGAATGATAGGTATTGAGGCTAATAAAAGTTTTATGTTGTGTTAATGACTAGCAATGTTTATAGTGCCATTCTATAAAGATACACTGCCCCTTTTTCTTTGGTTCCACTGCAGCGTCCATTTTCTGGCTTCTCCACAAGTAATGTCTTTATTTACGGCATCACTTCAATTCGATGAGTTGCTTTTAGAGTTTTGATATAATTCCATCGGAGTTAAAGGCGTTGAGCAATAGCATCAAGGGAACTTGTGCAAATTACGGCGACATAGAACGAGGTGTTATTATCGTTTAATTATTCTGCATAGTGGGGAGTAATATGTCGTAAAACATCGTCAGCACTGACTATTTCAGCGAAAGCTGATTTTAACCCTCTTCATATTGGACATTATTGCTAGAGACGTCGAAGGCTATTTCACGTTAGCCAGACCTCTCAGCGACTGCGTAGAAATTCCTAGAACCAGCGGTCTCGGTGTAATTGCTCTTCATCAGGACCTTACAATACAAGCCCTCAAGTCTCGGTTATTAGAAGAATTTTATATTCTTCTTTATAGAAGTAGTAAAAATGGTATTTCGGAAAAGTACAGCAATGTTATTGCCTCAGCCATTATACCAAAATTTTAACAGATCGGACTCTATAAAAAGTGGAGCTCTGCTTTATATGATATTCATTGCACGTTAACAAATTTATGGCTACTCAAATATGCTAGGTTTTCACACTGGTATAGGGCATTAGTTAACTTCTAAAACTTGCCTCCTGGCTAACAGTACAGGAATGAACTACTAATACGGTAAATAAAGTACTTGTTTGTTTCACTGATTGTCAGCTGTGACTCCGATAAGATAATGAGACTGATTAGTGAAAAATTATACGTAATACAAGGCAAATTGTGCATAAAACGTTAACCTATTTGGTCAGCCGAAGCCACTGAAACATTATAGTGCGTAAAAGACTGAAAGTAACCTGTATCGAGCCATACAGTGTAAATAATGGTTGGTTGGTTGGTTTGCGGAAAGAGACCAGACAGCGTGGTCATCGGTCTCATCGGATTAGGAAAGGATTGGGAAGGATGTCGGCCGTGCCCTTTCAGAGGAACCATCCCGGCATTTGCCTGGAGTGATTTAGCGAAATCACGGAAAGCCTAAATCAGGATGGCCGGACGCGGGATTGAACCGTCGTCCTCCAGAATGCGAGTCCAGTGTCTAACCACTGCGCCACCCCGCTCGGTCAGTGTAAATAATGTCTGCCGCAAGTATTTAACTAGGAAGCGGAAAACATATCCGTAGCAATCAACAGATTAAAGGCTTTTAATGATCTGTAGATGACGCTACTCTCCAGCATCTTCAGAAGTGTAGACTACGTGAAGTCGTTACGTTTTACTGTCTCACTTTTAGTAATTTACGTAACTATCAGACACAACTGAAGCAACTATGGGTTCGGGAATAACACTTCATTGCATTTTGAGTGTTTGGAGAAACTGTCGGTACATCATTGAATGTTCAGTAAAGTCGTTTACGCCCAGCAGTTACTAGTTCACTTAAGGGAACGAAGTAGTTGGATTCCATTAGGGATATAAATATGAGTGGAATGCTCACCAACTTCAAGCTGCTTAATTACCTAAATCTAAAGCTACAAACCGTTCTTTTTTATGGGGGCAGCCGCAACTGTACAAGTACATTTTGAAGAAAGAAGAAACCGATGAACATTGGAATGAGGATGATATCAGATGATTAAGTGATTTTATTTGTCCTGTTCTCTTTTAATTTGTTTTAATTTAGAAATTTTAGCCGCATAATTCCTTACCTGATATTCAACACTTGGATCGCCTCCAATTCGTGTGTAACAGAATATGGTTCAAATGGCTCTGAGCACTATGGGACGCAGCTTCTGAGATCATCAGTCCCCTAGAACTTAGATCTACTTAAACCTAACCAACCTAAGGACATCACACACATCCTACCCGAGGCAGGATTCGACCGTAGCGATCACGCGGTTCCAGACTGTAGCACCTAGAACCGCTCAGCCACTCCGGCTGCCTAACAGAATATTTTCATTGTTACAGTTTTGCACCAGATGTGGAATTCTAAGTGGTCCGAAACCGGCCATGTACACGAGAACAGGTTGTGGATTAAGCAACAAGCAATGGTTCTGCGATGTCTTCATTTTAAAAAATCTAAAGGTATAGCGAATAACAGACATTAATGCTTCATGATCATTATGTGAAATACTTGTGTTGATCGCAGTCTCAGAAATTCAGAAGTACTCACTACTGGGCTGAATTGGTGAGAGGTACCTCTGCAATCACATCTTGCTACATGAATTTAAGTTACATAGTCATTAAGATCTGACCACAATCTATTGGTTATGAACTGTAGATTAAAATTGAAGAAATTGCCAAAATGTGGGAATTTAAGGAGATGGGACCTGAATAAACTGACTAAACCAGAGGTTGTACAGAGTTTCAGGGACAGCATAAGGGAACAATTGACAGGAATGGGGGAAAGAAATACAGTGGAAGAAGAATGGGTAGCTCTGAGGGATGAAGTAGTGAAGGTAGCAGAGGATCAAGTAGGTTAAAAGACAAGGGCTAGTAGAAATCGTTGGGTAACAGAAGAAATATTGAATTTAATTGATGAAAGGAGAAAATATGAAAATGCAGTAAATGAAGCAGGCAAAAAGGAATACAGAAATGAGATCGACAGGAAGTGTAAAATGGCTAAGCAGGGATGGCTAGAGGACAAATGTAAGGATGTAGAGGCTTATCTCGCTAGGGGTAAGATAGATACAGCCTACAGGAAAATTAAAGAGACCTATGGAGAAAAGAGAGCCACTTGTATGAATATCAAGAGCTCAGATGGAAACCCAGTTCTAAGCAAAGAGGGGAAAGCAGAAAGGGGGAAGGAGTATATAGAGGGTTTATACAAGGGCGATGTACTTGAGGACAATATTATGGAAATGGAAGAGGATGTAGGTGAAGATGAAATGGGATGTAAGATACTGCGTGAAGAGTTTGACAGAGCACTGAAAGACTTGAGTCGAAAAAAGGCCCCGGGAGTAGACAACATTCCATTGGAACTACTGACGGCCTTGGGAGAACCAGTCCTGACAAGTCTCTACCATCTGGTGAGCAAGATGTATGAGACAGGCGAAATGCCCTCAGACTTCAAGAAGAATATAATAATTCCAATCCCAAAAAAAGCAGGTGTTGACAGATGTGAAAATTACCAGACTATCAGTTTAATAAGTCATAGCTGCAAAATACTAACAGGAATTCTTTACAGACGGATGGAAAAACTGGTAGAAGCCGACCTCGGGGAAGATCAGTTTGGATTCCGTAGAAATGTTGGAAAACGTGAGGCAATACTGACCTTACGACTTATCTTGGAAGAAAGATTAAGGTAAGGCAAACCTACTTTTCTAGCATTTGTTGACTTAGAGAAAGCTTTTGACAATGTTGACTGGAATACTCTTTCAAATTGTAAAGGTAGCAGAGGTAAAATACAGGAGGCGAAAGGCTATTTACAATTTGTACAGAAACCAGATGGCAGTTACAAGAGTGGAGGGGTATGAAAGGGAAGCACTGGTCGGGAAGAGAGTGAGACAGGGCTGTAGCTTCTCCCCGATGTAATTCAATCTGTATATTGAGCAAGAAATAAAGGAAACAAAAGAAAAGTTTGGAGTAGGGACTAAAATCCAGGGAGAGGAAATAAAAACTTCGAGGTTCGCCGATGACATTGTAATTCTGTCAGAGACAGCAAAGGACTTGGAAAAGCAGTTGAATGGAATGGACAGTGTCTTGAAACGAGGGTATAAGAAGAACATCAACAAAAGCAAATCGAGAATAATGGAATGTAGTCGAATTAAGTCGGGTGATGCTGAGGGAATTAGATTAGGAAATGAGACACTTAAAGTAGTAAAGGAGTTTCCTTATTTGGGGAGCAAAATAACTGATTATGTTCGATGTAGAGAGGATATAAAATGTAGACCGGCAATGTCAAGGAAAGAGTTTCTGAAGAAGAGAAATTTGTTAACATCGAGTATAGATTTAAGTGTCAGGAAGTCGTTTCTGAAAGTATTTGTATGGAGTGTAGCCATGTATGGAAGTGAAACATGGACAATAAATGGTTTGGATAAGAAGAGAATAGAAGCTTTCGAAATGTGGTGCTACAGAAAAATGTTGAAGATTAGGTGGGTAGATCACACAACTAATGAGGAGGTATTGAATAGGATTGGGGAGAAGAGAAGTTTGTCGCACAACTTGACTAGAAGAAGGGATCGGTTGGTAGGACATGTCCTGAGGCATCAAGGGATCACAAATTTAGCATTGGAGGCCAGCGTAGAGGGAAAAAAATCGTAGAGGGAGACGAAGAGATGAATACACTAAGCAGATTCAGAAGGATGTAGGTTGCAGTAGGTACTGGGAGATGAAGGAGCTTGCACAGGATAGATCAGCATGGAGAGCTGTATCAAACCAGTCTCAGGACTGAAGACCACAACAACAACAGCCATTAAGATGGACTTTAGAAATCAAACTACGTTATTAATTAATACAGAACTTTAGCAGCTGGCACTAGGTTTTTTAGACGAGAATTGAAACTAAATGAAATGAGATATAGGTGTGGCGCAAAAAGTGGGTTCAAGTTGAGGAAAGGAGAAAATCATCTATAGATCATAATCACTAACAACGCTACTGATGTTGAAATCATCTCACACGAAAGAAGACCGCTAATTTTAAAATTTAGTGATAGACATTCCATGGAAATCACTCGCGTTTAAGCATCAATGTTTTAAAATTCTCTTCAGGCAGAAAAAGAATCTACAAGGAATTTAAAAATTTACGTAATATTTGACTGATTCTACTACCGATATGTTAGACCTGGTGGTTGGTAGAAATATGCGATTACTAGACTAATTTACTATTCCCTATACAACTCTTTAGTTTGATTAATCGTAGATATCACAGCCTAATGTCTCACTTTGTTTCTACAGATATCTATCTTATCGAGGTTATTATCTATTTTTCTGACTGCGACTTGTGGAAAATGTCTCTGATTTTTAAATTGAATTTCAACCATCTCTCCATTCTTTATATTACGTGAGGGCAGCTACTTATTAGTACAGACCTGAATTTCATATCATGTTTGCAAATATAACAATTGTAATTTTAGGATCTCTCACTGTATTTGCTAGTTATTCTTGAGGTCACATAACTTTGTTACCAATGTAGTACCTGGTGCATAATCAACATCTAACTTATGTATGGTATTTTGTAAAACGACGTTTGACTACCTTTATAAGTTTATGTAAATTGTTATTACATTGGTTTATATCGCTGTAGAAATATTGGGGCAAGTAGGCTGTTTTTGTATTGGTCAGAGCATAGGGCGTTACTTTGTTACATCAGAATACGAGGGCCTGGCTTTTCGGTACTGACCACAGTGAGTGTGTTGATATTTCGTGCAAGAGGAGAACTTGATCACTGTGAGGTCAAGCTATGTCTTACAAGCCAGAAGGGGAGCGACGTGATTGTGAGTAGATAAATTAAGTTACAACTTTCATCAAAATGTGATTCGAAGTGGTCTTCAGTTAAACAGCGTGTTCTTGCAACGACTGGAGCTAAACGGTCGCAGACGTCGACACAATTGTCTCGTCAGCATCAAAAACGTGTAACTCATTTCATAACATATTAGCCCGGAAATTTCGTAAGGAACGCCAGCTCACTTTGAGTATTGATCAGTTAATAATAAAGCTAGTCGAGTAAACTCCTAACTCCTTGATCTTCTCATTACCATAATTCATTGTTATCTGCCGTATGATCGTGCACCTTTACCAATGTAGTATAAGTGGGTGTCGTTGATAAATAGTTAACTGTTACTTAGAGACAAAATTTTTTTAAAAAATTATGTCAGTTTTGTATTGTTGGAGAACAGTTCAATAACAACGTCTTAATTAGTCAGAAAGGCTGTTCAATAAAACAATCAGAGACAGCGAAACTCGCGGCAGTTTTAATGAATGTCCTAGTAATGAAGCAGTAAAATAATTTAAATGCAATGATTCTGCAAACTGAACGTGTAAATTTTCAAACACTACATTTCATGGTTGATTCTGTTTCTATTTCTTGCTGTGTGTTTCGTAGTGTGGCATTGCGACTGAGTTGAATTTTGAATATTGTTATTTTATGCAACGAGTAATTTATTTCGGATGGTGAAAATCTATAAACTTTATTAATGACGTTGATGAGTTTTACCTGTTGCTGTGTAGTAAAACTATTTAGAGAGACTCGACTACATAGCCATTTCAGTAATGGCTGATTGTACTTCTCCAAATTACTAGATTTAATTTCATTAGTAATTCGAAACCACGGTTAATGTGTTTCTGTTTAGTTTCGAATTAGGATAGTTTTGATTTCGTATGCGGTCGGTTTTATCGCCGTAGGTCTGGTAACATAATTTATCTCACTTAATACTCTTCCAATATCCCTAGAGTCTCTGTTACGAGGGCGAACTCGAAAATATGACTCCGAATTTTTTTATGAGAAAAATTTTAAAGGCCTTAAAATAAAACGAAAGTTGTTAACATTCCACATCTTTATTCTTCATGTCTACGTATTTATTTCTCAACGTAATCACCCTGGCGACAAACACGTTCCTCTCATACTGCCACAGTAGAATGATTAACTTCAATGACTGAGCCACAACCTCATATCTACTTGCACCGCTACATTACTACGAAAGTGAAGTCCCCGAAGGTGTTCTTCAAATTCTGGAAACACCTGATGATCAGGTGGCGCCCAGTCGGGACGGCATGGAGGATAATCGATGACAGCTATAATGCTGAAGGTCAGAGTGCTCCATCTGTGGACGAAATCTTCTAATTCGAAACTCGATTGCGTCACGCTGTTTCTCGGACACCGACATAGTTACGTTGCTCACCACCATGTTACACGCAACAATTCGCAGTCCTCTACCAACAGACGGCTGCAATTATGAAGACTTGAGCAATGAAGATAGAGAATGTTAACAATATTTATTTTATTTAAAAAGTCTTAAGTTTTCACGTAATAAATTGGGAGACATTAAATTTCAGCACCCTCTTTTAAATGCCACAGGGGGCTACAATTCATTCGAGAAGGGTTGTGGCGAGTAATGCCTTTGAGAGTTGCAGGGATTAGTTCAGAATTAATTCCCTGCGGTCTACACCTAGCCCAGAAGCTATTTTTATTCTCTTACATGATCCCCTCCCAACATTGCGTGTCAAACAATTAATAATATATCCTTTGTCACAGGAATTACATTTTGCCTCTTGCTACTGCAGAAGCAACGGAATTGTTTAGATGACTAGAATGTTACAGAAGTTCATTATAAAGTTATCGAATAATTATTAACTAGAAGTAAACACGATTTGTTTGAAATAATCATTCAAAGGTTAATCGTACTCGAACCGATAATGAAAGATTTTTTGAGTTAACAATGTACTTCTTTCCACGAAAATATCCGTCAGAATCGTTGCTCAGCGTCCATCCTTTGTCTCCTAATCACGTTCCATCCATGGAGTGTGGATTTGGAAATACAGGAAACGTCCCCTCCACGGTGGTCATAATGTCTTAGCTGGAATCAAAGCATTATCCATCCATAATACCGTGAGCTATAATCTAACACACCTAGCCAAAGACGTGAACGCCCCTAATAATGCGAGATTTGTGTGTATTGTCATAGTACCTCTGAGGTCACATGTTTTGGTGACACATTGTAAGGAAGAGTACTCTTTCTTCCCATAAATTACTGACCGACAGACAATATACATGTAGAGGGAGACAGATAGGGAGGGGGCAGGTGAGGAGGAGAAGAAGAACAAGAAGAGGAAGAGGAAGAGGAAGAGGAAGAGAGAGAGAGAGATATTCTTCCACTCAGAGTAGATTTTGGTATAGTGTCTGTCGTGAACTAGCGTTAGGTTCATGCCTTTACGGCAGAGAATAATCTCTGCACAAATCCAACACACTCCACTATGGAATGCCCGGAAGAACATTATCAGAAAGTTTTCTGATTCTAGAAATATGGCTGTCACAAATCTTTAACAATTTCTCATGGTCAGTTCTCAATGTAAAATGTACTGTAATCTTTATTTAGCTACGCAATAGGCATGAGGTATTGTGCACTGGTTTGATCACTGATCGTTTAGTAGCACATGAACACCTTCTTTGACGCCCTCCGTGTGGATCTCCTTCAAGTGAAGAAAAGCTATTGGTAAATTAATGTAATTGATGAACGACTAAGTGCTAGAGAACGGTATATGATGGGAATTTACTCTAGTCCAGCCAGTTGAAATAAACACGACACGAATAACTCGAAAAGCTGTATTTCTATAGGGTGCAGAAACGAATTTGCTCGACGGTCATAAACCAAAATATCTATTTATAAATCTGTCGTTTTAGTTATTTATGTGGTTCTACTCTAAAACACAAAGGGCTTGGAGGAGCACCAATGCTGAGAGACCGCAGTGATACTCTCAGCCCATAGGCGTCACTGGATGCATATGGAGGGACGTTGTGTCAGCACATTTCTCTTCAGGACGGTGTCGGTTTTCGTGACTCGTGACTTCGTAATCAGATATCAACTGCCTCACAAGGGCTGACTTAACCCACATTCGCAACAGAACTCCGCCGACTTGTGCGGCCACCCATCTAAGTGCTAGCCCAGCACGACTGCTCTTCATTTCGTGATCCGATGGGAACCGGTGTTACCACTGCGAGAAAGCCACTGGATATATGTTTCTCTGTAATTTAAAATTATATTATAAAAATTATCTGTCAAATGACACCATATAATGTAGATGCAGTGATTTACTGGAATTCAGAAGTCGCGTCTTTCGATCATAGTGACGAATATGTGGAACTGGTGAATGTTCTCCTTGGAGTGTGTAAGGCTCCAAACACGATAGATGTAAACAACCGACTTTAGATATCATAATTAAAAACGTTCCAAGGTGTCTAAATGGGGCGAGGGCATAAGTTACGGAGTGGAGGTAAGTTCGCAATAAAGCCCGTTCCACTTTGCGCTGAGTGCGTCGTGTCATCATCTTCCCGAAACCACACATGCCGACCATCAATTCGCTGAAGATTTGCCGAAAAGTCTTTGTAATCATGCTGACAGACCTCTGACTATTCACAGTGCAGCACGCTCGTATTCTGCAAGTACGTAACGACCAATAATAAGTTCAAATGTTCAAATCTGTGTGATTTCTTAAGGGACCAAACTGCTGACCTCATCAGTCGCTAGACTTACACACTACCTTAAACTACCTTAAATTAACTTATACTAAGAACAACACACACACACATCCATCCCCAAGGGAGGACTGGAACCTCCGGAGGGAGAGGCCACGCAAACCGTAAATGGCACCTCGAAGCATGGGGACACTTTGCGTGGCAATGATCAGTACATTCGACAAAACACACCAAACTGAAGTTCTAAAGAACGAGCGTGTCATTAAGTAAACACTTCAATAGCGCGTGATTTCTTTATGAGCGTACAAACGGAATTGTCTCTTGCCAATGAGGAAAACGAGCGCTTCGTGAGGCAAGGTTTCGAGTAACTCTCAAGACGAACTTAGCCAGGCAATAAAATCGCAGCATCTAGGTTTTTACACTACAACCAACTTGTGTGGGTGGATTTAGAGGTAATAGGGAAGAAGGTGCCTCATAGAGTGATTGGAAAGTCACAGGGAAGTTGCGCGCTGGTGTACCAAACGCGGAGATGACGAAACGGTCTCCCTACACGTTTCGATGGTGTGTGTATTGCACTCGGACAGATTCTTATTTCTTTCATATTTTCAGAAGTGGTAGTACCAACCGAACGTAAACATTGGGTTCAACTGGTTTTTGGAAAACAATCGACCCATTCGCTCATAGTTATCGGTTGAATTATTCATTCAGTCTTTTGAGTGAAACCAGTCACCAGGGGCAACCTAATGAAAACATTATTTATTTGTAACTTCTGCTACCAGTCACTTTTTTATTTTTTGTTTTATGTTTAATCTAATAGTACAACGCGTTTCGAACATGTTTTGATCATCTCCAAGCGTTTATACATACATTTATAAATAAAGAGAAATGTTACTTAAAATACCAAGAATATCGATACAAAACCATGTTAATAGATACTGAATCACATGGTACAAGTCCGCCATCTTGTGTTACGTGCATCATGTTTGCATGTATGTCGAAGCAATTTGTGAAGGAAATTACGTCGGCAATCAGTGACAAAATACAATATGCAATAGTGTAATGTTAATCAACAGCTCCGCCATTACACCAGTGATGCAAGTGAAGCTGCAAGGTGATGAAATCGTCAGTGATCAACTGTCATATAAAAGCCTTTCACGCTATCTTCGTAACACACAACTCACGCAAAACTATTTGCATACTATACAGACTGTGATATGATACGTAGTCAACCATAGGAAGAAAAAGACAGCATAAGACACCACTAACATCGATTTCAGGCCATCCACTGCCTCACTACTCCTCCCCCGCCCCACTCCCCCAAACGCCACACCAGCCACTATAGTAACAATCAATGGACAAAGAGTTCTTGGTTAAACTAGTTTAAGAACGTTTATTTTTAACACTTCTCTTATTGTATGTATGTACGTACAAATGCCTGAAGATGTATTATGTGAGATTAAACATAAAACATAAAATTGAAAAATTGCTAGTAGCAAAAGTTACAAATAAATAATTATCCCACACAGTAACGGTTCACAAATGGACGAAAGTAGTTACAAATGAAAACAGTCGACGCAGTTCGGCGCATTCGGTTCTGAGACGAAACATTCGATCGTTCAGCCCTTATTAAATCGTTATTCTTCACAGCATACGATTATCAACTTTTATTACTGTTATTGTTGTTCCAATATTTGCTTCTTACTGAGTGCTAACAAGTAGATTTTAGTTTAGTATTTCGACACGTTTATGAGTAGAAATTTACTTCAAATGGCTCTAAGCACTATAGGACTTAACATCGGAGGTCATAATTCCCATAGACTTAGAACTACTTAAACCTAAGGACATCACACACATCCATGCCCGAGGTAGGATTCGAACCTGCGACCGCAGCAGCAGCGCGGTTCGGGACTGAAGCGCCTAGAACCGCTCGGTCACCGCAGCCGGCAGAAATTTCCTTTGAACTTAGTGTCGGAATGAAAATTGCGAAACCCTCAGTGGCAAAGGAATGGGAGAAATCATATGAATGGATAAAAAGTGATTAGCAAGACTAATTCGGAGCGATGCATATCATCTGCAAGAGTAATTCATATTATGAAACTGTGTTAATTATAGAAAGTCAAAGAAAATTAACTAATGACCAACACTTCTAGAAAAAATAAAACAGAAAGCTTTACGCCAAGTGACGACAGAGCAAAGTTTTGTCATCAACTTTATACAGGGTGTTTCAAAAATGACCGGTATATTTGAAACGGTAATAAAAACTAAACGAGCAGCGATAGAAGTACACCGTTTGTTGCAATATGCTTGGGACAACAGTACATTTTCAGGCAGACAAACTTTCGAAATTACAGTAGTTACAATTGTCAACAACAGATGGCGCTGCGGTCTGGGAAACTCTATAGTACGATATTTTCCACATATCCACCATGCGTAGCAATAATATGGCGTAGTCTCTGAATGAAATTACCCGAAACCTTTGACAACGTGTCTGGTGGAATGGCTTCACATGCAGATGAGATGTACTGCTTCAGCTGTTCAATTGTTTCTGGATTCTGGCGGTACACCTGGTCTTTCAAGTGTCCCCACAGAAAGAAGTCACAGGGGTTCATGTCTGGCGAATAGGGAGGCCAATCCACGCAGCCTCCTGTATGTTTCGGATAGCCCAAAGCAATCACACGATCATCGAAATATTCATTCAGGAAATTAAAGACGTCGGCCGTGCGATGTGGCCGGGCACCATCTTGCATAAACCACGAGGTGTTCGCAGTGTCGTCTAAGGCAGTTTGTACCGCCACAAATTCACGAAGAATGTCCAGATAGCGTGATGCAGTAATCGTTTCGGATCTGAAAAATGGGCCAATGATTCCTTTGGAAGAAATGGCGGCCCAGACCAGTACTTTTTGAGGATGCAGGGACGATGGGACTGCAACATGGGGCTTTTCGGTTCCCCATATGCGCCAATTCTGTTTATTGACGAAGCCGTCCAGGTAAAAATAAGCTTCGTCAGTAAACCAAATGCTGCCCACATGCATATCGCCGTCATCGATCCTGTGCACTATACCGTTAGCGAATGTCTCTCGTGCAGCAATGGTAGCGGCGCTGAGGGGTTGCCGCGTTTGAATTTTGTATGGATAGAGGTGTAAACTCTGGCGCATGAGACGATACGTGGACGTTGGCGTCATTTGGACCGCAGCTGCAACACGGCGAACGGAAACCCGAGGCCGCTGTTGGATCACCTGCTGCACTAGCTGCGCGTTGAGCCTCTGTGGTTGCCGTACGCGGTCGCCCTACATTTCCAGCACGTTCATCCGTCACGTTCCCAGTCCGTTGAAATTTTTCAAACAGATCCTTTATTGTATCGCTTTTCGGTCCTTTGGTTACATTAAACCTCCGTTGAAAACTTCGTCTTGTTGCAACAACACTGTGTTCTAGGCGGTGGAATTCCAACACCAGAAAAATCCTCCGTTCTAAGGAATAAACCATGTAGTCCACAGCACACTTGCACGTTGTGAACAGCACACGCGTACAGCACAAAGACGACGTACAGAATGGCGCACCCACAGACTGCGTTGTCTTCTATATCTTTCACATCACTTGCAGCGCCATCTGTTGTTGAAAATTGTAACTACTGTAATTTCGAAAGTTTGTCCGCCTGAAAATGTACTGATGTCCCAAGCATATTGCAACAAACGGCGTATTTATATCGCTGCTCGTTTAGTTTTTATTGCCGTTTCAAATATACCGGTCATTTTTGAAACACCCTGTACATTAGCTAGCGAAATAATTTTTCGCCTGTTTATCGTAACAGTATCCACTCGTCCGTAATAGCGATCACTTTGTAGTAAGGTGGTTGGTTAATTATATTCCCACTACCGTATGACAATTATTGAAGCCTTTGAGCACTGCAGGCAGTCTGTGATGCTGGTATTTCTTTTCTTGCTACAGAGCTGTGTCTGCAGTTACGCCGATAATTTGCATGGTGTGGTGCGTCGTTGACGGAGTGCTTCACTCAAAGGTGACGATCGACATCGCCAACACGTGGCTGAATGGCCGCTCGATCAGAGCTGACAGGCACATAAACTAACCAAACGCGCTGCACTAGCAGCGGCACCTCCGAAGCTCATAAAGTCCAGTCAAACGTGACATAATGCCATCGTCAGCACGTAGTGTGACAGCAGAGGGATAAACTGCGAATGTGCTCCATTTAGATGGCAGTGCAGTCTCACTGCATACGACTTGCTTTCGTATTTCATATTTCGCAACGACATAGATCACAAAAAATAGGCTATCAGTATTACTTAATTACTTCTGTCTCGCTGAAGACATAATATAACTTTTAACTGGTACAAACTATCGTCATACGGACAAACATAGACAATATCACTGATTTGCGCACTCAGGTCACCATGTAAACATGAGGTATTTAGTTTCATAACTGAAGAAAGCCTTTCATACACATGTGTTGATCGAAATAATGTAGCCCGTTTCCAACCTTATTATGGAGACTTGGAATTTAACTGAGGGAAACCACGTGGACATCCTGTATATTTTTAAACTACAGGAATATGTCTTTCAAACGGAACTTACATTGCACATCAGTCAGTTCCATGTGCATATGCACAGGGACGCTTTCAGCTGAAACGGCAAACCGTCTCCAAAAGAGCTCAAAAACAAATGGAAAAGTGGGACCGTCCTCAAAACGTTTAGACTAGTATTCTTGTTGTGGTGTCACCGCCAGACACCACACTTCCTAGGTGGTAGCTTTAAATCGGCCGCGGTCCATTAGTACATGTCGGACCCGCGTGTCACCACTGTCAGTAATTGCAGACCGAGCGCCACCACACGGCAGGTCTAGAGAGACGGACTAGCACTCGCCCCAGTTGTACGACGACGTTGCTAGCGACTACACTGACGAAGCCTTTTCTCATTTTTCGAGAGATAGTTAGAATAGCCTTCAGCTAAGTCCATGGCTACGACCTAGCAAGGCGCCATTAACCATATCTAGAGAGAGTCTCACTTTTATCATCAAGAATGCTGTATACAAATGATGGATTAAAGTTAAGTATTACAGCAGCTACGTACTTTTCTTTATAGCATTCATTACGTATCCCGTTTCAGACCTCACGCCAGCCGGCGTGTGTAACGGGTGCATTTCGGCTACTTACGAGTGGCGTGGCTGTCTTGATACGCCACAACACTTGTCATTGCCTCAAGAGCACAATAAATTCATTAAAATTCGCGTTTTCTGTAACGCCCGTGAGCTTAGGAAACCGACGGTGTGTCTTGTTACAATTTTTCCCTTTGCCGGCCCGTGTGTCCGAGCGGTTCTAGGCGCTTCAGTCTAGAACCGCGCGACCGCTACTGTCGCAGGTTCGAATCCTGCCTCGGGCATGGCTGTGTGTGATGTCCTTAGGTCAGTTAGGTCTAAGTAGTTCTAAGTTCTAGGGGACTGATGACCTCAGATGTTGAGTCCCATAGTGCTCAGAGCCATTTAAACCATTTTTTCCCTTTAACGATGCCATTCTCTTTTTAAATGCATGCCGCTCAAATCGAAAATAAGTTCTTTCTCGCATTTCAATATCTTGCTGTGGGCCGTGAGTAGTCAACTCCACTTAAAATGTGAGTTCTGTAATAAAAAAAAACGTAAGGTCCATTTGCTCAATGGAAATGATGATTCAGAACATAGGAACAACTATTACTGACAGAATCACAGTCACAGAGAGATGAAGTTGATCAGTGATCATCAGGACAGTTTTCACGCTGAAACCATCCAGTAAGTTATATTTAATAATAACCGTCTTGGTGCTTCTGTAAATATTGTACTGAAGGACCGGTTGGGCAATGGCCCTTCAACAGTGGATACACCGGTTCCCGTCAGATTACCGAAGTTATGCGCTGTCGGGCGTAGCCGGCACTTGGATGGGTGACCATCCCGCCGCCATGCGCTGTTGCCATTTTTTGGGGTGCACTCAGACTCATGATGCCAATTGAGGAGCTACTCGCCGAATAGTAGCGGCTCCGGTCAAAGAAAACCATCATTACGACCGGGAGAGCGGTGTGTTGACCACACGCACCTCCTATCCGCATCCTCAACTGAGGATGACACGGTGGTCGGATGGTCTCGATGGGCCGCTCGTGGCCTGAAGACGGAGTGCTTTAAGGACCGGTTGTGTAACTTAGAAGCCACATCATGTTGAAATATGGTGTAGCATGGACGGGATCGAGCACGAGAATTTACTCTGATGACGTGGCTTCTAGGCTACGAAAGCGATCGCAAAATAAATTGTTTACGGGATCAACAAAGCGGTTCTTATTCAAGACGTCTAATTATGGCTGCGGTTGACCCTCATACAAGATAGTGTCATCTAATGAGTCTGGGTCTCAAGCACAACGTATATTGCTTGGGTCTCAGCCACAACGTATATAGCAGTGACTGTTAAGTTTTTAATTTCTGGGATGGAGTTGTTAAGGTTGTGCGTCTTGGCATGTGAATTCATTTTTATGTAATACTAGCTGAATTCCCGGCCTTGCCCCGGTATGTATTTGTTTCAATTCTGGTAGGCCATGTCCTCCTTCCCTCTCTCTCTGTCCATATCTTCTGTCTACCTCTTTGTCCATCCCCTTCTCCCCCTTCTCTTGGTTCGCCTCCTCTGTCCACCTCTCTCCTGCCTCCCATCTCTCTGTCTACCTGCTACTCCCTCTTCTCTTTGTCCTTCTCCTCCACCCCTCTCCGTCTGTCTCCTCTTTCCTTTCACTGTTCACCTCCTCTTCCCCCTCACCACGTCAGTCTTCTTCTCTTTTCTTTCTCTGTCCATCTCATGCTCCACTCCTCCCTGTGTGATAGAATGATATATATTTTTAAATTCATTCGGAGACTCATTTGTATACTGTCTGCTAAATGTAATGCGAATAGAGTTGGTAGCAAAGAAGTAATACATTTAAACGTCATAACGTCCTGCCTGATGCGACAGTTTTACTGCGTGAAAAGCAAAATTGTAGTAAGTGGTAATCTATTTCTGGTAATCTCTTTCCCTTTGATCATTTTTTGGGGGCTGCAAATAAAAAAGGTTTCGTAAAACGTTGAAATAATCTGTAAAGTTTGACAGTAAGGTCTCTTATTCTCAAACACTGGATGAATAAAATCTTGGTATTTTCGGTCTTGCCCTATACCGATTTTTGATCCCCATCCAAACCCGAATGATGTGTAGGTGGTTTGTACCCCCACAGTGGTTCTTTCCAAACGACATTAGCTGAAATATGTCCAGTAGTTTTGGAGGTGTCGATCATGTATACACACATATACACAATTTTGTGATCTATGTGGATATCAACTGCAAACAATACAGTCAGTGTCACAGAACATATCATTTAAAAAATGACAGGTTCCGGCGCTTTGAAACGGTCATCTTGAGATTATGAGCACCACTGAGCTGCCGCCGGCGGCTAGGTGAGCAATTGCATCTGGTCAGAACGTCGAAGTACAAATATTTTTTGTTAATTAATAAAATTAGGTTACGAAAGTCATGAAATGCCACCTAATATAGTGTCGGACTTTTTCCCATCATAGTACAGAAAATTGACGTTGTATTGGCTCAAAATGTCGTTGGAAATACCCTGTAGAAATATTTAGCCACGCCGTCAGCGTTCGTGATTGCGAAAATGTTGCCAGTGCAGGATTTTGTGCACGAACTGACCTCTCTGTTATGTCCGATAAATGTTCGATGTGATTCATGCTGGGCGATGGGGGTGGCTAAATCATTCACTCCAGTTGTTCAGAGTCTTCTTAAAACCGATGGCGAACAGTTGTGGCCTGGTGACATGTCACATTGTCATCCACAAAAAAAAATCCATCCTTTTTTGGGATCATTATGTCCTGAATGGCTGTGGTGGCAGAGCGGTTCTACGCGCTCATTTCGTAACTGCGGGACTGCCACGATCGCAGGTTCGAATCCTGCCTCTGGCATGGATGTGTGTTGTGATGTCCTTTGGTTAGTTAGGTTTTAGTAGTTCTACGTTCTAGGGGACTGATGACCTCAGATATCAAGTGCCATAGTGCACTGAGCTATTTGACCCATTTGACACCTGAATGGCTGTACATGGTCTCCAAGGAGTCAAACATAACAATTTCAAATCAATAATCCGTTCAGTTGGATCACAGGACCCAGTCCATTCCATGTAAGCACAGTCCACATCTTTATGGAGCCGCCATCAACTTGCACTGTGCCTTGTTGACAACTTGGGCGCATGGTGTCGTGGGGTCTGCGCCACATTCGTACGCTACCATCAGCTCTTATCAACTGGAACTGGGACTCATATGATCAGATAGCGGTTTTCCAGTCGTCTAGGGACCAACCGATATGGTCAAGAGCCCAGGAGAGGCGCTGCATGCGATGTCATGTTGTCAGCAAAGGTACTTGCGTGGGTCGTTTGAGTCCACAGCCGATTAACGCAAAATTTCGCCGCACTGCTCTGACGAACACGGTCGTCATACGTCCCACATTGATTTCGGCGGTTGTTTCACGCAGTGTTGCTTGTCTGTGAGCACTGACAACTCGTGAGAACGGCGTTGCTGTCGGTCATTAAGTGAAGGCCGGCGGCCACTAAGATCTCCGTGGTGGAAGGTAGTGCCAGATATTTGGTTTTTCCGACACACTTTTGGCCCTGTGGATATCGTAATATTGAATTCCCTTACGATTTTCGAATTCAGGTGTCCCATACGTCTAGTTCCAACTGCTACTCCGCGTTCAAAGTCTCTTAACTCCAATCGTGGGGCCATAATCACGTCAGAAACATTTCACATGTAGCACTACAGTACAAATAACAGCGTCACTAATTCGCTGCCTTTTTATACCTTGTAAACGCGCTGGTACCGCCATCTGTATATGTGCGTGACACTATCCCAAGACGTTGTCACCTCAGTGCATGATATGGGGTACAACGTTAATAATGTTCCAGTTGTCAACCTATTTGTGTTTTCGTGCCCTATCTTCAATAACCGTTATTCAGTGGGTCTATCATAGCGAGATCGGGGATTGGGAGGTGCAGACATTAGTATGATACCACTACTCTGTGTTCCATTCTTATTCGTGGCTTTTACTTTTTTCTTTCGATATATTTTTCGGTGATAATGGAAATTCCTTTTACTCCCTTTTTTGAAGTAAGATATCGGAAGGTTTGATTAACGAGCAATTAAGTAAGTATAATGTAGTGAAATTTATTCCTATTCAGATACTTCTAGCGCTAGATAAGGCTATCGTAAATGATGGTGCTCAAATGACCTGAAGCCTAATTACGTGACAGGGTGGATGCTATCAAAAGTCAGGCGTTGGTCCTGAACCAGTTCTCTATGACTGTCTTTCAAGAGACGCTTTCGTACTCTTCACGAGAACTCAAATTGATATTTGGTTCATTTACTCTAAGCAACGTGAACCAATTGTGTTTTCCACGATCAATGAACCGGAAAAAACTTGCAAATTACGTTTAGGTGTTGCGCACGGTGAGAGAAATATTTATATTTGGCCTGTTTTTATGACAAATCTCACCACATTTATCATGAGAATGCTCACTAATAGACGATCAGTTAGGATTACTTAACGATACAACTGAGGAGTATTCTTGAGCTATGCATCACAATGAAAATAATTGTCTTACCGGTATAATATGATATACATCTACACTATGTGATCAAAAGTATCTGGGCGCCCTAAAAAACATACGGTTTTCATATTAGGTGCATTGTACTGCCACCTACTGTTAGTTACTCCATATCAGCGACCTCAGTAGTCATTAGACATCGTGAGAGAGCAGAATGGGGCATTCCGTGGAACTTATGGATTTGGGACGTGGTCAGGTGACTGGGTGTCACTTGTGTCATACGTCTGTACGCGAGATTTGCACACTCATAAACATCCCTAGGTCCACTGTTTCCAATGTGATAGTGAAGTGGAAACGTGAAGGGACACGGACGACACAAAAGCGTACAGGCCGACCTCGTCTGTTGACTGACAGAGACCGCCGACAATTGAAAAGGGTCGTAATGTGTAATAGGCAGACATCGACCATCACACAGGAGTTCCAAACTGCATCAGGATCCACTGCAAGTACTATGTCAGTTAGGCGGGAGGCGAGAAACTTGGATTTCATGGTCGAGAGGCTGCTCATAAGCAACAAATCGCACCGGTAAATGCCAAACGACGCCTCGCTTGGTGTAAGGAGCGTGTACATTGGACTATTGAACAGCGGAAAAACGTTGTGTGGAGAGACGAATTACGGTTCACAACGTGGCGATCCGATGGCTGGGTGTGGATATGGCGAATGTACGGTTAACGTCATCTGCTAGCAAGTGTAGTGGCAACAGTAAAACTCGGAGGCAATGGTGTAAAGGTGAGGTCGTCTTTATCATAGAGGGGGCTTGCACCCCTTGTTGTTTTGCGTGGCACTATCACAGCACAGCTCTACATTGATGTTTTAAGCACTTTCTTGCTTCCCACTGTTGAAGAGCAATTCGGGGATGGCGATTGCATCTTTCAACATTATCGAGCACCTGCTCATCATGCACGGCCTGTAGCGGAGTGGTTACTCGACGGTAACATCCCTGATGGATTGACCTGTACAGAGTCCTGACCTGAATCCTATAGAACGCCGCTGGGATATTTTGGAACGCCGACTTCGTGACAGGCCTCACCGACCGACATCGATACCTCTCCTCAGTGCAGCTCTCGGTGAAGAGTGATCTGCCATTCCCCTAGAAACCTTCCAGCACCTGACTGAACGTGTGCCTGCAAAAGTCGAAGCAACCATCAAGGCTAAGGGTCGGCCAACACCATATTGGATTCCAGCATTACCTATGGAGGGCGCCACGAACTTGTAAGTCAGTTTCAGCCAGGTGTCCGGATACTTCTGATCACATAGTGTATTTAGTTATTATTCACACCTTCAGAAAAACGGGTATAAAAAGCCTCTCGATTACCAGTATATTATCATTGGAAAAATATCGAATGAACAAAGTCACCACCAACGATAGAAAACTGTGCAGCGGTTTGTACGTCTAATGTTTCGACAGACTGGATGCCGACCTAGCTCTGCCGAGCACATTGAATGACGGGTGTCCAAGACTCAGCATGAAAACACACATTTTCGCCCTTAGCCCAGAGTTACGAGAAAACACTACAGTTCGCCACTCGCCTTCCAGTGAGGACAAACTGCTCAGGTGGTGTGCAGAAGGAAGACGTAGTGACTTTTAGAGAATTCGAGCGGACCAACAGTGTCCCCCACATCACCGCAGCTTTGGGCAGCAACCTGAAGCCTGTCTACTGTGGCCAACGCAGGTTCTAGCTTCATCTTGAGGGCGGCCAATTCTCAGACTGACAACTACTATATGAAAAAGTGTACAAAATCACGAGTATATTTTCTAACCAGTCGGTTAGGAGAACGTGAAAAATAAGAAACTGATTGCAAGATTCGCAGAAATCCAGTACAGCAACGCTAGAGCTTACAGCGATGGAAGACAACGCTACTAGTTAACACACTCCACCCAATCCCTCGAAAGATACGCACAGTTCATGGCAAAATAAACAGGACAACTGAAATCCGGTAAATAAGCAGTCACAGTTAACTTCTACTCAGAACTTTGTGAAAATACTCGTGAAGTAAATAATGGGTGAGAGCTAGTGCCGCATAACTCCGCCCTGCTCTATGTTCGGACCTCTTCTGTTGTGACACTCCTTTTGTCACTCGACGACCGAAACCTAGTGGACAGGCCACCATGAGAGTCGCCACGGGCAACCGCAAAAGTTCTAATGGGGGAAAAAATAGACGGCAGCTAGCTGAGTGTCCTTTCGCTATATGCCATTAGCAGAATCTATCAGGCCTGCAAGGATCGCTGTCGTGGCAAAAACAATTGCTAACGTCCCGGATGTTCGAAATCAAACTGTAGCTACGACGACCTGGATTTCTGTAAGCCCCAGAGCCGGTATTGGGCTACTTCCTTGTTGTATGTGACAATGATTGATTGCTTGGAAAACCAGTGGTGGACAAAGCCAACATAAATATTGTCCTCTTCAGCTACGCAGTGCATGGGTCCGCCTGCCACCAGTTGTGAAATGTGTTCCACTCCCATTGTAGGCCTAATGTGGGTCATCTAACCATTACTACCAGGCGTCACTTTCGCTAGCTGTGGAGCTCCTCGCAGGCCCCTAGAGCTGGTGCCTCCAGAAACTGAAGTGGTGCCTTCTGTCATCTGCTCCCCGATTTCTACCGGCTTGAGGGTGCCTGCATGAAGTCCGTGGTTCTCACCTGACCCCAACTAATATCCGAAATGCTGCCTGTCTTGTAAAGAAACAGTATACTACTGCTGCGCTTTCCAAAAGATGGTGTGTAGAGGAGGGTGGGCTCTTGGGTCCTCAGTTAGATACTGCAGTCTCCAATGCTTCCTGAATTGACAATACGAGGGTTTGACATGTTAGACACCGATTTTGATCAAGTTTTGTAAGGGCAAACTACTTTGATAATAAAGAGTCACTGCCAATTCCATTGCCATCCTAAAGACGGCTGTGGGGTGGTGTTGATACGTGATACAACAAAATAAAGACACTTTCGTAGGATTTGTCGACGTGGAAATATCATTCGACTATGTGAAATTGTGCAACATGTTTAAAATTCTGAGAAAAATAGTGTAATCTATAGGGGAAGGTGAGTGATACAGAATACGTATAAAAACTAAGGACGAATAATAGGAGTGAAAGACTTTGGGTTGGGTTGTTTGGGGGAAGAGACCAAACAGCGAGGTCATCGGTCTCATCGGATGAGGGAAGGATGGGGAAGGAAGTCGGCCATGCCCTTCCAAAGGAACCATTTTGGCATTTGCCTGGAGCGATTTAGGGAAATCACGAAAAACCTAAATCAGAATGGCCGGACGCGGGATTGAACCGTCGTCCTCTCGAATGCGAATCCAGTGTGCTAATCACTGCGCACTTCACTCGGGAAATACTTTGGAAAAAGTGTATTACACAGATGCAGTCTGTCATTTCTAGTGTTCAATTTGTAAATCAACGAATCAATGATGGAATAAGTCATAAAAACTGAAATATAATTACAGTTACGATATAATAGAGGACTGGTCACAAAACACACAAATATTCGATGATCTAAGATTCATATGATAATTCTTAGCTATTCATCAACAATTAATAAAATCATATTTCAATTCTTATTTCCAGTGGTCGCATTGCTGCACTGAATTCGCACAGACGTCAAATGGTATGAAATATTATCGTTACTTCAAATTATTACTAACACATACACATCAGTTGGCTCTACTAAGTAATACATTAGTGGAGTAGGTGTAGGACAGCAATAAATGCTCTTAAACTGAACTTTATTAACAGTTAACCGTTTTATAGTTGCTGTCATAGTATTGACAATATGTTTTGCTGATTAATAGACTCCTTGCTGAACTAATATAAGTGACTTTAAATCTTCGTCAACATTATTACTTCCAGCACTAATTCCATGAACAGATGTGTTGGCTTCAAAAAGACATATATTTTAATGAAAAATTTGGTGAAGAAATAAAAATATAGCGAGACAGCAGTTAGTATGCCAAATTCCCTAACCAGGCCTCCACAGGATACTCTTGAGTTCACATCACAATAACTGTCATTACAAGCTTTTGGAGTTGGAAATTTTAACCTTGAATTTATGAGTGTTTGTAAAAAGAAAAAACCAGATGATATTATGGAATGAGAGTAAGTATAATATGTTAGTTTTTTATTTTTATGACCCTTAAGTCTGACAGTATTCGCATTGCAAACAGAGGTTTGTGTAATTGCTCCAGCAATTCTGTAGTTTGATCGTCCTATTTGAATTTACCGTCAAACTGTAATCCCAAGAATTAACACTGTCAACTTATTCTGTTTACTCGTTGTCATATTTTAGACATATGCTGGTAGGAAACATCTCAACAGTTGTAAACTGCATATAGTGCGTTACTTCCAAAATTTAGTGACAATGGCTGGTAACCATGAACAGTTTCTTAACAGATCGTTCTAAGACAATACTAAGGTGTTTAGCTATTTATCATAATGTTTGTATCATGTGCAAACCAAACAAAGTTGGCATCTGATAATGTTACGGATGAGAGGTCATTGAGAGATACAAGAAAAAGTATAGGCCCTGCGATGACACATTGTGGCACACCAAATGTAATTAGTTCCTAGATGGACAATGCCTGATAGCTTCATACACGTGTCCTTCCTATTGAGATGTAGGATTTGAACCATTTTCCAGCATTTCCTGTTGCACTATAATATTCTAATTTACTTTCTTAATATTGTGATTTCCACAGTTACATGTCTTTGACGGATCACAAAATATACCAGCGACTTTAATGTATAACGTTACGGATTAAGTACATTCTCGCTGTTCATGTAGCTTTCTCATTATCGGAATGCTTAAGAAAGCTTAACTCTAACCATGACAATATGTTATTTAATGTTAGAAATGACATGTCAGTTATAAATAACATTTCCCAAGATTTTCGGGAATGCTGACAAAAGTGAAACTGGACAAAAATTTTACGGTATTTCTTTATCTACATTTTCAGTAAAGGCTTCAGTTCAGTGCAGACATTCGGCAATTGTTCCATTAATGAATGACCGGTTACTCAGATAACTTAATACGTTAGCAAACTCAAAAACACACTGTTTACTTAACATTGTTGATATTTTGTCATAACCACAATTTTTTATTTTAAATATTTTATGGTGGGCTTTACTTTTGCTGGTACAATGAGGATAACATTTACATTACTGAAGTTCTTTGTAATAGTCGTGCCAAGTTATTCCTGGCAGCATCTAATGATCCTGACAACCTCAGCTTTTCATTAACGTTGTGAAATGCTCGTTAATGTGATATGTAACCTGCACACATCTGTAACATACGTATTATTTACTTTAAATGCTATCTGCTCCTCTACATGTCTGAATATATCAGCTTCGTCCTTCACTGTAATCCGTATTTTCTTATCAGATCTTTTCCTTGTAAGGCGTTTGTTGTGATGTACAAATTTTACAATGAGTTGTAGTGTCAACATCAGAGCTGTTTCTAACTGTCAGATGCAGTTACCCTTTTGTTTTGCAGGATACATTTACTCAGTAAGTAATCGATGGGTTCTTTGTAGACTTCAGTTTACTCCATTTTGGGAGAATTCAGTATTCAATTAATATAAAGACTTCATTAATTAAACTATTGCATTTTTCATTCATGTCATGGGTACTGTAAACATCACTCTACTTCACATATTTGAGAAGTTTCCTAAGAAAACTATTCGTGGCTTACTGACTACGCTCTTCAACTCAGATTTAGTACATTTTAATCCTGTTCAGTATTAATAATTAACAAAGGAAATGGCAAATGATGACGTGAGACACCACTGGCTGTTAGTTTTGTAACGTAACTCTGTTCATTAGACAATTCTATATAGATATTATCTACGGCTGTGGACGATCAATTACCTACCTTAGCACGGAAGTTTACAGTGGGAATTAAGTTAGGGCATAGTTTTACTGGAAAAAGTCGTAAGAAGATCTGAATTAAAATAATCAGTAGCCACTATTTGTTTGTTTTATTGCTCTTATTGGGCCAGGAGAGCTTCAAGGTTATTTATGAAGAGATTAAAATTTCATGCAGGTGCTCAATATATGCTTACTATCATGAAGGATTTATTGAGAAATTTTACTTCTGTCGCACATGCTACCATAAGCTACGCCTAATTTTGAAATGTGTATATCCTTAAATTTATGACAATTACAATGTGTTAACTTTTCCTTTCTCATTTTTTGCTGCATAGAAGGGCGATCCAGTCGACATTCTACAACATTAACAAAATATCTATATTAATGATCTTCAGAGAAGCAGATTATGTCAACTCTGATGATTACTCTAATTTATCAATGCAGAATAATTCTTGAATTTTATGTCGTGTTCATTGAATATGAGAGGAAACAAAATTTATGCTTAATGATGAAAATCCTTAACCAACAGGTGTTAGTGCTGATTCAGTATGTCACAATTATGTTATTTAGTATATTTTTCAAACTGAAGATTTGTTTGAAACACTAATCTCTCTGAAAACTTTGTATATTCCTGTCCTCCCTATCCTAAAACTGTAAAAAAATTTTAACTGTCAATAAAATTCTGTTTAAGAGCATTTATTGGTGGCAAACACCTTCTACTCAACTAATAAATTTCTTAGTAGAATCAACTGATGCGTATGTGTAGGTAATAATTTGTAATAATGCGAATATTATATAGTATTTGACGTCTGTACAAATTCAGTGCAGTAATGCACTCCGGCATCCATTGGTATTTTACCTTTCATAACAGTGTATCCACTTCTTAAATCTTCTACTATTAGCCCATTCAGTTTACCCTTAACTTTCCTCTTGACAAAATCAACAGGAACCACGCCATTATGCAGCTCTGCACCCGACATAAACAGCCGTTCAAACTCGAAATTAACTCTACTGGCGAAGAATTCAAATGAGGTCGGTCATGGGGTCTCAGAACAGATACTAAGTCAGCATGTCTCAATGCTGATGCAGTCCTTACCATGTCGTACTCTATATTGTATTTCTATAAATGTTATTGGCCGATCCACCTACTACAACCACGGTGCCTTCCTCGATGAAGCCTTTACAGTTTGATCCGAAGTCCTCCTTCACTTACTCCAGACCAAAACTACGTTAACTGGTGACCTTGTATTATCATTCTAGTTACCTCTGCAAAAGTTGCTGTTGCTGAGAAAGCATCATAGGCAGAGAGAAATTTTAGCTAGTGTCCAAACCATTTTATCGGAGCTTCTTGGATACGGAAATATGTTGGTAATCTACGTTCCACGTCTTCTCATTGAGACGAAAAAGAATACTTCTAAATCGCTTGGAAGAACAACGGGGTTTTGTGGACGGTAACGTGCCCTGCAATGAAATAATCCCTGTAGCATAGAATACAACAGGACAAGTGTGGAATGAAGGAAATTGAAGGGGAATCCTTCATAAGTACGAAAATTCTCCTGTCAAGTGCCATTTCACTGTTGACTGGGTCCAAAAATGGTCGAATCTATTAATTAAAGGGAGAGTACATAGCAGGTATTGCCAAGGAATTACTTTCAAGTAGATGGATATTGATAACAATAGATGTTGATCACAGCTGCCTTTAACAACAAGCACTCTGTCTATAGAGGAAGAATCAAGTCTGAGATCTTTGAATCAAACTCCGGCTGTGAGAATTACTGAAACTGCTACAGTGGTATGCACAAGTTTTCAAAGAGATACTGGGAATTATACAAGAATATAACCGTCCGAATACTGTACCCCAACAGACTTATTGGCAGGCTACATAGCCTATTACATCGGTGAGAAGACCAGCCCCCACACAGAAAATTAGAGGTGGAGAAGGATTAAGAGAATCTTTGATAGTCTTGACAGCAAAGGCCTATCAACGGAGGAAGTAGTAAGGTTGAGAAGACTAGTCAGTTTCAGTTTCGTACCAGGTTTTACTAAGGGACCAACCTCGATCTTCGCTGTTGAAGAAGAGATACAGGAAGTGGTAATTACTGTACATAGGCTGAATGAGATTGTAATTATTAACATTTAGGAGCTTATTTGTTAGCTTACCCTCACAGTCACAGTATTAAGAGATCACATCCCCATAAAGATATGGAAAAGTATTTCTCTTAACAAGCAGAAATGTTAATGCATATTAAACGTGTATAAGGAAGTCAAAAGTTTGGTTTTTGTGCGTATGAAGAAGATTTCTTTCCGGTTGTGTTCATCTGCATTTATAAATATTTACGTGTAAATTACTGAAGACAGGGATATTTCAGTGAGAAGCAAAGTAGGGTAGTAGGGATTGTATTCCGTGGGTATTTTCGTGTAATTCATGTTAGTTTAAGATTATAATAATTATGTTATTGGATGTGTAAGCATGGATTTCTTCTTATAACAACTGAACCGAAGTTTTGAAATAATGTGTAAAATAAAACCAGGAAATTAGTCTCACACTGTAGACCCATAAACATATCGATCTAGGTGGTCATTGAATAGGAACGACCAACATGTCTTCTGAATGGCAATTACGTAAATCTTTCTTCACATTGGACGTATCTATTCTATTTGTGTTATGTTTCCTTTTGGGAGGTTTTCATAGTGAAGAGATATTACTGTACAACAGTTATGGCTTAGGTACTAACTGAGGATGTCATGGGTGCGAGTACAGATCTGCTACTGCATTCAGCCTCGTGATTCAATTCGCAAGTATTGTGCTTGTGAGTTTTGGAGTCAGATGAGGTTGTAAACCAGTAATAGGCCACACAAGCATATTGTGGGAGAATAATTGTGTCAATTGTTTACAGTAACAATAAACTTAACTGTTTTGTGAGTCCAGAGCAGTCAATGTGTTCTATTAAAGTCATAGAACTGACCGACTTCCTAACTCGTGCGATACGCAATTAATGTTGCTGTTGTCTTGACAGCCTGAAACAATGAAGCATAAACGGCGATCTCTTTTGTGAAGTTCATAAGATTCACGTACCTGAGATGACTTACGGGTTGATAACTCCTCGTATTGTCGTGTGCGACCATGTGTGATCCATGAACAATAACACGAGTGTCAGAGAAAGTACTGAGTGACAAGCTCACGAGCTGTTACGGAGCTGATGCTCCACGTGGCTGCTGCACCGGTGGGCGGCATTGTAATTACTCGAGTCTGGATTTTTGAGACAACTGCAATATGTGGGCTTTGCTCAATCAAAGGTTTTAAAAATATAATGCGAAGTATTTTGTAATGTTCTAAGAAAAGTGGAAAATGGACGCTCAGTGACCGGACCTTAGATGCAACAGGAGCCCACATTGCCAACGACACTAATTATTTGATGTGGACTGAACTCATATTAATTTTAGCAATGTAAACGTGTAACAGTCTACTCAATCCAAATTTAACTAGGTGGCAGTTACCGTCAATTGAACGGTATTATACATTATCACATTTTGCTGTGTATTAATCCGTTTCTGTAGAGACCGTTGCCACACGCTTTTTTTTTTCGCTAATTGTGGCATACGAATGATTCACGTACTCTGTCATTGTCTGGTGGGTGGCCGCTTCGTGAGGCGATTCCTTCATCTCCGAAGATGTTTGCTGGTTACCTTACCTCACACCACGGGCTGATACTCACCTTGCTCATCCTTGTGCTCGACATACCTTCTAATCGTTAACCACACCACCAACATTGCTAACATCATTCCGATGTTCCCCAGGGGTTAGTGTTGCATTCAGGAGAAGAGGTAGAATACCAATTATTTATTTTTTTAGTAAAAAATGTTCTGAAACTCTCCTAATACCCGATTCAATTCAACCACATCAATCAGTATATGTAATTCTTATGCACATATACGACGCACGGAAACCAACAGTCACATTGTCAAGTTTCTCAAATTCATGAAACTAATGAGACACAATGAATCCGCACTACATGTAGCCACACATCCAAAATTAATTGGAAAATCTTGATAACATATCTGGCAATATTTAACTCTTTTACTTTTTACTATATTGAAATGAAATATGAATGGGAATCGTTGCAGCAATTTCAAACACAATGGTTGTATGTTTCGTTCGAGGTTTTACCCTGATTTCTGTTCGAGATGTGCCCGAATGGGAAAGCAAGTTGTAAAATTTCTGGGAGTAAAGATACCCAAACCGGAGCAACGTAATTGTGCGTACAAAGAGTGCAAAAGTCATAAATAACAAAGACTTAACCGAGCTATTCTGAACAACAGACATTTCTGAACAGAGACAAATCTTCCAAGATCGAACGTATGTTACATGGTTTTTGTCCCCTAGACAATGATTAAGCGTGAAATGGAAGACAGTAAAACCGCAAACATTTAGCAGTAAATTACGTGCAGTTCTTGTCACCAAACAAACGTTTTGTGCATACAGAGACTTTATTCGGCGTAAAGTGCGTATCAACAAAAACAATCTTGAGTATGTATATGTCAGAAACATTATCTATAGGCAAGTAACTCAAAATTCCACCACTGTCCCATGCCTAATCGAACAATAATTCAGTGGGCTAGTGAAAAGTTTTTTGTTTTCTGCCAAAGGATTTCGGACAATGAATCGGAGCAGCAACATTATTTTAACTAAAAGATTCTGCTATAGTTGTTGTTCTGTATACCGTAATATATAATTTGTACTAAGAGTTTTCAGTAAACCAGAGGTTCTGTCATCTATGCAATAATGATCTTTTGCACCCTACGCATACTGATATCCCTGCTGACAATCTGTCATTCGTTATGCATTACCTTATGAAGGAATTATCGGAACTCTATATCGTTTCAGAATGGAAGGTGTGTCTGCTGGTTTGTATGTGTAAACTTGGCCAAGGAGATTGCCATCATAATGATACATATATTATACTATTTTATGGGCTAAAACTAAACATTCCAATAACCGCTTATTGCCTGGAATGGTTGGCAGATTACCTGCCTTTTTCCGTTCAGGATTAAAATTTTGTGGCATGGTTTATATTGGCATTTAATTGTGCAGTGATATTGAGAACCTGCGCTCGGTGACGAGTTTAACCTTTCAGTGTCAATAATATAAAACACCAATCCTAAAATTAATCTCTATCATCATAGTAAGCAACGATGAAAAGAAGAAACTGCAAAAAGTAAACACTTTTTCAAGAGATGGTTTCAGTTTGGAATAGAATCTTAAATTGTTCGTAGAATTAATCTTTATTATCATAGCAACGAATACAAGAAGAAAGCGGCAAAAAAAACAATAATTGCTTTAAAGTTTCACTTTGGAACCATTGAGACATCCAGTTTTCAACCACCCATCATTTGACAAATTTAAAAGCAATTCAGCACTTTTCTTAGACAGAGCGCCGCATTTAGAAATTTATAGGAATTCACAATACTCTAAAACATTGTGTATGAAGTATATATGCAAACTGAAGTGCTGCGGCTCGAACCTGTCCTTGGCAAAAATATGCATTCGTCGCTTTAGTCTGCGCATATGCACCATAGGTGTCTAAGACTTAGAAAGGGCTCTGGAACCGTACAGACTCAATTTATTGAAACTAATTACGGTCCCTAATACACTCCTGGAAATGGAAAAAAGAACACATTGACACCGGTGTGTCAGACCCATCATACTTGCTCCGGACACTGCGAGAGGGCTGTACAAGCAATGATCACACGCACGGCACAGCGGACACACCAGGAACCGCGGTGTTGGCCGTCGAATGGCGCTAGCTGCGCAGCATTTGTGCACCGCCGCCGTCAGTGTCAGCCAGTTTGCCGTGGCATACGGAGCTCCATCGCAGTCTTTAACACTGGTAGCATGCCGCGACAGCGTGGACGTGAACCGTATGTGCAGTTGACGGACTTTGAGCGAGGGCGTATAGTGGGCATGCGGGAGGCCGGGTGGACGTACCGCCGAATTGCTCAACACGTGGGGCGTGAGGTCTCCACAGTACATCGATGTTGTCGCCAGTGGTCGGCGGAAGGTGCACGTGCCCGTCGACCTGGGACCGGACCGCAGCGACGCACGGATGCACGCCAAGACCGTAGGATCCTACGCAGTGCCGTAGGGGACCGCACCGCCACTTCCCAGCAAATTAGGGACACTGTTGCTCCTGGGGTATCGGCGAGGACCATTCGCAACCGTCTCCATGAAGCTGGGCTACGGTCCCGCACACCGTTAGGCCGTCTTTCGCTCACTCCCCAACATCGTGCAGCCCGCCTCCAGTGGTGTCGCGACAAGCGTGAATGGAGGGACGAATGGAGACGTGTCGTCTTCAGCGATGAGAGTCGCTTCTGCCTTGGTGCCAATGATGGTCGTATGCGTGTTTGGCGCCGTGCAGGTGAGCGCCACAATCAGGACTGCATACGACCGAGGCACACAGGGCCAACATCCGGCATCATGGTGTGGGGAGCGATCTCCTACACTGGCCGTACACCACTGGTGATCGTCGAGGGGACACTGAATAGTGCACGGTACATCCAAATCGTCATCGAACCCATCGTTCTACCATTCCTAGACCGGCAAGGGAACTTGCTGTTCCAACAGGACAATGCACGTCCGCATGTATCCCGTGCCACCCAACGTGCTCTAGAAGGTGTAAGTCAACTACCCTGGCCAGCAAGATCTCCGGATCTGTCCCCCATTGAGCATGTTTGGGACTGGATAAAGCGTCGTCTCACGCGGTCTGCACGTCCAGCACGAACGCTGGTCCAATTGAGGTGCCAGGTGGAAATGGCATGGCAAGCCGTTCCACAGGACTACATCCAGCATCTCTACGATCGTCTCCATGGGAGAATAGCAGCCTGCATTGCTGCGAAAGGTGGATATACACTGTACTAGTGCCGACATTGTGCATGCTCTGTTGCCTGTGTCTATGTGCCTGTGGTTCTGTCAGTGTGATCATGTGATGTATCTGACCCCAGGAATGTGTCAATTAAGTTTCCCCTTCCTGGGACAATGAATTCACGGTGTTCTTATTTCAATTTCCAGGAGTGTAATAAACAAGAATGGAACCAAAATTTAACAAATTTATTTCGAAAGTTCATACTACTCCAGTGGCTACATTTCTATACCAATCATAGCAGCAGCAGTACAGACTGAAATTTAAGTTCCAATAACATTAGATACACGTAAATTCACTGTCAGTGATCTCCTCAATATAACCACTGTCAGAAAAACAGGTATCACAATCTCCTACACTCAAGTAGCTCAATCTGCTCTTCGACTCATCCTCTGAATACTTTAAGTGACTGTTATAAATCAGTACTTTCATAGAAGTTCCTCAGTGTACCACTTGGCGTCACTGTGTTGTTTGTTTTATGCGGTAACATATAGCTCCATGTGCTTCCTCATGTGGTACGAAACTAAGATGTAAAGCCCAAGCCTCTTTATCATGGCATATGCGACATAACCCTGACGTATCAGATTCGTCACTGAAGACGACATAAGTTAACCATTAACAAATATATATATATGCACACAATTGCACCTGTTTAAATCGAACACAACATATGCCAAGGCGAACGGTTTCGACAACCCGGCAAGCTTCTCCTTTCAGCATGCGCTGTGTGGCGGGAAAGCCAAACACCACGCCTCGTGCCGAATCCCGAAACCTCTCCGCCGTCTCCGCCGCAGCACTTCAGTAATATCACGCGCAATGAGCATGAGCACCAAGTAAGGCCAACCTCCCGACCGTGCTGTAACCGCAACCGACAGACCACACAGTGAGAGCTGCTGCCTCGACGCCGCAGACTTAATTAGTCGAACCGCGATAAACAACTGACTCGCGCCCGGCCCAAGCGAAATCAATGGCAAAGATGACACTACAAGAAAGGGGTAATTGTGCCAGCCGCGCGACGAATCAGTTTTCTTTTCAACGGATTTGCAGACATTCTGACAACAGGCTAATATCCTCGGTATAGGGTATGACCACCTCTGGCACCAATACAGGCCGGACAACGACGGGACAGTCCGCCGCTCGTGCGTTCTCGCTTACCGAGCACGGGGTCCCGGGTTTGATTCCCGGCGGGACAGGGATTTTCACCTGCCTCGAGATGACTGGGTGTTTGTGTTGTCCTCATCATTTCATCATCATCCAGGAAAGTGGCGCAATTGGACTGAGCAAAGATTGGGTAATTGTACGGGCGCTGATAACCACGCTGTTGAGCGCCCCACAAACCAAACATCATCATCACCAACGACGGGACATACTGTCAATGATGTTATCAATCTAATGTCGAGGCAAAAACGCCCATTCTTCCTGCAAAGCGGCTCACTGGAGAGTGGTTGGTGGATGCTGACGTGTTGCAACTCGTCTACCTAGCGGTTCCCAGACATGCTCTATGGGATTCAAATCGGGAGAGCGAGAAGGTCATGCCATGGGTGCAATACCGACCGTTTCCAAAGAAACATCAACCACCCGTGCTCTAAGGGGTCGAGCATCATCGCCCATCAGTACGAAGTCTGGACCCACAGCACAACAGCTGCGCATGAGATCCCAAGATCTCCTCACGGTTCATGAAACCAGTTAAATCTTGCTGATTTACCTGTAAAACAGAGGTAAACACACAGCATGTCTTCAACAATAAAGGCCACTCGGCTGAAATCTTCTGTAACCGTTCGCCTCGATACAACACGTCCAGAGGATGCTGGGAGGTCAGACGCCAGTAGCAGTGCAGTAGTAAGTCGGTACCGTCATGCCCTTACAGCCAAATAGCGGTCCACTCTTTTTGATGTCGCAAGTGGTCAGCCTGTCCTTCCTTGTCTCCAGGATACAGTTTCGGTCTGTAAAAACTGTCGGCTCATCCGGGAAACGAGAGAACGATTCACATTAAGCCATCGTGCCACAGCGGTTTTCGACTCTCCTTTTTGATTCTTCCTATGGCCCTCCACAGAAGAGTCTGTAGGCGTCTTGTCTGTGCCATAGTGCACCGACTGTGACTGTATACGTAGCGTTTGTCGATGTGTGACTACCCTGCAACACTACCCCGTTTGATAGGTGCCCTGGTTGTCCGTGTGCCACCATCCGTACAGAACACGATTGTAACGATATCTGTTGACAGTTTGAATGATTATATTGTGTATTAAACACAGTATGGGGAAACAGCAGTTTGTTTCCTAAATTTCGGACGCCATTCTATTTCGGAATATGTATTGACACGAAGCATTATCTACACTCCTGGAAATTGAAATAAGAACACCGTGAATTCATTGTCCCAGGAAGGGGAAACTTTATTGACACATTCCTGGGGTCAGATACATCACATGATCACACTGACAGAACCACAGGCACATAGACACAGGCAACAGAGCATGCACAATGTCGTCACTAGTACAGTGTATATCCACCTTTCGCAGCAATGCAGGCTGCTATTCTCCCATGGAGACGATCGTAGAGATGCTGGATGTAGTCCTGTGGAACGGCTTGCCATGCCATTTCCACCTGGCGCCTCAGTTGGACCAGCGTTCGTGCTGGACGTGCAGACCGCGTGAGACGACGCTTCATCCAGTCCCAAACATGCTCAATGGGGGACAGATCCGGAGATCTTGCTGGCCAGGGTAGTTGACTTACACCTTCTAGAGCACGTTGGGTGGCACGGGATACATGCGGACGTGCATTGTCCTGTTGGAACAGCAAGTTCCCTTGCCGGTCTAGGAATGGTAGAACGATGGGTTCGATGACGGTTTGGATGTACCGTGCACTATTCAGTGTCCCCTCGACGATCACCAGTGGTGTACGGCCAGTGTAGGAGATCGCGCCCCACACCATGATGCCGGGTGTTGGCCCTGTGTGCCTCGGTCGTATGCAGTCCTGATTGTGGCGCTCACCTGCACGGCGCCAAACACGCATACGACCATCATTGGCACCAAGGCAGAAGCGACTCTCATCGCTGAAGACGACACGTCTCCATTCGTCCCTCCATTCACGCCTGTCGCGACACCACTGGAGGCGGGCTGCACGATGTTGGGGCGTGAGCGGAAGACGGCCTAACGGTGTGCGGGACCGTAGCCCAGCTTCATGGAGACGGTTGCGAATGGTCCTCGCTGTTACCCCAGGAGCAACAGTGTCCCTAATTTGCTGGGAAGTGGCGGTGCGGTCCCCTACGGCACTGCGTAGGATCCTACGGTCTTGGCGTGCATCCGTGCGTCGCTGCGGTCCGGTCCCAGGTCGACGGGCACGTGCACCTTCCGCCGACCACTGGCGACAACATCGATGTACTGTGGAGACCTCACGCCCCACGTGTTGAGCAATTCGGCGGTACATCCACCCGGCCTCCCGCATGCCCACTATACGCCCTCGCTCAAAGTCCGTCAACTGCACATACGGTTCACGTCCACGCTGTCGCGGCATGCTACCATTGTTAAAGACTGCGATGGAGCTCCGTATGCCACGGTAAACTGGTTGACACTGACAGCGGCGGTGCACAAATGCTGCGCAGCTAGCGCCATTCGACGGCCAACACCGCGGTTCCTGGTGTGTCCGCTGTGCCGTGCGTGTGATCATTGCTTGTACAGCCCTCTCGCAGTGTCCGGAGCAAGTATGGTGGGTCTGACACACCGGTGTCAGTGTGTTCTTTTTTCCATTTACAGGAGTGTATACAACCGAGCGAGCATCGCATTAGGCAGTGAGGTCACAGACGGCTAAATATCACCAACATAAAACATAAAAGGGCAGTCCTTGGCTGGGCTGTCGTTTGAACTCAGGTGAATCACGTGAAAACGTTTCCGACGTGATTATTACTGCACGATGGGAAGTAGCAGACTTCCAACAGGCAATGGTAGATGGAACCAGATGCAAGCGAAATTCCATTTAGGAAATAGTTAGAGAATAAAATATTCCAACACCCATAGTGTCAATAGTGAGCCGAGAATGCCAAATTTCAGGCATTACCTCCCACCACGGAGAACATAGTGGTCGCCGGCCTTCACTCAACAACCGAGAGCAGCAGCGTCTGCGCTGTGATGTGAATGACAACAAAGAAGCAACGCTTCGCGTAATAACCAAAGAAGTAACAGTGGTACATACGGTTAGCGCATCAATGAGGACAGTGCGGCGAAATCTGGCGTTAACGGGCTACGGCAGCAGACGACCAACGCGAGTGCCTTTGCTAACAGCACGAACTCTTCCCCAGTGCCTCTCCTGCACTCGTGGCCATATCGGTTGGACGCTAAACGAGTGGCAAACAGTGGCCTTGATAGATGAGTTCAGCGTTCAGTTGGTAAAAGCTGATGGTAGGGTTGGATTTTGCGCAGACCCCACGAAGCAGTTGACCCAAGTCAACAAGGCACTTCGCAAGCCGGTAGCGTCTCCATACTAGTGTGGGCTGTGATTTTCATTGAATGGCCTGGGTCGTCTAGACGAACTGAACCGATAACTGACTGGAAATGCTTACGTTCGGCTTCTTGGAGCGCACTTGCAGCCATTCGTGGAGATCATGTTCCCAGATAACGATGGATTTCATATGGATGACAAAGCTTATAAAGTCACGAGTCTACAATTGCTCGCGACTGATTCGGAGAACATTCTGGACAGTTCGACCGAGTTGGCCAAACTAATCTCCGGACATGATTCCCACCGAACATTTGTGGGAGATAATCGAGGGATCAGTTCGTGCACAAAATCCTGCACCGGCAACACTTTCGCTATTATGGACGACTGTAGAGGCAACATGGCTGAGTATTTTGCAGGGGACTTCCAACGACCTGTTGACTCCATGCCACGTCAGGATGCTGCACTACGCTGGGCAAAAGGAGGTACGACACGACGTTAGGAGGTATCTGAAGATTCTTGTCACCTCACTCTATTCCGCTTTGTACCAACTACTTAACTGTTCGTTCATTTAATTTTTTTTTAATTTGGAGTAAGGTCTTATGGGAACAAACTGCTGAGGTCACCGGTCCCTAAGCTTACACACTACTTAAACTAACTTAAACCAACTTACGCTAAGTACCACACACACACACACACACACACACACCCATGCCCGAGGGAGGTCTCGAACCTCTGTCGGGGAGAGCCTCGCGGACCTTGCAAGACGCCCCAGACCGCGCTGCTACCACGCATGGCTTAGTTAATTTAAGGGAAAGAATAGAGAGAGGCTCTTCATAAGCTCATTACCTATGCTTCCATAACGAGACTAGAGTTTTCCTCCAGTTCGTACTAAACAATCATTTCCTCAGAATGAGATTTTCACTCTGCAGCGGAGTGTGCGCTGATATGAAACTTCCTGGCAGATTAAAACTATGTGCCCGACCGAGACTCGAACTCGGGACCTTTGCCTTTCGCGGGCAAGCGCTCTACCAACTGAGCTACCGAAGCACGACTCACGCCCGGTACTCACAGCTTTACTTCTGCCAGTATCTCGTCTCCTACCTTCCAAACTTTGCAGAAGCTCTCCTGCGAACATGCAGAACTAGCACTCCTGAAAGAAAGGATATAGCGGAGACATGGCTTAGCCACAGCCTGCAGAGTGAAAATCTCATTCTGGAAACATCCCCCAGGCTGTTGCTAAGCCATGTCTCCGCAATATCCTTTCTTTCAGGAGTGCTATTTCTGCAAGGTTCGCAGGAGAGCTTCTGTAAAGTTTGGAAGGTAGGAGACGAGGTACTGGCAGAAGTACAGCTGTGAGTACCGGGCGTGAGTCGTGCTTCGGTAGCTCAGTTGGTAGAGCGCTTGCCCGCGAAAGGCAAAGGTCCCGAGTTCGAGTCTCGGTCGGGCACACAGTTTTAATCTGCCAGGAAGTTTCATATCAGCGCACACTCCGCTGCAGAGTGAAAATCTCATTCTGGAAACATCCCCCAGGCTGTGGCTAAGCCATGTCTCCGCAATATCCTTTCTTTCAGGAGTGCTAGTTCTGCAAGGTTCGCAGGAGAGCTTCTGTAAAGTTTGGAAGGTAGGAGACGAGGTACTGGCAGAAGTAAAGTTGTGAGTACCGGGCGTGAGTCGTGCTTCGGTAGCTCAGTTGGTAGAGCGCTTGCCCGCGAAAGGCAAAGGTCCCGAGTTCGAGTCTCGGTCGGGCACACAGTTTTAATCTGCCAGGAAGTTTCAATCATTTCCTCAAGTTGCTTTCGCTATTTTACGATTGAATACAGAAAGACTAGATCTTGTACATCGTATACTGGAGATACGTTGGTGAAAAAGAGGGTATATTCCCGAGGATAGGCTATTACCGCGTTCTATAGGCCAATTCGCTATTTGAACGATGACGCTTCAGTTCAGTCCCCTGTAGGCTGAAATGTCCATAAGTGAAAGAGGTTCCAAAGATACCTGCTAATTTAAAAAGCAAAATCGCTGAGTCACGACATTCCTTTTTATATTTGAATGACTCGCGTACTTGCTACAGTCAGTCGCTGCTAACTACTTCATTCGCGACGGTGTTGACATTTTTCATGTTCCACGGTGTGGGCTGTCACGATGTTGTCAACGAACGTCACGCCGACTGCCCCGCCGGGAGCAGGTGATGCAGTTTGTATAAACAGCCGTGTACAAGTGAAAGCCCGTGCGGGCCCAGCGTGTATGACGAGTGGCAGGCAGCGTTAGGCACCCCTAAAGAAATCAATGAGCGCGTGTGGTGAGCGCCACGCCCAGTCCCACGGCGCCGTCACGCGACCGGCCGGCTACCCGCCTCGCACGGCCTGCACACGGACAGTACGGGCCACCTCGCCAGCCCACAGGCGCTGCCGCCGCCCACCGCGACTGCAGCGGTGACCACTCACCGTTCCTGGTCAAAGACTACATTTTTTGGAATAAGCTTCAATGGTAGTGCCAGTTGAGGAGATGTATGCTTTCTATAAAAATTTATCTATAAATGAAAATACAAGTTACGGCAAATAATGTAGAAGTGTTGCGAGTGGAACAGGGAACTGTATCTCTGCTTTGTTGTTGTTGTTGTTGTTGTTGTTGTGGTCTTCAGTCCTGAGACTGGTTTGATGCAGCTCTCGATGCTAATCTATCCTGTGCAAGCTCCTTCATCTCCCAGTACCTACTACAACCTACATCCTTCTGAATCTGCTTAGTGTATTCATCTCTTGGTCTCCCTCTGCGATTTTTACCCTCCACGCTGCCCTCCAATGCTAAATTTGTGATCCCTTGATGCCTCAGGACATGTCCTACCAATCGATCCCTTCTTCTAGTCACGTTGTGCCACAAACTTCTCTTCTCCCCAAACCTATTCAGTACCTCCTCATTAGTTACATGATCTACCCACCTAATCTTCAACATTCTTCTGTAGCACCACATTTCGAAAGCTTCTATTCTCTTCTTGACCAAACTATTTATTGTCCATGTTTCACTTCCATACATGGCTACACTCCATACAAATACTTTCAGAAACGACTTCCTACCACTTAAATCTATACTCGATGTCAACAAATTTCTGTTCTTCAGAAACGCTCTCCTTGCCATTGCCAGTCTACATTTTATATCCTCTCTGCTTTGACCATCATCAGTTATTTTGCTCCCCTGATAGCAAAACTCCTTTACTACCTTGAGTGTCTCATTTCCTAATCTAATTCCCTCAGCATCACCCGACTTAATTCGACTACATTCCATTATCCTCGTTTTGCTTTTGTTGATGTTCTTCTTATATCCTCGGTTCAAGACACTGTCCATTCCATTCAACTACTCTTCCAAGTTCTTTGCTGTCTCCGACAGATTTACAATGTCATCGGCGAACCTCAAAGTTTTTAATTCTTCTCCCTGGATTTTAATACCTACTCCGAATTTTTCTTTTGTTTTCTTTACTGCTTGCTCAATATACACATTGAATAACATCGGGGAGAGGCTACAACCCTGTCTCACTCCCTTCCCAACCACTGCTTACCTTTCATGCCCCTCGACTCTTATAACTGCCATCTGGTTTCTGTACAAACTGTAAATAGCCTTTCGCTCCCTGTATTTTACCCCTGCCACCTTTAGAATTTGAAAGAGAGTATTCCAGTCAACATTGTACCTATGCTTTATAGATCTAGAAAAGGCATATGACAGGATTCCTAGGAGGACGTTGTTGTCTGTTCTACGAGATTATGGAATAGGAGGCAAACTTTTGCTAGCAATTAAAGGTATTTACATAGATAGTCAGGCAGCAGTTTAAGGTAAATTGAGTTCATGGTTTCAGGGGTAAGACAAGGCTGCAACCTGTCTCCACTGTTGTTCATATTATTTATGGATCATATGTTGAAAACAATGGACTGGCTGGGTGAGATTAAGATATGTGAACACAAAACAATCAGTCTCGCATATGCGGATGACAGATGGCAGATTCGATTGAAAGTTTGCAAAGTACACTCCTGGAAATGGAAAAAAGAACACATTGACACCGGTGTGTCAGACCCACCATACTTGCTCCGGACACTGCGAGAGGGCTGTACAAGCAATGATCACACGCACGGCACAGCGGACACACCAGGAACCGCGGTGTTGGCCGTCGAATGGCGCTAGCTGCGCAGCGTTTGTGCACCGCCGCCGTCAGTGTCAGCCAGTTTGCCGTGGCATACGGAGCTCCATCGCAGTCTTTAACACTGGTAGCATGCCGCGACAGCGTGGACGTGAACCGTATGTGCAGTTGACGGACTTTGAGCGAGGGCGTATAGTGGGCATGCGGGAGGCCGGGTGGACGTACCGCCGAATTGCTCAACACGTGGGGCGTGAGGTCTCCACAGTACATCGATGTTGTCGCCAGTGGTCGGCGGAAGGTGCACGTGCCCGTCGACCTGGGACCGGACCGCAGCGACGCACGGATGCACGCCAAGACCGTAGGATCCTACGCAGTGCCGTAGGGGACCGCACCGCCACTTCCCAGCAAATTAGGGACACTGTTGCTCCTGGGGTATCGGCGAGGACCATTCGCAACCGTCTCCATGAAGCTGGGCTACGGTCCCGCACATCGTTAGGCCGTCTTCCGCTCACGCCCCAACATCGTGCAGCCCGTCTGCAGTGGTGTCGCGACAGGCGTGAATGGAGGGACGAATGGAGACGTGTCGTCTTCAGCGATGAGAGTCGCTTCTGCCTTGGTGCCAATGATGGTCGTATGCGTGTTTGGCGCCGTGCAGGTGAGCGCCACAATCAGGACTGCATACGACCGAGGCACACAGGGCCAACACCCGGCATCATGGTGTGGGGAGCGATCTCCTACACTGGCCGTACACCACTGGTGATCGTCGAGGGGACACTGAATAGTGCACGGTACATCCAAACCGTCATCGAACCCATCGTTCTACCATTCCTAGACCGGCAAGGGAACTTGCTGTTCCAACAGGACAATGCACGTCCGCATGTATCCCGTGCCACCCAACGTGCTCTAGAAGGTGTAAGTCAACTACCCTGGCCAGCAAGATCTCCGGATCTGTCCCCGATTGAGCATGTTTGGGACTGGATGAAGCGTCGTCTCATGCGGTCTGCACGTCCAGCACGAACGCTGGTCCAACTGAGGCGCCAGGTGGAAATGGCATGGCAAGCCGTTCCACAGGACTACATCCAGCATCTCTACGATCGTCTCCATGGGAGAATAGCAGCCTGCATTGCTGCGAAAGGTGGATATACACTGTACTAGTGCCGACATTGTGCATGCTCTGTTGCCTGTGTCTATGTGCCTGTGGTTCTGTCAGTGTGATCATGTGATGTATCTGACCCCAGGAATGTGTCAATAAAGTTTCCCCTTCCTGGGACAATGAATTCACGGTGTTCTTATTTCAATTTCCAGGAGTGTAATATGTCAGATCTAGATCAGAAATCTAATGACTATGGTATGAAGATTAGCATTTCCAATCGGAAAGTAATGTCACTGGGAAAGAGATATAAACGTATTCAGTGCCAAATAGGTGGAACAAAGTTACAACAGGTGGACGGTTTCAAGTACTTAGGATGCATATTCTCACACGATGGCAACGTAGTGAAAGAACTGGAAGCAAGGTGTAGCAAAGCTAATGCAGTGAGCGCTCAGTTGCGATCTACTCTCTTCTGCAAGAAGGAAGTCAGTACCAAGACTAAGTTGTCTGTGCACCGTTTAATCTTTCGACCAACTTTGTTTTATGGGAGCGAATGCTGGATGGATTCAGGTTACCTTATCAATAAAGGTGAGGTTACGGAAATGAAAGTAGCTAGGATGATTGCAGGTACTAGTAGATGGGAACAATGGCAGGAGGGTGACCACAATGAGGAAATCAAAGAAAAACTGGGAACGAACTCTATAGATGTAGCAGTCAGGGCGAACAGGCTTAGATGGTGGGGTCATCTTACACACATGAGAGAAGCAAGGTTAGCCAAGAGACTCATAGGTTCAGCAGTAGTGTGTGGGAAGAGTCGGGGTAGACCAAGGACAAGGTACCTCAATTCGGTTAAGAATGATTTTGAAGTAATAGGTTTAACATCAGAAGAGGCGCCAATGTTAGTACTGAATAGGGGATCATGGAGGAATTTTATTAGGGGGACTATGCTCCACACTGAACGCTGAAAGGCATTATCAGTCTTAAATGATGATGATGATGAATGAAAATACTGAACCTTTTATTTTCAAAAAGTTCCTTCTCCTATAACGTCTGCTTTAGATTCCGTATTCTGAAACTGAGCAATAGTGACTGTTGCGCATGTGAGTAGTGTCGTGAAAGACAACCTTAAACTTCGTGAAATTCTGATTTGGAATAATGAAACGCACTCTAATTAAATGCGAAAAGTAACTACTCAGTGAAAACTGTTTAACTGAAACTCAATACTGAAGTACATTTTGAAAGCTGCGGTGCATGAATTGCAGTTTCTGACTTAAAATGTCCACATAATTTCTAACTTGAAATGTCCTCAAAAATAAAATACTGTTCCGTTGAGAAGAAAAATAATTGCTTGAGCTTACCACCAGTGTTTGCTATAAATTAATGTGCTGCTTAGCACAACTACTGATAATTCTGACTACCAACTGTCTCCTCATAAGAATAAAAAGTGGGATCTGCCCTGAAATAAAATAATCTTACGTCAAAGTGGGATTGTTGTTTTGTGTGCCTCGTGTACTAGCGTTCTTGGAAGCAAGTAGTAATCAGCAAATGCATCAAGTAACGAAAAAATGAACTACTGACTACAAAATTTTTTTCTTGCTTGTCAGAATCTTTGGTTTCGTGGGCGAACGGTGCAATGCACACGCTTCAAAATATTCAAAACTTTACTAAAAGTGATGCAGGTTTCTTTAAAGAAAGTCGTTAAGTCGTTCTTGAAAAATTAAACACTCATAATTGCTGAAAAAAGACTGTACAACATAAAAGACCCTAGCAATTACGACATTCTGTCAATACTAGAATTACATATGTTCCAACAAGTTGCTTTATTTGTGACATAAAGAAAACAAAGCGATCAAATGAACACTGGTCATGAATGTCATTAGTTGTATGGGGACAAAGATTTCCTTCGACTAGCGCTTCTGATCAACAAACATTACATTCTTCCGCACGCATTGGTTACCATGAAAAATTCTTCTAAAAGATTTTCTTCGTCAAGAGCAGCAATAACTTGTGTTTGCAAACAAGTTTTCATCTCCATAATAAAGTACTCCAGCCAGATTCACAAATATCAAATCTCCATCTCCAATAATTCATCTGCTCACCACTGGAACAACTGACTGGCGACCAATCGCAGTACAGATAACCACAGAGTGAAGGAAGTTATTCATTACTCGTACAGCGCGTTCATTCACTATTTCATTTTTGTCCCTGTACAGTAAAGGTGAAGTATTCACAATTTCAGAAAACATATGATAACTTTAAATGGAGAATGTATTGCCTGTATATGACAAACTAAAAACATCTCAGGAGTTGTGAAATGTTAGAAATTTTGAGAACAATAGGGGTAAGTTTAATAGAAACGCAGTTAATATACAAATTTACAATAAACAAGCGAGAACATTAAGAGTGGATGGCCAAGAACGAAATGCTTTCTCCAGCTCTACTCACTTTGGCGGTTTATATGCATTAACCATTAACCCACGAGATGGTATCCTAAGAGGAGGGGTCTAAAGCCCTTTGTTTAACCTGAGAAATACGCCCTAACTCATTTGAAATTTTTAATTTAAGTTATATAACAACTATTTTTACAGTTATTTAAGTGTTGCTTAAATACTGCTTGTTGATTTTATTGTACTATATAATTCCTGCATTGTTTTACTTTTCATTAAAAAAATCATATAGTATTATGTGTTTTTTAAATACTGTGCATAAACGAATTGTTAGAGAACTGAATTTTACATTGTGAAACATCGCAGTATCTCTGTCGCAAGTATATCATCACATAAAATTGAATTTCTTTGTTTTCAATTTTACATAATATTGCACTCGACAGGTACAAAAAAAAAAAAAGTCTGCATAACTGACATTCAATGCTCAATTTTCTTTATCACCACTCAGAACACATTTGATTTTAACTTACACTTTAAGTACCTTAATTGGAGAAACAGAGATCCCCTTCACAGTTGTCCCAAATATCTTCCTCTGAATCACCATCACGGTCGCTAGCATAACTGCGAGCACAGGCTACGGTAAAATCATCTTTTTCGTCCTTTTATTGACGTATATGACTGACATATTCATCCACCCACCGATTAACAATTTCATCAAGCTTTCGATCGTTCCAATTGACATGTTTCTGAGAAACTTTTTGTACTACACTGAAGAAAACAGTTAACGTAATTCAGGAGACGCGTTCGAGGAGATCACAACACGTATCAGTAACAGCGATCAACAACAAGGAGGGGGATAACGCAACCGACAACAAAGCGTTTGAGGTTTGGAGATGTAAGGAAGGTAGTGGGGTATAGAAGTATTCCGATCGAATTGGTCTTGGACATTGAGTTCGAAAATTTTCTCGGGGTCTCAGGGACCACAGCTCGTCAGTTAACGTTTAAGTCATAGACACGTGACACCCTGTCGCTAACTTTTCATCAGGCGAGAGTTCTCCATGTTTTTATGTTGATAGGTGGTTACCAGATGTTCGCATTTGTGCGTGGTTACCACCGCAGGTGGGCCATGTCTGGGATTCTGATATTATCTTTGAAAAATGCGAAACATTTTGAAAACAACAGACTGGAATACGGAAAATTTGAGCCAAAATGAAGTCAAAATAGAATTACCGTTAATATGGGGTTGATATTAACACATTTTCATACAGTGTATCATACCACGGATGAAAGGATAACATACATAATTAGGATGTGAATATATACACAAATTTCGATCATTTTGTCTGGAAGATGATGCTACAAACTCACTAGTATACTCGGATGAGTAGTAACTTTGAGTGATGTGTATTTTCTCTGGAAGTCAGCTTTTACTGTATCTGACCTGAGTCTGTTTTCTTTCTCTTTTCTTCTTTTTTTCAGCTGTACACAAAGCTTTAATAACTGAAATCAGGCCTGTAATATGTTTTAGTCGACACGCTTATTGTGAAAATGGGTAAAAATTTCTTCATATTTTCCACTGACTGTAGCATTTGATTTCGTGTTTCAGTCTAGCAGTTTACCTTCAATGTACCATCACACATCTATTCATGAATGGTTTGCTATAATATACACTAAATTTCAAGACACTAGATTTTACAAAACTACACAGTTCTTGCACAATAATGCAGTGCATGGTTTTGTTTCTGGCGATTAACTTCATTGGCCGAAGATGTTGGAAATGATCCACATCATTCCAAATATATTCAGTGCAGATTTAATACAAAGATGTGGCGATAACTGTGAACTGATAAATGCTCTCACATTACTGCTCATGTAATGCTGTTTTGCTGCAAGTAGCACAAATGTATTTATTTTCTCACATGTAATATGGCAGTAACATGTTACTTCATTGCAACTCCAGTTTTACTTGCACTTTCTTCTTCAATGCACATAATACTGTTGGACCGAATACTTAAGTGGCTTGAAAGGAACTGAAGGGTGATGAAGCTGATTGGACTGTTGAAAAAGTTTTAAGAGTGGTGGGCCACTTCTCAGGTGAGAGCAGGCAGAGTTTTCATGCTTCCGAAATATCACAGATTCTGTCAACAGCTGGTAGAAGAGACTATCTAGTTTTAGTACTACCTAAAACCTTTTTGTATTCTACTCTGTACTTCAGCGAACTCGCAGAATGATTTCAATTTTCAGTACTGAAACATAAATATGCAAATGATGTATTGCACAAATTATAAGCCGCACGTCAATAGGTAAGTTTTTTTCCCAATTTGGACAGTAATGTGCACAATGTGAGCAAGATATCTTTTATCTATTAAATTAAATATGTTCTTTAAACTTAAAGATTGTTTTAACTTTTCTTTTATCTCTAATAGGAACTTGTGCTTGCAACCGCAATTACAACAACCTGTTCCTTAAGGTGGAACTTTTGCAACACTCTCAGACACACGACATCACATGCTCTGCACTTTCAACTTCCGATTTCACCAATTGCAACACTTTCACTACGGTAATACAGCTAATATTAAGGTAAGATTTATCAAAGTCACTGCCATAAGCACTGGAAACGGTAAACAACCATAGACCACCACAACATACTCAAGTTTGAAGACATATAACTGTTTACGAGGTCACAATACCATCCTCTTGCTGAAAGAATACACATTTTACATCACACTTTGCGACCTACACGTCTTCGTTTTTTCATACGAATGAACCGTAAGACGAGGCATGTTCAGAAAGGAAGCTTACTCGATATTTATACGTTTTTAGAAAAAATGTATTTGAAAAAAATTACATGCTATTGTTGTACTTGTTGACTATTTTTCCACACATTCACCATCCCGTTCAGAGCATGTGGTGAAACGTTGCAGGTTCTTTATACCTTCCTAGAAGAACTCTCCCCCCAACAACTTCTCCCACTTCAGAAAGTCTTTCCGCATATGCTCGTTGGTTGTCTGCCTTCAGGGACATGAAAAAATGGTAGTCTGAAGATCGCAGGTCAGGATAAAATTGGGAGTGGTTCAAGTCATCCCTACCAAATGAATCTAAGTACCCCTTGGTGGCTAAGGCATTGTCGTGACACATGCACACTCATGTCGTAAGTATCCCACTCCAATGGTTTTGAATGCTCTTTTTAAATTTTTGTAGGATCTTAGAGTGTCATTGAACATTGATTGTCTCCTTGTGAGGCAGAAATTTGAACAGTGAGTTTACGTACTCCTGTTTTCCTGCAGTGCTCGCTCTGGTCATGGCATGCCCCTCTACCATTCAGTATTGCCAACTCTCAAAAAACAGGAAAACCACAGCCCGTTATAGTTTCAAACGACGACTGCGCAACAAATAAAACACATAGTGGAAGTAAACATGTATCAGTATATGAAGCAGCTCCCCACCGGAATAAAAGGGACGTATCTTCCATGCCTGTAGTACAAGTTATGTTCACTGAGGCACAGGCAATATAGTGTATGCACTTTGGTAGTCGCAGGCACAAACCACACATTGTCTCTAAAACATGATTTTGGGGTTGCCTTCCAATTAAGGCAAAGTATCACTAAATATTTTCTCAGGCATCAAAATATTTTTAGGATCTTTCTCCACCTCGCATTTTAATTAAGACGAAAGTAACTACTCATTACGTTTTATCTCAGTGGCAGAAACATAGCTCCCTTTCATTTCTCCGCCTAACTTCAGACGTAATGGCCACGTTGAAACAACAATATGGTCCTTATTTATTAATGTTATAACTTGCAGTGTGATTTTAACCACTGTAGTACAGGCAAAAGGGTATTTACGATCTTAGGTCCAGGATTACCTTGGAAGTCAATACTTCACTACATTCATCAGAGTTTGTTTTAAAATTAGTTGTCTTCTTGTGACTTTCTTAATCGATAAATGAAGAGTTTAAATTCTGTTGCATTATGTTCATGTAAATATATGCTCCGGTTAACTCTCTAAAATTATTATTTATCACTTGTTCCAGTGCAACCAGCTTTGAACTGCAGTTTGTGAGACATATTATTTGGCTACCAGAGGTTGTATTAGTTGCAGAGTAGAGCTAGTGAGTGAGTCAGTTGCAGAGAGAGAGAGAGAGAGAGAGAGAGAGAGAGAGAGAGAGAGAGTTGGTTCAAATGGCTCTGGGCACTATGGAACTTAGCATCTGAGGTCATCAGTCCCCTAGACCTTAGAACTACTTAAACCCAACTAACCTAAGGACAGCGCACACATCCATGCTCGAGGCAGGATTCGAACCTGCGACCGTAGCAGTCGCACGGTTCCGGATTGAAGCGCCTGGAGCCGCTCGGCCACCGCAGATAGAGAGAGAGAGAGAGAGAGAGAGAGAGAGAGAGAGAGAGAGAGAGCAGAGCCGCCACTGAACTAGAAGAAGCTTTGATGGCGGACCTGCCGTAGAGATAATGAAATTTAACTGAGATGCTCCCTGATGTGTAATACAGGATAGAGGATTGTTTTGAGATGGCTATTTCAAGGGGTGACACTTTTGTTTGGAGGTCTCACATTAGATTTATATTCTGCAAGCGGTAGCCGAGTAATTATTGTGGACAAAAGATTGTGTTTAACAATACCTACGTTTTGGTAATCAGAATCTTAGTTAAACTACCAGCTTCAGTTACAAGTATTTGATTAAAGAAACAAAGAGTACATTTTACGTAATATAAATGTTATTTGATTTAATTTTTATTCTGTATGAATGCGCTAAGCAGAAATCATAGTTCCTGTTAGTACGAGTCACTTCTATATTATTAAGAGAACTTTAATATGATTTCCAGATACCTTTTTACACATTTGCAAATAATAAATTTATCCTCAGAACGTAAATGCAGTCGTAGGACTCCCGAGTGCAGGATTGTACCATTGCATGGACAACTAGCTGTATTTTTCGAAAGATAGCAAAATTCTTATTTGGTAAAGCAGCCTGATGTAAGGTGAGGTGATAGTTCCGCAGTGAATTATTTTCGGGTAATGCAGTTCACAGTTCACATTCTTTCAACTGAAGAAGGCTGAGCAATGTTTTGAGATGAAATTAAGAATGGTATTCGTTTGCAAAATTCTCACAGGTTACAGCAGATGCAGTTCTGTAACGGGGCACAGTCTTAATACGCCACATATACCACATGTGATTTTTTGATGAAGAAGCCAATCTGCGTAGTACTGATAAACATTTTTGTGTTTAATTCTATTTACAAGTAATAAGATTCAGTTTCGATTAACTGGCATGACACACATAAAATTATTTACACAGGTAATGTTCGTCTTAAAAAGTAGGGTAACAACGAATATTCTAGATTAGAATACAAGGGAAACACGGTATTCGGAATTTAAAAGTACTTTGTTTCGCATTGCCACATACAGTTCCTAATAAACAAGCGAAAGCTTTAAGAACGAAAACCGTACCCGAAATTCTCATAGCTGGAGAACGCGGGAACTACATGAAAACGGAGAAACGAGAAAATTCTCATAAGGAGTTAGCGGCAGCAAAACGGAAGCGCACATAGATCAGCAGACCGGGAGATTTACAAGTACAAACATCAGCAGTTCCCTTCCAATCTCGAGCTTCCATCGAGCGACATGGCGTAGAAGTTAACTTATTGGACAGGCTTCCCGAGGATGGCCCTTCAAATCCTCGTCCGACTGTCCAGCTTCACACAGAGGGATAACGATGCGCCGACATACATATGGCGGTAGTATCGCGTACACATGACATAAACGAGCAGTGCAGTGCCGCACTGTCGTTTGTACTCGTGTGTAAAGGATACCTACGTAATTACAGTCACGATGGGAACTGACAGACATTGAACGCGGATCGGTAGTTGGTGCTCGATGCATGGGACGTCACGTTCCCGAAATCGTTATGAAACTCAGCATTCGAAATCCACAGTATCGAGAGTGTGCTGAGGAGAGCCAAATTTCAGGCATTCCCTCTCACGACGGACAACACAGTGGCCGACTGCCTTCACTTAACAACCAGAGCAGCGGCATCTGCGTAGAGTTGCCAGCGCTAACAGACAAGCAGAACAGCGTGAAATAACCACAGAAATCTACGTGGGACTATCCGTTCGGACAGTGCGGTGAAATTTGGCGCTAATGGGCCATGGCAGCAAGCGATTGGTGCGAGCGCCTTTGTTAACACCACGACTTCGTCTGCAGCGCCTCGGTATTAAATCGGTATATAAATTATTAATTTCTTTTGGAATATTTCAAATTTAATGCTTTTGAGATCCGCTATTTTGTACTTAGGTACATGAATAAGCTTCATTATTTCGCATTGCTTCACAGAATATTCCATGCTGTTCGGAGATAATACACTCCTGGAAATTGAAATAAGAACACCGTGAATTCATTGTCCCAGAAAGGGGAAACTTTATTGACACATTCCTGGGGTCAGATACATCACATGATCACACCGACAGAACCACAGGCACATAGACACAGGCAACAGAGCATGCACAATGTCGGCACTAGTACAGTGTATATCCACCTTTCGCAGCAATGCAGGCTGCTATTCTCCCATGGAGACGATCGTAGAGATGCTGGATGTAGTCCTGTGGAACGGCTTGCCATGCCATTTCCACCTGGCGCCTCAGTTGGACCAGCGTTCCTGCTGGACGTGCAGACCGCGTGAGACGACGCTTCATCCAGTCCCAAACATGCTCAATGGGGGACAGATCCGGAGATCTTGCTGGCCAGGGTAGTTGACTTACACCTTCTAGAGCACGTTGGGTGGCACGGGATACATGCGGACGTGCATTGTCCTGTTGGAACAGCAAGTTCCCTTGCCGGTCTAGGAATGGTAGAACGATGGGTTCGATGACGGTTTGGATGTACCGTGCACTATTCAGTGTCCCCTCGACGATCACCAGTGGTGTACGGCCAGTGTAGGAGATCGCTCCCCACACCATGATGCCGGGTGTTGGCCCTGTGTGCCTCGGTCGTATGCAGTCCTGATTGTGGCGCTCACCTGCACGGCGCCAAACACGCATACGACCATCATTGGCACCAAGGCAGAAGCGACTATCATCGCTGAAGACGACACGTCTCCATTCGTCCCTCCATTCACGCCTGTCGCGACACCACTGGAGGCGGGCTGCACGATGTTGGCGCGTGAGCGAAAGACGGCTTAACGGTGTGCGGGACCGTAGCCCAGCTTCATGGAGACGGTTGCGAATGGTCCTCGCCGATACCCCAGGAGCAACAGTGTCCCTAATTTGCTGGGAAGTGGCGGTGCGGTCCCCTACGGCACTGCGTAGGATCCTACAGTCTTGGCGTGCATCCGTGCGTCGCTGCGGTCCGGTCCCAGGTCGACGGGCACGTGCACCTTCCACCGACCACTGGCGACAACATTGATGTACTGTGGAGACCTCACGCCCCACGTGTTGAGCAATTCGGCGGTACGTCCACCCGGCCTCCCACATGCCCACTATACGCCCTCGCTTAAAGTCCGTCAACTGCACATACGGTTCACGTCCACGCTGTCGCGGCATGCTACCAGTGTTAAAGACTACGATGGAGCTCCGTATGCCACGGCAAACTGGCTGACACTGACGGCGGCGGTGCACAAATGCTGCGCAGCTAGCGCCATTCGACGGCCAACACCGCGGTTCCTGGTGTGTCCGCTGTGCCGTGCGTGTGATCATTGCTTGTACAGCCCTCTCGCAGCGTCCGGAGCAAGTATGGTGGGTCTGACACACCGGTGTCAATGTGTTCTTTTTTCCATTTCCAGGAGTGTATTTTCAATTGTGGTCGCATAAACACTTAAGCTTTGTAAGACATCAAAAAGAGTAATGCTGTAGCAGTGTAGTAAGTACCTGTGAAAGTGATAATGGATGCTGATTATGCCAACGATGTTGAGTCTGTTCAGCCTAGTGCTGGTTCTGACTTTAAATTATTGCAGGAAATAAGAAAAGAGGAAAATGAGAATATTCGTTGGGAGATGTAACCTGTAGACTGAATTTGGAAAGGACTAAAGATACACTGTGAAAATAAAACTAATGTAGCGTCGTGGAGAGTGTCAATCCTTGGCCTTCATGATTGCTTGAAAACTGCTGGGGATCTTTCAGTGAAGTGTCACCTTAACAGGTGAAACTAGATAAAGTGGTGATATTCGACGCTCGGATCTGGGCGAAGTCGACGTTATAACTCTTCCCAAAGGTATACCATTCAGTTCAAGTCGGGAATTTTTTTGGGGGGGGGGGGGTGCAGTCCATTTCAGAAATATTATCATCCAAAGACCATTTATGCTTTGTGGCATTGTGCACTGTCATGCTGATACAACAACCATCGTCTATGACCTCTTCTACTGTTCGCAGTACACACAGATGTAAAATGTGTTCATAAGCTTTTCGTTAAGCGTAGTAACGGTATCACATCCTAGCCACGCAAATAACCGCCATTCCGTAACACAATTTATTTCGTACTTCACTCAATGATGTACGTGATAGCAACTAACTTTCTTCAGGTATTTATCAAGTTGAGGCAGTTCCTTCCCATCACCACAATGTGTAAAGTGATTCGTGACACTAAATTACTCATTTCTAAACATCCGCTGTCCAGCGGCGTCGTTGTTTACACCACATCAAGCGTCATTGACTACAAGAACGTCTACTTTATGAGGAGATGCTCGACCACTATAAACCATTAATTTTAACTCCCTACGCACAGTCACTGTGCTAGCTGGTCTTCTGCTACCACTTTAAAATTAACAAGTGACTTCTTCCGCTGCTTTTACAAGATCTCTTAAAACCATTCTCCACAATGCTCGTTGATCCCTGTCCGTCAGTGCATGAGGACTGCGGTGGTCTTTGTTTAGCTGTAGTTCTTCCTTCGCAGAGCAAGGGAAGGAAGATTGGGTTTAATGTCCTTTTGATATGGAGGTCATTAGAGATAGAGCACATGCTCCGATTATGCAAAGGACAGAGAAGGAAATCGGCCGTGCCCTTTCAAAGCAACCATCCCGGCATTTGCCTAGAGTAATTTAGGGATATCACGGAAAACCTAAATCTGGATGGCCTGACGCGGTTTTGAACCATCGTCCTCCCTAATGCAAGTCCAGTGTGCTAACCACTAAGCCACTTCGCTCGGTTGTTCCTTCACATTTCCACTTCCTTATCACATTACCAACAGTGGGCATAGGCAGATTTGAAAGGTGAGGAAAGAAAAATACCGGCGACAAGCGAAAATTTGTGTCAAACCAGGTCTCAGTCCCGGATTTCCCCTTTTACATTAGCGGTCGCCCTAACCGCGTCGGCTATCCTAGTACGCTCCCTGTCCAACCTAAATTACCAACTTGTCGCGCACTACCTCTCTAGTGCCCTGTCTACCGTCCTCGGTGGTCACAGCATTTAGCATGATTCCCACAAGAGGTTGCACTTGGGGTGCATCCACACTGAAGATATCGTGAAAGGCCGTCAAGACGTATAAATGACTATTATATGTGTCGTGAGTGTTCTTTCGGACATTTTCCTAGCAATAGACGTCATATATATAATAGTAGCTTCAGAAGGGTTGAAGTGTCTGCGATGGATTTGTAACTCAGGTGAAATCCAAATACTATTCCACGTTCGAAGTTTCTAAGTTCTCCTGACTAACCCATTCTGCTGTTACTGTTTTGATACTGACAACGCAGTGCTCCCCACCGACTCTTATACTTGGGGGCCACCCATCCTGACGTCTTCTTTTCAGTTCAGTATGACACAGGGGTTTGCAGATGCTTCAGATCAGGCAACGTTCAGCGAAAGTACGATGTGTACCCAGCGATTATGGGAACCGTGTACGGTATGGCATGTCACTACCGACAGCCGAAAATGCGTTTCTCTGATGTCAGAGGCGTCTTGGACATGCCAGGAGTTCTCACTCTGCACATCAGGTCTCGGTATGGAGGTGACCAGAGAGATATCACACGTTTAGAATAGAGACATAAACGGTCCAGAGTTTATCCTGGCGTATAAAATTTACAAACGACTTGCGGGAATTCAGCCAGGTAATATTTACAACGACCACTAATATTTCGGTGGAAGAACACCCCGCCATTTTCAAGGCACAAACTGGCTTGAAAATGGCGGGGAGTACTCCAGCATAAATATCAGCGGTAGCTGTAAATATTACCTGTTTGAATTCCCGTAAGTTCATAGAATGAAGGCTTTCACGACCGGATGACATAGCTGCTGGTAAACCTTTCGGGATGTGAGGTAGTGGTCCAAGAAAATCTTCCGTTCTTTCCGTAAGTTGTTTGTAAACAACAGTCCCCATCGACGGACTGCCCACCAATTATTTCCCACAGTTTGGAGGGGGTACTGTTGACTCCACCAAACAGTGGACTCCCTCCATGCACTCGGGTCCATGAGAGCACGGTAGCCCTAATCTCATCACTGGAGCCTCTTTTGCCATCTTGCTGTCAATTACACAAGCGCTCAGGTCAACGCAAAGTCTCTGGGATGTTGCAACTTATGAGATGTACTGGCCTCCACTCGACTTCTCACTGCTGTAGTTCACGCCCACTAAACTAATTTCCTGATTAAGGGATTGGTGACTGATTTCTGTCGTCGGCGAACGCATTCCTGCAGCGTGTTAGGAATGTTATGCATGGCTCTACCATTTGATTCAATAAGAATCCTGGCGATTTTATAATGCATTCTGGCTTTAAATTCTTCTGACGTAGCAGGTCGAGTACGGTAAGCGGCGCTCTTAAGGTGGCCCAACAAGAAGAAAATCACACGCCGTCCTGTCAGGTGGTCTTGTGTGCCATGCAGTGTCAACAGTAGTTGCACAGTTCCCATCGATATTCGCCCCGTATGTGCTACTGCCGGCCGGAGTGGCCGAGCGGTTCTAGGCGCTACAGTCCGGAACCGTGTGCCCGTGCGGTCGCAGGTTCGAATCCTGCCTCGGGCATGGATGTGTCAGATGTCCTTAGGTTAGTTAGGTTTAAGTAGTTCTAAGTTCTAGGGGACTGATGACCACAGCAATTAAGTCCCAAAGTGCTCAGAGCCATTTAAACCGTTTTTGTGCTACTGCTCCGTCATGTTGAGACCAGCTGTTTGTAAGAAAATGTAGGCACTTAATGCGCAACAAAACTTTCCATCATGGCAACACATCTAACAGATGTCACAGTTGTTAAACACCCATCATCATCTTCAAGTAGGAGGCTGTAATGCGACTCGCGGATGCGGAATCTGCTGAGACAAATAATGAAAGTTCTTTTTGTTGACGAAGCAACTGACATGGAAGTGAGCTTCGACCGACATCAACAGGTAGCCTATTAAAGTGCCGTCGCCGAGTACTTTTGCTAACTTGCGTTCATCATATTGTCTACGCTTTAACGGATCGTTAGTCTGAAGCTGCTAAACGATCTCTAGCTTATGGGAATGGAACTTTAAACCTGCTTTTGGCATACGTCGAACACCCGAATGATGGTAAACTAGAGACATTGAATGAAGTCGAACAGAGCGCTGTGGGCTTCTTACGAAAGCAGTTCACACAGCCTCAGTATTATCACCTGCACTAGCGGTTCGGGATATCACTACAGATGGCTCCTTGAATGCAGAACCCCTTTCCTCAAAACTGCTGACACGGGTTTTGACTGGATGCGCTGAGAAAACATGCTGAAAACATTGCTGAAATCAAGATGAAATTCTCGACACGCGGTTTCCACATTTCGATTCTTGAAATAGGCTTTTACCGCACAGGTACGCTGCACACCATTCAATTGTTCCATTTATACCATTCCATTACTGTTCACTAAGTGGCAGGACAGGGTGAGCAACGTTCTATATGTCATTCTAAACTCCTGGAAATGGAAAAAAGAACACATTGACACCGGTGAGTCAGACCCACCATTCTTGCTCCGGACACTGCGAGAGGGCTGTACAAGCAATGATCACACGCACGGCACAGCGGACACACCAGGAACCGCGGTGTTGGCCGTCGAATGGCGCTAGCTGCGCAGCATTTGTGCACCGCCGCCGTCAGTGTCAGCCAGTTTGCCGTGGCATACGGAGCTCCATCGCAGTCTTTAACACTGGTAGCATGCCGCGACAGCGTGGACGTGAACCGTATTTGCAGTTGACGGACTTTGAGCGAGGGCGTATAGTGGGCATGCGGGAGGCCGGGTGGACGTACCGCCGAATTACTCAACACGTGGGGCGTGAGCTCTCCACAGTACATCGATGTTGTCGCCAGTGGTCGGCGGAAGGTGCACGTGCCCGTCGACCTGGGACCGGACCGCAGCGACTCACGGATGCACGCCAAGACTGTAGGATCCTACGCAGTGCCGTAGGGGACCGCACCGCCACTTCCCAGCAAATTAGGGACACTGTTGCTCCTGGGGTATCGGCGAGGACCATTCGCAACCGTCTCCATGAAGCTGGGCTACGGTCCCGCACACCGTTAGGCCGTCTTCCGCTCACGCCCCAACATCGTGCAGCCCGCCTCCAGTGGTGTCGCGACAGGCGTGAATGGAGGGACGAATGGAGACGTGTCGTCTTCAGCTTCTGCCTTGGTGCCAATGATGCTCGTATGCGTGTTTGGCTCCGTGCAGGTGAGCGCCACAATCAGGACTGCATACGACCGAGGCACACAGGGCCAACACCCGGCATCATGGTGTGGGGAGCGATCTCCTACACTGGCCGTACACCACTGGTGATCGTCGAAGGGACACTGAATAGTGCACGGTACATCCAAACTGTCATCGAACCCATCGTTCTACCATTGCTAGACCGGAAAAGGGAACTTGCTGTTCCAACAGGACAATGCACGTCCGCATGTATCCCGTGCCACCCAACGTGCTCTAGAAGGTGTAAGTCAACTACCCTGGCCAGCAAGATCTCCAGATCTGTCCCCCATTGAGCATGTTTGGGACTGGATGAAGCGTCGTCTCACGCGGTCTGCACGTCCAGCACGAACGCTGGTCCAACTGAGGCGCCAGGTGGAAATGGCATGGCAAGCCGTTCCACAGGACTACATCCAGCATCTCTACGATCGTCTCCATGGGAGAATAGCAGCCTGCATTTCTGCGAAAGGTGGATATACACTGTACTAGTGCCGACATTGTGCATGCTCTGTTGCCTGTGTCTATGTGCCTGTGGTTCTGTCAGTGTGATCATGTGATGTATCTGACCCCAGGAATGTGTCAGCCTTGCACTGTTCTCGGCATTGTGCAATTGTCCACTCAGGCGGGAAGTGAACCCTCTACACTCACTCTGTTATCTGATCGCCGAAATAGTGTGCTTGCTGGCCACCACAAAGCAGCAGAGCACGCTTGCTTTTTTCGATTTTTAATTTAAAGCTTTCATTTAGTTTTCGTATTACTGCAGGGTGACTCAAAAGGATGAGGAATTTTGGAACCTGTTGTAGCAACGCTGCGGAATACATGCCTTACACTCCTGGAAATTGAAATAAGAACACCGTGAATTCATTGTCCCAGGAAGGGGAAACTTTATTGACACATTCCTGGGGTCAGATACATCACATGATCACACTGACAGAACCACAGGCACATAGACACAGGCAACAGAGCATGCACAATGTCGGCACTAGTACAGTGTATATCCACCTTTCGCAGCAATGCAGGCTGCTATTCTCCCATGGAGACGATCGTAGAGATGCTGGATGTAGTCCTGTGGAACGGCTTGCCATGCCATTTCCACCTGGCGCCTCAGTTGGACCAGCGTTCGTGCTGGACGTGCAGACCGCGTGAGACGACGCTTCATCCAGTCCCAAACATGCTCAATGGGGGACAGATCCGGAGATCTTGCTGGCCAGGGTAGTTGACTTACACCTTCTAGAGCACGTTGGGTGGCACGGGATACATGCGGACGTGCATTGTCCTGTTGGAACAGCAAGTTCCCTTGCCGGTCTAGGAATGGTAGAACGATGAGTTCGATGACGGTTTGGATGTACCGTGCACTATTCAGTGTCCCCTCGACGATCACCAGTGGTGTACGGCTAGTGGAGGAGATCGCTCCCCACACCATGATGCCGGGTGTTGGCCCTGTGTGCCTCGGTCGTATGCAGTCCTGATTGTGGCGCTCACCTGCACGGCGCCAAACACGCATACGACCATCATTGGCACCAAGGCAGAAGCGACTCTCATCGCTGAAGACGACACGTCTCCATTCGTCCCTCCATTCACGCCTGTCGCGACACCACTGGAGGCGGGCTGCACGATGTTGGGGCGTGAGCGGAAGACGGCCTAACGGTGTGCGGGACCGTAGCCCAGCTTCATGGAGACGGTTGCGAATGGTCCTCGCCGATACCCCAGGAGCAACAGTGTCCCTAATTGGCTGGGAAGTGGCGGTGCGGTCCCCTACGGCACTGCGTAGGATCCTACGGTCTTGGCGTGCATCCGTGCGTCGCTGCGGTCCGGTCCCAGGTCGACGGGCACGTGCACCTTCCGCCGACCACTGGCGACAACATCGATGTACTGTGGAGACCTCACGCCCCACGTGTTGAGCAATTCGGCGGTACGTCCACCCGGCCTCCCGCATGCCCACTATACGCCCTCGCTCAAAGTCCGTCAACTGCACATACGGTTCACGTCCACGCTGTCGCGGCATGCTACCAGTGGTAAAGACTGCGATGGAGCTCCGTATGCCACGGCAAACTGGCTGACTCTGACGGCGGCGGTGCACAAATGCTGCGCAGCTAGCTCCAACACCGCAGTTCCTGGTGTGTCCGCTGTGCCGTGCGTGTGATCATTGCTTGTACAGCCCTCTCGCAGTGTCCGGAGCAAGTATGGTGGGTCTGACACACCGGTGTCAATGTGTTCTTTTTTCCATTTCCAGGAGTGTAGTTCACGCCGTCTGTACGATATACTGGACACCACAGTGATCGCCGGCTACACGACGTACTAGTATGGGTGTTCCAGCATGCGTCGGTATCTGGTATCTCAGACCCGCTTGTGCTATGGATTTGTGAATGTACTGCATATGCACGGGAGCAACAATAAATCTTGAGAGGATTGGAAACCTCTGAAGGACTCTCTAGAGAATAAGAGTATTTAATGCCCTTAACGCTCAGAACTGAAAATAACATGACCATCCGTTACCCCAAGAGTGAATCCACAAATTCCGCTCATTATTCCGCTCAGAATAAAGGTGCAATTAGAGAAAAAGTTTACCATGAAAACATCAGCTACTGACCGATAATGGAATGTCCGCTGTTGTCTTTAGTAGGTTTCACAGACTGAAATCAAGCAATATATTACTTATGTGAGGTCTTGTGTTCTAGGAGTCTTTCGTGGGGGCATGTCTGAATACAATCTTCTTGGTTTTCAAGGTGCGTTAATTCGAATAAAGTTTTATTCGGTTTGACGGGAGTTGACAACCGAGAAGATGTTATTCATACATGAATTCTTCACATCTTCGGTCCTCTAATCCAATTCCTATGCACTGCCATCAACTTCAGAAGCACCATTTTACACCAACGTCACAAATAAACATTTATCTCGAAGTGTTAGTTTAGTCAGAACTCTTCTGTTTTATTAGCTGCTTAACCTTCCCAAACCCGTCAGTAACTAGGAGAAAAAACATGAAATTTAATACGGAAAAATTTCTACAATGCTCAGTCAACTGCATTGTCTGAATATAAGGAACACATTCTTGACGGAGTAAAAAAATTTGTTTGGTCTCCATTTGGATGGGTTGGCATTTCAGGCAGACGAGTGTCGGTCAGAAATAACTACGTTAGAATGTCGGCCAGGTTTCCGCTTTCATAAGTCACGTGCAGCCTCCGGTTGCTTTATCTATCCTCCTAATGGAGAGCCCGTACGTACCACTAAGGACCGCACTACGGGCAAGACTTTGCGAGATGGAGAGCTAGAACCCTTTGGAGCACTGCCTCTGTCGGCGGCAGCTGTCACATTCCAGTGCGGCCTAGAGTGTCAGTGGCAGACAGGCCGTCCAGAGGCAGATATGGAGCACGCAGCGCACAGGAAATTCCAACTGAGCGTGTGGCTAGGTGGAAAACGGCGAAATAATGTTGGTTAGCTCTTACGTAATTTAAAAGAAGACCTAAAAGAGCTACACACACACACACACACACACACACACACACATCCCTGAAGTGACAGGTACATCAAATGGAAGTAGTTTATTTGAAAGAATTCTAGCTCGTTGATCAAGATCACTCATCCTTCATGTTAAACTTATAGGAACTTAGCCGGCCGTTGTGGCCGAGCGGTTCTAGGCGCTTCAGTCTGGAACCGCGCGACCGCTATGGTCGTAGGTTCGAATCTTGCCTCGGGCATGGATGTGTATGATGTCCTTAGGTTGGTTAGGTTTAAGTAGTTCTAAGTTCTAGGGGACTGACGGCCTCAGATGTTAAGTCCCATAGTGCTCAGAGCTATTTGAACCATTTTTTTTATAGAAACTTAAATAAAAATAATGAGTAGAAACACTGTAAGATTAATTGCAAATGAATACAAGTAGCTGCATTGACAGATTGGATGCCAACTGTTAGTCAATAAGGAGCGACATATTCCAGCACTGTACAGTAACTATTATTTACATAATCGCTCAAGCTAAAAACCTAGTAATTAATGTTAACCATCTATTTTTTCGTATACACGCTCAACAGGTTAAAACAGCATGTGGTAGAGTTAGTAGTTCTGATACCATTCATAAAACAATATTGTAAACCAATTCGTCCCACATTATAGTTGATTAGGCTGATATCTAGAAAACTGCTGTTGATGCATTAAGTATCAAAATTCCACGTTAAAGAGCACATCTTATCGATTAAGGAATGGAAGATTCATGCAGCCAGAAAGGAAACATTACTTCGAGAGTTAAAAATACGTGTCTTCCATGGAGTACACGGAAAAACGCCGAACCTAAACGGAAAGAATCATGGGCGTGTTTAAATTTTAACGAAAACTTCTCCCCACCACTCGAAGGAAAGAGCCGGTTTGGACATGTAGGGAAGTGCCGCTTCCAAGGGGATGCTAAAATTCGCTGCCTTGTGCGAGCCGTGGTTGAAGTGTTTCAAATCCACCGAACCTCTTCCCACTCGTTTTGTAGGCGACGAAGGCACCCCAAAAGTGAGCAGGAGAGAGGGACGGAGAGTCTTAAACCATGGGATGATTGGATGTTTTAAAAATTTAAAGCGCCGTTTACTCCTCTCTTTGTACGCGAGAGTAGCACTCCTGAGTGCTGTGGGCGTCAGAAGTAAGACATGCTTTCAGACGAAAGTGGAAAAAATACGACAGGAGGGAGAAAGAGTTTGAATGGCTACATTCATATTTATCGCATTTGGCTTTCGCTTACTCCTAAAGATCGTGAACTGGACCTCTTTATGCCTATACTCTGGAGGGAGAGTATGTGGAGTGACGAGCGAGTCCAAGACTCTGACGGTCGGTTAGACGCCGTCTCTATCATTGAGTATGACTGCCGGCAGCATGTGCGCCAAAGCGACCGAGGGGGATCTTCTGTTGTTATTGGTAAGAACGCGGGTAGGCCACGACGGGTTGCGTTTCTGTAGGTTTCGTTTTGCTTGCTTGATTCTGCCTAATCAGGGAGATTTTTGGGGTCGTTCTCATCACTCATATTGACTTTCGATTCATCAGAAGTATTGCTGGTGGACCGTTCCTCACTACGCTGAGATTTTTTTCGCACTGTCACCACTATTCGTAAGAGTGGTCGGTAGTTAGCAAACAAGCGTGTTTGTGAGTTGCGCCAGCAAGATGTGAGAGAGAATAATATTTTTCCCTTCTTATATGTGACGATCCCTTCTTTTCTTCTTCTCATGAGTGTAATTCTGATTACAGAGTTATTGTGTTAGGGGGACCACTACACACCGTGCAACATTTTGATAATCATTCATTGTTTGTGAACCTGTGTTGCTACACCAGATGCGTGTTCGGCTATTTAATCCAAACTCAGCATCGCTGATGCAAATGTAAGCAAAGCATCTCCCCCCCCCCCCGGCCCCCCCTCTTCCCGTGTTACTCTGAACTACCTACCCATAGAAGCCGTTTCCGTTGCATGACGTTAGATTATTAATACGAAACCCACAAAGTTGACGCGGTGTTAACTGCAGGGAGGAACCAGTTCTCAGGTTAGTTCCAATATTAATTTTAAACTTAGCTAACCTCGCGAGAAACTACTTTAAATATGTGAGATAAGCGACGGACATACTTACAGTTAACTTTTCGTAACAGGAAGTTTATTAGAGAAGTAACAGTAGACTTTCAGGATGTTATGCCAATTACATTTTTATACTTTTTTTTCGTGACATCTTGTCGTATAATAGTAACTGCGAAAATCGCAAAATGTAGGCCCATCTGTAGCATGCTATAGGAGCTAAAGCAATCTTATAGACACCATGTTATTTGATGTGAAAGCACAAATTTTTAACGAGTTATTTAGATTTATTGTTGTTATTGGATATAGAAATCAGAATACAAATTTTATTTCAGTTTAATAGTAATGGTCGCATACAACAGAAGTGGAATGGAAATATTAATGTCGTGCTTGAACGAAGGACGTGCAGCTACGATTTTCCGCTCAGAGTGAACATGTTGTTAATATCTGCAGACGAACGCAATTGTAGTTTGGGTGGTGCAACCGTTTTTATTTATATAGACTTAAAAATTCTTTCCAATAGAAGCAGAAAATTTTATTTGTGCTTTAGGACTTATAGTATATTTTTGGTGCTGTCATTACTCAGAACTTCGTTTGTGTAACAAGATATGAACTTATATTTATTTGAGGAAGCTAACAGTGGGTCTATAAATATTTTGTGAGCTGAAACAATCTGAAAATCATTCCTCCCTACTTCGGCTTGCAACCTTGTCAAGTGGGAATGTCAGAGACTCCATGGCAACCTCTGTGCTTTTGTTGCCAGCCAATCTGCATTCAGCTCGAGTGACGATATTTGGTCTTTGCTTAAAAAAATTACTTGCTTGTTCTTTGTCGGAGGACATTATTCGTAACGTAAGTACTGCATTCGTATTTTAAATGAACGTAATAGGGCTACTACAGTTGCTAATTTGGTTATTTGGAAATGTTGTAGAAGAGAATAGGCTTCGTCAAGTTCATTTGAAATCCATACATCGTTATTCTTATGTAAGAATAATTATGGCTTGGTGATGGGCTGGGGACAAGTAAATCAGACCTCGTTCCTACATGCCTACCAAATAAATCACGTTTTCTGGTATCTAACTTGTACAGAGCGAGAATAGCATCTGCAAAGTCTATTAACATTTAGGCGGTATGTCTAGCCTGTCAAATTGAACACACACTCTCACTCCTTACAAAGTTCGCCTATTTATGATTTTAGAAACCCATACGTCCTACTCGACTGGTGTTAAATGCAGGTTAATGCACATTCCTGTAGGCAACGTCATAGGCGCAAGCTTCTGCTGTGGCTCTCCACTCTTAAGTAAAGCGGTCTAATCCTGATGGTGGCTGAAATTTTCACTGCCAGCATTTGACCGGTAATAGGAGAAAAGCGAGAAGTTGCTAATCATCAGTGTCTGTGCAAGTGTCTGTATTAGAATTCAGACATCTCCGTAATGTATCATGAAGTGAATGTATGTCAAACTGTTGATGGTGATCTGCCATATTGGAACCTTCATCTCGGAGGTCTCCTTGGTGCTGTTTTAGGGGACTAGACCACATACTGTCAAAATATCTCACCCTCTTACTTTCTTGTCATTATCATCATCATCATTATCATCATAATACCCCACGTGGCGCTACTCTATACACATGTCCATTACACTCATCTGTGCCATGAATTCAAAATTCGCAGGCCTGTCACACATCCTGTGCCCCCCCCCCCCCGCATTTGGCCTTAGTGGTGCATGCATCTCGTTGGACAGAGGTTGGAACGGCGGCATTTGTAGTGCCGAGTTGAGCAGACGCAGCGCCAAACTTCAGAGGTCACATACCTGCTCCATTGTCAATGACGTAACATCACTCAGAAGTCAGGGTAATGACCGTCATGGAGCAGTTTGGAGGACTGCAACGCATCTGCGTGAGACAACGTGGTGCGTCGCTAAGATGGGTGGTGCCAGCCGATGTTGATGGGAGTGGGCTGCCTCTGGAGGTATGGACAGCGTAGCGGAAGGTAGGGCGACGTCTGGTAAAGGCTCCACCAGAATCCATGGTACTGAGTCTGACGAGTCAAGGTGGAGCGCCGGGCTAGAATTGGGACATAGTCTGGACTTGTTTTAAGTTGGTTTTGATTAGCGGATATTTTTCATTTTCTGCTTTATTCTCCAGCCAAGAGGCCGAATATTTTGAAGGTCTGTGTTCTTGTTACTGACCCCAATTTTAGTGTTTTTTGTACTGCTGTGAAGAAATTTTAATTCATTATGTGGTTCTAATATACAATGTTTCTAAGTAGCTGAGCTATACATTTGAATTTATTTCGACAAATAGTTATTTTGTATTTTATCGTGGGAGAAGTTTTTGTTTAATGCATATTGTTTGTCAAAGTGAGCCCATCCCAGTGCAGCCTCGAACCCAACCCTATCCCACCTAAATCCTACACTACTTGTTTATACTTAAAAAAAAACAAAGGCGACACAAGTCTCACATATCTGTGAGGAATGGGACTTCTTAAACGTAAACTAACCGAAGGACATCACACACATCCATACCCAAGGCAGGATTCGAACCTGCGACCGTAGCGGTCGCGCGGCTCCAGACTGAAGCGCCTAGAACCGCTCAGCCACACCAGCTGGCTCCTCCTCTCCCTCCATAATCCCATCCTCTCCTGCCTCCATTCTCTCTGTACATCTCCTCCCACCTCCTTTCTCTCCGTCCATCTCCTTGCCCCACCTCCACACCATCTTATTCTCCCCCGCCCCATCTCTCTCTGGCCATCTCCTCTACCAGCTCTCCCGCTCTCCATCTTCTCCTGCTCCTCCACTCATCCAACATGCTTTCTCGCACATCTCTCCGTAACCATTCCCTTCTGTGTCATGTTTACATAACAACTTCTTCTCACCTCTCCTATCAATCTATCACTATCCCACTCCTCTTGCGCCCTCTCTCTATCCATCTCTTCCTCCTCCTGTCGCTGATCATCTCCTGCTATCTCCTCTGTATTCATCCCCACCTCTGTCCATCTAAACCCCACTTCCTTGCTCATCTACCCATATAGCTCCAGCAAAACAGGTCGACAAGGTAGGCTGGACTTCTCATGTAAACGCTGCTTGCTGTTCCTGAGATGGTAACACCCAAGTAACCACGACCTGTCTTGGTCGCAACCTATCACATCGCTGATGATGAAACTGTGTGTTTTCTAGAAGCAGTCCATCTCGTGGTGCTTATTGCAGTAACGTCGTAGTCATTGATGGGTAAGCGGGCTATCCAATGCCTCTGATCCCTATCACCACTGAAGGCACTTTCGAGTGCCAGGGTGTAGCTGTCCAGCGGGACCAGGATCATCCGACCACGCTACGACCCTTTGGTACATCCCAATTGCCGTAGTAGGTCATCCTCATCTTACAGAACGGGTTCGAGGATGCTATATACAGTGTGGCCACACTCTCAATCCAAAGCTTCGGCTACAGACTGCCAGACGGTGTACTTCGAGACACCAGCTAAACAGCTGGAGTAATGGTCTTGCCAATCAGTTAAGATGAGCCGACAATAGGAGTCAGGAGAATTCCAGCGGAACAGGCACAATGCACCAGCCAGGGTTGACGTGAAGACACTGAACTACAAAACAGAGCCAATAAATGTTAACTTGCTAGACAAGTTTTGTTAAGATTGAAAGACAGTCCATAGGGCCACATCACCATTCTGAAAACGCAGAGATGTCACCGCTTGGATTCCCAACAATGCTGACATGGAAATGAACATATCTTTCCATAGTAAGCGTATTAACCAAGGAGCGTGAAACTACATGTACATTGCAAGTGAGAGAGTTGTTATACAGGGTGTTTCAAAAATGACCGGTATATTTGAAACGGCAATAAAAACTAAACGAGCAGCGATAGAAATACACCGTTTGTTGCAATATGCTTGGGACAACAGTACATTTTCAGGCAGACAAACTTTCGAAATTACAGTAGTCACAATTTTCAACAACAGATGGCGCTGCGGTCTGGGAAACTCTATAGTACGATATTTTCCACATATCCACCATGCGTAGCAATAATATGGCGTAGTCTCTGAATGAAATTACCCGAAACCTTTGACAACGTGTCTGGCGGAATGGCTTCACATGCAGATGAGATGTACTGCTTCAGCTGTTCAATTGTTTCTGGATTCTGGCGGTACACCTGGTCTTTCAAGTGTCCCCACAGAAAGGAGTCACAGGGGTTCATGTCTGGCGAATAGGGAGGCCAATCCACGCCGCCTCCTGTATGTTTCGGATAGCCCAAAGCAATCACACGATCATCGAAATATTCATTCAGGAAATTAAAGATGTCGGCCGTGCGATGTGGCCGGGCACCATCTTGCATAAACCACGAGGTGTTCGCAGTGTCGTCTAAGGCAGTTTGTACCGCCACAAATTCACGAAGAATGTCCAGATAGCGTGATGCAGTAATCGTTTCGGATCTGAAAAATGGGCCAATGATTCCTTTGGAAGAAATGGCGGCACAGACCAGTACTTTTTGAGGATGCAGGGACGATGGGACTGCAAAGTGGGGCTTTTCGGTTCCCCATATGCGCCAGTTCTGTTTACTGACGAAGCCGTCCAGGTAAAAATAAGCTTCGTCAGTAAACCAAATGCTGCCCACATGCATATCGCCGTCATCAATCCTGTGCACTATATCGTTAGCGAATGTCTCTCGTGCAGCAATGGTAGCGGCGCTGAGGGGTTGCCGCGTTTGAATTTTGTATGGATAGAGGTGTAAACTTTGGCGCTTTAGACGATACGTGGACGTTGGCGTCTTTTGGACCGCAGCTGCAACACGGCGAACGGAAACCCGAGGCCGCTGTTGGATCACCTGCTGCACTAGCTGCGCGTTGCCCTCTGAGGTTGCCGTACGCGGTCGCCCTACCTTTCCAGCACGTTCATCCGTGACGTTCCCAGTCCGTTGAAATTTGTCAAACAGATCCTTTATTGTATCACTTTTCGGTCCTTTGGTTACATTAAACCTCCGTTGAAAACTTCGTCTTGTTGCAACAACACTGTGTTCTAGGCGGTGGAATTCCACCACCAGAAAAATCCTCTGTTCTAAGGAATAAACCATGTTGTCTACAGCACACTTGCACGTTGTGAACAGCACACGCTTACAGCAGAAAGACGACGTACAGAATGGCGCACCCACAGACTGCGTTGTCTTCTATATCTTTCACATCACTTGCAGCGCCATCTGTTGTTGAAAATTGTAACTACTGTAATTTCGAAAGTTTGTCTGCCTGAAAATGTACTGTTGTCCCAAGCATATTGCAAGAAACTGTGTATTTCTATCGCTGCTCGTTTAGTTTTTATTGCCGTTTCAAATATACCGGTCATTTTTGAAACACCCTGTATGTTCCACATTACCAAAAATTTTAAAATATAATAAACATTGTGTCACCTCAATCATTTTTATTCCTCCGAATTAGTCATGCCGATTGAGCCCAAAATATACCAACAAAATGCCCAATTTGGTATTATTTGTTATATAAATTGTCAGAAGCGGTTATTGCTCTTCAGTGGACCATTATAGTGTAACTGCATTTTTTTTTTGGCTCCTTGCCCCAAGTTGTCTTCATATCTCTACAATATTGAAACAACCTCTACAACATTGCAAATAATGACGGTATGCACTATGTATCAGGTAGGGTCTAAAACCAATCTCGTTGCAGATTGGCTAAAATGGTTCAAATGGCTCTGAGCACTATGGGACTTAATTTCTGTGGTCATCAGTCCCCTAGAACTTACAATTACTTAAATGTAACTAACCTAAGGACATCACACACATCCACACCCAAGGCAGGATTCGAACCTGCGACCGTAGCAGTCCCGCGGTTCCGGACTGCGCGCCTAGAACCACTATACCACCGCGGCCGGCGTTGCAGAATGAATTTCGACTCCACAGTGGAGTGTTCACTGATCTGAATCTTCCAGACCGGCTGACATTGAGCACCGGACTGAGACTGGGACTTGGGACCTTAGCCTTTCGTGGAGAAGTGCTCTGCCAACTGAGCTATCCTAGATCGACTTAGGATGATTAGCCTGCACAGATATATTTCCGCCATTACTGGTCTCCTTCCAAATTTCATAGGAAGAGTTCTCCAGCATGCCCCGTGGACCTTCTCGAGATATGCAGGAGAACGTCTACAAAGTACTGGCAGAATCACGGCGGTAAAAGCCGGTCGTCAGTATTGCTTGTGGGGCTCAGTCGCTGCAGTTCTTGATCGTGAAAGACAGAAGTCCCAACTGCGATTCCCGTATCAGCAAACAGTTTTAATGCGATAGAATGTTTCTAACTATTTACATTTACTCACAGTACTTCCTGTTGACAACGAGCTTGTTTTCAGTAGCGCAAGATTCTGTCATAAGACTATTTTTCCGACAGTGTTAATTGTATGAATGGATTTACCGACGAAGAATTGGCCGATATGCGCCTCGTTCAAGAACTCTCTGAATGCAACGAACGAGTGCCACAGTGGCGCTATTGTGTCCTGCTCCCGCAACAACGTGAACCACATCACACAGTTTGGAACTGGTCGATGGCCCTTCTTTCGAGATGCTATGGAGTACTCGGTATGTGCGATAAATACAAACCAATAAAACTGAAACTGAAACTTTGAGCTATTATGTCATCTGAGGTTCTAGATTCTTCCGCCACATTTACAGGCACATGTGAAACGCGTCCGCTATTAATGTGCTGACCGGTTTTATAACTCAGTCTGGATTAAGCTCTCACAAGTGTTAAAGACGAAATTGATAAGTTCGATCGAAGATATAAGTGACATTTTGCAGATTTCAATGCATTTTCGTTCCTGTCTTTTTTCTGCTCAACATTGTGACGATAGATGGGATCCTTGTTTAGTTAGCGCTAACAGTCTCACTAGCAGTTTCAAAGTAACACGGTAGTGTGCCTCTGGCTCTGCGATCCCTCACACAATCGCTGGCCAGAGAAGTTGTGACAGGCCACTTAGTCAAAGTTGGCAGTAACCGTTAATTATGTGCCTCCCGCTGGCGGAAATGCGAACCATTTGGAATGAGGGACTAGTGAGCAGTCAGCGTCGTCTGTCGAGCAAGGGATGGTAGAGACAGACGGAGGGAGAGGAGAGAGAGAGAGAGAGAGAGAGAGAGTGGACACTTCGACACACCGCTAGAGTGAAGGTAATCGCATGGTTTTAGAATCCTGTAGAAGCTGGTAACCTTTCTATGGGTGTCTCAAGTTGTGCACTGAAGTCGTGTAGAATTTTTATTTAAAGTCGTAAGTGGCTTCTGCGCTAATTTAGAATGTTTTTGATCGTGTGTCACAAAGCGACCTTGCCAGCAAGGTGTTGATTATCTTGGTTATTACTGCTGAAATGGGTGAAATATGTTTCTCAGTCGTGCTGCTAGGTGCTTGTTCGGTATTCCAGGTATTTTAAGATTGACACTTAACATACTCCGGAAGGTGATTTCGTTTCACTGACTGTACGGTTGCAGTCTGCGGTCGTAGTTATGGACACAATAAACGAAACGAAGTGTTCTTCGTAAAATGTGTATTTTTTACACATATGTTTGTAGGAATATGTCGTACAAAGTGACTATTTCCATTGCGTAATGATCCAACTGTTGGGACTCTCAGGTAGATGAACTCCAGATCGAATAAATGTTTTCAAGATACTTTTTTTTCTCTTCCTACGTTTTGAAATAGATTTGTCTTGCTATTCTGGAATAGACAGTGGATGCAAATGTCAATGAAATTCGAGATTATTTCTTCGTCTGATGAGCCACGTGTTGGAGATACAGCCAGAAACACTTAGTATGAAATAAATATTTTCACAGGCTCTTCTTGGTTTTCCATATGATGCAGAGAGAGCTTAGTTTGGATTTCAGTTGTAAATTCCTTGTGTTATTGTTTAAAGTTTGTGTGTTTTCTTTGCGTTATTATCAACGTAGGAGAAGTTTCAGTTATACACGATCTTCAATGTATGAGAGGTTTCGCAGATATAGACTATATTCTACATTTTTCTTTCAACTATTTTGTAAACTGTGCGGTTAACTGATCGATGCCTGGGTATTTCTTTGTGTTTCACGCGGACTATATACACTCCTGGAAATGGAAAAAAGAACACATTGACACCGGTGTGTCAGACCCACCATACTTGCTCCGGACACTGCGAGAGGGCTGTACAAGCAATGATCACACGACGGCACAGCGGACACACCAGGAACTGCGGTGTTGGCCGTCGAATGGCGCTAGCTGCGCAGCATTTGTGCACCGCCGCCGTCAGTGTCAGCCAGTTTGCCGTTGCATACGGAGCTCCATCGCAGTCTTTAACACTGGTAGCATGCCGCGACAGCGTGGACGTGAACCGTATGTGCAGTTGACGGACTTTGAGCGAGGGCGTATAGTGGGCATGCGGGAGGCCGGGTGGACGTACCGCCGAATTGCTCAACACGTGGGGCGTGAGGTCTCCACAGTACATCGATGTTGTCGCCAGTGGTCGGCGGAAGGTGCACGTGCCCGTCGACCTGGGACCGGACCGCAGCGACGCACGGATGCACGCCAAGACCGTAGGATCCTACGCACTGCCGTAGGGGACCGCACCGCCACTTCCCAGCAAATTAGGGACACTGTTGCACCTGGGGTATCGGCGAGGACCATTCGCAACCGTCTCCATGAAGCTGGGCTACGGTCCCGCACTCCGTTAGGCCGTCTTCCGCACACGCCCCAACATCGTGCAGCCCGCCTCCAGTGGTGTCGCGACAGGCGTGAATGGAGGGACGAATGGAGACGTCTTCAGCGATGAGAGTCGCTTCTGCCTTGGTGCCAATGATGGTCGTATGCGTGATTGGCGCCGTGCAGGTGAGCGCCACAATCAGGACTGCATACGACCGAGGCACACAGGGCCAACACCCGGCATCATGGTGTGGGGAGCGATCTCCTACACTGGCCGTACACCACTGGTGATCGTCGAGGGGACACTGAATAGTGCACGGTACATCCAAACCGTCATCGAACTCATCGTTCTACCATTCCTAGACCGGCAAGGGAACTTGCTGTTCCAGCAGGACAATGCACGTCCGCATGTATCCCGTGCCACCCAACGTGCTCTAGAAGGTGTAAGTCAACTACCCTGGCCAGCAAGATCTCCGGATCTGTCCCCCATTGAGCATGTTTGGGACTGGATGAAGCGTCGTCTCACGCGGTCTGCACGTCCAGCACGAACGCTGGTCCAACTGAGGCGCCAGGTGGAAATGGCATGGCAAGCCGTTCCACAGGACTACATCCAGCATCTCTACGATCGTCTCCATGGGAGAATAGCAGCCTGCTTTGCTGCGAAAGGCGGATATACACTGTACTAGTGCCGACATTGTGCATGCTCTGTTGCCTGTGTCTATGTGCCTGTGGTTCTGTCAGTGTGATCATGTGATGTATCTGATCCCAGGAATGTGTCAATAAAGTTTCCCCTTCCTGAGACAATGAATTCACGGTGTTCTTATTTCAATTTCCAGGAGTGTATTATGGGAGTCCGGCAATGGTCCTGTGCTACTTAAATACTATTGCTTTCACACATTGAAAATGGCGATAAAGTTTAGGAATTAGTGAAGCTGTCTGTCCAAAGATTGCCTATTAACTGAAAGGGCCTCATCTGCTAATTTCCTGTTCTTTTGCCCATAGACGACAAAGAACTCCGTTTCTACTAGCAGGGGGTCTTGATATCTAAAAAGAAACATTATACGAAACAAGAGGGGAATTCTGTAGAACAGAATAGACACAGATCACGTAAAAGTGTAAATATTTTCTGTCGAAAGACATGGAAATGCCAGGCAGCTTGTTAGAAACGGTTACTCCAACCGTGCTTATACTGAGGTGAGAAAAGTTATGGGATATGCACATGTACAAATGGCGGTATTATCGCGTGCGCAAGGTATAATGGGCAGTGCATTGGCGGAGCTATCATTTATACTCAGGTGATTCATATGGAGAAGGCGTCCGACGTGATTATGGCTGCACGACACGGGTTAATGGATTCTGAACACGGAAAGGTAGCTGGATGTAGACGTCTGGGACACTTCATTTCGGAAGTCTTTTGGAAATTCAACGTATGAAGAACGTACCGAAGAGACGAAATTTCAGCATTACATCCCGGACAACGCAGTTGCTGACGTCCTTCACTCAACAACAGAGAGCAGCGGTGTTTACGTAGAGTTGACAGTGCTAAAGCCAAGGAGCACTCCTTGAAATAACTGTAGAAATCAGTGTGGAACGTACGACGAACGTACCCGGGGCTTCGCCAGCAGACGACCAAAGCGACTGCGTTTGCTAACAGCACGACGTAGCCTGTAGTTCCTCCCGTGGGCTCGTTACCATATCAGCTAGAACCTTGATGACTCGAAAAACGTGGCCTGTTCGGATGAGTGCAGATTTCAGTCGATAAGAGATGATGGTAGCGTTTGAGTGTGGCACAGATGCCACGAAACCATGAATCCAAATTGCCAACAAGGTACTGTACAAGCTGGTCGAGGCTGTGTGGGCTGCGTTGACATGGAATGGACTAAGTCCTCTGGTCCAACGTAACGGATATTGACTCAAAATGTTAATGCTCGACATCTTGGAGACCCTTCACGGACTTCATGTTGCCAGACAATGATAGAATTTTTATGGATGACAATGGGCCGCCAAGTCACCTGGGCACAGTTGTTCGCGTTTAGTTTGAAGAATATTCTAGACAGTTCGAGAGAATGATTTGACCACCCATCGAACATTGATGGGTTAAAATACACTTCTGGAAATGGAAAAAAGAACACATTGACACCGGTGTGTCAGACCCACCATACTTGCTCCGGACACTGCGAGAGGGCTGTACAAGCAATGATCACATGCACGGCACAGCGGACACACCAGGAACCGCGGTGTTGGCCGTCGAATGGCGCTAGCTGCGCAGCATTTGTGCACCGCCGCCGTCAGTGTCAGCCAGTTTGCCGTGGCATACGGAGCTCCATCGCAGGCTTTAACACTGGTAGCATGCCGCGACAGCGTGGACGTGTCCCGTATGTGCAGTTGACGGACTTTGAGCGAGGGCGTATAGTTGGCATGCGGGAAGACGGATGGACGTACCGCCGAATTGCTCAACACGTGGGGCGTGAGGTCTCCACAGTGCTCGCCACTGTTCCAGATGGGTGTCTTGCACCATGCTGCCTCGATAGGATTACGGCCCTGGCAGCGGAATTTTTTCATTTTACCGGTCTTTCTGGAGGGGCATTACACAAATCCCATTTACTTGCATTACTTCCTCTACTTACGTTCGATGCAAGTAAACGACCTTATCTCCATAAACCTACACAGAATTATGTCGCAACGAACATTCCCTCCACTTAATTTCTTTCCCCAATCCTATTTCCCCTGACTGAACTAGAACTACCATTTTAAAATACTCCTAACCAGCTTTTCTCTACAAGATGGAACTGCAAAAATACCGGGGACAAAACAATTAAATGGTCACGTTTTTGGAAACCCTTAAGTGTGTTCTATTACGAAGAATAATTTATAAATTTTGCTCAAAGGTACCTACATCGTTTTACTGTAACTTGCAAAAGCGTGGCGGGCTGCGACGTCACCTCCAGGCTCTGCGACGTTTGAAAAGTGATGTGTCCACAGATGCGAAAATCAGGTCAGAGCTCAGAAGGTCATGTGAGGTCTAACGTTGGTTAATGATATCGTATTGGCACCAGAACTCACCACGAATCTGTCTATCACCATCGTGGATGTTTCACATTATGCGGAAGACTACTTTCCACTTCTTCTGTTGACGCCTCCACCATGTCGATACTCTGACTGGCGTTGAAATCACGCTGTTTTGTTATGGTTGGGAAGGGACAGGGGGTAAGGGAAACGTTTCAGACATATCTCCTCTCAGAATCGACACCAAAGGGCCTTAGAAGTTGGCTCTTTATGCCACGTCCTGAGGCCTTCTTGTGTCGATTCTGAGTCTAGGTCTGTCTGACACTTTTACCTTAGCCGTCTCTCTCCCCTGTCATAACAAAACAACGTAATTTCAAAGCCAGAAGTCACAGTTGTGACGTCGTCAATCGAACCACACCGTTCTTTAGGCGTTGATTTTAAAACATTTCGTCGTCGCAAACTGTAGTTCGCAGTGCAATGGGCAACATGGACGGCGTTCTTGACAACAACGTTGATGACACCCTCTCGACGAATGAACACCTCTCAAAGGACACACTAGACTGCAGCCCCTTACGTGTGCGTTGCGGCCGCAGTTTTTCTTTGGCATACAGTATGAAATCACTAGCCTCGGGCATGGATGTGTGTGATGTCCTTAGGTTAGTTAGGTTTAACTAGTTCTAAGTTCTAGGGGACTAATGACCTCAGCAGTTGAGTCCCATAGTGCTCAGAGCCATTTTTGAAATCACTAGCGACCGTTCACAACTATTCGACAAAATCTGAATGTGCTGTGGCAACAAATGCTGTTTATGGCAATTCAGTCCTCATGTTGCATGACGGAAGTGGGTGAGGGGTTGCAACGTTCACACAAGCATGAATAAAATGGCAAAGGGTATCAATAAGACTTCACCCCCCTCCACCCCACCCCCCACCCACTCCTAAGTATGGCAACACCGTCGCTACCAACGGTCCACCTTTGTTGTGAAGTTTAACAATGTTGTACCTGTACAGAGACTTCGACAAACATTCAGACGAGTGGCTCTCTTCTGCTGTTGCTATGGTACCTGCTTGCAGGATGCACAATCTAAGAGGTGTCGAAGGAACTGCCTGATCTCAACGCTGGAGCAGCATCGCACCACCGCTCACGTGAATGCTTATTGAAGTGTCAAACAGGTACAGTTTATAGTGCTAACAAATTTGCGTGGTTGACACTGAGAAAGTTGCCAAAAGGGGGGTGATGCACTTGTCAATATTGCTCTCCTTGCATGATCTTGCCACAGGAGGGATAAAACTAAGAGGGTTGAAAAAACACAAATACCCTTTATTGCTTTGGATCACTTTCTAAATCCATTGGCTGTTTTTAAACTATCTCCAGTGGTTGCAACCCACTGACTGGAACATAGTTATCGGATCACTTTCAAATGAGCTGCAGCCTTACTATGCCCTTAGAGCAGGGATGACTCGTCCAGGTGGTGTGGAGGAGGGTTCAGCAGTGGCACACGTTGTCAAGTACATGATCCTGTTACTCACTGCACTGTTTTCGACACAAAATATGCGGGAATAAGCCCCTCAAGGAGGGGTCTTTAAGTGTCGACTTTGAACAGCGTTTTGTCTGAAATATTTTCCTCGGCCACCCATAGCAAAACAGAAAACGGCGTTGATTTCGAATTTCGATTCTGACCTCCATCTCAGAGGCGTCAAAAGAAGGAATAGAATGTGGATAAGAGGTGGAGTGACGACGTCCCCATCGTGTAACACATCCATGGTAGCGTTGGGCAGAATGCTGGTGAAATTTGGTGCCAATGAGACATTGTTAACCAACCTTATACTTCCCATGAACTACTGAGATCTGGCCTTTTTTGGCATGAGACGCCACCTTGTTGTTTGAATTGTCGCCAAACGCGAGTGTGACGTCGCAGGTCACCACGCTTTCGCACCTACAGTGGAAGTTGTAGCCACCTTCGAGCGTTGCTGCGGAAGACAATTACAGGGTTTTAGAGAAGTAACCCTTCAATTGCGTAGCTCAGTGTGGACAAACATCGTAACAATCAAATTAAACAGCAACTGACTATCCATCCATGAACACACATACCATGCTAATAGACTTCTGTTTGCTGTCGAATAAAATACATCGACACGTATAGAAACAAAAGCCCTTGTAATATAATGCATTTAAGTGACTCAAAAGCCCTTCATAATTTTTACGGAAATCACTTAACATACTCTCATAACCGTGCCACATGCCATAAGATACACAAAATATCTCTAATAACTCATAATTTCAATCCAGTTTCTCTTTGTGGTATTAAATCATACGGCAGCGCAAGCGTAGCTGTCACGAGCAAGTCCACTGCTTCCTTCCTCTTAGTTATCCCTCCAGTAATAGCAATAACAAATCTAGTGTTCATGAAGAGGACTAACTGGTCAAAAATACATGGCTGTTGTATGTATTGGCAGCTGTAGCTCATCTTTAACTGCTGAGGCCCTTGCAGTTACTTGATATGAACCTTAATAATGGGTGACGAATATTTAGTTCTACCCTTTGCGCTTTAAGGGATTGTTAATTTTATCCACTGCTCTGTATGTACTCAAGTAACTTCGCTTTGCACAGTCTCATTCCTTATAGGCTTTTGATAGCCTTTGTATTGGCTGTCGGTGCCTAATTCCATGATTCTTGTTAGTCGTTCTGGAATTTCGCTTTGGCTCTCCATTCTCACCTACCATAGACTAGACAGTCTCAAATGATAAGAGTATTTTCCAACGATACACTACTTTGTACAGTGATAGACATACATTTTCACGGATTTTATAATTGTAAGTGGCTACGACATGTGACAAGGCTTTTTGCATAGTGGTTTAGTGTTTTCCCTATTGTCTACCCTTCTCTTCCGCTTGCATCCAGATGTAGTGTTCATCTCTTTAACTTACGAATATGTAATGAATCACGGTGTTGCTTCGTCGATTGCAACATTGAACCGTGATTTATTTTCAAAGAATATTCTTAGGAATTTATTTTATTTACTAGCGATTCATCAAGAACAGTAACGCATTTAATCATACTATATAAGCATGGAAGTAGTTGCCAGGGAGTAACTGATGAAATCATAACCAAATACCTTTTAATAAATGGGAATTTTATTCACTTTAATAGTGCCTAAAAGCATTTTTAAAAGGAACAGATTTAAAATCATAATTAGAAAACACCCTCTAAATATCAAAGCTACAATTTATTCAGGGTCAGAAAGGAACAAGTTTTGACTGTATTAGCTTTTGGCCAGAGAAACGTGCCGCTCCCTTTTGACACGGCCGTAGTTACGACTGCTCACAACAGCCTCTGAAAGACTACACTAGTGCAAATCTGCAACACAACAGATAACTTTAAACTAAGAGTTTTAACAATTTACACAAGTACACATACTATGCACCACACGTAGGACGGATGGAAATGGTACAAAACACTAACAATCAAAATATTAACCTTGACACCGAAGGTGCAACTTGATTTTAACTTCTAAGAAAAGTCTTACGGAGAAAGGGTGGCAACTTTATATACTAAAATGATCATTTAAATAAAATCCCATGAAATGCAATCTTATATAATATTCTACAAGGTTGGCCAAACAAGTGAAGATGCTCTACAGTACACAGATACCGCCTCTAAAGATCATAGGCAATAGTATCAAAGTTTCCAAAAATCAAAACATATTTCAGGTATTAGGCCGTTACACTCCAAGCAATAAATTCGTTAACACACCAAATCCCACAAATATGACAGAGGCAGTTACTAACGTACGGTAGATTGACAGGGAGATTACCGAACAACCCGAACCCCAGGTTGCTCTAACCGTTCCCTAATACACAGGGGAAAAAACGGACCACCCAATTTATAAACAACCTCCTTCCCGCGGGTGGGCAAACGGAGAAGAATGGTGGGACGACCCCAAAGCAAACGGCTGGTGACCTCACCAAGAAACAAGTAGAATTTAAGAAGAGCAAATCAAACAAGATATCACCAGTCATTTAACTTCTAATAAACAGCGATTTCTCGAGAAGACCTGGCGCAGTACACCCAAATCGCTCTCCCGAACCGTCCGCTGCCAGCCGTTTCAACGGACGCAGGAAAGCGCACTGATTTTCCGTCTCACGGCGTCGCAGCTCGCACCGGCCAGGCTAATGTCGTGGGTTGACTCCTGTTGCCTTCGTGTCGACAACGAAGCCACTACTCCTCGCTATAGGCCACAGCCCACTGGACTCAGGTGATGACCTCACATGCACCGACGCTCAAGACGGACAAGTTATCTTGTGTCTCAGTGCGAGACCGACCAACCGATCGATCCAACCGCCAATGACCATAGCCTGAGGAAACTCGAGCAGACTGGTGGCCTAACGCGCAGACTCAGATGCAGGAACTAAGCCCCGACCGGGCGACCACTCGCTGAGTGCTCTTACTGGCGGAGTGGAAAGACTTTCATTCTGCCGGCATTAAAGGTTGATCCGAACGGCGGACATACTAGCACTCCGAACGACAGACAGACACTAATTGCCTAACAAATGCGGACGAGAGACAGACTAGCAAGCTGGGCACGAGAAACTGACCCAGACTGACACACTGGCGAGCTCACAGCGCCACTTAAATGCACGTGAACAGGCAACCTTTCCCCTTTCCCACCAGAGGGAGACACCAAAGCTGCGATTGCCACAGCGGCTCCACCGCCAGAAACGGAGGGCAACTGCTTCACACTACGCGCTGCGGCGCGCTGTTCAAAACAGCAATTTTTTACCGCGGCTCAAACATGAAGGCTGGTGCCCTGTTTAGTAATTAATGTTCCTGGAACACAAAACTGTAGTACCCTGTTATTCACCATTGACAGCACCACTGTGACAGCTTGCTGATTTGGGATAGCTGTAGTTTCCTCTTACCATGAAAAATGGTCTACTTAGTAACAATAAAGTGCTTCTTCAAAATCGAATACGCTTCGTTTAAGCACCCACCATCTTAATCTGCTAAATGGATTCTTTAACCCCAACAATCATTTCAGTGCTGTGAGATCCAGTATTACTTCAAAACTTCTTACTGTATAGATAATAATGGAATTATGTGATGCCATTAACGAGGCACCACACTCTATTCTCTATGGTACAATACCTTCTCTCTGACTTATTTAATTTATGTAATGCGTAGGTGACTCGATAGTCTCTCCCAGCTACTTCTTTATTCAACAAACAAGAAAGTGATGATTATTCATATCCCACGATATGAACTCTTTCAGTTTTTCAAACACACCTTCATATTCGGATGTCCCACAGAACTTCACATCTTTCTTCAATAATTGTGTGAGCAGTTATTTTTATACACAAACTTAGGTCCTTCTGTAGTAATTTGCTAATCCTAAAAGTGACTGTAATTCTTTTCCAGTCCGAGGTGTTGTCAAACTCTGTATGGCCTGTCTGTACCACATCATGACTAATTGCATTTCTTAAATAATCACTAGTTTATCACAAATAGGCAGTATTCTACATTGAGATTAAGGGGTGCTACATGTAATATTTTACAAATCTTCATGAATAATTTCACATGTTCTTAAACATATCTCATAAAAGCTCGTGTGGTGTACGAAAATCCACATAGTGGCCATGCATATTGCACTTTGATGTAGTCCTCTGTTGCTGCTTCCAGCTGTTGACAGCCACTCCACACCATGAATGGTTGAAAATTAGCTACAGTGCTCCATGTTGTCTAGGACTGCTTTTTATCTGGGACTGGATCTGTCTTTGTAATTGTACGATTATTAAAGTACCTATAATCACAGTAACATCAACATGTCCTGGTTCCATTCATACTCTTCTTCAAGTGGATCACCTCTGGTGCAGACCATGGGTTGGTATTTTCTTCAATAACCCATCATGTAATTTTTGTTAATGAACTCCTCCATCACGAATTGTACATTAATGAACTCCTCCATCACGAGTGTAGGAGATGAGGGAAACACTATAATTTACGCTTCTCTCTTTGTGTTTAATGTTATGTTACTGGGTTCGCTGGTACAGGCCACCAGAACTAAACAGGTCCTCAAATTCCAATAATAATTCCTCCATCGCTAATTTCTCTGTTCCTTACAAATATTTTTTGTAATACAATTACCTGGTGGCTTGTTTATAGCTAGAGATCGAATTAACCCTGTCAAAACCATCTTCAATTAAAATACCAAAATTGGTAAACAACAACTAATTAATCAATTTTATGTCTCTGGTCCCAAAATTAACTAATCAGATGGGCACTACTTGTCCAGGACCTATTTCCCATACGCATACATTGCGCCCACTCAGAAAACACCGTGCTTCATCTAAATCATTATTTTCTCCTAGTGGCTCAACCAGGCGTAATACATGTACAGGTAAATCCATTTCCATTCTTACCCAAAACAGTTAAGCGGTTTCCGTGTTCCTTGTGGCGCTTCATCTTGTAAACGGATTCTTAGTGGTCTTGCACACAGATCGTCCTTCATGGGTTAGGAAACGCATGGCAGAGTGGCACTCACAGTTTTCTCCAGGAATAACGGTGTTCCAGTTCGTTTTATGATGCTCTTCCCAAGTTCAATGTTAGCATGTAGCTCACAGAGGATGTCTGACCATAAGATCGAGCAGTAACATGAGCCAAGAAAGCGCAGCACGGGGTAACTCCAATCGCCATTGCTCTGGGCGGATGTCTTGCACCATGCCACTTCAGCAGTGTTCCAGGTCTGGCAGCAGAACTTCCCATGCAACATGCTGATCCGCCTGGTCACAGGTGTAACCTCTACTACAGGAGGTGTTCGCGAAACAGCAACCTTGAGCCGTAGCGGCTTTCCCGCAATGTATCGATATCACTTTTCTTATGAACTTCGACTAATACGTTGCCGTTGGAGCTCAGAGCCTTCTGCTGTGGTGGCTCCGATCGTGGTGGTCGGTTTGGTGGACACCATGAGCAGAGGAACGAAGTTGTGACGGGCTTTAGGTGGGGCCTCTTCACTGTGATATTAGCTGTTGGCGGGCGACCAATATTTGGATCATGTTACCCCCTGTGAGTTATCGGGTACCGAAGTGGAAAGCGCTACAAGTTTTGGTTGTGCGTTGGGATCGCAATGTATACCTTAATCTGTTGTAACTTAATTATTATTGTATTATTGGAAAATGCTTTAAATCTTCAGGTGATGTGTGTTTCTGCGCTTGAAATTATCTTGCCTAAATATTGGCGTTATATTTTTTCATTGTTTCATGATTTTATGTTTTTTAATCAGTCAATTTTAACTCTTTTTTTAATGTCACCATTTGGTAGTTAAGGCCTTTCTGATCTGTTCTGATAGAGTTTAGATTTACATCTGCCTTTATGACCGCTTTACCGTTATTACGTTCTGTGTCATTCATAGGGCGTGTCTTGCCTTAAGAAATAATAAGTTATCTTGGGTTAAAGATAAGTTTGAACTTTCTGTCACTGAATTTTAAACGAGAGTCTCATTGCTTGGCCTTTTAATTAATTTAAGAAATAAATAAAACTTTAATTTGCTGCTATCTGATTGAAGCTGTGTTCGACAAGAGAATGGAGTGTGTAAAATCCCCACTGGTCCAGCCCTTTCCGGTTCCCTTCCTGGTTGAATTACGCAGCCATAGTTATCACCATCTGAAGCGTAATTCCTATTTAGCTGTACATTCCAACATATGTCCTGACTGCCACCATGGCTGAACACTTCCGTTGGAATAATACTTCTTCTTGGTTACTTCATGTCCTTCAATTTCTTCGAAGTAATTCTCATCTCTTCCAGAGTTACTACTCGTCAAGGTTATTGAATTCTTGCACATCCGTAATTTCTCTTGTACAGTCAGTTTGTGGAAAAAGTCGGCGTCTCTTCCAGTGATCTCTTTCTCCTCATTTACCATACTCGCTGTTTCATCGTTTAACGAATTAGTTTTTCCACTGAATGCTTCTTTAGGAAGCATTTAATTTCCTGTAAAATTTTTTTAACCTCGTTCTCTTTCCTCTGATGATCCATTTCTTTGATGTTTGTTTTCATCTGTCTTTTCTTTTTTTGTTGATGTCTTTCCAGTCACCCTTTTTTTCTTTCATTACAAAAACCGTCATTGTTTTTGTACATTTTGAGAGTAACCTCCTTCGAAAAGCCTCTCCTTTGCACTGTTGATATCCCACACTCAGTATCAGATCACAGACATATTATACGCTTTACTTATTTGCCAATACTTCATTTGCAAAAATCTGCTCCACATTATTTATCACTTACGATTAATACTCAGTGTTGTTGCATTATTCAGTCGGTTCAAGAATTTGTGGTACATTTTCCTGGTACAGATGATCTGAGAGCTGCTATATTCACATCTTTTCGTTCGGCCTCCCTTGGGTTCATTGAAAAAACTTGCGCTCGTTCATAACCATACCAAAAAGTGATCCCAATCTACCGTAAGGTCTCTGAGGGTCCTCTTGTCGAAGAGATACAATTGGTGTACTGTATTAAAGGGCTCTGAGCACTATGGGACTTAACTTCTGAGGTCATTAGTCCCCTAGAACTTAGAACTACTTAAACCTAACTAACATAAGGACATCAAACACATCCATGCCCGAGGCAGGATTCGAACCTGCGGCCGTAGCGGTCGCGCGGTTCCAGACTGTAGCGCCTAGATCTGCTCGGACGCTCCGGCTGGCTGTACTGCATTAGTTGGTACATTGTCAGTCTGGTTGAAAATACTCCGATTTGATAACGCCTACGTTCCTTTGCGTGTATACTTGTGAGGGGAACAGTGAAGGCAGGCGAGCTGCAAATGAAAAGAGCCTTTGTTCCGTTGTCCTTGCTATGGTGTGTTTGCTATGGGATCCAGTTACTAATTTAAGTATTCGTTCCCTTAACATATGATCACCAGCGATTATTTCACATCGTCTTTTGGTCAGTAGTCTTCAAGTTTTTCCCAAGCTTACAACCCTTTCTTTATCCTCAAGTTCCTCGATTGGTGCATGAGAATTAATTACAAAATAAGTGAAAAAATTCTCCTTTTTCGTCAGTGCTGAGAGTGTTGGCCTAACATGTGTAAAGCAAACTACAAAGTCCTAAGCTTATGGTGTCCCACAAATCCTGTACAGAGCTGAAACTTCTCCCTACTACAGCCACAGAATGTGCTAACTTCTCGCTTTTCTGGGATTCCATTTTCGTTCCGCCTTTCAGGGCTACAATAATATGTTTCGGTTTCACTGTTTGATCTGGTAGCACCGTTAGGTGTTCTGTATGATATATCGATGTCATATTCCAGGCTCCATTACACAACTCTGGCTTGTGTATTATATCTCTACTGCTATGATTTGTTTGTCCACTATCATCTTTCTTTCTCTTCTTGTGACAGTCACTGCAGATCGGTCCACTTTAGTTTCGTTGAAGCTTCGCTACTTCCGTTCTTTTCACCCTATATACAACCTCTTTCGGAGGAGCGGCAATTCTTAACCAGGGTTGCCTTCCCATAGCCTTTGCAGAGCGAACTCCGCATAATACGGGGTAGCATCATCTTCACCAGAGCTCTGCTAACCACCATATTTCTGGCTTCCTGCTGGGACTTCACTTGCAAAGACACAGTCGCGTGGCATACGTTTTTGCCACGGTCCGTCATTCCACAGATAGCTCCCTAGTTGTGCCGTTGCTTGTCTCGCACGACGTGGACGAGGGACTGAACCAGTGGGAGTCAAATATGCGCTAATGATCAATGGAAACTCTACGTTTGCTGAGAGAAGTGGACAAACCACGATCTTGTTGAATGGTGAGGGTTTTACAGAATCTGAATCATTGTTCGCTGTTTTGTAGATGAAAATCTAAATAGCCCCAAGAATCAACTCACGTCGTAGTAACTTGAAATATACCCCTCCCTTTGTAAATGGACATTTACAGGCCTTCTTAATACAACGAGTCCAGCGATCACCAGAATGGCCGTTCGGGTAACAAAAATAGCCTTAGCGCTCACCAGACTTAACCCCTCGGCATTTTTATCTGTGGCTGAAACTACTGTAGTAGAGTTTACATACTGTGAGTCATGGAATTACGAGTTTCCCATGAAGCCGAGCCTCATAAAAATAAAAATGAATGTGCATTGTATCGATCCTCGATACGTTTCTCCATATGCTCATAGCACAAAACCTCTCGAACCACTCACTCCTCTTAGGTCTGTCAGTCAATGGCCTCCCGAATTTCCTTCTCTTGATTTTTAATTGTTTACACGAGCGAAATTCTGTTGACAGTCGTCCTTTTTGTTTGTCGTTGTGTACTGTACCGTTACGTGATCTTTGTTGACTTTTTTGTTTGTACACCTAAAAATGAGTGCAGTAACAAACAAAAGGAAATTTATTTATTAGAATTTTAAATTAAAAGCACTGATTTGAAAGGGGAAAAATAAAACAATTGGTCTCGAATGGGTTGTCGGCAGTCACTGTTGTTTACGAGCGAAGAAACCGACTGAAATTGGAACAGTTTTCTTGAAAGAAATGTTATGAAGAGCCTCTTGGCCGAAAAACTATAAAGAAGTCGGTGTTTGGAAAAAACGAGTGAGGCGTTGTTCATGTGGTTTATTCATTTAAACATGGTTTTAATAATTTTGTTTTCCACATAAATTGCGGTTGTTCGAGTTTTCAGTAGTTCGAGGTGGTACCAGTCCCGCTCTTCTTGAACTATAGAGACTTCACAGTACGTGACGTCTTCCAGGAGACACCGACGATTCTCAAAGACATGTAGTGTCGCATAACACGTGTCTGTGCTGCGGTAAGTTCACACGAGATTCATCATTTTATACTGTCACTTGCAATCGCTTTATATCAGAAGTCAAAGTCAACATTACGAGCGGTTGATATTACGGATCGTGTTGCGGCGGCGCGGTTCTTTTCCACCCCTTTACGACGGACCTGCACCTACCTGTGAACATTGTCTCAGCAGATCATCAGTAGGGAAGACGAGTGAAACCTACTGTACTTCGACGTGAACCAGCCTGCAATTAAAGTCACTAACCTAAGTTTCGGAAGAAAGTTTTCATATGAAATGAAAGGTTGGAAATGTCCTAATATATTCTGAAACTTAGGTGAACAAGTATCACTGCCAAGCCCGTGCTAGTCTTAACACAGTCACTCACAATCCCATTCACTCACGTTAGCAAGTGTATGGTGTTGCATTTCCCGAAAACGTAATAGCTACAAAAATACTGATTGTTTTTGATTGACAATGCTCGCCAAATATTAAGTCTGTCGGTACCTAATCCAGTCTCAGTTTTTAGCCACCGACCTGCTCAATACGCCACGCGGAATATATGTCTTATCTCGTCACAAAATTCACTCAAAAATTCGGAAATTTCTACACACATATCGGAATTATTATGCCGTCACTTTCCAACACTTTTAATGTATGAAACACTGCTAGATCCGGCAACTTATCATTTCCGTCGGAACTCCTAATGCACACGTCCGATCTCTTTCATGGCTAGGCTTCGACTCTTCTTCCCTAGAATACTCTAAGTCTTCCCTACCAGCAGAGAAAGGCGCGCGAAGAATATTGCTTTACCATTGGTCAGTTTACTTAACAGCCAATAGAAAAACAACATTCTCCCGTGTCAGTCCGCGCTTTTCATCCATGACCAATCGCAAAATAGTAAACCTCACGACTGCACTTTTTACCGACGTAATTATATAATATGCTGAAGTTTTGTTTATGCATAAAGTTATTTGCTATTGTTATTTATACCTCAATGAACTTTCCCTTTACCGTAAACTTACTTTACAAATCTATTCCACAAAAATCCCCTTTGTTCGTATCCATGCTTCTTCGAAATGTTCCCACACTAAATCCTACTACATAACTCGTTAAACAATTATCTTCATATTAACATTAATCCACACTCACGCATCATTCATACTACTAAAACACATTTATAACATTTTACATACACAAAAAGACATAAGAACAATTTATGAAAATACTAGAACAGTTTATGACAAACATTCTATTACTTTAGTGCACTCTACTGGGCACAATCGAAACTAAATCAGTCCCCTATCCAATACCGTCGTCTATCGGCTGATACATAAACTACGTGCGCATCCAGTCTCCCACTTAACCGCCTCTAAGGCAGGATTGTTAAACGGCGCTATGCCTCAGTGTATTTGCTTATACTGTGGGGCTGTGATATCAAGCGCTACGTGGTCACCGCGGTTCATGATGGACGCCTGAACATTAAAACTTATAATACATGGTCCTTAATACCGTGTGCGATCAACACGGATATCAATGCAACACGCTACCATGCTGAGGACAAGGTTAATAACGAGTTCTTGCGGTAGGATCTTCCATTTCTCCACCTGATTGTTTTACAACTGCTGGATGGTCGACAGTAAATGTGGAAGCGATTCAATAAGTCGTCGTAGCACTTCCGACGCGTTCTCGATGAGATTTAAGTTGGGTGAACTGGCAGCCGTTCGATTCGCCTAATATCTTCTCGTTCCTAGGGCACCTACACCAGCGCTCTTCGATGCGGTCCACATCGTTATCCATAGAAATGAAGCCAGGGTGCAATGCACCCTGAAAATACACACAAGTATAATGTTGCAGTACCGATGACCGCGTGTGTATCGCGTTAAAAGATTTAGAGATTAGTACGCCTTCGCAATATTATGCCTCCGCACACAATAAGAACTGAATTACCAAAAATTTCATCTCATCAATGCTGGACGGAATGCCAAGTGTTGAGAGGTGGGAACACATAATACACCCCCAAGTCTTTGAATACTTTAAACACACCTGTCAACGTTACTGTGATACTGTTCATCTTCTCCATCTTTTCGTTGTTCGTTCGGCCCTGACTTCATTTTTGTGGATGACAATGTGCGACCATATACAACAGGGTAGATGGAGGAGTTCTCGGAACGAATGGATATGCGGTGAACAGGCTGCCCTACACGTTTTCCTGACTTAAATCCCATGGAGCACGTGTGGGACGCGGTGGGGAGACGTATTTCGGCACGTCCACATGCGTATCTGTCATCCAGCTGTTTCCAGCTGCGCTGGTGCAGGAATGGTATCCCCTAACACAAAATCTCCTGCACTACCTTGTGCTCAGCAAGGAACCACGTTGTAGACCATGCATTGCCGTCTGAAGTGATTACACACAATTTTAAGAACCGTGTTCTGCCTCTTCTAATGTCCAGGGAACCATAATGAATCGCAGTGACTTCAGTGCAATTTCATCCGTGGCTGGCTCTCGTCATACCTTGTTTTTTTCATCATTGGATGCAGTCCAGTGGTGCCTTATTTCTTCTTCGGTTACCGCCATAACGTTGCTCTCTTCTCTCCGTGAGTGGCAGCAGCTGCGTGTATTGATACTAGTAGTGCTGTACTATCTTTGGTGTGGCGGATATATTTTTTTGGGTGTGCGGTGTGTGGCAGTCGGTCGGTTGAGGCAGAGCAGCGAGGAAGTCTCCGTGGCACGTGGTCAGGCCGGAGCCACTGGCGGCGTGCACGCGTGGTTCGAGTTGTGAGGCGCTTCTTGCGAGGGTTAAGAAGTTCGTCGTCCACAAATTCCTGGACACTAAAGTTTGATCCTGGTTGTCACTTTCTGGGAGATTCCCTACAAGCAACAACGTGTGTGCATTGAAGTCGGCTAGAGTTGCAGCCGTTTTCCTGTGTGGTATTTAACTTCATTGATGAAGTGTATCTTCTGCCTTGTGGCCATTGACATTCCGGTTACCTGCCCTGGGCGTTAACGTAATTTTCGGCAGTGTATTTTTCTCGTCATGTTGATGCCGTGCAGCACGGCGTGTATTTCGACAGCTGAGGTTTGTTGGTAGTTTGGGACTATAATTATGACTTGGCTGGACTGGGCAGCAGTATCCAGAACGTTGTGCTATTGACATCTTGTTATCGTTTAGCCGGTCGGCTGGAGCAGAATTGATCTTGTTGGTTGGTTCGTCGGCTGGCTTTAGGTTGTGTTGCCTTCCGATTAACAAGTGTCGGTCTGGCTGCCTGTCTCACCTAAACGTGCGTTAGTGTTACCTTCCCGAACCGATCCTGGTAGCACTCTGAACGCCGCTCCTTGTGTTTCACATAGTGATTTCCGTTTTAGTCTTAAAAATGGCTCATATGGCTCTGAGCACTATGGGACTTAACTGATGTGGTCATCAGTCCCCTAGAACTTAGAACTACTTAAACCTAACTAACCTAAGGACGCCACACACAGCCATGCCCGAGGCAGGATTCGAACCTGCGATCGAAGCGAACGCGCGGTTCCGGACTGTAGCGCCTAGAACCGCTCGGCCACTCCGGCCGGCGTTTTAGTCTTAAGTAGCCTGTGTGGCCTTCAGCCGAGTTTTAGGTTATTAAAATTACAAGGCTTCTTCTTATGGCTTAAACCGTAAAAAAAAATTGTTTCTTGTTTGGTACGTAGCCTTCAGCCAAGTTTCAGCCTTTCAAGATTAAAATTGAAAATTCCTTGTGTCTAGGCCTTAAGCCGTAAATTTGTTTTCATATGCGGCCTTCAGCCGAGTTTTCAGCCTATTTAGATTAAACTTTGTTCTTGATTAATGTGTGGCCTTCAGCCGAGTTCTGTGGAAAAAATTTAAGCTAAGGCTTTCAGCCTATTTATATTGAAGATATTCTTTTTTCTAAAGAAGTGAAACCTCCAGATGAACTCCTGGACATCAGTTCCTTGCTTAGGCTTGTGCCTTGGATTTCCGATGTGGCCTTCAGCTGATCTAAATTAAATCAGGTCTTTCGTTAGAACCTTGAGAGTTTTTGATTCTTACTTGTGTGATTGTGTGTTTTAACAAATAAAGTTTATATGTTGAGTGCAACTAACAGTAAGTTATTTTGGCCGGTTTCCACAAATACAACCTCATCCGTTCTGTCCTACTAGCACAGGGATTTCATAATTATTGTAATGAAGCTATTATTTCTGTTGGCCTCACAGCGTATTTCTTTCAGTTACCTTCTGTACTGTTCTGTACCGTACTGTAGCAGTTCTTTCTATGCTCAGAGTTTCATAGAATTGATTAACTGGCAGTGACAAATCATGTTAAATTAACTTCAATCTGTACGTTCTGCGCACCAGTGTACTTTGTTAATAGAAAAGAATTATTGTATATAAGCTCTCTGATGCTTCATGGTGGGGAAATATTTTGAAAAATATTGGTGCCTTTTTCTTACATATGTTCCATCAGGTTGGCGAATAAGATTGTTAAACTTGTTACCTCTTTCATCGGATGCAGTAGTCAGTGTTTCGGACGCACTTCTATTGTGTAAAAAATTTCTCGCAGCGTTGTCGTTAGGGACAGGAAAAAGAGAAGCCGTCGGATACGAAAGTTCTGAATCTCTAAAAATTAAATGACGGTAAATCCGATTAGCAATAATTCCAGATTAAAATGTAGTCGAAGCATGAAAAAAAAATTTACAAAAGTCGAACAAAACCGTTAGCGTTCATCGAAATTTTTCTCCTACGTGGAGCATTAAAATGTGTGGCGAATGCATAAAGGGGACGATAACGATTTATTTAAATGAGAGAGAGAGAACTTTTGCATTTTTATGGCGGGCACGCCGTCTCCGAGCAGATAAAGCGGCAGTGGAGGAATGTAATCGCCTACCAGCTATGGCGCGGGAGGGAGGAGGAAGGTTGGAGCAGGAGATGGAAGGGGTGACGGAGTGGTAGGAGGAGGCGAGGGGGCGTGTGTGTGGATGCGTGTGGGAGCAGGGCGGGGGGGGGGGGGGGCGGCACAAGTGGCAGAGAATTACACGCAGTCGCTAGCGGCCAGCCGCTGCGATTATTCAATAGAGCGTGCGGTGCTGTGCTGCGGCCGAGGCGGCTGCAGTCCACGGAGATTCCCGTGAGCCACGGCGGCCGACCTTGTGCGTGCCTTGCTTACGAATGGCGGCGCTGACACCGCACAAGTGAAAGGGTTGTGACAAAAGCACGCAACTGCCTCCTGTGCAGAACACAAATTTAAGAAAACGACTGTGTGATTCGGGCGTTTTAGTGTCATTCTAAAACGATTTCTCTTCTACTACATGATTTCATCTGTACCTTCTGTCGAGAAAAGTGAAACAACAGTTCCTTCTGCTAAGTCCATTACTAATACAGCCTGTGCCAGTTATAAACGACTCTCATTAGGTACTCACAATGACACAGTATTCTTTAAATACTGCACCCGTAAGGACTCTGTATGAGTAGAAACGGCAGCAGTTTGGTAATCTTTGCCACAGGGACCTTGGTTCCTTAGCACAAGTATGCATCAGATCTCTTTGTAACAGGTAGGCGGCTTCATTTTCTTGGCATGGCTTACTTTGTGCTCACTTTGGCTTCTGCTGTTATCAGTGATGGTGTGGGGGTATGCTTTCCGAATGCTGTGTTGGCCCTATCGGCCTACGCTGAGTGAGATAAACTTCGATAGTGCGGTTGCAGATACTACCTCTTTCCCGGTACGCCAAAACTGAGGAAACAGCTTTCCGAAAGTAAAGCTTCACTCCATCAAGAGAAAGTAGAAGCCAAGGTAAGTCGCGTGCCCGGCAAGAAGCAAGAAAGCCACGAAGTGTCATCTATCAAACATCTCACATAGTAGTTAATAAACTACGCAGCTATTCAGGTACTACAATTTACGTATATACTTGACCCGGTTTCGATACAGCTATGGGTATCTTCTTCGAATTTCACATTGTCTGTATGTGGCTTGAGCACTTCAGCTCGTGGTAAACCTTTTCTACGTACTGTGGCACAAGTAACTCTTCGTTCTTCTGAAGAATATAGCCTTAACGGTACCGAAACCTGGACCAAGTCGAAAAATAACTAAATTAGGCAACTGATTGGCTGTGTACTTTATTAACTGGAAAGTTACCCACAGCTGCTGCTAACAGCCACGTTCAATATTGTGAATATTACGTCTGGCAGCCCAAACAGAACTGGACGTCTTTGCTGAGGTATCAAACCCCCTGTGGGAAAGATTATAAAAGTACTGCAACTTCTCAAACAGGCACCCTACCCTGAATATTATGTGTCTCATTCTTCGGGAATTCGTACGTTTCAGAGGATCAAATATTAACAATACGTTAATATCAGTTCATAGTTAAAGAATAATGTACCCGTGAGAGTGTAGCAACAGAAACTGGTGGTTATATAAGAAGAGCCGTTTTAATGCACCTTGTAAGTCATGATCCTACACTATTATAGCTGCGGAAAGATCTAAACTGGTTAATCAAGTGATTCAGAGCACAATGTTCATTTTATCCAGCAATGGCTTTTAAGTTACTTACCGCCCCACTTGTACAATATAAAATATCTTTGGCTTTCATATTTGAGATAGTCGGTTACACCTCTAATTTGTATGTTTGCTGTTGTAGTTAATTAAGCATTATTTAAGACTATCTAATTATATCAATTCCCTGTTTTAAGAAAATTTTTCGCTGTTTGTTACCAGGTCAAAATTTACTCTTCACGTTATGAGAACTAAGACTACGCACACAAAATACATCCAGGACGAATGCGTCGAGGTGCAGTTTTCACCAAGTTATAATGAAAATAGTGGCAAAATTTCTGACGTACGCAAGTCATTGTTAACTTTCGTAGTTGCCTAATTATGACGACGGTTTTTTTTATAATAGAACTACATATTTATCTACGTGGCCATCGAAGGCAACTTTGAGAGTAACTGCATGGAACAAGGGAACAGCGCTGCAGTTCACTGGTCCGCCTTTTTGCGGAAAATGTCCAGCAAAAGTTTCCTCTATTCTTCCAGATTTAAGCAAGCTCATACCTCAGGTACTGAAATTTTTGGTAGTCCAGTTCCTGTTGTGTAGGGAGGCATAATCTTGCAAAGACGTACTAACCTCCAATCCTTTGAATACGATACACTCACTGGGCAACCTTGTGGGTGTTTTCAGGGTGCACTGGATCATGAATTCATTTCAGTGGATAACAATGTGGACTGCATCGAAGAGCGCTGGTAGGGGTGCTCTTGGAACAAGAGGATATTCTGCGAATGTAATGACCTGCCTGTTCACCAGACTAAAACCCCTTGGAGCCCCTGTGGGAAGTGTTGTGGAGAGTTATTGAATCGCGTCCACATACACAATCGACCGTCCATCAGTTGTCAGAAACGCTGCTGGAGGAACTGAAGATTCTGTCGCGAGAACTTATTAACCTTGTGGCCGGAATGGAAGCGCATTTGAGGATGCATTGGTGCTCGTGTTGATCATAAACTCTATTAAGAACCATGTGTTGTCATTCTTAATGTCCCGGGGTCTATCATGAATCGCGGTGTCTTCACCGTAATTTTTGTCTTTCAGCGAAACTTCATTTATTTCCGTCTTATGGACTATATGGAGTATTTCCTTCAGTTACCTTCTATACTACACTGTAGCAGTTCTTTCTAGGTATGGCGCAAGTTTCATCGAGCTCTGTTACCTGGTAGCGAAGTAACTTTCGTCTGTAAGTTTGGCGCAAGAGTGTAGTTTTAGCAGAGTAGCAGCTGTGACTTCTTAGCATAGTTGAAACCTTCGGCGCGTCATCGGTACCCAAGGACAGGGAAGAGGATTCGTTGTATCATGACAGAGCTGGCCTTCGCCTTAGTAAAAGTTTTTTTTTGCAGTACCTCAAAATAGCTAATAGCTGGTTACCTCTGTTGTCAGGTGTTTTACTGACACGCATCCACCTATACGACAGCTCTGGTGGCCAGTATTAAGTGCATAAAACCACAGTTAATATACTGAATAAAATAGAACTGTATAGCTTTCAATCAACTCACCATGAACACTCAGTAACCTTTCCATGCACTCTTCATCCGAGCACATAATTTTCTTTGGATCTTTCTTTTAGTCTTCCTGAAGAAGAAAGATGGAGGGTGAAGGGCAAGAGAAACAGGGTACTTAAGTAGCCCTTCACTGTGTTAGGCAAAAGCTCGTCGCCTTTCTGTGGGTATTGAGTGTTCCAGAGCACCAGAATTGCTGTGAGTCTGCAACATTCCATCCATATTTTACTGAGCGTTGGTTGTCAAGAGAAACAATGACCAAATATTTTATCTTTGCCACATAAGAACGTATCACTGGCTTACCGCTTCTACGGCCCATTAACTTTCGTGCGCGGCCAGGTCGTATTAGAAATGAAACAAGCATTATACGGGGATAGAAGGTACATACTGAAAGTCGTGAGCAAACCATTGTAGAAAGTCCAAAAACGTAACAAACACGAATGCATGATTGTAACTTAGATACTTCGCACTATATATTGTCATAGTATGATGTCATTTGCGTCCATCACGTGACCATAGAGAGTATTTCCTAAAGGGGCGACATCGATGTTTCGTTTCGACAGCGTGCTGTCATTGAATTCCTTGTAAAGAGGGAAAATGTGTGCTAGAATTTACCTTAGACTTCAGTGTGCCTTAGGAGACGGCTGAATGACCATTAGAAGTGTTAGAGGTTGGATGAAACATTTCAGCGGTCGACCTCGGACTGTCTCCATAGAACACAAAAAGGAAAGAGTTAATGAGCACATTAGAGAAGACACGGTGTTACAGAGAATGAAATGACTACAAAATGTGCAACGAAGAAATAATTCTAAAGGTTTACGACCGTTGGGTTCCGTGTTAATTGGTCGAAGACCAACTTCAGCGGAGAAACGTCACCCAGAAACTTCTTCAGAGATTTCAAAATAGAGATGGAAGTTTTTTGATGAATACTGTGACAAGCCATGAAAGCTGGATTCATAATTACGAACCTGAAACAAATCGCCAGAGTATGGATAGGTACAGCTAGGAATCACCATTGAAGATGAAGGCTAAGACAGTGATGTCTGCTGCGAACCTTATAGGCATCGTCTTCTGGAATGTAATGGCTTGCATCCTGACTGTTTTTCTAGATCTTGGACAAACCATATCTGCTGAATCCAGACAATTTTGAAGCCCTGTTGTACATTGCGCGGTAAACGCCGTGAGAAGACAGTTCAGCATTAGGATAATGTGCGTCCTCAACCGTTCGATTGCTGTAGAGAAATTCAGGACCTTTCTGTGGGAAATTATTCACATCCTAATAGCCACGATTTGGCACCCTACGTCTACCACTTCTCGATAAGATGGAAAAGATGTGAGCCATCACTACGAGACGGTGGCTATAGAAGGTTTGTCTAAAAATTAATATTAAATTTTTTAAAAAGTTGGTGCTAATTATTTTGAGTATGACCAATGTAACCAAATATAGCGACCAGTCTGGCGTATAGAAGGGTGGTTTTCGCCTCTGAAACGTCAGGTTCAACATACATGGAACGAAAACCTAAATTTTTAGGACGAGACTGGATTTAGAATTCAGTTCCTCCCAAATTCAATTCTCTGCTGAGCTCTCTAACTCACTTGTGCCACTCCCAGTGTTGTGCCGTGTAACTCGTTAAGTTACTGTGTTTCCCTGAAATCTTAACAGATGTCCGAACATCTTGTCCCGATTTCTTGTTAGTGTTTTCCATTTAATCCTTTCCTCTCTGATTCTGCAGAGGGCCTCCTCATTCCTTACTTTATCAGTCACCTAATTTTCAACGAATTCCTGTAGCAACACATCTCAAATGCTTCGATTTTCTTCGGTACCGGTTTTTCCACACCATACAATGATATGGTCCACACGTAAGTTGTCAGAAATTCATCCTTCTATTACGAACTATGTTTCATACTAGTAGACTTTTCTTGGAGAAAAAAAAATTCTGTTTGCGGTTACAGCGATCGACTTACTGTAAGGTATTATCATTTTATTTTTGACTCAGCTACTTATTTTTTTGATACATTAACAAACGGTTTCAGTTTTCAAAGTAAGTCTTGAAATGCAGTTTGCGGCGTTTGAACAAAAAATGTTAGCGCATCGTCAGTTCTCTTCAAGACTTCTCTTGTCTAGGAATGCACATTGTGTCTCTGCTAGTCGACTTAATATGTCCTCCATTCTACTTTCATCATAGGCTCTTCTGGTACCTAGGCAGTAGATTTCCCTAACTTTGTCTATTTCCTGATCCCAAATTCCAATGTTAAGGTTCTCGCTGTTCTCATTTCTGCCACATCTCATTACTATAGTCTCGCTTTGATTTACTCTCAGTCCATATTCTGTTCTTATTATAGGATTCAATCTATTCAACAGTTTTTGTAATTCCTCTAGGCTTCGAATTTTGGTAGCATTGTCATCAGCGAACCTTATCGTCAGTATCCTTTCACCTTGAATTTTCGTTCCACGCTTCCACCTATCTTTTTATTTCCGTCATTACTTCTTCGACATATAGACTAAACAGTAGTGGTGAAAGACTACACCCTTGCCTTACCACCCTTTTTAATCCGAGTATTTCGTTTTCGAATATCCCGTCTTATTGTTCCCTCGTGGTGGTTGTTCTTACTGTTTATTAACCATGTTTTCCTGCAGCTTACCCGTACTCTTCTCAAAATTTCGAACATCTCACACCATTTTTCCAGGTCGACAAATCCTGTGATCATGTATTGATGTATCTTCAACCTTGCTTCCATTACCAACCCCAACTTGAGAACTGTCTCTCTGGGGCCTTCACGTTTCCTAAAGCCAAAGTTACCGTCGTCTAACACAACTCTAATTTTCTTCTCTATTCTCCTGTATATTATTCGATTCAGCAGTCCGAGTGCATGAGATGTTATCATGATCGTGCGATAATCTCCCACTTGTCGTCGCTTGCTATCCTCAGCACTGTGTTGATAATGTTTTTCCAAAATATGGTGGAAAATCGCCAGTCTCAAACATTCTGAGCCTCACCGTGAATAGTCGTTATGTTGCAGCTTCCCCCAATGATTTTAGGAACTCCGATGGAACGTTATCTGTCGCTTCTGCTTTCTCCCAAAGTGAATAGTCGTTGCATCGCAACTTCCTGAAAAGATTTAGAAATTCCCATGGATTGTTGCCTGTCTCTTCTGCCGTATTTGATTTAATATGCAAAGCTCTTTAAAATTTGTATTCTTACACTGGGTACACGATCAATTTCCTTTCGACTCCTGCTTCTTCTACTATCGCGTCATTCCCGTCATTGAACCCTTCAATATACTCTTTTAATCTATACGCTTTCTCATCTGCATTTAATTGTGGAAATCCCACTGCACTCTTAAAATTTGCCCCCCTGGTTTTATCGTCCTTCCTTTTAATTTCACTGAAGGTTGTTTTGACTTTTCTCTATGCTGAGTCAGTCCGTCCGACATTTCTTTTTCTGTTTCTTCATGCTGTTCATGCAGCTTCCTCGTCTTCGCTTCTCTGCACTTTATTTTCTTCTGAGTTACTTGTAGTTTGGTAGTCGTGAATATTTTTCTCACTCTCATTCCTTACCAAGCCCATTTCACCCTTAATCCCTTCCTCTACTCCTTTCCCTACAATCGCTTTCCAGTCCTCCATGACTATTAGATTTCATCTCCCTTCAAAGCCCAATTTCCATTTCAGTATCCTCATATACTTCCTCTGTCTCTTATCTTCTGCCTGTACGTCAGGATGTTTATCGGAAATACACTCCTGGAAATTGAAATAAGAACACCGTGAATTCATTGTCCCAGGAAGGGGAAACTTTATTGACACATTCCTGGGGTCAGATACATCACATGATCACGCTGACAGAACCACAGGCACATAGACACAGGCAACAGAGCACGCACAATGTCGGCACTAGTACAGTGTATATCCACCTTTCGCAGCAATGCAGACTGCTATTCTCCCATGGAGACGATCGTAGAGATGCTGGATGTAGTCCTGTGGAACGGCTTGCCATGCCATTTCCACCTGGCGCCTCAGTTGGACCAGCGTTCGTGCTGGACGTGCAGACCGCGTGATACGACGCTTCATCCAGTCCCAAACATGCTCAATGGGGGACAGATCCGGAGATCTTGCTGGCCAGGGTAGTTGACTTACACCTTCTAGAGCACGTTGGGTGGCACGGGATACATGCGGACGTGCATTGTCCTGTTGGAACAGCAAGTTCCGTTGCAGGTCTAGGAATGGTAGAACGATGGGTTCGATGACGGTTTGGATGTACCGTGCACTATTCAATGTCCCCTCGACGATCACCAGTGGTGTACCGCCAGTGTAGGAGATCGCTCCCCACACCATGATGCCGGGTGTTGGCCCTGTGTGCCTCGGTCGTATGCAGTCCTGATTGTGGCGCTCACCTGCACGGCGCCAAACACGCATACGACCATCATTGGCACCAAGGCAGAAGCGACTCTCATCGCTGAAGACGACACGTCTCCATTCGTCCCTCCATTCACGCCTGTCGCGACACCACTGGAGGCGGGCTGCACGATGTTGGGGCGTGAGCGGAAGACGGCCTAACGGTGTGCGGGACCGTAGCCCAGCTTCATGGAGACGGTTGCGAATGGTCCTCGCCGATACCCCAGGAGCAACAGTGTCCCTAATTTGCTGGGAAGTGGCGGTGCGGTCCCCTACGGCACTGCGTAGGATCCTACGGTCTTGGCGTGCATCCGTGCGTCGCTGCGGTCCTGTCCCAGGTCGACGGGCACGTGCACCTTCTGCCGACCACTGGCGACAACATCGATGTACTGTGGAGACCTCACGCCCCACGTGTTGAGCAATTCGGCGGTACGTCCACCCAGCCTCCCGCATGCCCACTATACGCCCTCGCTCAAAGTCCGTCAACTGCACATACGGTTCACGTCCACGCTGTCGCGGCATGCTACCAGTGTTAAAGACTGCGATGGAGCTCCGTATGCCACGGCAAACTGGCTGACACTGACGGCGGACCGAGCGGGGTGGCGCAGTGGTTAGACACTGGACTCGCATTCGGGAGGACGACGGTTCAATCCCGCGTCCGGCCATCCTGATTTAGGTTTTCCGTGATTTCCCTAAATCACTCCAGGCAAATGCCGGGATGGTTCCTCTGAAAGGGCACGGCCGACTTCCTTCCCTAATCCGATGAGACCGATGACCACTCTGTCTGGTCTCCTTCCCCAAACCAACCAACCAACCAACTGACGGCGGCGGTGCACAAATGCTGCGCAGCTAGCGCCATTCGACGGCCAACACCGCGGTTCCTGGTGTGTCCGCTGTGCCGTGCGTGTGATCATTGCTTGTACAGCCCTCTCGCAGTGTCCGGAGCAAGTATGGTGGGTCTGACACACTGGTGTCAATGTGTTCTTTTTTCCATTTCCAGGAGTGTATTGTTGTCGGTGTTGGTTTGCTGTCAATTCTGAGGGGAACATTCCTATCGCTCAACAGTTTGCAGTAACATACTGTTTGAAATACTTACCTATTCATTATGAATCCTATACCCGTGATACCGATTTTTGCTGCTGCTGATATTGCACTATACTCATCTAAACAGAATCATTATTTCCATTTCACTTCACTAATCTCCACTGTATGCGGGCTGAGTCTGAACATTTCAGTTTTCAGATTCTCTGCCGGCCTCTGTGGCCGAGCGGTTCTAGGTGCTTCAGTCCCGAACCGCGCTGCTGCTGCGGTCGCAGGTTCGAATCCGCTGCTGCGGTCGCAGGTTCGAATCCTGCCTCGGGCATGGATGTGTGTGATGTGCTTGGGTTTGTTAGGTTTAAGTAGTTCTACGCCTAGGGGACTCATGTACTCAGATCTTAAGCCCCATAGTCCTTAGAGACATTTGAACCATTTTTTTTTCAGATTTTATAGCTTCCCTTCCACGTCCAAACCTCAGTCATTCCACTACCCGACTCGCGGAAAGTTACTCTTCGTTGTATATTCGCTATTTTCTCGTGGTCACCTCCCCCTTTGCAATCTCCTCCTGGAGATCCAAATGGGGAGTACTTCGGATCATTTTGCCAATGGAGATTTCATCATGACACATTTTCAATTACAGGCCACATGTTCGGTGGACACACATTATGTGTCTTTAATGCAGGGGATTCCATTGCCTTCCGTATCTTCATGCCGTTCATCGTTGGTGATTATTCGGCCTTTCAGAGGCTTTTTTCCCACACTAAAGCCGAAAAATGTCCTGTACCTCTTTGCGCACCTCCAACCTCTTTGACAAGGCCGTTGGCAGAATGAGGGTGACTTATTAAACTGGAAGTCCGCGACCACCATTTCTGATCTCTTTCTTTCCAAATACAGAACGTGATACTGACTATTTATTGATCTGTACCTCATTAAGCTGTTCGAAACCAGAGAGGGCACTTCCAGCAAGAAATCAGAAACGCAATACAAATTACAGAGAAATGTTAGCGTTTAGGTTACTGGGGGCAAACAGTAACGCTAGAGCCCTGTAAATTGGAGACGCGCTGGGTCTGAAAGAGGCACGTCTTAAATTGCTCTGAGCACTATTGGACTGAACATCTGAGGTCATCAGTCCCCTAGAGCTTAGAACTACTTGAACCTAAGTAACCTAAGGACATCACACACATCCATGTCCGAGGCAGGATTCGAACGTGCGACCGTAGCGGTCGAGCGGTTCCGGAGTGAAGCGCCTAGAACCGCTCGGCCACAGCGGCTGGAAGGCACGTCTTAGCAGAGGTGGAAAGCCTGGTACTTGTTCCAGAGAATCGCAACGTCAGTGGATTTACGCAGATGAGAGTGCTGCAATGAGAGGCCTTAGGACGGGGTGACGTAGTGACGTCTAGGTTTCACCTGAACGGTACTCTTAGCAAACTTGGAGTTTGTTAATGTAAAGGCAAGGAACATTACTACGTACCGAGTGGGAGAAGGGGGGAAACCTGTATATGGCTGACCACAGGTGTCCTGGAAGTGCAGAGCCACTTGTCAGATTGGCGGAGCCTGTAAAGTGTCGATGGATTGGTGGACCTACTACACGAAGGGAGACATAGTGCACTGCCACATTCCTTTAAAAACCCGTGTGTTTGTGTTCAGACGGTGCTCTCACTCAAATCATCAAATCATGTTGCTCATCGCCAGCCTCGGGTAATCAACGACAAATCTGTTTTTCTCACTTGGAGTGCTGCTCTGAAAGTTCATACTTTACAGTGCTGTTAGTTATTGCTGTTTCTATTAGCTCTCTACCCACAAAATGAGACAATGATCACTTGTGCAAACAGTTACACCGTTTGCTTTTTCTAACGGTTAGAATTAGCCTTCAGTGTAGCTGTTACTACGGTTGCAAATAAATAACGCTAAGCCGGCCAGAGTGGCCGAGTGGTTCTAGGCGCTACAGTCTGGAACCGCGCGACGGTAACGGTCGCAGGTTCGAATCCTGCCTCGGGCATGGATGTGTGTGATGTCCTTAGCTTAGTTAGGTTTAAGTAGTTCTAAGTTCTAGGAGACTGATGACCTCAGCAGTTAAGTCCCATAGTGCTCAGAGCCATTTTTGAAATAACGCTAATCCCCTGAGTATCTCAGAGTTTCCTGCTGCGAGCATCCCATCGATGCTGAAAATCGGCGCCACCTGTAAGCGTCCGGCGACATTGATTGGCACTGATCTGTGCTATCAACCTGCCATTAATGGATGTACACTCCTGGAAATGGAAAAAAGAACACATTGACACCGGTGTGTCAGACCCACCATACTTGCTCCGGACACTGCGAGAGGGCTCTACAAGCAATGATCACACGCACGGCACAGCGGACACACCAGGAACCGCGCTGTTGGCCGTCGAATGGCGCTAGCTGCGCAGCATTTGTGCACCGCCGCCGTCAGTGTCAGCCAGTTTGCCGTGGCATACGGAGCTCCATCGCAGTCTTTAACACTGGTAGCATGCCGCGACAGCGTGGACGTGAACCGTATGTGCAGTTGACGGACTTTGAGCGAGGGCGTATAGTGGGGATGCGGGAGGCCGGGTGGACGTACCGCCGAATTGCTCAACACGTGGGGCGTTAGGTCTCCACAGTACATCAATGTTGTCGCCAGTGGTCGGCGGAAGGTGCACGTGCCCGTCGACCTGGGACCGGACCGCAGCGACGCACGGATGCACGCCAAGACCGTAGGATCCTACGCAGTGCCGTAGGGGACCGCACCGCCACTTCCCAGCAAATTAGGGACACTGTTGCTCCTGGGGTATCGGCGAGGACCATTCGCAACAGTCTCCATGAAGCTGGGCTACGGTCCCGCACACCGTTAGGCCGTCTTCCGCTCACGCCCCAACATCGTGCAGCCCGCCTCCAGTGGTGTCGCGACAGGCGTGAATGGAGGGACGAATGGAGACGTGTCGTCTTCAGCGATGAGAGTCGCTTCTGCCTTGGTGCCAATGATGGTCGTATGCGTGTTTGGCGCCGTGCAGGTGAGCGCCACAATCAGGACTGCATACGACCGAGGCACACAGGGCCAACACCCGGCATCATAGTGTGGGGAGCGATCTCCTACACTGGCCGTACACCACTGGTGATCGTCGAGGTGACACTGAATAGTGCACGGTACATCCAAACCGTCATCGAACCCATCGTTCTACCATTCCTAGACCGGCAAGGGAACTTGCTGTTCCAACAGGACAATGCACGTCCGCATGTATCCCGTGCCACCCAACGTGCTCTAGAAGGTGTAAGTCAACTACCCTGGCCAGCAAGATCTCCGGATCTGTCCCCCATTGAGCATGTTTGGGACTGGATGAAGCGTCGTCTCACGCGGTCTGCACGTCCAGCACGAACGCTGGTCCAACTGAGGCGCCAGGTGGAAATGGCATGGCAAGCCGTTCCACAGGACTACATCCAGCATCTCTACGATCGTCTCCATGGGAGAATAGCAGCGTGCATTGCTGCGAAAGGTGGATATACACTGTACTAGTGCCGACATTGTGCATGCTCTGTTGCCTGTGTCTTTGTGCCTGTGGTTCTGTCAGTGTGATCATGTGATGTATCTGACCCCAGGAATGTGTCAATAAAGTTTCCCCTTCCTGGGACAATGAATTCACGGTGTTCTTATTTCAATTTCCTGGAGTGTATATTCCTCTGCATTGGCTCTTAACTGGTCGGAAATTGCAGACTGCTCTCCAGCCCTCTGTCTTCCCCCTAACCTGTTCAAGGATATGTTATTTGTAAAAAAATTTCTGGCGTCAGGTATTATTTTTGATTTCTGAAAGGCATAGATATTTCGCATATACTCAGCCCGACGTCATTACTGGATCGACGCCTTCGAGACTTATGCGAAACTGCACTTGCACTCCCGGGAGAAAAGAAGGAGCGAAGAGAGGAGGAGAAAGAAGCAAAAATCTAGAATTCGAAGCGGCAAGGCGTCGCCAAGGCACGCCTGACCCCAATACTTCAAGTCTCCGCGACCCTCGATAACGAAACGAATGGGCGGTCGCTACACTAAGAGGATCGTCAGTTCATTCCCACGCGGCGGCAGCGGGAATCAGCAGCTGAGTGCGCGGCCTAGCGGTGGGAGGTGCGGGGCTTCTTCGCGAGCTTCAGCGGCGGCCAGCGTGCAACTGCAACAGCAGCGGAGCGGCAAGGCACAGCTGAAGGCCACGCGACACAGCAGGCGCCCGCGGTTCAGTGCGCCGCAGCACATCGCGTTCAGCGGCAGCGCTAACTCGACTCGTATCGCCTCTACACAGCTCGTCCGTAACCAAAGAATGTTCTGGCCTCATAATTCGACAACAATCCATTATCCTTGTTTTCCCTTTGTTGATGCTCATCTTATATCGTCCTTTCAAGACACTGTCCATTCCGTTCAGCTGCTCTTCAAAGTCCTTTGCTGTCTCTGACAGAATTACTATGTCATCGGCGAACTTTAAAGTTTTTATTTGTTCGACGTATTTAATTCCTAATCCAAATTTTCTTTCGTTTCGTAAACTGAATAACATTGGCGATAGGCTACAACTTCTTCTCACTCCCTTCTCAACCACTGCTTCCCTTTCATGCCCCTTTTATAACTGTCGTCTGGTTTCTCTAAAAGCTGTAATAGCCTTTCACTCTCTATGTTTTACTACTGCTCTGTCAGAATTTCAACGAGTGTGTTCGAGTCAGCGCTATCAAATTCTGTCTCTAAGTTTACAAATACTGTTGTTGTTGTTGTGGTCTTCAGTCCTGAGACTGGTTTGATGCAGCTCTCCATGCTACTCTATCCTGTGCAAGCTTCTTCATCTCCCAGTACCTACTGCAACCTACATCCTTCTGAATCTGCTTAGTGTATTCATCTCTTGGTCACCCCCTACGATTTTTACCCTCCACGCTGCCCTCCAATGCTAGATTTGTGATCCCTTGATGCCTCAGAACAAGTCCTACCAACCGATCCCTTCTTCTGGTCAAGTTGTGCCACAAACTTCTCTTCTCCCCAATCCTATTCAATACTTCCTCATTAGTTATGTGATCTACCCATCTAATCTTCAGCATTCTTCTGTAGCACCACATTTTGAAAGATTCTATTCTCTTCTTGTCCAAACTATTTACCGTCCATGTTTCACTTCCATACATGGCTACACTCCATACAAATACTTTCAGAAATGACTTCCTGACACTTACATCTATACTCGATGTTAACAAATTTCTCTTCTTCAGAAACGCTTTCCTTGCCATTGCCAGTCTACATTTTATATCCTCTCTACTTCGACCATCATCAGTTATTTTGCTCTCCAAATAGCAAAACTCCTTTACTACTTTAAGTGTCTCATTTCCTAATCTAATACCCTCAACATCACCCGACTTAATTCGAGTACATTCCATTATTCTCGTTTTGTTTTTGTTGATGTTCATCTTATATCCTCCCTTCAAGACACCATCCATTCCGTTCAACTGCTCTTCCAAGTCCTTTGCTGTCTCTGCCAGAATTACAATGTCATCGGCGAACCTCAAAGTTTTTATTTCTTCTCCATGGATTTTAATACCTACCCCGAATTTTTCTTTTGTTTCCTTTACTGCTTGCTCAATATACAGATTGAATAACATCGGGGAGAGGCTACAACCCTGTCTTACTCCCTTCCCAACCACTGCTTCCCTTTCATGCCCCTCGACTCTTATAACTGCCATCTGGTTTCTGTACAAATTGTAAACAGCCTTTCGCTCCCTGTATTTTACCCCTGCCACCTTCAGAATTTGAAAGAGAGTATTCCAGTCAACATTGTCAAAAGCTTTCTCTAAGTCTACAAATGCTAGAAACGTAGGTTTGCCTTTCCTTAATCTTTCTTCTAAGATAAGTCCTAAGGTCAGTATTGCCTCACGTGTTCCAGTATTTCTAAATAATACTATAAACCTGGATTTGCCTTTCCTTATCCTACCTTCTAGGATATGTCGTAGTGTCAGTATTGTCTCCCATGTTTCTACACTTTTCTGGAATCTGGCCTTCCCTGAGGTTGGCCTCTACAAGTGTTTCCATTCTTCTGTAAGGAATTCGCTTTGGTATTTTGGTATCATTACTTATTAAACTGATAGTTCGCTAACTTTCACACCTGTCAGAGGCTGCTTTGTTTGACATTGCATTATTATATTCTTCTTGAAGTCTGGAAGTATTTTGCCTACCTAATATAGTTGTATCAAGCACGAAACTGCTCACAGATATAGAATTTAGAAAGGAACTTGCAGTACATTGTTAAACAAATGAAATAGCTATTTAACGTAGCAGTTGCTCGATAGACATTCTCAAGTGTTTAATTTTGAGGAGTTCTTCTGTTTCTCGACCGCTCAACTGTAATCGTGATTTGGGACATTAATTACGGTTCAGGAACGGAACGAAGTCATTGTGTGGACAACAAATCATCGCTAGAGAGAAATTTTATTTCAGTGAATCAAATCTAAGAGACACAATGAGCAGATTGTCTACTGTTAATTTATTTACATTGTCGGTACAGACACTAGCTCCGTGCGAATTTACTAATAATGTGGACATAGTTTTTCAACTAGTGCTTGAAGCACATCATCCAGAATTGCTCGAGTTCGTAAAAATTCATATTCAGGGTCCTGCACGTAGTAAACTGCTCGTGCGGAAATTGCCTTCCATATGAGAGAGGGTAAGAAATATTGTTAGCAAATTATGCATTTATCCGTACTTTAGATATCTACGCTTGCTAAATGTTTTCTACTAGGCAGTCCAAGCGGAAATCTACTGCATTAACGTAGATTCACCTTCACATTAGTTGCGTTAGGCTGTCCATAGTGCTATGTGAGCATCGTAACCGGCAGAACCTTTGTCATTAGTAACAAAATTAATCAGAGCAGTACATACTCCGCAATCCACCATATGGTGCGTGGCGGAGGGTACCTCATACCACAACCAGCATCTTCTCTCCCTGTTCCACTCCCAAACAGAACGAGGGACAAATGACTGCCTATATGCCTCTGTACGAGCCATAATCTCTCTTATCTTTGTTGTCTTTCCGCGAAATATAAGTTGGCGGCAGTAAAATTGTACTGCAGTCAGGGTCAAATGCTGGTTCTCTAAATATCCTCACTAGCTATTCACGAAAAGAACGCCTCCTTTCCTCTAGAGATCCCCTCCCGAGATCCTGAAGCATTTCCGTAACACTCGCGTGATTATCAAACCCACCAGTAACAAATCTAGCAGCCCGCCTCGGAGTTGCTTCTATGTCCTCCATCAATCCGACCTAAAATGGATCCCAAACGCTCGATCAGTACTCAAGAATAAGTCGTATTAGCGTTTTATAAGCGGTCTCCTTTACAGATGAACCACATCTTCCCAAAATTCTACCAATGAACCGACAACTGCCATCACATGCTTGTCTCACTTCATATCGCTTTGCAATGTTAAGCCCTAATATTTGATCGACGTGACTGTGTCAAGCGCTACACTACTAATGGAGTATTCAAACATTACGGGATTCATTTTCCTATTCATCTGGATTAATTTACATTTATCTATATTTAGAGTTAGCTGCCATTCTGTACACCAATCACAAATCCAGTCCAAGTCATCTTGTATCCTCCTACAGTCACTCAACGACGATACCTTCCTGTACACCACAGCATCATCAGAAAACAGCCGCACATTGATATCCACCCTATCCAAAAGTTCATTTATGTAGATATAAAACAACAGCGGACCTACCACACTTCCCTGGGGTACTCCAAATGATACCCTCACCTCTGATGAACGCTCACCATCGAGGACCACGTACTGGGTTCTATCACTTAAGAAGTCTTAGAGCCACTCACATATTTGGGAACCAATCCCATACGCACGTGCCTTAGTTAGAAGTCTGCAGTGGGGCACCGAGTAAAACGCTTTCCGGAAGTCAGGGAATATGGCATCCGTCTGACACCCTTCATCCATGGTTCGCTAGATATCATGTGAAAAAAGGGCGAGTTGGGTTTCGCAGGAGCGATGCTTTCTAAAGCCGTGCTGATGCATGGACAGCAACTTCTCTGTCTCAAGAAAATTCATTATATTCGAACTGAGAATATGTTCGAGAATCCTGCAACAAACCGATGTTAAAGATATTGGTTTGTAATTTTGAGGATCCGTCCTTCTACCCTTCTTACACTCCTGGAAATTGAAATAAGAACACCGTGAATTCATTGTCCCAGGAAGGGGAAACTTTATTGACACATTCCTGGGGTCAGATACATCACATGATCACACTGACAGAACCACAGGCACATAGACACAGGCAACAGAGCATGCACAATGTCGGCACTACTACAGTGTATATCCACCTTTCGCAGCAATGCAGGCTGCTATTCTCCCATGGAGACGATCGTAGAGATGCTGGATGTAGTCCTGTGGAACGGCTTGCAATGCCATTTCCACCTGGCGCCTCAGTTGGACCAGCGTTCGTGCTGGACGTGCAGACCGCGTGAGACGACGCTTCATCCAGCCCAAACATGCTCAATGGGGGACAGATCCGGAGATCTTGCTGGCCGGGGTAGTTGACTTACACCTTCTAGAGCACGTTGGGTGGCACGGGATACATGCGGACGTGCATTGTCCTGTTGGAAGAGCAAGTTCCCTTGCCGGTCTAGGAATGGTAGAACGATGGATTCGATGACGGTTTGGATGTACCGTGCACTATTCAGTGTCCCCTCGACGATCACCAGTGGTGTACGGCCAGTGTAGGAGATCGCTCCCCACACCATGATGCCGGGTGTTGGCCCTGTGTGCCTCGGTCGTATGCAGTCCTGATCGTGGCGCTCACCTGCACGGCGCCAAACACGCATACGACCATCATTGGCACCAAGGCAGAAGCGACTCTCATCGCTGAAGACGACACGTCTCCATTCGTCCCTCCATTCACGCCTGTCGCGACACCACTGGAGGCGGGCTGCACGATGTTGGGGCGTGAGCGGAAGACGGCCTAACGGTGTGCGGGACCGTAGCCCAGCTTCATGGAGACGGTTGCGAATGGTCCTCGCCGATACCCCAGGAGCAACAGTGTCTCTAATTTGCTGGGAAGTGGCGGTGCGGTCCCCTACGGCACTGCGTAGGATCCTACGGTCTTGGCGTGCATCCGTGCGTCGCTGCGGTCCGGTCCCAGGTCGACGGGCACGTGCACCTTCCGCCGACCACTGGCGACAACATCGATGTACTGTGGAGACCTCACGCCCCACGTGTTGAGCAATTCGGCGGTACGTCCACCCGGCCTCCCGCATGCCCACTATACGCCCTCGCTCAAAGTCCGTCAACTGCACATACGGTTCACGTCCACGCTGTCGCGGCATGCTACCAGTGTTAAAGACTGCGATGGAGCTCCGTATGCCACGGCAAACTGGCTGACACTGACGGCGGCGGTGCACAAATGCTGTGCAGCTAGCGCCATTCGACGGCCAACAGCGCGGTTCCTGGTGTGTCCGCTGTGCCGTGCGTGTGATCATTGCTTGTACAGCCCTCTCGCAGTGTCCGGAGCAAGTATGGTGGGTCTGACACACCGGTGTCAATGTGTTCTTTTTTCCATTTCCAGGAGTGTATATACAGGCGTCACCTGCGCTGTTTACCAGTCGATCGGGACTTTACGTTGGGCAAGAGATTCGCGATACATGCAAGTTAAGTAAGGAGCCAATGCAGTAGAACCGAATTGGAATTCCATCAGAAATCATTCAGGAGATGTACATGAGCTCCTACAGGCAACTGTCTGCATGGGGTGAAAACATCAACCTCACTGATGCCACTGAGTTAGCTTTTACAGCAGAGTTCGCAATTATGTCCACCAAATAAAAAGGATTTCCTGATGAGAGTTATCAGTGCCAAACGGCGAAGCTCATCTTTAACTGTTTCTTATGTGGGCGAGTAGATACACGCCTAAGGATTGCAAAAGTAAAGTTAAGTGCAAAATCTGTGGTGAATGAGGGCGTTTAACGCGAGACTGCCGACTTTAGAAAAGAGTTCCAGAAGCAGATTCAGCTGAAGGGCGTCGTGTGGCAGAGGCGCCAAAGCCAGTCAGGTTCGAAAGCTGCTATGTCCTCAGACATAGAGGCTCTTTTAAGAAGGCAAATTTAGTTCTGTGTTTTGCATGTCATGCTCCAGAGCACCTAGCTAGAGAGTGTACTGAAAACACAGGGAATTCTGTGAAAAAAGACGCAGAGAAATGAAAGAAAAGCATAACGTTACAGTTGCCTTATGCTGAATATTTGGAAACGTATTTAAAGTTGACTATGATAGTAAAAATGAGTTTGTAGAACTGAATCGACCACAGAATAAAGAAAGTCAGTTAAAATTGCTTTTAGAGAATAGAGCACGCTTAAGCTTGTTCAGTATGCAGTATCTGAGAAGCTAGTTTGGATATAGTCCCGAATAAAATGTAAAGATTACATACGTATGGGACTTCGGTGTTATTGCTTGAAACAGATCGTAAATTCAAAGATCAGTTTCATCTGTTGGGATGGTAACTGGATGTTTCATATGTCGGTTTAACTTCTTTACTAACCATGCTGTAGGAATTGATTATGCCAAGGTATCCCTGTCGAACCAGGTAGTGCAAGACCGTCAATTTGAACCCACATTGTTATACGCCTTCTTGGCATACACTAAGTTTTAAACTGAAGAACAACAAGAAAACCCACAACTCTTTTGGTGACAAACCAACTAAGGAAACAAGACAATGGAAGAAAAATACTGACCAAAATCTACTCGAGACAATATAAAATATAACGTGCTACTACAGTGTTACAGCGAGTGAATAAAATGATAGGGACGGCGTAAGAACTGGCTGGAGCTGTTCCTAGCATTTCGAAAAGAGTGCCGGTCTGACGGCCTAGGCGTGCTTATAAAGCCAGGTCGGAGGAATGATACATGAGTCATATGAATCCCGACTGGTGGAACACTGTCGCATGTTATCTGGCGAAGCAGTTCCGTGTTTATTAGCCCTCTAACGGTAAGGTTGGGGTTGGATCCGACCCCAGCGAGTCTATTTTGTTTATAACTCCCCACTCCCTTTTCTGAGAGTGTTGCGGTTCCTGCTACACCAACAGCCAGTCGTCCCGAGAACGCCGAGGAGGCCACGTCAGTCTGGTGAGTGACTTGCAGCTACCGGCTCTATCCGAAACCTACGTTACCCGCGCTCGGATTGGATCCGACCTCACCTTACTGTTTACGTCACACTTATTAGTTTCTTTTGTGGGGAGGATTTAACTCCATATTGATGTTTATATTACATCTAAGTTTTGTTTTCTCTTCTAGTATCTTACTAAAATGGCGCATCAACTACTTAGAACTCCTGAGGAGATATACAACGAATTTCTCCGACAGGAGGCTGAGTCATAGGATGGTAACAATATCGAGGCAGAAAAATGTTCAGAAACCGAGGATGATGTATTATCTAATACTGATGACGAGGATGATGTATTTCATTGTGCGGCAGGAGCAGTCGAGTTTGATAATTCTCAGTCAAACGTAGATGATGAGAGAAATTTTGAACTAGGTAAAGACTTAGAGACAATATGGACCAACAAAACAATCCATTCAAAATTTTCTAGGACACCAGCGTCAAACATTATCACTCATCTCCCTGGTCCACGTGGGGAAGCAAGGGGGTCACTAGTGAATTGGAAGTATTTTTATTATTTACAGATTCAAAAATTATAGAAGAAATGTTTTGTACACAAATCTTGATATCGAGAAATCTAGGCAAAAGTACAATACGGTCCAGTGGTTTCATTCACCAACGGAGAGCGTTGAAATAAAAGGGTTGATGGGCCTTCTCTTCATGAGTGGTGTCCTAAAAAATTCTATGCTCAGCGTAGATGAGATGTTCTCACCAATCTATGGACCTCCGGTATTCCGTTGCACTATGTGCAAGAAAAGGTTTGCATTTCTTCTAGAAAACCTCCACTTCGATGGTAAAGCCACCAGAGAGGCCAGAAAAATCAACGACAAATTTGTGGCTTTCAGAGAAGTGTGGGAAATGTTTGAATTAAACAGTGAAAAAAATTATAGTCCATCTGAATATGTCACAGTAGATGTGACTCTACTGAGTTTTCGGGATGCCTGTCCATTCAAAACGTACATCCCATCGAAACCCGACAAATATGGGTTGAAAATAATGTCTCTATGCGACGCAAGGACATTCTATTTTCTGCGTGGCATTCCATACACTGGCAAGGACAACAGAATAAAGAGGACACCTGGAGATTTGCCTTTACCGGCCCAGTACGTTTTGCGCCTGATGGAATCTGTCAGAGGTTCTAATAGAAACATTACAGCGGACAATTGGTTCTCCTCACTGGAGATGACTGACGCCCTCCTCCAAAAGAAACTCACTTTTGTAGGTACGTTGAGGAGGAACAAACCGCAAATACCACCTTCAATGCTACTTTTCGCTTCAGTAGGCTCTTCAACATTCATGTATCAGGACCCCAAAGAAAAATAAAAAAGTTTTATTGATATCGTCTATGCACTTCTCTGGAGAGATAAATGAAAAATCAAATAAGCCTGAAATTGTGGAGTTCTACAATCTAACTAAAGGAGGAATCGATGTATTAGATGTGCTTTGCCACAGCAGGAGCACAAAAAGAAAATCGAAAAGATCGCCCATGCGGTACTTTTATACTATTTTAGACATCGCTGCTATAAATAGTTTTATCATTTACAAAAGCAATAGCAAAATGGACAGCTTTTCAAATGACGCGAGAATATCATTTCTCAAAAATCTTGCGCTCTCTTTGACAAAACCTCTTATGGAAAAGAGGTTGAATAACACACATCTTCCCCGTGAGCTCCGTTCGTCTATTGGAAAACTTTTAGAAAAAGAACCAATCGAATTAGACAAGCTTACCCAAGCACAGCCACTAAAGAAAAGAAGATGTGATTTTCGTGGCAGATCAAAAGATACGAAGTGGAATGCTTTTTGTGCTGAGTGTAATCGTTCTATATGTGGGGAACATAAAGTTATTATATGCCCTGGCTGTAAAGAAACTGAGATGTGATAAATTTTGCCAAATATGTATTTTCATGGCTGTATGTGATCGTTTCCAGGATAAAATCATACATTTATTATTTGTTCCTATTACATTATGTGTACAAAGACATTTATTATTGAGAACTATATGTTTCGAAACTGCTGACACTATAGCTATTTTCTACAATTAGTAAGAGATGTTTCTCATTTAGTTCCTATCTTTAGAATTTCTAAAGCACTCAAGTTCCTAGTTGACGACTGAATCTATTGATTTTTACAGTTTTCAATCATTTTACGCAGAATATTTCTATTAATGTATTTTTTTGTAATCAAGTTCCTATTTTTTCCAAAGTACTTTATATTCTTACTTATTAACTATAAAATTTAAAAATAATCTTGTTGTTATAACAAATATTATGTGTGTTTAATTGAATTAAGACTTTTTCCCATTATTCATTTTTTATTTTACCCCACCCTACCGTATATGTCAGGAAACTTCACCTTACCGTTAGAGGGTTAGGAAAGACTGTTATTGTTTCTGTCCCCTGGCGATGTTTCCACGCTTATGAAAAGGGGTCGGCAACCCTTCTTGCGTGCCACTACGAACTGCAGAGTGTGAATGCAGCGAATTTAATAGTTCTCTGAGAAGCTGAGAGGAGACAGTAAATCAAAGTTCGCCGAATAAATGGCGAAGTAAGCAAGCTACCAGTGAACAGAGGATTCGCCGATGGGAAACAGATGCCACAAAGCCTAATGCAGGACAGATGGGTAAAATAAAGGTAGTTTCCTGTCAGGGGAGGATTTTGAGGAAAAACGTTGAAGATAGTAGTCTAAAGCAAGTCACTAGTGAGAAACAAGGGTCGAAGTAAGGCATGTACCTACCAGAGGGGCTGGTGAAAGTACTATAAAGCTGTTGCTTACTTAGCTGTTAAATACACGAGACGAGACGGCTTCTATTGAGATGCCTCTAATCAAGGTAGAAGAAGTTCCACAATTTAGCCCAAGTTCGAAGCAGGCAGTGCACAAGGCAGACAAGGTCTCGAGTGGAAAAAATATCTAGAATCAGTTTATCAAACTTCATTAGAAAACTTGAGGTTAGTCATTTAGATGCCGTAGAAAAACAGTGCAGAACAGATGTATTTTCTGCATATGAAGATATCTTTCATTTGTCAGGGGAAAAGTTGAGATATATGCAGACACAATGTGGCATTAGATAAAATTTGTTCCCAAAGCGAAGGGACACTGAGCTAAGTACGCCATCATAGTACTGCTGAGTGGGAGACGCCAAACTTCCTGCCATAGCCCTGCCAATGGGAGGACTGGCCGCTGTCACATGAAGTACGAAAGACGGCAGGCAAGGTAGTGGCCGAAACAGTGGGTCCCTTCTTGTCCACCTTCTTCCTTTCCCTATAAAGGTATCCACCAATCCTTCCTATTGGAGATGAAATACCCTTTCCGGACGATGTGCGCTTCACTCCACGGATGTTGTCAGTTTCTGTAAATATTGTAGCCCTTACTGGTAGTTTTTTGGAGTAAAATCTATGTTTCCCTGAATCCCCGTATTTCTCGTTTTACATGCAAGAAAAACCCTCTGGGTTCCCACCTGAGCTCCTGAGACTTTCCTGACCTGTACAGTGTAATTTGATCTCGTTCTCACTCAGCACCAGAAACGTTACAACTGGAGGTAAATCAGCTTTTGAACGATGGTATAATAGCACCTTCAATAAGCGGCTGGAATTGTCCAGTAATCAAGATTCCCAAGAAGATGGACGCATCTGGTAAAAAGATTTGGAGGGTGGTAACTGAGAGCGGCAAACTGAATAATATTAGTGCCAACACAATATTCCCACTCCCACGTATCGATGACTTTTTGGACGGCTTAGGCAAGGCAAGATATATTTCAGCAATTGGTTTGACTAGTGGATACTATCAGATGTCCTTAGATGAAGAGTACTGGGAACTTAAAGCCTTTAGTACACCGTACGCCCATTATATGTACAAAAGAAAATCAATGGGAATCTATTCCGCACCGTCCACATTCCAAAAATTAATGAATTCAGCTCTAATGGGTTTGTAGAGTGAGAAACTAGTCATTTATTTAAGACGATGTAGTAATTTTTGTTGTACCTTATGGAGGACAGATTACCAACTAGGGACAGACTTTTGAGAGGCTATGGCAACAAAGCTCGAAATTTAAGGTGGCTAAAGGCGAATTTCTAAGGGAACCGTTCACACATCTGCGACATGTCTTAACCACAGATGGTTTAAAGCTAGACCCAAACATGCTAAAAGTAGCAAATTTAGCAGGAATTACATCACGCACCCAGAGGTGGTCAACAAGGAAACGTGAGAACATACGATCGAATTAGGAAATACCGAACGTGGTCCGGTATGAAAAGGGATTGATTTATCTGTCGAGAACCAAGACAACGCGAAATACGACAGAAATATCTTTGGTTATAACATCAACACCTGAAGGAATGTTCGATAGGTGTGATATTTACATCGTCGATCCCCTGACGGCAACAGATATATACACTCCTGGAAATTGAAATAAGAACACCGTGAATTCATTGTCCCAGGAAGGGGAAACTTTATTGACACATTCCTGGGGTCAGATACATCACATGATCACACTGACAGAACCACAGGCACATAGACACAGGCAACAGAGCATGCACAATGCCGGCACTAGTACAGTGTACATCCACCTTTCGCAACAATGCAGGCTGCTATTCTCCCATGGAGACGATCGTAGAGATGCTGGATGTAGTCCTGTGGAACGGCTTACCATGCCATTTCCACCTGGCGCCTCAGTTGGACCAGCGTTCGTGCTGGACGTGCAGACCGCGTGAGACGACGCTTCATCCAGTCCCAAACATGCTCAGTGGGGGACAGATCCGGAGATCTTGCTGGCCAGAGTAGTTGACTTACACCTTCTAGAGCACGTTGGGTGGCACGGGATACATGTGGACGTGCATTGTCCTGTTGGAACAGCAAGTTCCCTTGCCGGTCTAGGAATGGTAGAACGATGGGTTCGATGACGGTTTGGATGTACCGTGCACTATTCAGTGTCCCCTCGACGATCACCAGTGGTGTACGGCCAGTGTAGGAGATCGCTCCCCACACCATGATGCCGGGTGTTGGCCCTGTGTGCCTCGGTCGTATGCAGTCCTGATTGTGGCGCTCACCTGCACGGCGCCAAACACGCATACGACCATCATTGGCACCAAGGCAGAAGCGACTCTCATCGCTGAAGACGACACGTCTCCATTCGTCCCTCCATTCACGCCTGTCGCGAAACCACTGGAGGCGGGCTGCACGATGTTGGGTCCCCTACGGCACTGCGTAGGATCCTACGGTCTTGGCGTGCATCCGTGCGTCGCTGCGGTCCGGTCCCAGGTTGACGGGCACGTGCACCTTCCGCCGACCACTGGCGACAACATCGATGTACTGTGGAGACCTCACGCCCCACGTGTTGAGCAATTCGGCGGTACGTCCACCCGGCCTCCCGCATGCCCACTATACGCCCTCGCTCAAAGTCCGTCAACTGCACATACGGTTCACGTCCACGCTGTCGCGGCATGCTACCAGTGTTAAAGACTGCGATGGAGCTCCGTATGCCACGGCAAACTGGCTGACATTGACGGCGGCGGTGCACAAATGCTGCGCAGCTAGCGCCATTCGACGGCCAACACCGCGGTTCCTGGTGTGTCCGCTGTGCCGTGCGTGTGATCATCGCTTGTACAGCCCTCTCGCAGTGTCTGGAGCAAGTATGGTGGGTCTGACACACAGGTGTCAATGTGTTCTTTTTTCCATTTCCAGGAGTGTATAATAAATACACTTACATTCCAGAAGGATGGAACCAGGTTCATTGCAGAGAACCCTTGACGGCAACAGATATATATAATAAATACCCTTACATTCCAGGAAGATGAAACCAGATTAATTACAGAGAACCGATACAAAAACAGGATGCAGATTCATTGGCTCGTAACCTCGTGGAAAGAATAATTCTAAGACTTGAGACACCGTCAGTAAATCTCCATGACAAAGGTACCAATTTTTTGAACCACACAATAAAGCGACTGTGCACATTAAGGACTAATATTGTACAGACCTCCTGTTACCATCTCCAGACAAATGCAGCATTGGAAACATCACACAGAACTATTGCGGAATTCCTGAGACATTACAACTTCAGGACACAATTTTTCAAGAAATTTAGGGATTGCACAGCTGGATAACGTCGATTTCTTGCCACGATATTTTGGCTGACAATCATTCTGTCATTTGAAGGTGAGTGTTTTGCATTAGAAAATGCTAATTCACTTAGTTACGTTTGTAGAAAGAATTGGCACGAAGAAACATGCGCACTGCAGCTGTTATATGAGCTACCTTTGTCGAATTATGCGCCTTTTTCGAATATTGCATCTATAGGATGCAGGGGCATTGTTAATGTGATACTACATGCGCATTGTCTGTTGGAATTCCCACAGAGTTAAGATTCGTATGTCAAAATTAATAAAATTAAATGTCGCTATACGCATCATTAATCATAAAATATTTTCTTTCTGAAGAAATCTGGTCGCACACCTTATTCAGCCGCCAAGACAAATAATGCGGTCTCATGCTAAACTGTGTCCACCAATTCCTTAATATCTGAAACCCAGAAGGATCTTGTGAACCATCTATGGCCATCCTATCCACCTCACTCCTACCCTCACATACCTTGGCCTCACCATCGACCGCCACCTCACTTGGACTCCTCATCTCCTTACAATCCAACACTGAGCCCACAACAGACTCCACCCCCTGAAACTCCTGTGCAGCTAGACATGGGGACTGCATCCTATCACCATCCTTCACAACTACAAATTCTTGATCCGCCCATCCTTTGTTACGCCAGTGTCGCTTGGATTTCCTCCCATCCGAAGTTCTATAAAGCCCTCCAAATCCAGGAATGCCATGGACTCCACCTCGCCTTCTGTATCTGCCTTCCATCCCCCAAGCGCATCCTCTACTACCTCATTTCCTTAGCACACTGGACTCGCATTCGGGAGGACGACGGTTCAATCCCGTCTCCGGCCATCCTGATTTAGGTTTTCCGTGATTTCCCTAAATCGCTTCAGGCAAATGCCGGGATGATTCCTTTGAAAGGGCACGGCCGATTTCCTTCCCCATCCTTCCCTCACCCGAGCTTGCGCTCCGTTTCTAATGACCTCGTTGTCGACGGGACGTTAAACACTAATCTCCTCCTCCTCCTCCTCCTCCTCATTTCCTTCCCCCACCTTCTGCTTTTCCTTGAAAACATCCACAGACTATATATTGTCCAACAACTCGTTACCCCTCACCCCCTGGTGTTCCCCTTCCTCTCTACCTTCAATCCATTGCCGCTCCTTTATCATTGTGTACCACCCTTTCTCTATCTCCACACCCTTCATCTCCTTTCCCAACGGAGCTTCTAGGACCTACCCCTCCTGGATGATGAGCTTCCCCCTGATGTCTACCCCGCCTACCAACTCCAACCCCACCTTCGTCCTGCCACCTATGCAGGGTTCCCTCTCCTCTTCCTCCTGAGTGGCTTTCCCCCTCCTACACCCCTTCCCTCCTCCATGGTCCCCTTCACTGTCTGTGCACTCCCTCCTGTCTTCTCTTCCCTCTTCATCTCCACCCCTGCCCGTCGCCTGCCCCTTGGTGACCTCCTGTCACCTTTTTATTCCTCTTCCTCCCACGCCTCAGCCCCCCCCCCCTCACCGCACCTTCTTCCCCTCTTTTTCCTCCTCTCTAGCCTCCAGTGCCTCAGCAGGTCCCTAACATCGGTTTTTTATTCTTCATGAGTGTTCTGTCGTTTCAGTGATTTTTTAAGTGTCTTGCGTGATTTTTATCCTCTGGCTGACTTTTAAATTGTGATTGCCTCCAGTTGTTTTTAAGTGCACATTGATTTGCGAGCTGTGTTCTTTCAACTTTATGTCGACTTTTTAACTGTTCCCCAGTTCATGTCGCCATCTTAGCGTATATTTTAACTCCTATCATCTCCATTTACTGTGTTTTATATGTTCCACTTTCAATCCCCTCTTTTTATGTAATCACCATTCTGTATATTTGTAAGGCAGGGTGGCTGAAGAGCTGTGGACTGTGCCACTGCCAGCCCTCTCCTGCCCATGAGGGGCAGGCGAATGAAATTACAAGAAAGGGAAAAAAAACAAAGGATCTCAGGATCTCGCAGAGGCCAAGATTTCCATGGCAGATTAATCCTTGGAAATTTCTGTGTAGATAAAATGCTCGGCTATGTCAGGTATTACTCATATATGGACAAGAAATGAAAATAGCTCCTAAACTGGGAGGACATGCTTTGAGCATGTTAAATAACTTTTTTGTGTGTAAATGAATGTGCAAAATGATGTAAGCGGAAAATTAATTATATGTTAGCGGTTCATTTTCGAAAAGCAGTGATGGTAATTAGTTTTTGCTCCTTATGGAACAAGAGAGCGTACATCCTTCTCTGGTCTGGAGTAAATAGGAAATGTTGCTCTCTCTCTCTCTCTCTCTCTCTCTCTCTCTCTCTCTCTCTCTCTCTCTCTTCCTTCGCAGCTGTCATATGAGACGTATCACGTACGTGTCGCTCATATTTTTCTATTTTAATTCAGTAACTGCGGTGGATTTAAATTAAATAGTTGCGTCATTATTTTTATGCCTCTTCGTACTCAATCCTTTCCATATTGGGTATTTATTGTTTTTTAAAGTAATGTTTCAGGCCTCATTGGCGAAAAGTTGTAGGAACATTGTTGAGAGACCACGAACGAAAACTAATAGTGATCATTCGTCGCTTATTCCGTTATTTCAAATCCATACGTCGTTGAGATCATTTTTCCGACCTTCTCAGTTCGCGATCTGGGTTATGCTTACACGAGAAAGGCGTACTGTTTAAAATTGGTCATTAGCCGCCTAACAATATCGCCACGCAGCAGTTTCGTTGATCTGATGCAGTGATGCAGCTGGGGCGCATGAATTATCATAATTTTATAGGGGAGTGAAGCAATCACGGAAATTGATCTGTTTTATGTTTTATTCAGCAGAAGTAGCGCCTCCATCGATGTGCCACATTTTCACATTCAGTCAGTTCAAATTCATACTAATATTTTAAATCTGTGAAATGAAACACTACATATAGCTGACATACTGGGCTGTAGAAGGCGAGTGTGGCGATTGTGTTCAACGTATCTTTCACGCACTGTGCGTCTCGTCTGAACATTGTAGGCTTTGCATCACTGGCAAGATATGCATTAGGTTTCAGCCTTTCGCAATCGTAGATCGTCCTCTGCCGAACCGAGAAGAGCACACTTTTTTGTAGGTGGTTGGAAGATTTCTTTCATATGATATTTTCTTAAGAGCCTTCCTAATTTTGACGAAATTATGCCAGCGTATGAGAGGACGGAGCTGGACTTAAACCGCTCCTTCTCCTGCTGGTCTTGTGGGTGGTCACCTTTCTCCTTCCTTAAAACTCTGCTGATCTGATGTGGGGAACATCCATTACCTTTGAACTCTTATTGTAAGCCTTCCAGCTCCTTTGCAAGGCTATCTCAAATAGAAACATGTGCACGGTGCCCCTTGCAAAGGAAGTGGTTTTATTTTGGAGGGATATAAGTTTGAATCGAGTTCTGTCTGAAAATATATTGATTTCTGTACTAAGTTGTAAGAAAAACTGTGAAAATTACAAGAAGGAAGTGAATAACGATTTACGACAATGTTGTCTAAGAAATTATTTAGATGCAGGAATCGAATGAGCAGTACATTATTCATAGGAACTGTGGACGCCAGTTCAGTGGGCGAATCTGCAGTACCTGCTCAGCTGTATTTCTCCACGTCGCTAAGAGAACGTTGAATTCTATATCGGTTTGCAAATTACACTTTCTGTAGTTCACCGGTCGAATTAATCTGTTTCTCCATCAAAGACATCGACAAAAGCACCATCCATTTCATTTCAAGATTGGAAACTGGCTGATTTATTAAGGGTAGTGTAGTATGATATTTTGTAACGATTCTTTGGTAACGTGGAACAATTATCGTCTTGCCTGTATCTTGCGATTGTATGTATTACTTTGAGTGAGAGTTGCACGCAAATGTACTCTGGATTTTTGGATAGCTTACATAAAGCAAACTTCGTTTTTATTTTCAGATTCCTTCATAAAAGTGGAAACGAAACTAATTTTAAAACCGCTAATGAACACAGATTTCCACTGTTTAACAGTCTCTCTCTCTCTTTCTCTCTCTCTCTCTCTCTCTCTCTCTCTCTCTCTCTCTCTCTCTCTCTCTTTGCACTCACGTACATTGCGATGCAATTGCTTTTAGCGAGGTAGCGACTAAATGAGTCTGTGTTGTATCAGAACTCCATTAAATAAACTTAATTAACATATGGAAGCAGAAGTAGTACAAACACTCTCGCAGTATAATAATTTTGAGATGAAAACCACAGTCCAATTTTTTCTTCCCTTTTTTTCAAGACACGTTGCTACATTATTTGCGTTAAAGTGTAAAGGTTGGTGCGTTACACCCTTCTTTGCAGGTAGTATCTTGAATAATAATGAAAAATGTGATCTGCTTATTCTGTAGTTTTTAGCGTTATCCAATTAGCACGCCTTTTATGAGGTATACGGAAGTAGTTGTAGATTATTACGTCCAAACATTAATGGAAGAATGCAACGATCATTTACGAATAATCTGAATTTATTGCAGATAGATTATGACTATAGGATAGCCACGTATAACCATATTGGGTAGAAGAAGCAGAATATGTGAGTGCGTACGAACAAGCCCGAAAGATATATGTTTAAGCGCAAGTCTGACATGACCACATATGCACTGATGATGGCTATTATGTAGTCTTAATTGATCTGCAATAAATTCAGTTATTTCGCTACTGATCGCTACATTCATCCAGTGTATATTAAGGAGTTGCGGCACAGAAATGTGCTATGGATTTTAGTGTTGTTAATATTCTGTACACGTTATAATTTTTCAAGTTTTATTTTTTTCTTTGTGGTACCTTCTAGTTTGCTTCCATTGCACGAAAAAACGAATTGTTTGTCATTTGGGACCAAAAAGAAAAAGGTAAACCGTACCTCTAGGCCCATGAATATTCAAGGAAATCGAAAAATCGTATAAAAAGCTCAGTTACTTTTAATCTAAGACCATTTACTTACAATTTAATTATTAAATCTGTTACTTTAACGTTAACCACATACTATGAGGAATACACGTTTCTTTCAAAATCTCTTTAGCGTGTTCTAGAAACATGGTGGCAATGGTGGAATACAACCTGAAATTTATTGCAGACGCCAATCGGATTGACACTTATTTCTTCAAGATCATATATAACTTTCAGTTCACTGACAAGGTAAAGAGCAGCGGCAAAAGCTTCATTTTAATGCTACTGAAAAGATTCTATCTTAAGGAACTGGTCAATCTTGTTGCACTGCAAACAAATTGATCCCGTTATTGACGGTTTTTGGGATTAGATAGATTCCTAACAGAATACTTTTAATATTTGTATTCGATGGCACCATCTCAGGGCTCAATTTATGGACTGAACAGTTTTTAAACAGTACAGAAATTTGGACTTCAAGACGCAGAAGCGACGTACACAGTAGGTATCTAACGTAAATGCTGTTGTGTAAGAGTGTAATCCATACAAAGATTCCTTAAAATTGTCTCCACGTGCTATTCTGTCAGCCTATATCGAATAAAATAAATATTCAAGTCACATCCACCTGATCAGAGTGTTCCTTGTATTTTCCGTGCTGAATTCCTATTTGGAATTTATTAACGTCAGTTACCACTAACAGATCTCAAATTCCTGAAGGATTTACTATATTATTTCGTTGCCAACACATTTAGTCCACGACCTCGGAATACGGGTAGTCAAGCCACCTCGCGCTGAGGTTACACGAAACTAATTCCGAATACACTGGTGATCACTAAAATGGCAATACGTCGATGTTCAGAAAACAACAGAATCTAACTAACTGAGCTCACGCAGAGTATTCACGAATAAATTAGTCGTTATCCGGGGGTATAAGGGTAAGGACATTCAGCACAGTCCAAATATGCCTCCAGCCGGCCTGGGCATCAAATCCAACCGGGCATGGATTTCGGATACGCCTCCGTCATTCGAAGGGGCCTCAGCTCTGTGCCAGAGTTAATCAGCTATAGACAGTGAAGTATGGTGTCATGTCTGTCTCTCGGCAACCACTCACTGTACTTTTCTAGTGAGTGAGAGATCTTCACTGAATTGCGAGGGCAGCAGTCGAACGTCTGCTGTATCGAGGTAGATCGGGATACTAAGCGTGGCAAGCGGCCTTGGGTTACCTTCTTGAAATACAATGTCGCGTACACTTGAAAGCAGACTACACGTACTCTCTTGTCAGAAGTGTAATGAACTAGCTGCGATAACTGGAGGATGTGCTGTGTGGTCATCCATGCAGCAATTTTAATCGCCCTATTTGTAGGTTCAAAATGGCTCTGAGCAATATGGGACTTAACTTCTGAGGTCATCAGTCCCCTAGAACTTAGAACTACTTAAACCTAACTAACCTAAGGACATCACACACATCCATGCCCGAGGCAGGATTCGAACTGCGACCGTAGCGGTCGCGCGGCCTATTTGCAGGTGCAGCGCCCTTTCTATGGTGTCGCTCTCACGCGGCAAGGTTCTGGATAGTCATGTGAGCGCTCCAGGGATGAGGAAGCGCGCACTGCCTTCGTTCTACACTCTCTTCATCCCGTGATGTGTGAGCCCTGCAGAACAGCGACAGCTTCGTGGCAGTAAACCCCAGAAGCGGCTTCGTATGACAAGTAGGTCTTTCCATTTCGGATTTCCTGTAGGCGGTTGGATTCCTGTGGTAGTGGAACAAGGTGGATAGTAGGATCTTGGAGTGACTTTGTTGATGAATAGGGTGCCTTGGTTGTTACGGGTGCTAGTGTCCTTATTACATCGCTGAATGCGATTCCGTGTCCATTCTTTGATGTGTGATTTAATAACCCGTCAGTATCAGGCGTTATCTCTACTCGTCTAAATTTGTGGATATCTTGCTGAGAAGATTTCAGTCGCTATATAACTGTTGGTTAGGTTGTTTGCTGTATGGATTGGTTTTATTTTGCTTTAGGGTGCAAGACACAACTGGGGTCATACGCTCCCAAGTCAAAACTACAGAACACGAAGACAGAGGAGTTAAAAAACGACTCTATGTCAGTCCCAACTGACATAAGAGGAAGTAGCTGGTAACGGACGTGGAGAAAGGGCTACAAAAGGCACCATACAGAAACGGTCAAAAACTAAAAATGAAATGGCCTTCGCCATATTGCTTTGGCGGATAAAAAGGAAAACGCGGTCGACAGCCCACGCGTCAATTGCTAAAACAGCCCGTAACTCGTACGGTAAACCCAAGCAGGAACGTAAAAAGTTGAAAAAAAGGCATTCTGTCATAAATTGGCGGACAGTTAAAACTTGGGGGCCATGTGTACAAAGAGGTGGGGTAGCGCCACTTATCGAAAGACGATGGCTAAAAAGGCAGTGCCCAATAGGTAGCCTAGTTAAAATGACCTCCTCCTGGCGGAAGGGGCGAGAATAGGTCGTCCAAGCGGCTGCGAGAGGCTTAATAAACCGTAGCTTTTTCTCGTGAAGGGAGGACCATTGGAGATGTCAAAAAGACACTACCTCTTGACAGAGGGAATATAGGAACTATTGGGCTGAGGTACGAGGACTACAGCCATGGCAGCAGCGGCAGCAGCCTCGTTTCCTGGCAGACCGACATGACCAGGAACCCACATAAACATCACAGTGGCTCCACCAAGAGTGAGCAAGTGACAATTTTCATGGAGACGCTGCACTAACGGATGGGCGGTGTACAGCGCAATAGACTTCGAAGGGCGCTTAGTGAGTCTGAGCAGACGACACTCAACTGGGCTAGTGTAAAAGGCGCCAGCGCCCAAACGGATGCCATGGTGGTGGATAGTGTTGAGGCGGCGAAAGAGGGATGGACGTGCAGACGCATAATCAAAGCATCCGTATCGTGTTCTGAAAAGACCGGTACAGACGGAGGAGAGTGGTTCGATTGGCACCACAGGAAGTACACTGAGGAACCGTATACGATAGGCTGCCAGGTAAGACGCATGGGAGTACCAAGAGAGTTTCTTATTGAGGATGAGCCCCAGAAATGTCGTAGTTTCGAGGAACTGAAGGGCCACAGGCCCAAGATGTAAAGATGGTGGGAGAAACCAACTGAATCACCACAAATTTATACAGACGGTTTTATCAGTGGAAAAACAAAAGCCATTGTCGATGATCCCTGAGTAAAGATGATCAAGACATCGCTGAAGACACCGCTCAGTGAGTCAGGTCCGTGGAGAACAGCAATAGACGGCAAAATCGTCAACAAAAGGTAGCCAGAGATGACCGGTGGGACACGGGCCATAGGGTTAGTGATGATAGCAAAGAGAACGATAGGACGGAACCATGAGGCACACTCTTTTCCTGAATAGCGGTGTCCGACAAGGCAGAACCCACAACACTTTGAAAACTCGGTCTTTTAAAAATGCCTGAAGGAAACAGGGCAGGCGGCCACGGAAGCCCCACATGTAAGGAATACGGAGGATACCAGTTCTCCTGCAGGTGCAGTAGGCCTTATCCAAATCGAAACACACGGCCACAATCTGGGATTTCTGCACAGAACCATTCATGACATTTTTGGACAAAGTAACGAGATCGTCAACTGCAGAACGCCGTGCTCGAAATCCACACTGTGCATTGGTGAGAGAGATGTGGCGGTAGCTAGAAGAAAGGTTTTTATCCTTACCTGGCTTAGGTATGGGTATGACAGTGGCTTCACGCTGAAGTCGGGGAAATGAGCCCTCTGCCCATGCCCACAAGAGAAAGGAGCTTCAACATCAGAATGTGGACAGCGTCTATCCCTGGGGCGAAGGGTCGAGATGAACTAAGAGCATGATCTAGCTCCCTCACAGTAAAGTCGGCATTGTAGCACTCCCGATTCTGAGAAGAGAAGGGTATCACCCGAGTCTCCTCCGATCGTTTCCGGTGGAGAAAGACAGGATGATGGTGGGAAGAGCTCGAAACTTCGGCAAAATGGCGGACAAAGGTGTTGGAGATAGCAATAGTGTCCCCAGTGCCATCTTATGCTACTGTCAGGCAGGATATTAGCGAATGGATCTGGATCCCAGAGAGCGGTCCGAAGTTGACCCACACTTCAGAGAAAGGGGTGGAACTGTTAAAAGAACTATTGAATACATTCCAGCTACCAATTTTTGCTATGTCGAAGAACGCGACGACACTTTGAAAGCGTGTGTTTAAAACGCGGAGAGCACGTCTCCGTACACGAATAGCGTCACGGCACGCCTCATTCCACCAAGGGACTGGGGCTCTGCGTGGTAAATAGGAAGTGCGAGGAATGGAACTTTCCGCAGCTTTAAGGATAACGTTTATGAGATATTCCACCTGGTCATCATACCTGGGGAAATCTTGTTCTTCGAAGGTCCCCAGGAGAGAGTAGAACCGCCAGTCAGCCTTAGTACGCTGCCATTTGGGCGTGCACGCATGTGAGGTAGTAGTCAGCAATGGTGTTCTACATGGAAAATGGCCGCTCGAATAGGCGTCGGAAAGAACGGACCACTCAAGACGATGGGCAAGCTGGGCAGTGCAGAAGGATAGATCCAAATGGGAATATGTGTGCGAGGTGTCAGAAAGGGAAATGGGTGCTCCAGTGTTAAGGCAAAAGATTCCTCGTGGCATCGAATGACGGAGGGACGTAAATGGTACAGATGGAAAAGGTCATATGGGGAAGAAAAAGTCGAAATGCAACATGTTGAAGATGGTTAGTAAGGGAGACAGGCTGACTTTGTATGTCATGCCGTATGGGCAGCATGACGCCCCTATGAGATGCAATCCCGACCTCAGGGGAAGGCCTTTGCAACCTAACAGTTGTGTAGCTGGTCTCTTCACTCCTTAGGCGAGAATTGGATAGCTTGTTGCACAGCTGGACAGGGAAATGGCGATGCTACCTTGACACTGGGCGACTCCACAACCTAAGAGCTGAATTTGAGGTCGCATGTCTGCGTGGCCATGTCCTTCATGGAGCGAGGGGTAACAAGAACAGAACTACAGGTGCCAGACGGGAGAATGCAGGGTTTACAACTAGCCAATAATTTTCGAGCGACTGGGTAAGGTACTTTTTGCTTTACCCATATCACTTGGACAGCTCGCTCATCAAGATACACGGGACAATTCCGAGAGGAGGCAGCATGACCGCCATTGTAGTTGATAGTTTGGGAAAAAGGAGATAGGCAGTTGCCCTTGTGCACATCCCTACCACAGGTTACACATTTGGCTGGGTGTCGACAAGATGTTCTTGTGTGATTGAAACGATGACTGTGGTAGCAGGGCATTGGGTTCGGAATGTACGGCCAGACTGTGATGATTTCATAGCCTGCTTTGATATTGGACGGAAGCACAACTCCATCAAAGGGGAGAAAAAGCGTGCAGTTGGGCACTAAGGAGGAATATACCTTTTTCATCACACAATGGATGGCAATGACACCCGAATCAGAGAGGCAACATTGGATTTCGGCCTCGGTTAGACCAACACGCAGCCTAGTGTAAACATCACCATGGGAAGAGTTCTATGGGCCTCGACTTGAACGGGATAGCCGAGGAGAAGAGAAGCAACAAGCAGTTGTTGTGCTTCAGAATCAGAAGTAGCCCCCAAAAGCAAAGCCATTCCGTAAACGAGAGCAGGATTTCACAGGTCCGGCGATTGCCTCAAAACCTTTCAGTATAGTAAACGAATTGACCGTGGTGAAGGACTGACCCTCTTTTGTATGTGAGAACACGAGGAACTGTGGTGCAGGGGGAAGGGCCCTTGAATCGTTAGCCTCACTACGTTTACGTTTCGTTGACGTTGTTTTGGGAAGATGATTGACTCATCGTGAGAAAATCCCCCGTGATTGCCAGCATCTCCAATGGCGAGATCCTTCCAACTGGAGGCCCCCTTCACAAGGGGCGCACTTGCCTTAGGTGATTGTTCACACCTCAGCTCACACCTCTCGAACATCTGAGAGACGGACCAATCGGCAGACACCTCTCCCTGGGCCTGGCCTGTACCAGGTGGTACGTGCGATCCCTATCTGTCGACATGGGGCTGGGAATTGGGCGTTACTCAGTCACCTGTTAGTCGTCAGACGCGTGGTCCGGCCTTCAAGAACACACAGGTAGGAAGAAGAAAAAGAGGAAACTCAAACGCCGAAGCGGAGAAACCAGAGAAGAAGGGAAACAAAGAAATTAAAAAGGAACGAAAAACATCGTTGAGACTATTCCTGTGTCAGCGACAGACTATGCAGATCATTCCCAATAACACCCAATACATGTTCCCCAAGGGAGGGAAAAAAATAGCAAGGGAAGGGACATGCAGTACGGAAGAGAAAATATGCTAAAAAGGCTGGTGTCCAGTGGTAGCCAAGCACGAACCCGCCAAAGAGTTGGGAGCCCATGGGGAGGGGGTTCCTTTGTGTTTCAGTGCATTTCTGCTACAAGGTGACCTAATCTTGTTGTGAATGATTGGGTACCTAATGATGTTACAACTATGGTTACTGATGTATTGGATAAAACCTTGCTATGCTCAGACATAGAGCAATGCAATAATGTGACTGTTGTCTTGCGTCTCATTCTCGCCGACCACAGTCGCCGCACGCCGGGGTGTGTAAAACTTATTACTACGCGACGTTGTTCGTAAGGAGCATCTATCCACGCTAAGTTACCTGAGCATTGTGTGAGTCGCATCCCCGCGACTGGAACTGTTTTGCTGACCTGGCTACAAAGCAGTCGCTTCTAGGTCACTTCTGTGTCAGTGGCTTTAGTTCTGTCCGTGTGGGTACTTGTCTTAGTCCATTTCCTGATGATAGTGTAAGGTAGCGCGAAGTAATATATCTGGTCTCTCGGGTGCTAGTCACGTAGGATCATTCAGGTCGTGTACGGAGTTGACTATGGGCCTACCGTTCCCTCCAAAGTCTTATCGGACACACAGTTGTGTGATACCGAGCAATGGAGGAAACTACATTGGAAATGACGAACCGCAGTCGCGGTAAACAACGGTCGTGCCTGGTAGACGTAGCTGTTTGTTGTACAGAATATAACAATATTTTCTCACAGACAACCAACATTTAGATGCTAATACTAAATGAACAGCTGCTAGATCTTCCACTGCATACAGAAAGTAGATGACGTTATTAAAAAAAATGGTTCAAATGGCTCTGAGCACTATGGGACTTAACATCTATGGTCATCAGTCCCCTAGAACTTAGAACTACTTAAACCTAACTAACCTAAGGACAGCACACAACACCCAGTCAACACGAGGCAAAGGAGAAAACCCCTGACCCCGCCGGGAATCGAACCCGGGAACCCGGGCGTGGGAAGCGAGAACGCTACCGCACGACCACGAGCTGCGGACAGATGATGTTATTCCACTTTCAGTGGTTTCCCTGGAATTTTAACAAGCGCGTATTACACTTCATGCTAATTTGGCGTATGTTGCAAGCTGCCTTCATAGTGCTACAAGTTTTGTGGTAAGTAATTTTTTTTTTCAAACTGGTGAGATACGCCATTATGATCAGAGTCCACAGGGAATAGCGCTACCACAAGAGGAGACACGAAAGTGTTCAAGTTAAATATCAGAACACTGAAACAGGAACGAATGTCCCTCGGCAATAGCAATGTCAGCAAAACTAAGGTAACTAAATCTTAGTGGAGAAGTAGGAATTGAGAAGCGGACACGACAGAGAGAGAGAATAAACTATGTATCTGCTCCTTACAATCAAATATCTAATTTCGGAATCTCTGTTTGACCATTCACGAAATTTAAGCAGTGGAATCATCCCGAATCCTCTCACCTTTTCCAAGTATGCTGCCTCCCCTTCTGATTCTTGAATAGAGTATTTGCTATTACTAACTGAAATTTACTGCAGAACTTAGTCTTTTTCCTATCTCGTTTCTATTACCAGAGCCAATTTTTTCCCCACAACCCTATAACCAAATTAGATTTTCTTTTTCTTTGAAGTAGTAAATTACTCTCATATGTTTTCCCTATCTTTTCATCTTCTGCTTGCGTGGTCGGTGTTGTTTTGCTGTCGATTCTGCCGAGAACAACCCTATAACCGAACTGTTCATATTGACTCACTCTCTTTCCTACCTTCCTATTCATAATGAATACTACTCGCTTTATACAATTTTCGGCTCGCCTTTTATAAAAAAAAAGTAAGCGTTCAGGACTGTTGGTTGGTTCATTTGCGGGAAGGGCCAAACAGCGAGGTCATTGGTCTCATGGTATTAGGGATGGATGCGGAAGGAAGGCGGCCGTGCCGTTTCAAAGGAACCATCCCGGCATCCACCTGAAGCGATTTACTGAAAACACAGAAAACCTAAATCAGGATGACTGAACGCAAGTATGAACCGTCACCCTCCAGAATTGGAGACCAGTGTGCTAACCACCTCTCTCGATCAAGACTGTTGTATCAAAAATTTAGTACTAGTTCATTGCGATGGCTGCAGTTTCCACTACGTTTAGAAAGATTACCAAATTTACATTAACCGACAGTAATCAGAGGGGAGTTTCACGTCTTATCAGTGGCAACCAGTTTCAAACCCGGCGGGAACTGTTGCTCAATTGTTTGAACCCCGTGTGGAAGCGAAGACTGCGAAGGAACTTTACCTCGCGGAAGTCCATTCATTCACTGCGGCACATGAAACTGCACGTCTTTGGTGGACCAAAACATACGGACACTGCAAAGTAGATTACTGGAAGCAGGCAGCGTGTTCCGATGAGTTGCAATTGAGCCTCACCCACGGTGCAGTAAGCCAGTAGTGTGTGTAGAGCTTAGTTAAAGTTGGTGGAATTCTACGTACCATGGCTTATGCTTAACCACTCGGTTTACTGTTAACAAGAACCAAGACGTCTAATTCTGTATCCTGTGTTATCCATCGTTCCTCGTATTCCAGGTGAGTACGCTGTGCACGCGGCCATTATTCAAGGTGATGACAGCTACGTTCACAGGAATGGACATACCCTATCACATATCGAATGCCCCGTTACAGCACTCGATATTAATCCTGTATTAAAACGTATGTGACATTAACATGGGTGAAACGCATCACTAAACATCCCTGCAGCTACATAGCTTTACGTGGTCTTATCATCAGTGATTGGCTTTAGGTGGATACAGCACACCTGCAAAACATGCTACCTTTTAATTTTTCTTCCTCATCTAGGGGCGTCATAACATGTCGTCATTATTAACGGTATACGCGTTACAAATTGTTGAGGATTTCGTGGCAGCGAGTTGATATGCCGGTGACAGGAAAACGTGGGACTCAGCGTGTATCGAAAGCCGACACGCATGAACCGATTCTCGCACAAGCTGTGAAATAACGTCCCGACCCGTAAAAAGAGATATGATTAATAAGCTCGTAATATAGCACCTGAGATGCAATATGTAACACCTAGAAAGGGTTCTGACGAGGCATGAATACTCCACCACTTACGTAAGAAGTGTCACAGAATTATACACTCGGCGAAGTGACATATAGGAAGAGGAAACGTAGGGTACGTCCTTTCTGCCGTAACTTCCCAGTGACACAGATGGAATCGGCCGCAGATTGGGCAAACAGAGCGAAGGACTGTTTATGAACTGATAAACAAGACCAAAGCGTCTCTCCGATCGGTACAGGAGAAAAAGAGGTACAACTTGCAATATACCGCATACAATATAAATGTGGAAAAACCTATGTTGAGAGGACTGGGTGATGAATCATCACCAGAATCAGCTAACGTCGGCGGCATTCCAGGAGGGGCCAGGTGGAGACATTGGCAGTAGTGGAGCACGCGCTGTGTGAGACGACGACGTACTTGTAATGTTATTCGCCGAAACGGAAAATCTTGCTCTACAAAAGATGCATCACGTTCTTTTATTCAGGGAAGATATAGGAAAACAGAAACATGAAAACAGTTTATAAGAAAGAAGAAAGCCTCAAGGTGAACTGATCCTGGATTTCTATGCTGCACCGAACGACCGTTGCTGGCAGCAAGGAAAGAACCGCGGCAGTAATGGCCATGGAAAAACCGTTGGACGTTGGCGCTCCAGGTACGTGTGATCTACCCCGCAAGCTCGGATCCCATCCACCACCAGAATTGGAGTGTCAAGCCTTGACAATGCAAGCCATTCATGCTGCCGAAACTTCAGAAAACTCATCAAACACAGTTCGTCCGAAGAAGCAGGGACAGAAGCCAACAGGCAATTGGTATACGCAATACTGCACGATATTAGTGAGACGTTTCCCTGATGCAGGCAGGGAGAGGGGGACTAATTTTTGTGTGATGTGCTTGCGGCCTTGGGAGGGCTGATTGTGTGATCGTGGTATTACGTTGAGTGTTGCTGAAAGTATAGCCTTTTGAAAGAGTACAGTAATACAGGGTGTTTCAAAAATGACCGGTATATTTGAAACGGCAATACAAACTAAACGAGCAGCGATAGAAATACACCGTTTGTTGCAATATGCTTGGGACAACAGTACATTTTCAGGCAGACAAACTTTCGAAATTACAGTAATTACAATTTTCAAAAACAGATGGCGCTGCGGTCTGGGGAACTCTATAGTACGATATTTTCCACATATCCACCATGCGTAGCAAACCTTTGACAACGTGTCTGGCGGAATGGCTTCACATGCAGATGATACGTACTGCTTCAGCTGTTCAATTGTTTCTGGATTCTGGCGGTACACCTGGTCTTTCAAGTGTCCCCACAGAAAGAAGTCACAGGGGTTCATGTCTGGCGAATAGGGAGGCCAATCCACGCCGCCTCCTGTATGTTTCGGATAGCGCAAAGCAATCACACGATCATCGAAATATTCATTCAGGAAATTAAAGACGTCGGCCGTGCGATGTGGCCGGGCACCATCTTGCATAAACCACGAGGTGTTTGCAGTGTCGTCTAAGGCAGTTTGTACCGCCACAAACTCACGAAGAATGTCCAGATAGCGTGATGCAGTAATCGTTTCGGATCTGAAAAATGGGCCAATGATTCCTTTGGAAGAAATGGCGGCCGAGACCAGTACTTTTTGAGGATGCAGGGACGATGGGACTGCAACATGGGGCTTTTCGGTTCCCCATATGCGCCAGTTCTGTTTATTGACGAAGCCGTCCAGGTAAAAATAAGCTTCCTCAGTAAACCAAATGCTGCCCACATGCATATCGCCGTCATCAATCCTGTGCACTATATCGTTAGCGAATGTCTCTCGTGCAGCAATGGTAGCGGCGCTGAGGGGTTGCCGCGTTTGAATTTTGTATGGATAGAGGTGTAAACTCTGGCGCATGAGACGATACGTGGACGTTGGCGTCATTTGGACCGCAGCTGCAACACGGCGAACGGAAACCCGAGGCCGCTGTTGGATCACCTGCTGCACTAGCTGCGCATTGCCGTCTGTGGTTGCCGTACGCGGTCGCCCTACGTTTCCAGCACGTTCATCCGTCACGTTCCCAGTCCGTTGAAATTTTTCAAACAGATCCTTTATTGTATCGCTTTTCGGTCCTTTGGTTACATTAAAACTCCGTTGAAAACTTCGTCTTGTTGCAACAACACTGTGTTCTAGGCGGTGGAATTCCAACACCAGAAAAATCCTCTGTTCTAAGGAATAAACCATGTTGTCTGCAGCACACTTGCACGTTGTGAACAGCACACGCTTACAGCAGAAAGACGACGTACAGAATGGCGCACCCACAGACTGCGTTGTCTTCTATATCTTTCACATCACTTGCAGCGCCATCTGTTGTTGAAAATTGTAACTACTGTAATTTCGAAAGTTTGTCCGCCTGAAAATGTACTGTTGTCCCAAGCATATTGCAAGAAACGGTGTATTTCTATCGCTGCTCGTTTAGATTTTATTGCCGTTTCAAATATACCGGTCATTTTTGAAACACCCTGTATGTAACTATTGCTTGCATGTTTATTTGAAATGCATAATCCTCAGGCCTTGTTGTGCCTCTGTGATCTGCCAGAGCCGTACTATGCTTCAGAGAGAGTGCTCAGCTGCGGTTGTGGCCGGTCCGTTCTTTGACGTCAGCCCGTGGCGATAACCATCAAAGCGGCGGCCGTTATGTGGCCGTGGAAATTGCCCGCTCCTGCGCCCACACCGCTGTCTGGCGCTGCCCGTTTCCGTCCTGCAGTCGTTACCGTCTAACTGACACTGATAACGCCGATGCCGTACGGCTGCGTCATAACTGGCCGACAGCGGACTCTCTTTTCACACTTTAATCCACGGGTAGACAGGGCACGATCTACACCATATCCCAAGCGTCAGATACACCGAAGCGACAAAATCCGGGCAAATATTTGTGTGGCGCTTCTATTATTCAAAGGCATGTAAGTACGTAGCTAATTTACGCTCTTGAGCTAGAGTGCCACATCTGTGTTATGAAACCCTAACACAGCGTCAGCTGCGAGGCAAAGCACTAACAGCGTGTGAAGGGTCCAAGCTGACTGAAATTCCTTGCCACTACGTTTACTGGATGATATTAAGGCGTTAATGGTTGTTAAATATTATAGCAAACTAGGATCTGGGTGTGGCAGAGTGCTGGGACACAAAAACATAACCCATCTCCCAGAAAAGCTATAATTATTTTCTTTTAATCATCTAAATTTAACACTACCAAATTAATATGGGAAAATAAGCAAAAGTTTTAATATTGAAAAATTCGGAATCGTTCAGCTGTTTCAAAATGTGACTTTGTGTAGATCTTCTATCAAAATAATCTCAGCAAAGCATAGAAGAAATTCATGCATTTGTACACGGTGCAGTCACATTAATGTGACCACTGGCTTTGTTCGACACCAAGTGGCAATAACCACTCATAGACCACAGGTCGCAGTGTAAGTAGGCTGTTTATGTTTTCTTATTGGCAACGTTACGTAGCGCTCTGTACGAAAATCACTGGCTGTGTTGTGTGCAGTCTGTGGCTAGTTTGCATTGTTGTCTGCCATTGTAGTTTTGGGCAGCGGCAGCTGGATGTGAACAGCGCGTAGCGTTGCGCAGTTGGAGGTGAGCCGCCAGCAGTGGTGGATGTGGGAAATGAGATGGCGGATTTTTGAGTACAGAATGGATGTTATGAACTGCTATATATATTATGATTATTAAGGTAAATACATTGTTTGTTCTCTATTAAAATCTTTCATTTGCTAACTATGCCTAACAGTAGTTAGTGCCTTCTGTAGTTTGAATCTTTCATTTAGCTGGCAGTAGTGGCGCTCGCTGTATTGCAGTAGTTCCAGTAACAAAGATTTTTGTGAGGTAAGTGATTTTTGAAAGGTATAGGTTAATGTTAGTCAGGGCCATTCTTTCGTAGGGATTTTTGAAAGTCAGATTGCGTTGCGCTAAAAATATTGTGTGTCAGTTTAAGCACAGTCTTGTATAAATTATTCAAAGGGGACGTTTCAACAGTTCTGGCACTGAGTGGTATACAGAGCCTGTCGACGGAACATACGTCTCAGTACAGTGGTTGACATAATACAGAAACTGGGTGATTAACCTATCGTCCAAAAGGGCATGGGTATTGGCCTTCGTGATAGGGTGAAACCATTTTCGAAATTGCTAAGCTTGTAAACAATCCGAGTGCCGCAGTGCTTGAACTTTAACCCTCATGGCAAGATGGCGCTATCGGTGCCAAGGCTATTCTGGTGCACAAAGGACCATAAAAGGCATGTGTGAATGCTGGCTGTGGAATTGTGCTACTGTTCAGCAACTGACCGCCCAGGTGATCCAAAGGGCTACCAACATAGTCTCCTCCACGACCATTCAGCGACCGTTGCTGCGTATGAGCCTATGCAGCAAGCGCCTGGTTCACACATCCCTACTGACTGCTTTTCATCAGCAAGGTAGGCTAGAATTTCCATGCCAGTACCGCAACTGTACGTCCACTGATGTGGCCTTATCAAATGAATCAGGGTCTATGCTCCATGGGACATGTCCGTTGGCGTGTGGGGCCCAGCAACAATCATGGGAAAAGTCCAGGACGGAGGAGGGAGCATTATGAAGTCGGGAACGTTCGTAGCATTCCCTCGGTGTTCTCGACATTCTCGGTGGCTCAAGTACGCATCTTTTCTTGGGGATCATCTGCATCCCCAACGTGCAGTTTGTTTGCCTCGGCACGGTGATATCAGGCACCAGGACCAGAAAACGTGTCACACAGCTCGCATTGTACGTACGTGATTCGAAGAGCTTCAGGACTTGTCTACTCTACACACCTGTCCACCAAAATCCACGGTTATTAGCCCACTCGAGAATATGTGGGTCGGTGATCTGGATGTTCTCAACTGATAAATCTAGTGCAGTTGGCCACAGCACATGAGTTGGCATGGCTCCAGATATCTGCCGATGCCTCGGGGTATGACCATGCGGCGCAACTGACCCGTGGTCATCGCATGGTGGCGCTGGCAGCAGTCCACATACAGAGGTGTGTTGCTGCATGTCAGAGTACGGTGCAGCGAGTAAGTGTGCAGACTTTTCAGACGTGCTAATGGAGACTGTGTGTTTAAAATGGCTCAAAGAATACATATTGATGACGTTATGAGGGGTAGAACACTAGGGCGACTGGAGGCTGGTCAAACACAGCAGGTCGTAGCACAGGCCTTCCGTGTGCCACAAAGTGTGAACTCAAGATTATGGCAACGATTCCAGCAAACAGGATAAGTGTCCAGGCACCACAGTACTGGACGTCCACCATCAGTGCCCACACACGGCCTCGGAGTACTCCAGGTAGCCTTGCCCGGGACCTGGAACAGTTGTCTCCAGAACCACAGGCTGACGAGGACTGAACAGACATGGTTTATTCACCCTGAAACCTGCAAGGTGCATTCCACTGGGCCCGTAAAGCCTGGTGTCAAGAACACAATACATGATCATTGAAACAATGGTCCCAGGTTATGTTCACGGACGAGTCCAGGTATAGTCTGAACAGTGATTCTCGCCGGTTTTTCATCTGGCGTGAAAGAGGAACCTGATACCAATCCCTTAATGTCCTTGAAAGTAAGCTGTATGGAGGTTGTTGTTTGATGGTGTGGGGTGGGATTATGATTGGTGCACGTGCACCCCTGCATGTCTTTGACAGAGGAACTGTAAAAGGTCAGGTGCATCAGGATGTCATTTTTAACCAGTATGTTCGGCTTTTCAGGGGTGCAGTGGGTCCCACCTTCCTCCTGATGGATGATAACGCACGGCCCCACCGAGCTGCCATCATGGAGGAGTACCTTGGAACAGAAGATATCAGGCGAATGGAGTTGCCTGCCTGTCCTCCACACCTACACCCCATCGAGCATTCTCGGTCGCTGCACTTCAGGTGCTCCGACATGAATGGGACGCTATACCCCAGCAGCTGCCCGGCTACCTGATCCAGAGTATACCAACCAGTTGTGTGGCCTGTGTAGTGCGCATGGTGATCATATCCCATATTTATGTCGGGGTACATGCGCAGGAAACAGTGGCATTTTGTAGCACACGTGTTTCGGGACGGTGTTCTCAACTTATCACCAATACCGTGGACTTACAGATCTGTGTCGTGTATATTCTCCATGTGCCTATGCTATTAGCGCCAGTTTTGTATAGTGCCACTTTGTGTGGCACCACATTCTGCAATTATCCTTAATTTATGAGCATGAGTGTAGAAAAGACAAAAAAGAATTTCAGTTATGGCACTAAAAGTGAATTTGATATTAACGCATTACTAGTAAAGAAAAAGCAATCAAAAATACACTCCTGGAAATGGAAAAAAGAACACATTGACACCGGTGTGTCAGACCCACCATACTTGCTCCGGACACTGCGAGAGGGCTGTACAAGCAATGATCACACGCACGGCACAGCGGACACACCAGGAACCGCGGTGTTGGCCGTCGAATGGCGCTAGCTGCGCAGCATTTGTGCACCGCCGCCGTCAGTGTCAGCCAGTTTGCCGTGGCATACGGAGCTCCATCAAAGTCTTTAACACTGGTAGCATGCCGCGACAGCGTGGACGTGAACCGTATGTGCAGTTGACGGACTTTGAGCGAGGGCGTATAGTGGGCATGCGGGAGGCCGGGTGGACGTACCGCCGAATTGCTCAACACGTGGGGCGTGAGGTCTCCACAGTACATCGATGTTGTCGCCAGTGGTCGGCGGAAGGTGCACGTGCCCGTCGACCTGGGACCGAACCGCAGCGACGCACGGATGCACGCCAAGACCGTAGTATCCTACGCAGTGCCGTAGGGGACCGCACCGCCACTTCCCAGCAAATTAGGGACACTGTTGCTCCTGGGGTATCGGCGAGGACCATTCGTAACCGTCTCCATGAAGCTGGGCTACGGTCCCGCACACCGTTAGGCCGTCTTCCGCTCACGCCCCAACATCGTGCAGCCCGCCTCCAGTGGTGTCGCGACAGGCGTGAATGGAGGGACGAATGGAGACGTGTCGTCTTCAGCGATGAGAGTCGCTTCTGCCTTGGTGCCAATGATGGTCGTATGCGTGTTTGGCGCCGTGCAGGTGAGCGCCACAATCAGGACTGCATACGACCGAGGCACACAGGGCCAACACCCGGTATCATGGTGTTGTGAGCGATCTCCTACACTGGCCGTACACCACTGGTGATCGCTGAGGGGACACTGAATAGTGCACGGTACATCCAAACCGTCATCGAACCCATCGTTCTACCATTCCTAGAGCGGCAAGGGAACTTGCTGTTCCAACAGGACAATGCACGTCCGCATGTATCCCGTGCCACCCAACGTGCTCTAGAAGGTGTAAGTCAACTACCCTGGCCAGCAAGATCTCCGGATCTGTCCCCCATTGAGCATGTTTGGGACTGGATGAAGCGTCGTCTCACGCGGTCTGCACGTCCAGCACGAACACTGGTCCAACTGAGGCGCCAGGTGGAAATGGCATGGCAAGCCGTTCCACAGGACTACATCCAGCATCTCTACGATCGTCTCCATGGGAGAATAGCAGCCTACATTGCTGCGAAAGGTGGATATAGACTGTACTAGTGCCGACATTGTGCATGCTCTGTTGCCTGTGTCTATGTGCCTGTGGTTCTGTCAGTGTGATCATGTGATGTATCTGACCCCAGGAATGTGTCAATAAAGTTTCCCCTTCCTGGGACAATGAATTCACGGTGTTCTTATTTCAATTTCCAGGAGTGTATCATGTAACTCTTCTTCCAAAGAAAGAACATCACGAAACATTTAATCAAGACGTGAATATTCACATGACACCTCAACAAGTCAGAACAACCAACAGGCGACATAGAGTAATGCAAAGTATTAGCTTTACGTGGACCAGAGAAATAATACTTGAAGTCTTCAAATAGAGTTCCAAATGACTCAGCCTACTTCCATGAGAGATGTATACATAAAATTTCAGTGGGAATATCTACGGGGCTAACTAAAAGAGCAAATAGTGAACTTACATTAATCCTGAGTATAATATAAATTACAGGATCAATTTCAAAACCATTCATAAACAAAATGTTGGGCACAGCGGATAACTCCGAATGCAGCAGGTACAGTTTACATATTAAGGGACTCACCAAACAGCAGCAACAAAACGATCAGCAGTCCCTATGCCAGTGATATCCGTGGGCAGCAAATCGTAGTGGAAAAAGCGAGGCCGTCTTCCACCAAATACGAGCGACGTGCTTCTGGAGCATGTAAGTGGAAAAAATGGCAACACACATCTCTGTCACAATAATATTCCACTTCGACAGTTGCTCGTAGTGTCCACGTAGAGGTACTGCAAGAGACTTTTTGTGTGTAGAACAGTAAAGGTAACTGACACACAATGTCAATATTGCTCTTCGGAAAAACTGTTTCGTCAGGAAACCCTCTTAGGAATTGTGCACGGTTTATTGCACTGATAAAGCAGTTAAGTATGTGCATTCAATGGCTTATCAGTCTCTTAACTCCCTGGCCAACTCACATGGAGGCCCCTAACAGTGGCTTCTCTCTCCAGCCAGGATCTGGACAACGACTGTTTTCCAGTGACGAGTTACGATTAATTATTCTCAAGCCTCGCGACGACTGGAGATATTAGATATTCTTAATGGGACATAACGATGAATTTTCCATCTCTCGGACGATAAAGGCGAGGTCATCTGTCTCACTACTATTAACATATTAGCGCAAGAAAAGCCACAGTAATAATTAGCCGTTACAAAGATCGATCTCGCGTTTTCTATTTGAGATCGAAGATCTGAGGTGCCATACCGCCCAGTATGGAAACAGCTAAAGTGGTCAGAACAAACTTCATTTATTGGAGGATGACCCTTATTGGAAGCTCACTCGTAATCTGGAAGTCCATTGTCACAGAGACTAAGGATTCCTGAATGGCAGATGAAGACATTTATGCCCGTGTGGCTCCCATTTCAGGTGTCTGGACTGCCAATAGTACACAAGGACAAGGTCCCTCTTCTACCAGTAGTTAAAGCTATAACTTTCCCTTTTTGTATACGGTTGAAATGTCTAGCCGGGACCCAGCAAAACCAGTCAGTAGACAAGCAGAGGGTTGGGTTGGGTTGTTTGGGGAAGGAGACCAGACAGCGAGGTCATCGGTCTCATCGGATTAGGGAAGGGCGGGGAAGAAAGTCGGCTGTGCCCTTTGAAAGGAACCATCCCGGCATTTGACTGGAGCGATTTAGGCAAATCACGGAAAACCTAAATCAGGATGGCCGGACGCACAAGTAGAGTTAGTAGAGTTGCAGCTGTGAAACATCGAACAGTGGCTGCTATGAAATATATTGGGGATATATTTTTGGTTCGGATTATCATAAATAGTAAACTCTTGGCTTAGGAATATGCAGATTATTTTCTTTTAATTGAATAAGCATACGTTGTTGTCGGTTTCGTTGAAATAGAAATATTGTGTCGACCATCAATGTAGAAACATTCTAGAGAATTAACATCTCAGCACTGTCAGCTACGTGAAAACAGGGAACGACAGAAACATTTAGAAGTCTTGTCAGTTCCGCGTCGTCCAGAAAGTAATTGTTTCACGGTTCGGTACAGTGCTTTTATAAATCAGTCTGCTCTTCCATCGCCTTTCTGTGGGTGACAGCCAATATTTCTGAGTGGCTGAGCACAGAATCTGGCTCGTTTCTTTTCGCTTGGATTCTCATGAAACAAATGACAAGCGGTCGGAGGAAAATTGTGGTTTCCTAAATAACGAAATAAATCCAGAGGATAACCAGCAAGGAACATATATTTCCATAAAGAAGTAACGGCTCTCCGTTTTTCAGTCTAAGGCGCACGACGACTTCCTTTTCAAAGATGTCGTCAGAGAGCATTCAGTAGGATAATTTATAAAGTAATGCAACGCTTTCGTGCGATTGTTTGATGCGTATCACATTTTCCAAGTGAAGATATTTCTGTACAAGACCTGCACTAGTTATTGTTATATTTTAGAATTAGAACACATATAGATTACTGGACAATTGCAAGCCGCAGTGTATGAGACGCTAGTGTCTGTTATCTATGTGAATATGCCATTTAATCTGAGTGCTCGCTTGATAAAGACAGCATTCATTACGTTCAAACGATTAATAACGGTTTCTGAATAACCTGAACATTGATAAGACTTTGCTATTTGGCCAGTTCTGTGTGATATATTTGCAACTTGTGATCAGTCGGTTGTGTAGCACCTTCTGACGAAATCGTTGTAATAATCTGTATCTGTAACTGTACTGCTTCCCATTTCCACAAATTACCCTTTTCTTTCGATTTTTCATTACGGTAGTTGCATATCTGCCCACTTTACAGCGTTTCCTGTCTTGCAACAATGAGAATAATTTACAAAACACAGCTATCAATCATATGAAGAGATAGGATCATAAAATGAAGTTGATGGTACGTAAGGGAAAAGCGAAATCTGTTGCAAAATTGTAATGAATATGATAATAGTACAAAAATAACAAACTCTAAATACGTTGCATGTAATATACCACGCGAAAACAAAATTTATTTTCAACGTGATACACTGCCTGACAAGTGAAGCATGCAGAATACATGGTCGGATGTAAATGTAACTTCGTAAACGTACGCACCATCAACGGGTACGTAAATGATTAGAGTTGGAATTCTCTGTGTATGATATAACAAATACCAGATGTCTTAGTGTTGGTCATGTTTACTGTCGTTACCAGGTCTGGTAGGTTATATGTTGTCAAAGGTGCTGAGTGCGTTGTGAGTCAGCCTTATCATCATCTGATAAGGGTCCTGAGTATTGGCCTCCTCTTGGCTGTTTAGCCGAGATGCATAAAATACAGGGAGGTAAAAAACAGTCAGAAATACTTGAAAGGGTGTTGCAGGATGGGTTGTACTGAGAAATAATTGTTAATAAAAGTATTCGGTACGTTAGGCCGTTTCTGATTTTGTTAACATTGACGTTAGCCAATGAGTTCGTTGTGCGCGCAGATTCAAGCAGTTGCACACGATAAAATGCAGAACTGCTCACACATCTGTGCGTCAATGAGTTGCCATTTGTTCGAACGCTTATAACCAGTAAAAATGAGCCTTTTTCGGAAGTAGTAACTTTATGTTAGGTGAAGAGGAGCCACGTTTGTTCGGTATAAGGAAACTAAATGGAGAGTCCGTTTGGCGACACTATTTCCGGCAGGTGGCCTGACTGCACACGCGGATACATGGCTGACTAATTTCAGTGCTAATGAAATTGGAAACGGCGCAACCGTTTGATTTTTTTCTTCACAATTATTTATCAGCAAAAATTCCTCTGTGACGCTCTTACAAGCTTTTGAGTCTGTTTCTACAGTTTTATGAGGCATTCAAATGTGACAATGGCCCCGCTGTAAGACTACGTGAGAACTTGAGGGTACGCGTAGTCGCCGACAAAGGTTCCGTTCGACCACGTGTGATCACCACAAGCAGAGACAACCATGTTGTGCACCAAACACATTGTAAGCTATTCATATCTGCATATTCCATCTGTGAACAAGTAAATGAGACCCTGGAACATTCATTCAGAATCATCCTGTACCTCTGAACGGAGACTAGAAGCACTCAGCCTACCATTAACACAACACAAATGGCGGAATGGGAATTTGGATTGGTGCCGTGACTGGGAAGCATGGAATCCTGATGAAGTTGTAAGGCGTGAAGATTTTTTCACTTTCCATTTATAGGCATACTAGCTGGCGTATCCCGCTTCTCTCAGGGACTTGATTTGGGATTGTGTGGTGATTGGAATAACAGTATAAGCTTTAAAGTATAAGGGGTAAAATAATTTTATTGATACGTATTGTAGCTATTTACAAAACATGTTAAAGTATAAGAGGTAAATAAATTATTGAAAACATATTATAACTGTTTACAGTAATTTTTTTATAAACAACATTTTTCATTTTTTTATTCAGGGTATACATGCACAAATTTTTAGAATATCCTAACTGAGATCAAGCCACCTGTAATTGACCATGAGAGAAGCAGGGGTATTTGAGGCTGATGCCGCAATAATTTGAAGCTTGTCCTTGCGCTCTGTCAATTGTAGAACTGTTGGCTACTTTGACTGGAAACTGCAGACTTTTAAATCTGAAAGTTTAGTGGTATTCTGTGGATAAATAGTGTGTATGCTCCGTTATTTTCAATCATAAGTTCGGCTTCGATGATATTATTCCGTAGCTGTTTCACGATCATTTATGTTCCATTGCATAGTTTTGGTGAGATGAGATTTCTGAGTAGTGCGATAGGACAGTTTTAACTCGAAGGAATTGTAGTGGCACTCCTGATAATTGTAAACAGTTTAGAAATTTTCTCGGGAATTTCTTACTTTCTTCAAGATTTACCATCGTGTTGACCAATTTGTATGTTCCCTATTCACCACGAAATTTCTTTTGAAAATTGAAGCTGATATCGTCGACAATATTATTTTTAGTTGCTAGAATTGCCCTTTCAAATAGCCAGTCCGGATTGGCACAGTTGTGGACAATGTTTGCATGAATTTGACAGATTAACTATGACTATGCTGCAGAAATCACTGTTGAGTTTAATGAGGCCGGTCTTCTGGTAGTAGGACATGTGCCTTCGCCTATTTGTAAACGTTGCCGAGCAAAATATGTTGTTGTTTCGTCTTTCCATGGTTCAGACCACATATTTTTTATGAGCCTCAGTGTTTTTATGTGTGGACAGAGGTGCGATTCTTTTAAGCATGCGTTGATCTCGTCTTCTGGTGTTAACTAGGGGATGGCTGGAAGTGCCTGTCGATAACCTCCTGGGTGTGTTAGTAGAGCTCCTCTCACCACTTCAGAGTTTCCTCGCAAGTCTTCTCATGTTCCGTCCATGGCTTCGAGTGATCTTTTGTGTGCCATTGCTCATCCGTTCCAGAGGATAATTAGAGCTCGCTTTAGAAGTTCACCCCTCCAGCTGCCCTTCGAGATTTTACATACCGGGAACTATTCAACGTTAGTTACAGGGCGGAACGGGCACTTCGTCCTCCATCCAAAGGTCTCGCTGCAATGCCTGATGATGCCAGTGAAAGTGCGATGTGCTGTTTAGCACGTATTTCCGCAAGCAATAGATTCATTAGAAACGTTTTCCCGATGTCGCCTGATGCGTCCAAGTATACAATTCTGCCAGTGTTGTTTTCGATCTAATCCACGATAACACTGTAAGTATCCTTTTGATTGTCCTTGATGAGTGGTTGGTTGTGAGCAATGTATTGAAGTAGTTCGTTGATAAAGTTGCTTTTCCTTTGTAATTTCGAGGTTTAGCATACTGATACGGCCTTTCTGTGGTGCTGGCACCCCATGTTATACTAAGGTCTGGTTGTTCATTGCCAAACATTTACGTTGAAGTCGAATGAAGGTTACATCGACGAAGTCGTCGCTGAACTGATGGTCAGTTGAGGATGAGCTAGTTGGTTTTAGTACAGTGCGTCATCACTCCTATTCTCTTTGAATGAGTCCCGTAGCTGTTTTGGATTTGATGGTTACATGTTCTTGGAATTAGGACGAATAAGTCTGTCGTTTCTTCAGCTGAGGGTGCGAATGAGCCTTCTTTTAGTGTTAGTTCCCAGTTGTTGTCGTTTTCCAGTAATCCTAACCGTTGGTATGCTTCTCTGTACGTCTGACATAGGTAACCGTCAACAGTCGTGACATCTGTGAAAGTTGCTGGTTCCTGTATCCCGCGCAGGAACACCCAGAGGTAGAAACATAGGTCTTTTTTCAAATGTACGATGTATACTCGGTGTAGTGCCCCAGTTTTCGTGATTCTTGGATGATATTTTATTGAAATTCTATGTTTTCGTCGCTGAAAAATTTTTCTTTTTGTGTTCCATCTCCTCGTACAATTGGCAGAGACGTCGACCTCCAGTACTGTTTTCGCGAATGTATGCGTCTGGCACAGTTGGTAAGAAGCTGTTACTGTCGTAGTCTGAGGTGGTTCGCTTGCAGTGTTACTGGCGGTGTCCTTTGTCAAGTAAACTGTTCGTACATTCTCCAAATGTACTGCTAGATGTTGTAGCGGTGGTTCACGTTCGTGTTTGGGAAATCGGAAAATCCGCCACGCTGCTTCGTTACTGTTGATGTATCTTCCTATTTCGTACATGAGTATCCAGACGTTTCTGTTTGTTTCTTCGCTGTCTTTGGCTGTTTGAAATACTTCCCTTGTTCACATACGTCGATGGATATCACTGAGTTGCTGTATTCTGCATCTATGAGTGCTTGGAACATTCTGGAGAGTAGTGTGCTATATGGTACTATCCACTGATTATCTGTTTCCAGTTCGTCGCTGCCTCGTACTCATACTTTTGCTATGAAGCCGCCGTGTTTGGGTGATCGTCTTCTGTATTTGGGATAGCTAACAACTACGTTTGTGTGTCGTCCAAGTACGGTTTTTTTGTATATATTACATTGCTCATACATAGAGAATTTCGATTAATAGCCAGCATTGCCCGTGAATCGCGTTTTTCACTACTGTGTCGCACAGTTTCGGATCTTCTTGTGAAATGGGAAATTTAGCGTGGATTATGTTGTCGGTATCCATGGAATGAATTCTGTCGTGTAGTGACATGAGTCTGTGAGAGTGAGGGAGTCCTAGTTTTCACCATTCGATTGTGTACAAGTAACGGTTCCAGAGATGTGGTATTTTGTGATGACTTCAATAAATCTCATTTGTCTTTGTCTGAAAAATCGAGCTACACTCCTGGAAATGGAAAAAAGAACACATTGACACCGGTGCGTCAGACCCACCATACTTGCTCCGGACACTGCGAGAGGGCTATACAAGCAATGATCACACGCACGGCACAGCGGACACACCAGGAACCGCGGTGTTGGCCGTCGAATGGCGCTAGCTGCGCAGCATTTGTGCACCGCCGCCGTCAGTGCAAGCCAGTTTGCCGTGGCATGCGGAGCTCCATCGCAGTCTTTAACACTGGTAGCATGCCGCGACAGCGTGGACGTGAACCGTATGTGCAGTTGACGGACTTTGAGCGAGGGCGTATAGTGGGCATGCGGGAGGCCGGATGGACGTACCGCCGAATTGCTCAACACGTGGGGCGTGAGGTCTCCACAGTACATCGATGTTGTCGCCAGTGGTCGGCGGAAGGTGCACGTGCCCGTCGACCTGGGACCGGACCGCAGCGACGCACGGATGCACGCCAAGACCGTAGGATGCTACGCCGTGCCGTAGGGGACCGCACCGCCACTTCCCAGCAAATTAGGGGCACTGTTGCTCCTGGGGTATCGGCGAGGACCATTCGCAACCGTCTCCATGAAGCTGGGCTACGGTCCCGCACACCGTTAGGCCGTCTTCCGCTCACGCCCCAACATCGTGCAGCCCGCCTCCAGTGGTGTCGCGACAGGCGTGAATGGAGGGACGAATGGAGACGTGTCGTCCTCAGCGATGAGAGTCGCTTCTGCCTTGGTGCCAATGATGGTCGTATGCGTGTTTGGCGCCGTGCAGGTGAGCGCCACAATCAGGACTGCATACGACCGAGGCACACAGGGCCAACACCCGGCATCATGGTGTGGGGAGCGATCTCCTACACTGGCCGTATACCACTGGTGATCGTCGAGGGGGCACTGAATAGTGCACGGTACATCCAAACCGTCATCGAACCCATCGTTCTACCATTCCTAGACCGGCAAGGAAACTTGCTGTTCCAACAGGACAATGCACGTCCGCATGTATCCCGTGCCACCCAACGTGCTCTAGAAGGTGTAAGTCAACTACCCTGGCCAGCTAGATCTCCGGATCTGTCCCCCATTGAGCATGTTTGGGACTGGATGAAACGTCGTCTCACGCGGTCTGCACGTCCAGCACGAACGCTGGTCCAACTGAGGTGCCAGGTGGAAATGGCATGGCAAGCCGTTCCACAGGACTACATCCAGCATCTCTACGATCGTCTCCATGGGAGAATAGCAGCCTGCATTGCTGCGAAAGGTGGATATACACTGTACTAGTGCCGACATTGTGTATGCTCTGTTGCCTGTGTCTATGTGCCTGTGGTTCTGTCAGTGTGATCATGTGATGTATCTGACCCCAGGAATGTGTCAATAAAGTTTCCCCTTCCTGGGACAATGAATTCACGGTGTTCTTATTTCAATTTCCAGGAGTGTATTATATCGATTCATGGGACTAGTCCGTATCTTAGTTGTTCTTTGATTTCTGGCCACGACGAGTTCCATGTGAAAGTTATGAAGAGGTCAGGTCGTCCATATTTTGTTATGCAGGTCATGGCGTCTTGAGTTATTCGTGCATGTGTTTCTGACTTTTTGTGGGTAAGATTACCATTGTTCCAGTGCCGTCAATGTTTCCGTCATTTATGACTGCGTCTAGAAGTGGGACATATTCTTCCGTTCCTAGTTTCTTCTGATTCAGTCTTATGTAAAGCATCCATTCCGCTTCTGTTTTTGCATACATATCTACCAGGAATCTTTGTAATAAGTGGCGAGTGTTGAGAATGTAATTGTATGTTTCATTGTCTCTTATCAAGCATAAAACTTGTTTCACGACTGTTTCAGGTGGGATATGTTTCATAAAACGATATCCATCATCTCCGAGCAGAAATATTAATGAATATCGGAAGGCATCATATGAACGGTGTGTCCCTGCAATGCCTTGTAGTCCTTCTCTTCATCGTATAATTATGTCACGTCTTGTGTTTTCGTTGTTCAAAATTACGATGGCGACTTCGTCTACCTGAGGTTCAATAAATCGATGATTGGGTTCTCCAGGTGGCATTTTGTCGGCTCGAATTATAACTTTAAAGGTACCAGAAATTATTCGGTCTAGAGCTGTTTTAAATAAATGAATCAGTTGATTATATTTCTGCAAGACTAGTCTTCACCAGTTGGTAGTCCCACCAGTGGCGAATACCAGAATGTACCAAAAAGGCTTCCAATGATCCACAACGTTCCAGAACATTCCACAACATTCCAGAGTATTCTGGATTGTTCCACAATGATCTAGGATGTTCCGGGATGTGTGACTTTTTCTCGTCTCAGTCCACTGATATTTGTGCGTCTTTGATCAATTTCTGTTTCTTCATTTCCGACAAAATATACTTGCAGAAATTTATAGTCTTCTTCGGGTAGTGGTTGTAATCATCCTATGTTGTGATAGATTTTCCTGGAATGAAAGAAACATAATCTATTTAATCTCTGTTAGTGCTGGTCGAAGTGACACCTAAAGAAGTCATTTGGAGGAACTCGTTGTATGCTTTTATATTTTGAAGAAAGTCGTCTAACGTAAAATTATTGCGGAGGTGCTTCGTGTGGTGGTAATCGAATTTTTACATTCAAGCAACAGAATCCTGGTGTTTCTCTACCGAACTTGTTTGCGTTGCAAACTGTCTGATGATATCTGTGGTGTCACCGCCAGACACCACACTTGCTAGGTGGTAGCTTTAAATCGGCCGCGGTCCATTAGTACATGTCGGACCCGCGTGTCGCCACTGTCAGTAATTGCAGACCGAGCGCCACCACACGGCAGGTCTTGACAGACGTACTAGCACGCGCCCCAGTTGTACGACGACTTTGCTAGCGACTACACTGACGAAGCCTTTCTCTCATTTGCCGAGGGATAGTTAGAATAGCCTTCAGCTAAGTCCATGGCTACGACCTAGCAAGGCGCCATTAACCATTTCTAGAGAGAGTCTCACTTGTATCATCAAGAATGCTGTATACAAATGATGGATTAAAGTTAAGTATTCCAGCAGCTATGTACTTTTCTTTATAGCATTCATTACGTATCCTGTTTCAGACCTAGCGCCACCTGCGTGATTTGACGCTTGCATTTCGGCCTCCTCTTGCAACACAGTGTTGGCTCTTCTGCCAACACAACAATATCCATTTTACCGATTACGAAGTGCTTGGCTTTGTTTTATTCCTTCGTCGACTCGTGAAGGAATGTTCATTAGTTAGGTTATACTGTTAACTTGTCCGCTTTTCTCTCTGACTTGAATTTGCAGTCCTTTATTATAAGACTATGTCGCAGTTCTTGATTCTTCAGTCCGTTCATTACGTTGTTCCTCAGTTTCTTTGCTTCTCATGGTGCTTATTCTCTTTCGTTCGGAACTTACAAGTGCTTCGCGTTCTTCGTCTGTTTCGTTTTCCTTTGTTTTTGTTCTTTTGTTTCAGAACTGGCGAGATTCCTCCTCTTTCATGTTTGGTCACAGTGTAAAGTAGAAATCAAATTAATTTTTTGTTAACAAATACATTAAGTACACTTTACAGACTATACTTTCGATTCACATTCAGTCACTATATCATTCTGACTATCCACACTTCACCGTTTGTTTTTATTCGCTCACTGGACTACTTTTTCGGTTGCTCCCTTCATCACTGATATGAAACTGACGTTCGAATCCACGACGGGTCTTTACCAGTCGGTAGTCCCACCAGTGGCGAATACTAGTAGATACCAAAAAGGCTTCAAATGTTCCAGAACATTCCACAACATTGTAGTTTTTTCCACAATGATCTAGGATGTCCCCAAACATCATGGAATCTTTCCGAAACTCTGACTATTCCAGAACATCCGTGATCATTGTGGAACATTCTGGAACATTATAGAATGTTGTGGAATGCTCTCGAATGTTGTGGAATCTTCTCGAATACTCTCAGATGTTCTAGAAATTTATAGAGGTCGAAACTTCCCAGCTCTGATATCTTCAAAACCACCTCCTTCAAGTAAAAACGGGAACATTTTTCGTGGATGGGGAATAGAGGGCTACCATACCATATAAATCCCTTGATCGTACCGGGACACGTTTCTGAGGTTTGCGGCTTGCACCTTCTACACTTTTCCTTCCATGATATATATTGATTAGATCACTATTAACGATGGAGAATCAATAGCACCACACACTGACAGTTTCTGTAGCACTCCGTGTCTGAGAGTTAGAACTGAGCACCAACAGGAAAGGCGGTACGGGCAACGCTTTCCTCAGAAGGCGCTATCGGCTAAAGACGGGCAGGATGGTGGGAGGCCGCGAGGGGGAGGGGGGAGAATTATTGTTCTGCAGAGGCGGATGTTTACTGCCCTGAGTTAGGTGGCGACTGTTTACAATGCTGGAGTCGGCAGAACCCGTGAAAGCGCGGGCAATGCTGGCGAAAGGTTGCACTGTGGTGGGCCGAAAAAACGATTTCAGAGTATCGTACCCGGCGGCAGAACGGAGGGAACGGAATAAGCCGAAAATACATTCCTTCCTTTTATTCCGAAGCAATGCTTCGGGTTACAAGCGATGGTTGCGACATAACCTCCGAGAAATCTTCTCACGGGAAGTGCTGAATCACGGTTCCTCTGAAAAGTAGAGATGCGTTTTTGATTGTCGGATTGCTAAGGCCATAGGAGGGGAAATGTACACTTCCAGAACTTCTGAAAGGAGTATGAGCTTCACGCGGTTGGCTGGCGGATTCATGACCCACGCAGTGGGAGGTAAAGTTATTGTAATGGCCACTGCGATTGGTCACCTGAGCGCAAACATAGACGACGCATGTCCAGGAGGGAATGGGTACCCAGTCTCGAGACACTTCCCTGCTGGCGTGACCCAGAGCGGAAAATCTGGCGGCTAGATTTCGAGAAGTATTGATTTCGCGAAAAAGAACGCCGAAGTCGTTTCTCTGTGAACAGACTTGTTACTCAGTTTGCTCGAGTGACGATTATTTGTCTCTCTGTGGCGTATGGCGCACACTGAAGCGCTTCTTTAAGGGAGAATACATGAGTCAAATTTCTGTCCCTGGCTAGTGATCTAACAGCATTCTTGACTTGTGTTCTGTCTTGTGCTTAGACAATTTCAGCCCAAGGAATTCGCGGACGTATGCTGTGCCCACTGTGTAGGCAAGGAATTACAGAAAAACCACACACATCATCACTGTGTAGTCAGAGAATTATATTTAAGCCACATACATCGTCGGCATAGCGGCCAACGTCCCAAGGAGCAGCTCATCGGTGCAGTAGAACTGCTGTCTGTACTTCAGTACGTGGTTTTTCTGAAAGTACCGGTCAGTATGTAGGTCATTAGTTCCTCACCGCTAATCAGTATCAGCCAACTTTGTGTCCGTCTAATAAAGGGGGGCGTTGTTGTTGTTGTGGTCTTCAGTCCTGAGACTGGTTTGATGCAGCTCTCCATGCTACTCTATCCTGTGCAAGCTTCTTCATCTCCCAGTACCTACTGCAACCTACATCCTTTTGAATCTGCTTAGTGTATTCATCTCTTGGTCTCCCCCTACGATTTTTACCCTCCACGCTGCCCTCCAATACTAAATTGGTGATCCCTTGATGCCTCAGAACGTGTCCTACCAACCGATCCCTTCTTCTGGTCAAGTTGTGCCACAAACTTCTCTTCTCCCCAATCCTACTCAATACCTCCTCGTTAGTTATGTGATCTACCCATCTAATCTTCAGCATTCTTCTGTAGCACCACATTTCAAAAGCTTCTATTCTCTTCTTGTCCAAACTATTTACCGTCCATGTTTCACTTCCATACATGGCTACACTCCATACAAATACTTTCAGAAATGACTTCCTGACACTTAAATCTATACTTCATGTTAACAAATTTCTCTTCTCCAGAAACGCTTTCCTTGCCATTGCCAGTCTACATTTTATATCCTCTCTACTTCGACCATCATCAGTTATTTTGCTCCCCAAATAGCAAAACTCCTTCACTACTGTAAGTGTCTCATTTCCTAATCTAATTCCCTCAGCATCACCCGACTTAATTCGACTACATTCCATTATCCTCGTTTTGCTTTTGTTGATGTTCATCTTATATCCTCCCTTCAAGACACCATCCATTCCGTTCAACTGCTCTTCCAAGTCCTTTGCTGTCTCTGACAGAATTACAATGTCATCGGCGAACCTCAAAGTTTTTATTTCTTCTCCATGGATTTTAATACCTACTCCAAATTTTTCTTTTGTTTCCTTTACTGCTTGCTCAATATACAGATTGAATAACATCGGGGAGAGGCTACAACCCTGTCTTACTCCCTTCCCAACCACTGCTTCCCTTTCATGTCCCTCGACTCTTATAACTGCCATCTGCTTTTGTACAAATTGTAAATAGCCTTTCGCTCCTTGTATTTTACCCCTGCCACCTTTAGAATTTGAAAGAGAGTATTCCAGTCAACATTGTCAAAAGCTTTCTCTAAGTCTACAAATGCTAGAAACGTAGGTTTGCCTTTCCTTAATCTTTCTTCTAAGATAAGTCGTAAGGTCAGTATTGCCTCACGTGTTCCAGTATTTCTACGGAATCCAAACTGATCTTCCCCGAGGTCGGCTTCTACTAGTTTTTCCATTCGTCTGTAAAGAATTCGTGTTAGTACTTTGCAGCTGTGGGGCAGTCTAAAGAAAATCAACCATACGTCGTGCCAATTTCTAAATTACACTTAGGGTTGAATTTGTCATTGAGTACATATTTATACAATTTTGCACTCTTTATCTTGCTTGAGGGTAAATCATTTATGGAATCCTAGCTGTGATTTGATTCTAGTAGCATCTCTATGGAAATAATTGATTTGAAGTAAAGCCGCAACATGAGATTTCGTTTTATAGAATTCCTAGGTGTAGACTGTCACTGGCAGGGTCGTTTTAATTATTTTTAGGCTTGGCAATTCCACTGCAGATACAAAATTACGCAATCACACACACACGCTATACGTAAAGAACACCATATTTTTACACAGTGTTCAGCGACGAACTGCGGATCTGCACTATCCCAGATGATCAACATCGGCATGGCGGCAAGCTGAGGAAACGTATTATTGCTTTATTGCTTCGACGAGGCACGTGTGGTAGCCAGGTCACAACTGGTAAATCCTGAACAACTGTGGTGTCACAGTCGTGTGTACTATGTCCTCATGTGTTACCTCTCATACGACCACATCGTGTTGCTATTTTTCAGCAGGATTCTGTGCGGAGCAAGATCTTCAGATCCACCACTGGTAAAAAAAAATTTATTCGACCATCTCACACGTTAACTTCGTCCCAGCGCCCCCATGCTGGATATCAAGTACCAGTTATGCTGTTGTATTCCAGCTTGTCACATGAGAGGATACCTCCCAAACGAGTCAGTGCATATATCCAGGCCGGAGGAAAGGGGGCGGGGAAGGACAACGCCATCCTGATAAGTGAGTCCATACTGCCAAGTTATTTATGTATTCCACTCGATTTTATAACGATTGTAATAACATCACTTACCCTCCCGTAGCATGAAGTTTCATGACTTTCTTCTTACCCTTCTGACTGCTTCACGTTTCTTGTCAAGAAGTGTAACATTAACGCAATAAGTAACAAAAAGAAAATTTGGGAAAAAAACAATTCTGATATTTTGAAAATGCTGTCAATCTCAGTTGTAATTTGGAGATGCGAAACCTGGATAACAATACTAAAAGTAAACCGAGAACTCAAAGTGCGTACAAAAACAAGAAAGAGGTTACACAATAAAGCTCCAAAATGAAATATCTAAATTAGAGCTGAATCAGGATTCATACCTGTAGATAAGAAGAAAATGATGAATTCGGAAATAAACAGAATTAGCACATCAGTAGGTTGTAGGATGACATCTTACCAAAAACGCTGTTTAACTGTTAGCTTTCAGGACGAAGAAACGTGGGGAGACCAAAACACAGATCGAAGGCTATAGGCTAATCTAAGCGGCCTTAACAGGCAAATTCTAATATGTGCAGGAGAAGAATAGCAAGACTATGAAGATGTGTCATCAAGAAAGTACATCTGTCTGTAGATAATGCTTAGTAGTTGGTATTACTGTAGCAAATACATTTCTGCGTTACATATGTGGTAGCCAATAACTGTTACTAAATACACTGCGTAATAAGAAAAAAAGAGAAGCATCCTGGAGCTGAGGAGGAAACGAAATGAGCATCATGGGTTGAGGGAATATATAATATCATTTCAAAACTGAATCAAATTTATTAAGAACTCCGCACTAAGAGCCCACTTATCATTATCACGTTGCACCCCGTCTGGCTTTGATGCATCCTCTGAAAAACTCCGGATAAGTATCATAAAGCCTTTGCATACTGCGCTGAGACCATCCGACCTACTACTGTTTTAACAGGCCCTTGGTACTGGTACTTGGACGCAATTAACGCCTGGGATGGCCCCATACCTGTTGTCAGGTAAAATTCTGGTGAATTTGTGGCCGTGGGAGTATCTCAGTACGACACCGAAAGTTCATGGAGTGAGACGTGGCACCTGTGGACAATATAACGTCACTTCATCCTGTTGTCCTCATACTTTTCGGTATGACCAGATTCCAGAACTCCTCTTCTACCGCAAAGTATTTAAATTTGGACAAAATGAAAAAGGCGTAGCTGAATTAATTTGTACTTAGCTTTCTGGTGTTTTTGAAGTTTTGGGCAAGGCTCCCAGGCTGCTGCTACTTCTTGTGCAAGTTTATAAAAATAGGTTCTGGTAAGAGGTTTGATGTTTCTCTTAAAATAAAAAGTCTTGACCATGATTTCATTTTCAACCAGATGGTTTACTTCCACATTATGACTACACTTTCACTAATGGTGATGACAAGGGCTTTTTAAGCGACCCTAAAAAAGACGCCGGACTCGAGACGTCAGATACTTCGTAAACCCTCCAGGTTCATGCTTGAGTAGCTATTCAGGAATTTGTTTGCAAGCTTTTGACACAGGTTAATACTATTACAAAAACGTACAGGTTGAGAATAATGCTTACAGTAGCTGTTGGTAACTGATTACCAGAATGTGATCTTTGTACTGTGTTTACAATGATATACTTAATCTGATTTCGGGATGTTTTCCACTCTGATTGTCAAACAAATGTTTTGCAGTTTTGTGTTTTTCTACATATAGGTTACATCTGTTTTATGTTCCAGAGCAGGATTCACAAATAATAACTGCACTTTTGGTGTGAACAGTTTTGTGGATCAACGGTGCTTTTTAATTCAAAATTACGACGGAATTTTCATATTTCAAAATTTAGCTATTTTCTATTTGGGATAGAACTGACAAAAGCTGGGAAGCATTCCAGTGTGTCTTCAGTTTCCGGATGAGACATGTAGTTCCAAATGTTTATTTAAATAATAATTGAACAATATTGCACAATTCGTAATTTTCATCATTTGGTTAGTGTGACCGTACGTCACATAAATATTGACATTTTTATCGGTTGTAAACCGCAGTTATAGTATTTTATGAATATAATTAGTGTAAAACATATACACTCCTGGAAATGGAAAAAAGAACACATTGACACCGGTGTGTCAGACCCACCATACTTGCTCCGGACACTGCGAGAGGGCTGCACAAGCAATGATCACACGCACGGCACAGCGGACACACCAGGAACCGCGGTGTTGGCCGTCGAATGGCGCTAGCTGCGCAGCATTTGTGCACCGCCGCCGTCAGTGTCAGCCAGTTTGCCGTGGCATACGGAGCTCCATCGCAGTCTTTAACACTGGTAGCATGCCGCGACAGCGTGGACGTGAACCGTATGTGCAGTTGACGGACTTTGAGCGAGGGCGTATAGTGGGCATGCGGGAGGCCGGGTGGACGTACCGCCGAATTGCTCAACACGTGGGGCGTGAGGTCTCCACAGTACATCGATGTTGTCGCCAGTGGTCGGCGGAAGGTGCACGTGCCCGTCGACCTGGGACCGGACCGCAGCGACGCACGGATGCACGCCAAGACCGTAGGATCCTACGCAGTGCCGTAGGGGACCGCACCGCCACTTCCCAGCAAATTAGGGACACTGTTGCTCCTGGGGTATCGGCGAGGACCATTCGCAACCGTCTCCATGAAGCTGGGCTACGGTCCCGCACACCGTTATGCCGTCTTCCGCTCACGCTCCAACATCGTGCAGCCCGCCTCCAGTGGTGTCGCGACAGGCGTGAATTGAGGGACGAATGGAGACGTGTCGTCTTCAGCGATGAGAGTCGCTTCTGCCTTGGTGCCAATGATGGTCGTATGCGTGTATGGCGCCGTGCAGGTGAGCGCCACAATCAGGACTGCGTACGACCGAGGCACACAGGGCCAACACCAGGCATCATGGTGTGGGGAGCGATCTCCTACACTGGCCGTACACCACTGGTGATCGTCGAGGGGACACTGAATAGTGCACGGTACATCCAAACCGTCATCGAACCCATCGTTCTACCATTCCTAGACCGGCAAGGGAACTTGCTGTTCCAACAGGACAATGCACGTCCGCATGTATCCCGTGCCACCCAACGTGCTCTAGAAGGTGTAAGTCAACTACCCTGGCCAGCAAGATCTCCGGATCTGTCCCCCATTGAGCATGTTTGGGACTGGATGAAGCGTCGTCTCACGCGGTCTGCACGTCCAGCACGAACGCTGGTCCAACTGAGGCGCCAGGTGGAAATGGCATGGCAAGCCGTTCCACAGGACTACATCCAGCATCTCTACGATCGTCTCCATGGGAGAATAGCAGCCTGAATTGCTGCGAAAGGTGGATATACACTGTACTAGTGCCGACATTGTGCATGCTCTGTTGCCTGTGTCTATGTGCCTGTGGTTCTGTCAGTGTGGTCATGTGATGTATCTGATCCCAGGAATGTGTCACTAAAGTTTCCCCTTCCTGGGACAATGAATTCACGGTGTTCTTATTTCAATTTCCAGGAGTGTAGTTAATGTTCTTGAAACAACTGATATGCAGCGATAATACAAGAGTAGTATCTTTATTTAATATCTATGAGAATAAAATAGTATCGAAAGAGACGCGATTGTACGGCCGAGGAGGAAGGACGAATTTTATGGCTAATTATTTTTAATAAGCATTTTTTCAGGAACTTGGGCTGCGAGAAGCTCATCTTCCGATGCAGCTTCTGGTCGGCCATTACGCGCCGAAGTATTAATTTATCTTTTAGTGTTAACAGTAACTGTAAATGCGAGAGATCTCGTTGTAAGAACCTTTTTTAAATTGCAACAGATAATTTACGTTAAATTCATTTTTTAAATTATATAGATTCCATGAATTCAGTAAGTTTTATCTTGGTCGCTCCAAGGCAACAATCGAAATTCTCACCAGCCTTCCTTTGCAATAAATAAATAGAAATTAACAAAATTACATTCAATTCAATTAACGGCAACTATATTTTAGTCATCACGTTCAAAGTCTAAAGTTGGTACATGAATAACAGCGGACCTTCAAGAACCCGTTTCATATTTACTTATGCACGTAAGTAAAAGTGATAAGAAAAGACAATATCCCTGAGAGAAAGAATCATGCACTGACAAAAGAAAAATTCATGCTGATAAAATTAAAAAGTATAAAATATACACTCCTGGAAATTGAAATAAGAACACCGTGAATTCATTGTCCCAGGAAGGGGAAACTTTAGTGACACATTCCTGGGGTCAGATACATCACATGATCACACTGACAGAACTACAGGCACATAGACACAGGCAACAGAGCATGCACAATGTCGGCACTAGTACAGTGTATATCCACCTTTCGCAGCAATGCAGGCTGCTATTCTCCCATGGAGACGATCGTAGAGATGCTGGATGTAGTCCTGTGGAACGGCTTGCCATGCCATTTCCACCTGGCGCCTCAGTTGGACCAGCGTTCGTGCTGGACGTGCAGACCGCGTGAGACAACGCTTCATCCAGTCCCAAACAAGCTCAATGGGGGACAGATCCGGAGATCTTGCTGGCCAGGGTAGTTGACTTACACCTTCTAGAGCACGTTGGGTGGCACGGGATACATGCGGACGTGCATTGTCCTGTTGGAACAGCAAGTTCCCTTGCCGGTCTAGGAATGGTAGAACGATGGGTTCGATGACGGTTTGGATGTACCGTGCACTATTCAGTGTCCCCTCGACGATCACCAGTGGTGTACGGCCAGTGTAGGAGATCGCTCCCCACACCATGATGCCGGGTGTTGGCCCTGTGTGCCTCGGTCGTATGCAGTCCTGATTGTGGCGCTCACCTGCACGGCGCCATACACGCATACGACCATCATTGGCACCAAGGCAGAAGCGACTTTCATCGCTGAAGACGACACGTCTCCATTCGTCCCTCCATTCACGCCTGTCGCGACACCACTGGAGGCGGGCTGCACGATGTTGGGGCGTGAGCGGGAGACGGCCTAACGGTGTGCGGGACCGTAGCCCAGCTTCATGGAGACGGTTGCGAATGGTCCTCGCCGATACCCCAGGAGCAACAGTATCCCTAATTTGCTGGGAAGTGGCGGTGCGGTCCCCTACGGCACTGCGTAGGATCCTACGGTCTTGGCGTGCATCCGTGCGTCGCTGCGGTCCGGTCCCAGGTCGACGGGCACGTGCACCTTCCGCCGACCACTGGCGACAACATCGATGTACTGTGGAGACCTCACGCCCCACGTGTTGAGCAATTCGGCGGTACGTCCACCCGGCCTCCCGCATGCCCACTATACGCCCTCGCTCAAAGTCCGTCAACTGCACATACGGTTCACGTCCACGCTGTCGCGGCATGCTACCAGTGTTACAGACTGCAATGGAGCTCCGTATGCCACGGCAAACTGGCTGACACTGACGGCGGCGGTGCACAAATGCTGCGCAGCTAGCGCCATTCGACGGCCAACACCGCGGTTCCTGGTGTGTCCGCTGTGCCGTGCGTGTGATCATTGCTTGTACAGCCCTCTCGCAGTGTCCGGAGCAAGTATGGTGGGTCTGACACACCGGTGTCAATGTGTTCTTTTTTCCATTTCCAGGAGTGTATATAATTCTTTGAATACGACGTAACAAATGACAACGACTTCACATTAGTTATTGAAATTAATGTAGCTATTTCTGCAATGTCAGTGCCCCCGAGGTTTGTTTACATGTATTATGCATTTTGTTTGTTCCAAGAATTTGTTTCCTTGGGTTGTAACTTTTTAAGCCTACAATGAAAATAATTTAGGAGAAGCTGTAAAGCTCATCCTATATTTCTTGTCTATAGAATATTCAGAGTGTCAAATGTGTGTGAAATCTTATGGGACTTAACTGCTAAGGTGATCAGTCCCTAAGCTTACACACTGCTTAACCTAAATTATCCTAAGGACACAGACACTCACCCATGCTTGAGGGAGGAATCGAACCTGCGACCGTAGCGGTCGCGCGGCTCCAGACTGAAGCACCTAGAACCGCTCGGCCACACCGGCCGGCCAGCAGTAACATAGCTTTGCCTTCTGATACATTGCAAGAACGTGATCTCTTCCGTGCCAGCTTTCGTACTCGCCGACAATTTTCGTTCGGGATACAATTCAACCGCGGTTAATCGCCGAATCCAATGCGACGCAATTCATGGGCAGCGCATGCTTCCAGTCACGGCACCTATCCAGACGCCGCCGTTTGTGTTCTAGAGTTAACGGCAGGCTACGCATTTGGCGGTAGTCACCTGATCAAGCTGCTGTGAGTCTCTAACCAGTGCTGTGCAATAACACAAAATGTTGATTGCAGCACATTATTTGTTCCTAGATGCGAGGAGCACATGTGAAGAGGCTACGTTGTGTTTGGTGAACAATACGGCTATCCTTCCTTTTGATGCTCAGTTGTGGTCTACTGAAAGCTTGACGACTAGTACACATTTTCCTCACGTTCCCATGCTAGCCAAACACTGCACCACTGTCACATCCAGATACCCAATAAATGCGGATACTACACGGTTCGACCAGCCTGTCAACAGAAGACCCATAATGAGGCCCATTTCTCTTTTAGGTGTTGATAAGGCTGTCTCACACGAGAAGGCGGCTTCTCCGTGGTGTTAACAGCTGATGCTTCTCACGTCATTATGCACCCTACCAGAGTTCGGTAAAAACAGTAAACATGAACATTAATGTCAGCCGATATGGTCGACATTGACATCCAACCATGTGTTTTAGATGATTCGCATTTTTTTGAAAGCAATAAAACTAGTATGACTTAAAAAGATCGAACCTGGTACATTTGTATTAGCGGCTGAATGATAGCTAATTATACAGAAAATCGCCGATATAAATTTATTATCGCGCAGTTAGGGCAGCAACCTCTCTGTCTCGTATTTAGAGTTGTCGGGTCAAGTCCGGAGGAAGCCTGCACATATTTCCAACTTGCTGTAGCCCACGCTGCTAGGGTCTCGTCACTAGAACATCGCACTTATCATCAGGTGTGGCATTAATGATGAAGGAGTGTGTGAGCCACGATCAATAGCTGTAGCATCAAGGCTGACATGGGACGAATGATGATGAAAGGACAATGTGAAGATCATCTGTACCATCTGAAGTTGATAGTTGCTGCGACAATAACTATACTAAAATGGCCTTCAAATGTTACTCACTGCTACTGTTCTCTCATTGAAACCATTCTTCATGTACAATATATCAAATGGACCGAGTTGACGGTGGAGCTTCATACCTCAATGAAATATTGTAGTCCCCCTTCCAATAGCTGTCAACTCTAATGTATTGGTCGCAGCGGCCCGCCTCCGCCGGAATGCAGTATTCCAAGTTTTAATAAGCACTTCGTCTTCTGGCGTGCTTGGAGTAAGACTTGTTTTGGCGTCTGACAGCGCCGTTCGCTGTACGATGTGGTGGTAAGATGTAGTTTGGCTGGGTGCAAGAATAGCACACTTTTTGTGTCATTAGTGTCCTGACTGGATTGATGCGGCACGAATTCCTCTCTTGAACCAAACTTCCAACCTCGTCATCCCAGAGCAGCAACTGCAACCTATGTGCTCAACTGTTTTCTGGATCTATTTCAATATGTGTCTTCCCTCGCAGTTTTTATCCTCCCTGTAACACCGTGCAAGTTTTTCCCCGATGTCTTAACTGATTTCCTACATTCTGTTCCTTCTTCTTGTCAGTGTGTTTCAATTGCATTACGAGTTTTTAATCATTTTTAGCGAGGGCACGTTTCATGCACGATTATTTATCCCCATGCGCATCGTGAAATACTGACACTATAATAGTTTTGACGCGTTTTTCACATGTTGTAATCCGGTCATTGTGTTTGTGAAGAAGTGTTCAAATGGTTCAAATGGCTCTGAGCACTATGGGACTCAACTGCTGTGGTCATAAATCCCCTAGAACTCAGAACTACTTAAACCTAACTAACCTAAGGACAGCACACAACACCCAACTATCACGAGGCAGAGAAAATCCCTGACCCCGCCGGGAATCGAACCCGGGAACCCGGGCGTGGGAAGCGAGAACGCTACCGCACGACCACGAGATGCGGGCTGAAGAAGTGTGTTTCGATTCGTAGTACTGGTATTAAGTCATCTGAATGATAGAACATTTAATTTGGTTCCGCCCATTATGACAGAACGTTAATCGGCAATTGTTTGTGACTCGTATTAATCTTGGTTTGATCGATTTTCTTGCGTGATGGAAGTCGATATGTCGAGTGTTTTCTGAGGGCTAATATGGCATGGGCTACTGCGATTTAATTACTTTTCTGGAGTCAGTTATATGAATTTCAGTTCACGTGTTCCTTCAAATCGATTTTTCCCTGTCAATCAGTTTCCTATGAAGATACTTTTCTTACCCAATATCACATTGGTTACTATTTATTCTTGATGACTGGTTTCAACAATTAAGTCTGTCACCTTCCGATCTTCAAAAAACTTGTTATACCTCCTGTTCCTTTATAACTGTGTCGCACAATTCCATGTTGACACTGTAGTAGACTGTTTGTAGCACATTCCACACAGGTTTGTTTAAAATAAAAACATATGAGTGATATACAAATACCTGTTTTTATCTTTAATTGGCGTGTGTGGACTGTGCTGCTCACTACCCACTGGAATATGAACATGGCATGTGTGATAAACCGTAATGATATACGACGTATAACAACAAGATTTCTGATAATGCTGGTTTCATTGTTGGAACCTATTATCAGGACTTCATACTACTGAATGCTGTCTTGGCTATGAATAATTTCTTGGATGCAAATACGGATAGCTCCTACTTAGTCTCGAATAATAAGGAATTTTAATCACTTCCCTGTTCAGACGAGTTTGTGCTGATTTGTAGTAAGCAATCAACATACGAAGAAACGCCTTTAAAAATTAGTTTATTAATTCTCAATGCCATTAACACCAAAATTAACATTAATTATTGTGTGTAGTATACATCACGTTCTTTGCTTGATCTCTCAGCAACGTTGGTGTTGACACAGCAGGGAGGGCCGTAGCTATTTATTCAACTGGACGTGTGCTTATTCGGTGCCTTGTATTTGCGATCTGTTACAAAACTGTGTCCAAATGCTCAGAGTACTGCACCGAGCTATAAGCCTCGTTGCATTAGACATTTCCACACGTGGTGCTATATTTGTCATCTGCTTACTCAGATTCACATAAATTCAATATCTACAATGCCGGAAAAATAAAAATACAAATCTGTGTGTGGGGTGACGTGGATGTACTATACCTCGCAAAGACAGTAGTAAGAGGCATTATAAGTAAGGGTACAACGCGAAATGCTGTGTAAGGAGGAGAAGAGACGTGCTGGGCATGAAACGAAGGGCCCTTGACAAAGCGAACTCTATTCCGACATTTAACAGTATTTGAGCAGGTTGTGTCGCGGGTAGGTTGAAGGCTGGGCTGTTTTTTATATAAAAATCTCCAACCCTGTGGTTCTATCGATGCTTCAGCACGGAGCAAGTAAGGGAGACCATTAATTATTTGTGTGTGTGTGTGTGTGTGTGTGTGTGTGTGTGTGTGTTTTATTCAGGATTCCAATATACCGTATTATCCCCCACTCGGTTCGTTACGGAACCCTGTTTTTCAATGTAATCACCATTCAATGCCACGGTCTTAGGCTACCTGTATGCCCGAATGTAACCACTCTACTGGTCGATGTCGGAGCCGACGCCTTGCTGCATCAACAATCTTCGCATCATCCATGCACCGCTGCCCACGGAGTGCATCCTTTATTGGGCCAAACGAACGGAAGTCTGAAGGTGAATGAGGGAGAGTACCCCCATAAAGTTTTGTGAGCTGTCCTCGGATGAGCAGACCTGCTTGCGGCATGCGCTGCCGTGGGAATGTAGGTGTTTGTTTTCATTTTTGTGGCAACGGATACGCTGAATTCGTTTCTTCAGTTTCCTGAGGGTGGCACATATTTCTTCAGAGTCGATCGTCGCACTATGGTGGAAGATATCTAACCCCTTCAAAGTACCAGACGTCCGTCGCCATGACTGTACGGGCTGAGGGTGCGGCTTTCAGCTGTTTCTTCGGAGGAGAGGTGACGTGGTGTCAATCCATGGACTGCCGTTTTGTTTGCTGTTCGAAGTAATGATCACGTTCTTCATCACCTGTGACGATGCGTGTCAACATATTGCCATGACCATCCTCGTAAGGCGCAAGCAGTTCCACACTGATGGCCATTAATTGCTCTTTATTGCTGCTGTTAAGCGGCGACTATCCCAGCTGGCACACACCTCTGAGTACCCCAACTGGTGGACGAGTGTGTCAGCATTACTCACATTTCTGTGGGTCCGGTTGAGCAGCGAGGTATTTTATTGTGATCCGTCCATCACCTCAAAAATGGTTCATTTGGCTCTAAGCACTATGACACTTAACATATGAGGTTATCAGTCCCCTATACTTAGTGCTACTTAAGCCTAACTAACCTAAGGACATCACACATATGCATGCCCGAGGCAAGATTCGAACCTGCGACCGTAGCAGCAGCGCGGATCCGGACTGAAGCGCCTAGAACCGCTCGACCACAACGGCCGGTTCTAACATCTCGAAAGAAGCTGTTGGCAAATTTCATTGATAGTTAATCGAATGAGAGAGTCCGCACGGTCCAGAGTTGCAGGAGTCAGTGTGCGACCGGCCTGGACTCGGCAGACCGGACAGTTCGCGCGACCTTGTTGCGATGATGACAGACACCTCGCCCACTTTTTACAGTGCTTTTGTTCACAGCCAGGTCTCCGTAGACATTCTACAAGCCCCTGGTTTTCCGCCATAAGAAAACTCAATGACGATTCTGTGCTGTAAATGTAATTTTGACGGCTGCGCACAGCGCCGCCACCTATCGGAAACTCATGAATGTTTAGGGGTTCAAGTGGGCATATTCCTCGGCGTCGCACAACAGGTTCCGGAATTAAAAAAAAAAAAAACTGGCATAGAAAAAAATGTTTTACAAGCCTATGGAAATCATGCGCTTGAAATGTGGCCGGCCGGAGTGGCCGAGCGGTTCTAGGCGCTACAGTGTGGAACCGCGCGACCGCTTTTCTAAATAAAACATAACCGCTACGACGGGATATTTATCAGCATTGGAAAAACTGTTGGAAAGAAATAAATGCCGACTGTTTATTCAGAACAGAAAAGGGAATCACATTAAACGCCACTTCAGAATTTTGGTTTCAGAATCGGGAAGCAACTTAATTATTGACACTCCTATCTGCCCCTAGAGGCCCGTCCTGCCTCGGGTATGGATGTTTGCGATGACCTTAGGTTAGTTAAGTTTAATTAGTTCTAAGTTCTAGGGGACTGATGACCTCAGCAGTTAAGTCCCATAGTGCTCACAGCCATCTGAGCCTTGAAATGTGACCGTAAACAAAGAGTGCAAGGCACTGCGTATAGCAACGTCTGCTCGCCCATTGTAAGTAACAGCTCCATGACGCCCCTACTCTTTAACTTCAATTGCACATGTACCGTACACACTTGTAATTAATTCATATTGAAAAGGCGTTATCCGGCAGAGAATCTTTGTGTTCTACGTGCAATTGTAATGATGCCCGTTCTTTTAGTCGAATGTGAACACACGGTTTAGCATCCAGAGACAAATACATAACTTTATCTGGACTGAGAATTCAAGCAACTGTGTCCAGAGTCCTTACTGAAGAACTAAAAGAAATTCTGGTCTGTGTGCGCAATATTCCGTTGGCCTGCGGGCGGCCGAGTGAGTACAACGTGCAACCTCGCCTCGGAGGTGTTATTTTTCCTAGGGAGCAAACGAATGTATGTGCCTCTTACAGACATATTGAATCCGAGTTCGCGTGTGGATCAGGTAGAGTATGGCAGGTTTGAAGAGCTTCACACCATCAGCGTTCTTCGGCAGAAGCTCTGGACGTAGCTATGTATACAATTGTCTTAAGGGGCTCCGGAAAGGCTCAAAATCATGAAAAGTTCAATTTTTACTTTTTTGCGTTTTCTGAATCTGCAGACTATTACCTTTTAATAGATATATACTTTATTCAATTCCGAAGACTACAACTATTTTTAAATTTTTTAAAAAATGTGTTCTACATGGGCGTGACCCACTGTGGCGCTGTTAAACTGCTGTCAAATGGTGTTATTATTAACGTCCGTGTTCATCAGGTACATTTTAGTGATGTGAGATAAAGCATGTGTTGTGGCTAACCTGTGATGGTTCAATATTTATCGCTGGTGTGATTGTCGAATGTTTCATGTTTATTTACTCTGTCGTTATCTCGAAAATATTCGTAATTAATTCTGTTTCTTTACTCTCTGTTTCGTTGAAGTATAATAATGAGTAAAAGTAAAGTTATTAGAAATCCTCTGAAGGCTTTTAAGAAAAGGAGAAATGTTGGAAAGCCAAAGGTATGTGTTATTACTGTAAATAATAACATTCTAACATGGAACGAGCGATGCTTGCTTTAGACAAGGAACGCCTTCGGGCTGCAGACAGGGCTGTAAAGAGTCTAGAAATACAAGCAAGAGTAAACAGGAGGAGGAACAAGAGGAAGCTGGAGGAGGAATTTTCAGAGGATGAAGATAATCCATCCTATGGACCTGGAATGCACTAAAAAGTTAATCCAATCTTTGTCGCTCGATTCCCAAAACTTTTATTTTCTCATACTAATTACATGTTTTCTAAGGATATTCCAAACATATTTGTTTCAAACTTTCAGTAAATGTTACATAGTACCTTCTGCATAATTTAACACAGCCTTCTTCCAAAAAACTGTATATTTTTGAATATATAAATAAAAAATTGCAAAAAAATGTTGTGGATTTTCATTACAATTGAAAAAAAATCATCTCTAATAACTGAACTAAAATTTTGTAAAATCCCTAAGTTAAGTTGTAGCCCATATTCCAATAAATAATCTGTAAAAAGTTAAACTTCCTACCTCAAATACTTTGTGAAGAAAGATGTAATTTATAAGCGTTATTTTAACATTGCAAGTATAGGGCGTTCCGGAGCCCCTTAAAAAGATCTGATCGTTCCTCCTCCGAGGACGGGCCTCTAGGGACAGATAGGAGTGTCAATAATTAAGTTGCTTCCCGATTCTGAAACCAAAATTCTGAAGTGGCGTTTTATGTGATTCCCTTTTCTGTTCTGAATAAACAGTCGGCATTTATTTCTTTCCAACAGTTTTTCCATGCTGATAAATATCCCGTCGTAGCGGTTATGTTTTATTTAGAAAATCGTATAAACTGAAATAAGAGTTAAAAACTAAAACCAAGAGTTTAAGTATGTCTGATGAACTTGTATTTTCGGTTTTCAATAACATTTTACCCAATTTTCAATTTCACATGTGTCTTTACGTACATCCCATCTCGAGTGATGCTTGAAATATGTAGTTCAATTGAAAAAAAATAGTAACATCCGTATCTCGACAGATAAAAACGTGCCCTACATGACTTGATGAAAAAATAACATTCGTCCTGGTATATTGAATAATTTTTGAAATATGAAGGCTGTGTCGAATGATATCACTTCACAGTTTGAATTAGCGGGATAGCTTCACGCACAGCATGTGTTCTTTTGCAGCCCACCGCTAAAATCGTACAAGTTGCATCATCATCTAGTACCAGATTGTAGAACTCAAGAATATAAACAGAAATGTCTCTGAGATCACATGTTTATCTTCTGTGGTCGACGAAAAGTCACCATCTGTAATTGACTTACGTAGCGGTGTGGCGTAGCAACTGCGAAACAAAACAAAATAATGTTGTTTACGGGCAAACCAAAGAGAATTAAGACTCATGTTCTCACTGACGTTTTTGTAGATCAGTTAAAAATCTATAATTTAGTGTTATATATTATGACATATCGTTTATGGCTTGCACAGAGTATTGCAAAGGAGGGTATGGGCGGCAAACTTTTATACTTTATATTCCTATTCAAATGGTATCTTGTGGCCGTATCGTCGTTAAATAGGCTAAATTGATAACTAAAATATTACGTAGAATCCGAAACATCATTATCTCAACACATTGGTTTTCGATGGTAATGGGACCGACACGAATTAGTAGTTACGATTTTATTTGCAATAATGAAACTTATTTACATAGGTAATGTACATATTTCGAACGTGCTCAGCATTAGACCTTTCATTTCATACCCAATACGACAATTTGTCTTCATTTTACTTTTTAGAGATGTGAAACTTAAGTTATAAAATACGGCATATTGTATATAGTGCGATAATGTTATACATCCTATAAATAGCATCGAAAGATATCCGATTGCTAAATTGCATCGAACGACACCTGATTTCCGAGTACACTGGCGTTCAAAATTAAAGCAACAAACCGCGGTTTCTCCGTTCAGTGTCTAATTTACCATATAATCATGCAAGCTGTCAACAGATGTGTGTAGATCGTGTTCCGCAGGGACGATGGCATTTCGATCAACGGAAAACCATGCCAACGATGAAGACAGGGCACCTATCAAATAGAATAGTGTTTGCCGGGTAGTCCCATAACCACAATCATTGTGTAGACAATTACAGACGTGCATTACGGCACAGAGAAGACGTTCACCAGACACTCTACGGTGGAGGCCATAGGAAGAATGGAAGAAGGACGGTTGCAAACTCATGTGGCCCGATGGCTTAATGTGAATCGTTCTGTTGTTTCTCGGTTGTGGCGACAGTTTACAGGGACAGGAACTTCATCCCGAAAACCAGGAACGGGCCGACCACGTGTGACATCAGAAAGAGAGGACCGTTATTTGGATGTAAGGGCACGACGATACCGCCTTTCCCGGGTTCCCAGGTTCAATTCCCGGCGGGGTCAGTGATTTTCTCTGCCTCGTGATGACTGGGTGTTGTGTGCTGTCCTGAGGTTAGTTAGGTTTAAGTAGTTCTAAGTTCTAGGGGAATGATGACCATAGATGTTAAGTCCTATACTGCTCAGAGCCATTTTTTGATACCGCCTTTGTAGAACGCAGCATCTGGCATCTGAACTCACTGCATCTTTATTCGTCTCATATCGAGGAAAACGGTGTAGAGAAGGCTTCGACAGAGTGGCCCTTATTGTCGGAGACCTGCCGTATGTTTGCCTCCGACGTCTCTTCACGCAAGGAAACGTGGAAAGAGACCGAAATCGAGAAGTGTTACTATTGATGTGGACAGGGATTATGTTGGCCACTCAAGCACCTCTTCATGAATCGTAAAGGTTTAATTGCTGTCAGGTATCGTGATGAGATCTTGGGACCTCATGTACTGTTGTTACAAAGTGCTGTGCTCCCAGACGTCGTACTGATGGACGATAATGCTCGACGTCATAGAGCACGAGTAGTTAATGTTTTCTTGGGAACGGGAGATACTTCAATCATGGAGTGGCCTGTTCGCTCGCCCTATTTGAATCCCGTAGAGCCCGTCTGGGTTGCAGTAGGGAGGCGGGTTGCATCACGTCAACATCCACCATCCACTCTCCAAGACTTTCGAGCAGGTCCGCAGTAAGAATGGGCTTTATTGCCTCAACATGACATTGATGATTTTATTCCCAGCTTGCTACGTCGTCGTGAGGCCTGTATTACTACCAGAGGTGGTCACGCCCATAGTGAGCACATCAACCAGTTGTCGGAATGAGTGTTTAAATCAGTTAAGTTGAAAAGAAACAAAGAACATTTTCGTCTACTGTGATGCATATTGCAGTTGCTTACGTTCTCTATTCCTCAAATGGTTTCTATTTTGCTATCACCGTTCTATACTGTTTTGTTGCTTTAATTTTGGACCACAATGTACGTTGATAAAGGAGTTAAAAAGGAGTTCAATGGGTGGATAGCTGAATATAGGCACAAGCATCCATATTTGAACACATAGGCAACTAAAATCATATTATAAGCCCTCCGCGTCCTTGCCGTAACTGGCTATAATACGTTTAAATGGAAAATGTCTTATTTGTTTTAAGAAATGATTGAAACATTTCAACAAAAATATGTTAACCTTAGAAACTGTGTTAAACAGTGTTTTAACGCATCATTAAAAACACTTTATTTTGAATCTGCAAACTTTTTGTAGTATTCGCACGAAAAGACGGAGGTAGACGAACAAGAAAGTTGCTCCATAATAATATCAACCGTTTTGACGGATCCCTAAAAAATTTACTTTTGACTGATATATTTAGCATTATATAGATCAATTGTCATTGAACCTTTACTTGGTCTTGGTGATGACAGACAACATTGTTTCAAACTACCCTCAGGCCGTATGATTAGGTAGCTTTTGAATCTCTTTATTTATATGATCACTAAGAGAACTATTGTCAGTGAACTATAGCTTATCTTCCTTCCACAGAAGATTAATTTCTTACTAGCACATTAGTTTCGACTTGTCGGCATGCTCCTTAACATATGCAGGGTAAAGAACTGCTACATGTTGAACACAATAACATTGGCTTTACATGTCTTATAGAATATCGCGAATGACTTACCGACCATCACACAGTGGTTTCAACCATCGCGGCAGGAGACTCCACGAATGAAATGAAATGATAGGGGAATCATGGGCATGCATACGTGTAAAACATGCTGTTCAGTTCAGAGAGACCATAAAAGATGGAGGACTTATGCATAAACTACTTTCGCACTAATCAATAATAACCGGATACCCTTGCCTTTGATCATGATGAAGAATGTTCCATTGAGCCCAAAATAACAAGAAATATACAGATCTTTTATGTTTGCTTTGGTTACAGAAATATAAAATAAACAATATATATGGTACAGTTATATACAAAACAAACAAATTAACAAAAAAACAAAGAGATGCCGCCAGCTGCCAGTTTCTCTCTCATAGATTCGTTTCTGTTCCTTTCTCTACCTATGCTACCTTTACCACCGGTGATCCTAAAATTTACTACGTCCTTCGCGTACTGTGCTAAAATAACCGAAAAGTAGATTTGTTAGCGCGTAGCTCTAGTCACGTCATAATAATGTCAACAGTGGCAAAAGTGTGATGCTGTAGTTAACCTGGTTGCTATACTATATAGGTCCAGTTGTCTACCACGCTCCTGCATCAATGACTTTCACCACCGTTCCATTTGACTATATTCTTAATGACGGCTATTGCGTTAAAGCGGTAAAGAGGAGGTGAGCGGATGATGGTAGGTAAGGTATATGATCCTTCATGTGCAAGATGTTGCAGTATATATGAAGTCAGTCTACCCGTAACGATGAGGGTTGTATGATTTATCCTTTACAGAAGCAATATCAAGTTATTTACCTACTTGCGACAAAGGTTCGTGTCCAATAATTTATATGATGCCGGATTTCGTGTTTGCCTTGAGTTGCAAAGGATAAGGCGTTTCCTCCTTGCTGCCATTACTCAGGGCAGTGAAAAGGATAATTTACAAGAATAAGCAAATAAAAGTGGTTTATTAACGATATTATCAGTGAGAAAATAATTGAAATTGGCGTACCAGAACCGTGTTCATTATGTTGAAGTTAGGACCTAGCTGTAGACAAAGAATTCTTTGATAGTAAATGGAACAATACTGTGAAACAAACACACACACACACACGCACGCACACAAACTTTCTACAGAAAACCTGGAAGGAACACGTTGCTCTTGTACAGTTAGATACCCAAAGGAATAGTTTAACAAGGGCATAATAAGAACTGAGATAATAACAAGGTGGGCTCACTGACTGTGAAAGAGCTCACACATGTTGATGTGGTGGCGTTGATCGCTAAAAACTTAGAATGACTAGCTAACTGGTCTTTTGACGATGAGACGTTCGTAGATTCACCGTGCTCAGTTTAGTTGTTGTGGCAATTTTCCAGTTATTATACTTATTTAACCAGTTAAATGTTAATACTTCAAGTACAAACATTCTTTCATTACCTTATATACACCATCATTCATTCTTTGATTTGACAGTATCATATTATTTGTCTATTTACGTTATATCTACTCAATAGAGGTGTCAGCTTCTGTCTCTCACTCGTATCGCTAACAAAGTGCTACTGTAAGAACGAGTTTTGAAGTACGGTAGAGCGGCCACTATTGTGCTGGAGAGAAGGATGTCAACAAAGAAAAACGGGTTTTTTAATGTCTGTGTGCGTCAATCGTAGTGTAACTCTGTGGAATCATTGCCCTCATTATTACTTTAGATATTCTTTTAATAGAGCTATTTTGGCTATTAGACCGCTTCATTGTAAAACACTAAAGCAACTAAACTGCCTACGTTTCGAACTACTTGCTGCGGCCCTCTTGAGAGTTTAATTGCTGCATACTAGTGGCTGTATTGCGCTACATACTGTTTCGGTTGTCAGAATGCTACCGACGTCATTGGATCTTTTGAAGAGAGGTAGCTATGGAGGGGGTTGGCTATACAATAGGGTACTGCCTGCGTTACTATGATGGCTGATTGGAAGACAACTCTAGTAGGAGATTGGCAGCATAGCTTATCGGCAGGTTATTGTCTGTGGCACTCTAGTAAGTGACTGGTGTGTAATAGCAAATCGGCAGCTTGTACGCAGTAGTGTTTTCCTGCAGAGAAGCATAAAGGCTGCAAGGCAGTTGACTTATGATCGTTGTATATGCTATTAAACTCGAGTTAAGTGGTGCTGCTGGCTGGTAAATACACGCAATCTGCCAGGATGGAATAGCTGGCAGCCAGACCGTAGGTAAATTGCAGGAATCTTCATGCAGTTATGGCGTTTGAACATTTCAAAGGCCTCTCTTATTTTTCGCTGTTGTACATACGGCTGCCGATCAAGCACATGAGGTTCCAGAAAACTGACGGAACGGCAACATTCCTCCTGGCGGTATTCAGCAACTGAAGTGTTCTGTCCCAGTTGTACGTAACGTGTACTCTCCGACACGCGAGTTCTGATAACTCTCCCGGGTTTAACGACACAGACTGCGCCGCATTCACACCAAATTTCGTAGATGCTTGCAGTCTGTAGAACATCCGCGGGGTCCTTATCGGACTGAACGGATCTCGAACCTTTTGGCACTCCGGATTATGGGTTTGATAACTGTGACACGGAGGACCTTGACTACACCCTCGCTGACGCCTCTCACATAACAATGAACAACACGACGAGTATCTTCTGTGTCATTGTTTGTTTTGTCCTCTCTGTAACCCACAGCACATTGTACGCCTCTGTTGTTGTATCGATCCTCACTCTTTCAGTTCATATTGAATATGGTTAGGATCATTAATGCGATAAATTCGGGCTGTGTATGTAGTAACGCGTTCTTTTATGGTGAATGATGGTGCGGATCCGCATGCACTTACCTGTTGGTGTGCATCGGTTTCTTGTGAACCTTATGTCCTAGTTTGTCATCAGGTGTTCTACACACCTCCACCCCCAGAACTGGAACCGATCCGTTCTTTTTCATTTATAGTGTGAATTGTATATTCTTATGCAGGCTTTTCAGATGCTTATGGAATCTGTTTGGTTCTGTTTCCCCTGCGGCCATAAGACGATCGTGTCGTCTATGTACCTCTGTCAACAACCGGGAGACAGTGGCGTGTAATTTAATTTATGCGAAATGACAGTGGCCATGGAAGCATAAGAACTTACTCGTCGTTGCTTACCAAAGTAGTACTAATCGCTAGGTTATTTTTCAGATGGTTCATATGGCTGTAAGCGGCATGGGGCTTAACATCTGAGGTCATCAGACCCCTACACTTATAAGTACGTAAACCTAACTAACCTAAGGACACCACACACCCATGCCCGAGGCAGGATTCGAACCTGCGACCGTAGGTGCCGCGTGGTTCCGGACTGAAGCGCCTAGAACCACCAGGCCACAACGACCGGCGGTTTTCAGATGGGCTGCTCCGTTTATCCAAGTGACGAATGATGGAAACACCTGCTGATGGCGTCTGTCATAATAGTTGCTATCAAAGTCTTTATGAAATTAATTACTGTGTAATTCAATAACATGTATTCATCCGTCATACAGTTAGGACTGTGAAAGATGAGAATGCAGGCTAAGCATAAGGGATTGAGTTCGCTAGCACAAATATGCCAGGCAGTGTGTGCCACACGGTTGCAGACCAGTCGGGCATACAGCTTTCGGCGCATTAGGTGCCAGCATTCGGCAGCGGATTTTGGTACAATATGTCTCTTTGATGTCAGCGGTACAGGTATCACTCGACAATCGTGGCCAAGTACTCTTAATTACGCACTGACGCAGAAACGCGAGAACACGTGGCACTGTGGGGCAACGCAGAAAGTGAAGTCAAAAGCCAGTGAAACCAGTCTGGTGTAACCTCTCCCGTGGGGGTCCTCGAACTGCGGAACGAGGTCGTGTCGCTCACTGATGAATAACTGAGAGGTGTTCATGCTGCGTGAGTGATGTTGCTAAAATGTTGTATGAAATTGTGAGCTCATCTTTGTTAACTGGTCATCACTATCACGTCAGCACTGGCAAAATTATACAAAAGGTCTGAACATGAAGTACTACACTATTCATCATGCCAGACGTAATCCCTAGAAATCAAGCAGCTATAATTGAATCAATTGATTCATGAAAATATCTAGGTTTAGTAGTTTTTGAGGATATTAAGTTGAAAAGAAAGTGGCAGGTAAATTTAGCAGCAGACTTCAGTTCAGTGGTAACATATTCGGAAAATGCACTCTATAAGGTTCTTCAATCCACTCAAACTACCTATCCCAGAATACTGCTCATGTATGTGTGAACCATACGACATATTACCAAAAGAGATATCAAAAACGTGTACGAAAACGTACTGCACTTATTGTTACTTTATTTGAAGTCATTGAACCGGCAGATGTTTTAAGACAGGGCAAACCAACCTCACCAACTAACAAAGTTTCATGATTCCGTATTGAGTGAGGAGTTTACGAATAGACTACCGTGTCTTTGATATCGCTCCCGTAGGATCAGCGTACGCAAGATTAGTTTAATCACATTCGACTCAGACGCATTTATGCTCTTATTCTTTCGGTTTCCATGAGCGAATCGAGTAGAAGATGTCCTCTTTTGTGGTACATTGAGTAATGCTCTCTACCAAGATCTTATCTGTGGTTTACACATTACTAATGTAGATGTAGATCATCATCGTCATACTGTGACATCTGCTGTTGGAGAAATTCCTCCAGAAGACTTCTTCAAGCAAAACTGCTACCATGCACTCCCTTGGCTAAAAATTCTAGCCACCTCTATTTCGTTGTAATATAACCCATTATAATATAAGCCATTCCAGTGTTCTCTCTTTTTTTCTTCTCCCTCTGAGAGTAATTCTTGCACGCATTTCTTCATCGACATTTTCTGATGTGTTTGTCGAGGATTAGAACTGCAAGAGGTGTAACTTCAAGTTAAATTCCCTGGAAAATTATAACTGTGTGCTGGACCGAAACTCGAACTCAGAATTTTTGCCCTTCGCAAGCATGTGCTCTACCTATTGAGCACCTAAGCACCTAATCACCCGTGTTTACGTCCTCCAGTACCTCGTTTAATACATTCCACACTCAGGTTTAATCTGCCAGCGCATGCTTCATTGCAGAGTGAAAAATAGTGGGTTACTTCCTATGAAAGGAAACTTTAACTTTGGAAATTTTAATACTGTGGAGGCACTGAAAACTATAATGGACTATTTGGAACCTTACTGACGTAATAGAGAATAATAAAGTTGTAACCTCCCCCTCACTAATCGACCTTAATGACAGTGAAAAATTAAACCGCGTGTACCTAATGGAAATTTGGGGAAAACAATCGTCACCAAGGTTAATTTGTCGGTAAAGAGGGAGGAAAGGGTTACATCTAAGTGAAAGGAAAAATGCTAATGTAACTGGTGGAAATTAATTTTGAAAAAGGGTAAAGTTAATAAAGAAAGTAAATGTGCGGCCGTTACGTTAACAATCAACTAGCGGTAATTAGATATTTGAGATTTGGGGGAAATTACGGTCGCCAGTCCTAAGGACAATTACTATAGTAACTGAAAAAGTAAGATTATTACACATATAATTAGCACTAGAAGCGTGGCAACTGAAGGTTTTGAAGTGTAGTGTGAAAACTCAAAGTTTGTCAGAAGTAATAAATTTCGTTACACTCTGACTTAATTTAGCAAAAGAATTAATAAAACCGGAAAATCGAAAGTTAATTTAGTGACTGAAGTTAATAGTGAGCTTTCTTTCTGAAGCACATCGAAATTCTGTAAAATATGGTTAGTCTTGGACTACCTCAACAATCATTTCAAGAGCTACTTGAATCTACGCAATTTAGAAACAAGAGATTTAACTTTGAACTTTAATTAAATGATTCTGAACAATTAACAATAGTAAAATTTAGTACGTACCAAGCTGAGCTGCAGTCACAGGTAAGCTAAAATACGGTAACAAAACTCGCACTCTTAATTTGTGCTTGTGTAATCTGAATATTGTAGCCAGCTATGAATACTGTAACTGAACTTTGAAATTAAAGCAGTGAAATCTAATGATGCTGGCGTTTGAATTTCAACGACACTCGGGTTCATTCCGGAAAAGGAAGGGATCCTGCTTGGTAATTCAATTGGGACAATGAGCAACAAAGGTTCATGCTAAGTAGCTGTAATTTTGTGATGCAACAATTTTAAAAGTTTGAAAAGCTGGGGTCTGTCATACAGTTTTATAACTTTACGTGCTTCCAGTCTTCCTTGTTGGTTGATTGAAGGTTGCAAGCCGTCGATCAAGGAGGTGGCGACAGTCACTCATTGTCGGCCGTCGCTGTTGCAGAAGCTCTATGTTGGCGCGCCTTCTTCTCGACACGGTCACCAGACGAAACGGGCTCTTGATGTGCGCCAGCTAATGCTTCCCGTCCGCGACACCATGACAGAAACTATCATCGCAAGTCGAGCGCAATTACATGCTGCCAAAACCCGAAAGCGCGGCAACTCGCGGGAGCTTCGCACAACATACCTGCTCCACTCGCTACTCCAGCCAGACCCTCTCTCTGCTCAGCCCGCGCTCCACGCGGCAGAGTTAACACTACCAAAGATCCTACACACTTTGATTCTTCACACGACCTATCGATGTAATCGTTCGATAGCAGTTTTCCCTAGGCAAGACCCAGCGTAAAATTACAAATAATATTTACGAAACAAACCAATTATACATCGACATAAATGCATAAATATATATATAGAAATAGTAAAACAATTACAATATACGAAGACACAGAAATGTTATATATTCAGGTAACAAAAATAAGGAAAACAAATTTATAGTACAATAGATGGAAATAGGAGGATATGCATTTCCGGCGTTACAAAGTGACATGTAAAGAGGACAGAAATATCTGATCGTATGATTTTCAAGCAATATCAACAGAATCGGAGAATAGTTCAACACATGAAAGACGGTAAAAAGAAAGTTACTTTGATCAACACAATGACTGAGCTTTTCTTCTGATGATTGTACCGAAAACTAGCATGATGAAATATAATATAAGAGGATTTTTGAGAAATTATAAAGTATATGAAGGACGAAGCAAATGTCGCAGGATTGGGTTACTCGAACGCTAAAGTACGAAGCCACATTCACAGGGGAACGTTGGTTTGGAGAACGCGTGATGCTACGTTTCGGTTAAATATATCAACACATCATACTGAAGATCCTGTCACAAGATTAAAAGAGTGTGTTTTGGACAGTGCCGGACGGTTCAAATGGCTCTGAGCACTATGCGACTTAACTTCTGAGGTCACCAGTCGCCTAGAACTTACAACTAATTAAACCTAACTAACCTAAGGACATCACACACATCCATGCCCGAGGCAGGATTCGAACCTGCGACCGTAGCGGTCGCTCGGCTCCAGACTGTAGCGCCTACAACCCCACGGCCACTCCGGCCGGCAGTACCGGTAGGTATCAACCAAGCTATTATCACTGACTGTTATAGTTGGAACTCAGGTAGTAGACTAGCCCCCATCTATTTTCTGACATACATTTACTCTGCAACCTATTTTCGATGAAAAGCAAAGCAAAATTCGGAGTACAACCATATTGGAATATATGAGGCTTATCGTTATTGAACTCTGATGCACGAACGAGACAAACTGTAGATTATCTGCAATAGTGATTTGTGACGTAAGTGAAAGTACTGAGAGTTATTCGGTACAAGAGTAATGACAGATGAAAAAGATTTATCCAGCCAATAGGCACAACAGAAGCCCTCGTTAATATTGTTGATAGAAGATGGAAAAATCAGTTGAAATTATGACACAGAAAACTAGCAGTATAATTTGTTTGGAAATTAAATTATCAGGGAGTATAAAGAAAGTAGACCAAAATGTATGAGATATGTGTAACGAGACTCTAAAGGATGTAATTTTAGGTCTTGGTGTAAAGGAACGTTAAACAAAAGAAGTAAAAAATGAGATACTACCCATAGGCTATGTACTGGAGGTACTCTATGAGAAGAAAATTAAGTATATAGAAGACAAAACCCGAACTATGGGGGGGATCAAACGGACAGTTAAGTAAGACTTCACATTTTCAGAGAGTTTCACATATTTATGGTCGATGATATAATTTTTAATTCATTAAAGTTAGTGGTACCTGGGGGTATTCCGAATATATGGAACTGAATTACCAAATTCACAAATTCTAAACAAATTATGATTAAAAACATGGAGTGAACATTGGTAGACAAAAACGAAAAATTTCAAATGATAGATGCCATATTCATAGACATGATTAAAATAATAACCAGAAGAATAAAACTGTCACTAGGAAAAATTTGGTAAAGTGCAGCTGAAATACAGTTACCAGGGGCTCTGCTTTATTACTTGAAGTAATGTAATCCATAGCTACAGAGCTCAACAACCACTAAAGTGGGTAAATTAATAAGAGAGAATAATATTTTGGCTTCAGAAAATGCAGAATATTGTCATAGTATGTAGGGATGTAATTTATTATTTAGTTGTTTGCTCTTTTGCATTAGGCTGCCATCTAGATACAGGATAACGCCCGGTTTGAGAAGCATTAGAGGATGAAATTGGGATGGGTAGACAAAGGTGATAATATGAAGGACATATAGACCATAATGGGTACAAACGTATAGATGGAAACAATAGTACGAGACATGACGAGATAAGGTCACCTAACGTTAGTCGATCTAATGACTTAGATTATTTTCAGTTGTTACGCATTATTATAAAAAAGAAAACTAACTGTTCTGTATTGGTGCATGGTGCCACAAGGGTGCAGCAGTGACCGGACGCTCGCTGCAGGTAAGGATTTTTTCTGCCCGCCCGGCCACACTATGTGCACGGCCGAACTGGCCGGGACAGGGGGAGACGGGCCGTGACCGCCAAGCAGCGCGCTCGCTTCTGTAACTCTGTTTCTCAATGTAGTCTACAAATACAGTCCACTTTTACCAATCATGTATATACTTTAAATTTTACCGCCCTTCCTTTGCAATGAGTGATATGCATTCGTTTCGCCTGTGGACGGAGCGAGGCAACACAGAATTTACCGCTCGTTTTGCGGCTGCCTACACTAACAAACAGCTGGCTTTCCAAAAAATATAAAAAAACGAGCTTAAAATTCCCATGAGACAAACAGATCGTTTGTAACTAAGTGTACTGACCTTAAAAATGCAAATAATTCTGGGAGTTAACTCAGAACGTTGGTTTATCGTCTGAGAGCTAGAAACTTGAGACCAGTTACACTCTTTGCCACGCTGATATGATTTGGACCGTGAAGGTTTCTTCCATTACAAGGGAACACAAGGGTTGCCTTGTATCTAACACCAATATACGAGTGAGCATCGAGAGTGAGAGTGGGAGATTAATTAATCAGTAACAGATAGGACATATTCACGAAGTTTTTGAAACGGGATGTCGTCGTCTTTAAGACATCGTATAGCTATTACTGTAACGAGTAGACATTTCGAGGACATGGTATTAATTTAATTTAACATTAATTGATATTAATTTAAAACATTTCCCTACAAATCGTTAAATATCAAGAAATATACTGCAGGGATAATTAAAAGTCACATCTTCTTCCACATATTCTGCGTAAAGTAACTACTATATTGGTACTTACCTGTGAAAATATGAAATTGTTAGTTCTTCTGTCTTTCAAAAGACTTTTCCGAAAGACAAAATTTGTTAATTATATTGTACAAAATTTCGGAAAACTTTCTGATTTAAATTTTATAGGAAAATGTCTCGTAATACGTCCACTCGCTTGTCATTGAATTCCAAACATCTGCAGAATAGATAACTGAGCTGGTTAGATAAGACAATTAATAAAGTCATAAAACTGAATTCGTAATGTGGGCTGAGAGACGATTTCAAGGAAGGCTGGTCGTCGCTGTCTAAGTACACCATTTCAGCTCTCGCATTATCGGCAACAGACGTTACAAGAGCAGTGACTTAGGGTACCTTATGTAATTTCAGCTCCGGGTGGAAAACGCAGCCAAGAATCGTTGACGGCTGTGTTGGACGCAGTGCTTATAACCACACAATAGCTGTGTTACTGAAAGGGTCTACACTTGGTTTTCATGACCCAGTAATAGCATGATGCTATAGGGGTAAAATAACGGAAGTTACATGCTTGTAGCAATTAGCGCGAACATTTTTATGTATGAGAATCAACAACACGAGTTGGAAGTGTTAAGCGAACGGATGGATTTCGGTGTCCAAGGAACACGATATTCCGACAAACGATGACATTGTTATCAGCGAGTGTTACCCTGTGAGAAACTGACAAGTCGAATGAAGTTACACTCTGTGGCAAGCTGATGGATTAGTGTAGTTTGACCGAAACATCGTGGGCGTTAAATTATAAAGTACATTCACCCTCTAAATAAATTTGGCAGACGTGGCATTATAGCGTTGTCCTATCGATAAGCCTTCCGATTTTGATTACTTGGTTCATGATTTCTGATATACCGCATGAAACTCTGAATAACAGTGTTTTGTGTGCGTTAGCCATAAACTTGACATGAATCAACCGGAACTGCCATAATCAAGACTACTCAACACAAGAGTCAGTAATCAGCCGTCTCCTGAGGGATTTTCATACCGCTGTAAATGGTTTACCAACGTATTTGGCTTTATCACAAGAATGAAACATCACTGTTAACAGTTTCTAAGAGACATTGGCAACTTGTTTACTAAACAACGTAATTTTGCAATAGAAATCCTAATAGGAATAATTTTCTTGGTTAATTCGTTCGTCTATGAGAATTTTTTTCGTTTACAGTTTACTTCGAATATTTCAAACTCCCTGCAATAATCATTCATTTGTGAAGGTTAAAAGACAAACTTTTGTCTCGATCTGCAGAACGCACCGACAGTTGTGTAATTAAATTAAGTACAGCACTTGGATACATTTGCCCATGAATGTGTGACAGTTTCCGTCTTTTAAATGTACGTACATTGCAAAATATAATCGTCAGAGATAACTAGTCTGCCACTGACGACTAATTTCTGCTTATAAGGTACGTTTATTTTATTATGAACGTGAAATTTGCTTTGCGATATTGTGTTTCACAAGTGAGAAGCGGTTGCATTGAGACCACATAATATACGGCCTCACAGCCTTATATTGTTTCAGGTTGCTAATTGTTACGGTTTTACTCCAAACGACATTAGGATAGTCAATTTCTGTACCGTTCAAACAGACATGCACCTCGGATACAAACACTGAATGGTTCACTTACCTCTGACAACACCTCTCTCCTTGGTGCTACAGATTACGCGCTACCTGTAACAAATATGCAATATTGGATCACAACATGTTACGAAAACGGAAGAGAGAGAAGTATCATTGCCATGAATGTAAAGCAGAACGCTCATTAAAGGAACAGATCTTACAAAGAAGATAGTACCACTGCAAAGAATTAGTTTTACACTACAACATTTTCATGTAAAGAAACTTATCTTTCCCGAGTCTATTTACTTAATTTTAACAAAGTTGGCTAATCTTCAGCACGTGGTGCACAGTTAAAAGCCATTACTTTACCTTTTATCCTAAGGCGTAATTGTGGATGTAAAGCATTTTATACTTCAAATATCGAAGACGTTGGTGGCAAAGGTGCCATTACATAATTTGAATGAAATGAAATTTTAAAAAAATCAGGTTTAAACAAAGATTAGAAACTTACCTGCAACGCTGTACACTGCATGTTTGATGTTTTGTAGCACAACTTTGTGCAGTAACACACAACCATGTGGTTATTTTTTGCTCCTTCGTCATCAAGTTTCTGCTTTAACTTAGCTGTTTATGTTTCCACAGTAAATAAACATTTTTGCAACGTTGTTGTTGTTGTTGTTGTTGTTGTCGTTGTTGTGGTCTTCAGTCCTGAGACTGGTTTGATGCAGCTCTCCATGCTACTCTATCCTTTGCAAGCTTCTTCAACTCCCAGTACCTACTGAAATCTACATCCTTCTGTATCTGTTTAGTGTATTCATCTCTTGGTTTCCCTCTACTATTTTTACCCTCCACGCTGCCCTCCAGTACCAAACTGGTGATCCCTAGATGCCTCAGAACATGTCCTACCAACCGATGCCTTCTTCCAGTCAAGTTGTGCCGCGAACTTGTCTTCTCCCCATTCCTATTCAATACCTCCTCATTAGCTATATGTTCTACCCATCTAATCTTCAGAACTCTTTTTGCAACGTGAGGTGTGCTATAATTAATAATAGAATACTACATGAAACGGAATAGGGAAGTACAAAATCGTTAAAGTACGATAGTAGGAATGTGAGCCTCTTAATTTCTGTACAGTAATGTGAAAAAAGAAATGTAGAGTATCATAGAACATTGAAATAAGTTTCTAACAATACAATCCTGGGAAAAAATTAGAAGTGGAGAGGGGGGGAATAGGAAGGGTGGTGGACTCGGTAGGGGCGGGAGGGAGGGAGAGTAGATTCCCTCAATAGCGTAAAAAATTGGCTTGCTCTCTCGTGGCTTGATAACTACTGGCGAAAAGGAGCATATGAAGAGATTAAATTAACACCTAAGTGTCTAAGGATTTCATAGGCCGAATGGACTGAATGCTAAATTATTTACTAAACCAGCGAACGATATGGAAGAATAGGCTACAGAAATAGTATTTAATTTGTATTATCCAGGGAAAGTTGAAAATAATGGGTGGAAAAATTTGGATGTATTTTCTGCCCGTCTGCATAAATAACGTACCATTAACCCTGACACTGAAAACTCTGCTTAACAATAAATTTCTCTTCTATAACACTCAAGACAATTGATCGAACCTTGGGTATTTAGTTATAAATCGTGTATCTGTGCTACTTACATTATTGTAGGATGAACACAGTTTGTTGATTGCTCTGTGGTGTAATCGTGCTCTTTTGCACGTATTTCTCATTTGGAATTCCCAATAACCATCTCTTCTGGGGCAGACAGGTTTCCAGTAAATAAGAAATAAGGCAAAGCACAACCCAAGACAAACAGACAATCAATAAGCTGAATTCCGTCCTTTGGTGAAATAAAGTTTAGAAAAGTACCAAAATATTATATAAATCGTTAATAAAATGTATTTGTTTAATGGAGCACAATTCTGGGAACTGACCAAACGTGTATCTTGAACTGTCATTCGTACGGCGGTATAATTTTAAAGGTAGATCCAGTGGTATATGCGGTTACTGTCTGCGAAATCTGTAGCGATTGGTTAGTAGTAAGGAAGTAAGAAACTAAAATGTAAGCATGAGCATTAGTTTTTCACTCGTTTCACTGTCAGACATATATCTCCTCAAATGTGTGGTACGATGATATAATTTTGAGGGTAAATTCAGTGGCATGTATGAATACTGCCTGCAAAGTGTGTCGCGAATACAGTTATTAGTGAAGGAGTAATGAGACGTCATGCTTCATATGGCGGTTTTAATGCATAATAGCGAATATTTAATAAGCGATACTTTTCTTTTTCCTTTCATCGTTTTGTGGGAGTGTTCAGCGAGAAAGGTCTCGAAAAGGTTTACAATTTTGTGTGAGGTTTCTTTGTGTGTTGTTAAGTTATCTGAGTATTAACTGCAGGAATAAAGTATGGACATTCGCGTCTCGTGGTCTGCACTGGTTTTTCACACCCACTCCTTCGCTACTTGTATATAGGTGGTTGTTACCACCACAGACATTCTTTCCAGACAGTAAGTGATGCGTGTACTAAATTTTGTTGGAGCTGTTTAGAAGAAGACATGGAACATATATAGATACATACACAGATTTATACATACATACATACCTTTGTACACCCATTTTTATTGTTACTAAACGGTACATACTTCGAAGGGCTATAGTATGCGTCATGAGGAACAAATTGAGGACAGGAAGCCATGGCCGGAACGTCATCCAACGACGCTACGGAACGTCGACATCTTAGGCGCCAGCCTCTGACGCTAGGACACCCATTCGGCAGTAAAAGTGAATTTATTTTTGCACTGACGGACCGCAGACGAAACGTGTTGCAATGTTGTTTGATATTCATTGATCGTGACTCATTTCTGCGATCGTCAGTGGAGAAGATCGAGCTAGCTGCTCAGTAGACAGCCCTTGTTTCCTATGAATACAAAGCTCTGTTGCGTCGTTGGATGACGGTGTCGGACACAAGTTTCCACCCGTAGTATACTTTTCTTATACATAAAGAAAAGTGCCAGACAAGAAATTCCGAGAGAAAAATAAACAGTGGATGGAAACCCGTGTACGAACGCGTCATCCACCGAGGGAACAAAGCAACTCTTTAGTAGGCGGCAAGGCCTCCATACGCAGCAGCTGGCTGTATCTCCTCCTCTGGTGATCGTGGCAATCAGTCGCGATCACTGAATGTCAAATCAACATTGCTAGACTTTCCGCCTCAAGTTCGTCAATGCCAGAATTCACTTTTACAGCTGAAGCCATGGGCTAGCGTGAGGCGCCGGAGGCTACGATATCGACGTTCTGTATCGTCGTTGGAAGAAGTATCCAGAGAGGGGTTCCGAACGGGTACCTATACCGAGTTTCTTTTTCACGACACCTCGTGCCACCTATCGAAGATTGTCAGTATCGTTTTGTAGCACCCTGTATATGTATCGAATATTAATCCCTTCTGTTACCTCAGAGTGCCAGTGAGGCCGTTCTGCGCAATGCATCTTAGAGACTGCCTCGAGCATGTGAAGCGAACCACACAACGATAAAATAGATTTTAAAGAACAATTATTTGCTTTACTATATCAATGAAACTTATGACACAATAGATGTCAATCCTCTAGAATAAAACTAAATACATACTCAATGCACAGTGCAAGAGAGGATGTATATCTCTAGCATACCATGTTCCTGTTCCCTCCTGCACGCCCCTCCCAACCCCCCCCCCCCCGTCCTATCTCTCCGAACACACACACACACACACACACACACACACACACACACACACAAACACACACATACAAACGAAGAGAGAGAGAGAGAGAGGTGGTCAACAACCGAAAAAATAGATGAGAACTGAAACTGTACCCTGAACTTAATAAACGAACGGAATTTATCTAACGATCTACAGTATGATGAACAAATAACGAAACACTAAGTGAAGTAAATATGTTTACTATGTGCTAATAACCGATCAAAAGCCGTGTTCTAAGGCTACGCACCATTGGCTATCGTTTCGGGCGTTACCTTCTCCACATGACGAGCTGTTGGAAGGTAGAAAAGTCTGGGATAGCGTTCACTCATCCCCTTTAGTGCAGCTCAGGAGATTATTCATTATATGTGACAAGACACTTACATAGAAAGAACTGTCGAGCGTGTACCTGACAGAGAAACACCCTACATATATTTACGGTGATTTTTCATTATTGATTTAAATGACCAAAAGTAGAATATCAGTTCACCATTAAGTTATCATTGAAGAAACAGACACTGATTTTGGCAGAAATATTAGTTACAAGAACCAAATTGCTTCCCTCCATATTTTTCCGCTCCTTTAGTCTCGTGCTGGAGATGTCCGAAATAATACTACATTGCCGATATTATAAGCATTTGTTATACATGTAATTATAACTACCTTTAGTATCTGAAGTCAACCAGGTGACACCAAACTTCTTCGAGAACAATTTACGAAAAGCATACCTGGACGCAGATATATGCTTTAGTGTACGCATTTTGCGCAAGTAAGACGGAAAATATTATTTGCCCGAAATAGTGCAGTACGAAATAAGGCTCATCACGTATCTATCTACAGATGTAAGTGCAACCAACGAAGAAACCAATATCGTGACGTGACGAATAAATAAAAACACTTACAGCCGTCCTTATTATTTTATTTAATTTTGTCGCTACCAGTTTCAACGCTTCAGTGGGTCATCTTCAGGCGGTTTTTGATGCGATACAGGTTGATATGATCACCATTCATAACAAATCACTTGCCAGCATTACTGGATACGCAGCTAATGTGTCAGCACTCCAACCATCAACTGCCCAGTTGACGGTTGGAGTTATAAATCATTATCTGCGTATCCAGTAAAGCTGGCAACTGGGCAACTGATGTGTTATGCATGGCGATCATATCAACCTGTATCGCATCAAAAACAGCCTGAATATGACGCACTGAAGCGTTGAAACTGGTAGCGACAAAATAAAATAAAATCATAAGGACATCTGTAGGCGTTTTTATTTGTAACGATAGTAAACGGCCGTCGTCCCAGAGACCATCTGCTAATAGGATGGACATACAAAAATATTGTGACGGTGTAATGGAATTTGAAAGCAGATCCCGTCGAATGATAGTTTGTCGCTGGAAATTTAAACGTGTATAACTTACTAGTATGGGAATAGAGAATAAAATTGGCTGGTTGACGTATAGCATGTGACTTACAGTAATCGACCAAGTATATCAAAAGCTTCCACACTGACAGTGGTAGGGTCGGCAAGCAACAAGTGCAGGTAGCTGGCTGTCTCGCAGAGCACCTGACCCGACTGGCGGCGTGGGGTGGCGTGGCACGACGCGGCGCTAACAGGAGCCAGCCGAGTGACCGCCAGCCAGTTCCTCCAAATTGCCGGCCATTCCCGCTAACAGCCGGCGGGCGCTCGATGCCGGCGCGGCGCCACACACCTGCCGCGTCGGCTCTCCCTCGCAACGAGGCTCAGCTTGCGCTGGAACTCCTCCGTGTTTCCAGGGTCAGCGAGGTACGCTCTGCGCGACTGTTCGTGAATATTGAGGGACACTGCTCACAAAACTAATCCATCCGATGTGCAATATATACAAGGCAGTGGGGATGTCGATTATCATTGAAACAACAAGTTTTGCCTGACTGTTAAAACCGCAACAAAATAATGGGTTTCTGAAATATCAGAATATTCGCTTTTTCTTTCTTATTATTTTCTGTATGAACATAGAAATCGAATGAAGATTGAAGGCTTTTGACATACTGTGTTTCAGGGTTCTTAGAATCGTAATATTAAATTAAACAGGCAAATAGAACAAAACTTAGCCCTTCCACAGTTTGTTGCTTTTCTCAAAGAGTCGTAAGTGGTTGAATGTATAAAAAAGGACTAGTATTTTCCTATTGAATCTAATTGTTTGAAACTGTGCCCAAAAATCCTGTTGTCATCGGGGACCTCACCGCTATTTGGGCATTACGAGTAGTCAGTGGGAAAGAGTGACAATTGAGATTGAAATTGAAGGACTCTGTTGTTCATGTTAATGAGTCCGATTTCAAGATCTCCAAACATACAAGGGCATATTATGTAGTCACCGACAGCACATCAAGTAGCTCCTTTTTTTTTTAATTACAAATTTGGCCGTTAAAGACCGTGAAAACAGTTATTTCTTGCGCTTCTGGGAAGTCTTCTTTCTCTCAGTCCACACTTCTTTCATTCTTGCGCTGAAGGCGGCTTTTCTCTCTTCAGACCATTTAGTTCCACAAGTCTTCTTAATTTTCACACCGAAACCCGTGAATGAATTCAGTTTTTTTCTACAAAGGTTTCTGTTAAATATTGTTTCCTGATCTATGTCCATTTCTTTTAGATCTCTTTCTGTGTTGATAAACCATAAATTTTTATTTATTAGATTTGCGATGTACGAAAATATTTGTTTTGTAAGCCTATTCGGGTTCATCCTCATGATGTGAGCATAAAAGGAGCATCTTCGTTTTCTAATTTCGTCTGTAATTTTGCTGCACTTCGTATACACTTCTTTGTTGCTGTTTAGTCTGTATACAGGCTTGCCTTGATCATCTGTTATTTTCCTGTGTCCAAGAATTGTCCTCACAATTCTTCTTTCACGATTATCTATCTGTTCTGCGTATGTAAAATTTGCCAGTGTTTTTGATGCATATAGTATCTGCGGTTTAATGACAGTCTGGTAGTGTCTGAGTTTAATGTTTTTGGATATACATTTTTTTGAATACATTTGTCTGCAGTAGTGAGTTGCTGTCTCTAGTTTTTGTATTCTAGCCCTGCAGGCTGGATGACCTTTTGCCACAGGCTGAATTAGTTCACCAAGATATTTAAAATCCTTTTTTTAATACTATGGATGAAATGTTATTGTTTCAAATTATTACTGTTACCATAATTTCATTTTTCTTTTATTATTTCATAGAAATGGCAGAGAAGACTAATATTTTATGGCGTACGAAGCATTGAAATTCGTTGCTACGTCACTTGCAAAATGGTTTTCATATGTGCTTCCACGCTGGAATAGATCGGATGTCTTGTGAAGATTGTGAGAAACGCTCATATAGACCAAACTTTTTGGGGTACGATCCTATGGGACCAAACTGCAGAGGTCATCGGTCGCTATACTTACACACTACTTAACCTAAGTTAAACTAACTTACGCTAAGGTCTACACACACTACCATGGTCGAGGGAGGACTGGAACTTCCGACGGAAGGAGTCACATGAACCGTGGCAAAGCACCACAGACCACGCGGCTACCTCCTGCGTCATAGACCTAATGTTGCCAAGTGTTGCACACTGTACCTACATACCTACCTAAATGCACAGCACACGGCAACAAAGACATCATCCTCTCGGCAATTCTGTACAAATTCTTATAACATGTATTTCCGGCTCATTTCTGGGGGCATCGTCAGTAAAATAGCACAGTTCGCTTTTCCCATGTTCTGTAACAACGCAGTGTTTCAAACTAATATAAACGGTACAAATTAAAATAATCCCTTCTTTCAAACAGTTTTATCTAAAAACGAAAAATTTTTACACTGCTGCTACGGACGGCACCTATTTCGCTTTTTACTTGGTTATTAATTTTTGTTGTGATCTTCAGTCCTGAGACTGGTTTGATGCAGTTCTCCATGCTACTCTACCCTCTGCAAGCTGCAGCCTACATCCTTCTGAATCTGCTTAGTGTATTCATCTCTTGATCTCCCGCAACGATTTTTACCCTCCACGCTGCTCTCAGATTATAAATTGGTGATCCCTTGATGCCTCAGAACATGTCCAACCAACCGATCCCTTTTTCTAGTCAAGTTGTGCTACAAACTCCTCTTCTCCCCAGTTCTATTCAATACCTCCTCATTACTTATGTGATCTACCCATCTAATCCTCAGCATTCTTCTGTAGCACCACATTTCGAAATCTTCTATTCTCTTCTCGTCCGAACTATTTATCGCCCATGTTTCACCTCCATACAAATACTCTCCCAAACGACTTCCTGACACTTATATCTATACTCGATGTTAACAAATTCCTCCTCTTCAGAAACGCTTTCCTTGCCATTGCCATTCCACATTTTATATCCTCTCTACTTCGACCATCATCAGTTATTTTGCTCCCCAAATAGCAAAACTTCTTTACTACTTTAAGTTTCTCATTCCCTAATCTAATTACCTCAGCATCACCCGAGTTAACTCGACTACATTCCACTATCCTCGTTCTGCTTTTGTTGATGTTCATCTTATATCCTCCTTTCAAGACACTATCCATTCCGTTCAACTGCTCTTCCAAGTCCTTTGCTGTCTCTGACAGAATTACAATGTCATCGGCGAACCTCAAAGGTTTTATTTCTTCTCCATGGATTTTAATACCTACTCAGGAATTTTTCTTTTGTTTCCTTTACTGCTTGCTCAATATACAGATTGAATAACATCGGGGAGAGGCTACAACCCTGTCTCACATCCTATCCAACCACTGCTTCCGTTTCATGTCCCTCGACTCTTATAACTGCCATCTGGTTTCTGCACAAATTGTAAATAGCCTTTCGCTCCCTGTATTTTACCCCTGCCACTTTCAGAATTGGAAAGAGGGTATCCCAGTCAACATGGTCAAAAAAAGAAAAAAGTTTCTCTAAGTCTGCTGGAAATGATAGAAACGTAGGCTAAATTGTTATAACTGAGTCCAAACAAGTACTGAAAAATACTATTTATTCAGAACGTAGATACCGGTATCGGTTTTAACAGGTCGCTTTCTGCCATCACTATAAGACAGTCGAAATACCGTCAGATTTCAGGAAGAATGCACATTGGTGTGCAGAATTTGAGAACCAGAATAACTTTCGAATCATGTGTCCTTGACAAGTAAAACAGCTCTACGAAATTCGGTTCGTAGATAGAAAATACTTCTACAGTACAGATCAGAAAATAACTGAAATAAAAACCCAATGAGATGCACTGAAATTACACTTTCATTACCTGTATTTACACTAAAGTCGCCGAGATTTATGATGGCTCATTGAATGGTACAGGAGGTGGGACATGATACCTAACCGTATCGTTCTCTGTCGGCAAATCCACCGCAGATCATCACCTATCCTGCTGTATAGGCAGGGAAAACCTGCGAAATCCACATTCTTATCTGAGGCGTGTCCTTCCAACATATTGACACTTCCTCGCGGCTTTATTGTCATTAAACTGCTTTCCATAGATGCTCAAGTCAGTAGCACGTGAACAGCGGATGAAATTCGCCGTTTCCGAAATGCTCGTTCCCAAGCACCATGCCATAATAATCTGTCATTTGTCAAGGTCGCTTATGTCAGCTGATTTCCCGATTTTCGTGGAATATCGCTGCTAGAATGATTCCTCATTTGTATGCGTTGCTTGCAGCGTCACGTCCCCACAACGTCACCAGGTAGCATTAAATTTGGCTGTGGGCAATGGTCGCAATGTTTCGGCTCATCAGTGTAAGGGGTTGTATCATCTGAGCTTAAATGTTTCACACCACCATGGGATTGTTGATCTTAGCATTTTACATAAATTTCAAATTGATACTAAGCCATGCCAGCACGGCTCTGGTATTGATAACAGAGAGTCTTGCCTTGGGTGCACTGTGGGGCTTGTTATCTATGGCTGGGGAGGTGCAGCAGCGTTGGCAGGTGTGAGCTCTCAGGCTCGAATTGGCCAACGAACGAGAAAGGGAACACATGGCCCGCAGGATTGCCTTGGGTAACAGCCAGCTTGTGTAATAGAGTGAGCAGTGAGGCAACCCTCAGTCACGGCCATCAGGTGCAGGCTGTTTGTCTGCCACTTCTCGGTGGTTTGATTGCAGTAAGGTGTATGAACGTTGTAGCACAGCCAACAATGAAGGCAGGTCATCTGCACGTCATGACCTTTGTGCTGTGTACGAAATACGATCCCCAGGTGGACACTTCAGACTCACCGGCAATAGGTGTAAGTTGTCGGCTTGCCACTTTTTCACTACTGTATGTAGAGTACAGCACGTGGGTATATGCTACACGTCCCTGTTGGTATGGATGGTAGAGTGGCGGTATCAGATTAGTATGATACTCAAATGCGGCTACAGGAAGGGTTTGACCATGTGTGTGAGTGAATCTGTTATGTATGCTACCAACTGCGTTATTTTTATTATGGTACCTTTGATATCATGTTTGTCAAGTTCATTGTGTTAGTGTTACTCGCTGCCCTTGAACTAGTGTTCTAGTTAAAGTATCTGAATAAGTGGCCTATTTTCGAAAGCGATGTCGAACTTCTTTTCTTGTTTCTCCATGTTGGTTGATGTTAAGTTTATAACTCTGTTTGTATCCACGTGTGTTGCGTGTTCTAAAGGACAACGATGTTTTAATGAGAGGTTAAACTGCACAGCTTCTTCTCTTTTCTGTACAGTTAAGTATTTATTGCACATAGAGTGCTGAGGCTGTCTCTTAGATGATTCCAAATAAATGAAGCTGTTGATTTGGTAAGGTTTACTGCGTCAGTTACACCAAGGCTATGTGAAGACTTCTTGTGCATAAAGCTAATTGATGTACAAATCTTGTATGATACTTTTGGAAAGTTTTGTGTCGAATATTTATTTCAGAGGAATTTCTCTCTGGTTGTAAATGTATCGTCGCTTGATTTTGTAAGTTTAGTGGGCAGTTGCGCCAAGTTTAATATAACTGATGCACCTGCTTTATGATTTATGTGTGTTTATACTCGATAAAGCTTTACTGGAACATTTGGTGATTGTTTGTAAATGACTTTCACGATTCACAAGCAGACAGATTGTGATATTTGTAGTAATGGTAAATTTAAATATTTCTCATGACAGCTTTTGTTTTACAGTGATCTTTTGCGTTCAGTTTAGTCACCACTTTACGTGAATCGTTGGACCGTAATACTATGGAAATCTGAGTTTCGTTATGACTTTTTATTACGTACACCACACGTTATAGCCACACATACTCTCAGAGACATAACGGAAAGATGCTCCACGAAGGTATTATCTGAACTGGACGGAAATCGGCAGATGTGATGTACATGTTGTTGCTGTAGTGGTCTTCAGTCCTGAGACTGGTTTAATGCAGCTCTCCATGCTACTCTATCCTGTGCTAGCTTCTTCATCTCCCAGTACCTACTGCAACCTACATCCTTCTGAATCTGCTTAGTGTATTCATCTCTTGGTCTCCCTCTACGATTTTTACCCTCCTCGCTGCCCTCCCCCCCCCCCCCCCCCAATATTAAATTGGTGATCCCTTGGTGCCTCAGAACATGTCCTACCAACTGATGCCTTCGTCTAGTCAAGTTGTGCCACGAACTTCCCTTCTCCCCAATCCTATTCAGTACCTCCTCATTAGTTATGTGATCTACCCATCTAATCTTCAGCATTCTTCTGTAGCACCACATTTCAGAAGCTTCTATTGTCTTCTTGTCCAAACTATTTATCGTCCACGTTTCACTTCCATACATGGCTACACTCCATACAAATACTTTCAGAAACTAACACTTAAATCAATACTCGATGTTAAGAAATTTCTCTTCTTCAGAGGCGCTTTCCTTGCCATTTCCAGTCTACATTTTATATCCTCTCTACTTCGACCATCATCAGTGGTATTATATGTCTTTCAGTACCTAGAGTGTCACTTACTACTGAGTCTGTGAGTCGACCAAACATTTTTCCGGAAGTATCCTCATGTCTAAACACATTTTAAAGGCTGTGTGTAACATACTTATTTTCTATCTTTATGCATCAAGAGGGATTAAAATGCCTGGTTTATTGTATTTTGTTATCACTAGGCCGGCCGATGTGACCGAGCGGTTCTAGGCGCTTCACTCCGGAACCGCGCTGCTGCTGTGGTCGCAGGTTCGAATCCTGCCTCGGGCATGGATGTGTGTGATGTCCTTAGGTTAGTTAGGTTTAAGTAGTTCTAAGTTCTAGGGGACTGATGACCTCAGATGTTAAGTCCTATAGTGCTCAGAGCCATTTGAACCATTTGTTATCACCAGAAGTTCTTTTTGTTTTCTTACAGATATTTCGGCAGCATATGCCTAAAAATTGTTGTACGCTTTACGAATGGCCCATATTAAGAAGGATTAGATACGATGACGTTATCTGCTTGGTACTGCAGCCACTTTGATGGCAAGAGTTGGTTCAAATGGCTCTGAGCACTATGCGACTTAACTTCTGAGGTCATCAGTCGCCTAGAACTTAGAACTACTTAAACCTAACTAACCTAAGGACATCACACTCATCAATGTCCGAGGCAGCATTCGAACCTGCGACCGTAGCGGTCGCTCGGTTCCAGACTGTAGCGCCTAGAACCGCACGGCCACTCCGGCCGGCGATGGCAAGGGTCTAGTACTCTACATTTCCGAAAGATGCTCTGAAATGTACCACTAAACCTGAATGGATCTTCGACGTATAATTTTACTTTGCCTTGTACGTAGCAGTGTGGACGGTAGCTTATAGTGTGTTTCCGTTTTAACCAAATTTATTCTGCGTTTGCTACCTTTGGAATGGTTATTCTTAGTTCGTCCCCTAAAGAAGCTGACAGGCCAACCAACTTAGAAAGTAATATATCAATTAAAATAATACAGAAACTAATGTATCTTTAAACCAGAAAAATTCGTGGAACAAACGGGAACAAGATTAAACCTTGGGACTACCAAACGTATTTCTCACCTTCTACATGATAATTTCACATAGTCAATCTTAACAGCTATAATTTTATAAGTTCGCTGGTCGAAGATGTTATATAATATTGTTGTTTTCAGTTTTTTGAAATAACAGCTCACTTTCATAACACACCTATCTGCAACAGAAAACCGACTAAATGGCACCGTAAGATACATGCGTCAACAAACCTGGGGTAAATACGGTATCAGGTTCAACATCTTGCGTCATTTATGTGTCTCGAATTGCAATGTTTTCGGAAAAAAGAAACATATAACAGCATTGTGGTGGCGATATTGGCGAGCAGTATACAGAAGAAAGTTATCCATTGGCGCGTTAGCTTTCGGCGTATGGAAATTCGGTGCTGCGCGCGCACTTTGCATCCCATCTAGGTTTGAATTCGGGGTTGTTACCGAGATTTGAATTTGAGATCATCCCGCAGTCCGGCCCCCGCCTTGATTGCGCTGCTTCTGCCTGCCAGAGGTATTTACCTGCTAGAGCGGCGCGGGCGTTATACAGTATTAATTCGCCTTCGCCTGATATCCCCAGTTCCATTTCCAGTTCCAGCTCCAGCCATTGAGCGCCGTGAATAAGAGACGGCCGCCAGAGGCGCGAAGCCACCGTGCACATTCAGTCGCTGTATGGGCTGGACGCCGAATGAATGGGTAATGAGCAGCGCTTGGCAGAGCTTCCTGCCGCTAAAGCCACTGGCTGAGTCAGCCTCCGAGGAAGTCCCTGCTTTCAGGTCGGACTTGGAAGATAGGAGATTGCGCTATGATAGGATACGCAGCGGGAGGCGACACGCTATGACTCGAAGACGTCTGCGATTCTCAAGACGTACGAAACAGCGATAGTGTGCACTCAGTTATCGACTTGCTAAATAGCGTCAAATCTCTTTATGAAAATAACACGAGAAACTATTTGGCTGCTTGTTGCACCTAGGGATATCAACTCTACGGGAAAGCTTTCTTTTTTTCTAAGTTTTAATAATCAAACATATTATATAAAGTAGATCACCTTACCAGAGACGAGAGTGAATGCTTAGGACTCACTGACAAAGTAATTGTACAGAAATTATTTCAACTGTTTTTACATTACAGAAGATAATAATAACCTCTATTCTCGATAACTGGTTTCTGTAATCAATGTTACAATCTTCGGATCAGAAAATCACTTATACACTATGACTACAACACAATACAATTGTAATATAGAGTATGAGGTACAACATAAAAAAAAACAGAAATACAACCTACCTCGACAGACAGGTTATTGCATGCTTCGTAAAATAGAAACCAAAATACTCTTTCTATTGAATTGGCTGGTACGTAACAGAATAGAAGACTTGCGAATTCATAAGAAAGAGTGCTTTTATTGCAACTTTTTGAAATATGCAATGACCTGTATGCCGAGTTACGTTATACTTCTGTTTTTTTCTTTTATATGGTGCTTGGCACTGTACATTACAACTATTTAGTATATAATCACGCTGTATAAATTCGCTCCAGGTCTGAAGATGGAAATATCGATTACCAAGACTGGTTATCGGGAATAAAGGTTACTATTAGCCATCTTGGGAAATAAGTTTATCTTCTCTAACGTGTTATCACAGACCCGCCCTTGCGGCTCAAGATGAGTTGAAAGAAGTGTACTGGGGCACACTTGTACGTGGCATCAGAATAAGATACCAATATTAATAACTGAAAATGAAACTAAGATGCTATAAACGAAGAATGTCTCTCATACGATCGATAATGTATATCGCTGACTGTGCGCAACCACAGAGCCATAGATACTGTACTGCCAGTGTTGGAGTAATAGAGTACTTGGCGCTCACCTTGGAGGTAGCTGTCTGCGAGGGAAAGACAATGGAGTAGGCAGTTTCTGTGGTGTGCTGTGTGACGGCACCAAGAGTTAGTTTAATGTAGGTATGTCAATATTGTTGAACATGGCAGAGGAAGTCTTCAGGCAAATAAGGTAAATCATCATTTAAGACTGATTATGCCTTTCAGCGTTCAGTCTGGAGCATAGCCCCCCTTATACAGTTCCTCCATGATCCCCTATTCAGTGCTAACATTGGTGCCTCTTCTGATGTTAAACCTATTACTTCAAAATCATTCTTAACCGAATCCAGGTAGCTTCTCCTCGGTCTGCCCCGACTCCTCCTACCCTCTACTGCTGAATCCATGAGTCTCTTGGGTAACCTTGCTTCTCCCATGCGTGTAACATGACCCCACCATCTAAGCCTGTTCGCCCTGACTGCTACATCTATAGAGTTCATTCCCAGTTTCTTCTTTGATTTCCTCATTGTGGACGCCCTCCTGCCATTGTTCCCATCTACTAGTACCTGCAATCATCCTAGCTACTTTCATATCAGTAACCTCAACCTTGTTGATAAGGTAATCTGAATCCACCCAGCTTTCGCCCCCATACAACAAAGTTGGTCGAAATATTGAACGGTGCACAGATAACTTAGTCTTGGTACTGACTTCCTTCTTGCAGAAGAGAGTAGATCGTAGCTGAGCGCTCACTGCATTAGCTTGGCTACAGCTTGCTTCCAGTTCTTTCACTACGTTGCCATCGTGTGAGAATATGCATCCTAAGTTCTTGAAACCGTCCACCTGTTGTAACTTTGTTCCTCCTATTTGGCACTGAATACGTTTATATCTCTTTCCCACTGACATTACTTTCCTTTAGGAGATGCTAATGTTCATACCATAGTCTTTAGATTTCTGATCTAGCTCTGACATACTACTTTGCAAACTTTCAATCGAATCTGCCATCACAACTAAGTCATCCGCATATGCAAGACTGCTTATTTTGTGTTCACATATCGTAATCTCACCCAGCCAGTCTATTGTTTTTAACATATGATCCATAAATAATATGAACAACAGTGGAGACAGGTTGCAGCGTTGTCTTACCCCTGAAACTACTCTGAACCATGAACTCAATTTACCGTCAACTCTAACTGCTGCCTGACTATCCGTGTAAAGACCTTTAATTGCTTGCAAAAGTTTGCCTCCTATTCCATAATCTTATAGAACAGACAATAACTTCCTCCTTGGAACCCGGTGATACGCGTTTTCTAGATCTATAAAGCATAGATACAATTCCCTGTTCCACTCATAACACTTCTCCATTATTTGCCATAAGCTAAAGATCTGGTCCTGACAACCTCTAAGAGGCCTAAACCCACACTGATTTTCATCCAATTGGTCCTCAACTAATACTCGCACTTTCCTTTCAACAATACCTGCAAAGATTTTACCCACAACGCTGATTAAAGAGATACCTCTGTAGTTGTTACAATCTTTTCTGTTTCCATGTTTAAAGATTGGTGTGATTACTGCTTTTGTCCAGTCTGATGGAACCTGTCCCGACTCCCAGGCCATTTCAATTATCCTGTGTAGCCATTTAAGACCTGACATTCCACTGTATTTGATGAGTTCCGACTTAATTTCATCCACCCCAGCCGCTTTATTGCACTGCAATCTATTGACCATTTTTTCCACTTCCTCAAATGTGATCCTATTTCCATCATCATTCCTATCCCATTCTACCTCGAAATCTGAAACGTTACTGATCGCATTTTCACCTACATTGAGCAACTCTTCAAAATATTCCCTCCATCTGCCCAAGGCATCCACAGGATTCACCAGCAGTTTTCCTGACCTGTCCAAAATACTTGTCATTTCCTTCTTACCTCTCTTTCCAAGACTGCTAATTACACTCCAGAATGATTTTCCAGCAGCTTGACCCATAGTCTCCACCTTGTTTCCAAAGTCTTCCCACGATTTCTTCTTGGATGCTGCAACTATCTGTTTGGCTTTGTTTCTTTCTCCAACATAACTTTCTCTGTCTACCTGGGTTCTGGTATGTAGCCATTTTTGATACGCCTTCTTTATCCTTTTACAGGCTGCCTTGACTGTATCATTCCACCAAGCTGTTTGCTTCAACCTACTTTTACACACTACTGTTCCAAGACATTCTTTAGCCACTTTTAGTACTGTGTCCCTGTACCTTGTCCATTCCTTTTCCAATGACTGTAATTGACTACATTCAACTAACTGGTACCTTTCTGAGATCGCTGTTATGTACATGTGCCTGATTTCCTTATCCTGAAGTTTCTCCACTCTTATCCTCCTACATTTGGACCTGACCTCCTGCACTTTCGGTCTCAGAATCCCAATTTAAATAATGATCAGTATCATCAAAGAATCCCCTGAATACACGTGTGTCCCTCACAGCCTTCCTGAATTCCTGATCTGTTATTATATAGTCAATGACAGATCTGATAACCCTGCCTTCCCAAGTATACCGGTGAATGTTCTTATGTTTAGAAAAGGAGTTTGTGATTACTAAGCCCATACTGGCACAGAAATCCAAGAGTTGTTTCCCGTTCCTGTTGGCCTCCATATCCTCTCCAAATTTACCCATAACCTTTTCATACCCTTCTGTTCGATTTCCAATCCTGGCGTTAAAATCACCCATGAGCAGAACACTGTCCTTGTCCTTTACTCTAACAACTACATCACTGAGTGCCTCATAAAAACTATCCATCTTATCTTGATCTGTCCCTTCACAATGCGAATATACTGACACAATCCTAATTTTCTTCCTAGACACTGTCAAATCTATCCACATCAGTCGTTAGTTTACATACCTTATTGCAACTACGCTGGGTTCCATTTCTTTCTCACCCCTTACCCGAATGTCACTAACAGCTAAAACGTCCAGCCCCATCTTACTTGCAGCCTCTGCCAGCTCTACCTTCTTCCCAGAGTAGCCCCCATTGATATTAATAGCTCCCCATCTCATTACCATTTGTTTGCCAAGTCGTATCTTAGGAGTCCCTGGTTTGTCAGTTAGAGGTGGGACTCCGTCACCTCCAAAGGTCCGAGGCATTTTGCACTGATTGTTGCCAGCATCATATTTAAAGTACCCGGGAAGCAGGTTGCTAGCCTTACTTGCCCCGAGTCCCATTGGGTTTTAGCCCTAACGGCTGAGGGACTAACCGGTGGATTTGGTAGTCTTTGCCGTATGAGCACAAAGGCGACCACGACTCAGAATATGTCCGAGATGCCCAGCCTTATTCCAAAGTAACCTATACCCCTACTGTCGGGACCACTTACTTGGCCACTCATACGTTGCCCGTGGTTCATGAACTAGGACATGACTACAGGAACCCTCAGGAACCCACACCATGAACCATGAAATAAGGTAAAGATTTAAGTAATTATGATTTCAATTTTTGCCAGTGCTTTAGTATAGTTGAGTTGCCTGATAATTTTTAATTTTGAGTAATCCCAGAATGCACGTAAACTGTTTTGAGAAAAAGACTAGTTAAATATTTCATTAGAGCAGTGCTCTTAGGATTTGTTAACAGAGCTATGTATAATTTGATGATTTGCATTTATGCTCGATTAATGAAGTTAGACGATACTTGCTGTTTAAATCTCATTGTTTGTGAATCAACTGTGAGTAATGTAACTTCATGTGCCAAATGTTTCTGAAGAGACAAACTTAACTTGCAATATAATTTTGCTGAGAAAACTCAGTGTTAGTAATTCACCATAATCAGTACCGCCTTCCAGTCCCGGTAACATATTTTTTAAAGAAGTTGAATTTTCTTAAATGTTCTCGTTTATCAGCCAAAAGAATTACATGTGCATTTCAAGTATTATGGCCAGCACTGCACACTGCTGAGCCTATAGCTAGCATTTACAATTTCTTATGAGAGATCAGAATATATCATGTTACTCTGTTGATGCTCTAGACGTGAGACAGTTTAATTGGTCTGTTATGTGCCCAGGTACCAACCTTATTAGTTTTGAACAGGGCCAGAGGATTCAGTTCCTATGGGGCCGAATGTATTTTGTAGTGACCGTATTTCTTTATTGGTATTGGGAGATGTATTGCCCAATCAATTCGAAAAGTTTTGCTAGCAATAAGACAGAGGAAGTATACCACTTACACTTACAAAACGCAACACGACAATTCGAGTTCTGTGTCCATTCTACACTTAAGACTTCATCCAACATAATATTAAAAGATTTAATTCTGTTAAAGAGCGTTGCACTGATTTCACTGAATGTGATCTTAAAGCTTTCATTATTTTATACAAATTATAGAGCTTCACAGGGTAACTTGGGGAAGGAAACCTACTGGTTTAATTTTCCCCTCTTTTGGTCTACTAGGGACATCTTGGCAATTCCAATTGCATTTAATTTACTCTTCACTTTTCTAGCAATATTATTTCATCTTTGCACCATACCTCTCTTTATTCCTTCACATCTCTTTATAATAGTTTTCATACTCCTTCTGCCTTGGTATCCTAAAGTTAACCCTTCTGATAATATCGCTTTCTGTAGTTTCTTCCACATTTATGGTGTATATTTCAATTTCTTCTTTCTCGGGTCCAACTTCTTGTTCTTTTGCCCACACACACACACACACACACACACACACACACAGATACACGAAGAATTTGCCGTCCACTGTCAGGTATCCAGTGTAAAAACAAAAAAATTCAATTCTTTTTTGCCTATTTTCTATATGATTTCATACATTATGTCATTCATAAGGTGCCTAAGCTTCTAATGGTGATACCTCTCTCTAATATTTTTCTAGCGTGTATCTTATCCAGGTCACATCGCCTTCATTTACTACCTTTTACTAATTCCTTCAGTTTTAATCTACAGTTCAGAACCAATAAATTGTGATCAGAGCCCACATCTGCCCCGGGAAAGGTCTTCCAATTTAAAATCTAGTTCCTAATACCTGTCTAACCATTATAAAATCTATGTCAAACCCTTCATTGTTTTCAGGTCTCTTCCACATATACAGTCTTCTTTTACGAGTCTTAACACCAGTGTTAGCGGCGATTAAATAATGCTCTGTGCTAAATTCTACCAGGCCGCTGCCTCTTTCATTCCTTTCACCCAGTCCACATTCACCAACTATTTTTCCTTCTCTTCCTTTTCCTATTATCGAATTCAAGTCCTCCACCACAATTAAATTTTTGTCTCCTCTAACTATCTGGATAATGCCTTTTATCTCATCATACATATTTTCAATTTCTCCATCAACTCCAGAGCTAATTGTGATGTAAACTTGGACTGACGTGATAGGTGTTGTCGGTATAAATGTTAAAAAGCGTAGATGAATATACTCACTCTTGTCATACTCGCTGATTAAAAATAGTATGTCCCCTAGTGTAATTAGATAATATGTCCCTGAAGGTACCATTACATAAATTATTGTACACATTATTAAGTACCGCTTTGTAATAAATGCAATCCCAAAGCAGTTTTGTTATGCCTCTGTGAATACTCCTTAAACCTTACGTTAAAAGAACGGGCGGTGTGGTTGATATAATATTTATCATGGTTACTACAATCAGCCCTGTATACTCCAGAGCCATCAAACTTCAAGTCTGTCATACGTCCTTTTCAGTTTATGTTTTACTCCCAGTCTTAGGAGGTTGATAACTTGAAAGCCACATCTAACATTATAGTTCCTGAAACCGTTCTCTATTCAGAATGAGATTTTCACTCTGCAGCGGAGTGTGCGCTGATATGAAACTTCCTGAAAGATTAAAATTGTGTGCCGGACCGAGACTCGAACTCGGGAACTTTGCCTTTCGTGGGCAAGTGCTCTACCTTCTAAGCTACCCAAGCACGTCCTCACAGCTTCAATTCCGCCAGTACCTAGTCTCCTACCTTCCAAACTCCACAGAAGCTCTTCTGCGAACCTTGCGGAACTATCACTCCTCTTTCTTAAAATTTATTAACATCTTGTAGTACAGTATTTTAATACCGTATGTTGTCTACTATTTTGGTATCATCGTTGTCAAATAACTGAATAATATTTGCTCGATATCATCAGTTAATTTTTGCCCAAACTATCACAGTATGTATTACTAATGTCGGGTACTTGGGTGTGTTTGTGTAAGGACGGACTCCAGACGTTTACCATGTGCTCTACACTACAGGAAAGGTCGCATTGGACAACGCCGCTTCGAACGACGAACATGGTACGAGAACATATCTGTGTCTCAAAAACTGTTCACCTAAATATTATGATATAGACATGTTTGGAACCGTCTCTTTAAGCCTATCATGTTAAACTAAAATTTGACATAGGGTTCCATTAAAAAAAATCGCCTCATATCTCTGTAATAAAAAATAGCATAAACATGAAAGTTGATGTATTCAAGTAGCCCTTGTCCCAGCGATTCACTGTCCAAATGGCATCTTTGTACCTATTACGGTGGGGGAGATACAAGGGGTGTTATGACTTTGCTTCCTCACATTGTACATTACAGCCAATTAAGTTCGTCTTGATATGTATTCGTAAAGATGAGATTGCAGTGCTTATGTCTGCTATCGTAAACTTCCGAAAATACAACTTTCACTGAGTTAAAAACAGTAACAGCGCCATTTATTGGTTCTTTTGTGTACTAGGAAGTTAACAGCACCATATATTGGTTCCTTAGTGTAGCATGGCATGATGATTAAACATCCGAACTACTAAACTGACCAGACGATTTTACAAAAATCTTTAAATGACGAAGCTATATTAATGTGTATGAAAACAAGTATTTGACAAATATTGTCGTATAGCAAACAGTTTCCGTGGAAGAAAACTTTAATGTGTTAAAACTCTGTTCATATTCCAAATATTATAAGTTATTATTGTTTATAAAAGACAGTAAATGTGCGTTATATTCTCCACTATAGGACCTGGTTTTAATTTGTGATTTTTGCAATGGAAAAGGTTGCCCAGGTTCAACCCTGTGGAGGCGGGTTAAATATATTGCTGATATGAATCAAGTTTTCTGAAAGTGAGTGGTACTTAATTTCTCGTTGTTAATGCATATTTCCACTGTTATTGGGTAGTTCTCACATAGGCCTGTTCTACGTAAATGATAATGCAGTAACACCGTCAACGTTTCAGAGTTGAATATTGCTGTAATTTGTGCTCAGTTGTGACACAGTTTATATCAATTATAATACGATTGCATTACTTTCATGTCAGCAAGTAAAGGGTATTTAAAAATTATCCTTACAATTAAGTCTTGGTAAAATATGCAATGATAGTGGTGTAGGTATTGTGGATTGTGGAAACTCGAAGTCGGGAAAATATACACTCCTGGAAATTGAAATAAAATCACCGTGAATTCATTGTCCCAGGAAGGGGAAACTTTATTGACACATTCCTGGGGTCAGATACATCACATGATCACACTGACAGAACCACAGGCACATAGACACAGGCAACAGAGCATGCACAATGTCGGCACTAGTACAGTGTATATCCACCTTTCGCAGCAATGCAGGCTGCTATTCTCCCATGGAGACGATCGTAGAGATGCTGGATGTAGTCCTGTGGAACGGCTTGCCATGCCATTTTCACCTGGCGCCTCAGTTGGACCAGCGTTCGTGCTGGACGTGCAGACCGCGTGAGACGACGCTTCATCCAGTCCCAAACATGCTCAATGGGGGACAGATCCGGAGATCTTGCTGGCCAGGGTAGTTGACTTACACCTTCTAGAGCACGTTGGGTGGCACGGGATACATGCGGACGTGCATTGTCCTGTTGGAACAGCAAGTTCCCTTGCCGGTCTAGGAATGGTAGAACGATGGGTTCGATGACGGTTTGGATGTACCGTGCACTATTCAGTGTCCCCTCGACGATCACCTGTGGTGTACGGCCAGTGTAGGAGATCGCTCCCGATGCCGGGTGTTGGCCCTGTGTGCCTCGGTCGTATGCAGTCCTGATTGTGGCGCTCACCTGCACGGCGCGAAACACGCATACGACCATCATTGGCACCAAGGCAGAAGCGACTCTCATCGCTGAAGACGACACGTCTCCATTCGTCCCTCCATTCACGCCTGTCGCGACACCACTGGAGGCGGGCTGCACGATGTTGGGGCGTGAGCGGAAGACGGCCTAACGGTGTGCGGGACCGTAGCCCAGCTTCATGGAGACGGTTGCGAATGGTCCTCGCCGATACCCCAGGAGCAACAGTGTCCCTAATTTGCTGGGAAGTGGCGGTGCGGTCCCCTACGGCACTGCGTAGGATCCTACGGTCTTGGCGTGCATCCGTGCGTCGCTGCGGTCCGGTCCCAGGTCGACGGGCACGTGCACCTTCCGCCGACCACTGGCGACAACATCGATGTACTGTGGAGACCTCACGCCCCACGTGTTGAGCAATTCGGCGGTACGTCCACCCGGCCTCCCGCATGCCCACTATACGCCCTCGCTCAAAGTCCGTCAACTGCACATACGGTTCACGTCCACGCTGTCGCGGCATGCTACCAGTGTTAAAGACTGCGATGGAGCTCCGTATGCCACGGCAAACTGGCTGACACTGACGGCGGCGGAGCACAAATGCTGCGCAGCTAGCGCCATTCGACGGCCAACACCGCGGTTCCTGGTGTGTCCGCTGTGCCGTGCGTGTGATCATTGCTTGTACAGCCCTCTCGCAGTGTCTGGAGCAAGTATGGTGGGTCTGACACACCGGTGTCAATGTGTTCTTTTTTCCATTTCCAGGAGTGTAGTATGTGTGCTGACCCAGTGTATCACTGGTCTTGTTTGGAAACACTTCCGTGTGTCGCTCCAATATACTCTTGACGGTTAATAAGTCTGGAAGCTTGGGGGTGAATGATGGTTAGAAATCAGCTGGAAATGTTCGAAGGCTTATGTATAACATAAACGCTTACAATTTATAAAGGGAATCGGTAAAAAATTACTCATAAATGCAGTACTAACCTGCTCATTGGATCCCATTCTGTTTATATGACCGGCGGTTGGAGTTTTAACGATTATTCAATGTCAATATATTACAATTTCAGGAAAACTGGATGATTTATTCAAGGGAACGAAATTCACAAAACGAGGAAATCAATAACGCGATGCTCCACCTTTGGCCCTTACCAAAGCAATTATTCACTTTAGCATTGATTAGTAGAGTGGGTGGATATCCTGCTGTGGAACATCAAGTCAGTTTCTGTCCAATTGGCGCGTTAGATCGTTAAAACACTTAGCTGGTTGGAGAGCCCTGCCCGTAATGCTCCAAACGGTCTGAGCTTTGGAGAGATCTGGCGACCTTGCTGGCCAAGGTAGGCATCCGAAAATACTAAGACAGGCAGTGGAAACATTCGCAATGTGTTGGTGGGCACTATCTTGCTGAAATGTAAGCCCAGAATGGCTTGTCTTGAAGGGCAGCATAACGGGTCATAAGTATCTTCGAAGTACCACTTTACTTCAAGGGTGGCGCGGGTGACAGCCTGGTATGAATTAAATGACACCACAGACAATCGCTACTGGTAGTCGGGCGGTATAGAATACTTTGCTAGCACGGAGATTGTTAAAAACACGTCACTGTTGCAAATATCTTGGCATTTAGGGAGAATAATTTTCTTTACACCAGCTGCGCAGTGCTGCCTTCCCTGACAGGATGGAACCTGCTAAAGCTGTCTCAGCTATTTCCTGTCAGTCCGACACTTGTAGCACACTGAACACAGCCAGTGTCTTCGCAGCTTGCTAACAGATAAACCGGGTGCGGACGGTTACGAGTAGGTCTCCAGCTTATTAACTTGTTTAAGAAAAATGCGTTTCTAACCTATACCCATTCTGTGCTGAGAGAGGTAATTGAATTTCTTAGCTCCATCGTTTACTTTAGTGGCAGCCTTACAGAGTCGTCACACACTGATATATAGTGGTTGTAGTGTGTTATTTAGTGAACATGGGATAAATATGTATCTGTTACAGTCATTTTTGCAGTTTACATAACGCAATATTTACTACAATTTTTCAGCACTCCACATCAATACTCGTTGAGGATGTTTCAGATTGCTTTGTAGTGGTATAGTGTGAGCATACGTTACAGATGGATAACAGCTACTGTTTGCCAAGCCTTAAAAAACCGCAAAGCATGTATTAGGAGCTGATAATGAGGGCTAAAATCAGAGCTTGTAATGAAGCTATGGATAAAAGTTGTGTTAATGATTTTTCCTTTGGGGGAAGCTTGAGTATTTTGAAGCAGTTTAATTATTTGCATTGAATATCTTGGAATCGTCTGACTTACTGGTAATTCACTCCCACAGAAAGAGTAATTTAAAAGTACCGTATGTCAGTATGTACCAGCATTTTGCAGAATTTGCTCGGAGCACTCTCCAGTATTCCTGTTTCTGTATATCTTAACTACACTCGGGTGGTCGGTAACACATTCTGTGTGGTATTCTTGTGGCACAGATGTTAGTTCGTTGAACATTGCAGATATAAAGTAGAAGTTGTGGGATAATCAAGGATTATACAGAATGTGGCAACCAGTAGCGGAAACATAATTTATTTATCTTGTTGCAGATCGATTTCGACTGATATCATTCATCATCGGCGCATTTTTCTAACCGATGATGACTGTCAATCGGAATAGATTTGCAACAAGATAAAAAAATTATGTTTCCGCGACTGGTCGCTCCATTCATTATAATTTTATATTCCACGGTCGCTGCACAGAGAGGGAACCTTATGGAGCCCAACATTCAAAAATAATTAAGAATATTAGTTGAGTGAATATGTTAAATACATACAGCTACATTACCACTATCCCCCCCCCCCCCCCCCTCACACACACATTTTGACTGTAAGTCAGGCAGAATAATACACTAACAGACGAGTTAAGCCATGTTTGTGGTCTGCTGAACGGTGCTGATGTTGGTGATTGCAGGGTAATTTCCTATATATATCAGATAGCCCGTGTATACGGCAGCTGTATTTCCTTGCTCAGTAATTCAGGAATATACCATGGATTTGATTGTACCGATACAGTCTGTTACATTATGTCCTCTCTTTGTGGACAGAATCTTGGGTCTCATTTAATTTTTCTTTCTCCTGTAAAATTAGACGAAATCGAGAGTAGTATAAAAAAAATGTTTTAAGTTGGTGCCACTGTCTGAAAGCGAGTAGTCCGCAGCTCGTGGTCGTACGGTAGCGTTCTCGCTTCCCGCGCCCTGTTTCCAGGGTTCGATTCCCGACGGGGTCAGGGATTATGTCTGCCTCGTGATGACTGGGTGTTGTGTGCTGTCCTTAGGTTAGTTCGGTTTAAGTAGTTCTAAGTTCTAGGGGACTGATGACCATAGATGTTAAGTCCCATAGTGCTCAGAGACATTTCTTTTTTGAAAAGCGAATAACAGTGTTCTGTTGATACTATTGTGAACTCAATGGTTCATTATCTTAACACCTGGAAGAAAATAATCTGATTTGCAGTGTTTGTGATGAAATAGTAGTCGAATATTGTTCGACGTATGTTTATAATGTGTGATTGTGTCAAAAATGAAAGTAATTAATTTTCACTACAAATGAAAAAGGTCTTTAGAGGCATCGTTTACTTAGGTAACTTTGGCGCAAGAAAATAAAAATTCACTCTATTCTACAAAATTATATCCATCCCTCACTGACGTGAATCAGATCTGAAGCAGCTTGATACGGATGAAGAACACAAACCTTAACACAACGTTCACAACAGTAATGTAAATAATGTAGCATTTTTTCTCATTAACTAAATCCCCCAAAAGGAACACTATTTTTAAGGTAGAATTAAGGCTTGTGTTTCACACTTTCAAGCATAATGTGAGGTGTTCAGGCACGGATTGTTACAATAAGCTACTGGCTGATATGACTAACCATTAGAAAGTTCCAAAACAGGTTTCATATGGGAGAACCAAAGCGGAAAACCGGATTATGAATGTGCTAGCCCCCAGATGTATTGTTAATATTGTTAAAGCACCCAATATTGAAGATTCCCAGTTTTCCAATGCCAATAATTAAGGTAATCGGTATACACGCGACGGCAAGCACTGCGTCATATGTCTCAAACACCATGCGTAAAAACGAGATACTTCTGGGATCATACTTCGCGTTGTATTGGTGCACGGGTCAAGTGTTTTGGATGCCCCTTGTACTAGGGACCAACTGTACACCCAACAGAAGTATTGCCTTAGTGTCACTATCGTACACTGCGGAATCAAATTATGAATATTACACGCTTCCTCCTGATTAGTCAAATGGATCAAACCGGTTCGCGCTTTTTACTTTCTACGGCGGATCTTCAGAAGGTTATGGAGGCACCGTTAGTTCATGGGCGGTGCCTCACCCTTACTATTTTTCGTATCACCACCAAGGTGCGGATTTGCTAGGCAGAGCAAATACCCGAAATTTTGCTGTTTATTCCTAAGATCCCGATCTCGAAAAACACTGACCCCTTTTTTTATTTCTTTATTACATGTCGAGATATAGACGCCCAAAATTATCATACTTCTAGACGTACAATCCATTATGAGTCGAGTTCTAAGTAATAAATAACCGCATCAAATTGCTTAAATTTTAACGGTGTATCCTCTGAGCACTTATCTAGATGTGCAATCTTACCATCTTCCAATATCTTTATCCGTTATCGAAAAACACCTCAAAAACCTGTTTTGTGAGTACTAAGACCAAGCCGCAAAAAACATGTGTAATTTTTTAACTTATTGCTAAGATACCGCTCTCGAACTAACTTTAAAATTTACATGTACACGTAAAATACTCACACAATGTCCAGTGTTAGACGAAACCGTAGTTTATGAAGCGACGCAGCACGGATAAATATGCTGTAAAAAGTCTCGGTTATCATCAGAAGATGTCTGGGCACTCCAGGTTATAGTATCGAACTTATGCAAAATACTTGGGCCCGTAAAGTCCGGTCTAAGGTGTAAAATTAGTTTTGGTTTATTACACTTTCAGTAAGTAAACTACAAATGAACTACAAAAATATTCCCGACGCATAAAATTCTTTTCATATGAGTGACATTCCCTGCTATGACATGGAAAAGATGGGAACCAGTAGAAATATTCTTCTTTTGGAGCACGAAAGAAGGCGAATATGCTCCTGTTTGAAACACTCTGACTGAGAACGGGGTACCGGGTACCTCAATCTATCTTCCTCAGCACCTCTAAAACTTTTCCCAAACATTTCGGCTTTCGAACGGGTTCGTGCTTTTTTATGCAGAGAGAGAACGAGCTAGTGTCAGAGGGAAAGAGACGGTTAGGAAATAGATACTGGACGAAAATAGACAGTGGGTGCGGTACAGAAAGACAACGCAATATGAGAGAAAGAGAGGTACGTTTTGACAGCGGAACATAGGTGACAGTGGCAGAACATTGTTAGGAAAAAAGAGAAGGAGACATTGCCCATGGGAGAGGAATAACGAAAAGGAGAAAGTTTCACTGCATAAGGGTCAGCGATAAAGGGAGACGGAGTCTGTAACAGTTACAACGTCGGAGAGAGAAATAGTGACAGTAAGAAGTGACAGCAGCAGTAGGAAGCAATGAATGACGTAGTAGCAGTAAAGTAGAACAAGAGGGAGACATTGACAGTGAGAAGAGACAATAGCAGTAGGATAGAAGGAAGGGGACTGTGGCTAAAAGAGAGGGGAGGCAGTGATAGTTGGAGAGCCACAAAGACATAATGATAATGACTCAGACGGAGTGAATGATGAGAATGGACTACCGTGTTTGAGCAAGTTACGGTACGGGACCTTATAGAAGTTAGAGCTCATTCGCATGTCAAAAAGGGAGCGAATATGTTCGCAATCCAAAGTATTTGGAAAGGCTGAATGAGGCAGCTGGTAACCGATGTTTCAATCACAGTCTTTTACACACAAAAAAAAAAAGTTCTGAGCACTACGGGACTTAACTTCTGAGGTCATCAGTCGCCTAGAACATAGAACTACTTAAACCTAACTAACCTAAGGACATCACACATATCCATGCCTGAGGCAGGATTCGAACCTGCGACCACAGCGGTCGCGCGGTTCCAGACTGTAACGCCTAGAACCGCTCGGCCATACAGCGGATTCGCCTTTTATGTATTGCGATAGGGAAATTTTTTCACTGGTCTGAAAACTTTCCAGCAAAGAATATGACAGAAAACAAATTGAATGAATATGCTAATTCTATTCATGAAAATATAACTAATGTAATTAATTAACAGTTGCTTAAGCATATGTGAAATATCTTCATGTTCGGTCGACGGTACTAATATGAATAATAGTAATGATGCATTTGTCTTTAAGTTACTTGAATGTAAAAATGGAAAGAAATTGGCATCTAACTGTGGGCACATATTGTGCAAAATGCAGTGAAAGGTGCTAAACGTTCAAGTGGAATCTCCTGTAATGAAATTGAATGACCTCTTCCCTGTATCAGCTAAGCTAAGACAAGAGTTGAAAGGTCGATTCGAATTTGTGGATGTTGGACAAAGAGAAAGCCTAAAGCATGTACCTACTCGCTTGCTTTCTTTGGATGCTGCAGTTGACACAACACATATGGCCTGCTATTAAAGGTTATTTCAAGTCCCTCGGGGAGGATTGTCCTGCATTGTTCCAGGACAAACGCTCCAATTCCAAAGGCTCATTCCTTGTTCGTCAGCAATATTGCTAAAACATTTGTAGACTGTATAAGGGCCTCGGAAAAAATTGTTCTCAGTTGTTGAAGCCTATTAGTGCGTATCAGCATTAAAGTTAAAATTAGAACAGAGACAGGAAGAAAACTGTTTTTGATTTTCAGTCACAAATCATTTGAAACACTTCCTGTAGTCTCATAGAAATAAAACTGAAGAAAAGTTTCTTGTATATCTATGCTAAAGCTATTCAGTATCTTTCAAATGGGTATGATGTTTCTGAAAATAATAATTATGAGATCTGGAGTAAAATACCATTTCATAATTTCAGTTTCAAAATACATTTCATCTGACAAATCACCTCCATATAAAAGTATTATATGGAGAATTTGGCATCTGTAAGGTTGATTTGCACGACATTTGTGGATGTGAATAAAGTTTGAAAGAAATCTGGGCTATTATTTCAAAGAAGAAGGGCGCAGCTAATCTAAAGCGATGCAGCTAGTTAATGTCCTTCATTTTGGGTATACTGGTCTCCAATACATTTCTTCAACGTTTATTTTCTCTCGTGATGAATATGTGGGCAAATAAAAGAAACAGGTGTTTAACTTTTCTGCTTAACAGTGAGCTTCTGATTAGAATTAATAATAATGTCTTGCAAACTATTCTATACAGTGGGAAAAACGACATTCACTCTGGGAAGAACCTAAATCTGACATGAAATACTCTTGGAAACATTTATAAATTAATGGCTGTTAACTTAAGGAAGAAAACGGACTTTTATGTGTAATTTTCTGATATAATGTTTAATATTATTTAAAATAATCATGTAAAAATTAATCTCTACGTAGCTATTTCCTAAGATTATTTGACAATTCTTTTACATTAGTGAGCTAGTCCCTTATTTTTGTCAAGTATCCCTTATTAATAAGTTTGTGTTTTTAGTTTCATAATTGTAAAGGTGGAAACCCCAGCTGTACTGCACGGCAACTGTTTTAAATCCTGAAGGGTGGTTGCTGTCCAGCCGTGTTTTGTGTCTTTGGAATACTATAGAGAAAACAGATAGGTTAAAAATATCAATATCTAGTGGACGGACACACTCTGATATTAAACCTGTCTTATAGAGATGTCAGTCTAATAATGTAGACTTGATATGTATACGGCTTGCATTTCGCCAAAAAAATGCGAGCATATTATTGAATAGCTACACTGGTGCAGTCCGTGATTACGGCAGTCGCTGTAGTTGCCTAGAGAGACCTACAGCACCTTGCGTAATCTTATCTTTCTTTTATAAATAAGACCTGCAATCTTTTTCTAGGAAGGTACGTCCATTAACGCCACCCTATATTTTTTCAGGTAATTGGCCCAACTGGAACCTTAGTTCTCTAATCACTAGCCACGTTAAGTGCTCGAGTGCCCCTAGATCGAATTTGGGACAGCAGCTCGTAAAGACTCGACTCTTTAACCGACCATTTCTCTTGATTGGCCCGTGTCACGCGAACCACAAATTCTGTGCCACTGGAAGTTCGTTATGTAAGGCAGTGGAGACGCCGGCGCATCCAGTTTCTTTTTCATCATGGTGTTATGTAACAAGGAGACTAATGACCTCTAGCTCAGCGAATTCATCATGCAGAATATCTTAGGAAGTGTGATTCCTACACGTGCGTTTAATGAAAGGTATCGTAAGTAAACTGTAATATTTTAGGGATCAAATAGACGTATATTTTCCAGAGATATGTTGAAATGTATTTATTTGAGTGCTGCAGAAGGTTAGTCCATCACGATCGCAAGGGAGAGCTCTTGTTTATTTCGTTATGAGGATTAGAAGAATCAGTGGGAGGTTGTCCCACTGTACAATGTAAATTTGTAGACCTATAACGCGCAGCTGTTGATATACATTATGCAAAAATTATCCACAATATCCACAGACCGTTTTATGAGACACAATTACAGACTAGCTGTTCACAAACCCGAACCGCCTAAAAGATGGTCAATCCGAGTTAGCAACGTTTTACATCAAATGTACTGCGATTTCACAGTGACTAAGTGACTTCCAAAAACGTTACCGACAACCAAATTTAGTGATGTACGGCATATGAGCAGTTTGCGTTGATCTGAGTTTCCGAGACATAGACAATAAATCTCGTTTTTGATATTGTAATCTTACTGATCATGAATTTCATATGTAGCTGAAAATCCAATTCGTGTGTAATAGTATAACATAATGGTTGTTAATACTACTGGGTCTACAACTTTTCTCCGCCGTTTTTTCTCGAAGTTAGGGGATTTATTGTGAAAAACTTACAAAAAAAGTATGATTCGTAGTATTGCCCATCGCTGGCTAGTGCATTCTTCCATCTTTCGGACAGCAAAGCAATCCGGTGGCGGAAGAACTGGGCGTCTTTTCTGGGGATCCATGAATCGATTCAATTTTGCACTTGTTCATATGATCGGAAGTGCTGGTCAGCCACGTTGTATGAGCGAAAAACGTGGTAGTCAGAGAGAGCAACGTATGGAGAATACGGCAGGGGGGATAGGACTTCTCATTTCTACGTTTCCATGTATATTTTGACGTATTTTTCGGCATGGGGTCGAGCACTGACCTGCTGCAAAATTACCTTTGCGTGACTTTCGCTGTATTGTGGCCGTTTGTGTTTCACTGCTGGGCTCGAACTCATCAATTGCTTTCAATAATGATGTCCTGTGACTGTCTTCGTCTGTTTCAGTAGCTACGAAACCTTCTGTCTTCCACCGCCATGCCGGTCTTCGTCATCAAAATCATCGTTCTTAAGGCGTTGAAAACATTCTCTGCACGTTCTTTCACTAATAGTTCCCTCACCATTGGTCTTACCATCATTTTAAGAGCCACAGCCGCAGATACATTCATGTTAGAGCAGAAAATTAGAATTTCCCGCAAATGACAAAAAATGGGCACGGAAGTTGACGTACTTATCGAGAATAACCTTATGATGCAATCTCAAATCGACTAATATTTTTGTGGCATTCTGTTACAGATGCCTAAGCTTATTGTATTACACCTATGATCAACCACCCGAATCCCACTTGCCGCAACTGCCGTCTATTGCAAAACGGCGGAAGCAAAGTTGTAGACCTGATACTGTAGCTCTTAATTGCATTGTTATATTATTTCTGAAAGTTGTTGCACGACAATGAATTCTGGTAAAAATACATGGAAAGGTTCAACTGTATCGTCAACTTATACAGGCCCCTCTATACTAAGTGTAGGACCATCAGACTCTCTACTGACATGTGCGAAGTCATGGGACGTCAGTATGCTGGCCAGGCTGAAAACTATTGAAAGTAGTGGAGTGGGGGATGACGGCCAATGGGGTTAGGTTACCCTGCTACTTCTCTGCACACACCTTACCACACGAAATTTCGCTGAATAGGTACCAAGACCAATTGCTTCTATCAACTTTTATTTATTTCAAGACAATAAATTTTGTAGCTCTGACATTCGAAGATCAATTACTATAGTTGAAATGATGAAGTGGGATACAGCAGCCTCATAAGAACTATGGAGTAGAAACGAAAACCAAATTCAATCGATTCCCGTGTTCTGCCGCAAAAGAACGGAATCAATAGGAAATTCAGGGGTAGGTTTCGTTGTTAAAAGTGTATTAAAAATATGGTTATGGATGTATAGGTTGTCTCATAACAGTAAATCCTGTCTTAGAAGCTGACGAGAGGTATTCCATAACAATCTGCTCTGTGTACCAACGTGTTCACATTTGAATGAGGATGTAGAAGAGCTCTTAGAAGAGTTTCTTAAGCTGATTGATGACAAGACAGTGTACCAAATCTAAAAGGACACTAGAAGTAGCCAAATCATATGAAATTGAATTATTTATTTCAAATAATATGTATATCACACTGGGTACTCCTAAACCATTATGAGTTGTAAGTGATCATATTTTCGTAAGACGGATAGTGAACAAAGGTATAACACAAGATAGAAAGAAATTCGTCGGACAGGGAATCACATATACATTCTGATAATTGATCCAAAACTTGATGTATAAGAGAATGAAATTAGTAAATTCCCCATGTGAGAAAAAATCGTTTACGCAGACAAACGAGAGTGGGCGTGTTTTTATGAAAGGCAGCTAGGAAAACTGCAACAGGTGTCAGGTGTACGAAGAAAAAATATGTTTTCAAGTAGAACCAGACAGATATTATAGAGAAAGCGAGAGTTCCAAGGAAACAGTAGAATATGGATGATATAATATGCAGAATGAAAATAAAAAATCGGAATGGTCACAGAAACGTTGTGAGAGCCTACAAATAAAATTTTCTAAGAGAAGCAATTGAAAAAGTATGAAGAAAACAAAAGAATAATTTTCGGTACTTACAAATTTCATTTCGTCTTTGAAGATATCAGGTGGCGCAGTAGCTAACAATGAAGTGACATTTATACAGGCAGCCCAAAATTTCGTTAAACCCTTGCATATTTCCGTAAACCTTCGCATATTTCCTGAGGAGAAACAGAAACAGACGGACCATAACGTAAATAATGACATTCCAGATTTAAAGTCTGAGCCATTCGAGTCACAAGACAGCAAACATTCTGGAAGATGATGGTATTTCAATAGAAGTGGTTGATAATTGTTGCAAACTATACAGAGGGAACGTCCATAATTATTTACCTAATGTTTTGCGGAAGAAGACAATTCCCCTGAATTGAAACATGCTGTAGATATTGTCCTTCACAAGGAGAGGGACAGAGAGGATATATTATGATCGGAAGTATGACCATATACTGGCTTCTGTGGTGTAATTTTGTGACTCCTATTTTTAAAACTTATTTGATTATATGTGAATCCTTAAGGGAATACTGATGCACCCCCTCCTCCATATTTCAGTAGTTCGTAATGACTGTCCTGTGCGTTAGCAAATCTTAAATGTGGACTACATTTCAGCTTACGAGTCAGTTTAGGACTTCACTGATTGTCACGATTGTGGCACAGCTTTTCCTATACGCCAACATCCCCATGACCTCGTATTAATCGATTTTCCAATAAACTATTTGATTCATGTCTGTAACTAGGCTCCAGTCAGATGCTTTCATAGCCACATGGTACCGGATCACCGTATTTGTGTACATGGTAGAAGAGAGATGTGAGAGGGGGGGGGGGGGGGGGTGCGGCAGCCAACTGCAATGGGTCTCAGACAAGCGGATTAATCTGACACCTCGATGGTCACTAACTAATCATTTGCTACACTATTATGTATTGTGCAAGATTTTACCATTGCATCTTCCTGCATGCTAATGACTCTCAAGCGAAATGTGGGCTGGAAGTCGGGGCAGAACGGCATACGCAATGATTAACAAATTTTGTAAAATGAAGGAGCATAAGAAGACACTCTGTAGTATAAATTAACGTACCTCACTTGAAAATCACTTAAAACTATACGTCATATATTTTTCACAGTTTTTAAAAAAACGCTTGCTATTTCCCTTTCTGCGCCACCTATAATGCAGATAAGGCTAGAGTAACTTTTTGTGATATTATTGCACAAACGCTGCAATTATTGGGTGTATTCTCTTCAACTAAGACATAAAGTTGCTTAACGAGGGATTCAGACTAAGGAATCTTCAAACAATCGTCATTACGAGTAAGAAAATATTTTAATGCTAGTTTGAAAAATGTGCAGTTATTTTTTATGCTTAATACCAAGTTACTGTCATTGTTTTGTTAATATATGAAAGCCCATTTCTCATGCACCATAAGTGTTTTCTGTCTTGCGAATAGACCTCATAGGAAGCCTAGCACTAAATCCTGTAACCCAGTCCTTCCCAGCTAGACAAATATCTTCGTCAAATCTGCGTGATAAGCTGTTTCTATAGGCTAGCTGATAGGCTAATGTACTGATACTGAATTGTTTCATAGTTGGACTAAAACTCCTGCTCTCTATTCATTTCACGTATGCTACCAGCTTGTATTTTTGTTCTGTAGTGAACACACTTTTAAGTTTCCCACATTGTTTGTCAACTCTTTAATTTATATTATTCTTAGCTTTACGGATGTTTATTTCCAATGCTGATTTGGCTTCGTTAAACTCCTTAAATGCTTTTAAGATTCCAGTTTCGAAAGATAAAGTGACAAACTGTAGTTTAAATTAATTTAATATCCAATACCTACCTATCATTGCTTTTAATGTTACATCACACCACCTGTAAAAGCAAAATATGAAAAAAAGAAATATATGGTCTGAAATGAACTTGGATCCAGAAAATTAAGATTCGGGACAGGAGATTATCCCATTTTACCTCGTCCCCTTCCTCCCCAAGAGCACGTATCAGATTAACGGCTTTCATGGAGCGTAATAACTGACGCATTTCAACGTATTATGTAGCTAAAGTATAGCGAATGACACGCACGGCAAGAACGCATGTCATCGGATAGCCTATTATTAAAAATTAACGGCTCATGTTGCGTTTAAATTCACGAAACACTATAAAAACACAACAGGAAAATTGGAGGACAACCGTTCACTTACCAGTCACACTCAAAGTCAGAATGCCTGTCGTGTTTTTCCTTCTACTCAGAGCCATAATTTAATTGTTAACACAATTGGTTGCAGCATTTTGCGCACTGGAAAACAGCAAGGCCCCTTTGTGCATCGCTATCCCGTTATGCCCCGAGTTCTGCTAGTGCTGATACAAACGTGGTACTGGAGTACAAAGCGTGCTGCACTCTTTTAAGGGATGTGCTTCTTTGTATCTCCTATGCTTAGCGTGCTACAAAAATAAAAGTCAAACACATGGAATACGTAACACATTCCAGATGAACAGTGCACCAGAATTTCCTGTCACGTCGATGTTCTTACCTCTACCATGCTCGGCACCGCCATCCCTAGATGGCTGTGCGCTGCCCTTCATCTGCCGAGTGTCCCATCTGACTGCGATACACTTACTGTCCTTTGTAAATCGAGCCATTTCTTTTCATCCCCGGCTGTGGCGAAATTCAAACTCTTTCATTTATGCCACCAAATTGGATATGAAGTTGGTTAATTTCCTGCGGGTCAGTTTGTATTTAGTGATATTCTACAGCATTCTCTTTTGGTCGACCCATGCAGGAAGCTTATATGTAGCTCAGCAGCTACGGCTTACAGATCGAATTCAACGTCTGCAGTTGCGTGCCTTGGGCACGCTCGTGCAATTTGATAGACTGTACAGTGCTCTGGCAGAAGAACTGCACAGTCTGTTGGAATCTCTCTCGAAGGGAAAGTCACTCTTCTGTGGAAGGTCATCAGTCGTCAAGTGTTGGGACAGATGCTGAAGAGTCCGTGGACAACAGACGCTTGTGTCCTCCACATTGCCGAGACAACCGTCGTATATCCCAAGACTGAACGAACAAGCGTCATGTAGATGGAAAAGCCCAGCTGAGCTCGCTGCATGGTCTGAGAAATAGAATTCAGTGACTTCCAGGACAGGTCGCAACGCATCTGACTAGGCAGTCCCAGGGCAAAGCTATTTCACGGACTATAACCAATGGTAATTCTACTGGCATTGGTGGACGAGCAAGCACTGTGGCTTGCATCATTATGCCACTGAACTGCAGAGGACATTTTGTTGCCCATCGTGTGGAATCCACAGTGTCTTGTTGCAGTAGGGGCTGCAGATGGATGACGGTCGTATTGCGAAATTACACCGTCGTTTCCTTGGTCTCTGCTTGGTTCTGACAGCCGTGAACAACGTAACGGTCTAAGGACGGATAATTGTGGAACACCGGTACGGATGCGGTGTTTCGAGGACTTTCGCTCTGTCCAGACGTGGAAGCTGCACCCAATGATATTGGACGTGTACACCTACTCTTAGTATAAGACCGTCGTTTGGAAGAACGTGTCGTCACACATGGACTAAGAGGATCGAAAAAAGAAACAACAAGTAGTCAACAGAAGTCACAGCTAATATGAAGCAAAACGAAAAGCTAAGAAAATAATTGTAACTGCATCTAAGTCTAATGGTACTGATTCAGCACAGGATAATGAAAAGGCTATATAACTTTCTATCATTATTCTTTTTATTAAGAAGTTACGGAATTATGGAAGTTATTTATTACAAAGCCAACTTGGAAAACGAGTAATGTAGTGTCGCTGACTATGTAAGGGATAGGTAGGTCTCATCTTTGGAAAATTGCAGTCTTAGCAAGACCACTCGTACTATCTGCGATAAATCTGTCACATCTGCACAGATAACATTCGATATTTATTATTTTTGCTGCCAAAGAGTTCGAAGTTACAGTTCCGTAAATGATTCTAAGACCAAAATGTAATAAAAATAGCAATACCGTGTTGAAGTAAATAAAAGACGTCTATAGTGGAAATTTAAGGTGTCATTGTAGAAAAGTACCTGAGACACATTTTGGGATGGACTATGATATAACCATTTTCGGTATTCATGCATATATACGCACATTGTAAACAAAAGTATGCCTACGTCATTGATATCAAAGGTGAAAAATCCTATATGAAAATAAGGTGCACAGTACAACGGTTCCCACTTCACACATTTTGGTAATTCTCTGCTTTCCCATGCGTGAGCACTAGCATCGCCAATAGATTCACAAAACTGCAAACAGCGACGAACGACAATATGATTGATATTTCACTTAAGAAAGGGAAGAAGGGTATTGTGAGAAGTGAAGAAGATAAAATAAATGTCGTATAACATCCACGATATATATATTTATTTATTACGAGTGAAATATGAACGTGAACCATGGACCTTGCCGTTGGTGGGGAGGCTTGCGTGCCTCAGCGATACAGGTAGCCGTACCATAGGTACAACCACAACGGAGGGGTATCTGTTGAGAGGCCGGACAAACGTGTGGTTCCTGAAGAGGGGCAGCAGCCTTTTCAGTAGTTGCAGGGGCAACAGTCTGGATGATTGACTGATTTGGCTTTGTAACAATAACCAAAACGGCCTTGCTGTGCTGGTACTGCGAACGGCTGAAAGCAAGGGGAAACTACAGCCGTAATTTTTCCCGAGGGCATGCAGCTTTACTGTATGATTAAATGATGATGGCGTCTTCTTGGGTAAAATATTCCGGAGGTGAAATAGTCCCCCATTCGGATCTCCGGGCGGGGACTACTCAAGAGGATGTCGTTATCAGGAGAAAGAAAACTGGCGTTCTACGGATCGGAGCGTGGAATGTCAGATCCCTCAATCGGGCAGGTAGGTTAGAAAATTTAAAAAGGGAAATGGATAGGTTAAAGTTAGATATAGTGGGAATTAGTGAAGTTCGGTGGCAGGAGGAACAAGACTTCTGGTCAGGTGACTACAGGGTTATAAACACAAAGTCAAATAGGGGTAATGCAGGAGTAGGTTTAATAATGAATAGGAAAATAGGAATGCGGGTAAGCTACTACAAACAGCATAGTGAACGCATTATTGTGGCCAAGATAGATACGAAGCCCACACCTACTACAGTAGTACAAGTTTATATGCCAACTAGCTCTGCAGATGACGAAGAAATTGAACAAATGTATGATGAAATAAAAGAAATCATTCAGATAGTGAATGGAGACAAAAATTTAATAGTCATGGGTGACTGGAATTCGAGTGTAGGAAAAGGGAGAGAAGGAAACGTAGTAGGTGAATATGGATTGGGGCTAAGAAATGAAAGAGGAAGCCGCCTGGTAGAATTTTGCACAGAGCACAACTTAATCATAGCTAACACTTGGTTTAAGAATCATGATAGAAGGTTGTATACATGGAAGAACCCTGGAGATACTAAAAGGTATCAGATAGATTATATAATGGTAAGACAGAGATTTAGGAACCAGGTTTTAAATTGTAAGACATTTCCAGGGGCAGATGTGGACTCTGACCACAATCTATTGGTTATGACCTGTAGATTAAAACTGAAGAAACTGCAAAAAGGTGGGAATTTAAGGAGATGGGACCTGGATAAACTGAAATAACCAGAGGTTGTAGAGAGTTTCAGGGAGAGCATAAGGGAACAATTGACAGGAATGGGGGAAAGAAATACAGTAGAAGAAGAATGGGTAACTTTGAGGGATGAAGTAGTGAAGGCAGCAGAGGATCAAGTAGGTAAAAAGACGAGGGCTAGTAGAAATCCTTGGGTAACAGAAGAAATATTGAATTTAATTTATGAAAGGAGAAAATATAAAAATGCAGTAAATGAAGCAGGCAAAAAGGAATACAAACGTCTCAAAAATGAGACCGACAGGAAGTGCAGAATGGCTATGCAGGGATGGCTAGAGGACAAATGTAATGATGTAGAGGCTTATCTCTCTAGGGGTAAGATAGATACTGCCTACGGGAAAATTAAAGAGACCTTTGGAGATAAGAGAACCACTTGTATGAACATCAAGAGCTCAGATGGAAACCCAGTTCTAAGCAAAGAAGGGAAAGCAGAAAGGTGGAAGGAGTATATAGAGGATCTATACAAGGGCGATGTACTTGAGGACAATATTGTGGAAATGGAAGAGGATGTAGATGAAGATGAAATGGGAGATACGATACTGCGTGAAGAGTTTGACAGAGCACTGAAAGACCTGAGTCGAAACAACGCCCCCGGAGTAGACAATATTCCAGTAGAACTACTGACGGCCTTGGGAGAGCCAGTCCTGACAAAACTCTACCATCTGGTGAGCAAGATGTATGAAACAGGCGAAATACCTTCAGACTTCAAGAAGAATATAATCATTCCAATCCCAAAGAAAGCAGGTGTTGACAGACGTGAAAACTACCGAACAATCAGTTTAATAAGCCACAGCTGCAAAATACTAACACGAATTCTTTACAGACGAATGGAAAAACTAGTAGAAGCCAACCTCGGGGAAGATCAATTTGGATTCCGTAGAAATACTGGAACACGTGAGGCAATACTGACCTTACGACTTATCTTAGAAGAAAGATTAAGGAAAGGCAAACCTACGTTTCTAGCATTTGTAGACTTAGAGAAAGCTTTTGACAATGTTGACAGGAATACTCTCTTTCAAATTCTAAAGGTGGCAGGGGTAAAATACAGGGAGCGAAAGGCTATTTACAATTTGTACAGAAACCAGATGGCAGTTATAAGAGTCGAGGGGCATGAGAGGGAAGCAGCGGTTGGGAAGGGAGTGAGACAGGGTTGCAACCTCTCCCCAATGTTATTCAATCTGTATATTGAGCAAGCAGTAAAGGAAGCAAAAGAAAAATTTGGAGTAGGTATTAAAATCCATGGAGAAGAAATAAAAACTTTGAGGTTCGCCGATGACATTGTAATTCTGTCAGAGACAGCAAAGGACTTGGAAGAGCAGTTGAACGGAATGGATGGTGTCTTGAAGGGTGGATATAAGATGAACATCAACAAAAGCAAAACGAGGATAATGGAATGTAGTCGAATTAAGTCGGGTGATGCTGAGGGTATTAGATTAGGAAATGAGACACTTAAAGTACTAAAGGAGTTCTGCTATTTGGGGAGCCAAATAACTGATGATGGTCGAAGTAGAGAGGATATAAAATGTAGACTTGCAATGGCAAGGAAAGCGTTTCAGAGGAAGAGAAATTTGTTAACATCGAGTATAGATTTAAGTGTCAGGAAGCCATTTCTGAAAGTATTTGTATGGAGTGTAGCCATGTATGGAAGTGAAACATGGACGGTAAATAGTTTGGACAAGAAGAGAATAGATGCTTTTGAAATGTGGTGCTACAGAAGAACGCTGAAGATTAGATGGGTAGATCACATAACTAATGATGAAGTATTGAATAGGATTGGGGAGAAGAGAAGTTTGTGGCACAGCTTGACCAGAAGAAGGGATCGGTTGGTAGGACATGTTCTGAGGCATCAAGGGATCACCAGTTTAGTACTGGAAGGCAGCGTGGAGGGTAAAAATCATAGGGGGAGACCAAGAGATGAATACACTAAGCAGATTCAGAAGGATGTAGATTGCAGTAGGTACTGGGAGATGAAGAAGCTTGCACAGAATAGAGTAGCATGGAGAGCTGCATCAAACCAGTCTCAGGACTGAAGACAACAACAACAACAACAACAATGGATAATATTCATTCAATTATGTAATTATTTCTTAAAAAGATGATAATTATGCAAATCAGAGACAGTATTTGTCTCACATTCTCTGTTAATATATGTAATTCTTTTTTCTTGTTTTGTACCCTTTTGTCTTCTTCTGATGTACATCGCAAGACGTGAATCGATTTGAGGTCTGTTAAATGAAAAACATTTAATGTAAAATTATTGTACTTTTATGTTCATTTGCTGATAGTAACAAATGGAACCAAATACGTTAAAACTATTTATGATTAATTATTGAAAATTCGCTTCCTGTTTTAATTATAATTTTGTATTAATTTTTTTACAATAGCTGCAAGAAGCGCAGCCATTGTTAGTTGCGATTATATAGTAACTTCGTCTGTACTTCTAGTTGAAAATAGCATGGGTTTGTGTTAAACTAATTTGCACAACAATTTAATAATTCTGTTTTATTGGTGGCATCAATTTAATTTAAATGATTTATTGGGAATAGGAAAATCTTAATTAAAGAAGTAATCCTCTATCTTTTGTTGGCCGCCATCTTAACTTTTATAACACCGGCAAATTTAAATTACTTGAAACTGCAAACTTTCAATATTCCGAGGTGTAAGAAATAAATGTGCACCGGTGGTACTGAACTCTATTTATATAAGAAAAAATTAATCGAATCAGACTGCGTTATATAAGAACAAGATTTCATTGCTGATGTATGTGGCCAAAATTAAACTGCGCACGAATCACGGAGAAAAATATTTCTGGAAGCATACGTCAATGTTGTGCGCGGGTGGTATTCTGTGTTTCCTTTTCATGATCAATTTGCTAAGAATAATTAAATACATCAAAGACAAAAAAAATTATAAAAGCTCTGATGTACGATCTGTAATTTTAGTGACATGAACACAGCTTAAAGTCAACATTATTACACTATGTCAGGTGGAATTCTTGTGCAATTTGAACAAAATAATTATCCGCGAGAAGTTGTAGTTTGAATAATGCAATATACATGTGTGTAACATTGTCAGTATCGTTTACAAAAACAAATCAATGCAACTGCTAAAAAAATATAGTGAATTCAAACCGCAGAACACCATAGAATATCGTATCATCCATATTCATTCGACTTGTCCATGTTGATGATTCACAAAAACCGCGACAGTCGTCAAGAAGGCGCGTGTAAGTGGTGAAGCACATATTTCCTATAGTGAAATGATAATACGTCACCAAGAAATAGGCTCAAAATGCAGGCATTTATAAAAAAAAGTTTCCGTTACAAATTCATCGCTTTGAACTGTAGGTGCAAAAATTAGTACGATCCAAAAACAACGTATTCTGTTTTCTTATCTATCAAACAATGTACTTTAAAATTCAGTAATTGCGAGGCATTGTTCAAAGGTCGGCTTTTCAGATTGTTGTTCGGGTAGATCTATTTGTAGGCCTGTGTGTGTACAACAATGCTTAATTGTCAATATTAGTACTGCTTGTGGTGGCTGCATTTAGTACTTTAATGCACATCGAGAATAAAGAAATTAAACTTAGAATCATACTACTTTTGACGTCTTTGCCTCAAGTGATAACATGACGTTACAGCTTTTCAGTTTTAGTATGGAAAACTATATATGACAGACATCTGATTTTATAGGATGGTAGGATTGTGTTTGCTTTCTTAACTTGCGGATGCCGTAAAATTTTTTTTCAAATTTTCACTGAAGAGAAAGAAGAATAAATATTATTAATGATCTATAGGATGAACACAATAGATGAACATTATCCTGATTTGCAACCTAATGACTGAAGTTGTGGATCCAGCACAATAGAGACCACGTAGAGAGGACTCAACACTGAGAAACAAAGCACTGAAATACAATATCATGTAAGAAAAATATGCTGGTTTTTAGGGAAGCCTTCTTCTCCTTATACAATGTGTCTAATAAGAAGACGTCACAGATCGCTACTTATGGGACAGAAATCACATGACGCAAGGGGCTAGGTATACAGTGAAAATGTATAAAGATAGAGCAACTGAGGCTTATCTACCAACATAAAGAAATGTTTCCTATGAATTAAATCCATATTATTGCAATATAACACGTCCTTGTCTGTGAGCAAGTTGTACGCACTCTTTCGCGAGAGACGTGCTAATACTAAGATAAATTATAAGTTTTGTAATGAAGACTTCAAAGAAAACTTTGCACTGCGATCCGGAGCCCACAAGTAGATGTGTGCTGCATTTGTGAGGAATTAAAGAATATATTTAAGAAACCACAGCCTCAATTAAACATGAAAAGACGCCAAGAACTGAGTTGATGATTCACAAGAGGAAAAGTAATAAATTTTACAGTGCTTTAAAGGAAAACAAGGAAATTGTATGGATAATGAAAACAATGTGGCCTTTATGTTTGGCTTCATGCAACACCTAGAGCTGCCAGCAATATTAATTCAATATACCTTCTTAGTGAGGCAGTTATCCGCCAATGTGTTTTCCATTCACAATTTTAAGACAGAAAAAAAAACATGTTTCTCTGTGTGACAGGGGATAAAATGTATGGATGAAGTGGTGACATTTCTTAATGACTGTTTTGATGAATTTATCTCAAAGAACATACCAGAATTACACTTCCACAGCGCCAGCTACAGTGGAAAGTGTAAGAATAACACTCTTGTAAGATTTTGATTGGCTTTCACCGATATGAGCCGGTTTGATACTATTGTCTACTTCCATCCATCAAAATGGCATTTATTCCTGTGATCGGAAGTTTGATACGATAACACGTGCTCTTTAGAAGAGAGACACCACGTGGATGTTGCAAGTTTGTTGTTGCATCTTTAAAACCCCACGCAGTTACTTTGAAAAAGGTTGAAGCAAGTGATATTACGGAGTTTACCAAATGGTGACTTCAGTTTCATCAGAAGGTGGCAGTATCCCTAGAAACACCACGTGCTTTTAAAGAGAATAGACAGCACTTCAATGTACACCAATTTTATTATTTAAAGTGTTCGTTGAAAAAGAAGGGATGTGTGGCAACAAGCTGCTAGACTGATGGATTGATCGAACACAGCTTTCATCTGTCTCAGTCAGGAAGAGCTGTTCCACATATATTTCCCTCTCAAGCATTATATCAAGAAGATAAAGTTTCTATAAAACTGAGTAAGATAGAAGACATTTGGAAAGTCCTACAATATATTCCTGAAGAATGTAGCAGCTTTTATAAATAGAATTTATCCCGGCCACATTTTGACACTTCAACATATAGCAAATGACAAAGCCCAGCTGTTGAGTTCAGTTCAAGCTAATTGTTGATAATAAAATGCAAAGCCAAATTATCTAAAGTTTTTATTTTGCGTGAATAGGAAATTGAACTAATATTTTCTGAAATTATGTTTTACTATCTGTGATCTTTCCTATTAACGTAGGTGGGTAATAACAGCGTTTCGTAGGTAATGAAAGTAATCTGCAAAAGTAATGTCATTTGGGAAAGTTATCAAATATTTTCAATGTAGAAAGGTACTTAAGTCACCTATTTTGTATATTTTTGTAGACTAAATTATCTCATTATCGAGAACTTGTCTATTTCACTTTATCAGAAAATTAACAAATATTTTTTATGTGATTGTGGATTCCTTGGTTAATGAGCTGGACAATTTTATGTTGTTCCTCAAAATTGGCTTTAAGTGACATTTGTACCTTTCCGCAATGACACATTCATTTATAGATAACCAATACCTGTTTCAGCTTTTTATTTTTCCGGTTGCGATCAACAGACTATTATCAAGCTGGATCAAAGCATAAACTGGTTGTCTCTACAACATTTCAAGTGAACAGATTTGACGTAGGTAGAAGACAATGGCTTCTGGTACAATGAATATTCTCCAAAAGACCTAAATGTTTAGGCGACGCAAATAAAGAAATCATACATTTCATGTACAACGGTGTTTCACAAATATTTGACAGTTATAAAGCCACACCTCATCACAGTTATAAATATCTATGGCACTGTTGGCTGGAATACCTCTCGGAATGCGTGTAGGCAGCTGTCGGAATGAATACGCACATTCGTCAAAATCTAATCTAGATAAATACTCCGCAAGCCACCATACGGTTCGTAAGGAAAAGTATCCTGTACCACTACTAGAATAGAATACTACTAGAATAGATCTGCATTCAGCTTCAAATGCCAGTTCTCCTAATATTTTTCAGTGGTGTTCCTCAAAAAGAAAGTCGCCTTCCCTCTTTTGAATTCATGGAGCATCTCTCTTGCCTGTTGTTTGAACCTCCTGGTAACAAATCTAGCAACCTGCCTCTCACTTGCGTCGATGTCTTCCTTCAATCCCAACTGGTGCGAATCTCTAGGACCCGACCCGTGCACAGATTAGATTAGATTAGATTAGATTAGATTAATACTAGTTCCATGGATCATGAATACGATATTTCGTAATGATGTGGAACGAGTCAAATTTTCCAATACATGACATAATTAAGTTAATTTAACAACATACTTAAGTTAATATAACAACTGTTTCATTTTTTTGTGTTTTTTTTTAAATTTTTTAAATATTTTTTTTTTAATTTATATCTAAAAATTCCTCTATGGAGTAGAAGGAGTTGTCATTCAGAAATTCTTTTAATTTCTTCTTAAATACTTGTTGGTTATCTGTCAGACTTTTGATACTATTTGGTAAGTGACCAAAGACTTTAGTGCCAGTATAATTCACCCCTTTCTGTGCCAAAGTTAGATTTAATCTTGAATAGTGAAGATCATCCTTTCTCCTAGTATTGTAGTTATGCACACTGCTATTACTTTTGAATTGGGTTTGGTTGTTAATAACAAATTTCACAAGAGAGTATATATACTGAGAAGCTACTGTGAATATCCCTCGATCCTTAAATAAATGTCTGCAGGATGATCTTGGGTGGACTCCAGCTATTATTCTGATTACACGCTTTTGTGCAATAAATACTTTATTCCTCAGTGATGAATTACCCCAAAATATGATGCCATATGAGAGCAACGAGTGAAAATAGGCGTAGTAAGCTAATTTACTAAGATGTTTATCACCAAAATTTGCAATGACCCTTATTGCATAAGTAGCTGAACTCAAACGTTTCAGCAGATCATCAATGTGTTTCTTCCAATTTAATCTCTCATCAATGGACACACCTAAAAATTTGGAATATTCTACCTTAGCTATATGCTTCTGATTAAGGTCTATATTTATTAATGGCGTCATACCATTCACTGTACGGAACTGTATGTACTGTGTCTTATCAAAATTTAGTGAGAGTCCGTTTACAAGGAACCACTTAGTAATTTTCTGAAAGACAGTATTGACAATTTCATCAGTTAATTCTTGTTTGTCAGGTGTGATTACTATACTTGTATCATCAGCAAAGAGAACTAACTTTGCCTCCTCATGAATATAGAATGGCAAGTCATTAATATATATTAAGAACAACAAAGGACCCAAGACTGACCCTTGTGGAACCCCATTCTTGATAGTTCCCCAGTTTGAGGAATGTGCTGATCTTTGCATATTATGAGAACTACTTATTTCAACTTTCTGCACTCTTCCAGTTAGGTATGAATTAAACCATTTGTGCACTGTCCCACTCATGCCACAATACTTGAGCTTGTCTAGTAGAATTTCATGATTAACACAATCAAAAGCCTTTGAGAGGTCACAAAAAATCCCAATGGGTGGTGTTCGGTTATTCAGATCATTCAAAATTTGATTGGTGAAAGCATATATGGCATTTTCTGTTGAAAAACCTTTGTGGAAACCAAACTGACATTTTGTTAGTACTTCATTGTTACAGATATGTGAAGCTACTCTTGAATACATTACTTTCTCAAAAATTTTGGATAAAGCTGTTAGCAGGGAGATTGGACGGTAATTGTTGACATCAGATCTATCCCCCTTTTTATGCAAAGGTATAACAATCGCATATTTCAGTCTATCAGGGAAAATGCCCTGTTCCAGAGAGCTATTACACACGTGGCTGAGAATCTTACTTATCTGTTGAGAACAAGCTTTTAGTATTTTGCTGGAAATGCCATCAATTCCATGTGAGTTTTTGCTTTTAAGCAAATTTATTATTTTCCTAATTTCAGAGGGAGAAGTGGGTGAGATTTCAATTGTATCAAATTGCATAGGTATGGCCCCTTCCATTAAAAGCCTAGCATCTTCTAATGAACACCTGGATCCTACTATATCCACAACATTTAGAAAATGATTATTAAAAATATTTTCAACTTCTGACTTTTTGTTCATAAAGTTTTCATTCAATTTGATGGTAATACTGTCTTCCTGTGCTCTTGGTTGACCTGTTTCTCTATTAATAATATTCCAAATTGTTTTAATTTTATTATCAGAGTTGCTGATTTCAGACATGATACACATACTTCTGGATTTTTTAATAACTTTTCTTAATATAACACAGTATTTTTTATAATGCTTGATAGTTTCTGGGTCACTACTCTTTCTTGCTGTCAGATACATTTCCCTTTTCCGGTTACAAGATATTTTTATACCCTTAGTAAGCCATGGTTTGTTACGAGGTTTCTTACGAGTATATTTAATTATTTTCTTGGGGAAGCAGTTTTCAAATGCATTTACAAAAATGTCATGAAATAAATTACATTTTAAATTGGCATCAGGTTCACGGTACACCTCATCCCAGTCTAACTGCTGTAGGCTTTCCCTGAAATTTGCAATTGTTAAATCGTTGACTGAACGTACTACTTTGGAGGACTGTTTAGTATTGCTGAATGGAGCTATGTCATATATTGTAACTAGAAATGGTGGCACTAGTGTCCCTTATGTGGTCTCCTTTAGAGGTGAACCACACTTTCGTAAAATTCTCCCAATGCCACCATTCTCCTTCCCCACTACAATACTCTCATTACGTATCGCTCTGTGTTGGAAATTTCCCATGCCGATATGTGAGTATCATGTCATATATGTATTTGTGGAGCACAGTTGAGAGTAATGGATACATGTCTACTGTAGTCCTGCGCGGATTTTTAATGAGAGAGAGGGTGAAACCCGGTGGCAGCATGTAGGCTACTCCTCTCTAATGCCACGTACTGTCCCTATCCGACGGACGGACCAGTGTTAACTGTCACATTCCCTCGCTTCCGGAGGAATTTATTGTTTAATCCAGGAAATGTATGATTAGGAACTTTACACCACCATCTCTCCTCTTCTGCCTGTCCAAATACTGGCGCTGAGTATTTCATTTGCTACCGCAATTCGAATTGGCGTACATTCACACATTCACGTCAAGCTCTCATTATGACCTCGGCTAGGAAGGTTGATATAGCCGTATATACTAATGATACGCGACCTTCAGAACTTGTTTATTTAATTTTTGCGTAATACGTCCTTTTGGAACCAAAGGGACATTCCACCTGTTTGAAGGAAATAAAAGAAGAAACGTCCCCACAGTATGGCTTGGGTTTTTAACTTTCCTCGTTAGTAGAATGCTACAGGTAGCACGACTCGTCAGCGTCCAAAGGATAGATGGACAGCGTGCTACTTCGAGACACTATACGTCAAATCTGAGTATCAATTTTAGCTAAATATGCAGTCTTTTCTCTTACAGTTTCTTCGTCTCTGATTTGTAGGAATCTATTACACCCGACGTTTAACATAATTAATTCTAATCTTTGTAAAGTGATACAACATTTCACTCCAGTGTTCCTGTAAGTGATAGCTGCGTATTTACGTACTTCTACTTTCACAGCTTTTCATATTAGTCTTACTCAAATGTTACTGCATTAGTTTTTACTGTGTGTCAGATTCAATTAGTTTTTAGCATTCTTTTGCATTTCCAAATTTTAAAGATTTCCTTACCAGGTGTCACAGTCGTACAATGTTTTGTTTCACGCTAATAATTTCCAAACCAACTTCTCGAATTCCAAGACGACAGCTGGTACCGGCAGAGCTCATATGTTGAGGAAAGCTCTGACTGTCCAATTCGACCTATGTACGTTAGTCATATTTCAACAGTTCAAAAGGTTTACAACTGAGTTATAGAATTTTCCTGGATATTAGCAGTGAAACGAAGATTAAGATTAAAACTGAAAATGCATAAAATACAGTTTCGTTAGAAGTTACAGTCACTCTGCCTCAGTTTCACTTACATTTACCTACCTAATCGTACTCTGTTTTGGATAATGTGTAATTTTCGACTTGGTGAGTGTTAAAACGTGTCGTTAAAATCCGAACGGTGCTATAAAAAAGGCAAGAAAAGTAAGGGTTGTGTTTCTAACTGATTACTTACGAATAATAAGGGAGAGTCTGAATTAGGCATGGTACTTATCGCTGAAGTTTTCGGCTATAACGTTTTCCTCTCCAGCACTCTCTCTCTCTCTCTCTCTGTGTGTAACAACCGCTCCTGATAACCGGTTTCTGGAATAACCTTTTTTTCGATTCCTTATTCCCATTGTCTTGCAATAAACGTAGAAAACTGACAAAGATTGAAAAATTTTGAATCTATCGGTTTCAAGATACATAGAATCAAAATATTACGTTAAGTAGCAAAATGAAAGAAACTTAGTCCGTCCATCTTTCTCAGTTTTTCTCAAAACCTGGTAAGTGGCTGACCATTGAAAAAATCGCCAGTGTCCTATCTACTGATTTTAATTTTTTGGACCTCTGTTCAAAAATTATACTGTAACTGGGGATCATGCAACTATTTGGATGTTACGAATATTCCGTGCTAAACGGTGAACACTGAGGCTGAAAACTGTTTCTTTCATGTTAATTGGTCCGTTTTCGGGGGCTACAAGAAAATAAAGGCATGTTATGTACACACTGACAGCAGATCATCTGCTTTCGGTTTTTATTGTACCTAAGAATTAACGTTTAAGATTCAAGTTTTCCCATTATTTTATGCCACAAGTTTGTTGTGGCTTGTCTTGGTTTCAGTCTTTCAAAGCGAACGGAGTATTGTACTTCATCCATATCGCAATTCGTAAAATACTTCCAGACCATCGATAGTCTGACTTCGACAGTAGGAAACAAACATACAGACCAGATGGGGCGAGTCCTCCACTGTGTCAGTACACACGTCCACGCCAAATGGCAACAGGTATATTATTTGTAAATAAGCTGTACAGAACTGCAACCAGTCACTTTTTTGAATATTTATGTTTTATTCCATGAACCGGTTTTCGAACCTTTTCAGGTTCATCTTCAGATGGTTTCAGGAAGTTACATCATTACTGGTAGTAGCATAATGCTGAATGTTAGCTCTATGGCAGAAAGATGGGTCACACTTTAATATATATGGCTTATCTGTCGATATGGATGTAAATTTAGTTTTTACTTACTGCGACAGTATAGGCAGTAAGTAAGTATAGGCAGTAAGTAAAAACTAAATTTACATCCATATCGACAGATAAGCTATAGTAATGGCGATACATTAAAGTGTGACCCATCTTTCTGCCATAGAGACAGCATTATGCTAATACCAGTAATGATGTAACTTCCTGAAACCATCTGAAGATGAATCTGAAAAGGTTCGAAAACCGGTTCATGGAATAAAACATAATTATTCGAAAAAGTGGCTGGTTGCAGTTCTGTATAACTTATTTACATTCAATATACAGTCACGGTTCTAAAATATACGTAATGGATAAGCATAAGGTATATTATTGTCTCATCAATGCTATATCAATTCTTATGCCATGTTTTCGTTGGTAGTTTCTGTCAGCACTATTATTAAAGTAGCTCTGATCGGTTTTCCAATTTTTCTACAATACGCAATATTTCACACCAATGCTGAATTTTTTGAACAAAAATTACAAAAATCACTCATTCTTTAAAAAAGGTTTATTTAAAACTAAACATTTTAGCAATTCTGCTATGGCTATTGATATTTCTGTTTTGCTATCCTGTTACCAGAAAAAAATAAAAACACCTGTTATAACTGAGAACATACAAATACGGAAAAGTAACGGTCATTTAAAATTAAGAACGGTGTAAGTATTAACCAATCGGTTTTCCCCATTCTTGGTCTGAAAAGCCCGGATTGTTACGAAGCTATTCATAACGATATTTACGTGGTGTGGTGTTGCACCCCATCGCAGGGTCCCGTGCATATTTTTGTGACGAGGCGTCTCTGGCCGGAAGACCGCTTATCTCTCGTTCCCTAGGGGTGAGCTTGGCGTGCTGCGGTCCGGGCAGTGTTTGCGGAGCTGTCGCCACGGTAAGCCTCTTAGAACGACTTCGCGGCGACACCTGCGTATGACGTCAGCGCTGTGTGGCGCTCACGAAATGCAGCAACGCACAGCACTAAAAAATGTACGTTATTCTGTATCAGAGATGCATGTCCTAGCATACTGAAAACTTATACACATGTTTTTGTAGCTCTTAGAGCCCCAAAATGATTTAAGACCTTTTTTTCTTTATAAATTTGGCCATCTATGGACCGCATGCAACTTATGACGTACGGTGTTTCTTTTTCTTTCTTTCTTCCCAGTACTTCTTCATTTTCTCACCAACTCTCCAGTCAGGCAGTAGTAGCTGACCGCGACAGACGCAGCAACAGATAAGTGAACCGATTTTGTGTTATTTACGAGTTCCTAACCAGGAGCGAATTTTATTACATCACCTGCGTGCCTTAATAGTTTAGTTTCTTGAGTTTCTGCTCGTAAATTTAAAATCTAATAGCCACAGTTCTCGCGTTTTTGTCTGCGTCAGAAAGTAAACCGATTTTGTGATATATCACTTGTTCCTTATCAGGGGAAAATTGTTTAGTTTCACCTGAGTGCTTCTGTAGTTAGTTTCATAAATATCTGCGTATTAATAGACTCAGTTCGTGCGTTTTCGTCAGGGTCTGCAGTAGAGTTGCGCAGCATTTGATGATACTCCGTTTATCTGCATAGTTTAGTTTTCTACGGTCTTTGGTATGGACAGGGACTGCGATTGTTGTGTGCGGATGCGAGCCGATTTGGTGACACTTCGCTCTCAGCTTCAGGCTGTGATGGCTTCGGTTACACAGCTTGAGGCTGCAGTGGATGGGCACCACTGTTGTGGGCCGGCCGTGGGGATCCAACGTACGTCCAGGACGTCCGAGTCCTCCGATCGGTCCTCACCGGTGGCCAACTCAGTTACTGCTCGCACTGAGGCTGACCCATCACCTGTGGTCGAGTGGGAGGTCGCCCTGGGGCGAAGCAGGTAGTGAAAGACTTCCCAGGCGGCCGCACATAAGGCATCCCCGGTTTGTCTGATAAACTGGTTCCAGGTGCTGTCTGTGGCTGACACTGTCGCTGACTCAGATGCTGTCGCCTGTCCTGTTTCAACGGAAACCACTCAGCCAGCCAGATCCGCGCAATCGCAGAGGGTGGGATTATCGGTAGCTGGGAGCTCCAATGTTAGGCGCGTTATGGGGCCCGTTAGGGACTTGGCTGACAAGAAGGGTAAGAAATCCAATGTCCACACCGTGTGCATACCGGGTGGAGTCATTCCAGATGTGGAAAGCGTCCTCCAGGATGCCATGAAGAGCACAGGGTGCAGCCAACTGCGGGTAGTGGCTCACGTCGGTACCAGTGATGTGTGTCACTTTGGATCAGAAGAGATTCTCTCTGGTTTCGAGTGGCTAACAGAATTGGTAAAGGATGCCAGTCTTGCTTGCAAGATGAAAGCAGGGCTGACCATTTGCAGCATAGTCGACAGGACCGATTGCCCGCTGTAGGGTCTGAATCAGAGGCTCAGACGTTTCTGCGACCGTGTAGGCTGCAGATTCCTCGACTTGCGCCAAAGGGTGATTGGGTTTCGGGTTTCACTGAATTGGTCAGGTGTCCACTATACGCAAGACGCAGCTAGACGGGTAGCAGTGGTTGTGTGGCGTCGACTGGGCGTTTTTTTTTGGGTTAGAGGGTCTCGGGAAAACACAAGATGGGCTTCAGTCACAAAGGGTGCAGGATGAACACAGGAAGAACATAGATACAATAACCATTGGTATAACAGTTGTAAATTGTCGTAGCTGTGTTGGGAAAGTATCAGAGCTCCAAGCGCTAATAGAAACCAGTGATGCTCAAATTTAATAGGCACCGAAAGCTGGCTAAAGCCGGATATAAATTCAGCCGAAATTTTTGCGAAAAACCTAACGGTGTTCTGAAAGATAGGCTAAACACGGTTGGCGGTGATGTTTTTGTTGCTGTTAGAAGTAGTTTAACTTGTCGCGAAATTGAAGTAGATACTTCCTGTGAGTTAGTATGGGATAGAGGTCAATGTTGGCAACCGGAATTAAATAATAATTGGATCCTTTTACCAACCTCCCAATTCAGATGATATAGTTGGTAAAACGTTCAAAGCCGGCCGCGGTGGCCGAGCGGTTCTAGGCGCTTCAGTCCGGAACCGCGTGACTGCTACAGTCGGAGGTTCGAATACTGCCTCGGGAATGGATGTGTGTGATGTCCTTAGGTTAGTTACGTTTAAGTAGTTCTAAGTTCTAGGGGACTGATGACCTCAGAGGTTAAGTTCCGCAGTGCTCAGAGCCATTTTTGAAAGGTTCAAAGACTACTTGAGTTTGATTTCAAACATATACCCGACTCATACGATAATAGTTGGTGGTGACTTTAATTTACCCTCGATATGTTGGCGAAAATACATGTTTAATTCCGGAGGTACGCAAAAAATATCATCCGAAATTGTGCTAAACGCATTCTCTGAATATTATTTCGAGCAGTTATTTCATGAGACCACGGGAATATCAAACGGTTGTGAAAACACACTCGACCACTTAGCAACAGATAATCGTGAGTTAATAACCAGCATCAAAACCTATATATGGATTAGTGAACACAGGGTTGTCGTAGCGAGATTGAAATTGTAATCCCCAAAACCTCGAAAAATCAGCGAAAAATATACCTATTCAGAAAAGCTGATAAAAGTTGACTTGACGCCATCCTGAGAGACAGTCTCCACTCATTCCAAATTCATAATATAAGTGTAGAGCAGATGTGACTTAAATTAAAGGAAATAGTACCTGCAGCAATTGAGAGCTTTATACCAAATAAACTAACAATCGACGGAGCTGATCCTCCTTGGTATACAAAACGGGTTAGAACACTGTTGCAGAAACAACGAAACAAACATACCAATTTTAAACAGTTAGAAAATCCCCAAGATTGGTGATCCTTTACAGAAGCTCAAAACTTACCGCGGAGTTTAATGCGGGACGCCTATAACAGTTTCCACTTTGTCTCGAAACCTTTTAGAGAATCCAAAGAGATTCTGGTTGTATGTGAAGTATGTTAGCGGCAAGAAACAATCAATGCCTTCTCTACGCGATAACAATTGAGAAACTGTCGAAGACAATGTATCCAAAGCAGATTTACTAGACACAGCCTTCCGAAATGCCTTCACAAAAGAAAACGAAGTAAATATTCCAGAATTCGAATCGAAAACAGCTGCCAACATGAGTAAAGTAGAAGTAAATAACCTAGTAGTAATGAAGCAACTCAAATCACTTAATAAAAGCAAGTCTTCAGGTCCAGACTGTATAGAAATTAGGTTCCTTTCGGAGTATGCTGATGCATCAGCTCCATACACAACCGCTCGTTCGACGAAAGATCCGTACCCAAAGATTGGAAAGGTGCATAGGTCACACCAATATCCAACAAAGGTATTAAGAGTAATCCAATAAATTACAGGCCCATACAGTTAACGTCGATATGCAGCAGGATTATAGAACATATATTGTTTTCCAACATCATAAATTACCTCGAAGGAAACGGTTTATTGACACACAGTCAACATGGGTTTAGAAAACATCGTTCCTGTGAAACACAACTAGCTCTTTATTCACATGAAGTGCTGAGTGCTATTGACAAGGAATTTCAGATCGATTCCGTATTCCTAGATTTCCAGAAGGCTTTTTATACTGTACCACACAAGCGACCCGTAGTAAAATTGCGTGCTTATGGAATATCGTCTAACTTATGTGACTGGATTTGCGATTTCCTTTCAGAGAGATCACAGTTCGTAGTAATTGACGGAAAGTCATCGAGTAAAACAGATTTCAGGCGTAACCCGAGGTAGTGTTATAGAACCTATGCTGTTCCTTATCTATACAGGGTGTTCCAAAAAGGTACGGCCAAACTTTCAGAAAACATTTCTCACACACAAATAGAGAAAATATGTTATGTGGACATGTGTCCGGAAACGCTTAATTTCCATGTTAGAGCTCATTTTAGTTTCGTTAGTATGTACTGTACTTCCTCGATTCACCCCCAGTTGACCCAGTTGAAGGAAGGTAATGTTGACTTCGGTGCTTGTGTTGACATGCGACTCATTGCTCTACAGTACTAGCATCAAGCACATCAGTACGTAGCATCAACAGGTTAGTGTTCATCACGAACGTGGTTTTGCAGTCAGTGCAATGTTTACAAATGCGGAGTTCGAAGATGCCCATTGGATGTATGGATTCGCACAGGGCAATAGCCGTGGCGCGGTACGTTTCTATCGAGACAGCTTTCCAGAACGAAGGTGTCGACAGGAAGACGTTCGAAGCAATTGATCGGCGTCCTAAGGAGCACGGAACATTCCTGCCTATGACTCGCGACAGGGGAATACCTAGAATGACGGGGACACCTGCAATTGACGAGGCAATTCTTCGTGCAGTTGACGATAATCCTAATGTCAGCGTCAGAGAAGTTGCTGCTGTACAAGATAACGTTGACCACGTCACTGTATGGAGAGTGCTACGGGAGAACCAGTTGTTTCCGTACCATGTACAGCGTGTGCAGGCACTATCAGCAACTGATTGTCCTCCACGGGTACTCTTCTGAGAATGGTTCATCCAACAATGTGTCAATCCTCATTTCAGTGCAAATGTTCTCTTTACGGATGAGGCTTCATTCCAACGTGATCAAATTGTAAATTTTTACAATTAACATGTGTGGGATGGCGAGAATCCGCACGCAATTGTGCAATCACGTCATCAACACAGATTTTCTGTGAACTTTTGGGCAGGCATTGTTGGTGATGTCTTGATTGGGCCCCATGTTCTTCCACCTACGCTCAATGGAGCACGTTATCATGATTTCATACGGGATACTCTACCTGTGCTGCTAGAACATGTGCCTTTACAAGTACGACACAACGTGTGGTTCATGCACGATGGAGTTCCTGCACATTTCAGTCGAAGTGTTCGTACGCTTCAAAACAACAGATTCAGTGACCGATGGATTGGTAGAGGCGGACCAATTCCATGGCCTCCACGCTCTCCTGACCTCAACCCTCCTGACTTCAATTCATGGGGGCATTTGAAAGCTCTTGTCTACGCAACCCCGGTACCAAATGTAAAGACTCTTCGTGCTCTTATTGTGGACGGCTGTGATACAATACGCCATTCTCCAGGGCTGCATCAGCGAATCAGAGATTCCATGCGACGGAAGGTGGATGCATGTATCCTCGCTAGCGGAGGACATTTTGAACATTTCCTGTAACAAAGTGTTTGAAGTCACTCTGGTACGTTCTGTTGCTGTGTGTTTCCACTCCATGATTAATGTGATATGAAGAGAAGTAATAAAATGAGCTCTAAAATGTAAAGCAAGCGTTTCCGGACACATGTCCACATAACATATTTTTTTTCTTTGTGTGTGAGGAATGTCTCCTGAAAGTTTGGCCGTACCTTTTTGTAACACCCTGTATAAACGATTTGGGAGACAATCCGAGCAGCCGTCTTAGGTTGTTTCCAGATGATGCTGTCGTTTATCGTCTAATAAAGTCATCAGAAGGTCTAAACAAACTTCAAAACGATTTAGAAAAAAATATCGAAATGGTGCGAAAAGTGGCAGTTGACACTAAATAACGAAAAGAGTGAGTTCATCCACATGAATGCTAAAAGGAACTCGTTGAACTTCGGTTACACGATAAATCAGTCTAATCTAAAAGCGTAAATTCAACTAAATACCTAGGTACTACAATTACGAACCACTTAAATTGGAAAGGACACATAGAAAATGTTGTTGGGAAAGCTAATCAAAGGCTGCGTTTTTTTTTTCAGGACACTTGGAAAATGTAACAGACCTGCTAAGGAGACTTCTTTTACTACGCTTGTCCGTACTCTTTTAGAATACTGCTGCGTGGTGTGGGATCCTTACCAGGTAGGCCTGACGGAGTACATCGAAAAAGTTCAAAGAAAGGTAGCACGTTTTGTATTATCACGAAATATGGGAGAGAGTGTCACAGAAATCATACAGGATTTGGGCTGGAAAGAAAGGCGTTTTTCGTTACGACGTAATCTTCTCGCGAAATTCCGATCACAAACTTTCTCCTCCGAACGCAAAAATATTTTGTTGACACCGAACTACATAGGGCGTAACGATCACCACGGTAAGATAAGGGAGATCAGAGCTCGTACGGAAAGATATAGGTGTTCATTCTTTCCGTGCGCTATATGAGATTGGAATAATACGTAGAGAATTGTGAAGGTGGTTCGATGAACCCTCTGCCAGGCACTTAATGTGATTTGCAGAGTACCGATGTAGACGTAGAACTGCTCGTCTCTGCTCATCTGGCCACACCCTCTTGGGTCGAGGCTTTGGCTCATCTTCTTCATAGATTGCGTTTTTTATTAGTTGCCTGAAGTGATCCATGTCACGTATTTTTTTCCTCTGTAACATCTATTTTGTTGGCATCTTTCTTTACTGCTTCTGTCCATCGTACACTTTTTTTCCGCTTACTAATGTAACTAAATTTTTTTTTGTAATCCGTGTTTCTTCCATTCCTTTTAAATGTCCATAAAATTTTAACCGTCCCTTCCTCATTGTATCTGTGATCATTTCTGTATTTTTGTATAAATCTCCATTTCTCATTTTAACCCACCTATTTTCATTGTTTTTCTTAGTACCTGGAATTTTCCTTAGTATTTTTCTCTCTCTTTTTTCTAGTTCTCATATTTCGCTTTCTTATTGAATGTTAGACACTCAGAGCCGTATGTTACCTGTGTCATAATGACTGAATTACAATGTCTAATCTTCACTTGCATGGGTACAGATTTTTTATTGTAGTACTTTTGTGTTAATTTATATGCAAATTCGAACTTTTTTCTTTCTTTATTTGTTGTGTTATCCAGTCCGTTGGCCTGCATCCACTCCCCCAGAAATTTGAATTATCAACTACTCAATTTTTCCATACTTTGTTTTCATAAACTTTTCTGTACTATGTTTGTGTTCTATATACTCAGTTTTTTCATAGGATATTTTAACCTATTTTTTCAGCAATTTCGGGTAACAGATCAAGCATAACTATTGCGTCTGTTCGCTTTGCAGTTATCAATGCCATATAATCTGCAAAGTCTAAACATTTCACTTCAAATTTGTTCTTTCCTTGTCCCCTGCTGTTACCCCTTCTGCCTCTGTTTTTTTAATGTGCTTTCCCATGTTTTTTACTGTTTTAACTAAAACCAAGTTAAAGAGAGTTGGGGACAGTCCATCTCCTTGTCAAACTTCTGTTTTGATTTTGAATGGTTCAGAAATTTCTCCTTGAAACATAATCCATGATGTTGTATCTGTGAGCGTTTGTTGAACAAGTATTCTGGTGTTTTCGTCTATCCCTGATTCATAAGGTACCTGGAATAATGTTTGTCTGTCAACTGAGTCGTGGGCCTTCTTGAACTCTTCAAAACTAACTACTGTATATTTATTTTGTGTAGCTCTCAATCTCGATATTGTTTTTAAATTAATTTTCTGCTATGCGGTAAGCCCCCTATTTTTCATATTTCTACTACTATCCCATCCTCTCTTGTTTCTTTGTTATTCTTCCATGCTTTCATAATGTTTTCTATTTGTTCTACTGTAGGTGGATCCGATGGTGGATTTTCATGTTGTGGTTTTTGAAATTATAATCTGTCACTAGGCTCTTAACAGTTTAATAGACTTTCAATGTATTTGGATAAATTCTGGCAGTTCTATTTATTGCTTAAAACCATTTCTCCATTTTTATCTTTAAAATGTAAACTTGTTGACTGGAACACCGTTAACACTTCTTGGAAACTCTTATAGAAGTCTATAGTGTTGTTCCTTTTACAGTCTGAATCCATTTCTTCTAATCTGTCTTTGTCATATTATCTTTTCACTGATCTGGTGATTTTTGCTGTCTTTTTCCTTTCTTTTTTAAACTCCTTGCAGTATTCATGTTTCTTATTACTTTTCCATTTTTTCCATGCCTTCAGTAGATTGTCAACTGCTTCATCACACAGCTCGTTCCACCATCTATGTCTTGGTATTCTTCATGGTTGTCCCATTTATTTAACTGACTTTCAGTATATCACAGAATTTGTCCTGATTTTGTGTGAGAAATTTAGTGTTTGCGCTTGGAAATATTCTTGGTTTTGGTTTAGGTTCGTTTGGTTGGAACATGGTCTTTATTTCAGTCGAATAATGGTGTGAGTCTATGTTTAGGCCCTTCTAAACTCTGACATCAAAGATTTCCTAGTAGTTACTAGACGTTATTCCCACATAGTCCAATTGATATTCACCTTGATTTGGATTAGGTGATACCCACGTTTTCTTCTTTATTGCAAGTTTCCTGAAAAATGTCGACGTTAATTTTACGTTAAATAGTTTACAAAATTCTATGAGTCTTTCCCCATTTCTGTTGGTTCTTTCATGTGCTGGATAATCTCCAACTACTGATTTAAATTTTATTTCTTTGTGAACTTGTACATTAATTAATACATTAATTATAAAATTTCCACAAAATTGACCTTTTTCATCACATTAAGTAACGAATATACAAATGAATTAGCAAATAGTAAACAATAAATGGTTTTCAGAAGGTGGTTTGACCATAGATTACAGTGTTAAAATTTTTCATACAATTAATCTTAATTATCATAGTAAACAACGGATACCAGAAGAAATTGGCAAGAAGTACACAGTGAATTTTTTTAAGAAGGTCGTTTCACTTCGAGAACGCTGTGTCATACAGTTTTCTAGCAAGCAATTTCGCATGTTTCCTAGACACAGTCGCTCATCTCAAAACTTCCATGAGCTCGTAATGCCTAAAACAATTTGCAGGCCTAAATAACTAGCAAAAATAGGCCTAAAGTTTAATAACTTTATAACAAAAGCACATAATGCTCTTGTAGTTGTAGTGTAAATGGGAATATTGCTTATGTTTCTCGAAAGGAGATACTAAACTCTTCGTAAGGAGTGAAATTAACAACTCAAAATTCTGAGAAAATGCTAACAACAGTGGAACAATACTAATCTCTATGGATTTTAAATACCGTACTTATAGCAATGACACAGATTTATTCAGAGTTTAAACGGGAAGTACTGTTTTGTTTTATGGGACGTGCTGAACTAACAACTCAGAGTACTCATAAAATACTTGTAGTAGCTGGGCTGTAATAGTACTATGGAAGAGTAGTAATAGCAAAATTTTGTATTTTCTGGGATTCACAGCCTCCAGATGCTCAATAAACGTGAACATGTTCCATAGTAGGCTGTAGTGTGATGTTCATTTAATCGTGCGATTAGGTAATTTCGACTAAGCGTCATTGTCAGGCACTTTTCTAATGTCTGTATTTCATGTCTTTTTCATATCACTCTTAATTAAAAGTAAAAGGTAACCATGTTTCATCACTTTATGAAAGGATCCACATCGTGTTCTGAACATTGCTCTGCTTACAGCAACGTAGATCAAAGTTGTTATTGACAGAAAACGCCCCACAACTTCAAAAACGTACCGATACATATATTGCACTTCCTCACAGAGCATGTCTTCTGTATGCTGATATTTGCATATGAAAGCACATTGTATAGCATATTCACACGTTCCTATACAACGTGCAATGTTCAGAATACGATCTTAAAAGGTGTCACTGTAGTGGGGATCCTTTCGTAAAATAACGTATACGGCCACTTTTTATTTGTAATTAAGAGTGGTTTAAAATTACATGAATTACAGATGTTACAAATGTGCCTGACAGTGACGCTTAGTCGAAATTAGCTAATCGTACGATTAAGTAAACATCGCATCACAGCCTACTACGGGCTATGCTTACGTTTATTAATTGTAACAGTGACTGTGATAACAACCTTAACAACACGACGAGATTTAGTGCTAAATTGCACATGGAACAACGAGTATATTTTTCAACAGTCCTGCTATGACAGTTAGCGTTTTATACGGCTAATATGACGCCAGACAACTATACACAGAGGTGTGTAAGAAATTACCTGTAAAACAAAGATCACTCTTGGTGAGGGTTAAGTCATCCGTAAATAACTTACTGTAATATCAAATCGGCAAGGGAATGGGCCCTAACTTTCATATTATACGCTGGGCGAAACGTTCGCGTTGCTACAGAATGAGCTTCCGTTTGGAAATTTCAGTGTACACAACACATTCTCTGTGCATAAGTGCAATATAAGTTTTGATACATTTTAAAAGTTGTGTGGCGTTTTCTGTCCAATTAATTCCACGTACTAAACCTCTCCATCAACTGTGACGGACAAGGTGGACGTTTCAAATCTTGATGCAACATACAGCTCAGAATTTTTCAGATGAAAACCAATAAGTGGCTACTGGAACAGCGGATACTCAGCTCGGAATATTTAGGAGGAGATAAACAATTACTTTACATTCCTTACAATCAAGAGGAACTTCGATGCTGAGGTCGGTATGTCACTTAAGTAAAATTTGACAGTAATTGTTTCCTAATTAGATTGTAATGAATTATTAACATTTACTTTGCAAATGTTGGGGTTCATCTCAGTTTACCACATTATGCTGTGACTCTCGATGTTTGGTGTTCATTATGAATATGACGAATTACTCAGTTGCTTATAGTTGTTTCCGGGCTCCAAATTCCAAATACTAGTAAGCCCGATTGGCAACAGCGCTTAGTTTGCAATGCCGTAGGGTTAAGCGATGGTTATTATAACACATTTTCACAAGCTACATTAAATTTTCTTGTATATTCCGTCTGTAACTTTTCGTCCACTATTTGCGCAATGCAGAGTTTTGTATCAAATCAAATCAATTTCGAGAAGTGTATTATATTAAAGTAATTAAGTACAGAGAAAGTCGTATGTTGAGGCGCAGTGTAAGGTAATGAGTTGTATGGACAGACCATTTGAACGAATCTTTTATCGAAATGATGTGGAACGAGTCAATTTACAGGATGTGTTCACACGATTAGTGTTAGCATTAATAACCATTTTATCATCTTATTTATACTCATGCAACTATTATTTTTTTTAGATTCGCCAGTGGTAATGAAGGAGTTGTGCAGGAGAAACGACTTTAAATTACATTTTGCAACTTGTTTCGTCACCTGTCAGACATTTTATGTTACTGGGCCAATGATCAAAAAAAATTATTGGTGCATATTGACCTCCTCTTGGAGCCACTGACAACTTTAACAATGGGGAAGAAAGATAATTTTTTTCCTTTAGTGTTGTAAGTATGTATATCACTGTCCTTCTCAAACTGTGATGGATTACTTTTAAACTTCATTAGCGAAAATATGTATTACGACGATGAAGTTAAAATTCTTAGCTCCTTGAAGAGGTACAACTTTATTGTGAGTTACCTTTTATTATCACTGTTATTATTTGTCATATGAAAGAGCAGAGATTGAAGGCTATATATTTTCTAATATATAAGAAAAATGTGCTTAATTAATCCTGATTCTCTCACTTGAGATTATTTTGAATAGTTGTCACAAATGAATAAAAAAGTGACGTCTCCTTGCAACAGAACAAAATAAACAACAAAACTCTCTCGCGTATAGTTGCTGTTGGCTAGAGAATAGACATGTTATAGGATTTGTAAACGCTGATGAATCGCAGCGATCTGATTTGCGAAGCAAGTAATTGTTTTGGGTAACTCAGGTGCTACCCACAATGAAAATACCCTGACAAGATGATAAAATGATTATTAATGATAACACTAATCGTGTGAACACATCCTGTAAATTGACTCGTTCTACTTCTCCACCAACATGCAAGCAAGCCATAAAAAATAGCGGTTAGATCATTTCTGAGAACACATTGTGCAACTGCACTCACCGTCCTCTGATTACACACAGATATTAATTCGTGTATGCATAACTCTCATGCAGCAGAGACTATACAAATATTATTCCACATTCAAAAAATTCCGAATACCGACTGCTACTGTTGACGTCGCACATCAGGGTAACAGTGTGAAGGAATTTGTTTCAGTTATTTTACGTTTGTATTTCTTTTTCTTCTTTAACGTCATCTATGTTATACAGTTTAAAAACGAAAAATATTTAAAAACATCGGTCAATCGATCAAAAACCAGATTCGGCAATCACCTACATAATAGCAGAAATATGAGATATGGTTAACCTGTTTGTAATTGTACAGTGAGTATATCAGTCAGAGCTGTATGTTGTATCAAGATCTGTAACATCCACCTTGTCCTTCACAGTTGATAGAGAAGTTTAGTACGTGGCATTGCAATCAATTATTAACATTAACTTTGCAAATGTTGGAATTCATCTCAGTTTACCACATTATGCTGTGACTCCCGATGTATGGTGTTCATTATGAACATGATTAATTACTCAGTTGCTTATAGTTGTTTCTGGGCTCTAAATTCCAAATGCCAGTAAGCCCGATTGGCAATACCAGTTGACCTCCGGCCTGTGCTCCCTTTACACAAAATTTCACAGCTATAATAAATTGTCAGCGCCTCGATCCACATCATTTCGATAAAAGAATCGTTCAAATGGTCTGTCCATACAACTCATTACCTAACACTGCGCCTCAAAGTACGCCTTTCTCTGTAGTTCATTACTTTAATATCATACACTTCTCGAAATTGGATTGATTTGATACACAGGTCTGCATTGCGCATACAGTGGACGAAAAGTCACAGACGGAAAATACAAGAATGTATTACAAATAATTACGGCACAAGTATCGTCAAATTTTACTTAAGTGACATTCCGACGTCATCATCATAGAAGTTCCTCTTGATTGTAAGGAATGTAAAGTAATTGTTTAGCTCCTCCTAAGTATGCTGAACTGAGTATCCGCCGTTCCAGTAGCAGCTTATTCGTATTCATCTGAAAATATTGAACGCCACATTCTATTCTTACTGCTCACTTTTGTGCAATCAATACTTCCTTTGTAAGTCAGGAGTTACCCAAGATAATTACTCCACATTTCGTTACTGAGTGGAAATGTGCAAAATATGTAGGGAGGTTGGTAAGCCTGTTTACAGCGTTTGCAATTATTATATAATTGTAATACATTTTCACAAGCTACATTAAATTTTCTTCATCGTTACTTAACTCTTCTGTTGCTTTTTCTTTAATTTGATTTATTATAACACTAGTATCATCTGCAAAGTTATAAATTTTCTTGTTGAATGTTAAGTGGAAGGTCACTCACGTAAATTAAGAATAGGAGTGGACTCAAACCATGCTGGAATTTATTTGTGATTTTATCCCAGTCACTAAAATTTTCTGTTTTTACGACCAGGTCTGAATTATTCAGCACAACATTTTGTATTCTGTTTGTCTAGTGTGATTCAAACCAGCACTGTAGAGAACCATCAGTTCCATAAATCCTGCGTTTTTGTTAGAGAGTATCTTGATCTACACAGTCAAAGGCCTTGGAGAGATCACAGAAAATGCCAACAGTCGCTATAGTATTATTTAAGGCTTGCACTATTTGATGAGTGAATGTATAAGCAGCATTTTCAGTTAGCTACCTTTCTGGAATCCAAATTGTGATAGGCTAAGTAAATTATTCCACTTAAATGAGTGAATACTCTTGAAGACATTACTTTTACGAATATTTGGGGAAAAGATGTTTAAAGGAACGTGGACAATAGTTCTTTAAGCGTGTATTCGCCCCATTTGCATGAAGTGGTTTAATAATTGCATATTAGAACCCGTCTGGAAAATTTCTCTGCAGCAGTGATGCACAGCGCATATCACTGAGGACTATATTTATTATGTTGGAACAACTTTTCAGAAATCTGTTTGAAACCCCACCAACCCAGCAACAGCTTCTGTTCTTTAGGATTGTTATAACTGTATTAATTTCAGTAAAGAATGTTGGTGCTACTTCTAGGTGGTTTAAGTTTTGTGGAATGACCATTTTAGTGTATTCTCTTGCTTCTTCAACTGAACCATTTAGTCCTATATTTTTTCCTGTGTTTACAAACTCGTTGTTGAAAGTACTTGACGCTTGTGAATTATCGGTAACAGCATTGGCAACTAGTTCATTACAGAATCTTATACACTGATGGTCTGTCCTATCTCCGACTTGACAATGTCCCATATAACTTCCATCTCTTCATATGCCTTACTGTATTGTTTGAACCTGCCTACCGGTTGTAATGTGCCACAGTGTTTACTTTCAGTAACTATTCATCATTACCAGATAGTCCATCAGTAACTGTGTACACATAAATTGTTTCAACCTGAGAATTGGCTATAAAAATGTTACTGACAGGTCTCTTACTATCTTGCAGCACATGAGTTGGAAAATGGACTACAGAAACTAGACTGAAACACCCTAATAATAATTGTAATTAATTTTTCCTGTCAGTATCTTTACAAATATTTAAATTGAAATCTCCAGAAGCTACTGTTTCCTCTTGTCTGACAGGTAGCTTCATAATGTACCTGGATTTCTCATGATTAGCTAAGGGGATCTGTAGACCGTTACAATTATCACAGAAGTATGCTGCAGTAACGACTTACAAGCACATGCTTCCAGATTTTGATCAATACAAAATCTGCTTCCTTCAATATTTTTAACCTGCTGCCTACTTTTATGTACATTACAAATTCTCTTTTTCCCATGTTTATTCTACACATAAATTATGCCAAGTCTATAATCCCAAATATTTCTCTCAGTCTCTGTGGTTACATAGTGTTCAGAGAGGCATGGAACATTTATATCTTCAGAATCTTCCACATCTTCTAGGGTTACAATAAGCAGATTTCTCTTGTCTCTCAACTCTTTAGTGTTCTGATGAAACGAATTAATTTAATTTTTCTGGGTACTGTTAGATGTTATATAGTCTTGCACTGTTCTAATTTTTTTCAGTAATCTCTGTTTGTAACCTGTCCCTAACCTTCAACCTGACCCCTTTGATTCCAGTGATCTCAGGGATTACGTGTTGTGTACTTGTGACCCTCCTTACTTTTTCTGCAAGGTGCAAAGACCATAACTTAAACAGTTTTAGAAGTTTGGTATTCCTGTATTACTATGTGGTGATTTTCGCTTTGTTACAGTTACTGGTGGTTAGAATTGTCCTTATACATTGTTATCCATCACACCTTACAGTGGGGTCCTAGAAACCCCAATGTATTTACTATTGTATATTAGAAACAGTATGTTGGTTGCAGTTTATTGAAAGCGTGTATTATGTTACTGGGATGTTAACTCAAACGTTTGCATTGTTGTTCTGGTAGTGTCAGGTTGCAAAGATTGTTGAACGTCCATGGGTTCTGATAAACCCAGTGTGAGTTCCGTGTAGCCCATTTATGCAGATTGAAAATGAATAATCTACTAAGTAATATAACACTGAAATACATATATAGTCTGTAGATAAATTATATACTGCACTATTTCTATTTGTTTCTAATTTATGCCTCAAAATGCTATAGTAAACTATAATTTTCAGCTAAAATATGCATTAGTGTGGTAGTTCAGTATAAGTTCACATTGCTTATTTCTGCAGATTGGAAAATTTGTAATTTATTAAATATACAATATTGAAATATATATTGTATGAAAATTATAACTGTTTACTTTCAATATGGCCTTGTATATTTTATTTTATTTTTCAGCTGGAATGAGTAAACGACTCAGGACAGGTGAAGATGTATACGTAATGAACGTATGGACGAGTTGGACCACAAACATGATATGTTTGGAGGTCCAGATTCTGATGAAGATTCTAATTTTGTCTAAATACAGGAACCAACAGGTACAGAACAGAATGGAGAAAACGATGATTCTACAAATATTGTAGAACTAAGAACTGTCATTTAGTCTCTGTGGAATAAGCAAGACTGCTCTTACAAATTTAGAACAACTTAGGTCTCATAAATTTGGCGATGCCCTATCTCCCTCTACAATGCCAGGAAGGAGATTTTCGTTTTGGCTAGTTGTCCAAGATTCAGTGACAAAATAACCTGCATACATGAAAATAGGAAGACCAACAATCACACTTTCAGGACATCTGGACTAAATTTACTGATAACTGCAAAGTAGCTAATGGGTTTCCGTGGAAACTGCCTTTCCAGAAATGTATGTGTTCAAACCTTGACGAATGCAGAATCAGGATTTTGGTGTTGATGATTCCAAGACTTATTAAATATTAAACGCTATACCATATATTGACAAGATTCTATCAGCAAAAATTGAAGCTGTCCCATCTTACCCTGTGAGAAAGTTACCAGAAGCCATTCATGGCACTAACAGAAACCTGACTGTTGACAATTGGTTTCCGTTAATTCTTCTTTATCAGACTATGACTGAAAACATTGGTTTGACATGGGAACTATAAGAAAACATAGGCCTGAAATACCAGTATCCGTTTCAAGTTCTCTAACCACCTGGAAAAAAAGATGATTTAATTTTTATGTCAATAAGACGCTACTATCACATGTCCCAAAGAAGAATAAAGTTGTACTCTTCCTGTCTACTATGCACTACTCAAGTTACATCTACGAAACAACAGGAAACCCTGAAATGATAATTTCATACAATAAAATATAAGGTGGTACTGACACTTTTGATCAACTGTGATGGCCTGATGGCCTATGAGGATTTTCTGTGGACTCTTAGATCAAAGTGGCATAAACGCCTCTGTTCTGTTCACCCTTTCCAGTAATGATGTACAGAAGCCATGATGAACATTTCTTCGTGAACTGGCATGGAACTTTGTTGTGCCATATTGAATATACTTACACTAGAAAGCAATTTGAAGAGGACACTGAAAAAATATTGGAATTAGGCAAGTAATTCCTGACAGATAAGAACCTGTAACCGTGAAAGTAAGAAGTTCACCATGTCAAGTAAAAAAGATCGAAAAATCACAAGGTGATGCCAGACTCGTGAAAGAGTGATCTACGATGAATAGTGAGCACTAACTTGTACACCCGAGTGTGCTCACTGAGGATATAAATAGTGACTGATATTAGTTGCAGCCTTTCACTTCATTCTAACAGAACTTAAACTGGTCTTTTTATTCGTTTTTGCCCATATATGGTATAATAGGAACAAATTTTGTAAACCCTCTATGTCAAAACGTCTTGTAAAAAATAATATACCTCATTATATCACATTATACAATCAACTTCAGACGCATGTTGAATGTGTACATATAACAAAACAAATTTAAATACTAATTTTCAGTATGGTGTTGAAGTATGACATGTACCAATGCTAGCCATTGTAATAACTAAAGAAATTGAAGTAAGACATTCCATTGCATTAACTATAAGAAAGCTAAATATGAAAATAAACGATATATAATACTATGTAAATTCTGTAAACACCCTATATTACTGATTGTTGTAATAATAAAAAAACCATTACTGAGAATCTTATAGTTACTTACAATTTCTCAAGTAAACAAGAAAGTCCTATTTATATATTAATTATGGTAAAATATTTCATATGAGATAAATTATACTGGGGTCCAGTGAACACCTCTGTGAGGTGCATGGTTTTTCAAATCAAGTATGAGGTGCAAGGGTTATAAATAATTTATACATATTACTCCACAAATTGGAATTACTGAGAAGCATTGGAAATAACGCAATCCCTTTGCGTTCGTCATTTGTAAAGCACAAGAAGACTATTGGTTGGTTTGAAATTCGTGAAATCTTCTGATAATCTCCTTGAAATATAACTAATGAAGCGTTATAGGGGCAAGTATTTTGTCCATCTTCAAGGAAAAGAGCTATGAAATTGTAGCCTCATACAGGCACAAAAATGCTCGCTACAGTATGCTTGCATCACACACACACACACACACACACACACACACACACACACACACACACTCTTAGTTCGATTTCTCAAGATCAGAATCAGAGTTTATAGCTTAGAAGCTGTTTAATGGTATTAGCAATGTGATATGGCTAACACTTGATTAAAACTTAATCCAAGTATTGTGGAAGCGTGAAAGTGCACTACATTATATACAAAGATGTATCACTTTTTCGAAGTCTCATAATTGCCTCCCATTGCGGCGAGTTATTTGAATTTAGGTTCACGGGCCCTTACAGCCTTTCTTTGTAATTGTGCAAAAGTGTGGCACCACGCTATAGACTGCAGCTATCGACACAATATGAAAGAACGACCACAGCTGCGTTGTTCCTATGAGGTGTAAGGTGGGCTAATGATGTCCCAATGGAACCAAATTTTAGCGCAATTCTACCCGACGCCATCGTGGGTGTCACAATCCGTCTTACCCACACTGAAAACCTTCTTTTGACGACTCTACGATGGAGATGAGAACCGCGACATGCAGGGTTGAAATCACGCTGTTTTATCTTGGGTTCCCAAGGAAATCGTTTCAGACACTCCGCCACTCAGAATCGACAGGAACAGCCCTAGAGAGGTTTTATTATGGACGTCAATGGAACCTCCCCTTCTCCAGAGCGTTGATTGGGACGTGTTTCGCTGTGTAAAACGACATTTCGCAGCGTGATGAGCCTCACGACAACGCTCTTGAGAACGTTCGACAGTGCTGACATCCCCGGATGATTCAACCCTGCTCCAAGGACTCGTCGTTCTGCAACCCCACAGACCTCGATCTGACTGCTTTGATGTGTAGTGCGACCGCAATTTTTGCTCTTGTGTACAGGATGGAGCCGCAAGGGACTGTTCAAACTCATGAGACGAAATCTGAACGTGATCCGAAGTTGCAATTTGTGTTCAAGCTGTTTCAGCTCTCTTGTTTCGTGCCCTCCTGTGCTCTCATTCTCAAATTCTGAATGGATATTTTCTGTTATATTTTCGTCATGAGCTACAATGCCTCTAGAAATTTACCTAGTTTCCTGCTTTAATATTCGTATTACTGTGTTAAACCATTAAGGGGCTCCGGAAAGGCTCAAAATCATGAAAAGTTCAATTTTTACTTTTTTGCGTTTTCTGAATCTGCAGACTATTACCTTTTAATAGATATATAAGTTATTCAATTCCGAAGACTACAACTATTTTTAAATTTTTTTTGAAATGTGTTCTACATGGGCGTGACCCACTGTGGCGCTGTTAAACTGCTGTCAAATGGTGTTATTATTAACGTCCGTGTTCATCAGGTACATTTTAGTGATGTGAGATAAAGTATGTGTTGTGGCTAACCTGTGATGGTTCCATATATATCGCTGGTGTGATTGTCGATTGTTTCATGTTTATTTACTCTGTCGTTATCTCGAAAATATTCGTAATTCATTCTGTTTCTTGAGTCCCTGTTTTGTTGATGTATAATAATGAGTAAAAGTAAAGTTGCTGTTGCGACTTTCAATGATGGCAACATTGTAAGGTGCAAGGTATTTAGAAATATGGGAATGAAGATAGGTTCTAACATGGTACGAACGATGCTTGCTTTAGACAAGGAACGCCTTCGGGCTGCAGACAGGGCTGTAAAGAGTCTAGAAATACAAGCAAGAGTAAACAGGAGGAGGAACAAGAGGAAGCGGGAGGAGGAGTTTGCAGAGGATGAAGATAATCCATCCTATGGACCTGGAATGCTCTAAAAAGTTAATCCAATCTTTGTCGCTCGATTCCCAAAACTTTTATTTTCTCATACTAATTACATGTTTTCTAAGGATCTTCCAAACATATTTGTTTCAAACTTTCAGTAAATGTTACACAGTACTTTCTCCATAATTTAACACAGCCTTTTTCCAAAAAACTGTATATTTTGGAATATATAAATAAAAAACTGCAAAAAAATGTTGTGAATTTTCATTACAATTGAAAAAAAAATCATCTTTAATAACTGAACTAAAATTTTGTAAAATCCCTGTGTTAAGTTGTAGCCCATATTCCAATAAATAATCTGTAAAAAGTTCAACTTCCTACCTCAAATATATTGTGAGGAAAGATGTAATTTATAAGCGTTATTTTAACATTGCAAGTATAGGGCGTTCCGGAGCCCCTTTACGTCAGATTACAGCTGTTAGTTAGCAGATAATAACAGCATTTTAGATTTTAAAATTCGAGCTATATCTTTGAGAAATACTGGAAACCAAATTTTTTATCCTTGGAAGTGATTAGACAGGCAGCCTAGGCAACTAGAACCGGCCATCTTAGTCGTTCAGTAATACAGACAGTGAATGCCCTTGGTATCTCCATAACGAAGAAGTTTCAGACCCGTGTCTATATGGACGTTCCCATATTTATGTACACCAATTAATAAAGACGTAATAGGTACTGCGGATTTCTAATAACATCACAATCGATACTTCAAGAAACTTAGCCGTAAGGGCAATTTTCATCCAGGCGGTTCCCTTTATTAGTCCGTAGACTCGCTGTCTTGCCCATATCCGCATACGTGAGTACGAGCTTCCCAGTGTTACTAGCCTCCGTGTCCTATAGCGACGCCTGCCCCTCTGCTGGCGCTCCGCTGACACTCTGGAGGTTATTTTAATTCCAGCTGACGTGCGGACGCGGCCCGGCCGTCGCCGTCGGCACTGCACTCATAGCCCGACTGCCGATGCTTGTCTCCCGGCTGTGACAGTGTGCAGATCTAGCTGGAAATTCCAGAGAAAAGCAGCCGTAAGGCAGTGTGCTGCTTTATCCGGCAAAAGGGGAATTGATTTTACAACGGAGTCGGCTTATCTTTCCTGGATAGACAGCAGGTGTTATGACCAACAGGATTCTACTCCGTATCATGAATATGCATACAATCAGAACATAATATACGAATCATACAAAAGTTCTTAGAAAATATCTAAATCGTTATTTCGTGAAATACAGTAGAAGTAAACTTGTGTGTGAAGGCGAGTCAATAAATAAGTTGCAACATGGGATAGCCACAGGAGACCCACGTGTATTAGCCTGAAATTTATTTTCCTTTTTCAGCTCACACCCCTTGTAAACTTAAACACTGAAACCCCATTCTCACTAACTCGTTTAAAGCCTACATCATAGAATTCTTGTGGCAGCAGTCGCATGCAACGAGTGGCTTCTAGGGATATAACAAGTTCATGTAGTTCCTTAAATTGTTGCAACCTATAAGACCGATATGTCCTAGCGAAATACCCATGGACGGGGGAACTTGTTGCTATCACTGGGCAACAATTCTGGCCAGGACGCTCCTTTTTTGTGACTTTTTTTGTCCATTGGTGAATTCCTGAATCGAATTGAACACAAATTGCGATGAAATATAGTTCTAACCACATACAGGACGGATTTCGCTGTGGATGTGCTCTACGAATAGTCTTTCGGATTTCAAAAATCGCGTTGATGTTGTCGAGTACATACTCATAGCACAACTGCCATCTTAATCTGACTGTAGACTATTAACCGTTGGCCGCGGAATACGTTGTATCGGCTACGTTCCACGCGACATGTGCTGCCATTTTCTAGATAACATATAAGCGCAAAATGTAATTTGATGTGCGTTATTCTGGCACTTGTGGCATATTTATTGATTCACCATTGCATTTGTACGTCAATATATGTAGCAACTCTTTCCAATGAAAAGTTTATAGAGAAGGAAAGTAAATTATTAATGGACTTACAACAACAAAAATATATTTCGGTAATAACACGTTACCAGTGATTTATCTGATTGTGTTATACAAAGTGTAGGAATGGATCACTTTTCCGAAGCCCTATAACTCTCTCCCATTGTGACGCATAATTTCGCTCAGAGGTGCCCACCTTTTTATGTAATTGTGCAAAAGCGTGGTGTCCTGCAACACCACACTCTGGGTCTGTGAAGCTTAAAACAGCAAGGTGCCGACAGACTGCACGAAAAAAGCCAGAGATCAGTAATTCACGTGGGGTGTGAGGCGTGTTAACGATGACATATTGGCACCAAATTTTACCACAATTCTGCCCAACGCAGTCGTGGCCTTGTCACATTAAATCTTACCCACATTTCACCCCCTGCACCGTCACTGCCAAAACGCTTTTTACTGACAGGTGTCCGTAAAAAGAAATGTTTCAGACACATCTTCGCACACAATCGACATGACAAGCATCAGGAAAAAGTGAAAAGGGCTTGAATAAAAACAAACCTTCTCATGGGGGGGTCTATGTTGAAAACGACAGTTGCAGTGTGATGCGCAACAGGACGATGCTGTTGACAACGTTCGATATAAATGATACCCCTGGGACGATTTAGTCATAATCTAAGCACATCGTGGTGCCGTAGACACATCGATCGTGATCTGATTCTTTTGGAATGTAGTGCGACCGCAATTTTTGCCCCAGTATACGAGGGGCGTTTGAAAAGTCCGTACAAAGTCCGAGAGATGGCACCAACGGCGCGTATCAAGGTCATGTTTCGTTAGTAGCATCTTTGGAAACAACGCACATCAAGTTTCAGCCGTATTGGTCTATTTATTTGTGTTTGGCATTCGTGTGAATCTAGGAAGTCGAGTGATTGTCGAAAAATGGAAGAAAAAGAATTTCGTGTGGTGTTTAAACATTACTTTGTGAAAGGCAAAACGCCTCAGGAGACTAAGGAGAAGCTTGATGAACATTACGGTGACTCTGCACCTTCAATTGGAACAGTTTATAAATGGTTTCAAAATTTTCGGTGTGGCAATATGGGCACAAGTGATGCTGAACGTTCTGGACGCCCCGTGAGGTTACGACTCCTGAAATCATTGATAAAATCCTTGATATGGTGATGGATGACAGAAGAGTTAAGGTGCGTGAGATTGCTGGTTATGTGGGCATCTGGAATGAATGGGTACTTAATATGTTGCATAAACATTTGGACATGAGAAAGCTATCCAGAAGATTGGTTCCGCGACTGCTCACGCTTGACCAACGACGGAATCGTGTGAAGTGTTGCAAGGATGGTTTGCAGCTGTTCAGGAAGAATCCGCAGGACTTTAGACGCCGTTTCGTCACTGTGGATGAAACATGGATACGTTACTATACTCCTGAGACCAAAGAACAATCTAAACAATGGGTTACTAAGGGAGAATCTGCACTGAAAAAGGTGAAGACTATTCCTTCGGCCGCAAAAGTTATGGCGATTGTCTTTTGGGATTCGCAAGGGATACTCGTCATGGACTATCTGGAAAAGGGGAAAACTGTTACAAGTGCATATTACTCATTGTTATTGGACCATTTGAAAACCGAGCTGCAAGAGAAACGCCGGCGATTGAAAGGCAAAAAAGTCCTTCCCCATCACGAAAATGCACCAGCACGCACCTCAGCAGTTGTGGTCGCAATATTAATGGAAATAGGATTCCAACTCGTTTCATATCCCCCCTGTTCTCCAGACTTGGATCCCTCATACTACTGTTTGTTTCCCAATTTGAAAAAAATGGCTGACGGGACAAAGATTTTATTCAAATGAGGAGGTGATTGCATCAACTAATAGATATTTTGCAGACTTGGACAATTCCTGTTATTCCAAAGGGATCAAAAATTAGAACAGCGTTGGGCGAAGTGTATAAATCTAAAAGGACACTATGTCGGAAAATAAAAAATATGTACGCGAAATACGTAAGTAATTTTTATTTTTGCACGGACTTTTCAAACACCCCTCGTACAGGTTGGAGCCACTAGAAACTGCGCAAAATCGTTCGACAAAATTTGAACATGATCTGGAGCTGCTAGACGGTTCAAACTTTACACATACATCCTAAGACAAAAATGTGTCGCACCAGCAAGGAATTACCAGAAAGGGACGGAAAATGTTATATGTTTAGTACGTCAACAGACAAACAAGTGACTACAATTTCATAAAAATTGGTTGATTTATTCAAAGTTATCCGGGACGTCTCCAGACACATCTGCACTGGTTATGTGGGCTGAGTTCGAAGCAAGGGACATAACTGACTACTGCAGACACTGATATTCTAGACAGAAGGAGAGTCTGGAAACGCTCTGGACAGCGGTGGGATACCAATTGCACTCTCGTCCGCAGTACTGCCCGGCAAACAGGTTATGGCCTGGGGTGCCCTTTCTTTTCGTAGCAGGACCTCTTTGGTTGTCATCTGCGCCAGGCTTACGACACAGAGGTACGTCGACTATATTCTAAACCCCGTTTCCCCGTTTCGTTGCCCTTCGTGCCAAACGATCCTGGGCTCACATTTCAGCAAAATAGCGTCCGCCCGCACTCGGCGAGATTTTCTACTGCCAGCTTTCCTGCTTCAGAAACCCTACAGCAAGGTCGCGGATCTCGCCGCAACTGAGAACATCTGGAACACTAAGGGCAGAGTTTCCCACAGCTTGGGATTTTGACGATCTGACGCGCTAATTGGACATAATTTGACAGGATATCCCTCAGGAAAACATGCAATAACTCTATCAGTCAATAGGAAGCTTCATAACGGCTTGCGTAAGTGCCATAGGTGGGCTGACGCGTGCCAGAGGTGGGCAACGCGTTACTGACTACCTCAATTTGCCAAGTTCTTTCTCTTGAATAAAGCATCCAATTTTTCTAAAAAAAAAAATAATGATTTTATGTGTCGGTACATGTACATCACATCCGATAATGCCTTTTTTTGTCTTAAAGTGTTACATTTTTTCTGTTCACGCAGTAAAACCAGCATCAGCCACGACATTTTAATTTAATACTGTTTTCCAAGGTAACTCTTTTCGAAACACATTTTGCAGACAATGTCTGCCGGACCAGTTACATTAATGTGACCACCTCCTATGTTCCAAGTCTACCTGCAATAACCAATCACAGCCTTAAGGCGACAGCACTATAGTTTAAGGTATGTAAATCGTGTCTTGATAACGCATGATCATTGTCTTTCGGGCCAAGGGTGGAAGCATTTCCAAAACGTGTAAGTCTGTATTTTGTTCGCGTCCCGCCACCATTAAAGAATACCCCATGCATGACAAACTGGCACTATCCAATACCGACGTTGAGGCAAACACAGGCTATGGATGACAGGTGTGATCGACGGCAGCGGCGATCTGCCCGGGCGAATAGACATGTAACCGTTGAGGAACTGGCAGCGCAAATGAATCAAGGGGTTACCAACAGTCTCCTCAACAACTGTTTAGTGAACGTCACTTCTTATAGGCCATCGTAGTAGATGACTGGTTCATGTATCCATACCGACTGATATTCATGGACGACGGAGGTTGTACTTTCAGGCCGGTACCTCAATTGGACCTCCATTGAGTGGTGACAGGTGGCCTTTTCAACTGAATCACATTTCGTGCTCCAACGGGCAGATAGCTGTTGGATCGTCACAAGGATCCAAGCCAGAGGAGGTACCGTTATGACCAAGGGAATGCTTTCATGGTGTTATCTGTGTGATCTGGAAGGCGCAATGGGCCAACACGACTGTGTGTCTATCCTTCGAGACCATGTCCACTCATTAATGCAGTTTTTTTTTTTTTCCTCGGATCGCTGGTATCTACATGTCGTACATTTCGCAGTGTACGTGCGTGATTCGAAGAGAACGAGTACAAGTTTACCATGCTTTCCTGACCACCAAACTGCCCGCATTTAATCCCAGTCCAGATCCTGTGCGACCTCCTCGACCGAGATGTTTGCACCATGGACCTTCAACCGAGAAATTCAGCGCAGATGGCCACGGCAATGCAGTCGGCTTGGATCTGTATCCTTGTTGGTGCCTTCCAGATTCTCGTTGACTCTCGTCCTGTACATTCAAGCCTCAAGAGGCTTTTGACAGTTGTCACATTATGTGACTGTGCAGTGAACTTTACTGCAAAATTATACACACATCTAAAAACTTTTGCTTCACCCCGGCTCCCAAAACTCCTGAAGATAGACGTAGACTATGGATATTGTATCGCAGACACAGTCTCTTCGACTTTTCAGAGATTTCACTAAACCCGCCCTAAGATGTAAACAACCATGCATGAGCAGCCGATCAGTTCCGGTCATTCCACCAGGAAGGAGGTACACGGCTCTTGGTGTCAGTAGTTCAACAATGCCTAGACGGTCAATACCGCGGTTCGATCGCGTCCGCGTTGTTACTTCGTGCCAGGAATGGCTGTAAACAAGGGAAGTTTCCAGGCGTCTCTGAGTGAATCAAAGCGATGTCGTTCGGACATGAAGGAAATACAGACAGACAGGAACTGACGTTGACATGCCTCGCTCAGCCCCCCCCCCCCCCCCCAAAGGATACTACTGCAGTGGATGACCGCTAACTACGAGTTATGGCTCGGAGGAACCCTGACAGCAACGCCACCATGTAGAATAATGCTTTTCGTGCAGCCACAGGACGTCGCGTTACGACTCAAACTGCTCACAATAGGCTGCATCATGCGCAAGTTCACTACCGATGTCCATGGCGAGGTCCATCTTTGCAACTACGACACCACGCAGCGCGGTACAGATGGGCCCAACAACATGCCGAAGGGACCGCTCAGGATTAGCATCAAGTTCTGTTCACCGACGAGTGTCGCATATGCTTTCATCCGGACAATCGTCGGAGACGTGTTTGGAGGCAATGCAGTCAGGCTGAACGCCTTAGACACACTGTCCAGCGAGTGCAGCAAGGTGGAGGTTCCCTACTGTTTTGCTGTGGCATTATGTGGGACCGACATACGCCGTAACGGCTGTACGATACATGAATGCCATCCTCCGACCGATAGTGCTGCATATTGGCATCATGGACAACAATTGGCGCCACCATCGTGCACATCTTAGGAATTAATTCCTTCAGGATAACGACATCGCTGGACTAGGGTGGTCACCATGTTCTCCAGACATGAAGCCTATCGAACATGCCTGGAATAAATTGGAAAGGGTTGTTTATGGACGACGTGATCCACCGGTCGCTCTGAGGTTGATTTTAATCCTGATTCATTGTATCCTGTTTGTTTGTACCTACTGAAGGAATGTTAATTGTCGTTCCCTTATTTGTACCCTGGTGTGAGGAACTATATTGGAATACGAATTCTGTTTCCTGTGGTTCTTGCCTCAAAACAATCTTATATATAATGAATTAGTTGTCAAATACAGGATCCGAAGAAAATGCATTTTCAATAACTTCGGGTAGGTATTAGATACAGTCCCGCACTGTTTTGCCTAATAGAAAAAAAAACAAGAGAAAGAATATGGATTATGAGTCCAGCTGTATGAGTGGACTGAAGAGTTTCTAGCCAACAGAACACAGCACGTAATTCTGAACAAAGAGTAATGTTCAGACCCAAAAGTAACGTTGAGCGTACTCCAGAGCAGTTTTATTTTTCGCAATTACACATAAGTGACCTAGCATATAACGACGGATTTCCCGTGAGGCTTTTCGCAGATGATGTTGTTGTATACAGTGATGTCGCGATGCTAGAATACTGTAGCGAAATGGACGAAGACAGGCAGAAACTGAGGCTTAGTCCAATGGTGGCAACCCGCCGTCGAAGAAATGTAACGTATTGCCAATACATGGAAAGACCCGTTATTGTATGGCCACGCGTTTGCTAAACAGTCGGTGGAAACACTTCCGTCCACAAAATACCTTGGAGTGTGGATAAGGAGGAATTTGAAGTGGAATGATCACAAGCGGGTAAGGCAGAAGGGAGACAGATTAATTGGAAGAATCTTCAGGCATTGTAGTCCATCAAGAAAGGAAGTAGCTGGTAGGACCCTCGTTCGACCAGTGCTTGAATAGTGATCATTGGTATGGGATCTGAACCAGATGGGACTGATAGAGGAAACAGCGTCACTCCAGTGGCAGCCGCTGCAACGGAATCGTTCTGCTTCACAGTGTGGTTTATTGTTAAATTTCTAAAAGCGTACATTCCTGGAAGAGTCAACAAATATATTTCTTGCCCCACTCCCCGCATATATCTCGCAGAGAAGACCATGAAGATAAAGAAGTTCGAGCCTCCAGGGGGCTTACTGGCAATTGTTCTTCTCGCGAACTGAAACCTGCTGAAACAGGAAAGGAGGGAAGTGAGAGTGGTTCACCATGTACCTTCCGCCACACAACGCATTATTTCACGCTGCTTTATTTCGACGATAGAGTTCTTCACTCGTAGTGGTAGGGGAGAGGTGGCGTGTCGTCTAGCTTTATGTTGTTGGAAGATGATCATGGAGATTTCGATGATAGAGTATACGTGTGTATATCGGCACTTTACTGCAATATCTGTTGACCTGGGCCCTTGTACCATAACTGCTGCCTTCTACTGACGGCCTCACACTCCGTTCTGAAACTGCAGGCGCAACCATTCGAGCATATTACCTCAGGATCAGCTGCCCCTCGCAAATCCGCGTTATAATCGGTGGGTCAGATTATTAATACCTTTCAGTTCATCCTGTGAACCACTTCTATGTGAACCTGTCAAAAAAATTACTCATAAGCCTTCTTCTTCGACGTCGAAACCCGTGCTAAACTGAAGTTTCTTGATGGATTACAGCACCTTATTAGATTTCTGTTTAACAGCTCAACTACTAATTTTTCCGTAAGAAATGAGATTCACGTTGCGATATGTTATCAGCAGCCATTGACAGGTGTGCCGATTTGACGCGATACGTATATGTAACTCATTTTGACACAGAATCTATCGACATTTGTGAATGTGTTTGGGACGTAGATTGGGGTCTGCGAACCTCAGACTACAATATGACGGCGTTTCTCAATGGGAATGGGAATAGAACATCTTTAAAACAGAGGCATAAATCACATTTGTTACTCACTCAGTCAAAGGTCGTGCGCATTGTATCGATGAATACACATGCCTCTGCGACTCCTCACAGAGAACAAAATACAGCAGTTCCCTGCATTTTTGTCTGAGGAATAATGTCGCATGTACTTTTGGTATCACAGCTTTCTACGCAAGCATCCTACAGTATAGGACCTGAACTGCTCACTGTAGGCAAGTGATATTCTACGCCAGAGTATTATACAACGAAGCATAGACCAAATCGAAGTATCTCCGCTATTCCAGGATTCACAGGTGACATTCCCCACCTGTCAACGCCATGTATTATCACGCAGCGCAGCTGCCAGGAGCAACTAACTAGTCCATTTGCTGGAGTCGACAATTCCCGCATTCCAAACAAGAAAACGTTACTGCAATTACTGTACTGCTCAAAGCATGCTCCATAGATACCTGGAATTCCTACCTTCTATTCGTTCGTGTATAGTGTACCCACTCAAACATTTAACTGAAGATTGTTAACTGAAAGACCAGTGTGCATTTTCTATTTGTTTCCATCTGTTTACTGAAATGTCAACAAGAAGTGAACGAGTTTTGTTACCTACTGTAATTGCACTATGTGCAAGAGTATATTATGTTTTCAGTAACGTCATGCTTAAGTGACTGGCATACTGTGATTCGTTTCTGAACACGTGTGGATAAGAAGCAGTGGTTCACCGCGTTATAAATATAGTGTGCTATTTCAGAAACGGCGTACTGCTGTTCGCATCTACATAACGAACAATGTTGCAAAAAAGGCTGTCAAGCTGATAAATATCCCTTTGGTAGATAAAGACCTATCTTTTATTTTGCATCTGGACACAAAGTTAATTGGAGTGGTCAAGACAAACGGCACGCCGAAGCCAAAACTTAGATTTTGTGTACAAAAATTTGTCTCCGATATCATAATCTTATTTCCAAACATAGACCGGCGACTGAAAACAGAAATTATTCACTTTTACTTTGCTTCTGTTGACGTAACTGAAACATGAGTAGTTGGTTTCTTACCTTGGTATAGCTAAAGGAAAGCGACAAGTTACTTTTAAGCAACGCAAATCTCTGGTGCTCGTGGTAGTCTCCGTGCAAAGCAAATCACTGGAACCTGTGGTAATCTCTGTGCTACAGTAACGTACGTGCTTAGTAGGCAATGGACAAGTGTGGGTGGACGCAGGTGACACGCTGTCTTGTTCCCGGTCTGATTTAGTGAGTACGCTCGCAGGCTGTTATTATAAGAACTAGCAGAAGCCAGTTTCAGCTGAGCACGGTAATCGACGTGTGGAACACGTCTGCCGGTTACCTATGACGAATATACTGACCTTACCGTGTACCTTTCGGCTTAGAGGCGAACGAATTACTTACAGTTTTCCTCAGCTCGATGTACTAGTAAAATTTAGGATCGGAATAGCTCATCTGTTTTGATACACTAAAGACCTTCCTGCTCATTTAAACAGAGCGCCGAGGTAAACTGATCGAAACCTATGTTGACGGTGTGTGCATTTCATGGGGACCTACAAAAACACTTACAAGTTGTAAAATTAGAGCACTCAAAAGTATGTAAAGGAAATTGTAACAAGATGTGATGCTTTTGTCTGCATGCGTTAATCGGATATCTTTCGTCCTGTTACTGCAAGAAGATTTCAGTAAACACACTACCAGTGAGTACTACACATGGTGGTCCATTGAACGTGACCGACCCAAATATCTCACGAAATAAGCGTCAAACGAAGAAACTACAGAGAACGAAAAATGTCTGGCTTGAAGGGGGAAAGCAGATGGCGCTATGGTTGGCCCGCTAGATGGCGCTGCCATAGGTCAAACGGATATCAACTGCGTTTTTTAAAATAAGATCAACCAATTTTGTTACATATTCTCGTAGTACGTAAAGAAATATGAATGTTTTAGTTGGACCACATTTTTCGCTTTGTGATAGATGTCGCTGTAATAGTCACAAACATATGGCTCACAATTTTAGACGAACAGTTGGTAACAGGACTGTTTTATAAATGAAAATACAGAACTTAGGAACGTTTGAACATTTTTATTTCGGTTGTTCCAATGTGATACATGTGCCTTTGTGAACTTATCATTTCTGAGAACGCATGCTGTTACAGCGTGATTACCTGTAAATACCACATTAATGCAATAAATGGTCCAAATGATCTCCGTCAACCTCAATGCATTTGGCAATACGTATAACGACACTCCTCTCAACAGCGAGTAATTCGCCTTCCGTAATGTTCGCACATGCATTGTCAATGTGCTGACGCATGTTGTCAGGCGTTGTCGGTGAATCCCGGTAGCAAATATCCTTCAACTTTCCCCACAGAAAGATACCCGGGAACGTCAGATCCGGTGAACGTACGGGCCATGGTATGGTGCTTCGACGACCAATCCACCTGTCATGAAATATGCTAGTCAATACCGCTTCAACCGCACGCGAGCTATGTAGCAGACATCCATCATGTTGAAAATACATCGCCGTTCTGTCATGCAGTGAAACATCTTGTAGTAAATGTGGTGTCACCACCAGACACCACACTTGCTAGGTGGTAGCCTTTAAATAGCTACGTCATTTGCTACGACATAGCAACGCGCCATATTCAGTTACTATAAGTACTATCTTTAAGAATGTATTCTGAACAGATAATATTGGGACTCATGTACGGTCAAGAGCGACGTTCATCTTTAATGGATTCAAGTTAAGTATCAAACTAATTACGACCGCTTTCTGAATTCTCATTCCTTGTCATGTTCCAGACTTCACGTCAGTGTAGTTCTTCCCTCCCCACGCTAGCCTGCTTTAGCTAAAACGCGTGACTCCACTCGTAACGCGGTGTTGGCTCTTCTGCTAACACAAAAGTAACATCGGTAGAACATTACGTAGGAAATCAGCATACATTGCACCATTTAGATTGCCATCGATAAAATGGGGCCAATTATCCTTCCTCCCAGTGGCACAACTGTACACGACGTTCAAAGTCGTCCCCATGCAATTCCTGGTGCATAGAAATATGGTACGGGTGCAACAGATGTTGATTTAGCATTATCAACACCGACGTTTTTGAGATTCCCGATTCTCTCGAAATTTGTTTGCTGCTGATGTGCGGATTAGCCGCGACAGCAGCTAAATCACCCATCATCATTTGTTGTAGGTCGTGGTTGACTTTCCACATATGGCTTAACACTTTCTGTTTCCTTCAATAAAATAACTATCCGGCGAACGGTCCGGACACTTGGATGATGTCGTCCGGGATACCGAGGTTCATACATAGGACATGCCCGTTGGGCATGCCATACATCAACACGATATCGACCTTTACCGCAATTGGTGAACGGTCCATTTTAACACGGATAATGTATCACGAAGCAAATTCCGTCCGCACTGGCGGAATGTTACGTGATACCACGTACTTTGTGGCTATTACAGCACCATCTATCACAAAGCGAAAAAAAAGTGGTCCAACTGAAACATTCATATTTCTTTACGTTCTACACGAATATCTAATAAATATGGGTGTTCCTAATAAAAAAAAAACGCAGTTGATATCCGTTTGACGTATGGCACCTCCATCTAGCGGGCCAACCATAGCGCCACCTGGTTTCCCCTTTTATGTTAGACGAGTTTCGTTCTTCGTAGTTTTATCGTTTGACGCTGATTTCGTGAGATAATTTGCAGAGTCACTAACAATGGACCATCCCGTATAAACGTCTAGAAATGACCTGCTAAATTATCGTTTTGAAAAACACAAATTATAGCGGCGTGCCTTCTCACTGAATATCACATGTTACCATTCACTCCACTCATAATTCGAAAATTTTTCATAGGCAAGTAATTGGGACATATTTCGCAGCAGACTTCATAATAACCTTTCAGAAACAAGGTTTTAAGTAAAAGGTTTTAGGTACTGTATTAATCCAAGAGTACGTAGTCATATTCATTAATACGTCCATTAACAACAGGCTGAAGCTGAAGGGAATTATTACAAGACGGGGTAATTAGCGTTGGATTTTCCTAACGGTAGGGACCCGTACACAAAGGTATATTTGAGAGTTTTAAACATCATTGTAACCACGCAATATTCAGTAATTAATACATAATTTTCTATCTATTCTCTACAAATAATACTATTTGCAATTCGAAAGTTCCAATACACTTTGGGCAATTGTAATGAACATGTTGAGAGCTCCCAATCTCTGATTCACGGCGCCATACGAAGCAGACCTTGTCAGGGTACTTTCATTGTGGGTGGCAACTGCGTTACCCAATACAATTACTTGCTTCGGGAATCATATCGCTGCGCTTCATCAGCGTTCACAAATCCTATAACATGTCTGTTCTCTAGCCAACAGCAACTATACACGAGAGATTTTTGCTATCTGTTTTGTTCTGTTGCAAGGAGACATCGTTTTTTTATTCATATGTGACAACTATTCAAAATAATCTCAAATGAGAGAATCAGGATTAATGTAGCACATTTATGTCATATTTTAGTAAATATCTAGCCTTCAAACTCTGCTCCTTCATATGACAAATAATAACAGTGATAATAAAAGGTAACTCACTATAAAGTTGTACCCTGACTGATATACTCACCGTATGATTACAGAAAGGTGGTCGGTATGAGGTCGCACATCAGGGTAACAGTGTGAAGGAATTTGTTTCAGTTATTTCACTTTTGTATTTAATTTTCTTCTTTAATGTCATCTATCTTATACAGTATTCGGAATTTTGTGAATGTAGAATAATATTTGTATAGTTTCTGCTGCATGAGAGTTATGCCTACACGAATTAATATCTGTGTGTAATCAGAGGTAGGTCAGTGCAGTTGCACAGTGGGTTCTCATAAATGAACTAGTAATTATTTTTTGTCTTGCTTGCATGTTGCTGGAGAAGTAGGAGGTGCAGAAAATTAATTATCTGTGTGAAATTTTGTGTAAAGGGAGCACGGACCGGAGGTCGACTGCTAAGGTTTAAAAACGGAAGTATTTCGAAACATTTTCTTTAGACCGTTGAAAGAACGACTTCACAAAATCGCCAAAAGCGCTTAAAACAAACACACACACTCACACACACACATATACACATATATTATATATATTCGGTCAATCAATCAAAAACCATATTCGGCAATCACCTACATAATAGCAGAAATATATGAGATATGGTGAATGTCAAAATAATGAAGGTATACTATTGTGTATAGCAGACACTAAATTAATCATAGATTTAATTACACCAGGTTATTGAAAGTCTCATGTCCTGAAGTATATAACTACTAACACTTGCTACATCTAAATTAAATAGTTAAAATACGTGTAAAGACGTTGAAAATATAGTATTCACATCTGTATACGTGACTGATACACATTGACCATAGTCCCCTTTCTCTATCGTGATATAACGCATACTAGTTTCTAGATATCGTCTTTATTAACAAAGTGTGACAATTTATGTGTGATGTATTACGACGAAAAATTGAGTCTGTAACCACCGGAGACTGTGCCACAGGTTACCCCAATGTCGTAAGACAACGTACACGTCATATTAACACATAGAAATCTTCTTAACGATGGAGATTTAAACCTTTGAAATGCATTGTGGATGTAAATAAATAGTGATGTGTTACAGTACATAGTACAGGGAGATGGATTGTCACCATTGTTGTTCAGTACTGGACGAAGTGATCAGGCAGTGGAGATCAATAGACGATATGACCAACATAATCCACCAAATCTGGAGAACAAAGAAGTTTCCAAAAGGATGGAAGAATGGAATTGTAGTACCAATACATAAGAAGGGGGACAAGAGAGATGTAAACAACTACAGAGGGATATCGCTACTAGAGGTCGGATAAAAGGTGCTATCAAAACTATTGCTCAAGAGAGTAGAAGAACAGGTAGAAAGTACAGTTGGAGTCTACCAAGCGGGATTCAGGAAGGGAAGAGGTTGTTTAGAAGAGATATTTATCCTGAAGGAACTGATAGAGATAGGGCTTTAAAAAACAAAAAGACAGTAATAACCTTCGTGGACTTCACAAAGGCATATGACTCCATCGACAGACAGACTCTTGTTAGGATTCTGAAGAACAGAGGACTTGATGGAACTACACAAGAACTCATAAAAGAAATTCTGACAGACACAAAAGCAAGGGTGAGATTCATGGGAGCACTGTGAAAAGAATTTGAGATCAAGACAGGTGTTAAACAGGGAAATTGATTGTCACAATTGTTGTTCAGTATAGCACTGTACAAAGTGATCAGGCACTGGAGAGCAATAAACGAGGAAATGGGAATACCAAAGACCCATGTGGGGGACGAAATGGACAACAGGGCTCAAGTGGACTGCCTAGCCTTTGCAGACGACATGGCAATAGTAAGTGAGACGGAAGAAGACGCAAAGACACAACTCGACAACTTAAGTAACGTAGTCAGAAAGGTGAGACTGAGGATCGCCTATAAGAAGACAAAGACGTTAAATACCACTGCAGACTGAGAAACATCGGAAGGCACTGTGCAAATGGTGGACAAATTTAAATACCAGTGAGAATTTATAACAGAAAAGAACAGGAGCAAGGAGGGTATAACAGAGAGGATAAAGAAGATGAGGTCAGCCTTCTGCACGACCAGAGAGATATACAATAAAAAGAATATATCCACAGAGGCAAAGTTAAGCCACTACACGGCAACGGTGAGGAATGGAGTATATTTTGCTACTGAGACGATGACACTAGGAAGAAATGGGGCAGAACAACTAGAGAAAGAAGACAGAAAAATACTGCGAAAAATACTAAGTTCCAAAAGTGGTGGAGAGAAGTGGATACGAAGACCTAGGGAAGAATTGAACAGGACCATGAGAACCATATCCGGGGAAATCAGACTCAAAAGGGCAAGGTTTGCTGGACATGTAGTTAGGATGAGTATGGACACAATGACGAAGAGAGTGTGGGAAAGAACAGGGAGGACAAGGGGAAAGAGAGGAACCAAGTGGGTTGTTGAACTTCGGAAGGACTGGTTGGAATTGGGGATCAAGGTCGAAGGTAAGGAAAATTGGAGGAACAAATATACACCGACCAATATGCCGGACGTCAACGACAGAGAAGAATACTCGAAAAGATTAGTGTGTCACCAGTGGAGCTGACAGGAGAAAAGGACACTGAAGATCTCGGAAGAAGAGCGGGTAAGAAGAAGAGAATGAATGGAGAGGTTCTGGGAGAAGAAGAAGAAGAAAATGCAGTCCACGAAGGGGCTACCCGTGGTCCTACAGAGGGCGTAACAACAGAAGAAGAAGTACACATGTTTCATTCGATGTAAGTAACAGTCACCATAGATCCTAACCTAAAATATTCCTATTTAAAGGTTACGTCATTTTGTAGACGTTCTGTAAACGCATACTAGGCTAAAAAGAATACACATCAGCGGCCTAGTTAAAAATCTTCCAGTGTTTTATTGTTTCATAAGGAAATATGTAATATCTACAATAATCCATTTTTATTGAAATCAAATTACAAAACTTGCTATGGACTTTTTATTTAAAAAAAAAAAAGAAAAGACGGTGTGGAAGATTACGTTAGTCCTTGCAACAGTCACATTATAAAGGGTGTCCCAGCTATCTTGTCCACCCAAAATATCCCTGGAACAATAACAGCTATTGGAAAACCACTTTCACCGGTATCAATGTAGGGCTGGGGCCCATGAATGTACATATTTGGAAACATTCTAAAACGAAAGCATAGGTGTTTTTTAACACAAACTTATGTTTTTTTAAAAGGACTTCCTATACTTTTTCTTCAGCAATCCATAGCATGACAAAGCACATACACAATGGCGTTGATTGCACCGCAATATTCCCATTACATCCCGAGATATTGGGGCGCGAAGTTGACGCTTGAAACACGACATCTGCTGCTAGCGCACGTCCTAAGGCTCAGGCGTGAACCCCATGCTGCCCGTATTCGCGATGTGATTGACATGCGTAATCACACATCCATACTTATCAAGAGGTCCGAAACGAATAATACGGTCTGCTGCCATCCTGCATTAACGTCGTACATTCCAGCAGGTATCTATCCCATAGGCTAGGGGGTGATGCGGTTCTGTAACGTATATGTACCGCAACGTTAGTCACAAAGTTAACTTCGCTTATCGTTAATCCGTTACTAAAAAGGTAATGCCGTTCAACGTTAAAACTTTACATAACTGTAGATCTGGCGCAAGTGACAGTTAATCATTCACTCGTAGTAGTAAAATTCATGTTGATGGTTTTAGTGAAACGAGCAAGTGGACTAAAAGTTTTACCCTTGTTTAGGTAAAAATGTTTTGATTTGGGAAGTTCAGGTAGGACATAGAAGATGAATGTAAACATGTTTAACCAATTAGTTTTATTATCACATAATTATCAATGTAATGTTTATCTAATGCGTTGAATGACAAATTGTTGCAAACAAATGGTTCTTAACATCACTGGGTAAAATGGCCCTTTCTAGAAACTTCCACTGTGATACCAGCACTTCATACTAAACATAGCGTTCGCATCTCATGCTCAAAGTGATGCGCATTGGCTTGCATACATAGGGTCACTGCGGATGAAGGATGCCCTATTTCGTGCTACTGTTTCCTCTTTCATGGCTGTACAAGCATCAATAATGCGTTGCTTCTTGTCCTCTGGTGTTGTTGATTCATGTTGGTAAACAGCATCCTTCACTGCTCCCCAAAGAAAAAAATCCAACGGTGTAAGGTCCGGAGATCGGGCAGGCCACCTAACTGTATCACCTCGTCCAATCCGGCTACCAGCGAACTTATGGTTCAGAAGTCGTCGTGCTCGTAAGGCGTTATGTGCAGGGCATCCGTCATGCTGATACCACATGACCATTCTCGGGTTCAGAGGTACGGTGTCCAAGAGAACAGGAAGATTGTGTCGTATAAATCTGGAGTATTGTCTGCCATTTTGGATGCCATTTATAAAGAAAGGTCCGATCATGGTATCTCCAATAATCCCACACCGATCATTAACTTTACACGGACGTTGATGCTCTACCTGACGGAGCCATTTTGGATTGTCTGCCGACCAATAATGCATATTCCTCATATTGACAATCCTTTGTTGGAGAATGATGCCTCGTCGGTAAAGAGAACATCTGCAAAAAAATTTGGATAAGTCAGAAGCTTTTGCTGAGCCCACCGACAAACTGTTACCCAAATGCGGAAGTCATTTCCATGGAGATCCTGGTGTAAATGAACATGGTAAGGATGAAATTTATGACGTTTAAGAATACGCTGTGCACTTGATTTCGACGCACCAACTTCACGTTCAATTTGACGTGTGCTGATTTGAGGATTCACAGCTATGGTAGCGAGCACAGCATCTTCAGCACGTTCATCTGTGCGTGTTCTAGGACGATGTCGAGGTCTTGTATTTAAGCTTCCCGTTTCACGTAGACGAGATGTGAGACGACCAAAGATCCGGCGCGAAGGCGATGGCTTGTCAAGGAATCGTCTTCTGTACAGTCGTTCTGCCTGAACAGCATTTCGTCCACCTACAACAGGCTACAGTACAGGTATGTAGAGTAGGGTAGAAAACAGACATATTAACTTAATAATCATAATGTTCGCTAACAGTACTATCAACAAACCAGCAATCTCATAACGTATTTCCCGTCAACGTACATTCTCCATAGATCAGCAGCATTTCTACCATATCTTCATGTGTGTACATTATACGGTACAGTATAAGTTCCACAAAACAACGTTTCTTCACAATGTGTACTACCTCCGTGCCGTCACTAGATTACTCTGATGCACGACTACACTGGCAAGCGGTGTACTGCACGCCAAAGCAACAAGAAATGGGATGCTCGGAGGGTGGTGGAGTACAGGAGTTTGCATGGGTCGCAAATCATAAACAAGGCTAAGTGGTAACTGTGGCAGTAGTGGGAACTACGTTGGACACTTGACTAGGTGGCGGTCGCTGTGGTCTAGCGGTTCTGGCGCTGCAGTCCGGAACCGCGGGACTGCTACGGTCGCAGGTTCGAATCCTGCCTTGGGCATGGGCGTGTGTGATGTCCTTAGGTTAGTTAGGTTTAAGTAGTTCTAAGTTCTAGGGGACTTATGACCTAAGATGTTGAGTCCCTTAGTGCCCAGAGCCATTTGAACCATTTGAACCACTTGACTAGGTAGAGCCAGGCCCTGCGCGACAGGCACAATGGGTCATATAACACATTAGATAAACCTTATTTTGGGTGTGCAGGATAAATAAGACAACCTGACGGGTGTACACCGATCGGTACTGGTTCATATTGTGTACGTAGATACGTAAAACGTGCAAGAGGGAAACCATTATGTGCTTACGAGAGTTGATGGCAGCAGACCGTATTATTCGTTTCGGACATCTTGATAAATATGGAGGTGTGATTACACATGTCAATCACATCGCGATTACGGGCAGCATGGGGTTCACGCCTGAGCCTCAGGAGGTGCGCTAGCAGCGCATGTCGGGTGTTTCAAGCGTCAACTTCGCGTCTCAATATCTCGGGATGTAATGGGAATATTGCGATGCGATCAACGCCATTGTGTATGTGCTTTGTCATGCTGTGGATTGCTGAAGAAAAAATATAGGAGGTCCGTTTAAAAAAACATAAGTTTGTGTTAAAAAACACACATGCTTTCGTTTAAGAATGTTTCCAAATATGTACATTCATCGGCCCCAGCCCTACATTGATACCGGTGAAAGTCGTTTTCCAATAGCTGTTATTATTCCAGAGATATTTTGGGTGGACAAGATAGCTGGGACACCCTGTATAGCACGACGCAGATAGACAACACATCATGTTTCAACTGACATACTATTTAAACTGAGATACTCAGAAGCATTTGGAATATTTCCATGCTTTGAAAAATTGTCAAACACAGTACACTATTAGGAAAAAGTAAATAAATGATGAAATTTCTAAAACAATCCACATGAATGAAATAACACTATAAAGACTAGAGAAAGAGAAAATAATGAGTAGAATACTAATGAACGCAACTGCACCTAAGTTGAGGGCAAAGACCATGATAGATAAGAACTGCAAGTAGAATCCCACTAGACGTATTGTGGTTTCTACAGCGGTTAATTATTAAGCTTTAAAAAGTAATAGTCAGTTAAATTGTTGCTGAATTCGCGAAAGTGCTGAAAATAACACGAGTCCTAACGGACTTACGTTCATTCCATTACATGAAATAAAACTTTCCCCTGTGTGCCGGTAGAAGAAACAGTTAATTATATCAGACACAACATGTTTGAATGTAATAAATAGTGAAAACTCGTACTGTCACACGAGGCTTGCCCAGAAACTAATACAGCGCATTTTTTTTCTTCAAAAGTTTTTTATTTAACATAATGAGAATTCACTTACAAGAATGGTTTTTTATCTACACACCCTATTTTTCCTCGTAATCTCTATCCCGTTCTATGGCCTTCCTCCAGTGCGAAACAAGAGCGTGTAGGCCCTGTCGGTACCAAACCTTGTCTTGGTGGAGGAGGCAGCGCTTCACTGTGTGAATCACTTCCTCGTCGTCCTCAAAATGTCTTCCACGAATGGCATCCTTTAATGGCCCAAACAGGTGGAAGTCCGAAGACGCTAAGTCAGGTGTGTCAGGTGTGACAGCCCTTGGATGGTCTCCGCAACCGCTGCAAATCGTGGAGCTCCACCGAATCGCCTTCTGATGACCTCTCCCTCCTTGCCCAGAGACTAACTGTACTTCTGTCGACAGCAGATGCTCCATAGACTTTGCAGAAGCGTTTGTGAATATTGCCCACAGTTTCTTTTTCTGCAGTGAGAAATTCGAAGACGGCACGTTGCTTGTAACGTACAGCTACATGCACCATTTTGAAACTGTCCTGCAGCTACACTATCTACATTTACATCTACATTTAAGTGCCTGACACTGAAAGAAAACTAGGCGCGCTTACTCAGCAGACTTCAAATAATACGTACGTAACTTTTCTCATTCGTAGAACTGTTTTTCGCTGACAAATAAAAGTGTGATGCATTACTTTTTGAGGAACCCTTGTATAATTATTTTATCTTGAAGAACTAGTTGAATAAAGAAGTGGATGGTCTCGCCAAGAGCTGCTGCCTAGCTGCTACATTAACTAAAATATTCGGGTACTGGTAATCGCGGAGTTGAGCGCCCCACAGACCAAACATCATCATTATCATTAACTAAACTATTCCTTGCTAATATAGAATTTAATTTTTAATGAATATCTGAAGGTAAGTGAGAATTGATTATACTGTAACAGATAGGTTGACGGTAAAATTCCTCTCCTGAATGGCAATTACCAAGAGATTAAAGAACTGCACCCATGCTTTAATAACACTCCAAGTAGTCTTACTATTAGTTACGTATTGCATAGATCGTTTGAATTATTCTTTTATCAAAAGTATGTGGAACGAGCCAGTTAACTGGAACAAATGACACATGATTTGCCTTATAATTAATGAGTGGATTGCTTTAGCCAATGTCTCAAGGCAAAGCAGACAATCCGAAAAATTTTCTTGTGAAGAAATAGAATACCGAAGCGTATTTATGCAGATTGCCTACATGAAGAAAGCTTTTTGAACCTAGTCTGTCTTTCCAAAACCTTTATTGTAGAGACCAACGTTACTGTGGCATCTTTAATTACGTAAAATCTGTATACGTTTCTACTTCTACCTGGCCGAGCGTTTCTAGGCGCTTCAGTCTGGAACCGCGAGACCGCTACGGTCGCAGGTTCGAATCCTGCCTCTGGCATGGATGTGTGTGATGTCCTTAGGTTAGTTAGGTTTAAGTAGTTCTAAGTTCTAGGGGACTGATGACCTCAGCAGTTAAGTCCCATAGTGCTCAGAACCATTTGAACCATTTTTTTCTACTTCTACTTTTCAACTGACGATTCCACTTTTTTCAGATTCATTTCCATGAGTCTTGTTCACAGTTCGCTAGTAAGGTCATAGATATTATAAGTTGAGCAACACGTGTTGAGGGGAAGTGAACCATCGTAACTTACATGCAATATCGCTGCACACGTATGAAAACAAACATCAGTTGATTCAGCTGTTAGTTTATGATACGTTTTTGGTGTGACAGTATGCGGAATAACACAATGGACTGTCAGTTTGTGCACTTACCAATAGAAAAATACACAAGACAACCCACAGGTAATCTCGTTGAAGCTGTGTCTGTTTACGTGCATAGATATGCGTAATATGTTGTTAATGGTTTTACATACATTTTTTTTCACCTATTTCATGTAAATGCTACAACAGATAAATTTATACTTGTTGCCATTGAATCTTGCTTTGTCTGATGAGACGCTATTTCTGATTATGTGCTACGCACAATAATTGATGTAAATTTTGGTCGTGTTATACACTCCTGGAAATGGAAAAAGGAACACATTGACACCGGTGTGTCAGATCCACCATACTTGCTCCGGACAGTGCGAGAGGGCTGTACAAGCAATGATCACACGCACGGCACAGCGGACACACCAGGAACCGCGGTGTTGGCCGTCGAATGGCGCTAGCTGCGCAGCATTTGTGCACCGCCGCCGTCAGTGTCAGCCAGTTTGCCGTGGCATACGGAGCTCCATCGCAGTCTTTAACACTGGTAGCATGCCGCGACAGCGTGGACGTGAACCGTATGTGCAGTTGACGGACTTTGAGCGAGGGCGTATAGTGGGCATGCGGGAGGCCGGGTGGACGTACCGCCGAATTGCTCAACACGTGGGGCGTGAGGTCTCCACAGTACATCGATGTTGTCGCCAGTGGTCGGCGGAAGGTGCACGTGCCCGTCGACCTGGGACCGGACCGCAGCGACGCACGGATGCACGCCAAGACCGTACGCAGTGCCGTAGGGGACCGCACCGCCACTTCCCAGCAAATTAGGGACACTGTTGCTCCTGGGGTATCGGCGAGGACCATTCGCAACCGTCTCCATGAAGCTGGGCTACGGTCCCGCACACCGTTAGGCCGTCTTCCGCTCACGCCCCAACATCGTGCAGCCCGCCTCCATTGGTGTCGCGACAGGCGTGAATGGAGGGACGAATGGAGACGTGTCGTCTTCAGCGATGAGAGTCGCTTCTGCCTTGGTGCCAATGATGGTCGTATGCGTGTTTGGCGCCGTGCAGGTGAACGCCACAATCAGGACTGCATACGACCGAGGCACACAGGGCCAACACCCGGCATCATGGTGTGGGGAACGATCTCCTACACTGGCCGTACACCACTGGTGATCGTCGAGGGGACACTGAATAGTGCACGGTACATCCAAACCGTCATCGAACCCATCGTTCTACCATTCCTAGACCGGCAAGGGAACTTGCTGTTCCAACAGGACAATGCACGTCCGCATGTATCCCGTGCCACCCAACGTGCTCTAGAAGGTGTAAGTCAACTACCCTGGCCAGCAAGATCTCCGGATCTGCCCCCCATTGAGCAAGTTTGGGACTGGATGAAGCGTCGTCTCACGCGGTCTGCACGTCCAGCACGAACGCTGGTCCAACTGAGGCGCTAGGTGGAAATGGCATGGCAAGCCGTTCCACAGGACTACATCCAGCATCTCTACGATCGTCTCCATGGGAGAATAGCAGCCTGCATTGCTGCGAAAGGTGGATATACACTGTACTAGTGCCGACATTGTGCATGCTCTGTTGCCTGTGTCTATGTGCCTGTGGTTCTGTCAGTGTGATCATGTGATGTATCTGACCCCAGGAATGTGTCAATAAAGTTTCCCCTTCCTGGGACAATGAATTCACGGTGTTCTTATTTCAATTTCCAGGAGTGTATATATGATATATTTCTGTTATTAGGTAGGTGACTTGAAGATGGTCGGTTAACCGAAAATGGTTATCGGTAAATAAAAATATATTAAAATAGGTTTTGATGGATCTGAGATGCCTTTGTTGGAAAAGATTTCGGTTGTTCAGCTGGTACAGAATTTATATGGTGTGCTGAATGTATTCAGACGGAGAACGCTACGTCGTGGAATGTGCTTTGTGTCAACAGTGCTTAGTAACGAAAAACATATAAGTAGTGTAACGACATAAAACGCCTTATTCTTTGTAGTTCATGCTCAGCATATAAAGGGAGATCAAGACGTTTCCATTCGAAGCCCGTACAGTCCTGAACCGGTTTGCCAATCAGACGAAATCGCCGTGAGCATTGAGGTAATCATCCTACAGACGCACCACGTTGATGATATCCGTTTGGTAAAACACTGTATCCTGCTGCGTGAAAAAGTCCGTAACGGTCTGTTGCACATCTTCATCCGACAGGAAAGTCGACCTTTGAAGTACGTTTGTAAGTGACCGAAGACTTGATAATCGCACGTGAGAGAAGAGAACTACAGTCCGGGTGCTCCAGCGGCTCCCCCCTGAGTTGGCTGGCCCGCCAGATCGACTGGAACCTTGTATCGGATTGCGACCAGCACGAAACTTGGCGCACCATTCCACAACGGTCGTTTCGACAGACACGCTGCCTCATACGCGTTCTTCACTCTCCAATGGATGTCTACCAGTATTAATCCTTCGAAAACCAAGAAAATAATAACGACACGAGGGACACGTTTGGACGCATTTGTTAATAACTTCGGCGTAGTTCGCGTTTCTGCATTTACGGCACCCACATTGGAATGACACGAATAGTATCCTAATCACTTGCCTGGATGTCGATGCTTTTAAACTCGCACCAGAGTCGCACTACATTGAATATAAGCTGCAGCAGTGCTCTCAGGAGGAAACTTTTTGATCATGCTTTATATACTCACTTCTTTGTTCAAAGAGAAATTGTGTGTTCTATCTTAGATGAATGAAATCCATGTCTGATGCCTTTTAATATCGAAGTCGCCAGAACGCCTCGCCTTGAAATGGTCCACATACTTTTCATTTGATATTTTACATCTGCACATTTAGAGCAATCCTTCGTCTTCAAATCACACACTACTAGTCTTTAATTTAGTTCTTTACCAGATATAACCAGTTGGGACTTTCGAAGCCTCCAGCCCAGCTGATATTTAGCTGAAAAAATAAAAGGAAATAGACTGAAACTCTGAAAAGCATCTGGTTTCATGCCTGTGAGTAGAGAATCAAAAAATACAAAAAAGTGCAGTATGCACGATATAATTAGATATCTTACCTAGCTGTTAGCTAACGATAAATATTCAGTCATTACATTTAAGCACATTGACGAGGAAGCATATATTCAGTGAGTTACGACATTAATTATATTAACTTCTTGTAATATGGGTCCACAGCCTTCATAAATTATTTAAATAACACACTCGCTTTAAGCTGTAACTGTTTCATCTCTGTATGTGTAGTGGGTGACATAGGTTACAAATCTCGATCACGTCTTGTTCGCACTGACGACACTTAGAACAGTGGACATTACATTTAAGATGTGTTACGACCTGTGGTTCTACCCTTTATTCGATCCCTGCGAAAACCTACATTTCAGCAGGATAATGCACGACCGCATGTTGCAGGTCCTGTATGGGCCTTCCTGGATACAGAAAATGTTCGACTGCTGCCCTAGCTAGCACATTCTCCACATTTCTCACCAATTGAAAACGTCTGGTCAATTGTGGCCGAGCAACTGGCTCGTCACAATACGCCAGTCACTACCCTTGATGAACTGTGGTATCGTGTTGAAGTTGCATGGGCAGCTGTACCTGTACACGCCATCCAAGCTCTGTTTGACTCAATGCCCAGGCGTATCAAGGCCGTTATTACGGCCAGAGATGGTTGTTCTGGGTACAGATTTCTCAGGATCTATGCACCCAAATTGCGTAAAAATGTAATCACATGTCACTTCTAGTATAATATATTTGTCCAATGAATACCCGTTTATCCTGTGCATTTCTGCTTGGTGTAGCAATTTTAGTGGCCAGTAGCGTATTTGATGGTAGACAGTGGCACATACAACCACTTTTACAAAAGCGCAATTAAAGAAGTTACCGCTCAAAACGAAAAGGACGATCTTTAAAAAACCAATTACTAATTTTACTCTCATAGATTTTTTTGTGATTGGTCACTCCATCAGCGCAATCGGGTAATAAAGAGCACCTTATCAAACTACACAAACATTTAGATACTCATGTATCAGCAGTAATTGACTGTTTTTCTGCTACACCTTAAGTAAATTTACACGTGTCAGTGTCATGTATTTGTGTGAGTATGAGTGTAGCTGCGCTGGAAGTCCAATTCCGTCACCGAATTAAATAAAAATGGTGCTAGGCGTATTACGAAAACAAAATGGTTCAGTGGCTCCGCCAAATGATGAAGCACTGATAAAAATCTTCATCCGCAGTCAGGTCACTGCCCGGCTTCAGAGCTGAGGCTCGTACAACACATTTAGGGAATCTACAAGTTCCACGTGTCAGAATCGTTCCTCGCGGGAGCACAAAAGATAAAAACATCCGTAATTTTTTTTTTCTGTTTCGAAGTAAACTGTCGCGACATTTGCTGCACGGTACACAAATGAACGAGTTACAGGGAGGGCGTACGCACCGCGGGACTCATCCACTCATTACGAGCCCAGGGAGTCGTAGGTCGTCGTCACGTCAGCTGACCGCCATTTGTCTCAATTGCTGCGAGGATGCTGTCCGGGACCCAGACCCGCAGCAACAATGTCCAAGGCCACAGCTCCCAGGGGGCTGTCCATCGTCCACTGCACTCCAACTTCCTACTCGGTGCCGGTGGAGTGGCCAGACAACAGTTAGCAGCTTCCCATAGAGTTGTCGCTAGTGTGCCATCCCTTTTCTAAAGCAAAAGTGGGTGACAGATTACACTTCGATGTCGATTCTCTCATATCAATCCTTTGAATATTCTGATATACTTATGCGGTCTGCTTCAGACTTCTCCTTAGACTGGACCTAGAACTCGGTTAATATCGTTTCTTCCATGCTTGCAGCCTGAGTGATGCTGCTTGTTTGCAATTTTAGTTTCATTGAGTATGTTTGGATATTACTTTTGACTGCATGATCCGGGTTTATGTCATCCGGATCCAGTCGATAGAATGAACATCGTTAGTGTTCGCTACCAGCTTTCATGTTCTTTTCCATGATATCGAGCACAGATTTCAGAAAAAATGGACATATCTATTAAATGTGACTATGATAACAGAGACCACTAAGGTATGCTTCCCACGCCCGGGTTCCCAGGTTCGATTCCCGGCGGGGTCAGGGATTTTCTCTGCCTCGTGATGACTGGGTGTTGTGTGATGTCCTTAGGTTAGTTAGGTTTAAGTAGTTCTAAGTTCTAGGGGAGTGATGACCATAGAAGGTAAGTCCCATAGTGCTCAGGGCCATTTGAACCAGTAAGGTACAATAAGACATATCTTAATAGATACTGTTGCATCAACGCCAGGAAACGCTTGGTAGCGTGATTTTCAGTAGTGATTTCAGAAGGTATGTCTACGGAAGCAAACTGTCCTGCCGAGTCCGTATGGTTTATGCAGTCACTTCTCGATACTGATCACTTAAAACGTCTGTCTATCCGTAATCCTGTAATCTTCTGGGAAAGGAAACTACATTCAAACTTATCACATAGACTACACGTGAGCTTAGAGATTTCTATTCACAAAATTAATGCCTTTCATTGTGCTCTACGTTTTAAAAACCCATTTAAAGATCATCTTAATCAGGAACAGTTTTATTGAGGAGTGTTTACGTTATCCCACAAATTACTACACTCTCATCTCTCTGCTTCCGAGGCACTGTTCACTGAGTCATAACCCATTTACTTTCTTGCAACATCTAAAGTTCTATAATCAAGCTCTGGATGCTGCTCCGATAAAAATTTAATATTTCTTACGCTGAATATGTGGCAGATATTTTTATTTGTGTGTTGTATGGCTTTAAAATATGTATTTGCACAGTGGCGTATTTACAAATGTTTGCGTAAGTGGTGTAATTTAAATGCGGACGCAGCGAGAATAACGATGAGAGTTTATTGAGAGGCGTATGAGTGGAACCGATCCTAATATTGCATATTTAATGTTCATTTGCAGATGAGCAATCACTCAGTGGAGAACTGACAGGCGATCGGACGAGATTGTCATGCATAGCTAAGCAAAATGTTCTGTACTTATCTGCTCGCTGGGTCATATATTGGGATAAATATTTCCCTTGGCGTCCTTCAACATTCCGTTTTAAATAAAAACTAGAGTTCTATTCTTTAGATACAATCGAGGACAGAACTTCCTCTGGATCGACAGTTCCTTTTCATGTTACTGAAGAAACTGGTATGTCTTCAAACTGCTATAACATAGATTATGACATTTGCCACTTCATAAGTTATGGGATTTTTTTCAATACGGCGTGACTCTCTCGTCACTCTTTCGCACTATAGGGTACGTCTACCTTGTCAAAATCCAGGAACAATCTGTTCAACAAGTCACTAGCTGTTAAGTATACCTGCCATGTATGTGGAAAATTTCCCCCGCTGCAGTTACATTTGACTTCGAAATAACTGATCAATTATCATCGACACTTCTGAAACAGTACTGTTAAAAGCATGACATGGATATAAGTTTTCCACTGCTGGCTCAGTGAAAGTTCGGACACAACGCAGATCTATGTGTTGTGATTAAAGGAGCAAGTAAATCCCCTTAAAAGAAATGCAACGGATTATACGATACCATTGATGTGAAGAAAACACTAGAATATTTTCGTATCCCTAGTAAACATAACGCAACATAATGAACTAAGCTTTTTCTACACATCTTGACAGATGGAAACTCATCTAGCATCTTCCAATTGATCTCTACTTCTGGTACCTGTAAGTAAACATCACTCAAGTATTAGGCCCTAGATACTTTCGGAAAAGCATCTTCCACACAATTCCGAAGACGGCAAAGCTGACAAGTGCGACAATTATAGTATAATCAGCTTAACAGTCCTTGCATCCGAGTTGCTTACAAGAATAATATACAGAAGAATGGAAAAGATAATTGAGAATGCGCTAGGTGACGATCAGTTCGGCTTTAGGAAAAGTAAAGGGACGAGAGAGGCAATTCTGACGTTACGGCTAATAATGGAAGCAAGGCTAAAAAAAAATCAAGACACTTTCATAGGATTTGTCGACCTGGAAAAAGCGTGCGACAATATAAAATGGTGCAAGCTGTTCGAGATTCTGAAAAAAGTAGGGGTAAGCTATAGGAAGAGACGGATCATATACAATATGTACAACAACCAAGAGGGAATAATAAGTGGACGATCAAGAACGAAGTGCTCGTATTAAGAAGGGTGTAAGACAAGGTTGTAGCCTTTCGCCCCTACGCTTCAATCTGTACATCGAGGAAGCAATGATGGAAATAAAAGAAAGGTTCAGGAGTGGAATTAAAATACAAGGTGAAACGATATCAATGATACGATTCACTGATGACATTGCTATCCTGAGTGAAAGTGAAGAAGAATTAAATGATCTGCTGAACGGAATGAACAGTCAAACGAGTACACAGTATGGTTTGAGAGTAAATCGGAGAAGGTAATGAGAAGTAGTAGAAATGGGAACAGCGAGAAACTTAACATCAGGATTGATGGACACGAAGTCAATGAAGTTAAGGAATTCTGCTACCTAGGCAGTAAAATAACCAATGACGGACGGATCAAGGTAGACATCAAAAGCAGACTCGCTATGGCAAAAAAGGCATTTCTGGCCAAGAGAAGTCTACTAATATCAAATACATGCCTTAATTTGAGGAAGAAATTTCTGAGGATGTACGTCTGGAGTACAGCATTGTATGGTAATGAAACATGGACTGTGGGAAAACCAGAACAGAAGAGAATCGAAGCATTTGAGATGTGGTGCTATAGACGAATGTTGAAAATTAGGTGGACTGATAAGGTAAGGAATGAGGAGGTTCTACGCAGAATTGGAGAGGAAAGGAATATGTGCAAAACACTGATAAGGAGAAGGGACAGGATTATAGGACATCTGCTAAGACATGAGGGAATGACTTCTGTTGTGGATTGGCAAGAGCGCCAACCCGGTATGAGAGGAAGCCGAAAGGCACGCAAATGAGAGCGTATTTTTAGCTCACGCAGGCTGGCTTGAGGTCTGGAACAGGTCAAGGAAATTAGACTAGCAAAAAAAGACGTAGCTGAGGAATACTTAACTTTAAGCCATAAATGGTGAACATCGCTCTTGACGGTACATGTTTTACAGCATCAATAGTAACTGGTAATGGCGCCTTGCTAGGTGGTAGGAAATGGCGTAGCTGAGGACTATGATAACTATCGTCTCGGCAAATGAGAGCGTATTTTGTCAGTGAACCATCGCTAGCAAAGTCGGCTGTACAACTGTGGCGAGTGCTACGAAGACTCTCTAGACCTGCCGTGTGGCGGCGCTCGGTCTGCAATCACTGATAGTGGCGACACGCGGGTCCGACGTATACTAACGGAACGCGGCCGATTTAAAGGCTACCACCTAGCAAGTGTGGTGTCTGGCGGTGACAGCACGACTTCCATGGTACTAGAATGAGCTGTAGAGGGCAAAAACTATAGAGGAAGACAGAGATTGGAATACATCAAGCAAATAATTGAGGACGTAGGTTACAAGTGCTACTCTGGGATGAAGAGGTTAGCACAGGAAAGGAATTCGTGGCGGGCAGCATCAAACCAGTCAGTAGACTGATGACAAAAAAAAATGCACCTTGTTTATGTTTGTTCTATCCACTTTTCCCTTTAGGCTTTCAGCCTAGCTGTGATATATACATATATATTTTAATTATTTCATTTGCGATTTTAACAGCGTATCATCAGTCACTTGAAATTTATCTTTCCGATTTTTGAAAATTCTTGATTGGAGGCCCTCAGCTGTGAAAGAGTTGGATTGTGAAACTCGTAGTTGTAATCGTTCGGCTATGTTCCGTTTTGGTTTAAACGTGTTATTAATTTACAATAAATTACAATTTTGAAGTGAATTTGACCGCCACCTTATTTGGCACTTTCCACAATCCTATCACCTGTTCTGCCCTGCGGGTTTAACGGACGTTTCAATGAACTACGGTATATTTACGCATAATTTTCCGTCAGATAAAGTCGGTTTATTGTTAGAGTAAGATTTTCTCTGTAATTATTACAGCGTTCCTACTGAGGACAATCATATATGCTGCTAAAAGTAATTCAATAAGGCTGTGTGATGCTTCTCTTGATTATATTTTTTTTTAACATGAAATGAGAACAAATTTTTCCGGAGATAGTAGCATCAGCCAGTACTTCTCGATATAGGAGCTACAGAACCCAAGGTCGACCATTTCTTGAGTAATGCTCCTCGGTTTGCGTCTTTTACGAAGCTGGATGAACTAAAAAGAGCTCGTAGATCGAAAAAAAGGTGGGCGCTTCGTCACAGAGTTTGTTTAGTCGACCCGATATCGTTACAGTAATGCTTAAGATTCTCCACTTGATAACACTATAGGACAGACGTGCATCGTGGTGAAACCCCAGAAATTTCTAGAGCTCATGTATCGATACAAGTAATATTTAATTCCATCAACACATAATCCGTGTAAAGACTTCGAGGGTTCAGTGGAAGCAAATCATCATGGCAGCGAGTGATGTGGGCAGTACATTTTTCTTGTAGCACATCCTCCAATGACACTGGACGGAGGAAAACATATGATCTCGATGAACCCAGATCTGCACACAGGTAGTGGGCTTGCGGAGTATATATATTGACGTGTGTTTGGCATTGTAACTGCACTTTCAACTCAGTGCAGGTCTTCGAATATAGCACTGTCGTCTGTATCAAGTAATGAGTCGTCATCAAGTGTCATAACTAACTGTATCACCCGTTTGACCCACCTCATTATAAGGCTTGCTGTCACAAACATTATACTACGTTTGCCACTTCAGAAGTTATTCAGCTATGGGATTTTTTTCAATACGGCGTGACTCTCTCGTCACAGCATGAGCTGTGCAATACAAATGGCTAAAGGCCACAATTAAATTTCAAAATTTTAAAATACATTACCATAATCTTTTAAGAGAGAAGGCCGCAATGTTTTCGCTTAAGGGGAAATTTTAAGAATAAGGCGATTTTCGAGAAATTCAAAAAATTGCTTAAACCTTTAAGTTTTAAGTGGCTGACAGCGCACTAAATGAAAAGATAGCACAACAACAGTAACTTTCAGCAATATATCCACTTCCCAGAATTCAAACTTACTTATATGGGATGAAGGCCCTCGGTTTCCACAAATTTTATTTTTCCTTTAAAGCATTGGCTTTAATAGATTACCAACAGACCATTAAACATCCATGAAAAGGACGGTATAGACGACGGCACTCAGACGCCTCCAGGGAGGGGAAAGGGAGGGCCCCGGGGGGGGGGGGGGGGGGAGCTGCCCTAGAAACATTAACATTCACTTAGGTGAGACAGGTGGTGGGAACTACTACACTTGATCTGTCGGTAACCCAACCAAGAGAAAGTCACGGACAGGTCGACCAAACGACTTGCTAGCCACCAATCGGCACATGAAAACTCAAAGACCAAACTGTTATGGACGTGATTATCCACAATGAAATATGTATTATGCTGTCAAAGCTACACACCGAGTTGGACAGCGACAACAGGTGAAGAAAGGACACTGTGTGAAATCACGTTAGTACCCAGGGCAGGTAACCAGAACACTAACGGCCACAAGGTAGTAAATTCCGCTGGTGCACTTGAATTGTAGTGAACCAAAAATGGTTCAAATGGCTCTGAGCACTATGGGACTTAACTGCTGTGGTCATCAGTCCCCTAGAACTTAGAACTACTTAAACCTAACTAACCTAAGGACATCACACACATCCAGGCCCGAGGCAGGATTCGAACCTGCGACCGTAGTGGTCGCGCGGTACCAGACTGTAGCGCCTAGAACCGCTCGGCCACTCCGGCCGACTGTAGTGAACCAATATCGTTAATTCCACTGCACTGCAGCTCGATTTCACCACTTCAAACGCACTGTGTTGCTCACAAGAAAAGCTCCCCAACAGCAAACCACAGTAACGAACAACACAACATGAACGGACGTGACTTCGGTATTTAAGACACCACTCAACTTTGACGTCCTGGAACGGTGAGTCTCGAGGCTCGTAGCGATCAGAGAGCCCCAAACACGCTCTGACACTGCGCAGGGACCGCCAGCGCACCCAGCCGACTGCGCCGCACGGAGATATCCTCCCTGGTTCGCACCAACCGACCGACTACCCTCAGAATACCGTCATCTGCTTTAGTCGTCAGTGGAAATAGCGCCAACCACACACACGACCTGACAAACTCTTGCACAAGGACCTGAACGACACCCAACAGTAACTAAGCACGCACAAAGACTTATCAGGAGCCGATGCGCGCACACACACAGTCGTCTCATGAGCGATCAGCGAGTCAAAATGCGTAGTGCGGTAGGACGCCTGACTGACGATCCACCAAGACCGTGGCCCGGCTCACGTGATGCGTGGCGGCAATGCTCGGGCGAGCCATGTCGACGCAGACATCACAGCTCCAACCTGACTGCATTAGTGCCTCACTGAAACTCTCCAACTGGCATGTCCGGACTGCGCTCCAGGTAGGTTCCAAGTCACTGGCAGCCCGAAATCGCGGCCCGAACTGGCTTACGACAGACAACGACTGGGAAGTAATAGCAGTCGAGCGAAGATACTATGAGAGGGGATATATTGATATGCAGTGCTAGCGTCGCTCACGGTCTGACAAAACAGCGAATCAGTGACACCAGTAATTTAAATTAACGTAGTGAGGTGGAAGTATGTATAAACAGGGTGTAAAATACATGATGGCGGGAACATGAGCCACGCACGGCCCTTTCATATATTTGGTTCCTGTGGTGATAGAGATATTGATAAGCCAAAAAAATTATGACCACTGTCTACCGTGACGATTGGTGCAACCTTGTAGTGCCGTAACAAAACTGTGTACGCAGAGCAGAAACGGACGGGGGATCGCCCTAGCGAAATTATGGTCTGGAACGGGAAAATGCACGGAGATAAACGACTATGACAAATGGCAGAGCCTGTGAAGGAAAATCACGAAAACGGTGAACCTGTCCGATTGTCGAAATGTTACTGTCGTGAGCACCTGCGCAAAAGAGGTTTAAGGACAGTGAAACCACCAGTAAGTGCTAAATCGTTGGACGTCCACGACTCTTCACAGAACTTGGGTTTCGGAGGATACTCTGTAAATCAGAATGGATCTGGGGCATCTCTGCCGTAAGAGGATAATTCTGGTGCACGCAAAAGTGTTTCGGGGTATACAGCTCACCATACATTGATCAACATGGAGCTCCACGGCACACCACCGATAATGTTCACACGTTCCCCCAACGCCATCGTAAATTACAATTGCAATGGGTACGAGACAATTGGGATCTGACCGTCGATCAATAGAAACGTATCGGCTCTTCGAGTGACACTAGGTCGATGGTCGTCTCTACAAAGCCGCCATCGAGATGAAATGCAGTTCGAAACGTGCAGCACGCCACGGAAGAAGACCGGTGGGAGCAGTACTATGCTATGAGCGATATTCTCTTGGGCTTTGCATTGGACGTGTAGCAGTAATCGAAGACAGGTAAATATATCTCTCCATGCTTGATATTTTCACAGATATTGCCGTCTTTAAGCAGTACGACTGTCTGAGTCTCGGAGCGTCCTTCAGTCGTTTGAGGTGCAATATTGTGAACTCATTTTGATGTCTCGGCAAGAAAATTAGCCTGATGTAACTGCTATGACCTCCCCCCTCCGCCATGAACCATGGACCCTGCCGTTGGTGGGGAGGCTTGCGTGGCTCAGCGATACAGATGGCCGTACCGTAGGTGCAACCACAACGGAGGGGTATCTGTTGACAGGCCAGACAATCGTGTGGTTCCTGAAGAGGGGCAGCAGCCTTTTCAGTGGTTGCAAGGATAACAGTCTGGATGATTGACTGATCTGGCCTTGTAACACTAACCAAAACGGTCTTGCTGTGCTGGTACTGCGAAAGGCTGAAAGGAAGGGGAAAGTACAGTCTTAATTTTTCCCGTGGGCATGCAGCTTTACTGTATGGTTAAATAATGATGGCGTCCTCTTGAGTAAAATACTCTGGAGGTAAAATAGTCCCCCATTCGGATCTCCGAGCGGGGACTACTTAAGAGGACGTCGTTATCAGGAGAAAGAAAACTGGCGTTCTACGGATCGGAGCGAGGAATGTCAGATCCCTTAATCGGGCAGGTAGGTTAGAAAATTTAAAAAGGGAAATGGATAGGTTAAAGTTATATACAGTGGGAACTAGTGAAGTTTGGTGACAGGAGGAACAAGACTTTTGGTCAGGTGAATACAGGGCTATAAATACAAAATCAAATAGGGGTAATGCAGGATTAGGTTTAATAATGAATAAAAAAATAGGAGTGCGGGTAAGCTACTACAAACACCATAGTGAACGCATTATTGTGGCCAAGATAGACTCGAAGCCCATGCCTACTACAGTAGTACAAGTTTGTATGCCAACTAGCTCTGCAGATGAGGAAGAAATTGATGAAAAGTATGATCAGACTTTCATTATTATTCAGGTAGTGAAGGGAGACGAAAATTTAATAGTCATAGGTGACTGGAATTCGAGAGTAGGAAAAGGGAGAGAAGGGAACATAGTAGGTGAATATGGATTGGGGGTAAGAAGTGAAAGAGGAAGCCGTCTGGTAGAATTTTGCACGGAGCATAACTTAATCATAGTTAACACTTGGTTCAAGAATCATAAAAGAAGGTTGTGTACATAAAAGAATCCTGGAGATACTAAAAGGTATCAGACTGATAATATAATGGTAAGACAGAGATTTAGGAACCATATTTTAAATTGTAAGACATTGGTTATGAACTGTAGATTAAAACTGAAGAAACAGCAAAAAGTGTGAATTTAAGGAGATGGGACCTGGACAAACTGACTAAACCAGAGGTTGTACCGAGTTTTAGGGAGAGCACAAGAGAACAATTGACATTAATGGGGGAAACAAATACAGTGGAAAAAGAATGGGTAGCTCTGAGGGATGAAGTAGTGAAGACAGCAGAGGATCAAGTAGATAAAAAGACGAGTGCTAGTAGAAATGTTCAAATGTTAAAATGTGTGTGACATCTTATGGGACTTAAGTGCTAAGGTCATCAGTCCCTAAGCTGAACCTAAATTATCCTAAGGACAAACACACACACCCATGCCCGAGGGAGGACTCGAATCTCCGCCGAGATCAGCCGCACAGTCCATGACTGCAGCGCCCTAGACCGCTCGGCTGATCCCTCGCGGCGCTAGTAGAAATCCTTGGGTAACAGAAGAAATATTTAATTTAATTGATGAAAGGAGAAAATATAAAAATGCAGTAAACGAAGCAGGCAAAAAGGAATACAAACGTCTCAAAAATGAGATCGACAGGAAATGCAAAGTGGCTAAGCAGGGAAGGCTAGAGGACAAATGTAAGGATTTAGAAGCTTATCTCACTAGGGGTAAGATAGATACTGCCTACAGGAAAATTAAAGAGACCTTTGGAGGTAAGAGTACCACTTGTATGAACATCAAGAGCTCAGATGGAAACCCAGTTCTAAGCAAAGAAGGGAAAGCAGAAAGGTGGAAGGAGTATATAGAGGGTCTATACAAGGGCGATGCACTTGAGGACAATATTATGGAAATGGAAGAGGATGTAGATGAAGATGAAATGGGAGATACGATACTGCATGAAGGGTTTGACAGAGAACTGAAAGACCTTAGTCGAAACTAGGCCCCCGGAGTAGACAACATTCCATTGGAACTACTGGCGGCCTTGGGAGAGCCACTCCTGACAAAACTCTACCATCTGGTGAGCAAGATGTATGAGACAGGAGTAATATCCTCAGACGAAGAAGAATATAATAATTCCAATCCCAAAGAAAACAGGTGTTGCCAAATGTTAAAATTACCGAACTGTGAGTTTAATAAGTCACAGCTGCAAAATACTAACACGAAATCTTTGCAGACGAATGGCAAAACTGGTAGAAGCTGACCTCGGGGAAGATCAGTTTGGATTCCGTAGAAATGTTGGAACATGTGAGGCACTACTATTCTTACGACTTATCTTAGAAGAAAGATTAAGGAAAGGCGAACCTACGTTTCTAGCATTTGTAGACTTAGAGAAAGATTTTGACAATGTTGACTGGAATACCCTCTTTCAAATTCTAAAGGAGGCAGGGGTAAAATACATTGAGCGAAAGACTATTTACAATTTGTACAGAAATCAGATGGCAGTTATAAGAGTCGAGGGGAATGAAAGGGAAGCAGTGGTTGGGAAGGGAATGAGACAGCGTTGTAGCTTCTCCACTATGTTATTCAATCTGTATATTGAGCAAGCAGTAAAGGAAACAAAAGAAAAATTCGGAATAGGTATTAAAATCCATGGAGAAGAAATAAAAACTTTGAGGTTCGCCGATGACATTGTAATTCTGTCAGAGACAGCAAACGACTTCGAAGAGCAGTTGAACGAAATGGACAGTGTCTTGAAAGAATATAAGTTGAACATCAACAAAAGCATAACGAGGATAATGGAATGTAGTCGAATTAAGTCGGGAATTAGGTTAGGAAATGAGACAAAGTAGTGAAAAAGTCTTGCTATTTGGGGAGCAAAATACCTGATGATGGTCGAAGTAGGGAGGATATAAAATGTAGACTGGCAATGGCCAGGAAAGCGTTTCTGAAGAAGAGAAATTTGTTAACATGGAGTATATATTTAAGTGTCAGGAAGTCGTTTCTGAAAGTATTTATATGGAGTGTAGTCATGTGTAGAAGTGAAACATGGACGATAAATAGTCTGGACAAGAAGAGAATAGAAGCTCTCGAAATGTAGTGCTACAAAAGAATTCTGAAGATTCGATGGGTAGATCACATAATTAATGAGGAATTGAATAGAATTGGGGAGAAGAGGAGTTTGTGGCACATCTTGACAAGAAGAAGGGACCGGTTGGTAGGACATGTTCTGGGGCATCAAGGGATCACATATTTATCATTGGAGGGCAGCGTGGAGGGTAAAAATCGTAGAGGGAGACCAAGAGATGAATACAGTAAGCAGATTCAGAAGGATGTAGTCTGCAGTAGGTACTGGGAAATGAAGAAGCTTGTACAGGATGGAGTAGCATGGAGAGCTGCATCAAACCAGCCTCAGGACTGAAGACCACAACAACAACAACAACAACAACAACAACAACAACAACTGCTATTGAATCCATCTCGGTCACTATCGATCACTATCACCGTGTACGCAAATTAGCTTCCTGTTTTTACGAGAATTAGATGACCTGTGTGTGGATATCTGATGGCACATATGCCCAAAAAATTATCAACAAACTGTCGGATGCCTGATACACAGAATCAGTGATGTATATCCTTCCAATGACGGACAAACAAGCTACTAAGAAAGTGGTCATATTATTTTCGCTTATCAGTGTAAATGCGTAGCGCCTCGTGTTGCCTTCTGTATAGTGCGGATTATCGAGTTTGTAGACATGCCATAAAATTACGGGGTGTTACAGTCTCCTACGGGTTGTGGAGGACACTTAGCAGACAAAGTTTTGACAAGGAACCAGTTTGCAGAAGTGTACCGTTTGGAAGTTAAATAAGTTTGAACATTTGGTCACTTTCATATCACCTGCATCACGGTAGGCACAACGTGGAGACATTGCGCTCTGACTGATGTTCCCTACAGAAGCCCATGGAATGAGAAATTTTGAAAACTATTCTTGATGAGGGACATCCTATTTAAATTTAACAGTTGGAGGTCCATAGAGCACTACAGCGAACCCTCCTAGTGGCGAACGTACCACTTCCTCGCACCTGTTGTAATTCGACGCAAACTGTATGGGACGTCATAATCACAGCAGGGAGTTACAACGGTGCCCTCTTCTCAGTTTGTGCGACTGCCGTAAAGCGAGAGATTTGAAAGTTATCCAATCTTTAAACTTATTTTAAATCGGAAAGGTACGTTTTGGGACAAGTGTGTCTTACCGAAACTTAATCTACTAAATTACCTATACCACACAGAGCAGCCTGTAAAACTAACCCTGAAACACCACTTAATTACGTTATGACATAGTATATCGGAAGGATGGTATTCTACATCACCTCCCATGACGTGCTGACGGACTTCCCCCTTTTCACGTCTGCTCAATTATCTTCGAAGTTTATTTTGCCAGTGCTGCGTATTACTTACTGCTGCCATTTTTCAGGTTCCTTATAAAGCAGGCATGGCAACGGATATAGAAGGAATTCAGACCCTTGTCGCCAGACACGTAACCAGTCGGTAAGAGTCCTTATGCAAGTGTAACGGAGACGACAGGGCACTTAAGCACGACACATTCCAAGGGAAGCATAACTTATAGAACTGGAGATGCAGGCAGATTGCAACTATTTCTAGCATAGCGATTATGAAGTTAATACTATATCAGGGAGATTATGACGTATATAGAATGAAGGCTGTTTTCCCACACTCTTTACCCAAGTGGAGCTCTCCTGGCAGAGTATAATATTGGCACGAAGTACTCCATGCTCTGTGCGGCTACGTACTTTCGAAGTGTAGGTTTGATAAGGAGAACTTTAATAATGACAAAGCACTGAGCACTGGGCTTCATAATTTAAATTACCTTACCGAAAGGTGAAATAGTCACAGAAAAAGGGAGACGACTTTAGCAAATAATTTCCTTTTACCGCAGTCGGAAGTTGCTCCATGTACTTTTATTCCAAAGGGGAGTCAAAAGTCTGTATGACTGATACTATGAGTGCCGTACACGAACGGATTCATGACCTAGTGCAGCAGAGAAGAAGTGATGAATGTAAATATCATTTAGCTGAAACTGCGCCTGGGAGGTCTGGGAAGTGAGCTGCGAGGCATATGCAAAAAGGAGCAAAATTATAAGAAGCGCAAGATGACTGCTCTTTTGCAACCATAAACAGTTTACGCCAAAAAGTGTAATTAAGACGACAGTTTCTGTGTGTTTATTAAGCGCCAAGTGCTACCATTGCTAACAAGCCATTGTTTGCTTTCCTCATCAAAGCGTTAAACTGCCACTTAGCGCTTAGCAGTGTACTTGACCTATACAGTCCCACTCGAAACGTGTAGCGAAAGCTTGACTCGGTGTGACCTATAAAGAGATCCCATCCTTTACTTTCTTTAGGTTGTATTTCATTTTCGTGTTAATTTAATATTTTTCTTGAAGAAAGTGATATTTCTGCCGACTTCTTTTCTTTGAACCTGCCGAGTATACCTCTACAATTTTAATTTTCCGAGTCGGACAGTACTACTGTTTATCTTTTTAAATACAGCAACTGAATCATTCTCAGAAATAATAAGTTTTGCAGCTAAGATCGCGTTTTGAAATATTTTTATTTCCTCAATGACCGGTTTCGACAGAGTCTAGCAGTCATCTTCTAATCTTCTAGAAGTAATATTACTGTGCATGAATCGCACAATCATAACGATACCATACGTCGATTATAAAACAAAGGTGCCACATTGGAGCCTGGGAAGCCAAAATGAGTAAAGGAAGTGATAAAGGATCAGACGTTGAGGTATTTGAGAGACAAGATGTTAGCTAAATTGTCTTAATGTAGGAAAAAGGTAATCTGACGTAATTTAGAAACTGTAACAACGGGAAAATGAATTTAATTGTATTTCTTAGCAAGCGTCGGGTGTCTCAGATATAAATGAAAAAAAACGATAATTTACAATTAGTTAAGTGGAAGCAGCAAGTATTTTAAATGTGTTACGGCAGAAATGTATTGATAATTTATGGAGAAAATACGAAGAGAATAAGAGGATGAGGAGTCTATGTACAAAATTTACGAGTAGATCGATTAGGTTAGTGAAATACTGGGGAGGGATGGAAAATTACAGGGGTAGACAGATGTTCTGTGTACCAATCATGTAGAGGTACAAATCACTTTATAGAGAATACATAAAGGATCGGATGAAATAAGGTGACGTTACTAAAAACAAATCGTATTGTTTCATTGTTTCCGCATAGAAGCAGTCAGTTTTGGTAATGTAAGGATAATTTCCACTAAACACAAGAAAAAACAATTGGGATTCTTCTGATAAATAAGTCTTTCATTAATAGTGACTGCAAGCGGTGACAAGCTAGCAATGAAAAAATCTGCCAACACGAAAAGACATTATGTTTTAGTCAAAACATTGTGTCGATGTTTTATATAGCGACTGCCACACGGCGTATTAGCTGAAACCATCAATCGATTTATTAGCAATGTTACGTGCAGTTTCAATGAACTAGGAGATTCGTAATACTTAACAGAATAAAAACCAATTGTTGTGATTTGTGTTATCAGAGTGGTTTTCCATAATGTTACTGTATGCAGACCGAGTGCTCTGGGTCTCACATCCTGCGACAGCGACCGACCAATGGGGATCGGAGGGTGCACCGCCCCATGGCGTGTGTCCTTGTGGCGGGGGTCCAAATTTCGAGGGCCTCGAGATTTGGTGATCCCCCGGGACCAGACTGTTGTCAACCAAATCTCAAACATGGCGAAAATATTTTCAGTAAGTAGAGAGAATTTAGAGGTCCCATACGGAAGCAAAATATACACATAGGTATGTAATTGCATACTATCAGACGATAGCAATTGTTGTTGAGTGTCTCCAGAATATTTAGATTTTTTTGTAAAACATTACAAGGCTCATGAAGTTGTAGAATAAAACGCAGTTATCTGCTAGACGCAATTATTTTACGTGAAACATTTTTTTGACAACTATGCCACATACACAGGTTCACTATAAGGACAGTTTAAAACTACGAGAAAAAGTTAATTATGAGAGCGATATAAGGCAAAACAATCTGCCTCGTATTTTAGATATTAAACTATTTTTAGCTCAGCAAATGGGAGCTTTCCGCTGTCGTCGTAAATGCGTTTCGTAGAAAAACAAAAAAAATTCTTAGAATTAATGCGACTAATGACGAAAGATGATCCAGCACTGCAAGAGGGTTACTGATAGGTCAAAGAAAGTAGTTTCTTATTTGTCAAAAGGGATACATAAGGATTTTATTTTTATTTTGGGTAAACATGTTAAGGAAAAAGTTATTGCAGATATTAAAAAGGCTAAATATTGCAGAATAATTTTTAAAACACTCCCGATGAAAACAGAAGTGATGCAGTAAAATTAATGTGACAACTACTTGCATCGCGGACCTCTGCGAGACGTGGAAACGAGTAGGAAGACAGTCAGTGAGGTACATCGGTGAAAAAGGCTAGAATTAGCACTCGCGCTCCGCTACAGCGCTAAGTTTCTTGGTTGAGTACCCATGACAAGAGGAGGGCGATAGAGGTGGTCCCATAGAGGTTCCCCTGGGCTTAAACGCGGGGAATTTCGTGGCCAGAGTTGTAAGGTAATTTTATACTGGTGCTCTTCGAACCATGCATGTACAGTTTGGTTCGTGGGACACGTTGCATTGTTCTGCTGCGAGATACCGTGGAGCTACGGAAAAGCGTCCTGCATATAGGGCACGACATCGTCCCAAGGACAGATTCAGACTTACATTGATCTAGTGTACCTTCCAGAATGACAAGATCACCCATGGAATGGCACGAAAACATACCCCAGATCATAACGTTCCATCTTCCAGCCTGGATCAGTCCGACGATTTCTGCACGGTGTTTGCTTTCAGACGTTTCTTGTACCCGTTGGAGCATAAAACGTGGTTCGTCTGAAAAGCCAACTTTTCGTCACTCAGTGGACATCCAGTTGTGCTACTGGTGTACTAATTTCCACTGTTTTCTACGATGAACAGGTGCGACCATGCGTGCATGAGCCAGGCGCCTGCTGCGGAGGCACATACGCAGTAGCGTTGACTAAACGGTCGATGACTAGACAGTTTTTTTTTTGTGGTTTTAGGGCGCACAACTTCAACGGTCATTAGCGCCCAGACTATGTTAGGAATGCACCGCGAGTCACATGTTTAAAACAGCAACGAAACGGAAAACACGCTAAAAGACAGACTGAGGCATAGGATTAAAAAAAAGGAAAACAGCATAATCAAATGTCCTTAGAGAAGATTGTCAAATTGATAAAATAAAGAACGCGAGCAGTTGCTCGTGGGTCATCCGCTAAAAGGGCTTCTAAAGTACATGGCAGGCCAAGATCAAGACGCAGTGTGTTAAAATCCGGACAGGACGTTAAAATGTGGCGGACCGTCAGAAATTGCCCACATGGACAGAACGGTGCCGGCGCAGCCGTCAGCAGATGGCGATGGCTGAACCGGCAGTGTCCAATTCGTAACCGGGCCAAAACTACCTCCTCCCGCCGAGAAGGGCGTGAGGAGGACGTCCTAGCCACGGGAAGAGGTTTCAAGGACCGAAGCTTGTTGTCTGTAAGTGCAGCCCAATCGGCATGCCACAGCGATAAAATGCGCCGACAAATGACCCTGCTACAATCTGACGAAGGGACACAACAAGAAGCTGTCCGAGGCTGGAGGACCGCAGCCTTGGCCGCGGCATAAGCAGCTTCGTTCCCAGGGATACCGACATGGCCAGGAACCCACATAAAGCTAACCGGAGAACCGACGTCCACCAGCTGCTGAAGAGAGCGTTGGATCCGGTGCACGAAAGGGTGAACCGGGTACGGATCACTGAGGCTCTGGATAGCGCTCAGGGAATCGGAGTAGATGACATATGCAGAATGTCGGTGGCGGCAGATGTAAAGAACAGCCTGGTAGAGGGCAAAGAGCTCAGCTGTGAAGACCGAACAATGGCCATGGAGCCGGTATTTGAAACTTTGTGCCCCGACAATAAAAGAGCACCCGACCCCGTCATTGGTCTTAGAGCCATCTGTATAAATGAGGGTCATATTAATGAACTTCGAACGAAGTTCGACAAAACGGGAGTGGTAGACTGAACCGGGGGTAACCTCCTTCGGGAGCGAGCAGAGGTCAAGGTGGACTAGACAGTGTAGGTGCCTTCTTGGTTCAACTGGGCTGTCAGTGGTTCAAACAGTTTGTTCAGCTGTGCATCTCCCCGTAGCCGTCGTTCACCACTGTCACTCATGGCCGATGATGCATCACAGTCGCCTCGATACCGGTTTCAAGTAGCTCCAATTTGCCGTGCAGAGTATGCTTTGAGCGCGGCGGCATGGGAACAGTTTACGAATTTAGCCAGTTCGTAAATGCTTTGACCATTGCACCGAATGCCAATGATCATGCCATTTTGGACATCACTCCCTCCGACTGTCGACAGTTAGTCCTGCCACTTGTCGTCTGGTAGGCATTAATATGACTGGGTAGTGTAGAGGAAAACATTGTGGAAGCTCGAGAACTCTTATTAAACTTTATTGTTATTTTGGAAAAGACTGCACAAGATACGTCAAAAGGTACAAAATAGGAGATGGAAAAAATTGGCAGAATTTTGCGTTCTACAGGGCTGAAGATTATGACTATGACGCTTCAGTATCAGATGTACATGGAGGAGTACAACGAAAAGTTCTAGAATTCAGTCGAAGAGCTCTTTTCAGTTCCTGTGCTAATAATTCCTTAAAGATTTGTGGAGTTAATGGATTCTCATGTGTTCCCTCTCGTGGCACTTGTTTTGAGACTGCAGGTAAGTTATATTAAATCTTTGGTCATCAACATGCATTTGGGAATTACTTCTTGGGAAGAGAGAAACAAGCTGCAAAGATTTTTCTGATACTCGACACAGTTCTCATTACAATTTAGTAGCTCAATCACCTATCATTTAAAGGTCCTCAATTTCCTTTTTCGTTCCATATGATTCACACACTGTTCCATCCATTGCAGTACACTGCTCAAGCAGCTGAAATTAACTCTGCAATACAGATACCCGTGAGAACAGTCCGTTTTAGTTAATACATACAGTTGTTATGTTTTATGTGTGTTTTTACTATAACTAACTTTCCACTGTTATCACATATATGAAAATTTAGGAGAAAAGTCGTTCGCTTGATTCTGCGAAAAAATTACGTTCCGTTCTCCAACCCAAGTGCCGCAGCTGCACGATTTATGGAAGTATTGGAAAGGGTTATAACGCCATTGTCATAAATAATGTTTTTGAGCATCAATTTAAAAAACATGTAATCATAAGTCTCATATGTTAATCAGTTCCATACGTAAGAAACTTTTTTGTCACTAAGTTCAGTTAATCCCTATCCTCAAAGCCGTATCGGGTTAATGATTGTCTTTCTGCTGTGTACCACTAGAGTCACAAAGTTTAACAAATATGGTAAATCTTGATACACACTGTTCAAAGAGATTGCCTTTCATTATTATTTACGACTTATATTTTCTTTTTTACGGTTTATCACCTTTCTGCTACTTCTTGCTGTTTCTTAAATTTTCAGCACTTGTAAACACTGTGAATCTGAGTGAGAAATGTAGTAAACTCCGTGTGATTTAACATTCTACGATAAATACCGATTTACAGCGTGGAGATTCAAATGTTGCCCAATTATTCAACGACTTCATACATGTCATTTTATGTACTAGCACTAGAAACCATTCGATACCTCTACACATTTGCACCGAATTCTGCGCTATCACCTTACTAAACATCGAAGTGGTTTTTTATTCTAAAATATTTTTCTGAAACTCTGTCACATTGTGATATGACATAGCACATCTTGCACGTCATCATCTGCAGGAATCGTCACAAACCTGTAATCTATTCACCCTGCAGAATTTATGGCTATACGGTCAGTTTTAAGCACTTATTGTGTCGACATATTTGTTTTATTTGGTACTATCATGCGCCACACTGTGTTATAATCTCCTGGAGATGACAAAAATAGTAGTTTGATTACAGCAGGATTTTCCGTGACAGTGGACTCTTCACCCTACTGCGTACGTTGAAGAGTCACAGGAGGTGAACTGTTATCAAATACAATCAAAAATCGAATTGACACACTTCGCCAGAAAGTCGCAAACATAACTATATGAAGAAAAGTTTAACTGGCTACCGCGAAGTTCAGCACAGCTTGCAGAAACTGAAGACAACGGGTGGCTAGGTCGTCGAAATACACTATGTGATCAAAAGTATTCGGACACTTTACTTGAAAGTTAGTGGCGCTCTACATCGGTAACGCTGGAATTCAATATTGTGTTGGCACACCTTAGCCTTGATGACAGCTTCCACTCTCGCAAGCATACGTTCAATCAGGTGTTGGAGGGTTTCTTGTGGAATGGCAGCCTATTCTTCATGGAGTGCTGCACGGAGAAGAGGTACCGGTCTCGGTCGGCGAGGCCTGGCACAAAACATCCCGAAGGTGTACTATAGGTTTCACGTCAGGACTCTATACAGGCATGTCCATTACAGGGACGTTATTGTCGTGTAACCACCACAGGCTGTGCATTATGAATAGGTGCCCGTTCGTGTACAATATTTACCTACATTGAATGAAGTGTGGTTCCAATTACGTGCAAAACAAGCACACAAACAAAAAAGGAAGAAAAGGCGTCAGCTGCCACTTTCTCTCTCACACATTCATTTATGATTCTGTCCTAACGAGTGCTCCCAATACTACCGTAATCCTACCATTTACTACGTCGTTTATGTACTAAACGAAAACTACCGAACCTTAGATTTGGTAGAGCGCAACTCTAGTCCTTAATGCGTGATCTGTATTGCCCCCTGCATCCCCTTGCCGCTGATAATTGCTAATTCTTCCGCCTTTGTGGGACAGTTTCCCACCCCAAGGGCAAGAGCGGGCCCTGAAACTCTGCCCGCTTCACTGTCCTCTTCGACAAGACCGTTGGCAGAACGTGGGTCACTTCTTAGTCTGAAGTCATCTACCACCATTGCTGATGATTTTTATTCGTAAGTGAAGCAATGGCTAGGTTCGAACCAAGAACCGAGGATGTTTCGATTAGTAGTAACAGACGCTACCCCTAGACCAGCAATATAACCACTTTTATAATGAACTAATCGTTCTGGATTCCATGCGGAAACTTGGAAGCTGGGGTTTGTCATTTCCAAATTGTGGCAGACCAAAATGAGAGAAGCAACGAGTTAGTTTACAACTTCGCGATGGTGTGAATTGTGCGCGATACATTCCTAAGTAAGTCAACTACGAGAAACTCGACATTCTGTGTGAGTTTCGGAAGAATTTGTTAACAGATGAATCTCTGCACGCAAGGAGTCTGTACTAATGCTTCCATCAGTGGTAAGTTCGTTTATATTCTGAACAAGAAGTTAAATGTAGGAACAGAGGTTAAGGTAGTCACACGTAACGTAAGAATAATGAATATAAATGCTTCCTGATCTTGAAACACGTATTTAATTTTCACGCCAGTGTGCTCCGAGGTCAACGATCATATTTCTTACGCATCGATGTCTACAGCCGAATACAAAACGTATTTATGGCATAGCTGTCAGCTACCCCGGTTTGGTCAGAGGGTTTTCGGACACTAATTAGTGCTGTAGTCGTCTTGAGATGAAAATTTGCCAAATTTTTGAAATTATTATATAGTTCTTATAGTACTCTTCTAACAGTGTTTTAACCAAGACCATAGTATGTTGCTTTATATCCCTGCAGACGTAATTGCGATTATTTGATGTTTCTATACCCCTTAACTGCGTTACCCTTACAACGCTTATTTCCGGGATACTAGATTTTCCGATGCATTTAAAGAAATTTATGCATCTACAATAATACAGAATAACTGCAAGTGAGCGCTAGGAATCAACTACATGACAGGAACGTAATTTTCCGTGAATACCATTCACTAAACCACATCTTTGATGTATGCAATAGCAGTCATTTTATTGGAGCAGAAGACTGAGTAATTATGCTCTGAGGCCGCTGATCATATCTCTTACGCGTCGATGTCTACAGCCGTGAACAAAACGTAATGATGGCATCGCTGTCAGCTACCCCGGTTTGGGCAGAGTGTTTCCAGACACTAGTTAGTGCTGTAGTCATCTTGAGATGAAAATTTTCCAAATTTTGGAAAATATTGTATAGTTTTTATACTAATTTTCTAACAGTACTTTACCAAGACCAGAGTATGTTGCTTTATATCCAAGCAGACGTAATTGCGATTATTTGATGTTTCTATATCCCTTGCATTATTAATGTGTCCGTTAGTTGCTTTGACCAAACTATGTTACACTTACAATAATTGTATATTACTTGTAAAATAAGTAGCTTTGTGAAGATATCCTTAGGAAATACATTCTGTAATATATGTATTTTAGTGCCGATTACTTTATAAACTTTACAATGGTCTAGCGTTTCTGACGCTGCAGTCCGGAACCGCGGGACTGCTACGGTCGTAGGTTCGAATCCTGCCTCGGGCATGGGTGTGTGTGATGTCCTTAGGTTAGTTAGGTTTAAGTAGTTCTAAGTTCTAGGGGACTTATGACCTAAGATGTTGAGTCCCATAGTGCTCAGAGCCCTTTGAAACTTTACAAACAGTTTGATGTGTATGTCTTAGCCTACTCATGTATTAGTCATTGAGGTCATCATGTATGAAATTTTAGCAAGTTGTACCTGAAATGATAAATGATGTCAAAATTTCAGAAGCACGAAATATTTTATATACGTCGTGCATGCTGCTCGACGCCAGTGATGAACAGAATTTTTGCACCGGAGATAGTGGCAGCGCGGTGTAGCCGCGCGGTCTAAGGGGCCTTGTCACAGTTGGAGGTTCGAGTGCTCCCTCGGGCATTGGCGTGTGTGTTGTCCATATTGTAAGTTAGATTAAGTAGTATGTAAGTCTAGGGACCGATGACCTTAGGAGTTAGGTCCTACTGGAACTCACCACCGAGATCGTGTGCTGGAATATTTTTATTTCCCCAATGACAGGCCGTAGCTACAACGGCTCCACGGACGAACTCGCCTCCACTGCGGGGCACACTGTTCACACCGTGTACGTTTTAGTTACTCTGTTGTATGTATTTGACAAGCCACTGAGGCACTCTTTTTTATAGATGAAGTGTATTCTCCTTATGATTGTACACGATTCATGCACAGCAATATTATTTAAAGAAGATACGAATATTACAGCTGGACCTGTTGAAATCGGTCACAGAGGAAGTAAAAATATTTCAATAAGCGATCCTGGGTGCAAGTCTTATTTATCATGAAATATTTTCTCACATTCTGAGGTGATTCCACTCAATGATCTCTCAGATATGACTAGCTGCACATATAAACTACTTTCTAAATCATTTAGGTAACTTTATAACGACTGGAAAAGCGAATGAAAGAAAATGTTTCAAAATCGTAGAGAAGAATCAACCATTTTTAGAGAATCACTGCATTGTTAATTCGGTATTGATGAGCCAAATTCTGCTGCGTGCAGTGTGGAGTTATGGCGTCACGTGTGGGGTAGATAAAGAATATGGGAGAAGGCTTATGTAGATCAAGCTGTCGCTACACATTTTTATTTACTGTAGCTTCCTCATGCTAAGTGCTGGTGCAGCCGACGAGGAAAGTGCAGGAATTTATTCGCCCTCTAACTAAGGGCTACCGCTTTAATATTAAAAGCGCCTGCCCTCGCCGCCTTTAATATTGGAAACACGGCAGCGCCTCTGCCGGCAGGCAGCGCGTATCAAACTACCTGCCCACCCCATTTCCTGTTTCGTACTTCCGGCCCATGAGCGAGAACCAATATTTTTTTTCTCTCTTCCTCCCTTTTTTTTCGAGTCGCTGCTGCAAATGTTTACAGGAATGCTCTCATCTAACCGAATGCTTGAGTACACACAGTGTGGTTCGTGAGTTTTCATGAGTTTGCTCAAAAATGGGTCGACTGTCTGATAGAGGAAAAGGTCTCATCGCTACCTGTTATAAGGGAGCACTGAGTTTACACGCGTCTAGTATGTCGGAGGGCAGTGTTAATATATTACATAGTCTGCTGCGGCCTGCGTCACTTAAAATAAATGTTTTCTGATCGTGGTGCTGCGATATATTTGTCGCTTATTCTCCACCCGGAGAACCGACACTCCAACCGTGGCCGAAAGGAAAGTATATATTGTCTGCGACCGTGTTTGGTTTTTATCACGGCAAACACTTCGTTACCCACAAAACACACCATGCAGCCTTCGAAAGTCGTAAGTTACTGTGTCATACAACCAGAATTTAATATAGGTGACGATTCTAACGAACATTATAACCGATGAACTTTGCCTTGTTTTGGGTCATCAGCTTTTCGAGTGGTCTGATGTGGCCCGCCACGAATTCATCATCTTTCTTAAGTTCATCTCGGGGTAGCGCTTGCAACAAACGTCTTATATTATTCATTGCATATATTCCAGTCTCTAACTTCCCCACGCTTTTCTCCTGTGTAGTTCCATCCAGTACCACGGAAATTGTGTCGAATGAAAAGCAGCCCACAGTAACACTACAATGTGTTTATTTTAAACCTTGACCATGATTTCTGCTACAATAATATAGCCTTCTTCAAAAGCCATACACACTAATAAATGAAAAACGTCTCAGACCAGCGGCTACGTCAACACCAATAAAATAACTTCTACAGCCGCTGGGCTAAGACATTTTTCATTTATTAGTGTGCATGACTTCTGAAGAAGGCTATATTATTGTAGCAGAAACTATGGTCAACGTTTAGAATAAACATTATTTAGTGCAAGTGTGGGCTGTTTTTCATTCGAGACAGTTTCGTAACGGTTGCTTTTGTCGCTGCCATGATGAAAATAATGGAAATTAATCCCGGATGTTACTATGGGTCCTCTCATGCTGTCCCACCCTCTTGTCAGTGTTTTCCATATATTCTGTTGCTCATCGATTCACTGCACAACAGTTCGTCTAATTTTCACCCTTCTAAGGCAGCACAACCCAAACGCCAGGACTATCTCTTTTCCCACAGTTCATGATTCACTTGTCTACTCTGGTGCACTCCAGACGAAAACCATCAGAAATTCCTTCCTGAAGTTAGGACCAATGTCTGCATTAGTAGACTACAATAAGATTTTTCTGGGTTTTTGACCGCATTGTCAATATGTAAAACTACCGATGTTTCGATCTCTGTTGCAAGTAACCTTCTTCAGGGTATTTTTGCTTACACACCTTGAAGAAGGTTAGTTGACACTGTGATCGAAATGTCGGTAGTTTAACATATTGACAATGCGGTTACAAACCCATTAAAATGTTATTGGCTGTGACAATGATCGCGGAAGCCGGCGTTTATATTAGTAGAATGGTTTTCGTCAGGAATACCCTATCTGCCTGTGCCAGGCTACTTTATCTAAACTTATTTGACTTCTAAGGACACCATAATTCCTTTACTTCGTCTACATTGTTGTCCGTAACAAATCTGGTAAATTTGCTACGAACCTCATTTACGCTACCCCTCATTACTTACGAATTTCTTCACATGTCTCTCAGTCCACATTCGGTTCTCGGTAGGCAGTTAGTTCCACACATTATGTCCTGTAAATCTTCCTTCTTTTCAGTGAGGGTAGCAATGTCATCAGCGATCGTTATCACTGATATGATTCAGTCTTAATACCATTCCTGAACCCACCTTTTTCGTCCGTCATTGTTTCTTCTATGTACAAAGTGAACAGCGGGAGGGAAACATTGCATCCTTTCCTACCCCAATTTTAATAGCAGTGATTCGTTTTTTGCTCTTCTGCTGTATCATTTCTTATAGGCTCTAGTCAAGTTGTTAAGGATCTGCAAATCTAGTAATTTTTCAAAACCGGATAACCGGATGGTAAAAGAAAAATTTATCGCTAGTACTCATCCGCAATATATAAATCCTTTTTAATTGTCTCTTATTATATTTCATAGAAGTACCAAACACTGATTCCCTCCGTCGGTGTCACCCCGCCCCCCACCTCTCTCTCTCCCTTGTCCACAGAGACAATGGATACACATTCTACAGGACAGTCATTTAAATTATCGTTCTGGTATGCTGATTTAGGTTTTCCGAATTTTCCTACATATATTATGGTAATATTCCACGTTGCTTCCTTTCAAGACAACAGTGACAGTTTGCTTTTCCCTCCTTCCCACAATTCAAGCTTGTGTTCCATCACTTACGACCTGTTTTCTTTATGTTAACCTTAATTTTCTCTCTTTGTTCTCCGTTGGACGTTACTGTTATTCAGAATGTAAGTTTCACCGTTAGTATGAGTAACAACAAACAAATAATGGTAATGTCTGTATCTGTCCTTAATTCATTACTTATGTCGAAGACGTAGGCAAAACCTACCGATTTCTTTGTTTATTTTTTGTTTGTTTGTACGTATCTGCATGTACATGCAGGGTCATCAGTGCTGGCAAGCCTCTAAATAACTGTCACTACTTTCATCTGAAGCTGCTTTCTCTCCTTTACTAAACTGACTATTAGTTGTTGACTATGGATGTGTTTTATCGACACATTCTCTCGTTTAGCCACGTTGCTCAATAAATTTCCTTTCTCTTCATTTGCATTCTGTACCTAACCGTTAGTTAACCCATCTGGCCATCAGCATATATGTGGTATGCGTACTGCAAGACCTGCGTTACACACACCATCAGATTATTTGACTCGTCGCTCTAACGAAGTAGGCGAGTGTCAGCAATATGTCTCATGGTTTTATCGTGGCGTGTTTATCTTCTACCATTAGGTCAGACGATAGAAATGCCACTTGCACGCTTAGAGTAGAAGATTGACAATGACCAACTTTAAACAGAACTGGATTAATTTTTACACACATTTATTAAAATAATAACAAGCATAGACATTACGTAACTTGATTCTGGATGCTATTTACAATTGACAATCTGAAGTTCCTTTGGTCTTGGTACGTTAATCTTATTCTCACATATCTCTGATACTTGACAAAGTGTCTCTACATTTATCTTCATGGCTATGTACAGGAATATGATAATCTTCTTAGGTGCAGACTGAAACTTGACTATAGACTGGTGCAGACAAATGCAGACAAATGCAGACTGACTAATCGGAAGTCGGACCACTCGTTATAATACCTCGCGCGTTCAGGTATCACTGCGCGAGTGTGATCCGCGTAGAGAAATCTCATTGGCTGCATTACATACTAATACGCCGATCGGCGAAAGCAGAATTTGGTCCGTCACTAAGGCAGCGCCATCTCATAGTGCGGAGATGAACGAGCACTGCGCCTGCACTATTGTGCTTAGCGGGACGCGCTCTAGTGGGAAAGTTGTGTACGGGCTGACTACGCAGAACTATGTACACAACAATATATTTTTGTTTTAATACATAATTCCCAGGTACCGCAGCGCTTTATTATGAAGACACCTTTAAAGCTCTTGGAGGCGTATTTTACAATGTTATCATTAATCCATTCGTTTCCTTAAAGAAAACCGCGACTCCATAACATCAGAACAACTTCGGCCACACTGGTGTCTTACCACCATCGTTTGAAGGAGATGCTCCCTTGGAAATGGCGTCAGATGAGACATTTCGCTCAACGTTAAACTATCTTAAAAGCCGACAACTCAAAATTCTGTTACACTGAAACCAATGTACACCAAGTCACTGTAGGTACAACATATTTTCGAAATCCCAAAATCAGTTACTGATTCATGCCATCAAAATGGGTGTATAATGCAAGCAGGCATTTATTGCACAGGATGGAAATAATTCGAAGTCTAGAATACGCTGACTATCTTACATTCGGTGAACTGCCACTAGCCCCTTGGAGAGTAGTGATAACTGCTCTCATACATTGTCCTCCCGTATGTGCGAGGCGCTTAACTATAAACGCACGAAAGGAAACAGTATCGATCTACGGCAACGGAATACCTGTGCATTCAGCTTGTGAAGTGGAGCATGCCTCACGCACGACAGCCTTTTGAAAGGTTACTCTGTATTGTTAACGATGTCGCCGCTGCTCGCATGCGCTTAGCGGTGGCTGGCGTAGGTATTCAGTAAGGATACGTGCCTCGTGGTTCTATGTAAGGCGGAGAGAGAGCTGTGGCTTCCTTGGCGTGCACATGTGCCTTATAAAATTCCACAGCCGAAACGTCACCATTGGTATTAACTCCATCCGTCCTCGGATACTGAGTAATTTCATTTTAATTCTATATTCTGGTCTTCCCGAAGCAGACACAAACGCTACATATAATTACCTACCCTTGATATCAGTGTCAGACAGATGGGTTATATTGGTTATTTCAATTTATGACACAGGAAGCGACACCAGTTGTACACTTAGAATGTAAGTGTGTACGAGGACAAAGTGGAGAATGTACTGGCAGTCTGATTTCAGTGAGATTTTGCCAACGTTGTTGGAGGGATTCTGGCCGTGTGAAAAGTCTGTACCTGGCTGTCATCCCTCTTCACCAGACGAATATACCAACCATAACGTCTTTAGTTATTGGAATAGTGGGAACACAGAATATGTGAAATGTAGCGAATAAGTTAAATTCTCCAGCAATTTGTGTTACAAATCCGTCAGGCTACGCTATCCAAAGCACCACAGCGCAGAAGTGCAAAGTACTGGAGCAAAATGACAATGTTTTTCCTTTAACCCCTGTAATGTATTGTATCATCCGACTGCTGCTGGCACCCAGGGCCTATGAGACCGGATCTCTCTGAGGCAGCTTCGCGCACCAGGTGCCGAATGCAGTCGCATTTCATCTATAAGGATCTCACTCGGTGCCAGCGCTACGCCGTCACTGTTTCCTGTGTCAGTCGCAGCAATCTCGAATCTCTGAAGTGGCCTTCCCGGCAGGAAACGTGGACGCCGCCCCCTTGACCGGCCATCGGGCTCCATAATACAGTGTCTTGTTAACTACTGACGTCATACAGGACTTCCACTTTTGCCGTACAATCTAAACATTGACTGTACCTCTTCCTTCTGGTCCTTGACCGAATGAACATTTGTTTCTGACTGTGGTGATGTGATACTCTTAGTCAAAGTCCTTGCACGGGAAGTTCCAATGACCCATGATACTGTAACATTCATGGTCGTTGTGACATTATTTGTGTTCTTTGACCATGCAAGAGGTCTTTTTGGTTTCGTGTTTCACGACAAACTACATGAAGATAGTTACCGACCCTCACCATGGCGTTCTTTTCTCAAGACAACGCAACTAACTTTTTGAAGCCAGTCTACTTGTCAAATACTCAAGTCCTAACCAGTCATAGCAGATTTTTTGTGGTCCATAAATATTCAAGACTTAACGTTATTGAAGACTATGTTTAATATTTCCTCCTGTTGCAGACGCTTGTTGGAGTTTAATAAACATTCTAAGCATGTTCTACCTCGGTGCGTTTACCTTGTGCTGCCTTCGGGGAATTTTTTGTTTTTTAATCCTCATTCTTCTGACTCGTTTGATGCGGCCTGTCATGAATTCCTCTTGTGTGCTATCCATTTAATTGAAGAGTAGCACTTGCAACCTGTGTCGTAAATTATCTGCTGGATATATTCCAATCTCCGTCTTCCTCTACATTTTTTCCTCTCTACAGCTCCCTCCAGAACCAGAGAAGTTATTCCCTGAAGTCTTAACAGGAGCCTAGGAATCCAGGTCCTTCTGCCTGTCAGTGTTTTCCATACTTTCTTTTCCTCATCGATTCCGCGGAGAACCTCCTCCTTCCTTACTTCACCAGTCTAGCAAATTTTCAGTATCCTTCTACAGTACCATATCTCAAAGGCTTCGAATCTCTTCTGTTCCAGATTTCCCACTATACATGTCTCATTACCATACAATGTTGTGTTCCAAACGTAAAGTCTCAGAAATTTCTTCCTCAAATTGAGATCTATGTCTGATACTTGCCGACCTGTCTTGTCCTGGATTTCGCTTTTCGCCGGTGGTATTCTACTGTTTATATCCTCCTCTTTCTGTCCGTCATGGGTTATTTGACTGTCTGGATACCAGATATCCTTAATTGTGTCTACTTCATGATCCCCAACTCTGAGGTAAAGTTCCCGCTGTTCTCATTTTTGCTACTTCTCATTTACCTTATCTTTCTTCTTTTTACTCTCTATATATGCTCTGTACTCGTTAGACTGTTCATTCCATTCAACAGATCTTGTAATTGTTCTTCTACACTGAGAATAGTAATGTCGTCAGCGAATCACAGGTTTCCTTGCACTTCCAATCTCGGTCTCACTCTTGAACCTTTCTTTTATATCCGTCATTGTTTCTTCGACCTGTAGATTGAGCAGTAGGGGTGAAAGACTACATCCCCGCCTTACAACCTTTTCTATTCCGAGCACTTCTTTCTTCGTTTTCCAGTATAATTACTCCCTTTTGGTTCCCTTACATATTGTAATTAACCCGTCTTTACCTATAACTTTACCCATATTTTTATCGGAATATCAAACACCTTGCACCATTTTACGGAGCCTAAGGCTTTATCCAGATCGACAACTTCTGTGAATGGGCATTAATTTGCCTTCGTTCTTCCTTCCATTATCAACCGCAACGTCAAAACTGTCTGTATGGTGGTTTTACCTTTCCTAGAACCCAACTGACCGTCATCTAACAGATCCCCAATTCTGTTTTCAGTTTTTCTGCATATTATTTCACTCAGAAACTTGGATGCCTCAAATGTTAACCTGATGTGCGGTAATTCTCGCATTTGCTGACTCTTACTATCTTTGGAACTGCGTGGATAACGTTCTTCCGAATTCCTGATGGTAAATCGTCAAACTGACACATTCTACACACCATTGTGAACAGTCGTTTTGTTGCCACTTCACCAATGACTTTATAAATTCCGATAGTATGTTGTCTGCCCTTCTGCTCTATTTGATCTTAAGTATTCAAAAGCTCCTTTAAATACTGAGCCTATTATTGGATCCACATCTTCTCCCTATGGACTCCTGCTTCTTCTCATATCAGCTTCCCATACAAGTCCCCCTCATAGATTCTTGAAACGTACTCCTTCCACCTATCCACCTCTCTCCTTTGCATTTAACAGTGGAATTCACATTGTAGCTACTATTAACGTTACCATCATTGCTTTACATTGCAACGAAGACTGTTGTGACTTTTGTATATGCTGTGTCGAGCCCACTGACAATCATTTATTTTTGGATTTCTTCTTGTCTTTCATGCAGATATTTAACTCAGCTTCCCTGCCCTTTCTGTTTATTTCATTCCTAAGTGACCTGCATTTCTGTATTCCTTAAGTGTTCATCCCTGGTAGCCGAGTGGTCAGCGCGACGAAACGTTATACTTAACAGCCCGAGTTCGATTCCCGGCTGGGTCGGAGATTTTCTCTGCTCAGGGACTGGGTGTTGTGTTGTCCTTATCATCGTCATTTCCTCCCCATCGGCACGCAAGTCGCCGAAGTGACGTCAACTCGAAAGACTTGCACCAGGCGAACGGTCTACCTGACGGGAGGCTCTAGCCACATGGCATTTCCGTTCCTTAATTTCCCTGAACTTCTTTCTACTCCTCTCTTTCGGCTATTAACTTACGTTTTTTTTTCTGTTACCTATCGTTTCTTCGCACTTACCTTCGTTGTACCTATGTTTTTTCTCTACTTCTGCATTTTCCTTTCGTAGAGACGTTCATTCCTCTCATTCCTCTCCAACTGAACTGCCTACTGAGTTATTCATTGTCACAGTGTCTGTAGCCTCAGAGAACTTAAAATCTGTCTCTTCATTCCATAGTATATCCGTATCCTACTTCTTTGTGCATTGGTTCTTCTTCACTATCCTCTAGTAAGTTTGGTCGTTAGAAATTCAGGTCTTAACCACTCAAAGTCACATGGATTTTTTTGTTCAATAAATATTCAACATTTAAACACATTTAAGTCTGTGTGTTTACAGTTCTTCCCGTTGGAGTTCATTGTATGAGTCTAATATATATTTTAAGCATATTCTAGTTGGGTGTATTTTCCTTGTGCTGTCTTCGGTGGATACACTACTATGGTCGAAATGCAATGTCGCCTCCCGTCGTTGTGAAATGATGTGATCAGTTTGACCAAGGCTACACTCATGTGATGATTTTGATCGAGAGAGAAGGCGAGCGATATCGATCAGAGACAACAATGTCCAGATAATTTTTCTGGAAAGCTGAAAGAACATCTCATGGAAAAGAGCCATGGAGTCTTGTTTTGCGTGGTAAACCCTGGCTTGTTAAAGAAATTACAATCATAACAATCATCCATAGTGCACATCTCGATACAATAGATACATTGACATTCGTAAGCGTTATAACTCTGATGCTATTGAGTTCTCCATCAACATCCAGGACATGCGTACATTTGAGGTGCATAATATCAGAGTATCGGTTCGTATTTAAATCAGCCATATCCACAATTTGAAACAATCATGAAGATAATAATAGTGAATGATATACTCTGACCAGCCATCACATTATGACCACCTACTTAACGGCTTGTATGTCTTCCTTTGACATGGATAATAGCAGCGATGTGTCGTGGCATGGAAGCAAAGGGTGCTTAGTAGGTCGCTGAAGGGAGTTGGCACCACATCTTCACACACTAGCCACGTATCTGTCGTAAATTCCGAGGTGGGGAACGATGAGCTCTGACGCCACGTTCAATCATATCTCAATGAGATCGAATGGGTTAAGATATGGCGAGTTGGGGGGGCAGCAGATAAATTAAAGATATCTTCGGTGCATTGAATCACACTCCTGGCCTGGTGACATGTCGCATTATCATGTTGAAAAATGCCACTGATGTTGGGAAACTTGACCATCATGAAAAAGCTTACGTGTTTTCAACCAGTGTAATATACTCCTTTACTACCATGGTGCCGTGCACGAGCTCCACTGGACCCATGGATGCCACATTAATGTTCCCTGTAGCATAATGGAGCCGCCGCGAGCATGCCTCTGTCCTGAAATACAGGTGCCAAGCAGGTGATCCCCAGGAAGACGACAGATCCTCACCATCCTATCGGAATTATGAAAAGGTTATTGTGATTCATGACATGCAACACTCTGCCACGGTTCCAACGTCCAGAGCCCGTGGCCACGTGCCCATTTCAGTTGGAGCTGCCGATGATGTGTTGTTCACATTGGGACATGTACGGGTTGTCGGCTTCCAAAGCCCATCGATAGGGATTTTCGGTGCACTGTAAGTGGAGAAACAGCTTTACTTTGCTCAGGATTCAATTATGATGTTAGTTCCGGCATCGGTCGCCACTGGTCCTGTTTTACCAGCCTGCCCAGGCCAACATGTCAGACATCTGTAACGAAATGTGGCTTTCCAAGCCCGCATTGTCTGGAAGTGGTTTCACATTACTTCTGCCACATGTTGAAGACACTAACTGCGTGATCCTTGAACACCTGACAAGTTGTGCAGTTCCTGAGATGCTCATGCCAAGCCTCCAGGCCATCACAACATGTCCTAGAAATGTTCAAAAGTGTGTGAAATCTTATGGGACTTAACTGCTAAGGTCATCAGTCCCTAAGCTTACACACTACTTAACTAAATTATCCTGAAGACAAACACACACACCCATGCCCGAGGGAGGACTCTAAACTCCGCCGGGACCAGCCCCACAGTCCATGACTGCAGCGCCCTAGACCGCTCGGCTAATCCCTTGCGGCTATGTCCTAGATCAAACTGAGATAGAGCACGCTTCTTTGTCGCTCCAGACAGCGACAGCACACTCACTAACACTACATGCAGAATCCGTGACTAGGAGTCATTCCTCACCATCTGATGCTGCTCTGACCTGGACGGTTTTATTGAATAGTAGGACGGTGGTCGCAATGTTCTGGCCGATAGTGTATCGCCACTTACTTTCCAACATTATCATCGATTCTGGGATGGAGCCTCCACGTCGAACTAGCTTCTCTGAACATAATGGCAAATCGGTATGCGTGTCATGCAAACTAATATATTATGTGAGTTCTGCCTTCACTGCATATCCCATGTCAGAATCAGCCATAAAACCCTCAATTTATCCGCCTAATCCCTTGCATTCTTCTTCAAGCATCCATCAAAAATCGCCAAACGGCAGTGATTGTTACATGGAGTGTCCATATAGGTTATTGACATTCAAGTACTTGATGTAACTCGGATCAAGGGATGGATTGAGGCTCTCACACATACAGGGATTATTTGGTTTTGCGTGTCAATGAAAATATTGACAAAGTCCGCCATGATACCTCACTCAAAGAAAAGAAGCATGTCAGCATCAGTCAATATTTTGAAGTTGTGCTCATTTTTTTAAGCATATTATCGCAAGGCAACCCAGGTGCTGTGTAGTAGGAGCTGTAATCCAGGGAATATGTGGTCAAGCATAGACTCTGGAATTTTTCGAAAACATCTACAGGCAAGCACACATCGGTGTTAATGTAAAGCTTTGTATAAACTGCTAAAGTGGAGATGCTGAACTCCTGCCAGACATTCATATCATTGTCATACTCTGCATCTGAGTTTTTCCATTGTATTGTATTGTCTTATATTGAATTGGGGACCTAGAAACGACGGGGCGGATTCGTCCCCGATGTAGCCTTCAGTGGTTCACAATACCACAACAGGCTACAGCAGTCCACTCACCACACCGCCGGCCCACATCGAACACAGGGTTACTGTGCGTCTCCCCCCCCCCCCCCACAGTGGACCCTCAGCCCCCCTAGGGAACGTCTCACACCAGACGAGTGTAACCCCAAATGTAGGTAGGGTAGAGTTATGGTGGCGAGAAAATGTTTGTGCACCAATCACCGACATAGTGTAACTGAGGCGGAATAAGGGGAACCAAATCGCATTCTCCGAGGCAGATGGAAAACCGCCTTAAAAACCATCCACAGACTGGCTGGCACATCGGACCTTGACACTAATCCTCCAGACGGATTTGTGCCGGGGACCGGCATGCCTTCTCGCCCGGAAGACATCTTCTCCTTGTCACAAGTTGACACTTTTCCTCCTTGGGAATAACAACTTGAGCGATATGCGTATCCTTCTGTGGCAGAGTTTCAACACGTTTCTGGAGTGCTGCGTGCATATAACGAAGTGAGTCATGGAAGCAGAGCACAGCTCTTTGCGTCGTTCATCTGGAGAAAGAAATACATATCTCAGCAATCTCTGACCTGATCCTTCTCCGTAGCGAAAGTGGAAAAGTGTTCAACAAGAAATTGAACATCGTACCGGCTTAAATTATCAAAGGAGACGGATATGTGTCGCAGTAATTGATACATCGAGTCGAATGTGTTATGGGCTGCGCAAAGGAACTTCCCCGTAAGTCCCTACGAGGACTTTCCACATTTCTATCTAAAAGCAGTCACGCACTTCCATGTACAAATCTTCATTCTCCTTTGATTTCCTATCGGGAATGTTATTGCTGTAAAACTTGTCTACATCCTATGAAGGTTTTCATCTATGAATGACAAGCACTAAACCATACCGAAATGTGTGTTGTGGATGATCCTTATGACTGTAATTGCTTTCGCAAGTCAGAGGTTGGTCATGCAAATCATTCGTGATGTGTTTTATTTTCGATATTAATACGTGCCTTCTTATCAGCCATATCCTTAGAAAGCATGCAAAAGCTTGACCATTTACTATATCACAGACAAACATTAGGGTGTCACGCTGGGTATTTTAGCTGATCCTCTAACTTCCTTTCTTGGAAAACTGGTCCAGTACAGTACTCAATGTAGACTCACAAAACGAATCAGCGATTGATTTACTCCTTGATATCACGCCATTTTCCCCTCAAAAATAGTGAATCACTTTCTCTTCAATACCAGAGGCCTATTTGGATGTGTATGACGACAAATTCATGCTCAGCACAGCACTAACTTTAGTGGCTGGATGCTGTAGATCATTAACAACCATGAGGAGCTCCGTTTTCAGACTAGGAAGACACACTTTCAGAAGCCCTACAGGGTCGTGGTACCCTCCTGTTGGGTTATCGAACCTAGGGAACGAAATTCGCTCCTCTAAGGAGTACACAGTCATTGAGTATTCTAATTGCGATATGGCGTTACTGATGTCTTCCACTAAAATCATGGTGCAGGGATCTAGTGCTAGCTACAGAATTACTGCTATTACTATTACTAAAACTAGTTTATGACAATGATGCTGCTGGTGGCTGCAGTGTGTAGCAGGGCATTGAATATACTTTGTGGTTCAAGTGAGAATGTGGGGAAGGAGAAGATCATGCATTGGCCAAGTGCGAACAGTTTTCAGCTCCAGCTGTGGAGATGGCTGCTTCCACAACCCTGAGCTAGTTACCAGAGGGAGAGTAGATCACGGACGCCAGAGCAGAGCGGGTATGGCGATAGTGGCAGTGGGGGAGGGGGGGGAGGAGGGGGCTAAGGCAGCAGCTGCAGCTGTTGCATTTGCCCATGCAGCAACGAGTGGCACAGTAAACAGCTCTTCTTACTATCCAGGATCACGTCTCTTTAGTGGGTGGGGGTGGGTGGGGTGGTATGATGTATACAGTTTCACTGATTCAGCGTTAACCAGTAGGAACACAGTACTCTGAGTAGAGATGAAAACCTCCAATTGCATGTTGAACACTTTGGTTCACACATGTGTTCACACCAGCAGGAAAATACTCACCTGAGAGGGAGACACAGAAAGGAAGTGAGTCTGCAGTTTCCTGGTCAAAGGAATGCTGCCACTTGATGATTTGTTCAGGGCCATAGGAACAACCGGGAATCCTTTGGGCGGTTATGTACGTGATTCCACTCAGACCAGTACTGGCATGCTCAACCCTCTATTGTGGCTGACTGTTCCTCCTCTGACAACTGTCTCTTTGCGGTCCCTGAAAGGCATTTGTTTGCACAGTGTGGAGGACAAGGGCCTCACACACGTGCAATCTCGTTTTAGTTCCGCCATCTACTGTGTGGCGATGCTAGCGGCTCTCACTGACAAGCAACAGTCCAGTAGCAAGCAGGCTTCGACAGCGAACATGGCACTCCACCTAGTACCTGACAGCGCCCACCTGGCACACATCGCCTAACTCCTGGGGCTTACAGATAAGCATGCTCGGTGTTCTGCCCGGTGTCTGGCAGCATCCAGAAGATAGACACTTTTGGGGATGGTCCACAATGGTGGCTAATATATCGCTCTTCCTTCCATTCCTCGTTGCTTACAGTTTTTACGTCAGGGGGTGCAGATGTGAGCTTTACCCGAGTTGCGGAGTCCCATTTCCTGCTCATTAAAAACAGAATATACAAATTTTATTGAGCAACAATATATTATTACATCAATTGACAATGAGTTGAATTTTTTGTCATGAGATCGTTGGTCTCAAGCACCTCATGGTCAGGTATTTTCTGTGCCTCGGGACAGGTGTTTGTGTTGTCCCCATGAGTGCATCATAATCATCATCATCATCATCATCATTTGTGACAGTGGTTAGATAGGACTGTGTTAAGACGTTGGGCTGCGTAAAAACTGGGACTTTGTACGAGCGCTGATGACCCTGCAGCTGAGCGACCCACAAACTCAACATCATCATTATCATCATCATCATCAAGCACCTCAGCATAGACTGTGCCTTTTTCCTGTTAGTTTCAATATGGGGGAGGGGAAGGGGAAGTTGGTTAGCGGATGGAGAGCTAGGCTATTTCCTAGGGTGGAAGACATAATTAAGCAATTAACTTTTATAATTAGTAATTTAATATAAAAAGTGTGCTTCCATCTGTGAGGGGGAGTGAGAGAAAAAGATTAGGGGTTCCCAGGTGGGTGGAGAAGAGGGAGGAGGGGTAGGGTTTCTCAGAAGGATTAATTATCCCCAAGAGGTCACAAATCAGTTCCCAGGTGGTTATAAATCAGTTAGCATAAAATAGGTTATGGGGAGGTGGATAACGTGCTCCTGGACGTGTGTTTGCCCCTGAATTAATGTAAACCACAGAAACCAAAGTAATCAGAATCTGCTTTACCCCACTGCTGCAGGTCTGGACCGAGAATGAAATATGGATTTCCATCACTCCAAGTGTAGCTATTGTGGCAGTAAAAACACCATCATGGTGTTCATCTAAGAACAGTTCAAGGTCTAGGGGGATAGCACTGCTCTGCTTAAGCTGATTAATACTTTTAATCCTCTGAAATTTGAGTGACAATTCATTTGTCCACATAGCTTAAAAACATTTTTATTTTAATGTTCTAACTGCTTTTCCACCATTGTTCTCCGCACTAATACTTTGAAGCGTCGACGCCACTCGCAAAATAACGGTATCTTAAGGAGGAATCTTTCCCCATACGATCCAGCTGACATCATCAAATAGTACTGTGTGGAAAATTCGGCGTTGGGAATCTAGTACAGTTGCTAGTGCCCTGAACAAACCCGTGTCTCATATACTCCTATCCATGGTTATGAACTTTTTAGCTTATGATTACATCTGTTGCGAAATACAGATCACTACATTCATCACAGTTTCCTGGAATTTAAACTCGCTGCACCGTATGTTAAATGCATGTGTACTAGCTCAGGTTTCAAGAAATGCTCCGTATTCGGAGGACATTTATTAACTACATACTGCCCAAAACTCACTGTGGATACGTCACTGACCATTATCTAGTTGTTCAAAGTACCGCCATGAACGTCACGGCGTTAAGCCGTTGTTGATTACGTAACAATCTCTCTCACAGACGCTTTGCTCCTCCTGAAATATTGATTTCGAAGCATTGATTCCTTGTCTCAGAACACTCAGGTTCAGATATTGTACCGTCTCCACACGCTGAAGAAATAGGCACGCTGTATGGGCAACACAAGGTATGAGGTACATTAAAAACGTAACTAAAAACCGGAAATTTTGCTCGCTGAATTAATCAGAGTGCGCCATTCTTTTGTTATTTCGTTGGTATTTAAAAATTTCTTAAGGGAATCAGTACAATCTTAACCATATGGGACATTTTGTCTGTTGTCAGCTATAAAAATGGTTTGGTGGGATCAGCGACTATCGGAAAGAAAATTATTACATCTTGCTGTAAGGAAGTAATTTAGTGCACCATTGTTTTAGAAACGTTACATGTTGCTTTCGGTGAAGCTATTACGAATAAAAGAATGGTTCGCGACCGCCATTACCGTATCCAAGAAGGCTGTGAAGACGTTGAAGATGAAGAGCCCCCTGAACGTCCCGAAGAAACCGTGGAAAAAGTAAAAGAAACTGTTACTAACGACTACCGAATCACCAGCAGTCATTGAGAATGTTGACTTTTCAACTCGTTCATTCCATGAAAATCATTCGAATGCTTTGGGTGCAAAACGTGTGACTCCAGAATCTGTTCAAAAGTTGTTAAGATTTAGAATAAAAACGGTTGCGAATGCAAGCGCCTTAGGAGTCACTAGAGAATTCAGTAACAGCAGGGAAATACTGAAAAGTGTCATAATAGGTGAGGATACGTAAGTTCAGGGTTTTTATTTTTTATTTTGCACGTCTAGTTCCGCAGGAACAAATTGAGGAGCAAATCTCCAGGGTCATGGAACCTGTGTAAATAAAATTACAACATAAAAGTAAAAATAGATAACATAAAATGTTTGCGGACCTAATAAAAGACAAACCATAAGTTTATGTAAACACAATCAACAATATAAAAGTTATGAACTTAATGTTTCAAGGAACTCCTGGACAGAACAGAAGGAGTGACCCATGAGGAAACTCTTCAGGTTCGATTTGAAAGCGCGTGGATTACTGTTAAGATTTTTGAATTCCTATGGTAGCTTATTGAAAATGGGCGCAGAAGTAGAAACTACAGCAAAGAATATTTATATATTGAGACGCCAACTTCAGAATACCCAAACTAGTGAACGACGGTCGACAAGAGGTTAGCCAACTTGGCACTACTTAGTATCCGATCCACCCGTATCTGAGGTAAACATACCATTTGAAAATACGACATAAGCGAATAGCAGAAGCAAAGTAGACTACTTTTCGTGTCGAACGATCACTTACTTCACATTCCATTCGAATAGTAAAAATGGCAACATTAAGTCTCTGAACAAGATCCGGAACGTGGGCTTTCCAAGACAGTTTACTATCTATCTGAACACGTATAAATCTGTACTGTTCAGTTTCACTAATGAAATGCACATTCTGTGAAATTAAAATGTCCGGTTTTGTCGAATTATGTGTTCGAAACTGTGAAAACTGTGTCTCGCTGTGATTTAGCGTTAGTTTATTTTCTACAAGCCGTGTACTTATGTCACGAACTGTACTATTTGAAACAGAGCCAACGTTCCACACAACATTGTTTACTACCAAGCTATCGTCAACAGCAAACAGAAAAAATTTAGAAATACCTATAATACCAGAGGACATATCATTTATATAAATAAAGAACAGGAGTAGCATCAGCACTGATCCCTGCAGCAACCCATATTTGACAATGCCCCACTCAGACTTCTCGTTACAGCCATTATCAACACTGTAAATAATGACCTTTAGCTATCTGTTGTTAAAGTAAGAGGTGAACCAATTGTAAGCTACTCCCTGTATTCCTTAACGGTCCAACGTCTGGCGCAATATTTTGTGATCAACACAAACGCCTTAGCTAAACCAAAAAAAAAAAAAGACCTAGTGTTCGAAAGCTAAACCAAAAAAGACGCCTAGTGTTCGAAACGTTTTGTTTAATACGTCCAGTACATCACAGAGAAAAGACAATACAGTATTTTCAGTTGTTAGACCACTTCTAAGGCCGCACTATACATTTGGTAGCAGATTAGGTGAAATAAATTAATCAATTAACTTTACATATACAACCTTTTCAGTAACCTTAGGAAACACTGATGGCATAGAAATTGGTCTCAAATTGTCTACATAATTCGTTTTTTGATTTTTCTAAAGCGGTTTACTACTGAGTACTTTGATCGTTCAGGAAACTGACCATTCTTAAAGGAAAAGTTACAATTACGGCTGTGTACACTCCGTCATATCCATGAGAATCCTCAGTCTTCAGTTATTTAATTATTAACTCAGTCTCTCCCTAGTCATTATCACAGAGGAGTATTTCAGACATTAGTCTCGGAAAGTCATTTTCCAACAGAACTATGTGATTCCCTTTAGAAAATAAGTTTTTATTTAATTCACCAGAAAAGCTCAGAATATGATCGTTAAATACTGTATGTATATCTGACTTATCAGTAACATAAATATTTTTACTACGAACTGACTTTATACTGTCGATCTTGTGCTACTGACCAGACACTTCCTTCACAACTGATTATATAGTTTAAATTTTATTCTGTGAGTTATCTATTCTATTTGCGTGCCACATACACTTTGCCTTCCTAATAACATTTCTAGCGCTTACAACACTTTGTAATGGGCTACTCTAGACTGCTTGTGACTACTTCTTATATTTTGATGTAATTCTCACTTTGTTCTACAACACATGATATCCATATCCCACTACTCAGCCACGCAGGCAGCCTTTTACTGTTAGTAACTTGTTTAGAAAGTTCTAATGGAAAGTAACTTTCAAAGAGCATGAGAAATGCGTTAATTAAAGCATTACATTTGTCATCTATGTTATCTGTACTATAAAGATCCTGCAACTCCTTGCCCTAATGAGGTCTAAAAAACACTCTATTGGCGTTGTAATAGATTTTCTACATACTCTGTAATTATATATAACATTTGTTTGAGTACAAAAATGTTTTATGTTGAAATTTGTGCAGCATGGCCAGGTAAATGCCATTCACCACTTTACGAACAGAATGCCCTTCTAGTAACGAAGAATGGATAAAAATATTTTCTATCACTATAATAGTGTTTCGCTGCACTCAGGTTGGAAAAAACACAGTCTGCAGCAGATCATACGAATTTAGGTCATTCTCCATTTTTTTTTCTTGCACACACACATAAAAAATTAAAATTGATGTCACCACATATAAGTAATTTTTAGTACTTCCTATAAAGTGAACAAAGTACCCTGTCTTGTTTGAGCAGAAATGTTCTGAAGTCAGACTTAGGGAACATATAAAGAACAACTACTGCAGTATTAGTGTTTCAATAAATTCACCTGCCCCTGCACAACATTCAAATACCTGTTCAATGCAGTGCTGTGATACGGCTGCGTGCTCAAATGGAATACTGTTTTGTTATATGGCCACTCCCCAACTCAGCAAATAACACCCAAAAGAACAGACAGCCAATCTGTATCCTGGTAAAGGAAGCCTCTGAAAATTGTCAAATTATTTATGTGGTGCTCCGATACATCAATAATGTCAGAATCAACATCTGTAAGCAATTCACCAACTTTATCTCTAGTACCTCTTATATTTTTGTGAAATATGCTAATTCCTTCTCTACTTGGATACCTGACCACCTCGGAAGGTGATTCCTTTGTCAGGAGAACTTCCTTTAAGCAGGGATATCAATCAGCTGACTTCAGTCGAAAAAAGGTGCTCTCCTACACGAATTACGACAGGTATTTTTCTGTGAGTGCTCCCTCCACTGCCCACCACTGAGTCACCTGTAAGCATTGCCACCCTCTCCTTCCCATACCTATTCAGGTGCTGGCCACGCCTAGTGAAACGCGATATACTGATGGACTCGACTGGCACCACTGCAATGTGAGCCATGCCCTCCGCCTTCAGTGCCTTCTCCAGCCCCATGTTAACACGACTAGTAGCAGCATTAAGGTGAGGTCAATCATGATGCTCAAACAGTTGCACGAAGTACACATTAGTGCCACCAGTTTGAGTAGTTATCTTTACCAGGTCACCACCTAAACCATTACTCCACGTCTCAATCAAGACTATTCCCTTGTCCACCCACAATAACTACCTAATCCTCTTTTGCAAAATTCCTACATAACTATCTCATGTTAACAGTCACCGGAGCCTACCCTGCACTAGGCTTTACAATGCTGATGACCTGGTACTCACTTCCCAACGCAGTCTGCGACTGCTGGCCCACACCTCTGCCATACGAGCTTCCTAGCAGCAGAACCTTCTTCTTTGTGTTAAAGTTTGTAGCAGATTTAGGCTTCCTAACAACTGAGGACGTCGAAAAGAGTCTCAATCGTCCCAGAAGATGGGAGTTGCTGCATCGCCTAACAACGAATTATAACTACTCAAATGTGTCGTAGCAGGTAATGAAACATTGGATTACGCACATGTCGCAAGAACTGAGTCTCAGTCGCTCCAATGACAGTTTCCTCGATCTCCAAGACCGAGAAAAGGTTCGACAAGGGTAGTTGAATATGAAAATTATGCTCACCATGTTCTTAGATTCCAGCAAAAGAGAGAACCATTAATTCCTACAACCAGGTAGTACGATAAATAAGGAGAATCACTTACAAGTGAACACCGTTTGCGTGAATCAATCTAAAAAGAAAGCAGGGATTTTCGGTGAAACAGTGCCAGTTCTTCGCATCACTATAACCAATCGATGTTGCGTAATGGTTAGCACACTGGAGTCGGATTCGGAAACACAATGGTTCAAATTCGTATTCAGCCATCCAAATTTACGTTTTCAGTGATTCTCTATATCACTCCAGGCAAACGCCAGGATAGTTTCCTTTGAAAAAGGCATGGCCGGTTCCCTTTCGTAATTCGTGATTGTGCTCCGGCTCTAATGATCTCTATGTTGACGAGGCGTTAACCTCTAATCTACATTCTTTCCTTTCTGCAGCACGTAATGCTCCTGCTGACCTTCATATAATCCGATGAACAGAGTGTGTGATCTTGAATACCGGATATTACAAGCCTGTGGATGTACATTTAAACACATTTAAGGCTGCCCATCCACTGCTTGAGAACAAACGAGATGATGGAATGGTTAAAATGCTGGTGCCGGAAGAGCTAGGCCCAAATGCTGGTCAATTCAGCTACAGCTAGTATTTTTAAGTGGTTTCCCTCAGTAACAGAATCGGAAGTGGTTTAAGCGTATCAGTATGTCTAATAACCACCATTATTTATGTGCACCTATGCTAGCGTATTAATTGCAACATAGTGATCATTCTGATATTTCTTAAATGTCGACAAGAAAAAACAGGTTCAACGCAAACTCGTCACACACGTCAGGAAGTAATACTGAATTCAATAATAAGAACGATAATGAAAATTCCTGAAACATTAAAACTGTGTGCTGAACAGGGATTCGAATCCGGAACCTCTACCTCTTGGATAACAATAATTACAATTTTTAAAATGTGTTGCTTTAAAGAGTGTTATGAGATGTTTATCATAAAACAGTCTGTTAGACGATTAACATGTAATTTTAGGAACAATGACACTTCAGGCGACTGTATTTTATTTGCACATCAGATTTTCAGCCGGCCACCACACTCAGTTCTGTTTATGTTCACTGCACCATATGTTGACATTACGCTACGCAACTGGAAGCAAATATAATCTCTGCTATTATTACATGTCGACGAAACAGCGAATGCGCTCTTTGACCGACTTGTGCGTGTCAGCGCACTGCAGCTCCGCAGTATGTTAGTAGCTATAGTTTGTAAATGCAGCATTGCTGAGATTACTTCTAAGTTAAGGCGATTATTCTCCTAACGGAGAAAACTCAGAGATGGAGCGCATCCGACATACAGGACATGGAGCGTATTATCACTGAGCACCTACAACATGTAGGGCAGTATAGAACTTTTTTGCCTTTATTTGATTTATTTTACTACTGACTGCCAAACAATGATAATAAAATTAAAATTGTTTTCTTAATATATCACCGAGATACAGACATCAACCAGTATTCCTCTGATTAGCTATTGGCCAACTAGGATCGCGTTTCAGCATCTGTACGATTTCTCTATTTTTTTGTTTCGAGTTATTCCAGTGTTGTAATATTTTGCTTATTACACATTGAGTTTTTAGGTTTTTAAGATATTCGTCCCTCAGTCCATATACCTATCGTGACGACCACTTCAGCAACGATTACTGTCGGCCCTTCCAGAATGTAAATAAACCTTGTAGTAGTCATAAAATATTCCACAATCTGAGAATCATCTACTTAAAGTTCTGCGTTAACGCCATAAACAGCACTCACTGTTATAAAAATGTTATAAAGAAATCAGCAGATTTTGTTCCACGCACTCCCAACGCTATTGACTACAAAGGAATATTTCATCATAAAAACTGAGGCTCAAGAGAAATTCTGACATATCTAATAACGGAAACGTCCCAAGCATCAGTAAATGGTCCTGATGAAACTTGGCAGGTGTGTAGAGGGGGAAAAATAGAGCAGTTCATAATGTTTTGCTTGTGTTCAGTTTCACTTTCAAAGAGTAAATCATACCCCGAAAGGTAATTTGAAATCTTAGATTTAGAGTGAACATTTCCGAAACGATAATATATTAAAATATTTTCACATAAAAGTTGAATGTACTTAACTGTATAAGCAACTTTTGTATTAATTTGAAATTTTAAAAAGTATCCTAGCACCATTAATTACCTATGAAAATTGAAAATTTTTTGCAACATAATTTAAAGAAATTTTCAAGCCACATATATACCCGTGCAAAAAGATGAATGCTGAAATACCATTTTTGGAATATAAGTTATACACAATGTGCTGTCGGAGTAATTTCTACATATATAATTCAAATATTACTAATGTAATTATTTACATTACTTCTATTTGTGTTATGATTTAAACTTATTTTACGTTTTACGTTCATGTTTTTTGTTTTGATTTTCAGCTTACCGTTTCACATACATGTGTTTGATTAACTGATAATAAGTTAATTACTATTATGACAGGAATAATTACAATACACAGAAGCTGGAAATGTTTCAAACATAGCGGTTTTTTACACAATACACGTAAAATGAACGAATTTCTTCACGTAATAAACACGACGGAGAAGGCAACTTGAGATAAAATTTAGCAAGATTTCAAATTGTCATGGGTGATCCTCTAAGTACACAGATCTGTATCAAGCGTATTTCAGTACATTGGTAAGCCTTGGCGAAGAGAATTGATTACGTACTAACGACTGCATTTTGATTCTATCGTTTCTGAGTTGGAGACTGGCAGAAATATATCTGAAAGTCTTCTCACAAAGTTCTTCCAACGTCGAAAGCTTGGTTCGTCCCACGACTGTGTCTGTGCCTCGAGCGCTTTTGGATCACCGTGTTAAAAAGTTCCTTGTCCTTAGCTACAATGCTCTGGACGGTTCGTTCACACTAACCGCCGCAAAAGTATAACAATAATGCAGGTATCTTTTCCCCACTGGGAAAGAAAACATCTTTCAAATATTTTTTACCTTGTCAGACGTTTGTTTATCAGATTTAGATACTGCCACAAGGACATTTTAGGCTTCAAATAGAGATTCCTTAATTATCGGTTCAAGCTCCCCAATAGTTTCTTTTAAAAGTATGAAAAGATACTCATCGCTCAGCCCATATGCCTATCATGACGACCACTTAAGCAGCGATTAGTGCCGGCCCTTCCCGGGTACAAAAAATGGTTCAAATGGCTGTGAGCACTATGCGACTCAACTTCTGAGGTCATCAGTCGCCTAGAACTTAGAACTAATTAAACCTAACTAACCTAAGGACATCACACACATCCATGCCCGAGGCAGGATTCGAACGTGTGACCGTAGCGGTCGCTCGGTTCCAGACTGCAGTGCCTAGAACCGCACGGCCACTCCGGCCGGCCTTCCCGGGTACAAATAAGTTTGAAGTAAGACCGTTGGTCACAACGTAAGTATTTGACATGCGACAATTTCTGCCTTTAATTCAAGTCAGAATATGTCATTCAAAACACCAAAAACATTCTCCGATATGTACAAACTGTGTACAGCTTATTTTGCTAATAGGACATTTCGGGATCAATTTTTCTTACAAAGGGATTATGTGGCTTGAACGCTTCTTGAATTTCGTTGTAAGAAAATTTTGCAGTTTTCAGAATTAATTAGCTGTGGGGGTATTTTCAAAATTTCAAATTTTAACAAAAGTTTGTTACACACAGTTTTCAAGAACATCAATTACGTATCAAAATTATATGAACAACAATTTTTGGATATTATCCTTTCCGAGACTTTCTCTCCAAAGGTAAAATGCCAAAATACATTTTAAGTTTGTTTTATCTCTCAAAAGTGAAATCGGGCTCAAACAAAACAACACGTTCCGTACTGCATTATTTTGTCCCCTTTACACACCTGCCAAGTTTCATCAAGATAGTATTTTGACTCTTGGGAATGTTCCCTTGTAAGTAACCTTCTGGTAGCGGTGTAAACATTCTAGAAGCAAAATGTGATAATTTCCTACCTCAAGCATGTTACCGTAACACTCTAATCCATGTATAGTGACACAGATGTCGAGGGCAAGTTAACCGTTTCCCCTTTATTTCATACTTCATCCATGCCATACCAGTTTATAGTAGCAGCCCTGAGTGACGCTAATAACACGAGGATCATTTAAAAAATTCTTTACACCGTCAAATAATAATTCGATTTTATTTATTTTCAAATTGACCTCCTAAGTATTCAGTGTAATCTGATTCTTCCCAATAACAGCAGCCCAGCGTTTCGGCAACTCTTGTTTTTGTTCATTAATATATGTTTGCTTTGAGGTAGTTTCTTGAGATCTGCAAGCAAAACAAATTCTGTTCACATCAGAACAGTAGGATAGCTGGGAAAGGATATTCCATCATAATTCTCCAAGATTTTGTGTACTGTTTGGCAATATTCCGGTAGTGCGGTACCACACAAAATGAGCATTCCTACAGCATCTTTGTCGAATCTTTGGCCAAAAAATATTTCGGAGAAAGTCAGTGCAGTATCAACCTGTTACAGCGATCCCCTGTGACACTATCTGTTGCTGTCAATCCGTAACCATCTCCTGTTCGACTTTGGGCTGTTGGCGACGGAATTTTTTTGGCCGAGTAAGTGAGGACGTTACCAGTGGCAGGAATGAGAGCTGAAGTCTGGCTGAAAATCACGAATACCGGCTTTATCTAAGGCAGCAGTACTGTCTGTGAACTGACGTTCCTCTTCTCGTAGTGCTGAAGGAATTGTAGCATTATTCTCTTGCGATTTGGTTTTTGCTCTTCTCTCATCTGAGCAACACCTTTTGCAGTGAGTATCCTTTTCTGTAGTTTTTCTGTTCTGATTATGGACGTCAACGTCACCGACATATTTACTTATTTACATCTTCCTCAAGTTTTGTGGCGATCGTCTTGCAATCTTGTCAATATTGACAACGAAAGTGTAGTCGGTTGGAGTTAGGGGTCGCTCACTCGTTGGGTCGTCTTCAGATAGAGCCCGACCTTCGCGTGAACGGGAAGCGCACGGTGACACTGTGCTTCCATACGGTTCACTACCCCCACATACTTTAACTAGAGCGTAGTGTTTTTCCAAACGTGTTTCTCCCGGCAGACTTTTAATTCTGACGTAAGACCGCTAGTCACAATGTAAGTGTTTACCTGCCACATTTTCTACCGTCACTTCAAGTCAGAATATCTCACTCAAACACTGAAAACAGGATCCGATATTTGAAAGTCAGACTTTCAATTTAGTATTCGCGGGCAGGTATCGTTCCACTGCTTCGGACTGGAATGCGCTTTGCGCGGATATTTTGAGACTGCTCTCGTAATATGTGGTAGTGCGGGTTTTACAGTTTGTTGTGATATAGTGCATGGTTTGAGATGTTGGGTGTTATGTTTTGCAAGTTTTCATATGCATTTTCGTAATTACCCGACGGAAATAGCTCTCTATGTGGTGATAGAAACTTTCAGGGAAAGGTGCAGGAGCACTTCTCTCTGAACGACAAAGTGCCAGTGGAATACCAGAATCAATGAAACGATTTGCAAAAAACGTAAAAGTTGTACGGTGTCATTAGATTTGTACCATGGGGACGTATATGCATGTGAAGTAATGTGAGAGAACGAATTACATGACAATCACTGAAACCGATTCATATGCTGTGTTTGTACTTTTCTTGGATGAACCAGTTTTCCCAATCAGAAGGTGCAGTAGTCGCAATAGCCAACGCAAAGAACGTTGATCACAGCGCTGTACAACTTCGAAGTGCTTTCAACACGGTATTTTACCCGGTTATAGTCCTCAATTCGTTAGCGGGCTGCATTATTTTTTTTTTTCTTGGTAAACGTCAGCAGTAGGTCATCAGTGCCAGTACAAGTTCGGATTAAGATTTTATTTCAGGGTTTTGATAGTGACTTCTGGTATCAGATTATGTGCTTCTGCTAGTCATATTCATGGTCACCCCCACTCCATTCCCTGAAGATTCACCGACAAATGATGAAGGTCATCTAGGAGGGCCTTTGTTCTACCCATACATCTTAGGAAATTGTGGAAGATAAATTCAAGGTCACCCAGTGGAATCCACTACCACTCTGCCCCTCTCCTCCATTGGATCAGTAGGAATCGAGTTCTTCTCTCCCAATTTCGTCATGAATCCAGCTGCCTGAACCAACTCATTTATGGTCTCATCTTCATAGCGAAAGGACCGAGCACTGGCAGGGGCCATTATGTGTGTTCAGTAATACGTAAAGATTTACTATTTCTTTCCAAGAGCACAATATACCCATCATCCAGCAGTAGCGGAAATGTTGGACGAGGACACACACGCACTATTAGCAGCACTATCACACCAGCCCGCAGCTGGTCTTACCGATTTATCGGACCTGATGGCGTTCTACGACATTACCGACACAGCCACAGCAGTAACAGTCACTGCTGCACTGCTGGAACTGCCACAGCACCGAGTTGCAGGAATTCCCACAAAAGTATTACTGCATGCCAGCACTTCTAACATGACTGTGAAGATATCTACAAGCAGTTGTGATGATACCATTCCATCATGATGAATGCGGGATTCGAAACTCTCGCTGGTGGTGTCAGTGCGGGTTCGAGGGCTTTGAGAGTAATGCACAAGCGTTCTGCAAAGAATGGGGGCACTCTTCTTGAATCAGCAGGCAATTATTATGACAACAGTGCCACACGAGGGGTCTGTCGTGTGTGAATCAGCCACCGAGTTGAACCCACCGGCTGCAGTTGAATTCAGCAGACTGTTTAGTGTCGGTATCAGAGTCAGCTTCACTTTGTGCAAAGATAGACTGTAAAACGAGACATGTCTTCTGTGTCATTGGGCCCCATCTTCTGATTCAGTCTCTGATTAATTTGTAAAGATGGCTGTTTTGGCGTCCATCAGCGACCTAGGTTTTTTGTAAATTCGCTTAATTCTCCATGACCCTGCTCTCATTCGTTTTATATAAATGCGTTACAGTTCGCTGCTGACATTACGTATAAGATATATTCAAATGTGTATTCTATACTGTTGTTCACCAGATAGGAGGTTATGGTAAATTGTTTCTTGCGCTGTTGAACAATGGGGATAAGATAACATTATGTATTTTACTTTTTGGCATAGTTTCCTTTGGTAGTGGATAGATACTATGGTGTGAAACTGAAACACTGAAGATGCTAGTGGACAGATGTGAGACTGTGACATCTGAATGTCTTAAGTGCATGATTTTAAGGTACTTCAAAGACTGGTAAATAAAATATCATGTGGCTAGGGTCTGCCGAAAGGTAGACCGTTCCCTGGGAGCAGGTCTTTCTTGTGGACGCCACTTCGGCGATCTGCACGTCGATGGCGATGAATTGATGATGATTAGGACAACGCAACACCCATTCCTTGAGACGAGAAAATCTCCGATCCAGCCGGGAATCGAGCCCGCACCCTTTGGATTCGCGCTGACCACTCAGCTACTGGGGGCGGACCAAAGACTGGTAATTCATTTTAAAGTAAATTCATTGAAGACATAAATCTGTTATTCTTTAAATTGTTCTTTAGGCTGAAGGTTGAGCAGCAATAATCATTAGATACTGTATTTTGTAAAACTGTGAAGCTCTTTTGATAGAGGGTGGACTGTACCATGTATTTCTTTAAATGATTGATTTGATTGTGGATGGGAACTTGGATCATTCCTCTTGGGGTGACAATGTCAATTGCTATTTTAAGTGCAAAGAAATGTTGCTGGGAATTTTATATGCCTTTCAGCCCATCATCACCATTCCATATTCTAGATCCAATACATGTTGTTAGTTGACCATGCTTCCAATCCACAGACCTCTAAGATACAGTGTGGGCCCAGCATGATCTGCAATCAACAAAGTGTTGTTGACAGTATCTGGAGACTCAGTAATAATATAGTGGTCACGTAACTGAATATATACCTACTTAATAGCTAGTACGACACCCTTGGCGCAGATGACGGCGGCGATGGAACGAAGTAGGCATTGGTAGGTCGCTGGAGGGAGTCGGCAACACATCTAAATACAAGTGTTGTTCTTGTGGTCTTCAGTACTGAAACTGGTTTGATACAGCTCTCCATGCTACTCTACCCTGTTCAAGTCTCTTCATCTCAAAGTAACTACAGCAAGCTACATCCTTCTGAATCTGCTTAGTGTATTCATTTCATGGTCTCCCTCCACGATTTTTACGCTCCACAGTTCCCTCCAATACTGAATTGGTGATTCCTGGATGCTTCAGAACATGTACTACTAACTGATCCCTTCTCCTATTCAAGTTGTACCACTGAATATAGAAGTTACCTAATTGCTGTAAATTCCGAGGAGTGAGGCGATGAGCACTGATGCCACATTATACCACATCCCAGAGGCGTACGTTCGGGTTCAGATTTGGCGAGTTGGGCAGTCAGCACATCAACTGGACCTCGCCACTGTGTTTCTCGAGCCAATCCATCACAATGCTGGCCTTGTAACATGACAGATTATCTTGCTGAAAAATTCCATTACCGTTGGTAAAAATGATCGTCATGAAAGAGTTTACATGGTTTTCAACCAGTGTAGAGTACTCCTTGGTGCCTTGCACGAGCTCCAATAGACCCACTGATGATTACGTGAATATTCCCCAAAGCATAATGCAGCTGCCGCCTGCTTGTCTCCTTCCCACAGTACATGGTTCAAGGATCTGTTCCACTGAAAGAGGACTGATTCGTGCACTCCCATCTGCGTGATGAAGAACATATCGGGATTCATCAGACTATTCAGATCTCTGTCACAGCGCCAATGTCCAGTGTCGATAGTCACGAGCCCATTTCAGTCATAGTAGGTGATGTTGTGTTATTAAAATTGGCGCACGCTTCGGTCATTTGATGTGAAATTCCATCGTTTGGAGTGTTCGATACACTGTGTGTCCAGACACACTCGTACTCTGTCCGGCTCTAAAGTCTGATGTTAGTTCCGCCACAGTTTGCCGCCTGTCCTGTTTCACCAGTTTGTCCAGTGTATGACGCCAAACATCTCTAAAGAAGGTGGCCCAACACCATGACGTCTCCACGTGGTATCACCTTGGTTTCGGCCCGGGCTGAAGACTCTCACCACAGGAGTCGTTGAACATCTGACAAGTCGTGCAGTTTCCGAAATGCCCGCGCCGAGCCTTCGGGCCATCAGGATACGCCCTCGACCAAACTGATACAGATGATGTGCCATCCCTATTCTACGGATGGACATCACAGTCACTGATACTACATGCGCTGTGCCTGTGTCTCACTAGCAGTGATTCATCGACAGGTGCAGCTACTATCACCTGGATGGGTTCGCATCGATAGTAGATCTGTGGCCATAATGTTATGGCTGATCAGTGTATATGCTCCATAAAGTATACAGATACCTAAATGATAATGTCTTTTTTCAGATGATGTATTTCTTAATTACTTATTTATAACCTCTTTCTACAGGGTTCAGGTAAGTTATCATTATCTGCTGCTTGTAGAATTTGCTGAGCGACAGAGTTATAATTCTAGAAACTTTTTCAGTAAGTTTCAAGAAACGCCACCTGCCTATAGCGGTCTGCATCCAAGAGCCCATACGGGCCTCTCTGTGCACAGTAACAGGCCAACTATTTCATACGTGAACTGAGGTACTCATCTCATCTGAAACGTGGATTTTTTCATCATCACAGCAATTTCTGTCCCAATCTTTTGTTTCTACATGGCAGCATATGACGCCCAGTGCACAGCAGTGAGCCACCATGGAAAAACGCCTGCGCATTCAACTGTCAGTCCAGGCAGCCAGTTATAGCGCCCAGCAAAGTGGACAGTGCTCTTGAAATAACAGCTTCACTTTGGCTGGCAGTGGCCACCTCTCATGCATGTGGGTCGTTCTTCTTCCGTTAACAGGAAGCCCTACAAAGTGTCAGAAGGATACTCATTGCTGGATGCACTGTAACCCACGTATCTCCTGCAATAAGTGTGTGTTCCGCTGCTGCTTACGTGATGGTCCAGCACACACACACTAATGTCATAGTGGATAGGCTCTAGCCCACTCGTACCTAGGCAAGCAGGAACCCAACAGTCTACAGCGATAAGCGTTCTCTATTAATATTCTCTGGATTACACAGGAAGGAGCACTTCGCTGTGGATGATCATTGTGGTCCGAGCTCTAACATTGGTCACTTACCTTCATGGCTTCTGAGCAGATTGGCCAGAGCCACTATATGGTACTTCTCAGTAGCTATCACACAACTGCCTTCCTGGACTCCTTCCAAATAGCATTACTAGACTACTCTGTAGCGTTTCTCAGTAGTGGACGTCCCATCATACCTTCTTCCCACTCACCGGACTGGCTGCAGTACTCTCCAGTGCTCTGTTGCAGATGTGAGCATTCCGTCACTTCTACTTAAACTAAATTTTTCTGGTGAATTTTGTGAAGCTTTTTGATCCAGACGTTTGAACATTGATAACAGCCGAAACTTGTGAACATGAAAACCGATTCTCTCTGTTTCTCTTCCATTTGCTCTCGATCCCAATCTCTCTCTACGTGTGTGGGTAATGCAGTTACGTAGCTCCGTGATTTTTCTGATTTTTGTGGAATTCTTCGATAAAACCGAAGGCTGTTCACATAGATGGGTTACCGCTAAGTGCTATAACAATTAATTCAATACTGCAGTCTGTTACTGAAATTGGTTCAAATGGTTCAAACGGCTCTGAGCACTATGGAACTAAACATCTTAGGTCACCAGTCCCCTAGAACTAAGATCTACTTAAACCGAACTAACCTAAGGACATCACACACAGACATGCCCGAGGCAGGATTCGAACCTGCGAACGTAGCAATTCCGCGGTTCCGGACTGAAGCGCCTAGAACCGCACGGCCACCGCGGCCGGCTACTGAAATTGATACAGAGGAAATAATAAACCTGGAGTTCACTGTATTTGAGCTGACACCTTCCTCCACTGTGAGCTGTTGGGGAATGACTTCAGTTGTCGAGGAGCGAATACGGGAGTATTTGTTCATCAACGATGATCCGCCTATGACAGCACACGTCGACGGTGAGGATGTAGCCAATGCCAGTCGTGTCACAGTGTGGCCTCTAGCTGTTGATGATGATGTAACCGCAGCCAGACATATCACAATCTGGCCCATCTACAATAGCTATGAAGTACATGTGGACAGACGGACCACAGCCTGGACTGCGTGTATGCCATTACAGGCCAGCCCATACAAGGTGCATTCAACATAGAGTCGTGGCCGGGAGTCACAATTCATGATTGATTGTCGTGCTTTGGGCCACGCTGCCCACCACCTGTCCCATCATACGAATTTCGCCAAAGGCCCTCACCCCATCAAGCTGGGCCTAGCAGCAGTATCGCCACCCTCTGTGTTATGGGGCACCATGTTAGTCCTGAGGCCGCAATGGAGTCCTTTATAGCTGCTGACAGTTTCGGCGACAGGATCACATAACCCCACATTGACAACACCAGTATGCGCTACTGAGGTCTTGACTCTTTCAATAATACTGCTGAAGCTGTTATGCAAAGAGACCTCCCCAGTTCGTTAACGACCTACAATTCATTAAACTTAGGAACCCACAGAAAGGGGAAAGTGATGGTGCTGAGGAAAAGAGCATCGTGCAAATTAGGAGGTGAGTGGTTCAGAACTTTCACGAAGCGCATTATGCTGGGCCATTTTTCCAGAAGAGAGGAAAGACAGTCCAGTAAGGCTCTCACCCTTGTACTCCAACTCGGTATATACTCCTACGTCTCTTATCTACTTACTGAGGTCCCAGTTTCAACCCTCTTCTGAAAGACATTGCATTAATGTCCAGCATCTTTATCAAGGAGATCTGTATTACTTTACAGTGTCGCTTTTGGCTAGCGACAGAAATTACCTGACAAATTCAGTGTGTCTGAGTACATATAAAACATTTAATGTCTGTGACTAATGCAGTTACCAAGGCATACACTGTAAGACTCCTGGACCTACCAAAATTCGAAGCAGGACCCTGATTTCCTGCAACTTTATATCATTTGACTGTTAGACGGTTATATCACTACCTAGTAATGTTGCATAATGTGTATGGGTAGGTCAGGGTACACCACGTGCCTGGGATTTAGTTACATCATGACCTAGAATATAAGTCAAACATTTGTCTACGGTGTATGAGTGTATTACTACGGTTTCCCTGGATTACAGTGATCAATTGCCGGTGGTTCCACAGGAGAGGGGGACTGGGGGGATGATTTTGAATATAACTCACACAAATGTGAAACGTGATACTGGAAATCTTATCAGTAATCATGAGATAAGATCGTTATCTCAGCTCGTACTGACACTGGAAACCTACTGAAGTGAGCGTCAGAGTTGTCATGGAGCCTGACCGTTTCGTTCACCTGATCTAACACTCGTAATTTCTTTTTATGTCATCATGTCGAAAGCCTTGTGTACAAGGCATATGTTGATACTGATGAGATTCTCCTAGAATGTAAATCCCGTTGTTAGAACCTGTGGCTAGGCAAAAAGATAACACTATCTGCTGATGCTATGTCTCCACAGATGCTGGGGGACGCCACACTGTACTATTGTAAATGTAGCACCTTCTTTAACTGAGCATCTCCAGTGTTCGAGTGAATGACCAGATGGACATTTCACATTATATCAATAACACATAATATCTAGTTCCTATTGCCTTTGTTAGACGATGACCTATTTATAAAAATGTTTTGGAGAATAAAGCAGAGTAAAAAATTTTCATTGCAATTTTCAAGGACTTGTTTACCCACGTAGATGTAGTCTGTTTCCGGAGCTCAGCGGTTATTATTTGTATGCTACGTGGAGGACACTGTTTCGACTCCATGTACTGCCAGGGAGCTTTCCTCGGTAGGACGACTGAAACAGTCTGTACTCAGCCTCGTGATGCCACCTGAGTGCTACTTGAGTGAGAGGTAGCGGCTCAGTGGTCGAAAACAGCCGGCAGAACGATGTGCCGAGTCTGCGATCCCTCATGCCGTATCCAATGACTCCACTCCGATGATGACACAGTGACCGGGTGGTGCAGATGGGCCCATCAGGGCCAGAATGCGGAATTCTGCGTTTTTCTACTTCGATATAACTGTCAGTTAATTTTCTTTTGGATTTAGGTACAGTTACTCCCAGGCCGTCTGAGTGGTGTTACACAAGGTATTAAACACGCATTTTCATCTCGGAAAAAGGTTCATTCTGTCGTATTTGGGTAATATGGATATTAGGTAAACCGATAATAGAGATCCTTACATTGTGTAAAGCAACTCAAAAATGGAGAAAATGGACTAATTTTCACAATATCAAATAGCAATGTAGTAAACACATAGCGTCGTTTATCAGATAATTTCGTAAATGATTATGGAAGCTAGGTCGATCATGAGACCTAACAGTGAACTACACATGCCATCAACGAAGACTGTATCAAGAGTATTCCATTTTATCTTATACATAAGGCGCATTTACGAAATTAGACAAATGGTGCTGATTTCTTGATTACCCCATTGTTACCGTTCTATCCTTCCAAAATTGTGATTTAGAATTCATATAATATTTCCTTATTTCCAATGTTTAACCCACTGTAATAATTACCTTACATTACAATGCCATTAGTTGAGGATTTATAACAACTAAATATCACAACAGGATAGCAGATTTCATGGGGGGCCAAGACATTTGGGTAAATTCCCAAAATTCTGTCTCATATGAACAATGGAAACTGATGTGTAACATTCAAATCAATTTAAAAGATTGTTGGGAAAAGTAACAATTACTAAGCAGATGTTGGAGGATAAAAGTTCACATTTTACACGTACAAATGTCATCCGGAAAACATCAACCCAACTAATACTATTAAAATATGATTCAGAATATTAACTCATCAGTAACTTAAAACGCTGGACATCCACAAAATCTAAGAGCAGTTTCCTTTAAGATGTTGAATTCGATAACATATTCTCAGACTTAAAATTTCAAAAGAAATGATGCAGTTTTTTAGTATTTCATTTTGTTGATATAGCAGACAGGTTTGTGGAAATTATAGTGGACTCAAGCATGGTTGCAGTAACATTAATACACACTCACAAAATTTTAAAATGCAACAGAGGAACTCCTTTACATAATAGTAATGTAACTGAAAATAAAGTTAGCCTGCAGGGAGCTTAATTCCATTGTATAATATAATTTAATAGTTCATTTTGTGAGACAACTGATGTAGGGAGAGATGTCTTTAAATAAAATTTGAAAATACACGAAGCGTCACGTGAGGGTGAGTTGATGATGTGATATATCACGTACACCTGCAATATGTTTAATTTTTATGAATGACGACCAAGTATAGGTTGGTAACAGTGCATAAACATGTCCAGTGTCAGTTACTGGAATCTATGAGTTGTCTACAAAGCAAATTCTGAATAATGAAGAAAAGTTTCATTTACAAATATTTACATTTCACAGAGACACACAACTTGATAGCACAAGTAAACTTTGAGACCAATGAGGTTGGAATCGACTGCAGATATCAAATTGATCTCACTTCATTGATGAAATCCACGCGTTTGACTTGTGGAATGTTAAACTAAATGTTGTAATGACATTTTGTCGACCTCAAGCTACACGTTGAAAACAGCTGCCGAAACAGATCATTTTCTTAAAAGTTGTTTTCGTAGTTCGTGTCATTCCGGTAGTACGTCAATTGATAAGGAACTCTTCCAGGTAACTTACCATGCCACTCTTCTCAAACGAAGCGTTTCTAAGTGTTGACGCCGGCCGCGGTGGTCTAGCGGTTCAGGCGCTCAGTCCGGAACCGCGTGACGGCTACGGTCGCAGGTTCGAATCCTGCCTCGGGCATGGATGTGTGTGATGTCCTTAGGTTAGTTAGTTTTAAGTAGTTCTACGTTCTAGGGGACTGATGACCACAGATGTTAAGTTCCATAGTGCTCAGAGCCTCTAAGTGTTGACGGTTGATAGACCTATTTTCGTTTCCAGTTCCCCTACTGCCATTACTCCAACGTAGCAGTTATATTAGTGAGAACTGGTCAAAGGTTTCTGTGGTGTTCTATTTGTTCATGCTATTCGTTCGGTAATTATATACGCTAACAATGTAGTTCTAGACATCGTTAAGATAGTCTGAGAACGTCGTCAGAATTAACTAAATGCAGAGCACTTTTGTGCTAACAGATATCAAGAACATTTACGCTAGTGGCGATATGTTTTCCGGCGACTAGAGGAGCGAATTCGCGGTGGCAACCTGCGCTGTCGACACACAATCGTAGGAAAGAAAAGACTTGTCAGAGACGGTGAAAGTGCAAATATTCTTGCTTCAATAAATATCAAGCAATATTATTCTACGAGAAACCCATCACGAGGCACTGGGTAGATGCTACGTAAGGACGAGGGAATTCTACATGTGATATAGTTTACGCCCATGTCACATAGAATGAAGACGATATACAGACAAGAACACCTTTTGCACTTTGTTTTAAACCGGAATCTGAACATAACGATTGTCATACTGTGCTCTCGTGATGGCACTTTGACAGGTAAATGAGACGAATATAGGAAGGGATCCCACATATGTAATCCCAGTAAAATAGGTAGCTTATCTGGATCATAAATACCTGGTGTGCACTCACCCATCATACTGTCATCAGACTTCATTTATTTGGCAACCATCTGAATAGTGACGTATACTTTGAATTTCTCTAGCATGCACTGACAGAGTTACTACATGTCCCACTAGCAACACAATCGTTGATTCGGTTGGAGCGAGAAGGGTGACTGACACTAATCCTTTGGTGGTCACATGTGTCTTAATGTTTTTCTAGTCAGTGAACTGCAAAAGTAAGACCCAGGACTTGGGTTCCTCGGTTACTAGACTTGATGGCCCTATATTATTTCTTTGGAGACACGTCAAATTATTTGCAGTTCTAATGTTTCCCTTAACGCAGGATGCTGTAAAGAATAGAATTCGCGAACCGTGACAGAGCTCCAGGATATAGAAATATTTCTCGATACTGAAACTCCACAAAAGCACGTACATATATTACACAGGTTAAAGAAACCTTTGAAAACGAATGGAGATCAGCTAATAGGGAAATTCCAGAAGTGAACCAGAAACTTAATACTAATATTTAGTCTATAAAATGAATTATCAACACATAAGGAAACGGAGCGGGCGGCAAATAATGGCGGAGACAGTGAAACAATTAGTGGACAGGGAAGCATTATCGATCGATCGGTCGGCAATAGCTCGCCTCAGGAATCCGAAATGACAGGACAAAATCTCGCAAATACTGTAGATTCAGGTTTTTGGTCCTCACCGTTTTCTCAAATAAGTCAAGACACATTTTCAGCTTGTCAAAATGTGACTGTCGCCCGTGCAAATTCACTGCCGAAAAGCACTGAGGGATATGTTTCAGACACCAGTGCATTGTTATTTTAGTTAATGCAACAAATGGAACAAAGGCTACGAAAGTTAGACACAACGCTTCAACAAAATCAGAAACAAAATGAGACAAATTCTTCCAAAGTTAGACACAATGGAACAAAATCTTCGAAAGTTAGACAAAGTGGAACAAAATCAGAGACAAACACAGCAAAAGCTTCAAAAGTTAGGCACAATGGAACAAAATCTTCGGAAGTTAGACACCGCACTTGAACAAACACGTGAAGATTTAACTACTGAGTTACATAACACTGAATCGAAATGTCAAAAAGTCTGTAATGACATAAAAACACAAATTTGTGAGCATTTTCAACCTATTTTTTCGCGGCATGAAAATGCATTACAAAATCACGAAGCAGCCATAAAAGAACTGCAAACAATTATTCATGAAAATCATGAGACCTTGCAAGCTAAAATTGATTCAGTTGCATCTACCGATTCGGTTACGCAACTTGCAAAAACTCAGGAAAACTTAAAGGAAACAGTAGATATTCTGAAAATTGGTTCAGAAAGACACATGGAGGAAATTAGTTCATTATCAGGGAAAGTACTTGACCTTTCCGTTCAGCTAAATAATTTATATACGAAGGTAGATGATAATCTGAATGAAACAAAACCGGTAGTCTTTAATGACACAGAAGAGTGCGAACAAATTAGGAAATTCAAACAAAATCAGAATCAAATTAATACGCAACACCAAAGAGAAATCCGGGAAGTACAAGATCACCTGACCCAGAATTACGTATTTCAGAGGACACGTGCCCTCCAATACGGGAAGAGGGACATAGAAATACGGAACAGCTACAAAATAATAACACAGCGCATTTCGGAAATTATGAAAGAAATTTGCAAGGTGCAACGAATTTAAAAATGGAACCGCCGAAACGACGTAACAATGACCGATATGCAACTCGCCGACATGGTGATTTTGACTACAAGCTGTTTATTACTACACGTACATTTAAAACGTTTAAGAATTCTGGCAACGACATTCATCCACAAGCGTGGCTCCATCAATTCTCTCATTGTTTTCCTCCCAACTGGTCATTAGAGCACAGATTAGAATTTAGGTGTGGCTATTTAGAGAATGAACCAGCTGTAAGAATGCGATCGATCATTCACGATTGCCACAGTGAAGGAGAATTTTACCATGCCTTCCTCTCAGCATATTGGTCTGAAGCTACACAAGGCCGAGTAAAACATAGCAACATAATGATGAAACATTTCGAACAATCTGAATTTTCCAGTCTTGTGAAATATTTTGAAGACATGTTGCACAAGAATCAGTACCTGTCGAAGCCATACAGCCCCTCAGAACTCATCCGCATTTGCGTAATCAAATTGCCTGAACATTTACGACATATTATTTTGGCAGGACGTTGCAAGGAGGACATTGAAGCTTTTCAGGGACTGTTACAAGAACTGGAAATTGACACTGACAAGCGCGGAATGCGAAAACAGGAAAACAATCATTATAGGTCACATCCGTCACAATTCTGTGACGACAGAAACAATAATTTTACAAGACAAGGCTATTCTTACAACGTAAATCACGACCAAAACAGACACCACCCATGTGATAACCATTGGCAGAGTAGTAATATTTACAGACAAAGATCGCATTTCCGTAGTAATGAGTATGACAGAGACAGTCATAGAAACAGACAATATAGCAACCAGAACTATTATTATCACGGGAGTCAGAATGACTTCAGATGCAACGGTCTACTGTGCAGTGATAGTTCAGGGAGAAATTCTCCACCACTTAACCGACGAGAAAGAAACTACAGGAAATACCGACATGATGACAGACGATATAATCATAACGAAAGACCTGAATTTCATCAGAACTGGCGAGATACAAACAGAGCAGGGCACTCTTGACAAGGTAAATTTGTAGGAGCTAGGTCTCCTAATCCCAGTAACGACGTGCGCCAACAAAGGAACAGACAATGACTCGCACCGCAGGCACCCGCGTGCGCCGGCTGGCTCAGAGAAAAATAACAAAGAAGCTAATCTTCAGAAAAATTTTAGCATTCCTCACTGACGTATCCCACATGATAATTCCGTTCGAGTTGTACCTCTGCGTACTAGGAAGAGTAAAGGGTTGCACTACATTTCACATGTATAACCGTTTATTGAGAGATAATCAGCTTTTTAACTTAGTCTTCGCCATAAAAATTTTCACTTCAAGCTACTAGTACAATGTCACACTGAGAAACTGTTAACATGCAACAATGTTTTAAAGTTAATTATACAGTCAAGAACCTAGGGAACTTAGACAAGTAATTACGAATGCATTGTTATAGTGAACAGACGACACAGTGTTGATATTTGTACATTCTTCCTTGTTTGTAGCACGATTACGTAACGAATATACGGCTTACATACTTAGAACATGTACTGTTAATGAGATTTTTATGCAACATTTTGGTTTAGTTGAAAAGACATTCTTTATTTGAAGTACTTTCTGTGAGATTAAAGATGACTTAGTATTTGGTTTCTTTGACAGCTACACGTTTATATCACGACGCTACTAATGAGTGACAAAATTTATGTTATTGCTTTTGCACTCTATCTGTTTTATATCTGCACTGTTTTTCTGTATTATTCTGGAAAGTAAAACTTGCTTTAGTAGTAACTTTCGTGGTATAGCTACAGTGAGACAGTCTTTTCTGTAGCACAGCAATACGTTACAGCACAGGACTTTGTTCATCATGGCAATAAGCGTAATAAGTAAGATATCTATACGCAAAGCATTTCACTTTTGTTTATCATGAGGAAAGTACATTGACTTCCACAGAACTATTCTTACAGACGACGATAATTACGACACTTGGCACATTTTTTACCCTTAATTAATGACAGAGATTATGTTACAACAAGACGCACAATTTAGCGCTACAAGACACGCATTTGAGTGATTAATTTTGTACTTAAAACATTTATTTTTAAAGATTTTTGAATTACAATGATACAAAGATTTTCCATGATACATTTCATTCCACTGCTGCAATCTGTAACACCTGATGGTGTAATTACATTAATCCTCAGGGGGTACACACCTGCGTTGTGTACCATGTGTTTGGCAAGCACAAGGAGCCCTAGCTAATATGGTATTTGCTTATACAACTTCACACATCGGTACCATATTTCTCTAACACACAAATTACACAGCTATCTGATCATTTAACTGAGAGAGAAACATTGTTTTTACTACATCAGTGACACATGTTTACGCAATTACACAGTTGCGTAACTTCACACTTATGAAATTGTATTTTCTCTGTACTGTGTGAACTCTTCATATTTTTCAGAACCATTGTGATACTATGAGAGCTTTGAATGATGGATTTGGTAAGGGAGCATGATTTTAAAGTACATTTGCGGTAGATGACACTCATGAAATGAGCAGAGAATTTCTTTTAGGTTTTGACGTTATTGCAGAAAGCTACGACGTTTTTGAGATTTGGCTGAGGTGTTATGATGTTATTTTTAAGACGACGATGTGTATTATGCTGTTGAGGTATGTTTATGATCAATGAGATGATGCCATATGAGTAATTTGATTATGCTACGTATTTATTATGATGAAATATTGAAGAATGTCTACGAATATTTATATGTGTAATAAGGTAAGGAATAATGAGTAGTGGTTAGGGACGCTGATTTGTGAAAAAGGTTGTTGGAAACCAAGAATCGTACTTTAAAAGTTATGAAATTTATGTAAATGCGTGAATGTATTACAATGCCGATTAAAATTTTTGGACACTGTTATATCATAGCATTTTGTTTCTACAGATTTGTAACGCAAATTCTTGACCTGTGAAATATTTTTATATGAGACTGTCACTGTAGCGGAAACTGCTGTCGTAAATATTTCCGTAATAAAGTTAAGTGACCACCTGCACGTAATGCGTCGTGGGCACGCCTGGAGAAAAAGCCATTAGTTTGTGCCTTTTCAGAGGCACAGGTAGGAAAAAAAAAGGGAGGCCATTATCCTCGCTATTGACATTCCTCTGTAGAAAGCATCGCAAATACGACACACTCAAACTTGAAAACATATGATTACACTGTGGATCTCTTAATTTATGATATTTACTGAAATGCCTAATGAAATTATGAGAAACATTTTACATTTATTGTCTTTCTAGTTGAGAGATTCTTTTGCCTTTGGAGACGACATTTGCCCAGTGAATGACATTTAATGCATTGCTCTATATAGGCTATATATATTTGCTAATTTGTTTAATATCTAGTTTCAAGCTGCTGTGTACAGACCCATTAAAGAATACGTTTATGATGTACTTTCTTAAAAAAAAGAGCACAAATAATCATTTCCCTTCACAGGATTTGCATACATAATTTTCTTTTCAACTACTTGGTAATAATTCTCATAGAATAAGTTGTTGTTCACCACTTTAATTACATAGACATTAAGATGTGAATAGACATCTCCCCTATCAGCAGTGTTGTCTTTAGTGTAATATTTTTTCTGCTTGAGCTATGTAATGTTTAGATATAAGTTACTGCATTTGCTGCTCCTGTTTGCCAGGCATAGTGCTACTAAATTTCACTTTACATAACTCTGTTAAGCCAGTTTTACTATTGATTTATTTTTCCTGTTTCCTGCTCATTGCCTTATATTAGTTGTGGTATTGCTGCTTGCTTTGCCAATTTGCATTTTGTTTCATTGCCGTTTGTGTTAATTGTTTTGTGCTGCTGCATTGCCTCATCCCTTAGTTTAGCATCTGAGCTCAGTAGATTTAAGTTAGCTTAAGAGGAGGTAGACTATATAAGAGAATGAGTTGCAATGAACTGGGAGAAATGCATTGAGAATTTATACGAAAAAAGTACAGAAAGCAGGTATAGGTTGGATTTTCTTAAAAAAAAATGACGAGGTAAGATAATGGAAAATAAATAATGAGGTAATAAATGTGTGAACATATAAGTACAGAAAGCATGCTTGGATAGAATTTTTTTGGCGGAAACAAATGGTGAAATAAGAGGAAAGATGTAGGGAATGAAGTTTTGGATTGGACTGCAGTACAAAATGTTACACTGAAAACGAACCCTGTCTTTTCTTTTGTATTATTCCGCTATGTTTTTATGTACCCTTGTGTATTTGTCTTTATCCTGTCTTTATGTGTTTAGCTAATAAGATTTATGTTGTAGATTTTTTCAAATACTATGTTATTTTCTTCGTAAAGATGTTTAGACAATATTTATTCTGTTTTGTTTTAATGCCCATGTGTGAAGTTGATGTTTCGAAAGTTATTCTGATCTTTTATATATGTACTCATGTCATAATTCCTGTAACACTGATGTATATGTTATTTCGATTCTTTTGTAAAGCCTGTATTACAAATGTTATCTGTATTGTTATGTTCTTTAATGATGTACTTTGTTCCTTTGTAATTGTATTCTTATGTTATAAAATTGTAATTAACACCACTTCATCATATTATTAACTTGTAAGTTCCATTTCACTACACACGTTTCTGTTGGTCATAGTATATGTGCAATATGTGAGACGTAGGGACTGTTAGTGTTTGCACATGTGTTAATAATTCAGCAAGGGACTGGATAACAGCATTGCTGGTTCTAAGGACAATTCCAAAAACTTTGTGAGTGCACAGGTGGTGGTTACGGACTTGCTATATTATCTGAAAGACTCTTCAAGTGTGATTGTGCACCTGCACAGTCACAGCAGATGGCTGCTGGCCATCCCTACAAGGACTACAGTGGGTCTACACCTTTGCTGACTCACCAATACCATTATTTCTACAAGGACTACAGTGGGTCTGCATCTTTAAAGACCCACCATACCATTATTTTTAAAAGGACTACAGTGGGTCTACACCTTTGCTGACTCAACAATACCATTATTTCTACAAGGACTACAGTGGGTCTACACCTTTGCTGACTCACCAGTACCATTATTTCTACAAAGACTGCAGTGGGTCTGCACCTCTGGTGGCCCACCAAAACCACAATCTCTACCAGGACTACAGTGAGTCTGCTCTGTGATGACCTACCTACCAATATTCTTCAAAACTTCGACTGACTCTGCTGTGGGTTTGCTCAGTTGTGGCCCATTACCTGTCTGCATGTCAAGAGTCAGCACTGTCTTTCCGTTGGAAGGACAACACTACTTCTTTAATACTGCATGGAAATCTACTACTTCCATGTGCATTCTCTTTTACTGCTCAGACTTTGAGAAAAAAACCACACTGCAATTTTACTGTGATGAATGATCAGGACTGTCTTTATGGACTGTGAGAAAATTTTATCTTTTGACCAACATTGTATCAATAAGTGTGTGCATTTGATATCTTTGTTATTGTAATTATGAAAAATTTTATCAATTAATTATTGGCCACTGCCCAAAAGAATTTGTAAATTTTTTTGTGGAGAGCATGGGGGCTATGTAAGTAGGTTGTTTATGTTTTCTTATTGGTAACGCCGCCGCCACGTAGCGCTCTGTATGAAAATCACTGGCTGTGCTGTGTGCAGTCTGTGGCTGGTTGGCATTGTTTTAATACTCGCCATTGTAGCGTTGGGCAGTTGGCTGTTAACAGCGCGTAGCGTTGTGCAGTTGGAGGTGAGCCGCCAGCAGTGGTGGATTTGGGGAGAGAAATGGTGGAGTTTTGAAATTAGTAAGAGTGGATGTCATGAACTGCTATGTATATTATTATTTTTCAACACTATTAAGGTAAATACATTGTTTGTTCTCTATCAAAATCTTTCGTTTGCTAACTATGCCTATCAGTAGTTAGTGCCTTCAGTAGTTTGAATCTTTTATTTAGCTGGCAGTATTGGCGCTCGCTGTATTGCAGTAGTTTGAGTAACCAAGATTTTTGGTGAGGTAAGTGATTTGTGAAAGGTATAGGTTAATGTTAGTCAGGGCTATTGTTTTGTTGGGATTTTTAATGTCAGATTGCGTTGCGCTAAAAATATTGTGTGTCACTTTAGTGAATGTTTGAGTACGTTCAGTTTTGCTCAGTTGTTTGAAACGCAAATAATGTAAGAGGTTTATCAGCACAGTAATTCAGAAATTTTTCTAAGGGGACGTTACAAAGACTTTACGACCGCTGTCCTAAGGAGCAGCTTTGCTTAGTGTCATTAGTTCTCTCGCTCTGATGCCTTGAACCGTTTCTGAGGTATCTGGATTTATAAGGGCGATGAAAAAGTTTCTATTTGAGGGCATTGCTGAGCGAAGATACAACCGAACTCAGATACGGCTATATAAGCACCAACATGTAGGCAAGGAGCTAGTGCGGCCTTCGAACTTTTTGATAGCCTCTTTTACGACGCTATATGGGGAGGCAAGAAATTCTAGACGAAGATACAATCAGTATTACCGAATCACCGACTGGTTAGTGTGAATACGTTCACATTTTAGCAAAACATGGTAATCTGAGTATAAAAAGATAACACATAGTAAAATAAATATGACAATGTAGCAAATATTGAAACTCTAAAAAACTTAACAGAAAGCAAAAAAAAGGGCAGAAATAACTAAAACTAAAATATTAATATAATACTTTCAAAGCAAAGGAGCTGAAAATACGTAATGCTTTAAAATAACAGACATAAGAGCTCAGAACAGAATTTGGTGTAGGATTATGACAGAAAGGGGAACATATGACCCGCTACTTACACATTGTTGTACGCTAAGTGATATATAACACATTTTCAGATCAAAAAAATCTAAGTTCTGTAAGCAGGAGAAAATGTAATTAGGATTAAGAGCACATATAACAACGTTGCATAGCAGATAATTTTGGTTCTTTTCCAGCTTTTTTATAAATATCGTCATCCTAACCACATCATTTCTTAGTGTTAGTTTTTCGATTTACAAATTTAGTCTCTGGTTTATAATTTGTTTTCTTCCAAGCAGAAAATATAGAAAAATTCTTAACTGACAACTATGCTCTACAATACGATAATAAAACAAGATGCTCGTAAATGAGAAATCTACTTAGAACCATAGCTCACTGAGTGAAGCTCCCTCTCCTTCTCCTCACACAGTCATCTATAAAATCCCTTCCAGAATAAACCAACCGATTCCGATTGATCTCGAAGGTGTAAGCATGTTAACCTTTGCAAATAACAATTTAGTTAGTTTCTCTCACTCTAAATCTACATCTCACGTACCCCCAGCTCCACCGACTCGGATTCATTACGTTTTTGCCGTTTCCATATCTCATTTCTAAACTCAACAAAGTTTTATTATTTCTATCGTACTGTCGCCAATCCAGCATTTATGTTTCTTCAATTTCACAATTTTTGTATGCCTGATCACTATTAGGCACCGAAATTTCCATGGGGGAATCCGTTAAGCTACTAGTGAACATTTGCTGTTAATCCTGCAAACATGTCAGCTTCATTAGCTTATGTGCTCCCAGTTCATGTCAATAAGCACTGCCAATAATCTTAAGTCTTACTATAAGGTCAGCAAAGCAAATGGCAACATTCTTGGATGCTCTAATCTAATTATGATACACCGCCGTTTTTAATATTTTAAGGACGGATGAAAATATAAAACACTTCCCGAAACCCAATAAAAGTCCCAGAATCCAAGTTCCAAATTTAAAGTCCAGCAGGAATAGCATCACATGAGTAGTAGCAAAGTATATATAGAAAAGAAATACAGTATAAAGTGACTTAATGTTTTAAAATGGGAAAGAAAAGAAATAGGATCCATTAGTTTGAAATTAAAATAATAGTAGATCACAAAGCAGTGTACTTACAGAACACGGAATGGAAAAAGTGAACTCAAAGAATACTCCTTGTGAGTACTCTTTGAGGTTGTTGTTGTTGTTGTTGTTGTTGTTGTGGTCTTCAGTCCTGAGAATGGTTTGATGCAGTTCTCCATGCTACCCTATCCTGTGCAAGCTTTTTCATCTCCCAGTACTTACTATGTAAGTAGACTGTATAGGTTTTTTTATTGGTAACGCCATATAGCGCTCTGTATGAAAATCACTGTCTGTGCTGTGTGCAATCTGTGGCTGGTTTGCATTGTTGTTGGCTATTGTAGTGTTGGGCAGCTGGATGTTAATAGCGTGTAGCTTTGCGCAGTTGGAGGTGAGCCGCCAGCAGTGGTGCATGTGGGGAGAGAAATGGCGGAGTTTTGAAATTTGTAAAAATGGATGTCATGAACTGCTGTATATATTATGACTTTTGATGACTATTAAGGTAAATACATTGTTTGTTCTCTATTAAAATCTTTCATCTGCTACTAGCAGTTAGTGCCTTCCATAGTTTGAACCTGTTATTTAGCTGGCAGTAGTGGCGCTCGCTGTATTGCAGTAGCTTGAGTAATGAAGATTTTTGTGAGGTAAGTGATTTGTGAAAGGTACTGACGACAGTCAGTTTTACCCCTGACGAAGATGACGGAGGTAGTCATCGAAAGCTTGGGATTTTATCCAAATTTGACGCGGCAAGTAAACCGAGAACTTTTTATGCAAGGACTCCGTCGCGAAAGACTTCGTAGGTATAGGTTAATGTTAGTCAGGGCCATTCTTATGTAGGGATTATGTCAGATTGCGTTGGCTAAAAATATTGTGTGTCACTTTAGTGAATGTTTGGGTTCGTTCAGTTTTGCTCAGCTGTTTGAAAAGCAAATAATGTAAGAGGATTATCAGCACAGTAATTCTAAAATTGTTCTAAGGGGACGTTTCATATGTCGACCCTTAGCCGAGGATACCTCACTGGAATCTTCTGATTTTTTCTTGTAGTTTGTGTAATTAGTGTAGATTTTGTTTATTGCTAGCGTGTAATTGTAGAGAGAATCTCCTTTGTAGTTGCAGTCTTTCATTGTTGTACAGTAAAACAGGTGTGCCACGCATGTAAATTTGCACCAAGTATTTCGCAGCTCCGCTTGCAATTAACTAGATATTATTTTCAGTGCTATGTTAATGTGTTCTCTTATTTTTGCTCTTCAAATTGTGTTTTTCTATGTTGTCGTGTGAAATATTGTGACAATAATGGCGTGTAAAAAACGTAATACTAGGCTCCAAAGTAAACTGAGAAATAACAGTGAAGACGAAAGCAGTGTGTTAACGCCACCATGTTATGAATTAACAAATATTCAAAGTAGTAATTTGGTAACTGTGCATAGGGAAATGGAGCGGGCGTCAAACAACGGTGTAGGCAGTGAAACAATTAGTGAATAGGGAAGCATTATCGATCGATCGGTCGGCAACAGCTCGCCTCAAGATTCCGAAATGACAGGACACAATCTTGCAAATACTGTAGATTCAGGTTTTGCGTCCTCACCGTTTTCTGAAATAAATCAAGACACATTTTCTGCTTTTCAAAATGCGAATATTTCCGGTTCAAATGCACTGCCGAATAGCACTGAGGAACATGTTTAAGACACCAGTGCACTGTTATTACAGTTAATGCAACAAATGGCACAAAGGCTACAAGAGTTAGACACAACGCTTGAACAAAATCAGAAACAAATGGGACAAAATCTTCGAAAGTTAGACACAATGGAACAAAATCTACAAAAGTTAGACACAATGGAACAACACCAGAGACAAACACAGCAACAGTTAGACGCAATGGAACAAAATCTTCACAGCACACTTGAACAAACATGTGAAGATTTAACTACTGTGTTACATAACATTGACTCGAAAAGTCAAAATGACTGTAATGACGTAAAAACACAATTTTGTGAGCATTTCCAACCTATTTTTTCGTGGCATGAAAATGCGTTACAGAATCACGAAGCAGCCATAAAAGAACTGCAAACTATTGTTCATGAAAATCATGAGACCTTGCAAGCGAAAACTGACTCAGTTGCATCTACCGATTCGGTTACGCAACTTGCATAAACTCAAGAAAACTTAAAGGACACAGTAGATACTCTGAAAATTGGTTCAGAAAGACACATGGAGGAAATTAGTTCATTATCAGAGAAAGTAGTTGAACTTTAGGATCAGCTAAATAATTTATCGACAAAGGTAGATGATGATCCGAATGACACAAGACCTGTAGCCTTTACTGAAACTGAAGAGTATGCACAAATTATAAAATTCAAACAAAATCAAAATCAAATCAATACACTGTACAAAAGAGAAATCCGGGAAGTAAAAGATCAGTTGGCACAAGTAATACAAGAATTACATATTACAGAGGACACTCGTGCTCCAGTATGGGAGGAGGGACATAAATATATGGAGCAACCACAAAATAATAACACAAGACACTTCGGAAATTATGAAAGAAATTTGCAAGGTACACCGAATTTTGAGATGGAACCGCCGAAACGACGTAACAATGACCGACATGCGACACGCTGACATGATGATTTTGACTATAAGCTGTTCATTACTACACGTAAATTTAAAACATTTAAGAATTCTGTTAACGACATTAATCCACAATCATGGCTTCATCAATTCTCTCATTGTTTTCCTCCCAACTGGTCATTAGAACGCAGATTAGAATTTATGTGTGGCTATTTAGAGAATGAACCAGCTGTAAGTATGCGATCGGTCATTCACGACTGCCACAGTGAAGGAGAATTTTACCATGCCTTCCTCTCAGCATATTGGTCTCAAGCCACACAAGACCGAGTAAAACATGGGATCATAATGATGAAACATTTCGAACAATCTGAATTTTCCAGTCTTGTGAAATATTTTGAAGACATGTTGCACAAGAATCAGTACCTGTCAAACCCATACAGCCCCTCAGAACTCATCCGCATTTGCGTAATCAAATTGCCTGAACATTTACGACATATTATTTTGGCAGGACGTTGCAAGGAGGACATTGAAGCTTTTCAGGGACTGTTACAAGAATTAGAAATTGACACTGACAATCGCGGAACATGAAAACAGGAACACAACAATATTAGGTCACATCCGTCGCAATTCCGTGATGAAAGAAATAATAACTGGACGTGACAAGGCTTTTCTCACAACACAAATCGTGACCAAAATAGACACCACCCGTAAGACAACCGTTGGCAGAGTAGTAACAATTACAGGGAAAGATCACCTCTCCGCAGTAATGACTATCACAGAGACAATCAGAGAAACAGACAATATGGGAACCAAAATTATTATTATCAAGGGAGACAGAATTACTTTAGATGCAACGGTCCAGCGCGCAATTATGATTCAGGGAGAAATTCTCCACCACGTGACCAACAAGAAAGAAACTATGGAATCTACCAACATGACGACAGACGATATGATCGTAACGACAGACCTGAATTGCATCAGTACTGGCGGGATTCATACAGAGCAGGGCACTCTCGGCAAGGAGAATTTGTAGAAGTTAGGTCTCCTAATCCCAATAACGACGCGAGCCAACAAAGAGACAGACAATGACTCGCACTGCAGGCAGCCACATACGCCTGTTGGCTCAGAGAAAAATAACATAGAGGCTAACCTTGAGAAAAATTCCAGTATTCTTTACCGACGTATACCGCATGATAATTGCGTTGAAGTTGAAACTCTGTGTACAAGGAAGTGTAAAGGTTTACACCACATGTCACATGTAAAACCGTTTATTGAAAGATAATCTGCTTTTTAACTTTGTCTTTGCCATAAAATCTTTCACTTCATGCTACTAGTACAGTTTGTCACAGTGAGAAACTGTTAACATGTAATAATGTTTTGAAGTTAACTATCCAGTCTAGAACCTAGGGAACATATTTAGACAGTATTTACGAGTGCATTGTTATAGTGAACAGGCGACACAGTGTTATTGTGTGTGTACATTCTTGCTTGTTAGTTGCACAATTACGTAACTAATACATACTTAGAACATATACTGTTAATGAGATTTTAATGCAACATTTTGGTTTACTTGAAAATTCATTCTGGATTTAAAGTACTTTCTGAGAGATACCAGATGACACAGTGGTATGTTTATGTGACAGCTACACGATTATATCACGACGTTACTAATGAGTGACAATTTACAATGTTGCTTTTGCGGTGTATCTGTTTTATATCTGCACAGTTTTTCTGAATTCTTCTGTAAAGTAAAATATGTTTTAGTAGTAACTTCTGTGGTATAGCTACAAGGAGAGAGCCTTTTCCGTACCACAACAATACGTTACAGCACAGTACTTTCTTCATCACAACAATAAGCGTAATAAGTAAGATATCTATACGCAAAGCATTTCACTTTTGTTTATCAGGAGGTAAGTACATTGACTTCCGTAGAACTTAGCTTTTGGATGACGATAACTACGAGACTTCCACAGAGATTATCTTACAACATGACGCACAGTTTAACGCTACTGTACACGTATTTGAGTGATTAATTTTGTACTTAAAACATTTATTTTTAACGATTTTTGAATTACAATGATACAAAGGCTTTCCGTGATACATTTCATTCCATTGCTGTAATCTGTAACACCTAAGGGTATAATTAAATTAATCCTCAGGGGGGGTACACGCTTACTTTGTGTACCATGTATTTGGCAAGTACAAGGAGCCCTAGCTAATATGGTATTTGCTTATACAACTTTACACATCGGTACCATAATCCTCTAACACATAGATTACACATCTATCTGATCATTTAACTGAGAGATAAACTTTTTTTTACTATGTCTGTGACAGATGTTTACGCAATTACACAGTTGCGTAACTTCACACTTATGAAATTGTATTTTGTCAGTACTGTGTGAACTCTTCATATTTTTTCAGAACCATTGTGATACTATGAGAGCTTTGAATGATGGATTTGGTAAGGGAGCATGATTTTAAAGTACGTTTGCGGTAGATGACACTCTTGAAATGAGCAGAGAATTTCTTTTAGGTTTTGACATTATTGCAGAAAGCTACGACGTTTTTGAGATTTGACTGAGGTGTTACGATGTTATTTTTACGACGACGATGTGTATTATGCTGTTGAGGTATGTTTATGATCAATGAGATGATGCCATATGAGGAATTTGATTATGCTACGTATTTATTATGATGAAATATTGAAGAATGTCTACGAATATTTATATGTGTAATAAGGTAAGGAATAATGAGTAGTGGTTAGGGACGCTGATTTGTGAAAAAGGTTGTTGGATCCAAGAATCGTACTTCAAAAGTTATGAAATTTATGTAAATGCGTGAATGTATTACAATGCCGATTAAAATTTTTGGACACTGTTATATCATAGCATTTTGTTTCTACAGATTTGTAACGCAAATTCTTGACCTGTGAAATATTTTTATATGAGACTGTCACTGTAGCGGAAACTGCTGTCGTAAATATTTCCATAATAAAGTTAAGTGACCACCTGCACGTAATGCGTCGTGGGCACGCCTGGAGAAAAAGCCATTAGTTTGTGCCTTTTCAGAGGCACAGGTAGGAAAAAAAAGGCAGGCCATTATCCTCGCTATTGACATTCCTCTGTAGAAAGCATTGCAAATACGACACACTCAAACTTGAAAACATATGATTACACTGTGGATCTCTTAATTTATGATATTTACTGAAATGCCTAATGATATTATGAGAAACATTTTACATTTATTGTCTTTCTAGTTGAGAGATTCTTTTGCCTTTGGAGACGACATTTGCCCAGTGAATGACATTTCATGCATTGCTCTATATAGGCTATATACATTTGCTCATTTGTTTAATATCTAGTTTCAAGCTGCACTGCAGCAATGGTTAAAATAAAATGTTATAGATATACTAATATAAATATTTTATGCCTACAGACCCAGTAAAGACTAACTTTATGATGTACTTCAAAAAAACGAAGGAGCACAAAAAGACATTTCCCTTCACAGGATTTGCATAAAGAACTTTCTTTTCAAGTACTTCGTAATTTCTTTTGTAGAATAAATTGTGATGCATCACTCTAGTATTAAGATGTGATATAGTTATTAGACATGGCCATCTTTAGTGTAATATTTTTTCTGCTTGAGCTATGTCATGTTCAGATGTAAGTTATTGCATTTGCTGCTGCTGTTTGCCAGGCATAGTGCTACTAAATTTCACTTTGTATTACTCTGTTAAGCTAGTTTTAGTACTGATTTATTTTTCTTGTTGCTGCACATTGGCTCATATTAGTTGTAATGTTGCATTGCTTGGTAATTTAGATTTACTGTAGCTTGCTTTGCAATTTTCCATATTTTTTGTCATTGCTGTTTGTGTTAATTGTTTTGTGCTGCTGCATTGCCTCGTCCCTTAGTTTAGCATCTGAGCTCAGTAGAATTAAGTTAGCTTAAGAGGGGGTCGACTGATGTTTCAATAATTATTCTGATCTTTTATGTATTTACTTATGTCATAATTCCTGTAACACTGATGTATATGTTATTTGGATTCTTTAGTAAAGCCTGTATTACTACAAATGTTATCTGTATTGTTATGTTTTTAATACTGTATCTTTTACCTTTGTAATTGTATTCTTATGTTATAAAATTGTAATTGACACCAGTTCATCATATTATTAACTTGTAAGTGTTCACTGCACACGTTTCTGTTGGTCATAGTATATGGACAATATGTGAGAAGTAGGGACTGTTAGTGTTTGCACGTGTGTTAATAATTCAGCAAGGGACTGGATAACAGAATTGCTGGTTCTAAGGACAATTCCAAAAACTTTGTGAGTGCACAAGTGGTGGTTATGGACTTGCTATCTTATCTGCAAGACTCTTCAATGGTGATTGTGCACCCGCACAGTCCCAACAGATGGCTGCTGGCCATCTCTACAAGGACTACAGTGGGTCTGCATCTCTGATGGCCCACCAATATCATTATTTCTACAAGGACTGCAGTGGGTCTGCACATCTGGTGGCCCACCAATACCATACTCTCTACCAGCACTACAGTGGTCTGCTCTGTGATGACCTACCTACCAATACTCTTCAAAATTTCGGCTGAGTCGGCTGTGGGTTTGCTCTGTTGTGGACCAATACCTGTCTGCATGTCAAGAGTCAGCACTGTCTTTCCGTTGGAAGGACAACACTACTTCAAGACTGCATGGAAATCCACTACTTCTGTGTGCATTTTCTTTTACTGCTCAGACTTTGAGAAAAGACACTTACCTCACCAAAAATCTTCGTTACTCGAACCACAGCAATACAGCGAGCGCCACTACTGCCAGCTAAATAACAGATTCAAACTACGGAAGGCTCTAACTACTAGTAGGCATAGTTAGCGAATGAAAGACTTTAATAGAGAACAAACAATGTATTTACCTCAATAGTGTTCAAAAGTCGTAATGTATATAGCAGTTCATGATATCCAGTATCGCAAATTTCAAAACTCCGCCATCTCTCTCCTCACATCCACCACTGCTGGCGGCTCATAACGCTCTCTATGAAAATCACTGTCTGTACTGTGTGCAATCTGTGGCTGGTTTGCATTGTTGTTGGCTATTGTAGTGTTGGGCAGCTGGATGTTAACAGCGTGTAGCGTTGCGCAGTTGGAGGTGAGGCGCCAGCAGTGGTGGATGTGGGGAAAGAAATGGCGGAGTTTTGAAATTTGTAAATATGGATGTCATGAACTGCTGTATATATCATGACTTTTGATGACTACTAAGGTAAATACATCGTTTGTTCTCTATTAAAATCTTTCATCTGCTACTAGTAGTTAGTGCCTTCTGTAGTTTGAATCTGTTATTTAGCTGGCAGTATTGGCGCTCGCTGTATTGCTGTAGCTTGAGTAACGAAGATTTGTGAGGTAAGTGATTTGTGAATGGTATAGGTTAATATTAGTCAGGGCCATTCTTTTGTAGGGATTTTTGAAAGTCAGATTGCGTTGCGCTAAAAATATTGTGTGTCACTTTAGTGAATGTTTGAGTACGTTCAGTTTTGCTCAGTTGTTTGAAAAGCAAATATTGTAAGAGGTTTATCAGCACAGTAATTCTAAAACTGTTCTAAGGGGACGTATCAACTACAACCACCATACTTCTGAATCTGCTTAGTGTATTCATCTCTTCGTCTCCCTCTACAATTTTCACCCTCTACGCTGCCCTCCAATGCTAAATTTGTTATTCCTTGACGCTTCAGAACATGTCCTACCAACCGATCCCTTCTTCTAGTCAAGTTGTGCCACAAACTCCTCTTCTCCCAAATCCTATTCAATACCTCCTCATTACATATGTCATCTACCCATCTAATCTTCAGCATTCTTCTGTAGCACCACATTTCGAAAGCTTCTATTCTCTTCTTGTCCAAACTATTTATCGTCCATGTTTCACTTCTATACATGGCTACAATCCATACAAATACTTTCAGAAACGACTTCCTGACTCAAATCTATACTCGATGTTAACAAATTTCTCTTCTTCAGAAACCCTTTCCTTGCCATTGCCAGTCTGCATTTTATATCTTCTCTACTTCGACCATCATCAGTTATTTTGCTCCCCAAATAGCAAAACTCCTTTATTTCTTTAAGTGTCTCATTTCCTAATCTAATTCCCTCAGCATCAACCGACTTAATTCGACTACATTCCATTATCCTCCTTTTGCTTTTGTTGATGTTCATCTTATTTCCTCCTTTCAAGACACTGTCCATTCCGTTCAACTGCTCTTCCCAGTCCTTTGCTGTCTCTGATAGAATTACAATATCATCGGCGAACCTCAAAGTTTTTATTTCTTCTCCATGGAATTTAATATCTACTCCGAATTTTCCTTTTGTTTCCTTTATTGCTTGCTTAATATACAGATTGAATAACATCGGGGAGAGGCTACAACCCTGTCTCACACCCTTCCCAAACACTGCTTCCCTTTCATGCCCCTCGACTCTTATAACTGCCATTTGGTTTCTGTACAAATTGTACTGCCATCTGTAGAATTTGAATGAGAGTATTCCAGTCAACATTGTCAAAAGCTTTCTCTAAGCCTACAAATGCTAGAAACGTAGGTTTGCCGTTCCTTAATCTTTCTTCTAAGATAAGTCGTAAGGTCGAGGACACTGCGTAATACAGAAGAAAAAAGTCATACATTGTTAATCCGCTCTTATCGCTTGCTGGATCAGATCGTTTCTCAACGTATGCTCTCGCACGTAGGCGCGACGAGATTGTTTTTGTACATTTTTGGTAATTTTGCCATCTGCTAGGGAAAAGTAAACTTCAAATAGGTACATCAGCAACCCTGAATATATCATTACGTAAAGCCATGAGAGGTAAATATTCGAACTTGTCTTAAATTATCATACAGGGAAGACTGAACTTTATCCCAAAGTAATAGACTGTTAGCTATTTACCGACATAGGAAGTGAATATTCGTATTGAGTTGTGAGATAGTACTGAAGTTTCGTTAAAGTCTGGATCTTTTCACAAACTCTTTGACGGAAACGTAACTAATTCCACCCAGATTAGGAGAAAGTTACGTTCTTAATACAATAATAGGACGTGAATAGTATAGATTAAACCAGCATAAAGTGGATTTACTCTGTGACACTTCTTTCAACCCATTTAATATTGTGTGTTTATAAAATATTAAACTGTGCGACGACATAGATTAATAACAGAGCGCAGCATGCATAAATATTCTTTGCCGCGTCAGACAGTTATTGTAATGACTCGAACTAATAAGCTTACGTAAATTGAAAATTTGATGGGAGAAACTATTGCCGTACATGGACTGTAGCCATAATTAGTACAAGGATAGCCATTGGTGTGCAACTACGGGTGGCTGTGCTGGCACACGTCGGTGAGCATATAATTAGTTTTCCTTATGTAATGTTCCTGATCAGACAACATAACCACTAATTAGTCGCAGTACGAATATCATAAACGAACATTTCCAATATATCTTAAGAGGAGCAGTTTCATATTCCAGTTAAATAATGCAAGAAAATTAATACAGTAACAATTAATTTTTATCATTATAGTGAAAATAAACATTCGTAGTCAAGGAAACTGAGTGCAAAGATGGCCGCTACCCTCTTCTGGGGGACGTATTACATACACATAGCTGCATACACTGTCAACAGTTGTTTTAAACTCTGGTTCCTGTGTCCCTGTAGTGGCATCTGTTCTACGGGCACGAGTATACATTATACTAGAATACTCTCACCACGCACGGTTCTAAAGAATGCATGTAGCAGCTATCCCGACTGCCAACTTTATTGTTTCACTTAAAAGTCGTTCCTATGAGTCTGCTACGCTCTTTTCTTAGGATCCGTCAAGCTATACGGCAAGCCGCGAATTTGACTACTGCGATAACCACTTTATTTGAGAATATCACTTGCCACCTACGTCCTCAGTTTTTATTGGCTGTAGTGAAATCTCTTTCTCTCCCTACAGTTTTTACTCTTCTGTATCAAGTACGTTATTCCCTGATATCTCAACAGATGTGCTATCATCTTGTCCGTTCGTCTTGTCACTGTTTTCTATAAGTTCCTTCACTCACCAATTCTGCGGAGAACCACCTCATTCCTTATCTTATCTGGCCATCTGATTTTTAACATTCGTCCTTGACACAACATCTCAAACGCTTCGAGTCTGTTCTGTTCTGGTTTTTCTACAGTGCATCATGCACTACTATAGAATGTTCTGTCCGAAACGTACATAATCAAAAATATCTTCCTCAAAATTAATATCTCGTAATTCTAAACACCAACCTAAATGAAACTTCCTGGCAGATTAAAACTGTGTGCCGGATCGAGACTCGAACTCGGGACCTTTGCATTTCGCGGACAAGTGCTGTACCAGCTGAGCTACCCAAGCACGACTCACGCCCCGTTCTCACAGCTTTACTTCTTCCAGTACCTCGTCTCCAACTTTCCAAACTTTGCAGAAGCTCTCTTGCGAACCTTGCAGAACTAGCACTCCTGAAAGAAAGAATATTACGGTGACATGGCTCAGCCACAGCCTTGGGGATGTTTCCAGAATGAGATTTTCACTCTGCAGCGGAGTGTGCGCTGATATGAAACTTCCTGGCAGGAGACGAGATACTGGCAGAAGTAAAGCTGTGAGTACCGGGCGTGAGTCGTGCTTCGGTAGTTCAGTTGGTAGAGCACTTGCAACGGTCCTGAGTTCGAGTCTCGGTCGGGCACACAGTTTTAATCTGCCAGGAAGTTTCATATCAGCGCACACTCCGCTGCAGAGTGAAAATCTCATTCTGGAACCAACGTTAGTAGACGTTTGGCTGTCACTTGCCCAGTGATTTTTCGGAATTCCAGTGGAACTTTACCTACTCCTCCTACTTACTTTGAATTAAAATCTTCCCTTATAACATGAAATCAGACAATTCCTCCCTCTCGTCAAGACCTTCAATGTAATATTGCCACCTATCCGCTATCTCCTCTGCATTCCATTTGCACTCTTGATGTTACCACCCCTGCTTCCAATTTCTTTGAACGTTGCTTTGACACGCAGGCCTGTGGGGCCGAGCGGTTTTAGGCACTACAGTCTGGAACCGCACGGCCGCTACGGTCGCAGGTTCAAATCCTGCCTCCGGCATGGATGTTTGTGATGTACTTGGGTTAGTTAAGTTTGAGTTGTTCTAAGTTCTAAGGGGCCGGTGACCTCAGCAGTTAATTGCCACAGTGCTCTCAGCCATTTTTTTTGTTGCTTTGACATTTTTGTATTCCGAATTTGTCCTTCCGACGATCATTTCTTTTTCAGTTTCTTCACATCTTTCCAAGAGCCATTTCGCCTTTGCTGCTTGAATTTCCAGCTTATTTCATTCGTAAGTGATTCGTTTCACCATACTCCTGAATTTATCTGAACATTGTTGTACTTCGTTCTTTCGTTGATCAACTGAAGTACTTCTTCTGTTATCCGATATTTCATTGCAATTACTTTCTTAGTACATATGTTTGTCTTTCCAGCATGTGTGACTGCTTTTTTTACAGACGTTCGCTCCTTTTCAACTGAGCTGCCTACTCCGCTGTTCCTTATTGCAGTATACCCATCCTAACTTTAAACGCGTCTCCTCATTCTTCAATACTTAAGTATCGCATTTCCTTCCACAGTGTCTCTTTCGCACGATTCTTGTAAGTTTCAGTCTCATCCTCATTATTAAATTATGATCTGAGACTATATCTGCATTTGGATACGCTTCAAAATCCTATAAATGATTTCAGAATCTCTGTCTGTCCATTATGTAATCCAGCTGGAATCATACCTTATCTCCCATTCTTTTCCAAGTATATCTTCTTCTCCTGTGGTTCCTGAACAGAGTATTAACTGCTGGCATCTGAAATTTATTGGCGAACTCAATTAGACATTTTCCTATCTCATACCTGCAGCCAAGCCTATATTCTCGTGTTACTTTTCTTCCATGCCTTCCCCTACATCCGCGTTCCAATTCCTCGTAACTATCAGACTTTCATCCGCCTTTACATACAGAATTTCTCGCTCAGTATTCTTACATACTTACTTTATTCTTGCATTTGCTGCTTGCGGCGTTGGCACATGTACCTGAACTATTGTTGTCGGCGTCGGTTTGCTGTCGAATAACTGAACTGTTCAATAGCTCATCTCGGCCGTATGTTCCTATATACAATGAATCCTACCCCACAACACGATTTTCTGGTGCTTTTGATATTACTTTAACTTTGTCTGACCAAAAATCCCTTTCTTCTTTCCAATTCCATTCCCTGACCACCAATACAATTGCATTGTTCCTTTACATCTCACGTTTTATAGCTTTTATCTACGTACAGATTTGTAACATTCCACGTTCCGTGTCGTAGAACGTTATTCCGTCATTGGCTATTCCACTTTTTCTCATGGTCGGCTTCCCCTTGGCCGACTCCTTCAGAAGATTCGAATTGAGGACAAATGCGGTATCTTTTGCAAATTCAGTGGTCATCGTAATATTTTTCCAATTACGGCCACATTATATCTTTAACAAAGTGCTGTAATTGGATCGTCATGATGATGATCTTGCTGATTCTTCCACCTTTCCGGGCCATTTTCCGGCCCCAAGAGCCTGAGAGTGCTCTGAATCTCAGTCCGCTTCTCCGCCGTCTTTGGCTAGGCCGTTGGTAACACGAGGATAATTCCGTAAGTCGTCGGTAGCCATTCCTAATGATTTTTATTCTGAATTCAAGCAGTGGCTGGGTTCGAACTAGAGGCCGTGGACGTTTCGATTAGTAGTCAAAGACGCAACTGCTAGACGACGAAACAGTAAGCGCTAAAGCTTTTGTAACAACAAAAAATCGACATTTCTAAAGATGTGTGTGTGTGTGTGTGTGTGTGTGTGTGTGTGTGTGTGTGTGTGTGTGTGTGTGTGTGTGTGTGTAGCTTGAACCACTCTCATAGGTAAGGATGAGCAAGTCCTGATGGTGCAGTAATATGCCAAGTGGAATATGCAATGAGCATGAGTAAGTTTCTGACGCTTTGTGACCTCAGTTAACAACAGAATAGTAGTCACACAGGACCCACTTTCAAATAAGTTAGCGCATTTTAATGAAAAGGACCTGCATATCTCAAGATGACAGGAAGTTTGTAAGGGAATAGCTTCGTGAAAGCTACAAGCTATACTTGCATTTGTTAGCTGGCCACTTTCTCCAATCACGCATAGTGAGTGGCCAGCCGGAGTGGCTGAGCGTTTCTAGGCGCTTCAGTCTCGAACCGCGCGACCGCTACGGTCGCTGGTTCGAATCCTGCCTCGGGTATGGATGTGTGTGATGTCATTAGGTTAGTTAGGTTTAAGTAGTTATAAGTTCTAGGGGACTGATGACCACTGAAGTTAAGTCCCATAGCGCTCAGAGCCATTTGAACCATAGTGAGTGCTTTTCTGAACTCTCTGAAAAATTTCTGAATAGTGCTTTAACGTCTCTCGCACATTAAGCGATAAAAATTATGCTACTCATTTACTTAATGTTACCACTTGCAACACGTTAGCGACCAGTGATACGGTGACATATGTCGCTTATTCAATTCCTGAGAAACTACCTGGCACGTGAAGATACCGTCCACACTTTTATCGTTAGCTTCCTACCATGGCTCACTGTGTATGTACTTCATCTTGAAAATTACTTTCATGTCAGTCTTCGTTTTGTCGAAGACGGCTGTCCCCTATTTAGAGGCACACCTAAGTAAAGTGAGAATAAAAGGAATGATAGTCCCGGTAAATCACTAATCAACGCGTGTTGGTAATAAATTAATTATTCCTCTTAGGCATGGACAGAAATTAATCTCTCGATTACAGTCCTACGCACATTTATGTGTACAAAACGAGGCTTCAATAGTCGCAAGGGTAATCCAGTACCATTCATTCAAATCAGACTTCGCATTTCTTGCGTGTTTAACATGGATGAATTCAGGAAATAACAGAGTTAATTATGGTTAAAATTATGCAGTAACTAGACTTCCAATCGTCAATAATTCGCAACCTCTCCAAGACTATTCCGCTATACTTGAGATGATTACAATTAAACTTTCACCATTTCAGAGGGAGCCCACGAAAATCGAACTGAACTAAACTCCGTCCGAACAGGCCTTGGAAGGCCCAACTGTACGGACCGGCAGCCGTTTCGTCCTCAGCCCACAGGCGTCACTGGATGCGGATATGGAGGGGCATGTGGTCAGCACACCACTCTGTCGGCCGAGAGACCGGAGCCGCTACTTCTCAAGCAAATAGCTCCTCACTTTGTCTCGTAAGGACTGAGTGCACCCCACTTGTCAAAAGCGATCGGTAAACAGGGTGGTCACCAATCCAAGTGTTAGCCCATCCCGACAGGGCTTAACGTCGGTGATCTGACGGGAACCGGTGTTACCACTGCGGCAAGGCCGTTGGCCCACGAAAATTGAGCAATAATAAAACAATGAAACTGTATGGAAATTTGTAAGGACATACTGAAAAGAAGTTGCGACTAAGCCATGGAGATAAATTTATTTATTTATTAACAGATGAGAGTAACATTTGTCAACTGTTTATCGTGTTTACGTTCCAAGTTACAAACGTTGCTCAATGTGACGACAATATCCATACCCAGCAGCCTGGAACCGCACTAAATATTGCTGTAGTGTTGCCCGAAACATGTCAGGTTGGTTGCTAGCTACATCTCTCGCTATGCTCCTCTTTAACCTACAACGCATGTTACTGTCTCGTTGATGAAATCTGTTCTGCCGGTGACCCCAAGACCAGATATCACACTAATTCAAAGGTACTGATCTCGGTGGCCGTGCAATTTTGGAACGATCGGCCAATGATTTGGCTCCCTGAAATGTGTTACGGAGTAAACGAGTGACTTCACGAGCAGTGTGAGGTGGAGGTCCATAGTTCATGAAAACAGGTGAGTCCGATAAACCTCTAACACGTAGAGCAGGTATCACATGTTGGCGAAGCAGATCATATTAACGTGTACCGTCTGCTGCATTTTCTTGGTCCTTGGGGTCTAAGTTTCTCAAAGAAAAATGCAACAATTATGAACTGGGCTGTGAAGCCACACCACTCAGTGATGCAATCTCTATGCAGGGGAACGTTATGGACCTCCGTTTATAATCACGAACCCCAAATGCGATAATTGTGACTTTTCACTGCCCCAGTGAGTGTAAAGTGTACTTCATTACACCACAAAATGTTCCAATGCTATATGTCTCCAACTTCAACCCTTGCAAAAAAAAAAAAAAAAAGAAAAAAAAAACCGCAAGACCAAATCCCACTTGAATATCTGAGTCGCGTGGTAAAAGTTGGCTAGTAATATAACGATTGAATGAATGCCATTTCACAATTGTTCGCAGGACCTTTGGGGCGCTGTACCATGGAATCTACAGCTGCAGTGACAGTTCGTGCACAGCCTGAAGATCGTACATCAGGCATAACAACAGAAATTTCATTGGCAATATACTGGGTAATCTACCGTCGGCCTCTCCCATGGGCAATTCCCAAATCAACGGTTAATTCGAACTTCTGAACCACATTCTTCAACCCTGAGGCGGAGAGAGGACCTCTCTGTATCCCTCTAATGCGCCGAGGGCGCAAGGAGCAGGACCGGTATATCTGTTGGTGTGATAAAACAGCTTTACGGGTAAAGTTCTTATTTTGACCAGACCCATGATGACTGTCTACAAGAGTATTACAAACTGATGCTTCTGTTTCAACCGCACTTCGCCGTACCAGTACCGACGCCTAACGGAAAGTCATGATACTAGCACTACTAACAACGCACAACCTGTAGCAAACCGTCCAAACATAATTTCCTTAAAGTTGAGTACCGATTGAGAGACATGCTGGCTTTGCGGCTATCGATATTTGTTCAGAGATGCTAACCTCTGGGCGCTTGTGAGACCGTCGCGAGGTGGCGCTGCAGGGAGCGGATCGACAGACGAGCGCGAGAGAGTTGAGTTGTGAAGTGAAGAGAAGCGTGCGATTGCCCAAGGAAGGGAGGTACTCTGATCGGTGAAGAGGTGTTTTGAAAAGGCATTGTACAGGCCGTTAACCGATGACATTTTATTGGGAGCCTGTAGTGGCGATCTACTACTCTGATGTATTGGACGTTTATTTTGCTGAACTAATAAGGTGACATAATTCTTTTTCTTTGCGATTGCCCAAGGAAGGGAGGTACCCTGGTCGGTGAAGAGGTGTTTTGAAAAGGCATTGTACAGGCCGCTAACCGATGACATTTTATTGGGAGCTTGTAGTGGCGATCTACTACTCTGATGTATTGGACGATTATTTTGCTGAACTCATAGGGTGACAATTCTTTTTCTTTCCGTGTTGCAAGTGTACCTCACGCGAGACAAACTATTAGCGCGGGCTCAATTACGGAAATCTGTTAGTAATCCATGTCGGGGTCGGACGCTATGCAATTTGCTGCACCATTCTCATCGAACTGTTGCTGCTTGGTGTCTAGTAGCGTCGGCATTCTGCCTTACGTCCAAGCAATGGGGTTTGTTGTGTATAATGTTCTAAAACAGAGTGTTTAGTTTGTTCCAGACAATATTGTGCATCTTGAATTGTGTGATGTACCAAGGTTTGAATGTCGGTACCGGGAAGTGAAGTCAGACGCACCTACTGTACTTCACGCCTTCGGTCGGCCCGATAAATCGGGTCAGGGCGGCTCAACCAGGTGTGGACCGTGTGGCTGCCGATGCCGTCAGCTGTCAACTATTTGTAAGAGAAGTGTCTAGTGTAAATAATTGCCTGCCTAGTAGAGAGTCCGTATGTAAGGCTTCTGTTCAAAAATTGGTTCAAATGGCTTTAAGCACTATGAGACTTAACATCTAAGGTCATCAGTCTCCTAGACTTAGAACTACGTAAACCTAACTAACCTAAGGACATCACACACATCCATGTCCCAGGCAGGATTCGAACCTGCAACCGTAGCAGCAGCGCGGTTCCAGACTGAAGGGCCCAGAACCGCTCGGCCGCAGCGGCCGGCAAGGCTTCAGTTTCTTTTGAAAGAATATATTTGGGCAAGGTCTTAAAACTGTAAGTGAACTTGCTGTAACCCTTTAGACGTTCAGTGGTATACTTGCTTTGCTATCGAAACCTAACCGATGGGTGTCATGTACAAATGATCTCGCTTGAAATTTTACAATTGTTATCTGCTGATTGACTTTAATAAATATTGTGAACAATAAAAGGTGAATGGTCTCCCCGCCTTAACGTCCAGTCCTTCCGCTTAGTACTTAGGGCGTTTTATGATACTCCGCGGTAATACCGGAAGAGACAGGATTAATAGTTCTCTATCTACAATTTAATTATAACCATCCTGTGTGTTGGCGGGCGGACTGGCATAAACAGACAACCTCAATAACCTCAAAGTGTAGGACATGTATCTCAGCACTGAATACAAATGTAAAGAACCCTCTGTTAATCTTACATGTCGTACAGTCTTTTGAAAACCGTGACTCTCCGTCAAACAAAGTCGATTTGATCAAATTTGCATGGCTTCTAAAACACACCATGTTGGTGAAACAATTAGTACACTTGGAAAGACGACGTCGATTTTCATTCGATGACGGCATATTCCACAAGGGGGGGGGAGGGGGGGAATATTACATGTATTGATAATGGTTTCAAAGTAATCCACCAACAGATAGCGCAGTGACGAAGCTACTGGTGCGCCACCTGTGTCTACCCTATAAGTAAATTATGGGAAAAATTAACATTTAAGGTAAGATAGGGGATCCTCACTGCCAGAGGGCTCGATGTGGTGCAAACGTATGAGACAAGTAGGTAAGCATTACACGTAGGTGGCAACGCCGCAGTCTGCAGCGATGAAAGCACATTCTAGCCAGCACAGTAGTGTTGGTCGTCTGCGCTTATGATGTATACCTGGTGAGCGCGGTCTCGTAGAGTGCATTCGTCCGAGACACATGGCCGCACCTCAAGCCTTGTGGTCTGGGGTGCTATGAGCTGCAACTCTCGTTGCCGTTTCGTGTTTCTGGCGGAGATTCTAACCAGGGCTCGTTATTTGCAGAATGTTGTTACACCCATTCTTCTTCCATTCTTACAACAGGAAGGTGACGTAATTCTCCAACAGGATAATGCTAACCCATACACTGCCCATGTAACTTAACGTGCTCCGCAAGGTTTGCAGTAAGTTCCCTGACCAGCACACTCTCCGATCTCCAATAGAGCACATATTAGATGAGATGGGACCAAAACTGACTCCTACGAATCGTCAGTCAACAGCTCTTAAATAATTACTCGAACAGGTCGAGCAGGCATGGCATAACATATCCCAAGACAGTATCCGCTATCTGTACGGTCATCTGAAATCCAGAGCTAGCCCCTGCACTGAAACTCATGGAAAGAAACTACACCATGTACTAATATGGGTGTTTCGGAGTGGGTGGATACCTGGTACCTCAGAAACAAAAATGGCTCTGAGCACTATGGGACTCAACATCTTAGGTCATAAGTCCCCTAGAACTTAGAACTACTTAAACCTAACTAACCTAAGGACATCACACACACCCATGCCCGAGGCAGGATTCGAACCTGCGACCGTAGCAGTCCCGCGGTTCCGGACTGCAGCGCCAGAACCGCTAGACCACCGCGGCCGGCCCACCTCAGAACCACTTGTGCTGTTTATCTGTAAATATAATCATTTCATATACACCGATGCATTGTTGGAACAACTGGGAACCTCTAAAAGTATGTACTAATTTTTTTCCGGCTGTGTATAAAGAAGCTGAATAAGTCAATGTCTCAGGGATAGTCGTAAAATAAATGGTACGGACCTTTAAACAGGTGAAATTGATGGTGAGGGAATGACAGAGCCAACAACCGGCACTTCTTAACTAGATGTAGCATCTTATTTGAGTGATGTCCAATTCCCAGGCAACCAATCCAGCAATAAAATTATTGGAAGACTTTCACTGACCTCCATCGCTACCCCCACGAACACGCGAAAGTCAGTTCCTCCCAGGCAGACATTTCATAACAGCACACCGAGAGACGCAAGGTGTGGTTACAAAGCGGTGCGATTGATTCGGGTGGGCTTGTGAGCGTTGTCACCAGAGGGAAATCGTGAACACCACAGAAACAAAACGCATCGCTTCCGCGTGTGATGGATACGTCGCGGCAAACTGCGACAAGTCTCATTTATCACAGCTCGAGCAGGGCCGCCGGGGACAGCCAGTGCGGCCTGCAAGAGCCCCTGCCCCGGCATGTCGCATTTTGGCGGATTTTGTTCCCTTTGTTCCTCTCTGACATTTTCTGTTGCTCAAACTGAGGAAAACCTGATCATTTGCGAAGACGGACGCATAATGAAAAAAAACAGCCCATTTGAATATATAGGCTAGGATTTGCTCATCTGGTGTACACAGCTGCGTTTTACTGAGGTTAAAAACGGCAAAGCGGAATGCTCCAAGACAGTGGTTCCAACCCTTTTATCTGCACGGACCACCTATTTTGTAAAAAAAAAGAAAGAAAAAGGTAAAAGATCAAGTAACTAAATAAATCATATAAGTAAAAAAACAATAAATGCACTGGAGAGCAGAATAAACTGGTATACGCATGCGTATTAGATTACAGTTATGTGCAATCAGGCACATTACGGCGCTGCGGTCGGCAACGCCAATGTACGACAACTTGTGTCTAGCGCACTTGTTAGATCAGTTACAGCTGCTACAATGGCAGGCTGCCAAGAATTTGTGAGTTTGATCGTGGTGTTATAATCGGCGCACGAGTCATGGGATATAGCATCTCCGAGGTAGCAATGAAGAGGGGCATTCCCGGGCAACCGTTTCACGATGGTACCGTGAATATCAGGAATCCGGTAAAACATTAAATCTCTGACATCGCTACGGCCTGAAATAGATCCTGCAACAACGGGACCAACGACGACTGAAGAGAATAATTCAGCATGACAGAATCCCGCAAATTGCTGCAGATTCCAATGTTGGGCCGTCAACAGGAGTCAATGTGCGAACCATTCTACGAAAACTTATCGATAAGGGCTTTTCACCGATTTGGACTTTCGGAGCCGAAAGCCCACTCGTGTACCGTGGATGACAGCACGCCTTGCCTAGGTCCGTCGACGCCGACATTGGACTGTTGATAACTGGAAACATGTTCCCTGGTTGGACGAGTCTCGTTTCAAATTGTATCAAGCTATTGGATGTGTACGGGTATGGAGATATCCTCATCAACCCATGGACCCTTCATGTCCGCAGGGGACTGTTCAAGCTAGTGGAAGCTCTGCAATGGTGTGGGGTGTGTGCAGTTGAAGTGATGTGGGACCCCTGAAATATCTAGATAAGACTCTGGCAGGTGACACGTACGTAAGCATCCTGTCTTAACACCTTCATCCATTGATTGTGCAAGGTACATTCCGACGGACTTGGGCAATTCCAGCGGGACAGTGCGACACTTCACACGCCCAGAATTACTACAGAGTGGCTCCAAGAACACTCCTCTGTGTTTAAAAACTTCCGCTGGCCACCAAACTCCCCAGACATGGACATTACTGAGCGTATCTGGACTGCCTTGCAACGAGCTGTGAAGAAGAGAGCTTCACCTCTCGGTCTCTTACGAATCCATGGACAGTCTTGCAGGACTCATGATGTCAGTTCCCTCCAGCACTACTTCTGACATTAGTCGAGTCCATACTACGTCGTGCTGCGGCGCTTCTGCGTTCTCGCGGGGGCCCTACACACGATATTAGGCAGGTGCATATATACACTCCTGGAAATTGAAATAAGAACACCGTGAATTCATTGTCCCAGGAAGGGGAAACTTTATTGACACATTCTTGGGGTCAGATATATCACATGATGACACTGACAGAACCACAGGCACATAGACACAGGCAACAGAGCATGCACAATGTCGGCACTAGTACAGTGTATATCCACCTTTCGCAGCAATGCAGGCTGCTATTCTCCCATGGAGACGATCGTAGAGATGCTGGATGTAGTCCTGTGGAACGGCTTGCCATGCCATTTCCACCTGGCGCCTCAGTTGGACCAGCGTTCGTGCTGGACTTGCAGACCGCGTGAGACGACGCTTCATCCAGTCCCAAACATGCTCAATGGGGGACAGATCCGGAGATCTTGCTGGCCAGGGTAGTTGACTTACACCTTCTAGAGCACGTTGGGTGGCACGGGATACATGCGGACGTGCATTGTGCTGTTGGAACAGCAAGTTCTCTTGCCGGTCTAGGAATGGTAGAACGATGGGTTCGATGACGGTTTGGATGTACCGTGCACTATTCAGTGTCCCTTCGACGATCACCAGTGGTGTACGGCCAGTGTAGGAGATCGCTCCCCACACCATGATGCCGGGTGTTGGCCCTGTGTGCCTCGGTCGTATGCAGTCCTGATTGTGGCGCTCACCTGCACGGCGCCAAACACGCATACGACCATCATTTGCACCAAGGCAGAAGCGACTCTCATCGCTGAAGATGACACGTCTCCATTCGTCCCTCCATTCACGCCTGTCGCGACACCACTGGAGGCGGGCTGCACGATGTTGGGGCGTGAGCGGAAGACTGCCTAACGGTGCGCGGGACCGTAGCCCAGCTTCATGGAGACGGTTGCGAATGGTCCTCGCCAATACCCCAGGAGCAACAGTGTCCCTAATTTGCTGGGAAGTGGCGGTGCGGTCGCCTACGGCACGGTCTTGGCGTGCATCCGTGCGTCGCTGCGGTCCGGTCCCAGGTCGACGGGCACGTGCACCTTCCGCCGACCACTGGCGACAACATCGATGTACTGTGGAGACCTCACGCCCCACGTGTTGAGCAATTCGGCGGTACGTCCACCCGGCCTCCCGCATGCCCACTATACGCCCTCGCTCAAAGTCCGTCAACTGCACATACGGTTCACGTCCACGCTGTCGCGGCATGCTACCAGTGTTAAAGACTGCGATGGAGCTCCGTATGCCACGGCAAACTGGCTGACACTGACGGCGGCGGTGCACAAATGCTGCGCAGCTAGCGCCATTCGACGGCCAACACCGCGGTTCCTGGTGTGTCCGCTGTGCCGTGCGTGTGATCATTGCTTGTACAGCCCTCTCGCAGTGTCCGGAACAAGTATGGTGGGTCTGACGCACCGGTGTCAATGTGTACTTTTTTCCATTTCCAAGAGTATATATATATATATATATATATATATATATATATATATATATATATATATATATACAAAGGGTATTATTACTAAAACACACTGTACAATAAGGACAGAAAATATTTACATTCGCATATAAAGCTAAGATTTTTATTATATTGATTTCGCTGTTTCTAGATGAAAATTTAAAATCGAGTGGTCAGTTTGAAAAAGAACCCACTGAGGTTTTTGACATTGTCACGCACTAGGGAATCAATATCGAGATTAAAACTGGTTTGTATCAGTATCAAATCACTGTCTACATACATTCTGTTCCTGTGCTTACTTTTCAGAAAACTACAGTTGAAAATTCGTCCATATAGATTAGAGAAAAGTGTCTCAGTGAGCATTAATTCAGCAATATCTCCAAGGGGACGGAGTGAACTGGTATAGTGGCCAGCCATCTCAACTCGCATTTGAAACACCGGGTTTAATTCCCAGGTCGCCCATCGATATGTCTGTTCTCTGCGGTCATCCAGGTCAGTCCATGGAAACGTCGGGATAATTCCGTAAATGTTCCATGGCCGCTTCCGCCGCCTCCAGTAGTACGAAATCCGAGAACAGCTCCTTGTCTCATAATGTCTGCCGTGGAGGGGATGCAAAACATCAGCCGTCCTTTCTTCTTTCATGTGTCGGGATAATAAATGGGCAGACTTTCAGTGAGTCGTTCTTGTGAAGGTTCTGTCTGAGAAACTACCTACTCCATAACTTACGATCAGATTCTGACTTGTTATGTGTTTAGGCCATTAGCAGCCAGCCAAGGTCGTGAGCGAGCTTAAACTTCTAGCCATCTGGTGGTCTGGTGTAATTTTCAACATAAAAAACTGGCAGTCCGTCCTAACCCATTCTTTCATGCCTTGTCTCTCTCTCTCTCTCTCTCTCTCTCTCTCTCTTGTGAGTAGTATACGTAGGATAGCTAAAGGTCATGTCATCTCTCATTTGATTCTGTACTCGCTGGCCATGAGTACTAACAAGTGAAACCCCTGAAGCTCCCGGTAATTGGTTGTGAACCACTGCTCTAAGGGTTTATGGCCCATCTGACACCTGCGCTTGTAGTACTCGACTAATGAATCACGGCATCGCGGGAATGACGGCTCAGTTTGCTATACTATAAGTTCCAGAATTTTTCGGTGTTTCCCAGGAGGTAAGTTACGCTACACGATGACGCAGAGCCAAAAATTTTTGCATTATGTCTATATCGATATGTGGCGCCATTACGCCGCAGAACGCCGTCTTCTGACAGCTTAACACTTCTCAACTTCGCAACATGACAATGAGGTGATGAATACCTTTCATGAACCATGTCAAAATGTACGGCAAGGAAATGATATTGTGACTACTCAGCTCTACCGTATTTATGTGGTATTCTTGAGTCACTACTTACACGGTTATTTAGGACCGTAACACGCAAGACAGCGTTCCTAAATTTTGTTCAGTGACTGTTATGTTGCTAATGTCAAAATGCTTTCATGTAACTGTTACATAATACATCGTCACAGCGCAATATTTTACAGTAAATGATATTTCAAAAATTCAGCTGCTCTTTGTTTCTAGGGTTCCTTACGTTCGTCAGTAAAAACGGAACCCTTATAGCGTCACTTTGTTATCTGTCTGCCTGTCTTTTTGTTTGCGCGACTGTTAAAAACTTTTGTCTCAGTAACGGGTGAAATTTATGCAACATTCTTCGGTGTACGGTCCTTGGTGATCTTCTTCTTCTTCTTCTTCTTCTTCTTCTTCTGCTTGCGTTACGGCCTCTGTAGGGCCACGGGTAGCCCCTTCGTTGACTGCATTTTCCTCTTCTTCTCCCAGAACCTCTTCATTCGTTCTCTTCTTTTCTCCCACTCTTCTTCCGAGATCTTCAGTGTCCATTTCTCCTGTCGGTTCCACTGGTGACACACTAATTTTTCCTGTATTCTTCTCTGTCATTGATCTCCGTCATATTGGTCGGGGTATATTTGTTCCTCCAATTCTCCTTTCCTTCGGCCTTGCTCCCCAATTCCAATCAGTCCTTCCAAAGTTCAACAACCCATTTGGTTCCTGTCTTTCCACTTGTCCTTCCTTTTGTTTCCCACACTCTCTTCGTCATTCTGTCCATACTCATCCTAACTACATGTCCAGAAAACCTTGCCCTTTTGAGTCTGATTTCCCCGGATATTGTTCCCACGTTCCTGTACAATTCTTTCCTAGGTCTTCGCATCTACCTCTCTGCAACTCTTTTGGAACCTAGCATTTTTCTCAGTATTTTCCTCTCTTCTTTCTGTAGTTCTTCTGCCCCATTCTTCCTAGTGTTATCGTCTCAGCAGCTTATAATACTTCATTCCTCGCCGTAGCCTTGTAGTGGCTTATCTTTGTCTCTGTGGATATATTATTTTACCCTCATTGCTCCTGTTCCTTCCTGTTATAAAGTCTCCCAGGCACTTGAACTCTTCCACCATTAGCACAGTGCCTTCCAGTGTTTCCCAGCCTGCAGTGGTATTTTATGTCTTTGTCTTGTTATAGGCGATCCTCAGGCCCACCTTTCTGGCTACCCTACTTAAGTTGTCGAGTTGTGTCTTTGCGTCTTCTTCCGTCTCATTTGCTGCTCCTATGTTGTCTGCAAAGGCTAGGCAGTGCACTTGAGCCCTGTTGTCCTTTTTGTCCGCCACATGAGTCCTTGTTGATGTAAAGAATTTAAGGTTCTACGTGAATGCAATCAAAAGATGCGGCCATTTATGTCATATTTTAATAGTCGAAATCTCACTCATCAAAAACTGTAGGGTACTTCCCGTTGTTCCATAATCATGAAATTTGGCAAAGAGCATGTTTAACAACACTAGTAGTAGTGTGGTATTCTGCCTTACGGCAGGTCTTGTCATGGGTTAACCTTCTTGCACCTTCGTCTGTCCATAGCCAGTCTTTCCATTTCTGTATATTTTCCTTTTATATGGTCCAGCATCTGATATCTTTTTTTTCCTCTTCCCCTTTTTCCCTCCACCATTCCTTTTATTCCTTCCTTCAGTGAACAGTCCCTCTTCAACCAATGTGCCATCCAGTTCCATTTTCTCTTTCTGATGACTTTCAGCATGTTTCTTTCTTCTCCAACTCTTCTTAATACTTCTTCATTCCTTACTCGGTCTTCCCATCCCACTTTTTCCATTCTTCTACATATCCACATCTCTAGTGCTTCCAGTCCTCTTCCATCTTCCTTCCTCAACGACCAGGTCACCGTACCATATAGTGCAACGCTCCAGATGTAACATTTGGCAAGTCTTTTCCTCAGATCTTTGTTTAGTGGTCAACAAAGTAATTTCTGTTTGCCCTGGAATCCTTCTTTGGCCATTGCAATACTTTTCCTAATTTCTGTTGATTAATACATATCATCAATTATTACATATAATTATAATCCATTATAATCCACATTATTACAGTCCATTATTACAATACATATCGTCCCTTAACAATACAAATAAGGAAAAATCTAAAATGATAATATGTAATAATATTAAACGAAAATGGTTTTTTTTCTTATGTTGTCCGACTGTGTCTCTGTGTCCGTCCGTCTGTTAAGACATCTATCTCTCAGGAATGGATATCAGTATCAAATTCACGTTAATGTCACACACTAAGGCCTACGGTCCCTTGGCGGTATAAAACACTCAGACTTCCAAGTCAATTAAATCTTTTATACTTGCAAATTCACTGCTTAAACACTATAGTGTACTGCCCGCTGTCGTAAGCCATTGAGGTATAATCATGATATTTGTTAGAAACAAAGTTCCACAATACAAGTAAGGGAAAAAGACAGAAAATGGTTGATTTGCAAGTAAGTCACGCAAAAAAATATTTCGTTTTTCATTTGTTACCGGACTTTAAACTTAAAACATTCTCAAAAATTAAAGGAATTCTTGAGACAGTAATCATGTCAATATATCAGTAACACGTAAAAATCATAGAGATTCTAGATTGCCATGATGTATGAACTGTCTGTTTACTGGGTGGGGCAAATAAAAGTGGTACGGAGAAGTAGAGTCTCAGGGTACAGAGATGCACAGCGGAGGAAAGGAAACACTATACTAACCTGATTACAACAGACGCTGAAAGAGACCACCATACATATCATGCCACTTTCGGATCCTGGTCAGCAAACAGCTGAAGGTGGATCGAAGCTGAACAGATGGCATTGCCGCAGTCTCATCCGTAATGTTCTGCTGGTGTTTTTGAAGACTATAGTGGTGGTACGATACACCCTACACGTCAGCGCTCCACACACAAAGTAAGCGCACACTGACAGATCTGATGACCCGGGCGGCCAGTGACCAGATAGGGCCGCGACCAGAGTGACCTCTGCTAACAACTCTGATGGGCGTGAAGATTGTGTAAAAGTGCTCCAGAATTCGGCCGGCTGTATGGGAATTTATTCCATTCTGTTGTAAGTAACTGTAGGTCTTTTCTCTTGCGTTAATTCTGTCGCAAATTATTTTAATATGTTGGCAATGCAAAGCGCCGAAGTCAGCGTCTGATGAAAGAAAATGAGACCAATAATGCAGCGTGCTGAGACTGCACACCTAACTCCGACCTGCTGATTAAGCAATGGTGTTTCGCGGAGCTTAAGCGGATTCTCCGCTGCCCAGAACCTATGTTTCTATGAGTTAATATAAACGCTCAGGTGAAACCGGCTTCATGAGATATAAAGTACAGATCCCTGTGCAAGCCATTCATTGTTATCTCAACGAACAGCCTCTCACAAAACTGGAGGCGCTGATGAGCGTCTGTTGACTTTAATGCATGAAGCACAGATTCTCTGTAGGGATGCATGTGGAGGTCTAGGTGGAATATTCGTCCGATCGAAGTGATATGCCGGTCTCTACCGACAGGTGTCGGGTTGATTTGGTAGGACTCTGAAGCATTTTCTGGTGAACTATAGCCACGTTTCATGGCGTGCGTGGATGCGTGCTTGTTTCTGAATGTTTCTTGACTTGTTCAAAACAGATCTTGTCTGACGGTATTCTCGGACTAAGCGTTGCATGGCACTCTTTGCTGGTGTCAACAGCATTAAACTTCTCAGCATACAAATGACCACACGGTTTCCTCGACTTTGTTGTCACTTAAATTCCCACAACGAACACCCGCTGCTCGACTGTGAGTACCATCGTCTCTTTTCCACTGCTCGACGCACACTGACAAAACCCACATTTCGGTCTGAACCATCTGGATTACATTATGTGCATGTCACGGGTTGAGGTTATTTTCATGCATTCACGGCAGGTCGAATCCAGTTGACCGGGTCACTTTAACTTGCCCCATTCTGTATATAATTAAACTTTTACGGAACCCTGAGAGCAGGAGTATGTTTTTCTTTCTTTTTTCGTTTGTACCTCTAGATGTCTGCATCCAAAACAAACTTTGTCGTTATTCTACGGCATAGATGTTCTGATGTGCATCGCAAATATTATGCTTTTCTAAGTTTGAGACAGCTGTATGAATTCCTAATGATCAGACATGAACGCATCTCTAGTAACTCGATCCAATCGATACTGAAATAACCGAGCAGGCCACACAGACCGGTGAGCATGAATAAAAATTAGGGAAAACATTCATATAAAAGGCAATGGCATCTTCGGCTCACTGCTACAGCCATGTTTGTCTGTCTGCTGAAACTGCACGAATAAAATGTGCACACCCACTTTCCTTAGTCCTCTCCCTCAACCTTCCAGGCAGTTTATTCCGCAGATAATGGCCTACGGCAGCCGACATTTCGGCTTCTGCAGTGCTTGTACTGACTGTCTGCGCTGTACATTGTCAGGGTGGACGGTAATTTCCCTTTCCTCTTGCATCCTTCTTTTGCCATTGCAGTTCTTTTCCTGATTTCTTTTGTTTAATACATATCATCCAGTATTACATATAATTATAATCCATTATAATCCGTATAATAAACTGTTATTACAATACATATCATCCATTAACAATACATGTCAGGAAAAGACCGAAATTAATAATACGTAATAATATTAGGCGAAAAGGAATTTTTTGTCTCACGTTATCCGACTGTGTACTTCACTTCTAACTTAGTAGTGGGATCCCACCACGGCTGACTCAGATAATAGCTGGAGCACGCATCCACACCCCTTGCAGCAGTATTCCATCAGAGGTTCGCGAGCGACAGTTTTCCTGTCTAACGTACCCGTTGCGATAGCTTAAACGTGACCAATTAATTTTTAACTTCAAGGAGGGGGGAGAAGAAAAGTACTCTAGTGAAGCTGCAAGAATTCAGTAATACCGGAGTACCTGTTAGAATTTATGCAGCCCGTTTTGTGTAGTGAATCACCCTCCATTCTCTGGCTTTCTGCGGATTTATTTTGTTTGATATTCATTCCTGAAATTCAACTTAACTGTAGTGGACATAGATGTATTACCTAAAGCGACATAAGAAAAATTGTGCCAAACCGGGGGAGAGCTCGGGTCTCCCACTTACTGCGAGCTCTCGCCTTACCACTTCGGCTGTCGGGGCATGGTCCCCGGAACGACTAAGCTTCCATATGTCACACACCTATCTATTTCTTCTCATAGATTTTTAATTCACTCTAATACACTAGCACCTAGTGATTCCCGTGCAGGTTTTAGATTATCGTTGTCATTTTCGTCATTGGCCCGCCTTCGCTTTTCTATACAAATTTTCATTAACGCTTTAGCTAATACATCCGTACCTATTACGGTTAAGCTGAATTTGAGGAATAAATTTCCATATTTGAAGCTGCAGTTCGTTATCAAATATAAATACGCATAAAGGCGAAGACGGATCTGTGACGAAACTGACGATAGTCTATGTCTTACTGTTGGTTTGATTCTAAAACCTTCAGCGGAATCACGAGATATGTGACTATGGGTAAATGAACTAACAATTAAGGAGAAGAGATAGATAGGTTTGTGATACATGGAAGTTTGGGACTTTCTGCGGTAGCGTAACTGCTACTGCTGTCACTTGCAAGGTAAGTGGATGTTCGGGTTCTAATCACGGTCCGGCACAGATCTTCATTTGTCGCATCCAGTAGTACATGCGTACCCGTCACAGATGAGCTCAGTTTCAGGAATACATTTCGATATTTGAAAACTGTAGTTTGTCATCAAGTACAAAATCTCTTTCGCCACAATCTTTGCCTTTTATGGCTCTCTCTAATATCTTGGAAGTTATTCTCTGATAAGTTAACATATTTTCAGTTATCCTTTGTCTTCTTCCATTTAAAGTTTTCCAATTAATTTTTTCCCCGCCGGTTCTGCCGAGAATCTTCTCATTTGCCAGAAATACTTCTTTTACACATTCGTCTGTAGCACCGCATCCCAAAGGCTCCGAGTCCCTTCTTTCACTATTTTCCCACCGTCCTTGCTTCACTTTCACAAAAATTTGAGCGCCGGACGTAAATTTTCGGATTATTTTTATTAAATTATTGCTAGTATTTGAAACTTATACATTAATTTTTGTAAATTATGTTCCCTTTTCCTGTCCGGATGTGTTATTTTGCTTTCAATATAGGACAATTCTTTTACTTCGTCTGCTACCATGATCCATCTGTTAACTTTAGTACTGTAACCGAAGTCCAAATCGTTGAGACTTAGATAGTTGGTTTTTAATAATACTATACCTCCGGTGACCAGACGCAGGCAACTCTGATACCAGCTGCAAGTCAAGTACAGAGTAGGATCAAGTAAGTGAACCATGATAGTAATGTATTTTCCGCTGAGACTCCACGCTGGAATAGTACAGTAAACGTTCATCGTTCTCGACTTCCACTGAATAGTTTAAATCATACACTGATCCAATAGAAGTAGTCTTTCAGAGGAGTAAAATATCGGATTAGAATTTTAATTCAGGACGTCTTTTCTACGCACATCAAATACGCCATTGTACGGGACATACTTCCTTGTCAATAAGACGAGTGTTAGTCAAGTGCATTTCTGCACGAATGGCGTATAGTCCTTTGTTTCGCTGACATTACTATTTACCAACCTAAGACTTGCTCGTTGTAGAAAAATACAACCAGTGCTCTCCGAGTATACATTTAAGTGTACGTAGAGTGGTTTAATTCATCACAGGGTCATTAGAATTTTCAGGTGCATCTCCCAAGTCTTTCATGAAAGAATCACGGGATAAAATGTTTCTGGGTAACTAGTCGAGGAAATTCTGAGAAAATACCAAACTCCCGATCACTTCCTTCATCCTGAAGCCGGCGAGGCCAGCGCACCTAGTGTCGGAGGACGGCATCAGATTGGCTGGTTTACGTCATGGATCATGCTGAGGTGGTGCTACCTATATCCGTAAAGAGTTTTGTGCGCTCTGTATGGCACTGCTTGCAGCCCCACCACTCACATGAAGTGGTTAAATATGAGCTGTTGGTCTGTGCTCTTTCTTTGCATAGTGCACACTTCCGTGTACTGCTAAAACAGTGTCTCTATGAAAGTTTTTACCACGTAATCTAATTTTCTCTGTTTCTCTAAGCATGGGCCAGAATTTTCGTATGATCATAAAAAGTTTCGAGTTTACTTAACAGGTTGAAATCGGCCAATATTGATTTTTCTGAAATTCCTAAACTTACGGTGACGTCTGTGTTCAATAACGGGGTCGGCATTTGTCCGTATAGAGAGCCAAAGTAACCGCCGCCATAATCACAGTTGTCCGTAAAGTCAGCCAAAGTAACCGCCGCCACATTCGCAAGTAATATTATAAATCCATGGTACTATTACGGCGAAATTATCTTTAACAGGCATAATAACTTTAATAGGCCGCAACTTTTCTTTTATTTTCCAGGGACGCCGAAAGACCGGTCTCATTCCTTGTCACTGTACGATTCTATGTAACGTATTGGCTGTTGCACTGCAGAAGAAAGCCGTGGAATCGCATCTTGATTTCCTCAACATCGATGACGTAGTATCAATGACTGAATACCAGATTACTCTGATAACCGACATCAAACAACTAATTTTGAAGCCGGGGTGCCCCTGCCAGAAATAACGCTCTCTTCTGGTCTGGGTGGTGAAAGCTAAGCGCCTTCAGATACACAGAAAAAAAATAAAGGAATCTCAGGGTTTAATGTCCTGTGGACATTGAGATCATTATAAACGGAGTACAAGCTCGGGATGTTTCAAGTACAGGGAGGGAAATCGGCCATGCCCTTTCAAAGGAAGCATACCGCCGTTTGCCTCAATCGGTTGAGGAAATCATGAAACACTAAGACGCGATGGTCGGGCACAGATTTAATAAACAGAATGGCCTAGTCGTCCATCTGATTTCGGTTTGATCAATAAATGTGAGAAAGAATTTCCCGACATTTTCAATCCCTGCCCTAAGTCTTAAGTTCAGAAGTATACCTTTCGTGTTGTCGATAAACTGCTGCACCACCTTAGTAATATGCGGCTAGACTGAAAACGTATCTTCAACGTATCTGAAGAAGCAGGATGAACTCTCTTTCCTCGAAATACTCCGTGAAAAAATTAGTTGTGAAGGATGACAGTGGCGATCCCAATGCTGTTCCACCACTTATTTCATAATATGCTACTGGCCATTAAAATTGCTACACCACGAAGATGACGTGTTACAGACGCGAAATTAAACCGACGGGGAGAAGATGCTGTGATATGCAAATGATAAGCTTTTCCGAACATTCACACAAGGCTGGCGCCGATGGCGACATCTACAACGTGCTGACATGAGGAAAGTTTCCAACCGATTTCTCATACACAAACGGCAGTTGACCGGCGTTGCCTGGTGAAACGTGATTGTGATGCCTCGTGTAAGGAGGAGAAATGACTACCATCACGTTTCCGACTTTCATGAAGGTCGGATTGTACCCTATCGCGATTGCGGTTTATCGTGTCGCGACATTGCTACTCGCGTTGGTCGAAATCCAATGACTGTTAGCAGAATATGGAAACGGTGGGTTCAGGAGGGTAGTACGGAACGCCGTGCTGGATCCCAACGGCCTTGTATCACTAGTCGAGATGAGTCATCTTATCCGCATGGCTGTAATGGATCGTGCAGCCACGTCTCGATCCCCGAGTCAACGGATGGGGGCGTTTGCAAGACGACAACCATCTGCACGAACAGTTCGTCGACGTTTGCAGCAGCATGGACTATCAGCTCGGAGACCTTGACTGCGGTTACCCTTGACGCTGAATCACAGACAGGAACTCCTGCGATGGTGTACTCAACGACAAACGTGGGTACACGAATTGCAAAACGTCATTTTTTTTTTTGATGAATCCAGGTTCTGTTTACAGCATCAAGATGGTCACATCCGTGTTTGGCGACATCGCTGTGAACGCACGTTGGAAGGCGTGTATTCGTCATCGGCATACTGACGTATCACCCGGCGTAATGGTATGGTGTGCCATTGGTTCACGTCTCGGTCACCTCTTGTTCGAATTGACGGCACTTTGAACAGTGGACGTAACATTTCAGATGTGTTACGACCCGTGGCTCTACCCTACATTTCAGCAGGATAATGCACGATCGCATGCTGCAGGTCCTGGACGGGCCTTTCTGGATACAGAAAATGTTCGACTGCTGCCCTGGGCAGCACATTCTCCAGATCTCTCACCAATTTTAAACATCTGGTCAATGGTGGCCGAGAAACTGGCTCGTTCCAATACGCCAGTCACTACTCTTGATGAACTGTGGTATCGTGTTGAAGCTGCATGGGCAGCTGTAACTGTACGCGCCATCCAAGCTCTGTTTGGCTCAATGCCTAGGCGTATCAAGGCCGTTATTACGGCCAGAGGTGCTTGTTCTGGGTACTGATTTCTCAGGATCTATGACCCCTAATTGCGTGAAAATGTAATCACATGTTAGTTCTAGTATAATACACTCCTGGAAATTGAAATAAGAACACCGTGAATTCATTGTCCCAGGAAGGGGAAACTTTATTGACACATTCCTGGGGTCAGATACATCACATGATCACACTGACAGAACCACAGGCACATAGACACAGGCAACAGAGCATGCACAATGTCGGCACTAGTACAGTGTATATCCACCTTTCGCAGCAATGCAGGCTGCTATTCTCCCATGGAGACGATCGTAGAGATGCTGGATGTAGTCCTGTGGAACGGCTTGCCATGCCATTTCCACCTGGCGCCTCAGTTGGACCAGCGTTCGTGCTGGACGTGCAGACCGCGTGAGACGACGCTTCATCCAGTCCCAAACATGCTCAATGGGGGACAGATCCGGAGATCTTGCTGGCCAGGGTAGTTGACTTACACCTTCTAGAGCACGTTGGGTGGCACGGGATACATGCGGACGTGCATTGTCCTGTTGGAACAGCAAGTTCCCTTGCCGGTCTAGGAATGGTAGAACGATGGGTTCGATGACGGTTTGGATGTACCATGCACCATCCAGTGTCCCCTCGACGATCACCAGTGGTGTACGGCCAGTGTAGGAGATCGCTCCCCACACCATGATGCCGGGTGTTGGCCCTGTGTGCCTCGGTCGTATGCAGTCCTGATTGTGGCGCTCACCTGCACGGCGCCAAACACGCATACGACCATCATTGGCACCAAGGCAGAAGCGACTGTCATCGCTGAAGACGACACGTCTCCATTCGTCCCTCCATTCACGCCTGTCGCGACACCACTGGAGGCGGGCTGCACGATGTTGGGGCGTGAGCGGAAGACGGCCTAACGGTGTGCGGGACCGTAGCCCAGCTTCATGGAGACGGTTGCGAATGGTCCTCGCCGATACCCCAGGAGCAACAGTGTCCCTAATTTGCTGGGAAGTGGCGGTGCGGTCCCCTACGGCACTGCGTAGGATCCTACGGTCTTGGCGTGCATCCGTGCGTCGCTGCGGTCCGGTCCCAGGTCGACGGGCACGTGCACCTTCCGCCGACCACTGGCGACAACATCGATGTACTGTGGAGACCTCACGCCCCACGTGTTGAGCAATTCGACGGTACGTCCACCCGGCCTCCCGCATGTCCACTATACGCCCTCGCTCAAAGTCCGTCAACTGCACATACGGTTCACGTCCACGCTGTCGCGGCATGCTACCAGTGTTAAAGACTGCGATGGAGCTCCGTATGCCACGGCAAACTGGCTGACACTGACGGCGGCGGTGCACAAATGCTGCGCAGCTAGCGCCATTCGACGGCCAACACCGCGGTTCCTGGTGTGTCCGCTGTGCCGTGCGTGTGATCATTGCTTGTACAGCCCTCTCGCAGTGTCCGGAGCAAGTATGGTGGGTCTGACACACCGGTGTCAATGTGTTCTTTTTTTCATTTCCAGGAGTGTATATTTGTTCAATGAATACCCGTTTATCATCTGCATTTCTTCTTGGTGTAGCAATTTCAATGGCCAGTAGTGTAACTTACACCGCACAAAAAATAGAAAATAAAAATAAATACATAAAAAAATGAAATTCATGCGAAGAAATTATCAGCGAATGGTCTTCATGTTTATTTTACAGATAATTTCGTAAAAAGAGGAACCATGTTAAAGCTGGCAATGACCACACCTGGGCCTTTCTTCGTCTGCTGATGGCGTATACAAGCAATTGAGAGTTCTTAAGGTGGTGTCCGATTATAGCTGCCAGTAATTTAGACAAACATTTAGCCATTTGTATGTAGGAAAGCCAAGATCATTGATGAGGAGGAGGAGGAGATTAGTGTTTAACGTCCCGTCGACAACTATGTCATTTGAGACGGAGCACAAGCTCGGATTAGGGAAGGATAGGGAATGAAATCGGCCGTGCCCTTTCAAAGGAGCCATCTCGGTATTTGCCTGAAACGCTTTAGGGAAATCACGCAAACCTAACCAGGATGGTCTGAGACGGGTTTGAACCTCCGTCCTCCCGAATACGCGTCCAGTGTGTTAACCACTGCGCCAACCTGCTCGGTGGGAGGAGAATTCATGATTCGTTTAAGTGGTATCGTAACCTTGTGTAGATGAATGAGAGTACGGAAGCCCTGTCTGGGGGTAAAACCCTGTGGAAAAGCATAATTAGTCGCAAAGGGCTTCAAACCAAATGTCCATTTTCGAAAAGGATGCCAATCAGCGTTCGTTAAAATACCTTGTATGCAACCTTGCAATTTATGAAAGTCATATTTTTTTTGTTTGGAGTTTCGAAGGTGAGTGTGTGATGAATAGCTCAGGTTATGATTGTTAGACTGCTGATTACACAGAAATATGGAGTAGACTTTAATGAAGAAATACCTATGGCTACGTTTAGCTGAACTGTACATGAATCATCTGTATATCTAGAAATATATTCGCAATGCATTGTTGAGATGTATTTGCTTTATACAGATCATATATTTCCTGTCATATGTCATCCTAGTTTCTCTTTACCACTCACTATATGTGTAGACATTACCTTCATGAGTATTGTTTCATTGTGAGTATTCAAATTGGATCATCAGTGGAATGTTAAGAAAAACAACTAAGACTTACATATTACATTCCCATTAAATCCTTGAAGCTGCGTTTGAAACTCTAGAAATAGTAGCTACATATCTGCATAAGAGCTGGATATAAATTTTGATTATTCTGTGTGCGCTTCCGTAACCATTTACGAATATTTCATTATCTGCCAGAAATTCATCTGCCATGGCTATATTATCTCAACGAAATCATTCTTATAGATATAACAAATATTCACGAACGTCAATATGACATCTGTGACTAGAAATACCAACCAAAAATTAATAAGTAACACGCCTATTACTGTCGAATGACTACATATAATATTTCCGTCATGTTGCATTTCTTCAGAATCGTCATAAATGTACAATATCAGCGGTAACAAACTGAATTATCTCAGTAGCTACCATTTCTGAAATAATTTGTGAAACAATATTACTTGGAATATTCATTCTTTATTAGAAAATTCATGTCGCAGTACATAATGAGTAAAACAGGATTTAAACAGGAACTGAATTCATGACAAACTATGTGATGTACGTTTCTGTAAATATGCTTACAAGCGACACCCTTGTTGAGTTTGTACTTTATAATGTAGGAAATGTTACTGGAAACTGAACTTAAAGTTGTTTCTATCAGAAGATACGTGAAGAATAATTCTGCAGGTGTGACGTGCTGGATGATCACAAAACCAGCTCTGAAGACGAGTGCATCAAAGGCCGTCGGTAAATATACATGCCATTAGTCACTTTTTCGCTGATATATCAAGTCTACCAACTTATAAATAATAATGGTATTCACACTTATCAGAGAAACTTTTACGAAATATGTATACCAATAAATCTATTATTTATAACAAATTAAGCAATAAGCAGCACTTACGACGAGTTGTGCATTTTCACCAATGTCACGTAAAGAGATGGAGTAGAAATAATTTATGTCATTGACCCTGCCAGAATATACGACCTTTACCATTAACTGTAACCTTCACGTGACAACCCAGCCTACATTCGCAAGGAGGATAGCCACTGGAATATTTCACATAGCTCCCAACCTAATAATAACACAAATATTGCACGGAAATAGCCATTTATTATTTCTCTTCAGATGGTCAGACAAGGATTCTGAATAGCGGTTCGTATCCTTTTCTCAAATGGGTCCTACGTCAGTCAAATATCAAGATGTTCTCACAGCGTTTCTAAAATAGGGCAAAGGTACTGGCAATCAAAAACTAATTACGTGTTTAATTCCACGAACACTTATAAAGTAATATAATTAGGAAATAGAAAGGGGAATCACCGTCTGACATGACTGAATGCAGGGCTTACGCATGGCGATTTCAAGGGACATGTGCGTTAATAAACTATGTTAATTGTGAAAGAAAGGATCTGTATCCCTACAATAGTACGTAATGAGTGGATCGCAAACCCACGCGAAAATTTTCACAGACATCTGGTTTCGTTGATTTGTTTTCATTTAATTTCGTACCAAAAAAACAGCAATTACACGCAGTTAATAGGACCGCCGGCAGTCAATACGATGCACCAACAAAAGAGACCTACAGGCACGAAAAGAGGCATGATAAAACGGCATTCAAAGTCTGGTTTAATGATGGCGGGACAGCAGCAGATTGGCGGGTGACACATACTGAACGTACATCACTGTATTGGTAGAGATTTGACATTACCTCTAGCGTGAACTGGTGTGAAATATGAACTCAGGCAAGAGATTACGATACACACCTTCTTCCACAAGGTAATTTTTTGATAAGTTTCAGGTGTAAATTTATATCACGTGTTGAGGTGCCATTAACTTAAAAAAATGGTTCAAATAGCTCTGAGCACTATGGGACTCAACATCTGTGGCCATCAGTCCCCTAGAACTTAGAACTACTTAAACCTAACTAACCTAAGGACATCACACACATCCATGCCCGAGGCAGGATTCGAACCTGCGACCGCAGCGGTCACGCGCTTCCAGACTGAAGCGCCTAGAACCGCACGGCTACACCGGCCGGCCATTAACTTCAAATATGACTTCAGTGACAGAAAACATCCCAGTCACGAAATTACATTTTGCAAATTGAAAGGAAATTTCGTGATCAGAGTTAAAACCTGAAATTATCAACTTCGTAGCGTGGGAAAAATTGTCTATGTCAGGGATATTAGCGATTATTTGTTTGTAGTTATAGGGGAAAAATGTGTTATCGGGCCTGTGTATTTGTTTTAATGTCGAATAATAAATCAGTGAACGAATGAAACACAGAGTAAGACCAGAATTCTCTCATTTGTTAAGAGAACAGTAGATAAATACGTTCCATAACTTCATTTTGTGTTAGAAGGCAAGAGTAGAGGTTGAGCATATTTTCCCTGACTACGGAAATTTATTCGGAGGAAACTTTACTAAATACAGTTATGCAGTTTCGGAAAATGGTAGCTTAGCTCATAAAATTTGCTATCAGTGCATTTTACCAACTGCTCGACTTGTCGTCCATAGAACTTTTAGGCCAATGGTACGCAAACTCATTAGTCAACAGAACCATATATCAACAGTACAACGGTTTACATTTTTGTTTTTTCAGAGCCAAATTTTTTGAACTCAAACGATGTAGTTAGGTACATTATTATTAACTTCACTACAGTATTCCTATGCTGACCTTCGCTAAAAACGCCCTCAGTCTGACTGAAGTAAGTTTGCTGAGGTCGACCACTTCCAAGTCTCTCATCCACGCTCGTCGTGTGTGCTTTGTCCGTCCATCTTCTTTCATTCTCTGTATTTGCCCAAACCCTCTCAACAAACCTTTCTCAGCACTCGACGCAACGTTTTCTTCCACTCCAGAACACTCCCTAAAATTAACTTAAAAAAATTTAATGTATGTTTTATGTCTTGGTTAAACTAAAATACGTTTATTAACGGATTTAAGTTCTAAGGTATCCATGAAACTAAATTATGACAGTACCTAAAACCTTAATGTGAACAATGGAATTAAAACTACTGGGTAAGTTTGGGGAAGACCAGTTTATATGCAGTTCTGTCTACCTTTTACGTACGATTTCATGTTTCATCAGTAAGCCATCTCAATTTTCTTTTGAGAAGATTCAGGCTTGAAAACGATAGTCCGCATGAATATGTAGACCCGAATACGGAGAGGGCAGAAAACACAACTTTTTTAGCTGATTATATGTGCCAGGAATGCTACTACATGTATTAAAAACCGATACGTCTTTCTTCTTCATGTCTTTCAAAGCAGACCTGTTACGCTGTGAAATAAGTCCATATTTGTTTAGCTCTAATGTTTTTATGTTAGCACAAAGAAATTGAAATTTCAGGCTCCACAATTCTTTGTTTTCTATATCTAAGAACTGCATTTCAAAGTTACTAGTATTATTAAAAGTAAAAAAAATTATACTACTATAGTAGCCTTGAGCGCCTTTAACAAAGGTTAATGTCGCTATACTGTTTCTGAATTTTTGAAACCTTTTAAGAACAGATACTCTCGTATTTAAGGATATTGTTCTCAAACAGCAAATGTGAATATCGGAACGGTTTTCTTGGCGATGTTTCAACAGGATCGAAAATTGTCTTTTGAAATCTTTAATGAAAATACATAAAATGTATTCGAATTATATAACTTTTTCAAGCATCGAAAAAATTGTGATTTCTTTTTTCCCTTAGATGAAGATTAAATTGATTTAGACGACACTTTACGCGTACCGTGAAACAAAGTGTTTGGAACCAGTGATCGTTCTTTGGTTCTGGATAGTGAACAGTCTTTAAGCAGGAACGCTTTACGTTTTGTTAACAAGGAAGCGAAACTTTTCAGAATGTCTGCTCTCGGTAGCAAAATTACTTTGTTACGCAGCAGAAGACCTGCGTATTCACTCTCCAGTTCAACTAAAAATTGTTTAATTTGAGATTGGCTAAGAGCTTTAGCTATAAAAGAGTTGATATCTTAATCTCCACTTTCATAATTTTTCAAATATCTTCTAGAAATCTCTGCTCACAAATGATTCCTTTATGAATGATGCAGTGGTAAGCAACTACCTTCTGATTAATTTTTTCTTTTGGGAAAAAAAGAAACAAGTTTTTTTACGCCTGTCATACATTTCACGCCGTCTGTCGAATCCGAGACAGTTTTATTGAATGGAATATTTTGTTTTCCAATGTACTCATCTGCCGCATTTTGCTATACCCTCCCCTCGTGTTTGACAACTTAGTGGCTGTAGTCCTCAAAATATTTGTTTACAACCAGCAGATGTAATAAATCGTACAATTACTGAAAGTTCCGCTTTAACATTGATGTTACAAGACTCCTAAACTGCCACTGATAAAACTGAAAAAAAAACTTAAAATCTTCTACTTGCTGGTTGCTTGCATTCAAAGACATTTTGGCAATTCAGCCACTGCCTTACCAGAAAATGATAACACAAAATTTTTGGAAGAACCACCTTCAACGGGACAATTAACATGCGAGATACTGTTTTCCGACCTCTGATCTAAGTGATAATCTCCCTCCATGTCTTTGCTGGACACCTCACCTACACCATATCGTATTCGGCCTGTAATCGTTTGGTTATCAGGAACTGGTGAATTGAACACTGTATTAATAATGTAACCGCCACAAAAATGTCAAGAGCGCTTATGTGTGGTGACCGCGGTGACCATTGTGTTGGACCGTCTCTACCGAAGCAGCGGTCTGGAGAAGTGTCATCTAAGAACTGACGTACACGTGAACCTCAGTATGAGGGCGAACCGCCTTGTTGAAACAGTTCTCGTGGTTGACGTTTTTGTGTAACTGAGATATCACGTGCTGCCAGAGCGCATGTAGAAGTGCATTCAGGAGGGACCTTATGAATAAAGCTACCATTTGCAAAAAAAGAGCATAACTGTATCAATAATAATTCCTTAAAATTAAATTTTTGTGTTCAGGGAAAGACCTTATACTCACCCCGTTTACAGGGAAACCTAAATACCCCAAAGAGACCTAGGGAACTCCCAGTGATATACGAGCTGTTAAAGCTCCACACAGTTTCACATTTAGTGTTAGAAATCAGGTGGGCGTGAGACTTCTTTGTGAGCGTACAACTGTGTAAACCGAAATATGTACAGCGCACAGGTTCGTGAAGGCATCCAAAATGTGGTTTTTCCGACAGAAGCGTTACGATGAAGTGTGAAATGATGAGGTATACAGGGTCGACGACGAACTAAACGTGTTATAAACTGCTGAAATTACCTTTACACCTGGTAAGGCCTTCCTTCAAAAGCAACAGGAAGCATGATTGAATCGCACAGGATAAAATACGAAAGGGGAGAAGTTTGACGTACGACAGTTGCAGAATGCATGGGCGGCAAGTATAAGAACAGTGTAGGGAAACAAAGCGTTAGAGGAAATTCAATTATTTTCAGGACCTGCGTAGGAGAAGGCCAAAGTTAATTAAATGGAAGCAGCAGAATACCGACGTCTAGCTCTGATTTATGTACCCTGCGTACGGTGGAAGTTTACTGCGAACTTTGAAACTGGCGGCTTCAACAGTAAATGAGTAGTGTCACACCCAGGTTATCAGTAGAAAGGGATTTCTAGAACAGAACGTCAGGAAGAACTTTTCTATAAGGGCCATTACCAGTTGCACAGTTTGTTTTCAAAGAACAGCTGAAACACGATGAACAAATAGCCACCAAGAAGCAGAACTTATGATGTCGTTGCAATGTGATAGAAATGGTGTAGCATTTGTTGCTATTGATTTGTATACAAAGAAAGTTTGGTGAATATCTGCACTGATAAAAAAAGTTCATTTTAGCAAATTCATATCCTTTCAAACTAGATGCAGGCACTTCATGGCGAAATAGTGTACTGAGCAGGTGACAGTCAACTGTAATTGTGATCGATAACGCACTAAAATCAGACGAAGAGACAATTTACGTAAATTCCGGGAAAATACTGAAATTACTGACACTTCTTCCCTTACTAACATGTTGTCTTGATATAACACTAGTATACTGAGTACAGAACCCACTGTTGAGATAGCGTCCTGTTCTTTACACTAACTTCGTCGATATTGCATGTATGTGCTGTGTTACAGTTTATATGGCGGAAACATACCAAAATTACAATGGCGAAGAGCTCTGAAAACTGCTAAATGTTTTCGTTTTATTCACTAGGTTTCGGCAACCACCAGTTCTCGCAGAGCTACGTTAAGACCGTTCGAGTAATTTTGCTAAACGTTAAATTGGTACCGTTGTGTCGAAAGTCGACGAAACCATGGCTACATAAAAGTGAATGTTAATGAATATAAAAAATAAAAACAGAAACCAACCACTGTTAATGCTGATATCGAGCCAACACAATTGACAAGTTCATTGCCATGCAGCTTAATATTGCACTTAATATTGCACTTAGCTTTCGCTGCACCTGTGATGTTGGCTGTTCGGGCAGTCGTGCCACCGAAAACGTCGGTCAGTTTTATGGCACTGCTCATCACTTTTATAGAAGTTCAAATTTCGCGGAAAATAGTCAATATTTGGCACTTTTCTGATCTTGGGAGATAGAGGAAGTGTAGAGTAAAACACAAAGCAAAGTATTTGTACTACACGGATGTTTATATATATTTCTGCCACACAGCATAATGCAGATAACATGATAACAGTCTCGCGAAGTAAATGCCGGAGACAGTATTAGCGGTCACAGTACACACTATCCACAGCGTGCATGATCCTCTGCCCGCATCTCGTGGTCGTGCGGTAGCGTTCTCGCTTCCCACGCCCGGGTTCCCGGGTTCGATTCCCGGCGGGGTCAGCGATTTTCTCTGCCTCGTGATGGCTGGGTGTTGTGTGCTGTCCTTAGGTTAGTTAGGTTTAAGTAGTTCTAAGTTCTAGGGGACTTATGACCACAGCAGTTGAGTCCCATAGTGCTCAGAGCCATTTGAACCATTTTGAACCATGATCCTCTCTTCCCAGTTAATAACAGAAATATTGTCTTTATTAGTTAGTTACGGTGACCCAGTCACCCCTTCCCTCGCACACCCTCGCCCCACCCCTCTTATTGTTAGAGAAAGGTGCCTCCCCTCCACACACACACACACACACACACACACACACACACACACACACACACACACACACGCACGCACGCACACACACAACAAATGCACACAAGAAATTTTAATTTTGGTTCAATACAACTGATTTTATTTTCCCCAAAGTAAATTAAAATTGTTCGAATTCCCAGGGTCCGACCAAAGTTTTCGAGACGTTTCCATTGGTTATCAGGTGAATTCAGAAGTTGGAGGACTCCTCCCAGACACTCCCAGCTCGGCTTCTTTCCACTAAACTCGTAGCCTAAGGGATCCTTTAGCTGAAAAGAATGAGCCGATCCCTCTCAATTCGACTAAGGTTTTTGGAGGTTTCCTTTGCTTGTAAAAATGGTTCAAATGGCTGTGAGCACTATGGGACTCAACATATTAGGTCATAAGTCCCCTAGAACTTAGAACTACTTAAACCTAACTAACCTAAGGACACCACACACACCCATGCCCGAGGCAGGATTCGAACCTGCGACCGTAGCAGTCCCGCGGTTCCGGACTGCAGCGCCAGAACCGCTAGACCACCGCGGCCGGCTTTGCTTGTAAGACATATGCTGAAACTGTTAATATCCTCCCAAGTATCGCCTACTGGGAGCCCCTGTACTCCTACCTCAATTCACCCGGGTATGGCTGGAAGGAACTCAGCTCAACACTGGACTGGAGCTTAGCATCTCCTGCATTAAGATTGAGAAGACGAACTGCAGGGCACTTACAAGGTCTCGCTGTTCCTCTGCCCCTGTTCAGCATCGCTTGAAAACAGAATCAACTGCCAAAGAAAAAAAATAAGAACGGGAAAATCAGCCGTGGGACATCAGTCCCATATGAGGCTGGCCGATCACAGTTACCAATAGTTGGAAAATGCTTCAAAGAATTATAAGCGGAGGGAGGGAAACGTATAGTAAAAGGAATTCTATGATCTATACTACAATTTCATAAACCTCTCTGGCTGTTGATACCGATTAGCGATACCTTTCAGCAACATCTAGAACAGTAAAGACACTATATGCCGATGACATGTGCTAGATAGATCGCTGGCCACGATAGTGTAGGATGAGAACCAGTTCTCTCAAGAGCTAGGTGTTTGTCTTTGGGTAAAGGTGTCACACAAAAATGTTGGGTCAACAAAGAAAATCGCATGGGGCAGGTCAAATCCCTCAGATTCACTACTGATTTCATACTGTCATGGACGACACACTACGTTCTCACATGAACGACAATGCGACATATGGGATTAGTTAAACTTTGGTGAAACCAACCAGCTTAAGGAAAAGAAAATTTTAATACAAGTCCACCGGTATCCAAGCCTTCGACGTATCCAAGCCTACGACCTACTGGACGTGTTAATTTCATTGCTCAAAGGGAGAGGTACCCAGTTATGCGATTGACCTTTAGAAGCTATCTATACGACAATGTAGGTTAAGAACCCTGCAGCCCTCGTGGGCTCTCATTTGCAGGCAATTGACGAAAAATGATTTCGAAATTTTGTGTGACACGCAATATGCCTGTAAAAGTTGTGCAATAGAGTGTAATTTTGTAGTGTAATGTTCAGGATAATAGCTTCTAAGGCCAGAGGTTGTGGGTTCGACTCTCATCATCTGTGGTGAATTATTATATTCTATTAATTGATTTAGATCAAAATTTTCTTTCCAGTCCTTTGTCACATCATTTTTGTCATAATATCAACTTCTTTATCTGCTCTCATTTTTCTTCGTATCGTTCTTTTTGCAATTGATATATTTGGTCTTGTTTTTTAACTAATTTTTTACATTAATTTCGATTTAACATCTTTTGTTTCATCCACATTATTGCTTTCATTATACCTATTTCTCATTTTGTTTGAGTTACATTATACTTAAAAACCCTCGGTGTAAATCTTCATCTACGATTTTTTTTGTCATGGTGCACTATGAACTTAGGTTATGTTTTAAATGTCCTATGACAATTGCCACGCAAAATACTTGCACATCTCTTATCGAAAATTACACCTTTTGACGCCACTGCATAATCAACATGAACAGATTATTTAGTTTGTGCTTTTTTTTGTTCATAGATTGGAACTTTCTAATAAACGAATACTGTAATAGATAAATATACTTAAATTCATCTTCATAAGAATTACAAGTGGGAAACAACGATACAAAAAAAATAAAATAAATGAAAACAGTTCATACGGTGATAAAAATAAAGTGACAAAGGAATAGAAATAAAAAAATTATATTTGAATCAATTAAATGAATAAATATAATGATCGAAGTTATTTCGACAGAGATTCGACGACATTGAAATCAACATCCTCTTGCATATGAGGCCATTACCCTATCCATTACACCACGCAAGCAATCTATGTACTTTGACTTTTTTAACGTTTCTGAGCATCACGCAAAATTCCGAAACTTCTTCAGTTACTCGCAGACAAGGGCCCACCAGTGCGAATGGCTGCAGGGTGTGATACCTCGGATCTTAACCTACATCACCGCACATTTGATTTCAAAAAGTCGACTCCACTGCTGGATACTTCACCTTTTCAGAGAACCAGCACTATTCCAACGAAAAGTTGGACTAGAAATATGACGACAAAGGCTACGAACAGACATGTAAAAACCAAATCTTGTTGAGAATTTCAACATGAAACGTAAACTCATTTAATAAAAAAGGTCAAGAACTTATAGAGGAATTGAAAACATCAAGACAAAAAAGAAATGCAAGGAGCAGAATGAAGTCATTCAGCAGTGTCATGCATCTCACAGAAAAGTTTTACTACAACTGAGACTGACTCACCACAAGTCGAACGTTATGGAATTGAAAACATCAAGACAAAAACGAAGTGCAAGGAGCAGAATGAATATGACAAACACCTATTCATTTATAGTAGTGACGATGCATCTCACAGGAAAGTTTTACTAGAACTAAGACTGGCTCACCACAAGTCGAACGTTATCTTTCTGCATACTCTTAGTCTAGAGGATTGTAGACCTAGTACAGAAAGACAACACGTCTAAGAGCAATTACAATAAGTATGCTTTTACCTAAATAACAGAAAACCCTGCCCCTATCTTGCCACATATACTACACACCAACAGAAGAAATAGTCTTGTCATGGGAAAAGCCACGTATAACCCTCTTATAGAAATTTAGTTTAGTTTCCAAATAAAATACACTATGGGAGCGTAGTCCTGTTAATGGGAAAATCTAATCAATAGAGTAACCCTTTTAACAGGATTTTACCGTGTTGTGTCTAATGGAAAAATAAATCAAACTCTCCAATTCTTTTCGTAAGATTGTAAGATCTTACCCATCGGTCAGACAGAAAAGCAGTATGAATAACATTGTACTGAAGCTAGGACAACTCAGTTCCAACTTCATTTAGTGGTTTGAAACATGTACTAATGGTCGCCAGCCTATCTAGGCAATGAAACAGTGAAGTATTGGACAAGCACAAGTATGAATTTGGCCTACTGTCTTGCTACTGTTTAAGTTGCTTCTTCAAACATATATTATTCCATTTAAACAATGTAGGACTACACCCTCATACATCACGTTTTTAAAAGAGAAAAGCCCAGTAGATAACTTCAAGGAAGCTAAAAAATTTGGCCACGGAGGCTATTTAGAAAAGCATTTTCTATAATCAACAAACTTAAATATTAAAATACATACATACATAATAATAATGCATAAACTTTTTATACTGAAAATTTCACTTCAAGGAAACCTCTTTCTTACTAGAATTTACTTTCAAAAGCCATTAATCTTTGAACTAATCCTGTATAGTCTTGTAACAGTGTCTAGTAACTTCGCTTCACTGTTATTGAATTTTACGTAAACAAACTTTTACTATAACACTTCGCATTAGTTAAGAAAACACAGAAACAATTTAAATAGTGCCTCTTTATATTAACTTGGCACTTCATAAGAATGTAAAACAGGATATTCGGATTGGTTAAACACCAGGAAGGTACCCTATGCATGTGTTTGGTGACGATGAAATAACAGGGTGAACCAGTTTCTTTAAAGTTCAAGAATGATTTATAAAATACAGTTTGAATTAATGGTTCACGCTGTACAAAAGTAAAATACAAAAATAAATCTTATCTGGTGGCAGTAGGCTTGGGTGTTGCGAACAATTATAACATCTACACGTGCACAGTACAGCCTGCAAGTGTCTTGCTGTATGGGCTCAATTTCTCTTCTTGGCGTCGTTCAATGCCGCAAGCCGTTTGCAGTCTTCATCCAAGGTGTTTCTGTGCAAATTAGAAGGCAAAACTTCTCATGCTCCAGAAAGGTATTGCCTGAGTCACTGCTGCGTACAGACTGTGTGACTTACTTCCCACGCGTGCTCCAGGTAGCGCACCAATTCGCCCTTGCCACGTTTTCCACTCCCCAGAGCTAATTTCGCTTCAAACAAAAGCACATCGCCTTTTACATAATGCCTATTCCTTACATTGTTCCTAAGCGTGACCATTTCTTAAAGTGTCAAATTTACATCTACAGGGTTATTACAAATGATTGAAGCGATTTCACAGCTCTACAATAACTTTATTAATTGAGATATTTTCACAATGCTTTGCACACACATACAAAAACTCAAAAAGTTTTTTTAGGCATTCACAAATGTTCGATATGTGCCCCTTTAGTGATTCGGTAGACATCAAGCCGATAATCAAGTTCCTCCCACACTCGGCGCAGCATGTCCCCATCAATGAGTTCGAAAGCATCGTTGATGCGAGCTCGCAGTTCTGGCACGTTTCTTGGTAGAGGATGTTTAAACACTGAATCTTTCACATAAACCCACAGAAAGAAATCGCATGGGGTTAAGTAGGGAGAGCGTGGAGGCCATGACGTGAATTGCTGATCATGATCTCCACCACGACCGATCCATCGGTTTTCCAATCTTCTGTTTAAGAAATGCCGAACATCATGATGGAAGTGCGGTGGAGCACCATCCTGTTGAAAGATGAAGTCGGCGCTGTCGGTCTACAGTTCTGGCATGAGCCAATTTTCCGCGGGCTACGCGTGAAACTTGCCCGCACGCGTTCAACCGTTTTACGCTCACTGCAGGCCGACCCGTTGATATCCCCTTACAGAGGCATCCAGAAGCTTCACGCTGCGCATACCATCACCGAATGGAGTTAGCAGTTGGTGGATCTTTGTTGAACTTCGTCCTGAAGTGTCGTTGCACTGTTATGACTGACTGATGTGAATGCATTTCAAGCACGACATACGCTTTCTCGGCTCCTGTCGCCATTTTGTCTCACTGCGCTCTCGAGCGCTCTGACGGCAGAAACCTGAAGTGCGGCTTCAGCCGAACAAAACTTTATGAGTTTTTCTACGTATCTGTAGTGTGTCGTGACCATATGTCAATGAATGGAGCTACGGTGAATTTATGAAATCGCTTCAATCATTTGTAATAGACCTGTACATGAACAATTTAAAGATACAAATACTTTTAAATACAAAATGTTTTCAGAAAATTATTTAACGTAGTAAATAAATCACATAGTGTTTTACATATATAACTCACATATAATGCAAAGAACTCCAAACTCCAATACAGCGCAGTTTACTTTAGGGCCTACATCTACAGAAAATATATTACCACAAGGCGAAAATTTTACAGCAAAAAAAAAAAAAAAAAAAATTAAATGAACCATAAGCAAATAATGCTATACATAGATTTGAAGAAGTTTTTCTAAACGGTAATAATGAGATTTTGATCACCTTAGGCAAAATAAACGAACTGAGAATGAATAATATCTCCTATCAGTATAAAAAACAGTTTTCAGAACAAACGGCGTCATAAATCTGCAATAGATGACATTTTTTCGTGCTGGAACACCTATCCTCAGTCTGTGCTAGATATTGGGACTGTATACTCTGTCAGTGCTGGGAGTGATCGCAGTCTACTCATGGCAAAAGTCAGATTTCATGTAGGAAAGAACAAAACAGATACAGGAATAATCCTAATGAAAACTTTAATACAGATTCTTTATGGAGAGAATCTACAAAAATTTTGTATTAGAAAAGATTAGCAGAGAAAATAAAAGATAACTCAGTCATGGAGATGATAACGTTGATCAGGTTTGGGGAAAATCATTGAAAGTATTCAAACAGCAGCTCATATGCATTAGCCACACGAGTTTAAAGGAAAGAAAGGAAAAGAAACAGAGCGCCGAGGTTTCACGAAGAAGTTCAATATATGTTTAAAATGGACATGTGCCTATTTTATATATAAAACACTGAAAACATGAAAGTCTAAGAAGAATACAAAAGAACTGGAGATAAAATAGTGAATCGTTTTAGAAAGGAACAGTCAGAGATTTTTCTAAAAAGGCAGAGCGTGCCTTGTTATTACCACCTACTTACCCAAACGTAGTTACTGAATCTGTGCCACTACCTGATTTCTTCAATTGCTTTGCTCTAATCTACGATGACATATTTTTCCATTCTCGATCTTCAAGAAGCGTACCACCAAATACCGCTGGTCAAAGAAATTAAAACAGTCACAGCTTCTACAACGGACTGGAAATTTATTGAAATATAATTGCGTCCCATTTGGTCTTACCACCGGAGTAAACATTCAGTCCCATATGTTGGATTATGTACAGCAAGTGTAATAACACGAAAAACTATGTTATCGTTATGTATAGTAATACTTTTGAGGAACATTTGTTACATATTGGGCAAGACCGTGAATGAGAGAAGCCGAACTCACCGTGAAACCTTCCAAGGTTAAATTAGTTAAATAGAAATATCATTTTTGGGAAGATAGTTTCAGCGGAGGGGTGGTGGACTGACCAGCAGTACAGTAGGTCCCATTGCGAGACGGAAAGGAGATATAGCGAGGTTCGTCGGGATGGCGAATTTTTTTGTAAATTTATGTTGAAATTTGTATATATGGGTGCCCCTCTTTATCAACTAAGGTGCAAAAGGGTACCATTTGTTTGGGGAGTATCTCAGAAAGCTTCATCTGATGCTTTGAAAAGAGCTTTAGCTAGTGCCCTGATCTTCACAGTCCCTAACTTTGACAACCAATTTATATTACAAACAGATTCATCAAGTCCTCGTATCATGGTAGTCCAGCTTCAGGAATTTTATGGAGATGAAGCCTATAGTGTTCATTTCTTGGGTGTTATTTGAAGCGGAAGAAGATGTTCACTTTACGAATTGCAGGGATTGGCTGTCCTGTTTGGCCTCGAAATATTTAAATTTTATTTGGAGTGCACGTACTTCGTTCTGCAGACAGGTAACCAGGCATTATCTTGGGGTTTGTCACATTCTCGAAAAAGGGAAAGACTAGCGAGGTGGACGCATTACGTATCTGACAACCAGGTTGCCTATGCCTTAAGCTGCTTCTTTGAACAAGGAGAAGAGCCACAGGAAATGTCGTCTGATTTGGTGATCGATATTTATTTTGGGGCTTTCTACAGGCAGGTGCCAGAGCTGTTTCGTGATTTAGATCCCAAACAGGAAGTCGACCCTTAGTTTGGCGTAATTAAAATGTGGCTACAAGGAATAAAGTAAGTTCCAGGCTATTCGTTAAGGAGAGGAATTCGATGTTCCAAAACCCTGTGTGACAGGAAGCCCTAGATCTGTCCGCTGGACCACCTAATACCAGCCACCTTTAAATGTTTCCACCAGACCATCAGTGAGAGGCATTTGGGGGTATTTAACACAATAATGAAGATTAATTAGAATTTGACATGCATATATACGTAAGCAGATTGGTCTGTCAATGATAGGATTGTCTAAGGCGTTCTTTAAATGCTCCAATCAGACGATCCGTGAGTGGCATTTGGGGGTATTTAAGACAGTAACGAAGATTAAGAAGAATATGACATGGCCAGGCTCACATCGGTACGTAAGGAGGTTGGTCTATATGTTAGGATTGTCTAAGGCGAAACCCAATCGCAATTATAAGCGGGGCAGTAAATTCGGACCAGGCAAAGCAGCCCCTGGAGAAGTTATTCATTGATTATTTAGGCCCTTTTCGATGTACTAAGCAAGAAAACATGTATATTTGGCTTACGGTGAATGAGTTTTCCCGGTTCATGTGGCTACTTCCCAGTAAATCACGTACTACGAAGGTTACTCTCCAGAATTCATCGCGGGATTTTTCAACCTCTGGTGCCCCTAGGACGCTGGTGCGAAATAACGCTCCGGTTTTCCTGCCCAGGAAATTCCAGAAGTTCTGCTCTGGCAGTACCATCCGCCATATAACTACGACAATATATCATTCACAAACGTCATTTGCAGTAAGCGAGACTTGTAATTGTAAGTCAGCATTGGCTTTATTCCATTCCAGAGCGCGGTTGATTCAATTGGATGGATTAATTTTGCGATGAAAACCGCACTCCATAAAGCTCACACGCCAATTCCTGCCAGTCTCATGTTGACCTTTCCTGCTAGCTTACCGCTGCGCAATGGGTCGTCCTTTGACGATATTCTGCTGGTTGATGGATACTCGGAGATGATTAAGCGAGGGAATTAGACAAAAAAAAAAAAGAAAACATTCAGAGAGCGCACGGAAAGGAGGCTGCTTGATATGAAAGAGGACAGGCGTCCCATCAATGTGTATGTCTGTAATTTGATTTGTACGAAAACTTTCTGGATGCAAAGTAAGGACACCGAAAACGTAATATCAAAGATGATGCGCCATTTTCTGGGTCCCTATGAGGTGACCAGGATACTTTTTCCCCAGTCACATTCCTGGTCCAGGATGCATCTAGTGGTAAGGGTGTTAGGGCGTACATCAGGCTATTAAAAGTTGTAAACAACCAGGGCGCTGATGAACAGTCAGGTTGTGGTTACGTGAACTCTCCTCCAGTTTCAGGTTGAGGGGAGAAGATTTAGCGATGCACAATCTTTGCTTCCAGTCGCAATTGCCGATCTTACTGCGCCTTGTTCCCTGTTGGCTTTGTTCGATTGTATCTTTATTTTTCCCTCCAGAGGGCAGCGTGGGCAAAAAAGTGTGCTCTTTCGGCTTGTGCGTGGTGACGCCGGAGAAGAGATGGGTTGTAGAGAGTCAGGTGACCAGTCATACGATGGCGTGTTTCCGTCTGTTTATTTTGTTTACTTGTCTATTTATTTGTAATCGACTGATTTTCGGGATATGCCCATACAGTCATATCTCGAAGGTCAATTAGGATGATACGAACATGAGGACACTAACAGACCCAGACGTGAGCGCAGATAATCTCCGACTCATCCGGGAATCGAACACAGGCCCTTACCTGCTGACCGCGCAGCTCCCGATGCGTACTTTTCTGGCAGTTTAGGCCTCAAGTTTGTCATAGTCGTTGCTATATCGAGGGCACTTTTCACTCACGCGAGTAGTGGCCATATCTTCGTGGTGTCCTCTCAGTGCAGTGAGGAACACTTTGCGGATCAGTCATCATCTTGGAATATACATCAGATCTGAATGCTTACCAGTAAAATGGCACTTCTCAGCATTGTGATAAGCTAACCAAGCGAGTCGTGGTCGTACTTTTTGGCTCTGGTTGTCTGTCACCACTCTCATAGTCTGTTATTATCGTTACATTCAGAAGAAACTATTATAAGAACAGTGTTTCACAATAATCGGATACACCAAAAAGTTGCGAGAAATTGTTCTATAATGATAGACTAGTTGTGTTTCCGCAATAACATGCAAAAATTGATCAGGACGTAGAGGATGCTGCAGTGAATAATTTGAGGTACGTAAGCTGAGGTCGGAGAAGCCAGCTTAAGAAGATAACAGGAATAAAATCATATTACTGTGTACTTTTATATTTACATTAGTTACAGTTAACTGCGTAGTATACCACCACTGACAATGAATGATCGCCGGCCGCGGTGGTCTAGCGGTTCTAGGCGCCCAGTCCGGAACCGCGCGACTGCTACGGTCGCAGGTTCGAATCCTGCCTCGGACATGGATGTGTGTGATGTCCTTAGGTTAGTTAGGCTTAAGTAGTTCTAAGTTCTAGGGGGCTGATGACCTCAGTAGTTAAGCCCCATAGTGCTCAGAACGATTTGAACAATGAATGATCTATTTGTACTGTATCGTACAAAATGTGCTGAAACTGACGGCCATCAACGTCAATGACATCGGCGAGCAAGACTCCGACGCACCCTGGCAAATATCTCTGGTGTGTTTCGAATCACATCACGTGCAGCTACAATTCTGGTAACCAATTTCATCTCCGTATCTACTGGGGTCTCATACACAAGTAAATTTAGATAGAATAAATAATGAAATAATCAAGGGGATTCAGGTCAGCCTTCCACAGCGAGATGATTACAACGTTCTTCCCCATACACAAGGTGCATGTTAGTGAGTTCTGCGAAACTGCACCGGTACTGCTCCATCGTACTGTACTACACGTCTCTGAATAGCACTGATTAATGAATGAATCTGTCATTGATTCATAGCACATTCTGTCAATGTAAATACGATACAAAAGAGCCACGTTATGGACATCTAAACTAAACGAAATATGCATCATGACTTCTTAGTAATCAGGCTCGTCCTTGTTTCCTTACAGGAAATAAGGATTGTACATGTAAATAAACAGCACAGTACGTGTAAACTTGTATAAATATTAGTTGTAAGTAAGCTGGAAAACAGTAATGCTACACAAAGCGGTAGACAAGTTTACTTCCATATCCTCTTAAACTGGCGTCTCGTACCCCAGATTCCCTACCTCAAATTGTTCAGTTTAGCATTCTCTATATCCTACTACACTTTTGCCCGCTCTGAAGGAAACACCCTGAATTGTTGTGAAACCTCAGGAAACTTCATTAAATACTTAAGTAACTTCTAGTGTTCTCAGCAGCGTTAAACCTTATTACAGTTACCTGCCAGCCAGTTTATTTTTTGTTCCAGTGTAATCTGAACTGTTATGAATATGGAAGTACAGATGTCTGAAGATCGCGTATCAAACTTATAAGTGATACACGTTGTGTATTTTTGTGTACTGTGTTAGCTACTTGTAGTAATCGCTTATGTTACTGCAATCTGTTGCATAATTGCTTCGCTCTTAACAAAATTTTCAAAATTCAGCCTGAGCTACGGGAAGTGAAAGATTCGCATGATAGTGGTCATTTTCGAAGATGATGACTCCCGTGCTAATAATGGCAGAGTACCACGCCATCTTCATTACGTGAGTAACTTGTTGTTAAATTCCGTTACTCTCTTGCGGGTTGCCTGATTTACAAATAAGTAATTCTGATCATTAACTATTTTCTGTTTGCTGAAAGCTTGACTCTTGATATTATCTTTAAGCATTAAGATTAGATTGCGAGAGGCAAACATTTGTTACAGGCTGTATAAGATATTCTCATATACTTTTAGAATACACTAGTGCATTTTAAGCTTTGTGTGGAAATGTAAATTTGGTAAAGTTGAGCAGGACATTCTTGCATTGTTGCTAGTTCAGGATGTTTCCAAAAATTGTATAACATTGGCTTTTACGTAACTACAGTTACAACCAACTAAGACCGTCTTTTAGAAACATATAGCTTGTTTTAACTGAATTTCTTGTTGTACTGATGGTACATTAATGTTCCATGCTGTGGCTTTACACTGAGGCAACAAAAGACATGGGATAGCGATATGCACATATTCAGATAGCGGCAGTAACAGGCAGACGAGGTGCATTGACGGAGGCTGTCATTTGTACTCAGGTGATTCATGTGAAAAGAAGTCCAACGTGATTATGGCCTCACGGGGGTTAACAGACCTTGAACACGGAATGGTAGGAAGAGTTCGACGCAAACCACATTCCATTTCGGATATTATTGGGGAATGCGATATTACAAAATCCAGAGTCCCTACAGTGCACAGACAGTACCGTATTTGAGGCACCTCTCTGCATGGTCAACGCAGTTGCTATCGGCCTTCACTTGACGACCAAGAACAGCGGCGTTTGAGTAGAATTGTCAATGCTAACAGACAAGCAACACTTAGTGAAGTAATAGCAATAATCAATATGGGACGTACCACGAACGTATCCGTTAGTATAGCTCGGAGAAATTTGGCGTAAATGGGCTGTGGCAGCAGACGACTGACGCGAATGTCTCTCCTGCCTATAACGGTTGCACCCTAGCCGACTGAAAACCGTGGTCTGGTCAGATGAGTCCCGATTTCAGTTGGTAAGAGCTGATGGTAGAGTTCGAGTGTGATGCAAATCACACGAAACCATGGATCCAAGCCGTCAACAAGGCACTGTACAAACCAGTAGCAACTCCATAATTGTGAGGACTGTGTTTATGTGGAATTGACTGAAAATGGATACATTCGGCTGATTGAAGATCATTTGCAGTCCTTCACAGACTTCATGTTCCCAAAAATCACTGGAATTTCTGTGCATGAAAATGCGCATGACCCCAGCCCACAATAGTCTGCGATTAGTTCGAAGTACATTCAGGACAACTCGAGCGAATGATTCGGCCACTCAGGTCGCCCGACATTATTCCCATGAAACATTAACGGGACATAATCGAGAGGTCAGTTCGTGCACAAAATCCTGCACCGGCAACACTTTCTCAATTATGGACGGTTTTTAGGGGCAGTGTGGTTCAATATTGCTTCAGAGTTACTGCATTTTGCCGGCCAAATCTACGTCCGACACTACACCAGGAGGTATCCCACAACTTTTGTCACCTCAGTGTTGGTTCCATTCTGTGGCTGGCGACGTTATTATGATTTTCTTTTAATATACTTTCTTAAAACTAAACCTATCTCTCAACAGAGTGCCAGAGTTTTTTTGTGAGAGAAATAACTTGAATTTTCAATTGAATAGTTTTGAATACAGCCCTAGATCATTTTATGCAAATGTTTAAAGCTATGAATTTGACCAGCCAGGAGATTGACAGGAAGTGCAGAATGGCTAAGCAGGGATGGCTAGAGGACAAATGTAAGGATGTAGAGGCTTATCTCACTAGGGGTAAGATAGATACTGCCTACAGGAAAATTAAAGAGACCTTTGGAGATAAGAGAACCACTTGTATGAACATCAAGAGCTCAGATGGAAATCCAGTTCTAAGCAAAGAATGGAAAGCAGAAAGGTGGAAGCAGTATATCGAGCGTCTATACAAGGGCGATGTACTCGAGGACAATATTATGGAAGTGGAAGAGGATGTAGATGAAGATGAAATGGGAGATACGATAATGCGTGAAGAGTTTGACAGAGCACTGAAAGACCTGAGTCGAAACAAGGCCCCCGGAGTAGACAACATTCCAGTAGAACTACTGACGGCCTTGGGAGAGCCAGTCCTGACAAAACTGTACCATCTGGTGAGCAAGATGTATGAAACAGGCGAAATACCCTCAGACTTCAAGAAGAATATAGTAATTCCAATCCCAAAGAAAGCAGGTGTGACAGATGTGAAAATTACCGAACAATCAGTTTAATAAGCCACAGCTGCAAAATACTAACACGAATTCTTTACAGACGAATGGAAAAACTAGTAGAAGCCGACCTCGGGGAGGATCGGTTTGGATTCCGTAGAAATACTGGAACACGTGAGGCAATACTGTCCTTACGACTTATCTTGGAAGAAAGATTAAGGAAAGGCAAACCTACGTTTCTAGCATTTGTAGACTTAGAGAAAGCTTTTGACAATGTTGACTGGAATACTCTCTTTCGAATTCTAAAGGTGGCAGAGGTAAAATACAGGGAGCGAAAGGCTATTTACAATTTGTACAGAAACCAGATGGCAGTTATAAGAGTCGAGGGACATAAAAGGGAAGCAGTGGTTGGGAAGGAAGTAAGACAGTGTTGTAGCCTCTCCCCGATGTTATTCAATCTGTATATTGAGCAAGCAGTAAAGGAAACAAAGGAAAAATTCGGAGTAGGTATTAAAATCCATGGAGAAGAAATAAAAACTTTGAGGTTCGCCGATGACATTGTAATTCTGTCAGAGACAGCAAAGGACTTGGAAGAGCAGTTGAACGGAATGGATGGTGTCTTGAAGGGAGGATATAAGATGAACATCAACAAAAGCAAAACAAGGATAATGAAATGTAGTCGAATTAAGTCGGGTGATGCTGAGGGTATTAGATTAGGAAATGAGACACTTAAAGTAGTAAAGGAGTTTTGCTATTTGGGGAGCAAAATAACTGATGATGGTCGAAGTACAGAGGACATGAAATGTAGACTGGCAATGGCAAGGAAAGCGTTTCTGAAGAAGAGAAATTTGTTAACATCGAGTATAGATTTAAGTGTCAGGAAGTCATTTCTGAAAGTATTTGTATGGAGTGGAGCCATGTATGGAAGTGAAACATGGATGGTAAATAGTTTGGACAAGAAGAGAATAGAAGCTTTTGAAATGTGGTGCTACAGAAGAATGCTGAAGATTAGATGGATAGATCACATAACTAATGAGGAAGTATTGAATAGGATTGGGGAGAAGAGAAGTTTGTGGCACAACTTGACAAGAAGAAGGGATCGGTTGGTAGGACATGTTCTGAGGCATCAAGGGATCACCAATTTAGTATTGGAAGGCAGTGTGGAGGGTAAAAATCGTAGGGGGAGACCAAGAGGTGAATACACTAAGCAGATTCAGAAGGATGTAGGTTGCAGTAGTTACTGGGAGATGAAGAAGCTTGCACAGGATAGAGTAGCATGGAGAGCTGCATCAAACCAGTCTCAGGACTGAAGACAACAACAACAACAACAACAGGTTAGCCAAGAGCGCAAATGCGCCACTTCCTGGACTCGGGTGGGCGCGCCGGCCGTGGATCAAATCAGCTCAGCGGATTAATGACGAGGCTCAGTGGGCCGGCCGGCCGGCCGGCCGGCCTGGATGTGGATTTTAGGCGGTTTTCCACACCCCACTAAATGAATACTGGGCTGATCCCCACATTCTTCCTCAGTTACACGACTCACAGACATCTTAACACATTCTCCACTATTCTGTGAGGTACACTAGATGCAGACAGCTGGGGTACACTAATTCCATCCCACGGGGAGGGGGGGTGGGGGGGTACAGGGTGGTGGCAAGAAGGGCATCTGGCCGCCCCTTAACATTAACCTTGCCAAATCTGTTCCTAACCATGTCGACCCTGTGACCATGGGATAAATGCATCAGTGAAAGGTAGTTTAAAGCTATGAATTTATCAGCTTTCGTAATTTATTTATTGTTTTCTCAAAGTGTGCGTAATTAAGTTGTACTCCTACTAAATCAGCTAATTTCAGTCCAGTACCTTACCATTCCCTGCCCTCTCCTTACCACATCACCTGACTTTGTTATGCTTCCACGACAACTCAGCCAACTACATACTACAGTACCACACGTCGGTCTCGGGGCCAGCTTTAATATGCTGCCTCCAGATTGAGTCCTTATGGTGATTTAATGAAAATGGCCAGTGTACTGGGAAGTTGAGACATGGTTTTTAGTCGGTTTCCTTCATTAGACCATGTGAATACGAGGCTGGTACTCACGTTCCACCTCGCACACACAATTCGTAAGCTCTTACACTAGATGAAGACACATAGGGTTCGCAGAAATCGCCTGGGAGGTAGGTGTGGGATCATCCGGCCACTATTTACCAATAGCATTGCCTAATGCCAAATGATCATAGCAAGGTGAAACTGCAAGCAACATGACATTACGGTTTCTGTTTACTGATTGTGTGCCGTGACTTGCAAACTGTAGTCGCTCGATACTTCACCGCCGAGGCTTTCTTCATCGCGGTGTGATTTATTGTTAAACTTCGGAGAGCGTTCGCTGCTAGAAGAGTCAACCAACTCGTTGCATCAGTAGGTACAAGAAATAACGTCTAATTAATATACATCCACACGAAGATAGTAGCATAGTATTGAAAGTAAATATTGCTTTTAAATGTAACCAAAGCAACCATTAGAATTATTTATACAAGTGATACATATTATAATAATGCATGTATGTATGTATGTGTTTGTGTTACCTCGTAAACCACGGTAACGATTTCAACCAGACTTGGTATACATAAAACTGACTTCCTGGAAGGAATCTATGAGGGGGGAGGGGGGGGATGGGGGACGACTTACCTATACTTACCTATAAAAGGGGTCGGACGAAAAAGCAGGGTAGCCCATGACGCACAAATACCCACACTTTATTCATCCAGTATTTTTAAGAATGGGAGCCCCTAATGACTCGCAACAAACCTTACACATAGTTTCAAAGCCTTACGGAAGGTATTCCCGCTGAAAACCTCCAGAAAATGATGAAAGGGAAAAGTTCTGTCGTTTATTACATTTTCAAGGTTAATGCAGTAAAAGTGTCACATGAAGCATGATGTCTTCATCTATAACTTCTTTAGTGCTAACTGTATTTGGGACACATTGTATGACACATAGTTCTGTAGATACGACGTCATAAACACGGATATTCGTAAAAAACTGCCGCATCATGCACGACATTTAAATTTTTTGTTTCTTTGGTACAAACTCTTTTCACAACACGTTTCACAGACTGTATCCACATATGCTGTTAAATGTACGCACAAAAATGTCTCTGTAACAACACATTGTTCAGGAGATACGATGTCAAATACTGAGATACGTGAAAAACCAACGCATAGAGCATGACGTTTTACTTTACTACTTCTTTAACACTAACTGAACTCAAGGCACAATTTGATAGCTTTACGACACATATCTTAGGAGATACCGCATAATGGACGTTGAGCTGTATGAAAATGAAAGCGCAGCGTGAAATTCGCTGCAGATACAGATGAGATTTGTGTACAGACACATCTGAAATATGGGTACAAGGACGTGTGGAAATTTGTTAAATATATGGGAATATATTTTAGAAGTGCATACGCGGTCAAAGCCACCTATAAGAAGATCAAACTAATGCCCTGGAGCCATTTTAACCAAATGGATATACACATTAGTTAAGGTCTGGAAAGAATTAACGTAGAAGATAAGAAGCAAAAGCCTGCTATTGGAGTGGGAGTGATGACATGGAGAGAGAAGGGGAAGGAGGAGATGGACACTCAGTGCATGTGGAGGAAACGGACATAGAAATGGGGTAGGAAGACATGGAAAGAGAGAGGGGAAGGGCAAACAGAGAGGGAAAAGGAGAAGATGCGGAGAGAGAGAGGAAAGATGGGAGATGGACGGTGACAAGGGGACGAAAGATGTGGGAAGAGAGAGGTGGAGAAAGAGACGGACAGAGGGAGCGTGAGGAAATAGACGGAGGAAAGGAGGAGATAGACGAAGAGACAGGTGATGAGGAGATTGACAGAGAAGGGAAAGAGGAGCAAATGAATAGTGAGCGGGAAGGAGGAGATAGATGAAAAATTTGAAAAAAATTCATATCCGGGAAACACCGGCTACTCACATAGTTTAAGGAATAAATCTACCGGGATTCAATGGACTGTGGGATCCTTACAGCGTACTAGGTGGGAACATAGATTAGGACGACTAGGTAATGAGACCCCGCACTGCATGCTATTACATATGCACGCAAGTGTGAGCGGAGATGTGCGGACAGATAGTCGCGCTTGGCCGTAACTCTCGCCAGATTAGCAGTGGTTTGTGCACAGAGGAACGGCCAGGAAGTTCTGGTCTAGAGCAGGGAGCGCATGCATGCACGCATGCAGCGGCCACGCAGGGCACGGTGAGAAACGGCCGCCGTTCGCGGTTCTACCGCGCATGCATAATACCCACGCTGCCGGCACCTGATGACGCTCTTCGGCGCCGAGGCCGAGACTGATCACTGCTGTTTCTCCGTTCGGCCCACCGCTTCGTCTCCCTTCGACGTGTGCCGTAAAAAACTTTCGATCAGCACAAGATTTTAGGTCAGGCGCAAGATTACACCTATACCTTTTCCACAGTCATGCAGAACAGAAAGAAACTTATCATTTGGTTACGGCCACAGACAAAAACTTCTCGGGCGTATGTATTCAATACACGTACTCATTTGAAAGCGAAATGGACGCTATCCAGTCACACACTTGCAGCATCACATCTACAGTGACACGCTCTCCTATACCCTGCCCAAACCTCCGGGCAGTGTCAGTCATCCTCCTGTATACATTGCTAAACGCTCTGCCTGACAAAGAATTGAAGGATCCAGAATTGAAGGACGATAGAAATCATACTACACGCATCGAACGGGTATATGATTATGCCTTTTTGGAAACTAAATTCACATCTACAGAAGTCAACCGGGATTCCACTAAAAGAGATCTTACGAAACTCAGCTAGCTATGTACCTCCTTGAGATCAACACTGCTGTAGATAACGGCGTTCAGATTGACGTCGTGTTCCTTGACTCCAGAAAGGCATTTGACAACGTCCAGTACTGCTGTTTAGATTGCGCAGCCCCTCGCGCCGAAGGTTCGAGTCCTCCCTAGGGCGTGGATGTGTGTGCTGTTCTTAGCATAAGTTAGATGAAGTTAGTTAAGTAATGTGTAAGTCTAGGGACTCATGACCTCAGCAGTTTGGTCCCTGAGGATTTCACACACACACACACACACACACACACACACACACACACACACACACACACACACTGCTGTTTAATGATAAAAACTACAAACTCATCAAGGGTAGGGCCATATTTGCGACTGGACTGAAGACAATCCTGCAGATAGAACTCCACTCGTTGCTCTTAACGCAATACAACTAACAGATGTAAATCGTCGGATGATCTTTGCGATTTTTCGCAGATGATACAGTTTCAGTAGCAAAGTAGCATGCCCGCATCTCGTGGTCGTGCGGTAGCGTTCTCGCTTCCCACGCCCGGGTTCCCGGGTTCGATTCCCGGCGGGGTCAGGGATTTTCTCTGCCTCGTGATGGCTGGGTGTTGTGTGCTGTCCTTAGGTTAGTTAGGTTTAAGTAGTTCTAAGTTCTAGGGGACTTATGACCACAGCAGTTGAGTCCCATAGTACTCAGAGCCATTTTTTTTTGAGCAAAGTAGCAACACTAGATGACAGCATGGATTTCAGAATGATCTATAGGGGTCGATGAAAGGTGCAGGCTATGTCACTCAATCCTGAACGTAAATAAACTACACTATTGATGAGAAACTGCTGGAAACAGTATGTAGCGTAAAATATGTAGGAGTAAATATCCATAACAACTGAAGTGGAATAATTACAATAGACAAATATAGAGAAAGCAGATGTCAAATGGCTCTGAGCACTATGGGACTTAACTTCTGAGGTCATCAGTCCCCTAGAACTTAGAACTACTCAAAACCTAACTAACCTAAGGACATCATACACATCCATGCCCGAGGCAGGATTCGAACCTGCGACCGTAGAGGTCCCGCGGTTCCAGACTGTAGCCCCTAGAACGCTCGGCCACCCCGGTTGGCAAAGCACATGTCGGACTGAGATTCATAAGATGAATCTTAAGGAAGTGTAACTCATCCATGAAGAAAGTTCGACTGATTTTTATGTATTGCTCATTAATATGGGATCCTTACCAGATAAGACTGGTAGAAGAGGCAGAGAAGTTAAAAGGAAGAGCGGTGCATGTTGTCACGGGATTATGTAGTTGCTCAGTAAACACCATTGGCAGACGTTACTAGAGAGGTATTGTGCAACACGGAGAAGTTTTCCTAATGAATTTTCGAGACAGCACTTCCCATGAAGAGTCGGGCAACATATTACTTCCTCCCACATACGCATCACATAATGATCACAAAGAGGAAATTGGAGAACTTAAATCCCATACAGAGACTTACTGACAGTCATTCTTTGTATTGCAAAAATTCAACTGAATTAGAGGTGACATCTGTTTATGTAATATTGTGTTCAGTATTTAAAATTTGAATTTATATAATAATTACTGTTCACGACGTCGTGATCACTAAATTTAAATAAAATATGAACAGCGAAATGAGAGAGTGGCAAGCAATATTGTTAGCTGCAGCAGAGAGCGCTACTCAAGTGTGAGAATACGTTTATCACACTGGCAGCGTCCATAGGTAGATGTTGCACATATAAGACACCCGTCAATTTATGTTCAGTTTAATCACTGTATCGTAGTTATGTAGAACAATGAACTGATTTGAAGTTTAATAATCATTTACCGATGTATTTCGTACATTTAAGTAAAAGCATGGTGAAATGCCTTAAAAAATTTAATTCCGGCATCATTAAAAGCGTTAGGAACGAAAGTGCAGATATAGTGATTATTGGTATTGTGTGAAGTACCCACATCAAAATAAAGCAATCTTTTCTCTGGGTGGAACAGTCTTCTGCAAACATGTTACATGATTTGCTACCTGACGTTTTCTGCGCGTCGTAGCTGCACCACTAAGTGGACTACACATGTCAGTATAGATTAATCATCTTGCATCCGTATACACGCACTTCAACACTTGACCTACTGCCCAGCTGAAAATATTGGATTAATGGCTCGCTGTTGCCACATGCACTTGGAGATACTAACCAACCTAAAAACATACTACTCCTGGTGGCTGCAATTATTGATCTGCAAATGAAGAAAATGCTGATATAATGTTGTTCTGTGCACTGTTCTCGCTCAGCAGTAAAATTATCTGCACTCACACCACTCACACCCAATAGAATACCTGACACAAGAGTGATGCGTCAAAAAAAAGAAGAAAGAAGTCAGGTTATACATACACTACATGCTTCATAAGCTTTGCATCAAAGTATCGTCAACACTATAGATCGGTATTTCTTTTATGTGCGCCAAGCAGACTACGACGACATTTAAAAATGATTTGAAGTGTTGTACATGGTGATTAATTCATACGACAGAAATACAAAATCGTTACTGTTAAAAAGGGAAATATTCGTAAGTTTGCAAAGAAATCCTATAGCTGGACAGCAAACGGAATCCTCAGATGCATCTCCTGCGATGTTCGGTAGATATTTGCAGTTTAATTTTACCATTGCATAGCTGGTGGCACCCCAAACAAATAGTGTTCATCACGTCTTTCATACGACGGCCAGTGTCGACGGAAAGCGTCGGTTGGTTTCCCGTTACACGCAAAACGATTTTTAAAGTGGAATTTTACCTGTCCACTCGATAAAGCGCGCTAATTAGTCTAGTGCGCTATTCGTTTTATCGACATGTATCAATGAGGATAGTAAAACACGAAGAATAACCAGTAATCTAGCAGCGTCAGCACCCTCATTGACTGCATCCGGCAACCATGCAGCACTACTGAGTCGCTGTTAGAGTACTGGCTCTTCTTCGTGGTTTATTGCCCCTGTTAGCACACATCAACAAAACGAATAGCGTACTAGACTAATTTGGGAGCGCTCTATCGAATTGGCACCTAAAATTCCTACTTTAAAACTGTTTTATTTGTAACAAAAAATTAATCGACTCAGTACGTTGACAGTAGTCGTCGTATGAAAGACTGGGTGAGCACTACTGTCTTGGGCTCTCTCCAGATAAACAATTAAAAAACAAAATTTCAATTATCTTGCGAAACACTAGAGAAAATCTGCCTGCTAGCTACTGCGAGATATTAGAATACATACGCTGAGGCAATGACGAGAGGGCTTTCCGTATGTAGCTGATTTATGGTACATGAGTTGGCTAGATGTTAAATTTACAACTACACGACCTAAAATAAGGTAATGGGTGATTTTCCAATAAATGAAAACATTACAGTGCACTCATTATTTCACAAATTCGAAATCAGTACTGAAGAATATCCATTTTATGTTACAAAACCATACAAGGCTGACAAGTGGTTCGTAAGAAGTGTTGGTTATGTTATGATCCAGAACGAAAATATTATACGATGATATTATGAGGCCAAAACCGACCTTAAGTCAGTCTGTCTGTCTGTCTGTCTGTCTGTCCCCCCCTCCCCATTGACCATGGAACTTGCCGTTGGCGGGGTGTCTTGCGTGCCTCAGCGATACAAATAGCCGTACCGTTGGTGCAACCACAACGAAGGGATATCTGTTGAGAGGCCAGACAAACGTGTGGTTCCTGAAGAGGGGAACAGCCTTTTCAGTAGTTGCAGGGTCAACAGTCTGGATGATTGGCTGATCTGGCCCTGAAACCCTAAGCAAAACGGCCTTGCTCTGCTGGTACTGCGAACGGCTGAAAGCAAGGGGAATTTACAGCCGTAAAATTTCCCGAGGGCATGCAGATTTACTGTATGGTTAAATGTTAATGACGTCCTCTTAGGTAAAATATTCCGAAGATAAAATAGTCCCCCACTCGGATCTCCAGGCGGGGACTACTCAGGAGGACGTTGTTATCAGGAGGAAAACTAGCATTCTACGGGTCGGAGCGTGGAATGTCAGATCCCTTAATCGGGCAGGTAGGTTAGAAAATTTAAAAAGGGCAATGGACAGGTTAAAGTTAGATATAGTGAGAATTAGTGAATTCGGTCGCAGGATGAACACGACTTCTGGTCAGATGAATACAGGGTTATAAATACAAAATCAAATAGGGGTAATGCAGGAGTAGGTTTAATAATGAATAAAAAAGTAGGAATGCGGGTAAGCTACTACAATCAGCATAGTGAACGCATTATTGTGACAAAGATAGATACGAAGCTCATGCCTACCACAGTAGTACAGGTTTATATGCCAACAAGATCCGCAGATGACGAAGAGATAAAAGAAATTATTCAGATAGTGAAGGGAGACGAAAATTTAATAGTCATGGGTGACTGGAATTCGATAGTAGAAAAAGGAAGAGAAGGAAACGTAGTAGGTGAATATGGAATGGGGTTAAGGAGTGAAAGGGGAAGCCGCCTGGGAGAATTTTGCACAGAGCATAACTTAATCATAACTAACACTTGTTTCACGAACCATTACATAAGGTTGTATACATTGATGAAGCCTGAAGATACTGGAAGGTGTCAGATAGATTATATAATGGTAAGACATATTTAGGAACCAGGTTTTAAATTGTACGACATTTACAGGGGCAGATGTGTACTCTGACGACATTCTATTGGTTATGAAGTGTAGACAAAAACTGAAGAAACTGTAAAATGGTGGGAATTTAAGGATATGGGTTCTGGATAAATTGAAAGAACCGGAGTTTTTAGAGAGTTTCAGGGAGAGCATCAGGGAACGATTGACGAGAATGGGGGAAAGAAATACAGTAGAAGAAGAATGGGTAACTTTGAGAGATGATGTAGTGAAAGCAACAGAGAATCAAGTAGGTAAAAGAACGAGGGCTAGTAGAAATCCTTGGGTACCAGAAGAAATATTGAATTTAATTGATGAAAGGAGAAAATACAAAAATGCAGCAAATGAAATATTCAAAAAGGAATACAAACGTCTCAAAAATGAGATCGACAGGAAGTGCAAAATGGCTAAGCAGGATTGGCTGAAGGACAAATGTAAGGATGTAGAAGCATGTGCCACTAGGGGCAATATAGATACTCCCTACAGAAAAATTGAAGAGACCTCTGGAGAAAAAAGAACCACTTGCATGAATATCAAGAGCTCATATGGAAACCCTGTTCCAAGCAAAGAAGGGAAATCTGAAAGGTGGAAGGAGTATATAGAGGGTCTACACAAGGGCGATGTTCTTTAGGGACAATATTACGGAAATGGAAGAGGAGTAGAAGAAGCTGAAATGGGAGATATGATACTGGGTGAAGAGTTTGACAGAGCACTGAAAGACCTAAGTTGAAACAAGGCCCTGGGAGTAGACTACATTGCATTAGAACTACTGATAGCTTTGGGGTAGCCAGCCATGAGAAAACTCTACCATCTGGTGAGCAAGATGTATGAGACAGGTGAAATACCATCAGACTTCAAGAAGAATATAGTAATTCCAATCGCAAAGAGAGCAGGTGTTGACAGATTTGAAAATTACCGAACTATCAGTTTAATAAGCCACGGCTGCAGAATACTATCACGAATTCTTTACAGACGAATGGAATAACTGGTAGAAGCCGACATTGGGGATGATTAGTTTGGATTCCGTACAAATGTTGGAACACATGAGGCAATACTGAGCCTACGACTTATCTTAGAACATAGATTTAGGAAAGGCAAACATACGTTTCTAGCATTTGTAGACTTAGAGAAAGCTTTTGACAATGTTGACTGGAATACTCTCTTTCATATTGTGAAGGTCGCAGGCGTAAAATACAGGGAGCGAAAGGCTATTTACAATTTGTTCAGAAACCAGATGGCAGTTATAAGAGTCGAGGGGCATGAAAGGGAAGCAGTGGTCAGGAAGGGAGTGAGACAGGGTTGTAGCCTATCCCCGATGTTATTCAATCTGTATATTGAGCAAGCAGTAAAGGAAACAACAACAAAAATTGGAGTAGGAATTAAAATCCATGGAGAAGAAATAAAAACTCTTAGGTTCGCCTATGAAATTGCAATTCTGTCAAAGACAGCAAAGGACCGGGAAGAGCAGTTGAACGGAATGGACAGTGTCTTGAAACGAGGATATAAGATGATCATCATCTAAAGCAAAACGAGGATAATGGAATGTGTCGAATTAAGTTGGGTGATGCTGAGGGAATTAAATTAGAAAATAAGACACTTAAAGTAGTAAAGGAGATTTGCTGTTTGGGGAACAAAATAACTGATGATGTTCGAAGTAGGGAGGACATAAAATGTAGAATGGCAGTGGCAAGGAAAGTGTTTCTGAAGAAGAGAAATTTGTTAAAATCGAGTATAGATTTAAGTATCAGGAAGTCATTTCTGAAAGTATTTATATGGTGTGTAGCCATGCATGAAAGTGAAACGTATACGATAAATAGTTTAGACACGATGAGAATAGAAGCTTTCGAAATGTGGTGCTACAGATGAATGGTGAAGATTAGATTGGTAGATCTCATAACTAATGAGGAGGTATTAAACATAACTGGGGAGAAGAGAAATTTTTTCCACAACTTGACTAGAAGAAGGGAACGGTTGGTAGGACATATTCTGAGGCATCAAGGGATCACCAATTTAGTACTGGAGGCAGCATGGAGGGTAAAAATCGTACAGGGAGAACAAGGATGAATACACTAAACAGATTCAGAAGGATGTAGGTTGCAGTAGGTATTGGGAGATGAAGAAACTTGCACAGGATAGAGTAGGATCGGGAGCTGCATCAAATCAGTCTCTGGACTGAAGACCACAACAACAACAGTCTGTTCCTGTGTTGACGATGGAGGGACTTACGAACACCCACCAGTTACTATCCATACAGTGGTCAGACAATAACTAAAACTTGCCCTTTAAGACTGTTTATGGCCACTACTGATATTATTAATATCAAGTATATGGTAACATGTTTCAGCAACAGAGATCACACGAAAAATTTTGTCTTACTAAGGAATTCGTCGCTAAAAGACTGGAACACTGTCTTAACTGAAATAACGTAACATGCTTCATGGCCATTATTAATGTCTAGACGAGTAAAGCTTTCATTTTCCATTTTTTAATGCATAGCTGTTTCATGAGTTTAGTCCACGATGTTCAGAATGATGACATCTTACTTTCCAAGTTGTACATCATGTATAAAGAGACGTAATGGCACACATTACATGTTCGTTCCACCTAAATGCCCTTTAGGTTTTTAACATGTACTACCTGTATTATACTAGAATATTAATAGTAAATAAATAAATGTTCAGTCTAACTCATACAATAAACCATCATCATAAAATTACATCAAATGTTAATGTGTGGGGTATATAACTTTTTTCTCTACTCTCATGTACATTTTTATTAACGTTGGTTTTATTTATTTTATGAGCATTAAAACGCTTAAGTAACGTCAACATCACCCAATTTCAGTACGCTGTAGGAGCTGTCTTGTCCTAATGTTGACAGTGCACTCAAGAAAACCGGGTAACTTGTGTTTAGTAGTAATTTTGTACTGGTAAACATGCGGCACCTATCAAAAGCTGCCCGTAATAGCACTGATACTGGTCCAATATACACTGAACTGATTCTTCTAAACTGTGTGTTTGGGGCCGGTGGAGAGGGGCGTGAGAGAAAAAGAGAGAGAGAGAGAGAGAGAGAGAGAGAGAGAGAGAGAGAGAGAGAAAGAGAGATAGAGAGAGAAGTTGGGGGGGGGGGGGGAGACAACAGAATTCCAGAAAATTATAGCTTCATACTCATGTTTATTTCCAGTAATAAATGGTCTTAGAAATCCACTTTGCTACCAAATTATTAATATTCTTTCGAACAACTATTTATATTTCGTTATTGTAGCAAGTCTGACTAGATTTTCTCGCTTTGTTAGAGTTTTTCTCCAGGGCTCCAAAAATATGGATATCGCGTGCGGGAGACCGGGACTATGTGGTAGGATCTGTAACGCCTTCCCACAGGAACTTACCCAGTGTAGTCGGAAACAACAGGCAAGCCAATTCCGGAGTAATTCTGCGAATTTTCTTATATGACTCCAAGAGCTCGCTGCTCATTAACGTTTTGGAAGATGGTGCCCCAATTAACCCATTGTGGAATATGGACACTTCGCAAAAACTGAGGAAAGCCGTCAAGTCCAAACCTCCAGCAATGTTGACTAACGACAACATTCTGTTGTAGGACAATGTCCGTCCATAAGTTTCCCAGTAGGTTTACAGCCCGGTCTTCATCTCTCGCCATGTGATTTCCATCTTCCTGTTTAAGAGGTAACCTCTCAGCCTGCAGGATCCGGGCAACCACAGAGGTTTGGCTTATTGATACGTTAGGCGCGTTATGGGGCCTCTTAGGGACATGGCTGCTAAGAAAGGAAAGGAAACCAATATGCACTCCATGTGTATACCGGGTAGAGACATTACAAAAGTGGAACGGGTCCTCCCAGATGACATGAAGAATCCAAACGTGTAGGCTGCTGATTCCTCAACTTGGCTGGGTTTCGGGTTCTACTGAATAGGTTAGGTGTCTACTATACGCAGGAGGCGGCTACACGATTAGCATGAGCTGTGTGGCGAGGACTAGGAAAAACGTAGATACAGGAACCATTGGTATAACAGTTGAAAATTGTCGTAGCTGTGTTGGGAAAGTACCAGAGCTCCAAGCGCTTGTAGTATGTATACACTGACGCTCAAATCGTTATAGGCACTGAAAACCGGCTAAAGCCGAATATAAGCTCAGCCGAAATTCTTGCGAAGAACCTAACAGTTTCCGAAAGGACAAGCAAAACACGGCTGGCGGTGGCGTGTTTGTTGCTGATAGAAGTTGTTTATACCGTCGCGAAATTGAAGTAGATACTTCCTGTGAGTTAATATGGGCAGAGGTCGTTGTTGGCAACTGATATAAAGTAGTAATTCGAACCTTTTACCGAACCCCCAACTCAGTAGATGCAGTTACTAAAAGGTTCAAAGCCAACTTGGGTTTGATTTCAAACACGTACCCAACTCATACGATTATAGTTGGTGATGACATTAATTTACCCTCGACAGGTTGGCGAAAATGCACGTTTAATTCCGGAGGTATACATAAAACATGATTAGAAATCATACTAAACGCATTCTCTGAAAATTATTTCGAGCAGTTAGTTCATAAGTCCAAGCTCATAGTAAACGTTTGTGAAAACACATGTCTTAGCGACAACTAATCCTGAGTTAATAACAAATATCAAAACGGATAGAGGGATTAGTGAACAGAAGGTTGTCGTAGCGAGACTGAATATTGTAACCCCCAAATCCTCCAAAAATAAACGATAAATATACCTATTCAAAAATGTAGATAAAAATTCACTTGATGCCTTCCTGAGAGACAATCTCCACTCAATCCATATTAATAATGTAAGTATAGACCAGGTGTGGCTGGAATTCGGAGAAATTGTACTGGCAGCAATTGAGAGATTTATACCAAATAATGCAACAAACGATGGAGTGATACTCCTTGGTGCATAAAACGGGTCACAACACAGTTGCAGAAACCACGAAACAAACATGTCAAATTTAAACAGATGCAAAATCCCCAAAAAAGGCGAAGTTGTACAGAAGCTCAAAATTTAGAGCGGACTTCAATGCGAGATTCCTATAACAGTGTCCACAACGAAACTTTGTCTCGAAACCTGGCAGAAAATCGAAAGAGATTCTGGTCGTATGTGAAGTATGTTAGAGACAAGAAACAATTAATGCCTCCTCTGAGCTTTAGCAATTGAGATACTATCGAAGACAGTACTGCCAAAGCAGAGTTACTAAACACAGCCTTCCAAAATGCCTTCACAAAGAAGACGAAGCAAATATTCCAGAATTAGAATCAAGAACATCTGCCAACATGAGTAACGTGGAAGTAAATAACCTAGACGTAGCGAATTAGCTCAAATCACTTACCACAAGCAAGTTTTCTGGTCCAGACTGTATACCAATTAGGTTTCTTTCAGAGTATGCTGATGCATTAGCTCCATACTTAACAATCATATACAACCGTTCGCTCGACGAAAGATCCGTACCCAAAGATCGGAAAGTTGCACAGGTCACACCAGTATTCAAGAAACGTAGTAGGAGTAATCCACTTAATTGAAGGCCCATATCATTAACGTCGATATGCAGCAGGATTTTGGAACCTATATTGTGTTCGAGCATTATGAATTACCTCGAAGAAAACGTCTACTGACACACAGTAAACATGGGTTTAGAAAACTTCGTTCTTGTGAAATACAACTAGCTCTTTATTCTCATGAAGTATTGAGTGTTATTCGTGATGACTGGGTGTTGTGTGATGTCCTTAGGTTGGTTAGGTTTAAGTACTTCTAAGTTCTAGGGGCCTGATGACCATAGATGTTAAGTCCCATAGTGCTCAGAGCCATTTGAAACATTTTTTTATTGAGTTTTATCGACAAGGGATTTCAGATCGATTCCGTATTTATGGATTTCCGGAAGGCTTTTAACACTTCACCGCACAAGCGGCTTATAGTAAAATTTCGTGCTTACGGGATATCGTCCCAGTTACGTGACTTTGTTTGTGATTTCCAGTCAGGGAGACATCGAGTAAAACACATGTAACTTCTGGCGATCCCCAAGATATTGTTATAAGCCTTTTGCTGTTCCTTATCTGAGCAGCCGTCTTCGGTTATTTGCAGATCACGCTGTCGTTTATCGACTAATAAAGTCATCAGAAGATCAAAACAAATTACAAAATGCTTTAAAAAGATATCTGAATGGTGCGAAAATAGGCAGTTGACCCTAAATAACGAAAGTTATGAGGTCATCCATATGAGTGCTAAAAGGAATTGGTTAAATTTCAGTCAAATCTGTTGTTGTTGTGGTCTTCAGTCCTGAGACTGGTTTGATGCAGCTCTCCATGCTACTCTATCCTGTGCAAGCTTCTTCATCTCCCAGTACCTACTGAAACCTACATCCTTCTGAATCTGCTTAGTGTATTCATCTCTTGGTCCCCCCTACGATTTTTACCCTCCACGCTGCCCTCCAATACTAAATTTGTGATCCCTTGATGCCTCAGAACGTGTCCTACCAACCGATCCCTTCTTCTGGTCAAGTTGTGTCACAAACGTCTCTTCTCCCCAATCCTATTCAATACTTCCTCATTAGTTATGTGATCTACCCATCTAATCTTCAGCATTCTTCTGTAGCACCACATTTCGAAAGCTTCTATTCTCTTCTTGTCCAAACTATTTACCGCCCGTGTTTCATTTCCATACATGGCTACATTCCATACAAATACTTTCAGAAACGACTTCCTGACACTTAAATCTATACTCGATGTTAACAAATTTCTCTTCTTCAGAAACGCTTTCCTTGCCATTGCCAGTCTACATTCTATATCCTCTCTACTTCGACCATCATCAGTTATTTTGCTCCCCAAATAGCAAAACTCCTTTACTACTTTGAGTGTCTCATTTGCTAATCTAATTCCCTCAGCATCGCCCGACATAATTCGACTACATTCCATTATCCTCGTTTTGCTTTTGTTGATGTTCATCTTATATCCTCCCTTCAAGACACCATCCATTCCGTTCAACTGCTCTTCCAAGTCCTTTGCTGTCTCTGACAGAATTACAATGTTATCGGCGAACCTCAACGTTTTTATTTGTTCTCCATGGATTTTAATACCTACCCCGAATTTTTCTGTTGTTTCCTTTACTGCTTGCTCAATATACAGATTGAATAACATCGGGGAGAGGCTACAACACTGTCTTACTCCCTTCCCAACCACTGCTTCCCTTTCATGTCCCTCGACTCTTATAACTGCCATCTGGTTTCTGTACAAATTGTAAATAGACTTTCGCTCACTGTATTTTACCCCTGCCACCTTTAGAATTTGAAAGAGAGTATTCCAATCAACATTATCCAAAGTTTTCTCTAAGTCTACAAATGCTAGAAACGTAGGTTTGCCTTTCCTTAATCTTTCTTCTAAGATAGGTCGTAAGGTCAGTATTGCCTCACGTGTTCCAGTATTTCTCCGGACTCCAAAATGATCTTCCCCGAGGTCGGCTTCTACTAGTTTTTCCATTCGTCTGTAAAGAATTCGTCTTAGTATTTTGCAGCTGTGGCTTATTAAACTGATTGTTCGGTAATTTTCACATCTGTCAACACCTGCTTTCTTCGGGATTGGTATTATTATATTCTTCTTGAAGTGTGAGGGTATTTCGCCTGTTTCATACATCTTGCTCACCAGATGGTAGAGTTTTGTCAGGAGTGGCTCTCCCAAGGCCGTTAGTAATTCCAATGTAATGTTGTCTACTCCGGGGACCTTGTTTCGACTAAGGTCTTTCAGTGCTCTGTCAAACTCTTGATGCAGTATCGTATCTCCCATTTCATCTTCATCTACATCCTCTTCCATTTCCATAATATTGTCCTCAAGTACATCGCCCTTGTGTAGATGCTCTATATACTCCTTCCACCTTTCTGCTTTCCCTTCTTTGCTTAGAACTGGGTTTCCATCTGAACTCTTGATGTTCATACAAGTGGTTCTCTTATCTCCAAAGGTCTCTTTAATTTTCCTGTAGGCAGTATCTATCTTACCCCTAGTGAGATAAGCCTCTGCATCCTTACATTTGTCCTCTAGCCATCCCTGCTTAGCCATTTTGCACTTCCTGTCGATCTCATTTTTGAGACGTTTGTATCCCGTTTTTCCTGCTTCATTTACCGCATTTTTAAATTTTCTCCTTTCATCAATTAATTTCGATATTTCTTCTGTTACCCAAGGATTTCTACTAGCCCTCATCTTTTTACCTACTTGATCCTCTGCTGCCTTCACCAGTTCATCCCTCAAAGCTACCCATTCTTCTTCTACTGTCTTTCTTTCCCCCGTTCCTGTCAAATGTTCCCTTATGCTCTCCCTGAAACTCTGTACAACCTCTGGTTCTTTCAGTTTATCCAGGTCCCATCTCCTTAAATTCCCACTTTTTTGCAGTTTCTTCAGTTTTAATCTACAGATCATAACCAATAGATTGTGGTCAGAGTCCACATCTGCCTCTGGAAATGTCTTACAATTTAAAACCTGGTTCCTAAATCTCTGTCTTACCATTATATAATCTATGTGATACCTCTTAGTATCTCCGGGGTTCTTCCATGTATACAACCTTCTATCATGATTCTTAAACCAAGTGTTAGCTATGATTAAGTTTTGCTCTGTGCAAAATTCTACCAGGCGGCTTCCTCTTTCATTTCTTAGCCCCAATCCATAATCACCTACTACGTTTCCTTCTCTTCCTTTTCCTACACTCGAATTCCAGTCATCCATGACTATTAAATTTTCGTCTCCCTTCACTATCTGAATAATTTCTTTTATTTCATCGTACATTTCTTCAACTTCTTCGTCATCTGTCAATTTCTTCGTCAAATCTAAAGGCCGTAAATTCAACTAAATACCCAGGAATTACAATTAAGAACAACTTAAATTGGAAGGAGCACATAGAAAATGTTGTGGGGAAGGCTAACCAAAGACTGTGTTTTATTGGCAGGACACGTAGAAAATGTAACAGATATACTATGGAGACTGCCTACATTACGCTTGTCCGTCCTCTCTTAGAATACTTCTGGGCGGTGTGGGATCCTTACCAGGTAGGACTGACGGAGTTCATCGAAAAAGTTCAAAGAAAGGCAGCACGTTGTATATTATTGCGAAATACGGGAGGGAGTGTCACTGAAATGATACAGGATCTGGGTTGGACATCATTAAAAGAAAGGCGTTTTTCATTGCTACGGAAATTCCAATCGCCAACTTTCTCCTCCGAATGCTAAAATACTGCCGGCCGGTGTGGCCAAGCGGTTAAAGGCGCTACAGTCTGAAACCGCGAGGCCGCTACGGTCGCAGGCTCGAATCCTGCCTCGGGCATGGATGTGTGTGATGTCCTTCGGTTAGTTAGGTTTAAGTAGTTCTACGTTCTAGGGGACTGATGACCGTAGAAGTAAAGTCCCATAGTGCTCAGAGCCATTTGAACCATTTTTTGCTAAAATACTTTGTTAACACCGGCCTGCATAGGGAAAAAGGAATACCACGATAAAATAAGGGAAATCAGAGCTCGCTCGGAAAGGTATAGGTGTCCGTTCTTTGTGCGCGCTATAGGAGATCGGAATTATAGAGAATTGCGAAGGTGGTTCGATGAACACTCTGGCAGGCACTTAAATGTGATTTGCAGAGTATCGATGTAGATGTAGAGGATTATGTGGGCGTTAGCCATATGAGCCATTAGATATGTCTGACACTGCTACCATTTTTTGTGTAAAACTATTTCTGTTTTCTTTTCTATGGGCCTCCCTTGAGCAGCTGTCGCCTTTTCTTTTTTTTTTCTTCATCTAATCTATACGGTATTAGGTTTCGAGGAGCGACGGTGCTTTTCGTTTTCCTCTTCATCTCCTATTTCATCTAATCCCCTGTGTTCTACCAGGAGAAAGACTTTTGCCGAATGTAGGAGGTGCAGACATTTACAATCTGCAGGGCAAGTTGGCATCACGCGATCATCTCTGCAGCTTTCCTCTGGAATGTCTATTGTTTTGTTCATACTAAGTCCGCCAGAAACTTCGTTATCGAGTTACAAGCCGATTTGTGCGAAAGTATCCCGAAAACAATTCACAGAGGGAAAAAAAGAGGTCATATGTAATTTCACGACGGCGTAATAGGTGTTGTGGACGTTATGAAAATGCTATAACTTGAGATCTGTGCAGCCTGTTACGTCTGCACAAAAGCGGACGAGGAAGCGAACGAGCGGAACAACGGATGAAAAATGCTTCCAAAGGGGCTCGCAAAACTACCGTGATCGTGAAGAAGATGGAGGAGGACCTCCTCGAAGAATTGCTGCGTGGTCCAGGAACTGGTACCTCGAGGTATGTTTGAACTAAATACAAAAAAATGTAACATAACATTTTAAACGCGTTTGTCTGAAACCCGCATTTTTTCTGAATGGCGGGTAACATAACTGGTTAACGAAACATACGATTTTCACAGGAATTTGATGTCGCCTTTCTAAACGGAATTCTCTATCAGGATGCGTAACCGTTTTGTAATATCTTCAAAACTCTAATTTAAGTCCACGATTTTGAATCGATTTCGTGGGCAAAGAAAATTACATTTGTTCCAACATGTCACCATTCTGTTAGATCTAACACTTTGTTCAATTATCCTATGTACTATGACAGGAAATATATTGAACATGACTTACACAAAATTATTTTGTTACGAGTCCAATTGAAAGGCTCCGGAAATTCCCGCTGATGACCAATGCACCTGCTAGAGGGGGTCCTTCTGCCTCGTGCAGCGGTTACGGTGAGCATCTAAAGTGGAAACCAAAATGATTTCTTAAAGAGAAAAGTGTAAGGAATGAAACATATCAGATTTAGCATTAGTTTATATTTTACTTAATCATTCTCTAAAGCCACATTTCTTCATGAGTTCAATGAGGGCTACCGCCTTAAGGAGCAGAACCAGCATCCTTTTCCCCGGGTTTTGTGGGTGGGAGGACGAGGAGAAGAAGACTCTGAAAATAACTACGGAAGATGGCTCCTATAAGCCTAATGAAGGCAAGCGTAGGTGGCCCTGACAGAAATACCCCGGCCCTCGAGGTTCGGGTTGTGTGTCTGGATTGGTGACCCGTCCGTACACAAAGAAATTCACTCAAACATCAATACCAAAATCGAGCAGATTTAACGAATATAAAGTCGGAAAGGTTAAGGGTAAGCGATATGGATTAGGAGACATACTTCATTGGTAACTTTTAATGTCAGAAATGTGTACTCATAAGAAGATGTTTTGCAAAATAAATGACAAAAGTAGAGGATTAATGTAGCAGCATTAAGTGAAAAGAAAAATAAAATACAAGGAACAGTAGCTTTCCAATAATATGCATTATTATACGTAGGAGTGCGACAAAATATAAGCATCCACGTAGATATTATCATAATAGAAATCCAGAAAAAAAGGATAACAGCATACACCTTTTATAATGAGAGTCGTCTCAGTTCGCATTAACATACCTACGTTACGTGTGACGATGATAGGTATTGATAGTAAAAAAAAATGCAACAAAGAAAGACAGACAAATTCTACTAGAAACTCCAATCTGTCATCGAAGAGTTTAATAACACAGACACGCTATACCTCTGCGGAAACTGGAATACACAAACAGAAAACATTCCTGTAAAGGTCATTGTAGGAATCGTAGGGGAAGCCAGAATTAACGCTAATGGGAAAATATTTTGCACGCATAATATCCTGAGTGTAATTAATAAGCTGTATAGGAAAAGAGGTATTCATAAGAACACCTGAGCAGAAGAATTTCTACATCAATCATAAACCATGCATGGGAAAGCAGTATGACGCCCAGAATAATGCAAAGAACTAGACATTAACAAAAATGTACGCTTTTGAAAGAAAGATCAATAACACACCTCTGTCAGCAAAGATTAAACAGATAGTTGGTAGACCATGAAACACAGAAGCATATATCAATCAAGATGACAAGGAATAAAGAACCGTATGATAAAAGACAGCAATGAAAAGCAGGCTGAAGCTTAAGAGACTAGTCAGGAAGAATCAACACGCAAAGAAATTGGATATGGAAGTACTAAGAAATGAAGTGATACGCCTGAAGTTCTCCAAGGCTGTGCATACTGTGATAAGGAAGAGCTCAGTAGGCACTTCAGCTGAAGAGGAATCTACGTCTCTAAGAAGAGCAATCTCGGGAGTTGGAAAGAAAATCGTAGATACAAAGACTCGATGAAAGAAGGAAGAACAAAAACGTTCAGGGATATTCGGGAATGCAGAAACACAAGTCACTTAGGAACGAAATAACTAGGAAATGTAGGGGAGCTAAGGCTACATGGCTACATAAAAAATATGAAGAAATCGAAAAAGAAAGGGTTCTGACAAGGACTAACTCAGCACATAGAAAAGTCAAAACAACATTAGTTGAAATTAAAAGCAAGGCTGGTGATATTAATAACACAACCGGAATTCCACTGTTAAATGCATAGAAGAGAATGGATAGGTGGAAAGAGTACTTTGAAAGCCACTATGAGGGGAAGACTTTCTAGTGCAATAAGAAAAGAAACACGAGTTGATATAGAAGAGACAGGGGCTCTGTATTGTAACCAGATTTTAAAAGAGCTCTGGAAGACTTAAGATCAAATAAGGCACTAGGGGCAAATAACAGCCCATCAGAATTTCTAAAATAGCTATAGCAAATGGTAACACAATGACTATTCACGTTGGTGTGTAGAATGTGTGAGTCTGGCGATATACCATCTGACTTTCGAGAAAATATCATTCACATAATTCCAAAGACTGCAATAGCTGACAAGTGCTAGAATTATCGCACCGTCATCTTAACAGCTCATATATCAAACTTGTTGACAACAATAATATAAGGGAGAACTGAAAATAGAATTGACGATTTGTTAGATGGCGATCAGTTTTGCTTACGGAAAGGTTAAGGAACCAGAGAGGCAGATCTGACGTTGTGGTTCATACCTTAATAGGATTTGTCGACCTGGAAAAGGAGATGGATAATGCAAAATGGTGCAAGATGTTCGAAATTCTGGGGAACGTAGAAGTAAGCTATCGGGAGAGACGCGTAATATGCAAAATGTAGAACAGCCAAGAGGGTATAATGACCGTGGAAGTCCCAGAACGAAATTCTTGGATTAGAAGGGTGTGAGACAGGAATGTACTATTTCGACCCTTCTGTTCAGTTTTTATATCGATTAAGGAAGGATGGAAATTAAAAAAAGGTTGGAGTTAAAATTAAGGTGAAACGATATGAATGATACAATTCGCTGATGACGTTGTTCTTAGTAAGAACAAAGAAGAATTACAGGGTTTGCTAAATGGAATGAACAGTCCAATGAGAACAGAATATGGATGGAGGGATAATCAGATGAAAGTAATGATACGTAGCAGAAATGAGTACAGAGAGAAATTTAGCATCAGAATTGATGGTCATGAGGTAGATGAAGTTAAGAAGAATAACCTATGACGATCAGAGTTAGGAGGAAGTCAAAATGATATTAGAGACTGGCAAAAAGGGAATTCCTCGGCAAGAGAATTCTACTAGTGTCGGACATAATTCTTAATTTGATTAAGAAATTTGTGAGAATTTGCGTTTAGATCACATCATTGTACGATAGTGAAATACGGACTGTGCGAAAACCGGAACAGAAGAGAATCGAAGCGTTTGAGATGATGTGCTAAGCACGAATGTTGAAAATTAGTTAGATGATAAGGATTGAGGAGGTTCTGCACAGAGTCGGGAAGGGAAGGAGAAGGGATACAGTGATAGGACATCTGTTAAGACATCAGGGAATAACTTCCATGGCGCAAGAGACAGCTCTAATAGCTAAGGACGCAGGCTGTTGCAGGTGCTACTCTGAAATGAAGAGATTGACACAGGATAGTACTTCAGTCAGAAGACTGATGACTAAAAGAAATGATAAGGGGTACTGAATGGAACTGAGGACAAAAGAATTTTGTGGTCTAATCTGACTAAAAGAAGGACACGTTCTGAGACATCAAGGTATCACAAATTTAATTTAGAACAGAAGTGTATGGGATAAAAACTATAGAAGGGGATGACGAGGTGAATTCAGTAAATAGGTTCAAAAGGATGTACGGTGCAGTAGATATTGGGAGACGAAGATACTTGTACAGGACAGGATAGAGTGTAGAGGTGTAGGAAACCAGACGCCGCTCTAAAACCACAAGAAAACAAAGAAAAGAGAAGCGGATGGAGTAATGGGCAAATAAGCCCCATGGAATCAAAAGAAGATTTGAATATGGTATGACTAAATAGAAAAGGCTCTCAGCGATAAGGAAATAACGTATGAAATGTATCTACAGCTAAAAACACATCGAGACGCACAAATTATATAGCTATTGGAAATATTACAAAATCTCTGACAAGGAGAGCACATAGATACAGCTGGGAAGAATTCTTGGATGAGGTGGGAGAGGATAAGTATGCACCACTAGTCTTTACCCAAAACTGATTGAAGAATTTAAATACACCATAAAGTAACGAATAGACGCGATAACACGTGAAGAGTGGATTGAACATTACAAATGGATTTAACTTGGTGGCTTGCAGTGAGGGTCCCTGATAAATGGTTACGGCAACTGTTTCTTCAAGATTTAAGAAGGGGTGAACAAATAAATCTACATAATAGACCTATAAGTATATTAAATTCAACGTATAAACTCTACCGATTGAAGTCAATTGCAGACTCTCTTGCAAGAAAAACACAATTATTTTTGAAAGCTTAGAGCTTATACTGGCAGTGCATTTACTGTGAAAAATCAACCAGTTGCAGCCGGCCGGGGTGGCTGAGCGGTTCTAGGCGCTATAGTCTGGAACCGCGCGACCGCTACGGTCACAGGTTCGAATCCTGCCTCAGGCATGGATATGTATGATGTCCTTAGGTTAGTTAGGTATAAGTAGTTCTAAGGTCTAGGGGACTGATGACCTCAGATGTTAAGTCCCATAGTGCTCAGAGCCATCAACCAGTAGCACAGAAGAAATTTTATTCTTTTACCGCTTTCAGAAAGCCAGTGTCCTTCAGACGATTACAACTATCGCACTATTAGCTCGTCAAAAGTAAGCATTTGTATGCAGTAACATACTGGATACATCTGCTTATTTTTTATGCTCGCTAGTAATGAGATGATTATAATCCTATGAATAACGGAACTAGATGCATGAAGCGGGTGAAGAATAAAATTTCTTTTTTGCGAATTGTTTCTGATTATTTCAACAAATATTGTGAAGTAGCCAATACAGAAAAGAAGGGAATTCTGTTTCACCACGAATATGTTAGCTGTGAAATCAGTTGTGAAACAATGGTGAACGCTTAACAACGTGTATAAAAATTTGTATAACGGCACCTTCAGACTCATTTCATCTAACTACGCTAAGGAAAATAATGTTATTAATCTGCTAAAAAGACAGAAGTTTTTATTTTCACATACGCTTTTAAACATTTATATCGACAACGCCTGCCACGATAGTACAAGTTTACATGCCAGATAGCTCCGCAGTTGATGAAGAAATTGAAGAAATATATGCTGAGATAAAAGGAATTATTCAGATAGTTAAAGAAGAAGAAAATTTAATTGTGATAGGGAACTGGAATTTGATAGTAGGAAAAGGAAGGGAAGTAGTATTTGAATATGGACTAGGGGAAAGGGACGGAAGAGGAAGTCAACTGATAGAATTTAGCACAGAACATCTACGTCTATCTACATACATAATCCGCAATCCACCATACGGTGCGTGGCGGAGGGTACCTCGTACCACAACTAGCATCTTCTCTCCCTGTTCCACTCCCAAACAGAACGAGGGAAAAATGACTGCCTATATGCCTCTGTACGAGCCCTAATCTCTCTTATCTTATTTTTGTGGTCTTTCCACGAAATATAAGTTGGCGGCAGTAAAATTGTACTGCAGTCAGCCTCAAATGCTGGTTCTCTAAATTTCCTCACTAGCGATTCACGGAAAGAACGCCTCCTTTCCTCTAGCGACTTCCACCCGAGTTCCTGAAGCATTTCCGTAACACTCGCGTGATGATAAACCCTGCCAGTAACAAATCTAGCAGCCCGCCTCTTAATTGCTTCTATGTCCTCCCTCAATCCGACCTGATAGGGATCCCAAACGCTCGAGACGTAGTCAAGAGTAGGTCTCCTTTACCGATGAACCACATCTTCCCAAAATTCTACCAATGAACCGAAGACGACTATCCGCCTTCCCCACAACTGCCATTACATGCTTGTCCCACTTCATATCGCTCTGCAGTGTTACGCCCAAATTTTTAATCTACATGACTGTGTCAATTGCTACACTACTGATGGAGTATTCAAACATTACGGAATTCTTTTTCCTATTTATCTGCATTAATTTACATTTACCTATACTTAGATTTAGCTGCCATTCTCTACACCAATCACAAATCCTGTCCAAGTCATCTTGTATCCTCCTACAGACACTCAACGACGACACCTTCCCGTACACCACAGCATCATCAGCGATCAGCCGTACATTGCTATCCACCGTAGCCAAAAGATCATTTATGTAGATAGAAAACAACAGCGGACCTACCACACTTCCCTGGGGCACTCCAAATGATACCCTCACCTCCGAAGAACACTCACCATCGAGGACCACGTACTGTGTTCTATTACTTATGAAGTCTTCGAGCCACTCACATAATTGGGAACGAATCCCATATGGTCGTACCTTAATTAGGAGTCTGCAGTGGGGCACCGAGTCAAACACTTTCCGGAAGTCTAGGAATATGGCATCCGTCTGATACCCTACATCCATGGTTCGCGAGATATCATGTGAAAAAAGGGCGAGTTGCGTTTCGCAGAAGCGATTATTTCTAAAGCCGTGCTGATGCACGGACAGCAACTTCTCTGTCTCAAGAAAATTCATTACATTCGAACTGAGAATATGTTCGAGAATCCTGCAACAAACCGAAGTTAAGGATAAGTGTCTGTAATTTTGAGGATCCGTCCTTCTACCCTTCTTATATATAGACGTCACCTGCGCTTTTTCCAGTCGCCCGGGACTTTACGTTGGGCAAGAGACTCGCGATAAATGCAAGCTAAGTAACGATCCAATGCAAAAGAGGACTCTCTGTAAAACCGAATTGGAATGCCATCAGGACCTGGCGATTTATTTATTTTCAACACATTCAGCTGCTTCACAACCCCAGGGATATATATCACTATGTCCTCCATACGGGAATCTGTACGAGCCTCAAACAGTGGTATGTTTGTACGATTCTCCTGCGTGAAAGGTTTCTAAAATGCTAAATTTTAAATTTCAGCTTTCGTTTTGCTGTCTTTCGTTGCCAGGCCAGACTGATCAGTGAGTGAGTGGATGGAAGCCTTCGACCCGCTAACCGATTTTACGTAAGACCAGAATTTCCTTGGGTTTTCGGTAAGATCTTTTGCTAAGGTATGACGGTGGTAGTGGTTGTATGCTTCGCGCATCGCTCTTTTTACAGCAGCACGAATCTCTACTAACTTTTGCCTGTCCTCATTCTCCCGATCTTTCTAGTACCACGAGTGGAACTGTCTTTGCTTCCTGAGCATTCTCCGAATTGCGCTGTTAAACCACGGTGGGTCTTTCCCGTCCGTAACCCAATTTTTCGGCACATACTGGTCCAATGCGTGATTTACAATGTGTTTAAAATTTGTTCATAATTCTTCCACGTCCATCGTACCGGAAATAAATGAAGTCGATCCATTTACTAAGTGGGATGCTAACAACTGCTTATCTGCTCTTTCTAGTAAGAATACTCTCCTAGCCTTCTTGACCGACTTTTTAACTTTCGTAACCATAGTCGTAATGACAACATCATGATCACTAATCCCTGTCTCAACACTGAGACCGTCGATGAGGTCTGGTCTGTTCGTGGCTAACAGATCTAAAATATTTCCATTACGCGTTGGCTGTCGATTTAGCTACTGAAGACAGTTTTCGGATAATGTGTTCAAAAGCAATTCACACGACGGTTTTTCAGTACCACCTGTAATGAATCCATAGACATCCCAGTCTATACTAGATAGGTTGAAGTCGCCTCTGACTAATATAACATGATCCGGGTACTTCTGCGATACAGAGTGTAGACTCCCTTTGAATGATTCTAGAACTGTCACGGTGAAACCTGGTGGCCGGTAATAACACTCCACCATTAACTTTATGTCCCCTAGCCCTGTTAAACGTCTTCACATAACTTCACAATCACACTCTACTTCGACCTCAGTAGACACAATATTATTGTCACCTGCAATGAAGACACCACCTCCTACGGTGTCTAATCTGTCTTTCCGATACACGTTCCAACCCTCACTAAATATTTCAGAGCTTCCTATCTCAGGGTTCAGCCAAGTCTCAGGCCCGAGAATAATTAGCGCGCCACACGCTTCCTGGAGGGCAGCAAATTCAGGAACTTTATTCCGAACACTCTGAAAATTTACTGCTAATATCTTGATAGCTGAAATGTCTTTACACTGAGCGCGTCCTGATTTCCCTGCCTGCACGTCGACTGGTGAGTGTTCATCAGGACACCTCGCACTAATGCCTAACCTAAAAATCCCCCATGTGCACGCCACAAGTACTCTGCTACCCGAGTAGCCGCTTCCTTTGTGTAGTGCACCCCTGACCTATCTAGGGGCGTCCTACAATTCCCCACCCAATAGCGCAAGTCTAGAAATCTGCAGCCAAGACCGTCACAGAGTCGACGAAGCCTTTGGTTGAGACCCTCCACACGGCTCCAAACCAAAGGATCCCGATCCACTCTGGGAACGATGCTGCAAGTAGAGAGCTCCTCTTGCACCCCGCGTGAGAGGCCAGCGGTCTTCACCAAATGCGCCAGCCGCCTGTACTAACTGAGGATCGCCTCAGAACCCAAGCGACGGGCATCATTGGTGCCGACATGAGCAACTACTTGGAGACGACTGCACCCCGTACGCTCGATAGCCGCAGCAAGGCCGCCTCCACATCTTGGATGAGGCCCCCCGGCAGACAAACCGAGTGCACGTTGGAATTCTTTCCAGCCCTGTACGCTACTTCCCTAAGGGGCTCCATCACCCGCCTAACGTTGGAGCTCCCAATAACCAGCAAGCCTTTGCACCCGTGTGCCTGCTCGGGCCCTGCTGAAGGAGCGGCCACCTGCCCACTGACTGGATGAACGGGCGAGGCCAGTCGGCCACCCTCCACATTGGCCCTCCGCCTCGAGCGACGCGAACGCGTTGCAGTCCGCCACTCACCCTGAGGTGAGGGCAGCCCCAACGCGCTGGGTACACTGGAAGGTGCCTCGGCGGCTGAGTCAGCGGACGCAGTAAGCGACACCTGGGGTGTCTCAAGCAACGCGCCAGACCCTCCGCCGTCGCTGCACCTCGAAGCAGCAGCCTGAAGGCGGCTGACCGTGGCTAACAGCTGCTCGCGAACCGCGGCCAGTTCCTCCTGCGCCCGCACAGAGCACGCACACACCCTATCCTTCCTTCTGCTAATATCTGGACGTATAGAGTTGCGAGAAATAAAAAAGCAATATGCGACTGCACAGTTGCGCCAGACTGAGCTGTCTGAGTACAAATGACAACCTCTACCGTTATTAAAATCTGATACTGCCCTTTCTAATTCGAAAATACGCAAAGATCCTAAAAATTTCACCACGCAAGCCCACAAACACACAAAGTAATTGTTGAAATCCTTGGACAGCAAAGAAAATATTGAATTCAACTGATGAAAGATGAAAAGATAAAAATGAAGAAACTGAAGTACACGAAAGGGAATACAAACGTTTAAGAATATGAGATTGACAGGATGTCATACAAAGGCATTGTTTAAATCCTTGGACAGCACAGAGAATATTGAATTCAACTGATGAAAGATGAAAATATAAAAATGAAGCAACTGAAGTACTCGAAAGGGGATACAAACGTTTAAGAATTTGAGATTGACAAGAGGTGCAAAACTGCTTATCACCGAGGATTTAGAAGCACAGACTATGTGATCAAAGGTAACTGACACCTGGCTGAAAATGTCTTACAAGTTTGTGACGCCCTCCGTCCGCAATGCTAGAATTCAATATGCTATTGGCCCACCCTTAGCCTTGATGACACTTTCAAATCTCGCAGGCGTACCTTCAAGGTTTCTTGGGGAATGGCAGCCCATTCTTCACAGAGGAAAGGTAACGACGTCGGCCGATAAGGCCTGGCACGACGTCGGCATTCCAAAACATCCCAAATGTGTTCTACAGGATTCAGGTCAGGACTCGTGTACAGGCCAGTCCATTACAGGGATGTTATTAGAATGAAATTTTCACTCTACAGCGGAGTGTGCGCTGATATGAAACTTCCTGGCAGATTAAAACTGTAGAGTGAAAATTTCTTTCTAGAAACATCCCCCAGGCTGCGGCTAAGCTATGTCTCCGCAATACCATTTCTTTTAGGAGTGCTGGTTCTACAAGGTTCGCAGGAGAGCTTCAGTAAAGTTTGGAAGGTAGGAGATGAGGTACTGGCAGAAGTAAAGCTGTGAGGACGGGTCGTGAATCGTGCTTGGGTAGCTCAGTTGGTAGAGCAATTGCCCGCGAAAGGCAAAGATCCCGAGTTCGAGTCTTGGTCTTCACACAGTTTTAATCTGCCAGGAAGTTTCAGGGATGTTATTGCCGGTAACCACCCTACCACAGGCCGTGTACTATTAACAGGTGCTCGACCGTGTTGAAAGGTGCAATCGCCATCCCCATATTGGTATTCAACAGTGGGAAGCCAGAAAGTGCTTAAAACACCAGTGTAGACCTGTGCTGTGATAGTTCCATAGAAAACAACAAGGTGTGCAAGCCCCCTCCATGGAGAACACGACCACACCATGACACCATACCCTCCGAATTTTACTGCTGAAACTACACACGCTGGCAGATGACGTTCACCGGGCATTCGCCATACACATTTTCTGCCATCGGATCGCCATACTATGTACCGTGATTCATCAGTCGTGTGTTTCCAATGTTTACGCTCCTTACACCAAGCGGGGCGTCGTTTGGGGTTTACCGCCATGATGTATGGCTTATCAGCAGCCGCTCGACCTTGAAATCCAAGTTTTCTCACCTCCCGCCTAACTGTGGTAGTACCTGCAGTGGATCCTGATGCAGTTTGGACGGTCTGGATAGATGTCTGCCTATTACAAATTACGACCCTCTTCAACTGTCGGCCCTCTCTGTCAGTCAACAGACGAGGTCAGCCTGTGCGCGTTTGTGCTGTACGTGTCCCTTCACGTTTTCACTTCACTATCACATCCGAAACAGTGGACCTAGGCATGTTTAGGAGAGTGGAAATCTCGCGTACGGACGTATGACGTAAGTGACACCCAGTCACCTTACCATGTTCTAAGTCCATGAGTTCTGCAGGGAGCCCCATTTCGCTCTCTCAGGTCGCTGATAGGGAGTACTTGGCGGTAGGTGGCAGCACAGTGCACGTAATATGGAAAAATATATGTTGTCGGGAGTATCCGGATACTTTTGATCATACAGTGTATTTCACTTGACGACAGATAGAGAGACCGCCTACAGGAAAATTAAAGGGTTCAAATGGCTCTGAGCACTATGGGACTCAACATCTTAGGTCATAAGTCCCCTAGAACTTAGAACTACTTAAACCTAACTAACCTAAGGACATCACACACACCCATGCCCGAGACAGGATTCGAACCTGCGACCGTAGCAGTCCTGCGGTCCCGGACTGCAGCGCCAGAACCGCTAGACCACCGCGGCCGGCAAATTAAAGGGACCGTAGGGGAAAAAAGAAACAGCTGTAAAATAACAAGAGTTCAGATGGTAAACCATTCCTAAGCAAAGAAGGAAAAGCTGAAAGTGAGATGAAAACAGTATTATACAAAGGGAAACGAACGTAGATGAAGTTGAAATGGCAGATACGGTAATGCGAGAAGAATATGATGGAGCACTGAATGTCTAAGTTGAAACAAGGCCCAGGGAGAATATGACCATCCATTAGAACTACTGAAAGCCTTGGGAGAGCCAACCATGACAAAACTCTTTCATATGGCGTGCACGATGTATGAAACAGGTGAAATACCGTTAGGCTTCAAGAAGAACGTAATAATCCTAAATCTAAATAAAGCAGTAGCTGACATGTTAAGAAAATTATCAGTTTATTAAGTCATAGCTGTATAAACATTATTAAGGATTCTTTACAGAAGAGTGGAAAATCTAGTAGACGCCGACCTCGGGCAAGATTGATTTCGGTTCATCGTAGGAGACAGGTTAAGGAAAGGCAAATTTACGTTTATAGCATTTGTAGACTCTGATAAAGCTTTTGACAATGTCGGCTGGAAATTCTGAAGGTAGCAGGGATAAAATACAGAGAGTGATAGGCTATTTACAACTTGTACAGAAACCAGTGGGTAGTTATTAGATTTGAAGGACATGAAAGCCGTGGCTGAGAACGGAGTGAGACAGGGTTGTAGTCTGTTCCAGATGTTATTCAGTCTATACACTGAGCATGTAGGAAAAGAAACCAAAGAACAATTTGGAGTATGAATAAGTTCAGAGAGAAGAAATAAAAACTTTAAGGTTGGCCGATGACATTGCAATTCTGTCAGACAGCAAAAGACTTGTAACACCAGGTGAACACAATCAACAGTGTGTTGAAAAACGGATATAAGATGAACATCAACGAAAGCTGAACAAGGATAGTGGAACGCAGTCAAATTAAATCAGGTGACACTGAGGGAATTATATTAGGAAACAACACACTTAAAGTAGCAGATTAGTACTGCCGTTTGGGCAGCAAAATAACTGAAGATGGTCGACATAGAAAGGATATAAAATATAGACAGGAAGTGGAAAGAATAGCTTTTCTGAAGAATGGAGGTCTGTAAACATCAAATATTGGTTTAAGTTTTAAGAGGTCTTTTCTGAAAGTGTTTGTTTGGAGTGTAGCCATGTATGGAAGTGAAACATGGTCAATTAACAGTTCAGACAAGAGAAAAGTAGATGCTCTTGAAATATGATTCTACAGAGAAATGCTGAAGATTATATCACATTACTAATGAATACAAATGAATAGAATTGGAGAGACAAGGAACTTATAGCACAACTTGACCAAAAGAAGGGATCCGTTACCAGGACATATTCTGAGACTACCGGTTTAGCATTCGAGGGAAGGTGTGTGTGTGTGTGTGTGTGTGTGTGTGTGTGTGTGGGAGGGGAGTAAAAAGCGTAAAGGAAGACCAAGAGGCGAAACAGTAAGCAGATTTAGAAAGATGGTTAAAATGGTTGTTCGGAGACTAAGAGGCTCGCACAGGGTAGAGTAGCATCGAGAGCTGCATCAAACCAGTTTTTGGACAGAAGACCACAACAACAGCGCCATCGACAGTATCCTATACATACGGATAAAACAGACACCACGTCGAAAAACCTCTTTAAATATACTAGAATAGGCTGATGATGACTTCGTGATTATACGAAACGCTGAAGATAATTTTCGAACAGCTATTTGTTTATCACATCAGATTTGCAAAGAAATAACTTTAAAACGTCTACCTGAAAGTCAGCAGCCTTGGCATTCCAGTCACGGAAAAGAGTATTTTTGATAATAGAGCTTTAGATCTGGTTCAACATTTTAATTATTTAGGCTGTTATATCTCCTGTGATTACGATAGAGAAATAAATAATTAATTGGAAATACTTTAGGTAATAAGTGGAACTATTCGAAGAAAGCTGAAAAGAATGCGGATCAAAACACAGCTGAAGCAGTTCAAGACAGTGGCAGTGCCGGTTAATGCATATGGTAGTGAAACGTAGACACCAAGACGGAAGGACCACAGCCACATACAAACCACAGAAAAGAAATTTCTGATGGCACTACTGGGACACAGACGCACTGATAAATTGAGAGACCAGGATATACGCAATTAGTTTCAAATATTCGCTATTCGAGATAAAAATCCATATATAGTAACAAGTGGAAAGAGCATTTTGTAGATCCTCATCCCTGAAAGAATGACGATCATGATAATCAGTGCTGAAAATATTGAGTTCTGCTTTCTGTTCTTTTTTCGAAACAATGCGTTTACGTGAATTTATTGATCATGAAATTCATTAAATATGAATAACAACGTAATGTGCTTTCAGAAAGGATTTGTGTGGTCGATATTTTGTTCCGGTTCGTCGGTATAGCGTGCATTAGGTAACTGGTGGAACATTTACAGATTAGCGTATTTTAAGGAACATCACTCAAATTTGTGAATCAAACAGGACGCTAATAACATTAAATTATATAAATTCAGTGGGTTGGCAAAGGCTTTACTAAAGAGTCACTGCAACCGACAGTCGTGTAGTATTAGTACCTTCACGGCTGTCGCTCGCTTTCGACTAATAACTGCTTATTCTCGCATTCACGCGAAATTAACTTGTTTCAGCACTTTGGCAAACAAGTGAATCAACTTATAAGAGCGCACAAAGGATAATCTAAAATAATAAAAAGAATGTCTGATGAACACCGGAATTATACATTTAGCTTGTAAAGTCTAAAGCTGGATCAGAAACGGAGCACTAATTGGCTCGGAATAAAAAATGTCTAGATAGACAAAACAGTGGGGAAAGGATGATACTGTAACGACGTTTAACACAATGTAGAAAGTACATTAACCGTCAGATTTATAAGATAAAGAATGAATAGCAAACTTGGATGCATATGTCTTCAAAGAGAATACTATTACAACTTGATGATGAATGACTTTAGGAAATAAACTGTAAGTAATAGATTGTGAACACTAAGTACGTGAAGAAGTTATCTGTTAGTATAATGTCTGGCGCAATTAACAAATATTAACAGTTAAAGTTATTTAAAATGAGTCATTATAATTAGTTTTCACATCAAAATAACGATTCCTTCCATTAAGTACCTTAATTTTCAAGAAATGTTGCTTTTGGACAAACATTAAAGATGTATTACACCTCTCCACAACAGGCTCGATACAGTATTTCCATTTTATTAGAATTTAATATTATAATGCGAATTACGTATACAAATATTCTGGAAAGTAACTTTAGCACATTCCTCACAGATCATAGTAAACAATTTCACTTTGCAATAAGATAGGTATTTTATGGCAGTGTTCGACTGTCTTCATTTCGTGTGTCAGAGTTATTCACTTAAGTTCCATTTTAACTCAGTAGGTGACAGGAAGATAATAGTTCGCAAAATGGAGACTTATCAACAGAAAGCATTTTGTGTGTTGCAATATCAGAAGACAGAATTCGTCATTACCGTGCAGCGGGCGTTCCAAAGACAGTACAACATACAGCCACCAACCCACCCAACTTTTCTGCAGTGATATCGATATTTCAAGGACACAAGTTGTCTCCGTAAAGGTAAAAGACCGGGGCGACCACTCGTCGCGAAGAACAGTGGAGAGCCTCCGAGATGTGTTCATTCGTAGCTCAAAGAAATCCATACGTCGCGCAAGTCGCGAACTGGATATTGCTCATCCATTGGTTTTGAAGATTCTGCGGAAGCGAGTACATCAGAAGCGGTATTGCATACAGCTGTTGCAACGTTTACAGGCAAACGAGCGCACCATCCGACGCGAATTTTGTGAACGTTTCCATAAACCAAGGGAAGATGACGAATTTCCCCGCCGACTCTTGTTCAATGATAAGGTGACGTTTCACCAAAAAATAAAGTGAATGGCCACAACGCCCGCATATGGGACACGGAAAATTCCAATGTTACAGTGGAGGTTGAAAGAGATTCTCCCAAGGGGAGTATCTTCTGTGTTGTGCCATCTAGCGATTTTTATCGGCCTTACTTTTTTCCTGGGGAAACTGTGACAGGTATGACGTAGCTATACAAGTTACAAGACTAGTGACCTATGAGACTGATAGCTAATAACACACATTTCATATTTCAAGAAGACAGAGCTCCTCCGCATTAACATGGAACATCCAAACATGTGGGTTGGCCGATGTGCTCAGGATGATTTGACATTCTTCAGGTGGACTCCAAATGTCTTCAGATCTTACAGTTTGTGAGCTTCTTTTGAGGGATACGTGAAAGGCAGTTGAACATACTGCCTTTTGCGACAGCATTTGCTTAACGCCAGGATCTCATCACTGCTGCTCTGACGAGCATTGCCAGGGACATGCTCGAACGTGTAAGGGCTAACCTTGGCTACCGCATAGATGTGTATCGTGTAACACCAGGAGAGCACATAGAACATTTGTAATATTTAAGAACATTGAAAATGTGTTTTTTCATACAATGTATCAACCACTACGTTGTATGCAATACTTTGTGAATACGTTCATCCAAAACACGATGAATCATATGCAATCACCCTATATTATGTGGTTAATGAAACCACTCCTTTCCATCCAATACATGTAAAAATGGTATAAGGAATGCGTGCAAGTTTTACAGCATCTAAGTGTTATTCGTAACGCGTATTTTCTAGGATGCCTAAAATTAATTAAGTTTTAGAATCATGGTTAGCGTAATTAATCACATGTTTTCGACTATACTTGATGGTTTTCCCTAGGTTGTTACAACACACTTTTTGAGTAAATGCGCTTTGAAGTGAAATGCCGAAAAATCAGTAAATATCAAAAATCTACATTCGTATTTGTTTTAGAGTATTTCGACGACGACGTTCAGACACTTTTGAAAGGTACTTAAATTATTCCACCATTGCATTTGAAAATGATCTACTGCCGAAATCTCAATAGCGAAACAAATAAATAATAAAAACTTACATTCATGTTGCAGTAATGATTTCATTGAAACATATTAATCTACTACTATATACAACTATGTCATAAGTAACTCACTCTATAGCAGGGACGGAATCTCATTTCCTATTAGCACTGCCTACATTCTATCCAATATTTCGAGTTGAGTGATATGTCAATGTCGACGAATAGAGCGTAAACTAAAATCAATAAACCTTACATGATGTTCACTCAGGTACCGTAACAGATCATATTTTAAAAGTTTCGTATCTCCCAGTTGCATCTCTTATTTACCGTACTGGTAGTAAGAATGAATTTGGAAACGTGTGGGAAATACGTTATTTCAAATTCTACCCGTTTAAGTTCAATTACCCCAGTTACACCCTGTTCTAGAAGCGTCTAAGTTTTTGAGGACAAGTGTAAATCTTTGCCGCACATGATACTTTCTTCTATCAGTTTTCATTTCTAGTAGATGAAAGCTTAACAAAGTTGATTGAAAAAGTCATAAGACGATGTAAAACGTTAAGAACAGCCATAGTGAGTATTAACTAGTGGTAGTATGTAGTGTGTGTTACTCCATGGAGACCACGAAAATTCACTGTTCCAAATACTACTTTCCCACAAGCAGCTCGCTTGTGGACGTAATTTACTCATTTCCCAAATATGTTCAAGTATCACATGGCATTTGATTAAGCTAATCAGATAGTCCCGCATGTAAGCAGTTAGATGAGGTACTGAACATGCCTTCATTCCATATAATAGGATTTTATGATTCTAATGCTTTACGGGTCCACAGGACAACTACGGCTGCCTCTACTAGTCCTCAAGCAGCCTGGAAGTGAGTGGTGGAGGATACCTCTGACATCACAAGAACAAGAGTGATGCAATGTTTAAGATGTTTCTTTCGCTGAAGTTTTCATTAGCAAACAGAAATTGAAAACTGTACATATATAAAAAAAAGGGATGTGCGTATTCTAAAAAGCATTTACTTCGTCCTGAATTATACGAGCTTCATGGTTTTCCACATTTGAGGCTCATCCACTTAATGACACTGAAACCGTTGATAATAAGGCAAGAATATCACAGCCTCAAATTAAAACCAAACGGTACTAATTGGCCGCTCGGGATCACTACAGCTCTTCCTACTTCATGCAAAATGTACTTAGATACTCAGGAGAAATCTAGATGGTTCGGGTACATGGACCAAATACTTTTTGTGGCCCATTCCTATGACATTTTCGTAGGTGAACGTAATAAGTATTATCTTTGAACATGAATCCCACATCTTCTGAATAATAATAAATCTCTAAAACAGTTGTGTCTGTCTATTTGACTTCTTGATAAGCTTCTTCAAAACTACTGTACGAATATTAGTGGTGTTTTCTCAGATAACTTGAGCGTAGCTTTGGGCGCCGTACCGCCTTTATTTAATCAAAAACGGACCACAGAAAAAGAGATACTGTGATTAAAAATTTTACTAGAACCGCCTTGTCGATCTGTTTGAACACGCTAGTCTCCAAAACTACTAGACGTATTTTTTTAGGCTTTCCGCAAATAACGTGAGCTTACCTTGTGCCACCCCATATGCTTTAATTCATCAAAATCCGATAGCGGAAAAGTCGAGGTATAAGTTTTTAACTGAAACCGACACACATGTCAGAACACGCTAATCTCTTTCCTGTGGTTTTTTACAGGTATCTTAGGGACAGGTTGGAGTACCGTATACGCTTCATTTTGTCAAAATCGCACCACAGAAAAAAGATACAGTAACTGAATGTTATATCCATACTAATATTATATAGTGTGTGAGAAAGTAGCTATGTTGCAATTTCATGACTGACGCGCTGAATCATTTCGATTTACTATTTTGTAGGCAGACATAGCTTAATCCCTGAGCAAGCACACTGGCTACTTAACAAATTGTGCAGTACAAGATCGGTTTGGAGAATATTACCCGAACTGCTACTAGAAAAAGCTATCTAATGTCTCATTTTTGAGCTTCATCATATTTGTGAAAATGCTTTTATTGGTGGATATGCGCTACCTAATACGATTAAAATAATGAATACAATGATTATACCATCTTCAGTGTGTTTAATTTATGTTTCCATACTAATTGCTGCTTAATGAACTCACTGTTTTATGTATAGCAACAGCATGGTACATAAATGAGCGCTTTGCCCATGCCCGTCTGTACGTACTGCTCGGCAGCGACGAGGAGGGAAAGTATGGTGCACATAACGAACTATGCTTACCCGACCACGCAGGCAAGTGAGGAGAACTGATGCTATTGCACGTACAGTAGCTTACTTACCACTACCTATCATAACAACACTACTGACATGCGAGTGCAGCCATGGGTAACAGCTAGTCAGAAATGAAACTTTGGCGTAGTTTGTAAGATAGCATCTGGAGGCAATCTTTGGTGATGGCACCAAAACCAGTGACTGTCAGTAGTGTGTACTACATACCATATTCGCAGAAGTCAAGGATTTCGACATTAATTGCTTCACTAGAAGTTCTATATCTCTGTGTATCGACGACAGTATCTATATATTCCGTATTTCCTTACTCATTATCACCTCTAGAAGCACTTAAAATTTCAACAGATGACCGAAAAAACATTCTATACATGATTATCGATGTCTTGGAATCGATAAATGAAGATAGCCATTCCGTTAACTCGCTTGGATGAATTACAACTATAGGATCAGTGGCATCGAAGCTGTCGACTGTTTTGCCAAAGAAGCTGGTGTGGCAGGGCACACTATATGGACTGCAGTCCCAAGCACGGATTATCGATATATACTACGCAGAGGCATTTTCGAAGGTGTAACGGAAATTGGAGGAAAGAACAAGAGACAAAGGCAAAATGAACGCAATAGTTCATCTGTCGGTCCCCTGTTCCACGAAATCCAATCCACAATTCAATGCATAAACACTTCTTCTCTAAATTAGACTCAGATTTAACCGTGGGTGTTTCTGTAACTAAATACACAAGCTGCACATCGTAAAGACACCTATGTGCCTTGTGGAGAAGAGGAGGAGTCAGATAATCTTTTTTGGCTGCCTCATACTACGATATGGACCTACAACAGTCCTCCTACTTTTGAAGCTTGGTCATTTGTTTCCAATCTGCTTTACAGCTTTCGTGTATAACCAGCCTGTCACTCGCCTTAAGGAAATCGCAAAATTACAAAAACCATGAAAATTCTAAATTTCTATTACGTGTTTCAAAGCTCAGTAACTTCATTTTGTAAGGATACTGATGTGAGATTAATTTTAGAGTGAAACTTTACAATTTAAACGTATGATATTTGACTTTTTTCGTAAGTGATATCTGTTCTGTCATAAGAACCAAACGAAGAAACAACAATTTATGCACAATTAAAACGACCATTTTCTTATTTCCATATAAGCACAACTAGCTTTGTTGTTGTCAACAGAATGTGGGAATCATGTTGGCTGGTCTGAAGGCCATAGTATCTTAGCAGGTGTAGTTACACTGGACAACCGTACGAGACTGGAATAGAATGGAGAACCGATAGAGGTACTCAACGTACACTCCGCCACACAGATTCAGGTGGCTTGCGGAGTATAGATGTAGATGTAGATGTATATGTAGACGTGAGGGGCGTTGCTATACACTAACCCGTCAATTGAATCATTCGCGCATTCCCATGAGGATCTAAAATTAGGTCGAGATCTGATGCACTGAACCGAATATTATTTTAGAAACAGCTCTTTCACAAGAGAAAGCCACAAAAGGAAGACAAAACACATTAGGAACAGGTTCTCGTCTGACAGCTGTAGAATAGCTGAAGCGCTGCTGACTACATCACCTTTTGTTTTTATCACACTGACATGTGTGACACGTGGAAGATTTTTCAAATTATCTTTCACACAGCGGTGGCCCTGAAAAAAGAGGAATAACTACCGACGCTACCAACACTATCGTACTAAAACAAAGTATCAATAAACTACTGAGTATTAGTGTTCTCTTAAATTCGAATTAGCACTGTACACACGAACACACACACACACACACACACACACACACACACGTGTGCACGCACACACACACAAACACGCACACACACTGAGATAGTTCTACGTGTAACGAAAGCCAGCATTTCCTACATAATTGCCTTCTATCTATTCATGTGTAGCTCATCATCCCTCAGCTCCAGAAGTACATACCATTAATCATTGACGTTGCGTGACACTACCCAATTAGCAGCAGAGCTTGCTGCATTTCCGTGTGATATACATTAAATGTTAAGCATAATAACTCGTCATGTTCCACATAGGATGAAGGCCGGGCCGTTATATGTGCGAAACTGCTGGAAGACGTTATCATTACCTTTACGTAACTACTTATTAAATTAAAATAGCTTTATCGCTCTAGGAGAGTCGCTTAGTTCACTATGTGGAGCAGGATAAACCGCAGTTGCCTTCAAATGTCATAAATTGGCTATCCTTTCAAAGTGAAAACGACTGTTTGTAGATGATTTACACAGTTTTACCTTGTAGGCATTTACAGTTGTCCCAGTTCTACGTCAGTAACATCTGTGTTCCCTTTCTACATGCTGCAGAAATATATACACTCCTGGAAATTGAAATAAGAACACCGTGAATTCATTGTCCCAGGAAGGGGAAACTTTATTGACACATTCCTGGGGTCAGATACATCACATGATCACACTGACAGAACCACAGGCACATAGACACAGGCAACAGAGCATGCACAATGTCGGCACTAGTACAGTGTATATCCACCTTTCGCAGCAATGCAGGCTGCTATTCTCCCATGGAGACGATCGTAGAGATGCTGGATGTAGTCCTGTGGAACGGCTTGCCATGCCATTTCCACCTGGCGCCTCAGTTGGACCAGCGTTCGTGCTGGACGTGCAGACCGCGTGAGACGACGCTTCATCCAGTCCCAAACATGCTCAATGGGGGACAGATCCGGAGATCTTGCTGGCCAGGGTAGTTGACTTACACCTTCTAGAGCACGTTGGGTGGCACGGGATACATGCGGACGTGCATTGTCCTGTTGGAACAGCAAGTTCCCTTGCCGGTCTAGGAATGGTAGAACGATGGGTTCGGTGACGGTTTGGATGTACCGTGCACTATTCAGTGTCCCCTCGACGATCACCAGTGGTGTACGGCCAGTGTAGGAGATCGCTCCCCACACCATGATGTCGGGTGTTGGCCCTGTGTGCCTCGGTCGTATGCAGTCCTGATTGTGGCGCTCACCTGCACGGCGCCAAACACGCATACGACCATCATTGGCACCAAGGCAGAAGTGACTCTCATCGCTGAAGACGACACGTCTCCATTCGTCCCTCCATTCACGCCTGTCGCGACACCACTGGAGGCGGGCTGCACGATGTTGGGGCGTGAGCGGAAGACGGCCTAACGGTGTGCGGGACCGTAGCCCAGCTTCATGGAGACGGTTGCGAATGGTCCTCGCCGATACCCCAGGAGCAACAGTGTCCCTAATTTGCTGGGAAGTGGCGGTGCGGTCCCCTACGGCACTGCGTAGGATCCTACGGTCTTGGCGTGCATCCGTGCGTCGCTGCGGTCCGGTGCCAGGTCGACGGGCACGTGTACCTTCCGCCGACCACTGGCGACAACATCGATGTACTGTGGAGACCTCACGCCCCACGTGTTGAGCAATTCGGCGGTACGTCCACCCGGCCTCCCGCATGCCCACTATACGCCCTCGCTCAAAGTCCGTCAACTGCACATACGGTTCACGTCCACGCTGTCGCGGCATGCTACCAGTGTTAAAGACTGCGATGGAGCTCCGTATGCCACGGCAAACTGGCTGACACTGACGGCGGCGGTGCACAAATGCTGCGCAGCTAGCGCCATTCGACGGCCAACACCGCGGTTCCTGGTGTGTCCGCTGTGCCGTGCGTGTGATCATTGCTTGTACAGCCCTCTCGCAGTGTCCGGAGCAAGTATGGTGGGTCTGACACACCGGTGTCAATGTGTTCTTTTTTCCATTTCCAGGAGTGTACATTTGTAATGATTGGTACAGTAGCAACGATGCAATAACAACAAAAGAAAACCATGACTGTGCCCCATTGATTCTCCGATGTATAAACATATTAAGACACAAAACAGCAACCAAAATTTTGACAATGGTTGGAGGTGCTTTACTCACAGTAACTGAAGAATTTTACTGAATTGCCAGTCAGTTTTCTTAATTCATGACGCTAACATATCACAGCTCGCCTCAGATGCTGGCATACGAAGCCTGAAGACAGAAGGTAATATTGTCACTATTATTTGTTCGGCAGAGAGAGAAGAGATGGTGTTCCGTTGCAGATCACTAGGCCATTCAAATGTCTTCTATTAAACAGAAAACGTTAATGTAGTGAGGCTTTCAACAAATTTGATGTTCTCATCCTATGACAACATCAATGTTGTTCACAACTGTAGTGATATTCAGGATTAAGCGGCGCTTTTCCTTTAATCCACATACATATACACAACAAAAATAAAACGTTGTACCAGCAACAATACAGTGTTGGTTATAATAACACCTGTGTAGCTACTATTCCATTCTTAGTATGCCAATCTTCCGTCTGACCAAACATAAACAGCTACCGGGAAAATGTTCAGGACCTAGTTAAGTATAATAATAAGTGGTGGGGAGCAAATGCAGGAATCCTGCACAGCCGCTATTAGCATCGCCTTACCGTTGGTGATTTGACGCTGCCTTTCTCCGACCTCTTACGACTGTCAAGTGCGTGTGTGTGTGTGTGTGTGTGTGTGTGTGTGTGTGTGTGTGTGTGTGTGAAATATTATGGGACTTACCTGCTAAGGTCATCAGTCCCTAAGCTTATACACTACTTAACCTAAATTATCCTAAGGACAAACACAGACACCCATGCCCGAGGGAGGACTCGAACCTCTGCCGGGACTAGCCGCACGGTCCATGATTGCAGCGCCTGAGACCGCTCGGCTAATCCCGCGCGGCCAAGTGCGTATCTGTGTCACATTGAAGGCTGTGATGAATGCTTGTATAGTGTCAATCATTGAGAGGTCGAGGCTGTCTGTGTTCACCATGAACGTTCTCACGTAATGAAGCGAATATTCGTACCAAGCCGGCCGGAGTGGACGAGCGGTTCTACGCGCTTTAGTCTAGAACCGCGCGACCGCTATGGCCGCAGGTTCGAATCCTGCCTCGGGCACGGTTGTGTGTCATGTCCTTAGGTCAGTTAGGTTTCAGTAGTTCTAAGTTCTAGGGGACTAATTACTTGAGCAGTTAAGTCCCCTAGTTCTCAGAGCCATTTGAACCATTCGTACCAACCAAAGAACAAATGATTCAGACAATGTCTTATATACGCAAGATTATAGATTTTACGCTGAGACTCATTTTTATGTACCCATCTTCCCTTACTTTCTTCTGTGTTCTGGGAAATACAGGACGTGTATGTAGCTAAAAGAATGGCTTTTGTGCTTTAAGCGTTTTGCATCTTTCTGTCTATGAAGCATCTTCAGTTACTGATAATAAACATTAAGGACCACTGAATAACGCAGTTATTATATATACAACTCAAAACTGCGTTATACTCCACCGAAGATGCATCATAAATGAAATGAAGAGAAACGTGATTGGAGCGTAGAGAACTGCGTAGCTTTTAATTGCACAGACGGATCACGTATCCAAGAATTTATGCTGAATGTCTGCTGGTGTGGGAGTCTCTTCACCTTCATAAATACCTTTGGCCATTGCTGCACTTAAACACCGTAGTGTGTTCGTGCTCAACCCAGAGCCATTTCGATTCCTGTTGTTGGACCAAAGTCATGTAGTGAAAGGGGAGGTAGTAGGTTACCATTAAGCTTAGTTTCAATTGAAAATCTCTCAGACCTTCTTATAGGAATCAGGTTAGTGACACGCCCGTGGTACGCTTGAATATGGGTGCATCACAGCTTGCATAGTAAACACAGAATAAAGTACTTGAAGAAAAAGCCATTTCTAATTAAGGAACCAAAAAACCCTTTGGATACGACAACCAAAATTTTCTAACAGTTACTCAGAGAGATGATGGTCTAGCGGTGAAAACACGGGTGGTACAAATCCTCATCCAGCCAAACACATCTATATTTTTAGTCGTTATCTTCGGTAAATGAAGGCTAATCGCGGTATAAGTCCTTGTTAAGGACGCGCTCGCTATCCATCGTCCTCAGTCACCAATCCGAGTTTGCACACCGCCTCAGTGGCCTCTTCGTCGATGTCACGCCAAGCCCCTTCCTTTACAGTTCTGCTTTTGTTGTACCAGAAGTACAAAGCAAAAACGTAAACGTCACCGTGTATGTTAGCAGTCAGAAAGGGAAGCACTGCTACGCCATTTCTCAAACGACAGCTTTATCGCCTTGTTGGCAGAGTAACACCAACGGAATTAACTTAATTTATATGTAGCAGACGGAAAACCGTTGCGTACAGTTTCCACCGCCTATGACTTCAAACCGTACTCATCGAAGCAATAATCCTGCACCAATCTTCTCATTGTATTTGCTTAATTTCGTTAAAATATTTACCTTAAATTTGTTTACCATTATCTTACATAAAGTAAAATAATAGCATGTAACGAAAGCGACTGAAATTGAAATATTATATTTGAAACACCAACTAACTTTTAGGAGCTAGAGAAAGTTTAAACTTCAAGATGTAGGACACAAACGTAGTGAGCTGTTTTATACAAATGCGCACTGATGCTCCGTGGAGCAAATGTCCTGCGAAAGAGACACTTTGCCTATCACTTGTCCTAACGCACGCTAAACTATAATTCAGTTTCGTGGAGTATCCACCCAATCCGACTAGAAACAACTACAGTGTATCTGGAGCTACAGGAGTTTTCAATTTATAGACGTCGAATAAGCTAATTTAGTGCCGACTAGCGACGAATCAGCTACTTGTCGTATAATTCGTCCTCACGTTCTTTCTTTACCACATTCAGATAAGGTAAGACGAACAGGTTCGTGGTTTCTTACTAGTTTGGTGAACAGTAGATGAAAAACACATCACAAGATACGCGACGTGCAGTGCGGAAGCGTTTACTGTTGAAGTTTAAAAAAGCCACATTACGAAAGAAACATAAGTAAACTTTATTACCGACAGCACAAAATTTATGGATTTCAGCAACAGAATTTATGTTCGTGGCATACACAAGCAGGTGGGATCACTTAGACTATGAGCGAAAAGTCTCTGAGCACTATGGGACTTAACATCTATGGTCATCAGTCCCCTAGAACTTAGAACTACTTAAACCTAGCTAACCTAAGGACAGCACACAACACCCAGTCATCACGAGGCAGAGAAAATCCCTGACCCCGCCGGGAATCGAACCCGGGAACCCGGGCGCGGTAAGCAAGAACGCTACCGCACGACCTATGATCGAAAAGAATGGAAAACGAGATAAAAGAACTCGTAAAGCAGTTCCGTAGATTGTACGGTGACATACTGAGCAGAATTTATTTCAGATGATAAGGATTGTCACACAAGGCTCGAAAGTAATATTCTTCAGTGGCTTCGACGAACTAAGAATCGGCTGTACTGTTTCCAGTTAGAAAATGTGAAAAATATATTCATCAGCTTATGTCCGAGACATAACGAATAAACGGGTTTCATTGACATTTTTTTCCACATTGAAATTTATGGCGAAAAGTAATTTCCTTGGGTTTCAAATTACTTCACATGGTTTACAGTATGATAATGACGTCTCAAGCTACTTAAAGAAATCAAACTCCATCTTGGACCCATCGCTGTGCTATTTACTATAGAAAGAAACAGCAATAGCTAAAGTACAGCTAATAAGATAAAACAGTACTGCATCATTATACCTACTTCGTCTGAAGGGGAACAATTTACGGTGCTGTAGGACCAAAGATTTAACTTTTACAGTGTGGGTGCCATTATAATGATGGTGTGCCTGCCATGATAATTTTGTCGCTGAATGAGTTATTGTTTAAACTCAACTGTTGAGAAATTATCTTCAGGTTCCGGCGACAAGAATGCCCGTCAGTAAGTATCCAGTAATTACAACAACTGTATAACACGGCAACAGTTTCATCACGGAGCAGCTATTCAGTACAAGACACTACAACCTAGCAAATGAAATGAAACTCAAATGAGAGTAATGAATTGTTAATAAACTTTAAACCTGTTGACATAGACACTTCATCGTATTCCGTGTTATTGACACGTCTATATGAAATGTTATAGAATAATCTATCCACAAATAGCTCCTTCACAATCATTTCGCCGGCCGCTGTGGCTGAGCGGTTCTAGGCGCTTCAGTCCGGCACCGCGCGACTGCTACGGTCGCAGGTTCGAATCCTGCCTCGGGCATGGATGTATGTGATGTCCTTAGGTTAGTTACGTTTAAGTAGTTCTAAGTTCTAGGGGACTGATGACCTCAGATGTTAAGTCCCATAGTGCTCAGAACCATTTGAACCATTTGGAAAATCATTTCAAATTGTATGATCAGAGTAAGTTCAGCTTTTCACTCCCTTGATTTCTTTTTTCCCTCTTAAATCCTATATCCATTTCATTATTAAAATTTTCTACCAATTATAAATACACGCTTTACTCAAACCTGAGCTTGTGGAAATATATTTTTGTTGTCTGATTTAATTATTATCACGCACATACACTTCGATAGGAAACTGATTTCAATGAATTTAATTTAATTCTCAGGTGGTGTAAGAGAATACGTAACCATGTATTACCGTTACAGGAACACAGTGTACTGCAGGAGAGTACGGAAATGTGTTGAAAGGTAATATAATGATTTGATCTGAAGCGTTCACATCAGTGTAAATTCACTCTGATATATATTACTATTTGGAGCTATTGAATAACCGAAGTCTACGGTACAAATGACACTCCGTATTGTAGCCAGCTAAAACACGAAAATTATGTCAAAGAAATAAGTCGCGGTGGGATGATTTATGGACAAAGCAGTATTTCGTACCTGTGTTTCAAATGGATGTGCGCACATAAAGAAGAATCTATACATTTGTTTCCATTAGCAATAAAGCATCGATCTTGGAGTTGTGTTGTTGTGAGGAATTTAGGCAGACAGTAAACTGATGTAAAATCATCGAATGCAGAGTGTACCTCCTGAATTCGTAAGTTGTTTTGACCTCCACAGTGTTTTACTAAGCGCGGTCCTGTTGGTGAAAACTCTGAACTTCAAACGAAGTTTGTACTAACGTACTAAATCAGTTACTTGGAGACACATTTTAAATTGGATTCGGGGGCATGGTTAAAACTGTCACTTTCCACATAAACAAATATGTAACTTCCTGAGATGCAAGAAGCGACAAATGAAAGAAAAAGTCTTTGTAGTGACTGAATCTGGGCCCTCTGGATTTAGAATAGGACAACGCATACATTTACATTGAAGTTTCTTCCGGCCATAATCCGTATGAAGTAATACTTTATGTAAAGGTCTTTCTTTTCTTGAAATATGCGGTAGGAACTTTCTCGCGCTTGAGCGCTTTAGTTGTATTTGAACGCATAAATGTTTTTTTGTAATCTGTGAAACTCAAGAATCATCTATTGTAAAAGCAATCACAAATGAAAATCAACGACATAAAATCAGCCTGTGGCTGAAACACCACACATATTTAAAATTGTTTCCCACTTGTCTCTCTGTAACTTTCTAGCTCTATGTATTTGCTGTGTTTCTTCCTCAGCCTCAGCGAGAAGACGCATATTTTAAGATCATTTGGTATTTGCCGGTTTCTGTGTTGTAATTAAATGTAACGTAAAACGTAAAAGAAACCTTCGTTATTATTCCTATCATGAGTTCTCCTAGTGTGAATATTTACATGTTTGTGTACTAAACACCACTTTTTCAGACTTTTTTGGCTGAAATATCGAATTTGGCATGTAATTATAAATAGTCGTAATGGTCGCATTGCGTTGAGTCAATTTGTTACTGCTCATAGCAAATCACAGCCCTGAGATTAGATGCCGATCATTTTAATGTGTCTTGTTCGTATTATGTGCAACAAATTATTAGGTCATTCGTCTCTGGACAGTGGATCTTTCGGGCTTCGATTCTATCAGATACAGGCCCCACAAACAACATTGTCGCATTGTCGTTGATAAAAACTAGCTCAAGTATTCGGTGGTAACATATCTATACCTTTTACTAAGAGTTCTACGTGGTCAAAACACGCACAATAGCGGTGCATTATTAAGGCTATATTCCCACCTTCTAAATGATGTGTTGCTCTCGTCATACATGTTGCTAATTACAACGGCGTCACTGGTTGCAGAAGTAACGTATTCTTTAAGAATGGTATCTAATATCTTCAGTTGACTTGCAACAGAAATGTTGATTTTGCTCCAAAGCACTGAATTCACAACGTTCCAGAAAGTCAAATGAAAGTTTCGCAAAATCGTTTCTGAAAACATATATTTTTTTGGTAATCCACCCAATGTGTTGCAATTATTTGGTATATTCCCAATATTTCTAGACCCACCGACGTCTCTGAATTCTCAGGGGCCATTTTGATGAATATAAAAGGCGGCCAGCACGAGTGCTCAAAGTTTACTTACAACGAGTGCTCGAAGTTTACTTAGATTCATAATAGATGGTCACTGAAATGATAAGCTTAAATAGGCAAATGATTGAACATAGATTCCAACTGCACGGCGGAAGGCTATTTAGCAAAGTTTCAAGATCTAGAGTTAAGTGAAGTAAGAAAAAATTGTGAGACACTACAAGAATGAACAACATATTACAGAGAAAATTTCTGAAGTACTGGGACGAGTTCTTGAACAGGATCGAAGGATCTGCCTTAAGGAAACCTTTCAGTTTAAACCTGAATGGCTGGGGATTGATCACACCATTTCTTCAGTTATGGTGTCGGCTGAATAGTGTAAACTTTATGCTCAGCGTTTAGGAAAGCGTTATCTAAATTATTATCGTTTTCCCGTCTAGTGTTTACTGAATGAATATTGCCATTTTTCGTGAATGATTCAATACTATCAACGAGCCCCATGACGGAATATAAAGGGATGCCGTACTTGAAATTCCGAGATATCTGAAGAACGAACTACATGAAGTTCTCGAACTGACACCGCAGATCAGTTGACCACACTATTTTGAGCGAGTAATATTACTGGTGACTGCACAAAGTTTCCCGAAAATACGTAAGATAGAAACCTAAAATGTGTTGCAATCATAAGTACCCTCTGGATGGAACTTCGCAGTGATTTCAAGAGTACGTGGACATTAGAAGCAGCCTGTGGAGGCAATTCATCTATAATGACCGTAGCGAAATTGTCATATACACATGGTATCGCTCCGTCCAGTAATGGTTCCAACCCAGCAGCAATGTCGGTCCTTCCAGTAATGGTTCCAACCCAGAAGCAGTGCTACACGACAGGGATTCGATAGTTGACAGCAAAATTGCTGCTCGTAGCCCTTAACAAGCACATAGTTGTTGGACAGGGGGTAGACGCTCATGGAGCAAAGTCAAACACATTGTTTTATATTACACGTATTGTCTTATATGGCTTCCCACCCGGTCACGTTTCTTCATCTAAGGAATTTTTCAAGAATGTATCCGAACCCCACTTCTGTTAACACAAGAGATCATCTGAGAAATGTGTCTCTGTTATGGAACACACTGCGGATATCGTGGACTGACCAACCAGGATAATTATTTTACAAACAGAAGGCGCGATGCTGAATATAATCTCCAAGTAACGAAGTACAAGTGTAATTCCTACGATGTTCACCAGCGATGTTTCCAGCGACCCCCGCGCCGTGTTCCGGAAGGCTGCCTACGCGTCGGCTCCGCGTGGCGCGCCGCGCCGCGGTACTTGCCTGTGGCGCGCCCTCAGCAGGTGGTTGCAGACGGCGGGTTGGGCGCCGCTGGCCGACTGCGGAGAGCGGCGGCCGCTCGGCCCTCGGCGGCGGCTGCGCACGCGCTAACAAGCCCGCACTGACCTCACACACACGCCGCGCCGCGCCGCGCCGCCCGACCTCGAGCGACAAGTGGATGGCGTCTCCTGCCCTAACGCCGCTTCTGCCGCTGCCGCTGTCGCTGCGCCGTGCTCGCTCAACCGTGCTCACGATGTTGCGCGTCTTATGCTCGAGACATTCTCTACAGACTCGTTATCTTGCGACTCGCGCCTGTGTTGCGAGACGAAGCCTGTGGGTTCCCCCATTACGATCACATACTAGTATAAAGTTGTAACGACCCCTCTTACTTAACAATTTAAGGTTTGTTTTTAATGGTTATCTCATAGTATTAGCTCACGTCTGACGTGAAAAACTCTAAAGCGAGTATTTTTTATTAAAATTAGAGTCCTCCAGGTGTACTTAAGATTTTATACTTATTTGGCTACTAGTTTCGACGTTGCGTCAACGCGATCTTCAGGCCCGTGCACTTTGACGAAATCAATTGTGTGTGGCTGGGTACTAGAAGTCCGCGGTGAGTCCAATACGTGCTCCACATGGATGGTGGGCAGTAACTAGTGTAAAATGGTTCAAATGGCTCTGAGCACTGTGGGATCTAACTTCTGAGGTCATCAGTCCCCCTAGAACTTAAAACTACTTAAACCTAACTAACCTAAGAACATCACACACATCAATGCCCGAGGTAGGATTCGAACCTGCAACCGTTTCGGTCGCGCCGTTCCAGACTGTAGCACCTAGAACCTCTCGGCCACTCTGGCCGGCAATTGGTATGAAGTTTGAACCAGTGGGTCAGAGATAGTAAACAGATAACTTCATCGACTAAGATGCAACTTAGTCCCTGAAGTTATCTGCTTACTATCTTTGACCCACTGGTTTCAACTTCACACTACTTACTGCTCACCATCCATATGAAACGCGTATTGGACTCACCGCGGACTTCTAGTACACAGCCACACAAAATAGATTTCGTCAAAGTGTACAGACCTGAAGATGGCGTTGACGCAACGTCGAAACTAGTAGCCCAATAAGTATAAAATCTGAAGTACAGCTGGAGGAATTTCATTATTAATAAAAATTATACCAGCTGTGTCCCATCATCATCTACCTTAAATATGGATGTACGAAGACTAAAGCGAGCAAGTCACCAGGTCCGATCGGAATTCCAGTTCGGTTTTACGGAGAGTACGGTATCCGATTCTTGCTTAAGAGAGCACCGTAAGAACTTACCGTCTTCCATCTGATTCATGTTGACAAGCTGTGCAGCGCACTAATAGTACTTCAACATATGTAAACAGCAGGATGCAATTCTCTACCATATTCGAGAAAATTTATTTCGAACACATTACTAGTGCTTACACAATTCGTATGGTCAGTGGCAATAAAGGATTTCGCAGCCGAGAGAGCAAACGTTTAGTTTGGGAAGTGCAAAATTTGTGGACCGAATCTTGCTTCGGATGCTCCTTATTTCCTTCCCACGTAATTCTATGACCGATATGCTTCGTATTCCGCGAAATTGTGTGATCACCGAGAACCACATACTGATGTAATTCAAGTTTATTTTGCAGTATATACATTGGAAAAAATCCTCCACATAATAAGATTCGGCGTTCATTGCAAGTGCTGTATGTCGCAATAAGTATTGTGTCCCATGTTTCTATGATCAGTATCATCCTGATTCGTACACCGCTCCACAGGCGACACATTATACGTGCCACACATGTAGATAAAATAATATAAATGAAATCGCTATACTGATTTGATTGGGCGTTCTTGTGTATCCATTTCTTCCCAGTATCATGATTGCGCTCCTGAAACACATACTTTTTTGCTTTTGTCCCTGGTTATAAAGGAACCTATATAAGAAAGGGGATTGTTCGCCATTGCCACTGTGATCATAAAAACAAAAATATCCGCATCCCTTCAGGCATTGTTCCCTAGCTACGCCTATCCCAACAGTTCTACCTAAACAAGGAAGGCGCAAAGAAAATGAAGGAAAGGGTAACAAAGTATGAAACAGAATCCCTTTATTTTTTACCTTCACTATTTTTTACTTTTTATTTTTATTTTCTGTCGAACCTGTCGAGTGAAGTCCATCAAATCCCACTGCATCTGTTGAGATATCCATGCGTGTTTTCTCAAAATAAAGGGGAATGACGTTGGGGACCGTATCACAAAATCAAAAATAGTCCATTACATAAACTGTTCATTGCAGGAACATTACAGCTGCACGGCGGGTCGTAAAAAGCTCTCCAGAGGAACTTGGAAATGTATTGCTGTTATTTGGATTAAGCAAAATGGGGCATATATGTTTGTTCGCGTAAGTCCGCAGTCCGGTCAGTACACGTTATCCGGGAACAACGTCGCTTCTGTTGTTACGCAGAGCAGCACGTGTGAGCAGATGGCACCCCTTACGTACCGAACGCCTGATTTGGCACTGTTTGTGTGAGCCTACTGTTATCTGGCACCGACGATATAGCGCCGACGATAGTTTCTGTTTATCCCAGTTGACAGAGGACTCCCGTAAAAAAAGAATGATCAGCCCAGTCAAACGCCTGGCTAAAGTCTAATGATACCAACGGAGCAGGAAAATGTTCAGCTCGAGCGAGGGCTTTCAAGTCCCTGTAGTGGCTTAGGGTTGTCCGAATGCTGTACGCGCCATCTAACGACGCTTGATCGTGGGACACGACACGACGGGCCGTCCTCTTAAGTCGTGCTGCCAAAAGACGTGTAAAGATGTTTATATCTCCATTTAGCAGGGTCAAGGTGCGATAGCCTCTTATGTGTAGACCCGGGGAGGTTTCTGAATAGGTATAACGAGCCCGTCTAGAAGGGCAGCAGGGACAATCATCGCGGGGGGAATCAATTGCCTGCAGATAAAAGTCAGCATGGGTGCTAAGAGATGTTGGGACACACGATAAAATTCGAGGTGGATGGCGGCAAGACCAGAAGTCTTGTTAGCAGCTTCCGTTTCGATAGCATTCAGGACTTCGTCATCTATTACTAGGACCTCCAATGCCAATGTTTCGTCCTTTGGTACCGTGGCGAACGTGAGCCGAGTAATTCCTTCAACGACAGCCGATGAATGGGGCTAGTTATCGCACAACCTAGCGTAATAGGAGTGAAGGGTACGTCCGATGCAGCTTGGCTCTCGTATTGCCTACCTTCTTCATTGATGATGGTTCGAATCAGCGCCCAGCGCCGTCGTCGTCGCCTGTCTGCTAGACGATGGGACATCGACAGAGCTTCCAAAGTCATATTGTCACAAGTGCGGATCCACACCACTGTCCCTTCAAGATGGTGGCATGTAAGGACAATGATCTGTGATTAGCCGCGATTCACAATTATACATTCTACATACATCGTAGAGCGGTACTCAGCACTTGATAATAAATGTTCTGGGACTCCCTCCTCCAAACTGCCCAGCTTTTCCCATTCACCATCACGACCTGTTGGAGTGTAGGTTTTTCACGGGATAGCAGCCACCATAACGTAGATGGGTAAGCACCGCAGTGGCGGCGGCATGAAGTGAAATCGATAAGTTTCCGACAATCGGGAGACGCCTGTAGGGCTACATCAACTTCCAGACACCCCCTTCCCCTTCCAAGCCAGTCGAGTGTGACTGTGCAAACATAAGCCAAAACCGGCCGAAGTGGCCGAGCGGTTCTAGGCGCTTCAGTCTGGAACCGCGCGACCGCTACAGTCGCAGGTTCGAATCCTGCCTCGGGCATGGATGTGTGTGATGTCCTTAGGTTAGTTAGGTTTAAGTAGTTCTAAGTTCTAGGGGACTGATGACCTCAGATGATAAGTCCGATAGTGCTCAGAGCCATTTGAACCACAAGCCAAATTACCGAAAAGAGGGACAGCCATCTCAACTAGTCGGGTACCTTCCACCAACGAGCGCAAGATATAAAGCAATCAATGCAACTGGAAGCGGTGTAATTGTGAAACTGGGACGTTCACCAGGAATGTGTTCCCACGTGTGCACAAGTTTGAGACGGTCGTCGATCGTGTCAAGCTCTGCACAATGCGAATCACGTGGCAGCTGATGTTTAGGGTGGAGGGCGAAATTAACGTCACCAACGAGCGCCAATGCATTTTGCTTCCCCACGGAAAGAGGTAAGACTACCTACGCAAACTAAGCAGAGTGTTCACTTCGCCTCGCATATCCTGAATGAGGGTAACTGTTAACGATTCGGAAACTGAAAAGTTTGAGAGCCATGCCCTCGCGTCAGGAAGATATTGGACGTCTTCGACGGGTAGCAGCCGTTGGTGGATAAGGACCGCTACCGATATCACGTACATGACGAAAGGGATGTATTCGAAGCGGCCACTGCGATCAGATAGCCCGGTGCACAAGGATGAAACGTGCCCTTGTAACCTCACCCTCACTTATCGACCTTAATGACAGTGAAAAATTAGACCGCGTGTACCTAATGGAAATTTGGGAAAAGCAATCGTCACCGAGGTTGATTTGTCAGTAAAGAGGGAGGAAAGGGTTACATCTAAATGAAAGGAAAAATGCAAATGAAACTGGTGGAAATTAATTTTGAAAAAGGGGTAAAGTTAAAAAAGAAAGTAAATGTGCGGCTGTTACGTTAACAATCAACTAGCGGTAATTAGATATTTGAGATTTGGGGGAAATTTCGGTCGCCAGTCCTAAGGACAATTACTATAGTAACTGAAAAAAAAGGTTATTACACACATAATTAGCACTAGAAGCGTGGCAACTGAAGGTTGACACGTGTAGTGTGAAAACTGAAAGTTTGTCAGAAGTAATAAATTTCGCTACACTCTGACTTAATTTAGTAAAAGAATTAATAAAACCGGAAAATCGAAAGTTAATTTAGTGACTGAAGTAAATAGTGAGCTTTCTTTCTGAAGCACATCGAAATTCAGTAAAATACGGTTAGTCTTGGACTACCTCAACAATCATTTCAAAAGTTACTTGAATCTACGCAATTTAGAAAGAAGAGAATCAACTTTGAACTTGAATTAAATGATTCTGAACAATTAACAATAGTAAAATTTAGTACGTACCAAGCTGAGCTGCAGTCACAGGTAAGCTAAAATACGGTAACAAAACTCGCACTCTTAATTTGTGCTTGTGTAATCTGAATATAGTAGCCAGCTATGAATACCTTAACTGAACTTTGAAATTAAAGCAGTGAAATGATGTTACTTTAATGCTGGCGTCTGAATTTCAACGACACTCGGTTTCATTTCGGAAAAGGAAGGGACCCTGCTTGGTAACGCAATTGGGACAATGAGCAACAAAGGTTCATGCTAAGTTGCTGTAATTATAGTTACGAAAATGGTACAGTTTGAAAAGCTGAGGTCTGCCATACAGTTCTAAAACTTTACGTGCTTCTAGTCTTCTTTGTTGGTTGATTGAAGGTTTGAAGTCGTCGATCGAGGAGGTGGCGACAGTCACTCATTGTCGGCCATCGCTGTTGCAGAAGCTGGATGTTGGCGCGCCTTCTTCTCGACACGGTCACCAGACGAAACGGGCTCTTGATGTGCGCCAGCTAATGCTTCCCGTCCGCGACACCATGTCAGAAACTATCATCGCAAGTCGAGCGCAATTACATTCTGCCAAACCCCGAAAGCGCGGCAACTCGCGGGAGCGTCACACAACACACCTGCTCCACTCGCTACTCCAGCCAGACTCTCTCTGCTCAGCCCGCGCTCCACGCGGCAGAGTTAACACTACCAAAGATCCTAAACACTTTCGTTCTTCACACGACCTATCGATGTAATCGTTCGATAGCAGTTTTCCCTAGGCAAGACCCAGCGTAAAAATACAAATAATATTTACGAAACAAACCAATTATACATCGACATAAATGCATAAATAAATAAATAAATAAATAAATAAATAAATAAATATATATATATATATATATATATATATATATATATATATATATATATATATATATATACAAATAGTAAAACAATTACAATATACGAAGACACAGAAATGTTATATATTCAGGTAACAAAAATAAGGAAAACAAATTTATAGTACAATAGATGGAAATAGGAGGATATGCATTTCCGGCGTTACACCCACCCACGGTATTCATAGGCCGTTCAGATTCCTTCTGTAGGTCATCCGCCGAAGAAGCAGAAGCAACAGCAGTTCGTTGTCCAGACGTAGAATCATTAGGAGGCGCCACAAGCCGGCGACCTCCACAGACGGCTTGTCAACAGAGGGAGCAGACGGTAGACAGGAAGGAGTCCCACACTACAGAGGATAACCATTGACGTAAGTTGGGAACGAGTCACGCTCAACAACACGTCTTCCGAGATCGATGCGACTTCCGACGTCGGTTCGCCATACCATGTGGCCATCCTGAGGAGAAAATCAGCAGATGAAGTACGACTGCGTTTCTTGCACTTCCTCAGATACTTCTGCTTCCGTAAGTGTTGTTCCATACTGTAGTGCGATCGGCCATCATCCGACGCCGCCCCATTCGGAAGGGAGGCACAGGTTGGTACGACGCCCGAGTCGGAGTCCATCGCAAATGTAACGTCGATTCTCTGGTTCAGACAGTCGTCCGAGGGCGTCGGTTCTGCCGGATATGATGGAATGGGAGTCTGAAGACTCGCTGGTTCAAACGGCTCTGAGCACTATGGGACTCAACATCTATGGTCATCAGTCCCCTAGAACTTAGAACTACTTAAACCTAACTAACCTAAGGACAGCACACAACACCCAGCCATCACGAGGCAGAGAAAATCCCTGACCCCGCCGGGAATCGAACCCGGGAACCCGGGCGTGGGAAGCGAGAACGCTACCTCACGACCACGAGATGCGGGCTGAAGACTCGCTGCCCCGCCAGTGTACGACAACTACAGCACATCGTAATGAATCTGCGCCGGTACATCCAACATTTGCGCAACGGCGGCGTAAGTGATAGGCAGTACTGTAGGTGTCACGGGTGGTGCGAAATCTCTTACTAGCGTATAAATCAGGCGTCTTTGGAGGCAATCCGACCGGATTTGGCCCTCCTGGCCACAGGCCACACGAGTTCGCAGCTCACCGTCGTACATTAAGATCGCCCGCACGTCGCTAGTCATCAAATCAGAAGGCACTTGCTTCGTCAGCTCAAGTTTGATCTGATGCGCGCCATTTAAAACGTGGTAGGCCTCAAAGGTCTGTCATTTTTCTGTGACGCGACTGATGAACTTTCTTTAAGGTCGAAAGGCAGATCTGACTACGCCCTATGGTACTTCAAAAGGTAGTTCAAAAACACGCAGGTTGCGGAGGCCAGATCCCTCGTGATCAACCTAAACCGCTCCAACACGTTCTTCGTGCTTCAGTCACTGGGTGAAACATCAGCGTAAATTCTTCGGTCTGCTTTTTGATGTACACTATGCTGCTCGTGATGGAGAAGTGAATTCCTGCAACCTCTTGAGGTGTGAGATAAAGTTCGTCACGTATAAACTGTTCCACTTCGTGCGCTCGAGGTCGTGTTTGTTCCACTTGAAAAGAGATTTTTATAGTTACACGGCGGAAAGATAACGCCATTGTAGGTCAGAATTTGAAGAAAGATGGAGTCTTGGCATGGAACGCTAACGTGTAGGAAAAAAAAAAAAAGCCTTTGGAGCACTGCTCCGAGCAGGTCACGGTTATGGGCCGACAGGCTGATGATGATGTTTGATTTGTGGGGCGCTCAACTGCGTGGTTATCAGCGCCCGTACAATGATCCAATCTTTGCTCAGTCCAATTTCGCCACTTTCCTGGATGATGATGAAATGATGAGGACAACACAAACACCCAGTCATCTCGAGGCAGGTGAAAATCCCTAACCCCGCCGGGAATCGAACCCGGGACCCCGTGCTCGGGAAACGAGAACGCTACCGCGAGACCACGAGCGGCGGACGAGGACCGACAGGCTGTTGTGAACTTCCAAAGTATTATTGACCACACAAAACACATAAACACACGTAAAACTTTCAAACTGGATTTTCTCCAGTAGGGTTGAGAGTTCCGTTTTCCTGCTTACATTTACTGAAGCCGTAGTAGTGCCCTATACATCTGCCAGTATGAATCAGACCGGTGGAAGAAAGTTCGTAGATCTCCTTGGCAGCTTGCATTTACATGGAATATCTTGTCGAGTGCCAAGTACCAATCTGGCAGACAGGATGCGGCTGTTTGCTGATGGTGTGGTGTACAGGAAGGAGTAGTTCTTGAGTGACTATAAGGGGATACAAAATGACTTAGAAAAGATTCTTAGTTGGTGTGGTAAATGGAAGCTTCTGTATATGTAGAAAAATATGAGTAGGAAAAACTAAGATATAATTTTCGAATACAGCATTAGTAGACTGCTGTTTGACAAAGTCAAGTCGATTAATATATAGGCGTAACATCACAAAGCGATATGAAGTGGAAGTAACATGTAAGAACAATTGTATGGAAGGCGAATTGTCGAATTCGGTTTATTGGAAGAATTTTAGGAGAGTGTCATTTATTTGTAAAGGAGGCCGCGTATAGGACACCAGTGCGGACCACGCATGAGTAGTGCCCGCTGCGTGGGTTCCACAACAGGTCAGATTAAATACATCGGAACAGTTCAAGGCGAGCTGCTATATTTGTTACCGTTGGGTTCAAATAACACAAAAGTATGACGGAGATGCTTTGTAAACTCAAATTGGAATCGCTGGAGGGTAAAGCGAGATCATTTTCGAGGATCGATACTGAGAAAATTTGGAGACTCGGCAATTGAAGCTGAATCCGCAACAATATTCTACTACCGCCAACATGGATTTTGCGTAAGGACCATGAAATAAGAGAAGAGAAATTACGATTAGTTCGGAGGTATACAGCTGTTTTCCCTCATTCCAATTGCGAAAGATATAGAAAAGGAAATGACTAGTAGCGATACATGGTACCCTCCGCCACACACCGTAGTGAGGCTTGTGGATTATTTATGTAGGTGTAGATGTGCCCCTGCTACAACCTAGGTATTGTTCTCGAAAAGCAGCAAAGTAATGCTTTAACATTGTTGATATATATTTGTAACGAAAATATTGCTGATTTAAGTATTAATTTATTGCTTTCTACATGAGGAACATATCTACAAACTACTGAAGACTGGCAAATTGTCTGTTAAGTTCATTCTGGAGATCTTCCGCCTAAGATTATTTGACGATTTTTCTGATGCTGCGCCAGCACGAGTGGCAGGCATTATCAACGCTTCACCCACCAATGTCGTTGGTGGAGCTGGACCTCGAATCTCGTCCACCACCAGCAGGAGGGTGTATCTTTGACAACGACAGCCACTCGCGCTGGCGAAACGTCAGTAAAATAATCACTGATAATCTGTCAACAAATCTCCACCAATGCTTTATTGTATTGCAGACAGGTTTCCCGAAGCCTCTACTCGATAGTGTTGAAGTATTTCTCTTCACACTTATTTCTCCTCTGGCAGTTTTACTTATTGCAGGAAAAGGTGTATTGCACCATGCATCAGTCCACGTTTAAATGAAACGATATCCTTTAAGATAAATCATTTCATAGACGTCAGGAGATCAAGTGCATACAATCTCAAGTAGGACATTACACATTAAAACACCAAGGAATTTACACAAACTCTCGACTTTATGACAGCTTCATCTTTATCTTAATCCGTACGAGTCCTGAAAGGTACTCTTTCAGCTGATACTTCGAGAGGGAAAATCACAACTCAGTCCTTGAATATTCGCTAAGAGCTTCGTGTAGTAGCTGTGGTCTCCAGTCGAAGACTGGTTTGAAACAGCTCGCCATTCTAGTCTATCACGTGCGAGCATCTTCAGCCCCGCATTATTAATGCAACCTACATCCATCTGAACTTGCTTATTGCTTTCGTCCACGTTCACTTCCGTAAAGCTAATACTCCGGACAAATACTTCCCGCATATACTTCTTAATTCTCAAATACGTCTTCGTTTTTAACCATTACTCTTTTCCACAAAGTTTTTTCTTGACATTGCCTTTCTACTTCAGCTAATTTTTAACTTAATTCCCTTGATTTTCTATACTTTTAGCTCAATAGATAGACTGAATATCGTCGGTGATAGGCTACAACCCCGACTCATTACGTTTTAAACCTCTGCTTCCCCTTCGTACGGCCTTCGACTCTTAAGCTATAGTATGGCTCGTGTACAAATTGTAAAAAAAGGTTTTCTTTATTTATAGACGCAATCACATTCTTATACACAGTCAAAACCGGTTTGGCCATACAATGACCATCTTCAGATTCTAAAGGCGGTATACACCGAACACAAGTTAATGCGTTGTCAATCTGACAACATTTATCAGCATCCCAAACTGACCTTTCCCAATGTTGGATAACATCATATTTCCATTCTTTTGTAAACTATTTGAGCCAGTATTACACAACCATCACTCATTAAACTAACTGTCCTATAATACTTACACCTGGCCATTCCTGCCCTCTTTGTAACTGGTACTATTACATTCTTTATTCGTGTTTTCCATACATCCTACATATTAGATGGAATAATCAAATAGAACTATATGGTTCCATAGATATTTCCAAGCCTCACACATCTATGATTCATATATAGCGACTGAAGCGACGAATGAAAATATGTACTAACGCTTGGATTCGAACCATTGTTTCCTTTTCTCTACGCCACCCTGACGCAGTCCCTCTGCATAACTGCTCAGACTGCCCTAGTACACCTCCCTCCTCAATCCAAATTTCCGTTCATACCTTAGCCCGTTTTATTCGATGCTGAGTCCAACACAAACGGAGAGCCTCTGCAGTGCTGTTCGAGTATCGTTCAGTATCAAGTGAGCTGAGGGGTGAACGGGAATTCGGATTGAGCAGGGAGGTGAGACAGAATAGTCCGTGCACTTGTGTCAGAGTGGAGTGGTGGTTAGCACATCTGCCTAGTCAGCGGGAGACCCAGCTGGAATTTGTAATTCGTGGCTTCAGCCTGAATTTATACATCTTAGATGTTAGGTAAAATAGATTTGACATGGCTGACTCTTACAACGAACTCAATAACTCCAAGGGAATGTCGTTTATTCCATGTGTATTTTTTCGTCTCTCATTGCCAGAGTTCTGCTACATTCTTCTCGCAGTATCGTCTCTCAGCTCACCATCTACTTCATCTTTCATTTCTGTTATATTATCGACAAGTTTGTTTGGTATGGAGAGAGCTTCTATACATTTCATACACCTTTCAGCTTTCCCCTTTTAGCTTATTACTACTTTGCTGTTAGAGCTCTTGTTGTTGTTGTGGTCTTCAGTCCTGAGACTGGTTTGATGCAGCTCTCCATGCTACTCTATCCTGTGCAAGCTTCTTCATCTCCCAGTATCTACTGCAACCTACATCCTTCTGAATCTGCTTAGTGTATTCATCTCTTGGTCTCCCTCTACGATTTTTACCCTCCACACTGCCCTCCAATGCTAAATTTGTGATCCCTTGATGCCTCAAAACATGTCCTACCAACCGATCCCTTCTTCTAGTCAAGTTGTGCCACAAACTTCTCTTCTCCCCAATCCTATTCAATACCTCCTCATTAGTTACGTGATCTACCCACCTTATCTTCAGCATTCTTCTGTAGCACCACATTTCGAAAGCTTCTATTCTCTTCTTGTCCAAACTAGTTATCGTCCATGTTTCACTTCCATACATGGCTACACTCCATACAAATACTTTGAGAAACGACTTCCTGACACTTAAATCTATATTCGATGTTAACAAATTCCTCTTCTTGAGAAACGCTTTCCTTGCCATTGCCAGTCTACATTTTATATCCTCTCTACTTCGACCATCATCGGTTATTTTACTCCCTAAATAGCAAAACTCCTTTAGCTCTTAATATTCATAATTTGTTTCTACAGCTTGCATTTCTCGTACAGACTCTTGCTTTGCCGTTCTGTACTTTATGTTTATTTTTAGAGGTCTGTAATTCCTTCTGCTTGCTTTATTAACCCCACTTTTATGTCTTCACCTCCAGACAGCTACATTCATTTCATTGTCTGTTATCCTAGAATGTCCCCTGGATCTTGTCTTTTCGCCTGTCTTACTCTGTTGTTTTCACGGTTTCATTTAGGAAACTTGTCGACTTCTACTGCATTTACTGAAAGTGATGACTCCCTTTTGAGAACTACAAATCCTGCTCCTGGTGGAAACATAAACGTGTGCTTGACTTTTACCTGAATTTCGGCTCACACATCGTCCAGAGATCCAATTCACACCTCTACAATACAGTTTCTCATGACCTCGCCGGCCACGGTGGCTGAGGGTTTCTAGGCGCTTCAGTCCGGAACCGCGCTGCTGCTACGGTCGCAGGTTGGAACCCTGCCTCGGGCGTGGATGTGTGTGATGTCCTTAGGTTAGTTAGGTTTAAGTAGTTCTAAGTTCTAGGGGACAAATGACCACGGATGTTAAGTCTCATAGTGCTCAGAGCCATGTGAATCATTTTTCTCATGACCTCAAGCTTATATTGTCCTAGCAGACTTGATAAATGTGTCCTACTTACATTTAAGTATCTGAGGTTGATATATCTGCGTAGGCTTCCGCTACCAGAGTCACTTGACATAAAGGTTTCTGAGTATGATACCGCGTCATGATGTAACAGAAAAAAACATACTAAGTTTACACTCAGAGGAAGCCCATAGTAACCGCTGCCGAAAATTCAAATTGTTCAAATGGCTCTGAGCACTATGGGACTTAACTGTTGAGGTCATCAGTCCCCTAGAACTTAGAACTAATTAAACCTAACTAACCTAAGGACATCACACACATCCATGCCCGAGGCAGGATTCGAACTTGCGATCGTAGCGGTCGCGCGGTTCTAGACTGAAGTGCCTAGAACCGCTCGGCCACTCCGGCCGGCGAAGAGAGTTCTTCCCGCTTCTTCAGATATGTTGACGATACATTTTCAGTCTGGCTGCATATTATCGACCATACGAAAGGTATACTTCTGAAATTAAGATTAAGGGCAGGAATTGAGAATGTCGGGAAATTCTTTCTCACGTTTATTGATCGAACGGAAAGCAGATGGACGACTCGGCCATTCTATTTATTAAACGGTGGTTTCTCTAGTAGAGCTTTTGACATTAGGACGCCGTACCACACTCAGAAAACTCTTACGTCAACTAGCTGGAATTGGATTTCACCAAAGAAGCAGGGCGACGTAGTGCAGTTGCTTAAATTGCCCTTATTTATTTAATAGCAACAGTTTATCATTTCCGGATTGAGATTTTTACTCTGCAGCGAAATGTGCGCTGATATAAAACTCCCTGGCAGATGAAAACTGTGTGCCGGACCGAGACTCCTACTCATCTGTGTCTCTCGCACAATATCATTTTCACACAGCGCAATTCAATAGCATACAAAGTTGTACATAGGTTAACAACTATAACTGAACAAATGTTCTAAACCGTACTTATATGCTGGTTTCAGTAACGCAAAATGGTTTCAATAATGCTAAACTCTATATATTTACCTATCACAAAAATTGACTAGGATAATTTGTTTACCATGTTTTAATTTTGTCAGAGAATTCAGTACATTATGGATCCTCTGTAAAATATCTGCTTTTATTCCGACACTGCACTTTCGCAATCATATGCAGCAAAAATGGTGCACGAATTGTTTTATTTAAAATGAGAACGACCCAACTTCCCCATTACAGATGATAAACATCACATACGCTCGTTGTGGATCAGAAGTTCCTTCCAAGCTTCGCAGTTTTTCCGTAAACACCTGTTTATGAAGATCTCAGTCTGCTTTCGGATTTATCATCTGTTAAAGTTTAGATCACATATCACCTCACTCTGATGTTAATTTGGTCTGACATTACCTGACCCGAGTGCTTCGTATACTGACTCTTAAATGAAATCAACGTTGGGAAAGTCGGGATAAAGCACAGACTCACACCACATGCTCGCTGGTTAAGTGCATCCGACCACCTGCACTATAGAAGTTAGCTACGAGGCAATGAGCGGTGCAAACGTGCTGAAGGTAACTTTTTCCATGTTAAAAATGTAATTCAGGGGCTTATGGGATACAGAAACGTTTCAAAATTACTGGCAGCGTTAATACTGGTGTAAAAGCCAAATGACCACTTTTTTTTGTTTATGAACCAAACAGGGTACCTAACGTAGTTATTAAACTTTAAACACTGCTTTTACTAGAACTAAGCCAGGTAATATCCCGATATGAAGTGCGGGAGGACCGTTGACGTCAGCTGGTACGCTTCGTTTGGTAATGGATCAGAAATAGTCCGCCCGAACTTAACCGTCGAATATGAGTCAAACACTGTAAGTCGATGCTTTTATTGACCATCGGCATCAGGCACTGTAGTGGCAGACCAATTCAGCAAATGTCGTAAATCTGATTACGGGAAGATATTGTAATTACGCCATAGTAACAGAGGATTTTTTGCGAAATTTTGAATAATAGGCTCACAGGATATAATGAACTATGTATTGTTGAGATGTATTTTAACTGTGTGTGTGTGTGTGTGTGTGTGTGTGTCAAACAACGGGAGATGAATCATGATCTATCATTGTTATATTTGCCTGCATAACCAGGTTATAATCATGCGTAACTACTCAGCGCATATAATGAAACTGATTGACTAGATAACTTGAAAAGAGAAATCGATCCGCTTAAGTTAGATGTAAAGGGAATTAATGGAATACGATTGTAGGAGAAACAGAGTAAAGTTATTAATACAAAAATAAAATATGGTAGTGCAGGAGTATGCCTCATAATGAAGAAGAAAGTAGGAAGGTGGGTGAACTACTACTACGAGCAGCATGGCAAATGGATTTCCCTACAACTAGCCAAGAGAGAAAAACAGCACCCATCTCAGTAGTACAAATTTACTAACATATTACAGAGATGAGGAACTGAGTGAAAATAAATAAGTTGTTGGATTATAAAGCCAGTCAGTGCTTTAAGGGAGATGAAAATTTAGGTGTGATGGCGCAACGTAATTTGATAGTGGCAAAAGAAAGTTAAGGAAAATAATAGAGAAGTGTAGCAAAGAGAATTACACCAAACTGTTGTCGGACTGAAGACTGCATCAGCAACAACATTATCTTATTAATTATCTTGTTTCTTTATCAATGCTTCTAGGTTTCTTATTTGAAACCGATAATTTATTATTAGGAAGCACCATTTTGTCTCGCCTCTCATCTCTCTCACTTATTATCTTGATCATTCTTCTTTTCTACACTGATTTCTTTCCTTGTGGATGTTAGCAAGGGGACATACCTGTAAAATAAAATGTGTACAAAATACTAATTAATTTTCTCAGTTTATTGGGTATAAAAACAGAAATAATAGTCAAGCACAGCTTGTAATTAACCAGTCAAGTGCATAAAAACAAATATATGAAAACCTTCCTTCATGTAGAAGAAGACATGAAGGCCAATGAACTCCAAGGATACACTTTAACCTAATCGGGCCAAAGTTCTTTTCTTATGAATTAATATATCTGTAACCTACGAAATGATTAAGCCGTCTTCACCACTCTTCCACAGTCCACTACACAGCCAGCAATGCTTAAAGTCTTTCTTACTGCATGTACCGTCATCCGTCTGTACTATGCAAAAGAAAATGTGAAAATACTAAGCAATGTGCGACTGAGTGAACCAGTTTAATTGGCATCCGGAAGCGAGTTTAAAAGAAACTTAATGCATTGTAGGAAACTTGAGGACCAAGACACATCATGCACGATGACAAGTGTAGCTAAAGTTTAACGATCAGTTACAACGAGTACACGAGGTTACTACCAAAAAATTAAATCATCACCTAATTTAACTGCTGGAACTGAGACATCATGAGTCGTTGAATGACTTCTAGAAGGTTTCAAAGATCATGAATAATTAATAATGAGAATATTAAGAAACTAGAGTCTCAAATTCATTACTGCAAGTGTAATGTGTAGCGTAGTTCCTATACTACATCAGTTATTGGGGAAGCTGTATGTGAGCCATGTGTCTGACACAACGACCCCGTCAGCTTACAGTCGGCATCAGAAAAACGGAAGTAACACATCAGGTTGCTGGATTACTTAGGAATATACTGTCCCTGGGCACTTACGCGCTCTGGTTGGCAGATTTTCGTCTACCTAAAATGATGTCCAGCTAAATTGACGCTTAATTGTATTGGATGTGTGTTACCTGCATAATGAGCCCTTTTCGAGTTCTAGACCGATAAATATTTACAAATAAAGTGCTGCAAATGCACTCAAGCGAAAAAGAAACTTGTAGAGGCATGCGTATTCAAATACAGAGATATGTAAACAGCCAGAATACGGCGCTGCGGTCGGCAACGCCTACATAAGATAACAAGTATCTGGCGCAGTTGTTAGATCAGTTACTGCTGCTACAATGACAAGTTATCAAGAATTAAGTGAGTTGGAATATGGTGTTCTAGTAGGCATACGAGTGCTGGGAAGCATCTCAGAGGTAGCGATGAAGTGATAACTTTTCCGTACGACCATTTCACGAGTGTAACGTGAATATCAGGAATCCAGTATGACATCAAATCTCGGACGTCGCTGCGGCCGGAAATGATCCTTGAAGACCGGGATCACCGACGACTGAAGAGAATCGTTCAGTGTGACAGAACTGCAACCCTTCAGCAAATTGATTTCATTGCTGGGGCATCAACAAGTGTCAGCATGCGAACCATTCAATGAAACATCATCGATATGGACTTTCGGAGCCGAAGGCCCAATCATGTACCCATGATGAATGCGCAACACAAAGCTTTACTCCTCATCTGCGTCCGTCAACATCGACGTAGACTGTTTATGACTGGAAACATGTTGCCTGAATGGACGAGTATCGTTTCAAATTGTATTCAGCAGATGGATGTGTACAGGCATGGAAGTAGAGAAGCTAGGCTGGTGCCATCCCACATTGAACTGTTGCCAAATTTACTCAAGATGGTGGCAATGACGTCATCAAAGATGGTGCAATGTAGACTTGACAACAGTGCATGACGTCATCGAAGATGGCGGATTTTGGCAGGAAGTTTTAATTTTAATAGGAAGTGCCAATTACAACATGATAATGCGTCACACCTAGGAAAATGGCGGGAAAAAGGTACATGTCTTTATTATTTAACCAATTTCAAGCATGTGTGTTCGCCATGAGCTCCAGAGCCCAACTGACTTAGTTGATATCGTCGCCACCAGAGAGCGCCACCGTGACGTCATCCAAGATGGCGGATTTAAGCGGGAAGTTTGGATTTTGGTGGGAAGAAGGTCAATTGGGTTACCTCCACTAACCTACACCCCTCCCCCTCCCCAGGAATGGCGGGAGTTCAAATTCCAACATGGTAATACGTCACACCTATGAAATTCGCCAAAAGATAGGTCACTTACGTCTTCGATACCAACCTAAGAAAATTGTGGGAAAGAAAGGACCATTGTACTAACCTCAGCCACCCTACCGCCAATTAAGAACTAGCGCCAAGTTTGATTTATGGCAGAAAAGAAAGGTCACTTTTGCTTTCGCTACCAAGGTAAGGAAATTGTTGGAAACCAAGCTCTCCACCACCACTGACCTAAGTCACCAGGCCGCCAGCTCTTTCCTGCGACGGGTGGTAAAAAGATCCGGCCTGCACTAGGCTGATGGAGAGAGGAAGGAGTGTACTTCATTTATTTCGGAGCAATTTATTTAGGGATGGAAAATATTTATCACATAACAGACTCTCTGACATGTCCCACAGCATACAGACCTTAAAACTACTCCTACATAACTCATGTATAAGGCTCTACACATATGCTTGCTAATTGTAAAACGTCAAAGATAACGCATTCCACAGCCTACACACGTGTGAACCACTCCTAAATAATGCAATAAATTTACATCGAGATAGCCAAACAACCCTCAAATAATAATAATAATAATAATAATAATAATAATAATAAACAAAGAACAACACGCATCAATTAAACACTCAGAGGAAAACGAAATCTTAAGACAGCCACCAGAACAAGCACAAATAGAACACGAAGAGACACACGTGTTAGATACAGAAGAGAAATTTCAGCTGACATATACAGAATACAAAGACACAAATACAGACATTAGACCATTCTTGCATAGACCACCAAATAACCCACAAGTCGAAACAACAATAAATACTATCAACACAATCATACACAACAAAAAAAAAAAGAAAGTACAACTATGGAAGAGTTACAACTACTGGTTTATATAGGAGCACTCACTACACTAAGCATACACACTAGGCAGAGATCAGAACAAACCAACACACAGAAGAAGCCCACAAAACCAGCATGGCAACACAGGCTACAGATCAGAAATGAAAAACTGAGAAAAGACATTGGACAGCTAACACAATTTATAAGAAATGAAATATCAGACAAAAAACGAAAAAGGTTAGGTAAAATCTCACAACAAGAAGAAATAGAGCAATTAGATGAAACGAAGCAGAAATTACAAGCATTGGCCAAACGACTTAGAAGATACAAAAAAAGTGAAAATAGAAGGAAACAAAACCAAACATTCAGCACAAACCAAAAGAGATTTTACCAAACAATAGATAACACACACATTAAAATAGACAATCTACCAAACATAACAAACATGGAACACTTCTGGAGCAACATATGGTCAAACCCGGTACGACATAACAGGCATGCACAGTGGATACAAGCAGAAACAGACTCATACAAGATGATACCACAAATGCCTGAAGTGATAATTTTGCAACATGAAGTCACCCGAGCAATTAATTCTACACACAATTGGAAAGCCCCTGGAAATGATAAAATAGCATATTACTGGCTAAAGAAGTTCACCTCAACACATTCACATCTCACTAAATTATTTAACAGTTACATTGCAGACCCATACACGTTCCCTGATACACTTGCACATGGAATAACCTATCTGAAACCTAAAGGTCAAGCAGACATAGCAAACCCAGCTAAATATCGCCCCATAACATGCCTACCAACAATCTACAAAATATTAACTTCAGTCATTACACAGAAATTAATGACGCATACAACACAGAACAAAATTATAAATGAAGAACAAAAAGGCTGCTGCAAAGGAGCACGAGGATGTAAAGAGCAACTGATAATAGATACAGAGGTGACATATCATGCTAAAACTAAACAAAGGTCGCTACACTACGCATACATTGATTACCAAAAAGCCTTTGATAGTGTACCCCACTCATGGTTACTACAGATATTGGAAATATACAAAGTAGATCCTAAATTGATACAGTTTGTAAACATAGTAATGAAAAACTGGAAAACCACACTTAATATCCAAACAAATTCAGATAACATCACATCACAGCCAATACAGATTAAGCGTGGAATATACCAAGGAGACTCTTTAAGCCCTTTCTGGTTCTGTCTTGCTCTGAACCCACTATCTAACATGCTAAATAATACAAATTATGGATACAATATTACTGGAACATACCTACACAAAATCAGACATTTTCTATACATGGATGATCTAAAACTACTGGCAGTAACAAATCAACAACTCAACCAATTACTAAAGATAACAGAAGTATTCAGCAATGATACAAATATGGCTTTTGGAACAGACATATGTAAGAAAAATAACATAGTCAAGGGAAAACACACTAAACTAGAAGATTACATATTGGATAACCACAGCGACTGCATAGAAGCGATGGAAAAAACAGATACCTATAAATATCTAGGATACAGACAAAAAATAGGAATAGATAATACAAATAATAAAGAAGAACTAAAAGAAAAAAATAGACAAAGACTAACAAAAATACTGAAAACAGAATTGACAGCAAGAAACAAGACAAAAGCTATAAATACTTATGCTATACCAGTATTGACCTACTCATTTGGAGTAGTGAAATGGAGTGACACAGACCTAGAAGCACTCAATACACTTACACGATCACAATGCCACAAATATAGAATACATCACATACATTCAGCAACAGAAAGATTCACATTAAGCAGAAAGGAAGGTGGAAGGGGATTTATAGATATAAAAAACCTACATTATGGACAGGTAGACAATTTAAGAAAATTCTTTCTAGAACGAGCAGAAACTAGCAAAATACACAAAGCAATCACTCATATAAATACATCAGCTACACCATTGCAATTTCATAACCACTTCTACAACCCTTTAGATCACATAACATCAACAGATACAAAGAAAGTAAATTGGAAAAAGAAAACATTACATGGCAAGCACCCGTATCATCTAACACAGCCACACATAGATCAAGACGCATCCAACACATGGCTAAGAAAAGGCAATATATACAGTGAGACGGAAGGATTCATGATTGCAATACAGGATCAAACAATAAACACCAGATATTACAGCAAGCATATTATTAAAGATCCCAATACCACAACAGATAAATGCAGACTTTGCAAACAACAAATAGAAACAGTAGATCACATCACAAGCGGATGTACAATACTAGCAAATACAGAATACCCCAGAAGACATGACAATGTAGCAAAAATAATACATCAACAACTTGCCATAAAACATAAACTAATAAAACAACACGTTCCCAGATACAAGTACACACCACAAAATGTACTGGAGAATGATGAATACAAATTACAAACAGAACGATTATAACAGATAAAACAACACCACATAAGAAACCTGACATCATACTCACCAATAAAAAGAAGAAATTAACACAACTAATTGAAATATCCATACCCAACACAACAAATATACAGAAGAAAACAGGAGAAAAAATTGAAAAATACATCCAACTGGCTGAGGAAGTCAAGGACATGTGGCATCAGGATAAAGTTGACATTATACCAATTATACTATCAACTACAGGAGTCATACCTCACAATATCCACCAGTACATCAATGCAATACAGCTACATCCAAACATATATATACAAATAAAAAAATCTGTAATTATTGATACATGTTCAATTACCCGAAAGTTCCTAAATGCAATATAACATATACCATACAGTTACATGGAAGTCAACTTGATCAAGGTCCGCGTCACGTTCCATTTTTAACCAGACTTAACTGTCTGAGAAAGTAAAGAATAATAATAATAATACATCTAAAAGACTCTCTTTGCTAATCGTCAACTGTCAAAATCATACACCAGTCATTATTTAAACAATTATAGGCAGCACCACCACCAAGTGTATTCGCCACTGAGTCCAGAGCCCCACTGACTTGGTTAATATCGATGCCACTAGTAGATGCTGTAGTGACGCAAGTATCGTAAACAAAAATGGCGCCACCTGATGGGTTCACCACGAGCTCCAGACCCAAATTGGCTTAGTATAGTTCGTTTTCACCAGGGTAAGAATCCGTGACACCAGCTGATGACGCAAGTACAGTAACCCCTGATGGCGGCAACCAGTGTGTTCTCCACCAGGCCCAGCACTCAAAACCACTAGCAGAGGACGCTGTCATCCTTTTCGTGAAAACCACTCAGCCTGCGCATTGCTACTGAGGAGAGTAAGTATGGAGAGCATTCCATTTAATTTCAAAAACTTATTCAATCATAGAGAATCTGCGAAATTTCATTCCACAATAGCAGAACCTGCTTTCCCCTTACCGATATTAACGGAACATAAATGACGTTTGACTGACGTTTCACTGCGAGTAGCTACATATCACCGCGAATTGATGCAGCCGCAGTTTGGGTACCACACGCGTCGTGAAACACCGGTGAAAGTTGCATGCCTCTATACAGTCACTGTTATACTGTCATTGAAGGCAGAATAGCACAGAGCATGTTGACACACGCGATCAGCCGCACGTACCCCCACCCCCCCAGCGTGACCACTCACCATCTAAAACGTTCTCAACGTTATAACGTTATTCTTAGGCCACATTGCTCTGTAAAAATGTAACACACAAGTCAACCTCGCGGAAAGTGTATTATGTCCCGGAAATAGAAAATGCTCGCTTTCTAAATGTATCATGTTGCGTGGACGCAAAATCCTTCCCATGACAGAACCTGTTTACGAAAATAACATCGAATGCACTCTTGCCAACGCCCTTAACGTGGTACCCATCCAGCTCTCAACGTACGCAAATGTTTCCTCCTATATCCCACCACAATCAATTGAGGATTCTGATTTGCACTTATTGAATTTACATGCCGAATTAGTGATGCAGCCGGCATCGAAGCACCATCCACCATTTCTTTCCTTGGCTTTCTGTCCTTATTTTGAACAGATCCCTAAATTGCACAGACAGTTAAACACGCAAAGTTGCCTACACATTATAAAATGCGTGCCAGATTCACAATAATCTTGGAAGTGAGGAAGATATTTACCAGTTGAACTAAAATTAAATATTACTATTGCTGCTGCATTCTGATATCAGACAATGTACAGTTAATGTCTCCTCTTGACGATTGCGCCTCAGCATCTATAACACATATAATTTTCCACGTAAAAAGTTGTTCACCCTCATCCATGTACTCAATCTATACCACCCTTACGATGAGACACACACTCATCCTCTCTAGTAATCCTATTGCATAAAAAATAATAACTTTACAATTCAATATATAGACAGTTTACACAGAGTAAGCCACACTAACTTCAAAATACAATATATGCACATTTTACACAAAGACCACAGTTATCTTTTGTATCCGTACAGTACCCAAAAACATTAATGTATGCCTACACTCACATTGTCTATATGTCACGACGCTCTCCCACTATTAGGGAAGCCCTGTCATCCTGTTTTTTCGTTCTACACACCCTACACTCAACCGTAATAAACTATTATACACTGATTACCACTTTGCACCTACAACCAAACATCGCAACATTGTCTACAGGTTATCAAATACACACCAGACTCGCAGGAATATTGGCGCGTCAAACCGATCTCCAACCAGGGTACCGTTTCGATCGTCGAGTACCGTCTCGATCTACTAAACGTACAGTTCACATCCCCCACCACACCAGATCACACCCTTTACATCAGCGAACCGAAGACACTCCCAGAACTCAAGCGCAAAGGGAGGTTCGACTTCCCTCGCACATACCGGTTACTCTTTCCGCTTTCTTGCTCGCATTTCTACAGACATGTTACAAGAACACCCAAGTTTTCGCTATAATATTATACCATTTTAGCTGTACATCTCGGTATCAAGCGCAAGGCAGCATCCTACCGATCACTCACGCAACATAATTCCGAACATACAGACTCGGAATCATTTCTTTACAAACCAGAATCTTCGAATCGATGCTATAATTTACAAGCTAACTAAGGTCTTTCCCAGGTCTAGAGAAGAGGCAAACGTGAGTCCAACGCACCATAATCGATCTTCCTTCAACTAAATAAAGGCATGACATATGCAGAAGCAGTCGACCGAGCAATTTACAAAGGCGGGAATAGCACTCCATCCCAATCATACCATCATTTAAATGTTCCACCTGATCACGAAAGCCGCCCAACACATACTAAGTATTAGTTCACTATCTGGCCGCTAGACAAGGGCAAAGTTAACTCTCATACATTCCTACACTCCAACAGAACCCTGCATTCGGAAGACTGATACCAACAACATGGGAACCCGAATCAATACCACCACAGATTTTTCATACTCGGATTCATTCCGGGAAACCGGTCGCATATATTTTTATCATTATACTTACATTTAAATATTACGATTGTGCTCTCAATTGAACAGCATTCGGCAATGACCGAAGTATCGTAAATACACTCCGTTGACGGCTGTGGCTCCGGAAGTACCTGTACCGTCCTTACAACTGTACATACTCTTCCCTCCGCTATCACAGTACTCCAAGTCAAATCCTTACTTTCCCTACATGAACACATACACATTTAATTTACACAAACACATTTACTTTATAAACCTGATGCTCAAATGCCAACATATCACGTATCCAGCACTAATACTAATTACAATATTACCTCGTCAATAACTGGATGCATACTGTACCAAATAATACTGACCCAAAGTCAACGATCCATGTGATAGTCCCTTACGTTCTTCCTGCGAGTCATACCACCGCGTCATAGACATAATCGAGCGGATGTTAAAGAAAAAATCCCGATCACAACAACTACTGCATGTTCCTC